>NC_090826.1:126943550-128311264 GCF_028021215.1 Eschrichtius robustus | reverse complement strand
GAATGCTGAGGAAAATGAGATAATGAGGCATTTCTTAACTCTCGTGGTACTATAAGCTGCACGATGCTTAAAGTACTAGAGGTTCAAAATATTCTTTAAAAGCAAGAGGAGATGTTGAAAACTTATTTGTGGTTACCAGGGGGTAAGGGGGGGAGAGGATAAATTGGAAGATTAGGATTGACATATACACCTTACTATATATAAAATAGATAACTAATAAGGACCTACTGTATAGCACAGGGAACTCTGGCTCAACACTCTGTAATGGCCTATATGGGAAAAGAATCTACAAAAGAGTAGATATACGTATAACTGATTCACTTTGCTGTACATCTGAAACTAACACAACATTGTAAATCAACTATACTCCAATAAAAATGTTAAAAAATAAAAAATAAATAAAAGCAAGATGTATCTATTCAAAGTTTCTTCTTTCCAACTAGTGGTTTCTTACATGTTTGAAATTCTTCCTCCAGTTTAGAATCACTTCCAGGTCATAGAAAATTCCATCTGTAAAGAACTATAAGGGAAGATCTGATCAAGCCCCTGTGAGACAAAATGTCTGCCCGGAGAAACAGGCATGTAGAACAGAAGACAGGAAGGAGTTGCAGTTGCTGTTGAAAGTTTGAGCTGGGTCCACCTGGTAGCCTGAGGTACCCTTGAGTGATGGGGAAAAGAGGAGGAAAAGGTATGGAGGACGGGTGATCTCAGGATTGGACGTGTTAAAATTACACTGAAGGTGAGCTATGTGAGGGACAGTATTAGATTCATCTCGCCAATCAGGTGATTGGCTTTTTTTTGGCAAAAGCCCATGTCATATGCATCTTCAGTATCCTCCAAAGTGCTTGACATGGTGCCGAACACAATAAATACTTGTTAGCTGGATGACCAGTGATAGGTAAAATGTTCTGATCTGAGCTCATCTGAACTCTGCGTACTATTTCATTGTTTGGAGAAAAGACCTCACTGACTTCTGACCTTTGACTGCATTAATGCACACACACTAAAGGGGAGGAGCTCCAACCTAGGAAATAACAAATAACGTCTCAATGCATTTCAGTTATCATGTATCTGAATTGCGGTCGTTAGTAATACTACCTTCTGATGTTTTGTTAAATTACAAAGAGGCTGCTTTTGAACTTAAAACAGAATCCTTCCTTTCTGGGAAAATTACAGGCAGTACCTGAATTACAGGCTCAAACTTTTCAAATCACAAACTCGAGAAAAAAATTGCCCACATTTCACACTGCACTGCACCCAACCACTCCCTCTTCTTTGTCAACTGATTCCAGGGAGCTCCCTGAGAAAAGGCTTGCAAGTTTGAGAGAAAACCTGGGTAAGGAAATACAGAAAAGATGAGGCTAAGAAAAGTAAGCACCTGGGGTCAGTCCTCCAGGCAAGGCCTCTTTTATCTACTAAGTAAGCCAGCTGGCTCCCATCAGCCTCCTAGGCCCCTATAGTAAGCACAGTCTGGGTGCCTGCCACCGATGCTCAGCTTTTCATCCATACAGCTGGTTCAAAACACCATCGTCCCCGACCTGGCCTGTTGCAATAACCTCCTAATTGCTTCTCCTTTCCCCTCTAATATCTATTTTCCATATAGCAGTCATACTGTTCTTTTAAATTCATCAGTCAAATTACAAAACTCCCCAGCTTAAATCTCTCCACTGGCTTCCCACCGCCATCACACGTAGAATATAAGCCCAGCTCCTCACTGTGACTGACAAGGTCACTATCACCTGGCCCCTACCTATGTCTATGATCTCATCTGCCAAACTCCTATCACTTGTTATTTTCCAGTCACACTGACCTTCTTTCTGTTCCTTGGACCTATCAAGTTTGTACCTGCCACAGGGCCTTTGCACTTGCTGTTCATTCCCACTGCCTGAGAGGCTCTTTACTCCCATCTCCTCACGGTTAGCTCCTTCTTTTCATTATATCCTTGCTCATATAATCCTGTTCATTTCCTTTATAGGACTTAGCATCATGTGTAATTCAATCATTTATCTAGTTGTTCGTTTATGTACAGGTTTATCACCTTTCTTTCCCAGGAGAATGTAAGGTTTATGAGAAGAAACAATTTGTCTTTTTCACTGCTTCATCCCCAAAACCTAGAATAGTGACTGGCACACAGCAGGTACTCAAAACATAGTTGTCAAACATGAGAAAATGAGTGAGAGGAACAGAAAAGACAGTGCAATGGGAGTCTGTTCCACAATCATGACAGACTTAAACTTAGGCCCCCAACTTGGTTTCATCAGCAAATCTCAGAAGATGGGGCCTTGGGCTGCCCGGGGTTTATTGAGTGTTGGTCCAGATGATGAAAATTCAGTATATCATTTCCCATTAAACTACTGTTCTGTGTGTTTATCTTTATCACTGGGAACTAAGAAAGAAGAGGGGTGAGAAGGATGATCGAGGCACCAAAACCTAAGTGGCATTCTTAAAGAAACCAGACAAAGAGACCACACCATAAACGACATGAGAGCACCAGGAGAGAAGGGCTGAATTCATACATTGGTGGTCAGGGGGTAGGTGCTAAAGAAGGCTGCCAGAGATAAAATTCATCCAGTTCTAAATTTTTCCCAGCACTGGTCTTATACCAGTAAAGAGGGAAAGTCATCCCTTTCCTCCTCACTGTTGAGCCCCTGAGACACTTCCTTCCAGGACACAACCCTCTGGATGCCTCCATCATCACTACTGTTCATCTATACCATACTTTTACTAGTCTGTTGGAGGCTTCCTGGGACCCTAATCACCACTTATAACATTGCATCTGGAAAAATGAATTTCCAATTCCAAACAACCAAATCAGACTGACTCTTTCAAACAAAACCCTCTTCTTTGTTATAAAAAAAAAAAACCATTTCCATAGCAGGAAAGACTATAACCAGAAATTTTGGACCTGTCATTTTGTTTCAATATTTTAATCCAGTATTAGACCTGACACAATTTAAAAGATTTGTACCACTCGTTGAGATGAGGTAAAGAAGATCCACATATACCTGATTTAATCTTCAATGGACTTGTAAAAACTATACTGGTATGCTTTCTATTTGAGAGGATTATAGCTCAGAGGGGCTGGGTGGCATGTTCAAGGTCAGAGCCATGATCAAAATCAAGTCCTTATCTTGAGGAAAGCTCTCTGGCTCTCCTAATCTCTTCTCTAGTACTATCTTCAGATCACCCTTTCAGTCAAGTTCACCAAGCCCTGTAATTAACCTCAACTTTGCTGCTTAACTGTCATTGAAGTATCCAGTGACACGAGGGGTTTTCTTTGCAAAAATGTAATTTTCTAAAGGACTATTTGCATTTTTTAACTTGTAAGCCCAGTGAACAGTCCTGTACCACAGTTACAGGAGTCCCGTGCTCCACGGACTAAACGTCACAGAAAAGCCATTCAACTCAATCATCTTCTTCCACTTTTCTAGCCACTGGAGGATAAGTGATAGGATAACAGAATACGGGTTACCAGAGGGGTCAAGACAGGTTCTGGTTTTGTCAGGATTAACTTTGAGGCTTTAGGCAAGTTGCTCAGCCCCTTCTGAGTCTCAAAACCCTATTTGTAAAATGGGCATGACAATATCTACCACTCAGCATTATTGTGAAAATTTAAACAGTATTAAGTAGTATAAATCACCCAGCACAGTACCTGGTCATGATGAGTGCTCAATAAATCTTAATTTCTTTCCCTTAGCTCCCTTCCTCCATCGAAAGATCCAAAGACATTAGATAAGTGGTATCATCTCTGAGCCGCAGGGCCAAACACAGAGAAATATAGAGACTAATCCAAATTCCCTTTGCTAACTCAAGAACCCTCTTTGTTATATCATGGATACATTTTACATTCTTTTGGGTTAATAGGAATAGAAACACATTTTACAGTTACATTACAGAAGTTAATATCACATAGAGGATTATCTTTCTATGGAAGCATTATGCTTGTTACTTAGAAAACTGTATTTAAACCAGGAAGCCCAGCTGTCTTTGGTAACTGTTCAGCCCAAAGAAAAACTCATTGAGAAGGTGAGTCAGCAGGGCTAACTTTCAGGACAATCACAACCAAGGCCAGCATCTGCAAGACCTGAAATATGGGATGTTATGACACTGGGTGAATTACTTCTTACGTACTTAATTATGCAACAACAAGATTTGCAGGAGCATGACCACATAGTTCTCCTGAGTATACTGCCAGTATGCTCCATAAATGATTAAATATAAAATAAACAACAGCTAACTGTAAATTATGAAGTTGTAATTCCACTAAGGGGGTGCCAGTGATGTCATAAACCACTAGAGCAAAGTTTAAGTCACCAAAGGATCCCAGATGAGCTTAGAGGCCTGTAACTCAGCAGTGCTCTCTGCTGCAGATACGACTCCAGGAAAGCCTTTCCCCTTGGTTTTTGCCCCTTCTCATCTCTGCAAAGGTCCTCCTTTCTGGTTCTCTTCCTCTGAGCTCTCTAAAATCACACTAACCCTGCCTTTCTAAATGCAGTTGCTTTTTAACTGAATGGTCTGTCATTTAAGAGGCTATCCACATCTCCTCCACACTCTTTGAACAGCAATCTATGAATTAGATATACTTCAGTAGAAAAAAGCAAAGCCCGATATTTAACAGAAAAATCCATTTAGGGCAAAAGCCCTGGAACACACCTTAAAAGGAGATATTTGAGATGTGACTTTAGTATGTGCCAAGCTAATGTATGTGCCCACTAATGGAATAAATTTGTCTCTAAACATGGTAAACTTGGAAAAGTTATGTTGAAATTTCAAAATACAACCTTCCCACAGTCAATGTCTGAAAAAAGGGTAAATTAAAACTTGGCTTTCTCAGACCATGTAGAAGATAAGTACACAAAATTGCATAAATATTAGAAAAACTGTACTTTATCAACCATCAGAAAGGAAGGACTTTGTAAAAAACAAAAATTATACAAAATACTGAACTATAACTTCCTAAATGTGGCATGCTTTCATCTTAAAACTTACCTAAAACTAAAGTGAAATTGCAAATATTAGTATCTGTGTGATAGATTGCTCCTTCTTTAACATTTTTCTTCTAGAAGAAGAGCTGAGATAACAATCACTGAAAATTTATCATAGGATTTTTACAACCCCCAATAATTGCCTCAAACTGTTTTTCTTTGTTTTACGTGAAGCATTTAAAACAGTGCCAGGCACCTAGTGAGTGCTTTATGTGTGCTCTTTTTATCTCCCACTTTGTTCATGCATTCATTTATTTAATAACTGCTTTTTATTAAGCCATCTACGATATGAAAAGCACCGTGATAAGCACTCTGAAGTTATAAAATACCTGCCTCTCTGCCCTTGTCTTCAAAACTTTATACACCTGGTTGAAAAGATAAGATTGACACTTAGGGAGAGTTAAATAACAATGGAACACATAAAACACAGTGGATGTCACAAAGAAACATCATTCAATACCAATTACTATGAGAGAAAGTGGTGTACATCAGTGTTTTCAAACTTTGCGGTATATAAAAATCATCCAGGATATTTAGAATGCACATGACTGGTAGATTCTGATTCACTGGGTGTGGGTGGGGCCTTGGAATCTGCATTTTAAGACTCTTCTTTCTGATGCATGCGGGTGAGTTAGGGACCACACTTTAAGATACACGGGATTAGATTGCAAGGGCATTAGAGAAAGAATCAGATTACCTGTTATTTCTCTTTATCCTTTTTCTCTAAATCATTAGAAATGAACTGCACATGGGAGAGATGTATATAGGAGAAAGAAAGGAAGAATATAAGGACCAAAGGATAATTTTCCTGGATGAGGAAGGACTCCATGTTCCCTAAAGGAAAACAGTAACCCGGTTATCTACACCCCCAATTAGAGACTACGTAACACTGTAAAGCGCACAAAGCATTATTAGCAAACACACAAACACTTTTCCATATGTTGGAACTGATATTCCCAACAAAGCTGTGCTCCTAATCTCTGACTAATACCCACTGAGCATGTTTAAGAGATGATCTGCCTCTCATCTATCATGTGCAGAAGGTACATGGTACCCTGCTTCTCTAGACAGCTAGCACACGTCCTGCAATAAACCGTCTTCAAAGTGCCTCACCCACAGTGACCCATTTTCTCCACATGCACAAGCATTAGCCATGCTGTTCTATTACAGAAAAATGCCAGGGAGATTTAATCATTAATTGCTTGGCAAAAAGAAAAAATAAAGAGTCCTGGATGCTTCAAGATATAGAAATGCAGTCTGTATGTCTTCCAGGTTTATCAGATTTCAAAGTCATACATATGAAAGCAGGTCACGTATCAAACTGAGAACAGAATGTTTATCTTACTCAACGGGTTAGGAAATCTAAGTTGGCAAAAGAATGGCAACTTTATATATAATCACATTTAACTTAGTATTATTCATGTACAAAAAAAATTAAGTAAAACCCACAGAAATCTCAGAGGAGTGGTGGTATGACAGTGCTATGTTAGAGATATTGTACTACAGAGAAAATTTAACGTGATTGGTCTCCTGGAAACTTACTGGCTGTGTCAGGTCTGGGATAAGAAGTCTTGACAGCTGGTAGCCTAAGCATATGTCATATATTCTCCATTAAATTCAGTGTCTAAATTGGGGTTGGGTGTTTGTCTTCTTCAGTCACAATAAAGTCTGCAGTGATGGATGAAGCACGTGGAAATATGAAAGGTTGGTCCCATCTCAAAGTTTAAAAAGATGTGCAATATTGTTTCATGCTAAAGAAGGGGAGGGTGGCCTGAAAGAGATGACCGTAGTCAGGAACATCTGAGCCAGACTCCTGGCTCTGCCAGGAACTTATGGTGTGGTCTTAGGAGTGTCATTAAAAATCCTAAGGCATCAGCTCTGAACTGTAGATCAAAAATGGATGTCTCCCAGGTCACTTGGTAAGTGACATGCTGTAAGACTGTGACTTTTGGAGGATGGGAATATTCCTAATTTCAGTGACATTAAATGACCTCCAGCATGGATTGGGAAACCATATTGAATACATAACTGAGCCTGAACTTGTCAGAGAGGTTGTAGAATTGGAGAACAGGGAAAGGGCAAGCATTCAGGGTCTTTGTTTACATCATCTCATCATTCCAAACAATAAACCTGTGTGATAGATATTAATGTGTCAGTTTTTTAGATGAGAAAATCAAGACCCAGAGACTTGTCTAAAGTCAACAAGTAAGTAAATTGCAGACCCATCATTTAACATGGATTTGTCTAAAAACAAAGTAAAATGCTTTGAACCTCCTAGTGCCCCTAAATCTAAATTAAGTATTCTTGCTTTTGAGAATTGGATATAAATGTATTGAAATACATTCTTGTTTTTGATCTTTATTTGATAACTTAATTTAGAAAAGCCTCCATTTGATTCCTTATGGTATACTAATGTACATAAATTTAGCCCTTTATTTCTCAAATATTTTCACAAATGCAATATCTTTTTGGCCTGCTACATTCCCATGAGGAAGATAGGCACAGTTTATAATGAAGTTATATGCCCAGTTTATAACGAAGAATAAGAGCCAGAGGAATTAAAAGAGATTTGTGCAGCAGGGCAGTGTGTCATGAAGTGGCATGCTGGGGTCCCTCTTCCTAACTCAGTGTTGTTTCTCTAGATAATAATGTATCTAAAAGAATCCGGTTGACATCAAAGGTGGTGGGATACAATGAAAAAAATTAAAATGGGATCAGAAGAGATTCCTGATCAAGATTCAAGTCACTCAACAGTAGCTCACTAAAATTCTCCAAGCCACAGTTTTCTTATCTGTAAAATAAAAATAATTATGCTACCCCTACCTGCTTCTTAGAATTGCCTTTATAAAACATAATAGCAGTGGCACATGTTCTTAGAGTTTGTGAAGCAGTTTCACATTTTATCTCACTTTATCATTCCTATTATTAATGTTATTAATCCTTTAAGACAAGTAAGTCATCAATTTATACAAGTAATAAGGGAAAAGAATTAAGCAAACCAGCAGCCTGAGTATATTAATTCAGTTTAAACAATTGTACTTTTAAGGCCTACCCAAACACAGCTGGAATTTCCTGGCTGTTCAAGGTAGCCCTGAATCTTCAAACACACACACACACACAAAAGAAAAATCCAAAACAGTGCAGACAACAGATATTCTCATCACCCTGAGAAAGAAGAATGTTAGGGTAAGGGAAAACATACATAAATTTAAATAACACTTCATATATTCTGAGTAAAAAATGATCACACGCGGAAAAGTCTCTTCTTCCCTGAGGGAAGCTAGAGCAGACTCAATAACAGTCAAACATGCAGTGATATTATTTTCTTCTTCTCTTGTCAAAAGGGATTCAGCCTTTGAAATATATGTAGCGAAACTGCAGATTTCAGTTTCGTGATTAATGAACCAAACTACGTTTTATTTCTTAAATGTGTTAAGGATTCATCCTGTGTTCTCCCCTCGAACTTGAGGATTAGAGCAGCTGAACAGCACATCTGGTTATAGGCAAAGAGCTCTCTGGGTGGTTCTCCTTCTTTCCTCCTTTAAAACTAGGCAATGTGGGAAACTGCAGAAACTTTTATTGGGGAAGAGTGACTTTTAATCCTCAAAAATGATGATTACTCTCCCTGTTCCCCCTTTTTCATGAGAAAGAGAAGGATTAATTATTTAGCTATATCTAATTCATAATTTTAAAATTTTGTTCTGCATGATGTTATATCACTTGTTAATACTTTCCCTAAAGAAAATATTTGCATTCATCAGGCAAATGTTTCAACATCATTTTGCCTGGGAATGATTTTTACATAGACTTCATAATAACAATTTATATTTTCTCTGCAATTATCACTTTAAATAAGGGCTGGGGGACTGCAGACTTTCATATCTGGATAAATGCATTGTCTTTGATTTTTCTAAGTGCCTCGTCTTCTGTCAGAACACACTACCGTGTCCTGGAATAAGTTGCTATCCGACCCGATCATCATTCTACAGGGTACAGAGAAATATATATCATTTTCCTCCTCTTTTTTCTACAAAAGCATGTATGAGTCTTAAAACATTTAATAAAAGAAAATTCAAGATCCAGGGATCTACAATAATAGAAAAATTTCAGTCCCTTAAGATATTTTCTTCTCAACTTGCTTTGTGGCACTTTTCTTACTAAATCATGTAAAAATGATTTTTTTTGAGCAGTAGCTCTCCAACTGTGGTCTTGGAATGTCCTTTAGGTATTAGGCAGGCTTTTCCAATTTCAAAAGGAGACATGTGCTCATGTCTAGGGAAGCTTCCCAGCTAGAACAAGCAGAAAAGAAAAAGAAACTGTTTACTCTGAAGGTCTTTACTGCTGGAAATGTACCCACTGGAACTTGAGAACGCTGGGAAATAACTGTGATGTCACAGCTCTCATCATTCTTGGAGAACTTTTGTTTGTTGTTTGTGTGTTTGTTTAACTTTTCTGATGAAAGCAAGTGGGTTCAACGTGTGTGTGTTTTCTTAATTTGGTGGAAACACAGTCTTTGAAAAATTAAGAAAAATCAGCCATCAAGAATGTTGTACATGGGCTTCCCTGGTGGCCCAGTGGTTAAGAATCCGCCTACCAATGCAGGGGACACAGGTACAAACCCTGGTCTGGGAAGATCCCAAATGCCGTGAAGCAATTAAGCCCGTGTGCCACAACTACTGAGCTTGCGCTCTAGAGCCCGTGAGCCACAACTACTGAGCCCACGCATCACAACTACTGAAGGCCACGCTCCACAACAAGAGAAGCCACCGCAATGAGAAGCCTGCACACCACAACGAAGAGTAGCCCCCGCTCGCCGCAACTAGAGAAAGCCCGTGCGCAGCAAAGAAGACTCAACGCAGCCAAAAATAAAAATAAATAAATTTATTTTTAAAAAAATGTTAATACAAACATTGTGTAAAAAATAAAAAAGAAATACTTTAACATCTGTTACCTGTGTCTACCTCAGGGTGGTGAAATTTAGTTGACTTTCCCACTTAAACTTTTTAATGTAAAATAATACATTTTCTAAAATAAGCATGTATTGCACTTTGGTATTACTCATATTTTAAAAATTACTTGCATTAGAGATTGCATAAACAGAAGAATCGTACAATACCTCCCTAAAATTATCTATTTGATATATTTGCTTACTACACCTGTGGAATAAACCCCGCCCAAAAAAGTCTCTAATCTTAAGAAAACTCTCAAGGTAAATTAACAATTTAAAATATTTAGAAAAGAATTAAGCAATACCTGTAGAGGAACTGATTATTTCTACAGTAAGCATTGAGAAAAGGGATTTGCTTGGTCTAAAAGAAGCAGACAAAGAAGATGTCACAAGGAGGTGATGGAAGCAGAACCTTGAAAGGTAGCATGGGTGGGTTTGCAAAAAAGAGGCATGGAGCAAGTACATTTCAGATCAGAATCAAAGACGCAGAAAAGAGACTAGAGCACATGTACTAGCCTAACTGGCATACTAGTGAAAAGTAGGGGAATGGTTCGAATCAGCATGTGTGTGTGAATGAGCAGGTTGCTGGGGCAGAGATAAAAATATAGATTGTAAAGAGTGATTTAAAAAAAAAACAGGACAAAATTTGGTCTTAAGATAGAAAAGAATGAAAAGTAATTGTGAATTCTAAAGAAGAGGAGAGCCACGATTTTTTAAAAAATATATTTGTAAAATTGCACTAGCATTCACTCATTCATTCAACCAATATTCTTTGAAGATCTGTTATATCCACTCTGCCATCATGTACACATAGAGGAGGACAAGCATGGATGCAGGCAGACCCAATTAGTTAGGAGGCTGGCTTAGCAGTGCAGGTGAGATATCGTAAAGATTTAAAAAGGACATGAATTCAAGTGATTTTAGAAGGTAAAATTGTTGGGATTTGGAGTTGGATTGGACAGAGGCATAAAGGAAGGAGTCAAGGATGAGTCTGAAGTTTCTGAGTGTTGCACCCACATGTTTTGATACAGGAAAACAGAAAAAGTTATGAGAGGATCAGACTGGGAAAAGGAGCTCATTAGTGCCATGTTTAGGTTGTTTTTGAGGTTGAAGCATTTTGTGCTGTTCAAATGGAAATGTCCAATAGGTAGATGCATATATAGATCTGCAGCTCCAAGGGGGGGCCTTGAAGTTATATCCTGGGAGTCATTAGTATATAGATGGTTACTAAAATGGTGAGCCTAGAGGAGATCTCCAAGGCAAAGGGTTTAGAGTGGGAAGAGGAGGGGAGGGGGCTTAGTACTTATGTTAGGTTAGAAAGGGTATCCACTAAACTTAGGGAGCTCATTCTATCACTTAATAAGCATTTACTGAGCACAGACAACAGTTTGGCACCTGTCCCAGTGGTGTGTGACTGCTGTAATCCAGACCAGTATTTAGGGAAGTAGCACTGGTAGAAAATGGAAAGAAAAGTCACAATGTACATAATTATTTAGTGTCACCTCCCAGTTTGGATTAATGTTGATGTATGTCAGTGTCCAGGTATAAAGAGTTAGATTCAATGCCTGTTTCCACTAGAACTTTCAACTTCATATATTTATGAGTTACTTGAAAAAGAAGCAGAATAGTAACCAGTTTCCCAAACCTCAATCCCCAAGAAGTCTCTAACTGGCTATTATAAAATGAATCATCAGAGAGGACAAATACATGAAAATACCTAGTACATTACATATTTTGATCAAAAGCCTTCTCCTTTTCTGAGGATTCTAGAACAGCATTTAAGAGGCTTCTGTGGCCTCTAGCATCAGTTTTCTCCACAGCACACAGATCTTGGACAGCCAGTTGGGGCACAGGAAATGAATGCAAAGAAGAAAAGGATGGTGGACAAGCTCAGAAGGCCGGAACACTGACTCCCTATCACTCAACAGACCCAAGCCAATTCTACCAAGACCTTTGCAGACTACCATGAATTTGTGTAGATAAATACAACGGCAACTTGAGAAAACATGTTCTCTGTATATATCTGAAGTGCTGGCTAGGCCTTTCACTTTGCCCATAGTCAAGCTGATTGAACTTAGCATTTCCTGGCTCAAATTTTGATTGAGTTGAGCCCCTTGGCCTTTAAGTTGTATATCTCAATCATCTTTGAAGAGATTTGGCCTCCGCATGTATATTCAGAGTACTGGAAGAGTACCCATCTGTTTTTATGCTTATTTATAACTACACCACCTTCCAGCACTGCGAGGTCCCTTAAAATATAATGACATGACTGATGATGAGAAATTAAGTGAATGGGGTGAATGTTCTTACTCTCAGACAAACGTTTGTGGGAAAGCAATTTCCCTTCCAGTTCTGGCCTCATGCTTCTGTTTCTAGTGAACACCCAAGCTCAAGATTATCTTGGAAGGTATGTATAAACTACCATCGATGCTAAGAAGACAAAATATTCATTCTGTCCGTTTGTTGTTCCCAGCATTGCCTTGTCCTGTTGACCCTCCAATGTCAGGGTGAGAAACAGACCAAGAGAGAAGTAGAAGATCCCAAGATGTACAAGGGTGTATCCTCATCTGTGCTGTAAGTCTCTTGAAACTCTTGCCCAAAAAGGGAGGATCAGTGGAGGCCAGGAGTCAGATTCAGGGGTTGGAAATGGTTGTGAGTGCCCAAGTTGCAGGCACACAAAAGATGGCGGGGGCAGCTATTGCTCTTCCTTTGAGGGGAACAGGCTTACCCTAACCCTAGGGCCTAACTCTAAGGTGGCCAATGCTCTGCCCTATCCAAGGACTTCAGGTACTATGAGGGTTTCTGTGGCAGTTTTGCAGCATCTCACTACTACTGCCAGCTCTCCGTCTCTCAGAACTGCCCCTCTTTCTTTAAATACTTGGAGTTCATCTACAGAAATGTCTCACCCACCTCCATAAGGACAAATCTTCTCCTTCCCATTGGAACCCAGGCATCAGCCCTAGCACCCACCTATCCAGGGTCATCTAGTCCCACTCTCCTCCCGTCCCTGCCTGCTAACCCTGGAATACTGACCACCCTCATTTCAAAGTAGAGGAAGGCACAAAGCCTACCAGCTGTTTCCATGTTTCCGTTAAAACGCATGTGTAGCGTATATTTACGCAGTCCCCGCAGTGACTTCACGCTATTGATATTTCCCATCTTTTGCTACTTGTGTAGAGGGGTCTTCCAGCACGTCTCTCTCTCCTGCGGGAGTCCAAGGGTTTTTGAGGGCCGGGGTTAAGTTCCAGCCCCGACCTGGGAGGAATGCGCCCCCTTTCGGCGAGAGAGAGCAAGGAGAGGTGCGTCTGGCAAGGCTCGCGAGTGCGTTCCACCTCGCCGAGAGCTGCGCCCCAGCGCCCCTGGAACTGGGAGGAAAAGGGCGGAGGTGGGGTGGCGGTTTTCGCATCTTCGTCCCGGCCAGCAGAGATGGAGAACATTAAAATCTAAGATACTGTGTCTCTATTTTACAAGTTAAAATTCTTCACTGAATTACTGAATTAATTCTCCCTCGCCCAATCTACTCCCTCCCCCACGTCTCCCGCCCCTCTTCCCCCAAATAGATGAGCGTCGAAGAGAGCCTGCAGTTCTGGCCGGGTGCGACCGCCATTCCTGCACGAGAGTTTCGGTATAGTCCCTCCTCATCCGGCAGTTAAGAGCATTTCCAATCGCTTGCAAATAACTCCTTGAAAGTAGACAAAATAGGAACCAGAGGACCTGTCCTTGTTCTTTCTCATAACTCGGGTCTTGGGGATTCAAATTAATACACATTTTTCAAATGCATTCCTCATTTGGAGCTGAGTCTGGGGAAATCAATAATGGCAAAAATGAGGCCCAAAGTTCTTGGGAATTAGAGCTCCCTCATTACGTGGTGCAGCAAAGCGACGGCTATCCAGTGCCCGAGAACTGCATTCTGGTCCTAACTCAGACCTATATAAATTCCTGTATTTGAGAACTCCGGGAACAGCAGAATGCTTGATTCTAGTTGCACTCAGACTCTTCTGAGAAGTCACTTGTGTTTGTGATTGATTTGTTCTGACGTGTTTTCTTTATTTTCTTTCATAAAATTTCCCCAACCCACCACCATTTGTGCCTTTGTTCCCCTCCCCTCCCCTGAAGTTGCTTGCCCCTGTAATCGGCTTCCCAGATATTTTTTCATCAAGAAAAGTGCTTCCAGGACAAGTGAAATGTAGTGTTTTTTTTTTTTTTGTCTTAAACCTAAAATTGATAGGCCATAATTCTCTGTACGACTACTTCCTTGAGGCTGCCTCACTAAATTAGACAAATGACAATGCCAAGAATCTACTAATATTCAGACCACGGTGGAGACTCCTTACTCAAAAACTTACGTTTGTTTGGAAAACAAACCCACTGACCCTAAAACACCGATGACTCCCTCCTCAGACGTCTCGGCAATGCTTCTCCGCATTTACTGATTTAATAACAAACAGCATTTAGAGAAAAGGAGTTCGTGGCAGTTTGTTGATATTATTATTACTTTTTGAGATGGTTGGTTTTTAACTGAGTGCTGTTAGCCTGCTCACCAAACTATTTGATTTTACAAGAATCTAAATTCTTGTGGATAAATAATAACGCTGTTGACATATGCATCTCCTTTGAATTGTTGAAAAGGGAGTTAAAGTGTACCAAAACTATGAGAGTGGCACTCGCCCCGCATCAAGTTAAAACCCGGAATTCGACAAAGAGCGTCCAATCGGATTACAATGGCCCGCAATCACAGGTAGTTCTGTAAATGTTTGGACACGAAGTGGCAACAGGGAGTTGGCCCCTTATCCACTCTCAGGGGGACAAAAAAAAAAAAAAAAGCCTTATATCCTTTTCTACAAATACACTCCCCCGATTCCTAAAAATTGTACTTCTTATGGCTTTTGCTGACTCCATCTCTCCTAAAGGGTAAAAAATAAATACATATTCTCAGAGCCATTGAAAGTCCGCACCGCCAGGAGCGAGAGGCACGCGGGGTTCGCCGCGCACGCACAGGCGCGCACGGATTTGCAACTTCCTCGTACCAGCGTCCCTGGCGCCCCCGCGAAGGAGAGGGGTTCTCCAGGAGCTGGAGGTCTGCCTTGACTGTCGGCCCTGCTGAAGGAGGTAGCAGGTAAACAGGATATGGGAGAGGAACTGTAAAAGAAACTCATCTTTTAAAAGAAAAATCAAATGGGTCTAGGGATCCTCATCGTTGAAAATCTATAGATGTCATTTAAAACCGAAAAAGGTTCCCGGAGGTAGCCGCTGACCGGAGCGGCGTTCAAAATTCGGATCTGAGCTGATCTGAGACAGTGGAGTAGGAAGATCTTGGCTCTGAAATTGCTGTGGGGTTTTCGCAGGGGGCGGGAGGGGGGTGACATCTTGTTGGTTTGGAGATGATTTATTTACTCGTGTTGTAAAATCTAAAATGACGCCCCTGGGAAGACGAAGGAACTGCAGGGACCCGTGTGACCTACTGCTCCCCGCCAGACGCCCCTACACTCTGACCTGAGCTTGCCCGGGGAAGGTTAAGGTCGCCGAGCAAAAATGCAGGTTTGCGCGACGCCCAAGGTGCGGGAAAGGCGCTCCGGAGACTTGGGCAGGGCCTCCTCAGTGAAGTGAACTGTGGAGCCAGTGACTCAGTGTCTTCTAGACCTGGGGGATCTGGAGCCCCAGGGAGTATTGGCAGCCGAGGCCTCGGACTTTAGAGGCTCCCCTCCCCGAAGCTTCAAACTCCAAGCGCCCTTCGCTCCAAAGCGGGAGGGAGTCATTAGACGGTCAATTTCTCCGAAATGGTAAGAGGAGGCCATTCAGCCCCTTGCTTCTGCACGTAAGGTAAACAGAATTCACAACCTCTTTTCTGGACTTGACATTCAACCTTGGGGACTCAGTGACCTCCCTTGATCCTGGATTTCACTGCCTCCTTTAAAGAGAAAAAAATTCCAGGCTACGCTTAAAACGGTATATTTCGTTCGCTCCCCTCCCCTGAATCGAGGCCCAAATTCAGAGTGGCGGCACCGGCCCCAGGGCCCCAGGGTGGTGCCGCATAGGAAAATTTCTTGGCGCTGTAGGTGTTGCAGATATTGAGACTCCAGTGGAATTGATGTTCCGATATGAATTCCAAGCAGGGAGCGCCCTGGAGAACGGTCCCGCTCTCCTGGGCGTTTCTCTGGCCTACAGGAGTCGGCAGAGATGGGCCCCCGGGAATGTGGCAGGCGCATTGGGCGGGTGATTCCTTCGCGCCGCGTTTACACCTCTCCCTTTGTGACAAATCGATTTCCCCGAGCCGCTGTTCTGCATTTGCATCCCGCCGTGGCCCGCGGTCCAGCTGCGCCCGGTGCACACTTAGAACAGCCTTGTGAATGTGTGCTAGTGTGCACGCGTGTCTAATTGACTTTCCGTCTACCTTTTTATGACTACATGTGTTTCCAACAAAAGGTCTTATTAGGACAATCTGGTTTCACTAATTTAGAGGTTGGGAACGTGGAAGGCAGGCGCTTTTTTTTTTTTTTTAAGAGTTTGCAGAAGTTCAGATTAAGAAATGACAGCGGGATGCACCGTCCTCCTAGAAGTAGGTCTGCCTATTTTTATGACCTGTTTCTCTTTCCTCTCCCTGACTACCCCTGTTCTACCACCACCCCCTTCTCACTCCACACGCCCCCATTAGCCACTGGATTTCTAACCGTGTTAAAGAACCGTTTCTTTAAAC
Source organism: Eschrichtius robustus (assembly GCF_028021215.1). Lineage (NCBI taxonomy): Eukaryota > Metazoa > Chordata > Mammalia > Artiodactyla > Eschrichtiidae > Eschrichtius > Eschrichtius robustus. The sequence continues at coordinate 128,294,637 of NC_090826.1, read as the reverse complement.
ACTTAAGATATTTGAACCGAGAAGTTTGAGAAATTTACTAGGCTGGGAGTATCAGTAAAAGGAGAAAGAAATCCTTCAACAGAGAGGAAAGTGGAGTGAATAAGAAAAAAGGGGGGGGGGGAACAGAATTGTGGTGTGGAGTGCAGGAGATCAGCGGGAAGCCTTCACTTTGAACAGTACTTGGCCCCTCTTTGCTAAGACGGGTCCAGTTTGTAATTCAGAAAAATTTGCAGTATTAATGATCTAATATTGCAAGTGTAAGTAGAGTCTGTTTTACTTATTTCAGCTGAACAGAAAATTTAGGAAGGACCTGTTGCTATATAGCTAGCTCTAAGAGGAAAAGGTGTCTTTTAAATGTTCCTCATCTCTCCAAAGGAGATTAGGATTTCTCACTCTGGAGTAGACTCCCAGCAGGCTGCTAAAAGCGCCTGACTCTTGGTGCCCTCCTCTGTCCCTCGCGGCTGGCAGCCTAGCTCCAACCCCCTGCCTGGAGGCTCCTCTCTTCTCTGATTCACAGTCTGACCCTCACTGCCCACAGTGGACTGGAGGCCAGCAGGGCTCCACTGGTCCTGACTTCCAGGTAGCTCATGACAGCTTCCTTGGCATCTCCTGGTTGGGGCCCAAGATTAAGGACAAGGGTCCTCCTGGACACTTGCTATCACTCAACTTACCAAATCCTCTTATTCTCATCCCAGAGATGGGGAAGGAGGTTGAGGAAACTTTGCTTCTAAAAGCAACTACTATTTGTTAGAAGGATAGGCCCTGGTCATCTCCAGAAAGCAAGGCCTGTGGCGTGGGGGGGGGGGGGCGGGGGTGGGTGGGTGTGTGTTTTTTCTCGGCTACTTTCTCAGCCCCAGGTGTCCATCAGCTCATCCCCATCACCTCGCTCTGCATTCTGTGACCTCCTTCTGGAACTGTTTGTCTACCATTCTTCCTCAAACACCCTCTCCCCCAGAATCTGTTTCCTTTCTGGGGTCACTCCCCACTAGGCCTCCTTACTACTAGAAACTCTGTGATGTGCTCAAGTATCAAGCAGGCAGGTTCCCACAGGTGTCATCCCTTTTTCCCTCAGGACAAACGGTCCCCAACTCCTCCTGCTGCCCTTTGCCTGTCGCCAACTGCCCCGCGGTTGTCAGGTGCTCAACGCAGCCTCAGCTGCGCCAGGCCTGGGTCTTGAAAGAGCCATCCCTGGGCTGCCTCCCCACCACTGCGGCCTCGCCTCAGCTTCGGGGTGCTTCCCAGCTGGGCGCCTCAGCCCGGTCTTGCTCTGTACCCACTAGGAGGCCTCCATGAACCCGAACTCCCCTCTCTTTGTGTCCACTTAAAGTCAAACGACAGGAACCGTCAGCATCTCTCCAGACCTGCCCTGCGTGGGCCCTGGGCTTGCTGTGGCCACTGACCCTGGGCCTGCTTTACACAGCCCTCCGCTTGCTTTTGGGGCAAAGCAACCCTGGCTGGTCTCCCTTGCCGCACCCTGATTTTCTATACAGCAGTTTCTTCACAATGTTGTTTTCTGTTGTGGCTCCAGCCTTCAGTTCTCCGAATAGTGATAAACGTTGTGATTAATAATTAGCCATGGCAAAACAAAAAACGGCAGAATTTGCAGAATTAGTGAAGCTGGGTAATAGGCATATGGAAATTCACAATCCTATTCTGCCTACTCTTTATATGTTTAAATATTCCCTAGTAAAGTGTTTTAAAATAATATGATTTCACAGTGCATTTTCTTGAGCTACAAGTGCCTACGCCTTTGGTGGTTGACTCATGCTGCCTGCCTGTGCTGGGCCTCAGCAGCTCCCCAGAAAGCACCAGTAACCTCAACAAGGAGGCCTCTGCGCCTAGCCATTATCGGGGACTTGGGGACACGGCTCTTCACTCCTCAGAGTTGCCCAGTTTTTCCCTAGTGTCAGGCCAGGTCAGACTCCCCATCACCCTCTGCCTCTGCGTGCAGTAGGGTGGATCTGCCCCAGTTTGCTTTTGGCTAATAAACTCTAAGGGGAGCCCAGGCCTGGACCAAGGATGCAGGGCAAGCAGCAGGCGGCCTGCGGTAGAGATGGGCTCTCCCTGCGGCCTGTTTCAGCTTGGCCCTCCCACCACTTTGCACAGGCCTTGCTTCCAGCTGTTTCTAAGTCCCATTTGCTTTGCTATCTGTTTTCTGAGAGTCTGACCTTGGCACTGTTTTTTGAAAATCACAGAATTCCAGTGGACCCCCTGGTTCCACAGTCTCCAAGTTCCAAGACGAAATAGCAGTCAGCAAATAATGGCATGGAAAGGGATCAGCCTCATTCAAAAACTTCCAGCCAAGTTCTGACTCTAGCAACCTTGTGTAGGAGATATCCAACCCCACGTCACCTGGGATGAGGCAGGTGACAGGTCTGTTATAGACTCCAGGACGTATGGATACACTCCGAGTCACGTTTTTTGAGGTACAGCTAATAACGCGAGGTGAGATTTCCTTGGGGGCGCGATACCAATCAGGTAGGTTGCGGAAGGGAGACTATACATGGACTTTCCTGGAAATTTTGGGGCCAGTAGGGAGAGCTCCTTCAATGCGACACAGCGCTCCGCGCTTCCCCAGCGCATCTCTCCCGTGCGGGCTCATGCGGGGCGGCAGCTCGGGTTTCACCCCTAAAGGACACTACCTTTGCTTCGCCTGAGTCTTCCCGTGTCATTCAGGCCTTTCATTCTACCGGAGGTCTCAAACCTTTATGCAGGTGTCCGCAACAGCCGGGGACAGAGAGTGGCTCCGGGGACAGAGAGCGGATCCGGCTTTCTAGCCGGGCGCTCCGGCGCCGCCTCTCCGGCACACCCGGCCTTCGGAGCCCGCGCGCGGTGCGCAGCCAGAGCAGCGCGGGTCTAGCTCGATTTACGCTGTGCCCTCCGCCACCTCTGTCCCGTCTGCCCTCCAACCCGCTTACGCCGCCCGGGAGAAGCCCTCCGGACTCGACTCAGCATCTTTAACCCAATGCCTTCCGAAACAGGGCGGGCTCCCCGAATTTGCACCGCTCTGGGACCCTTTTCCAGCCCAGCCCCGTCGCCCCGCAAGCGGGAAGATCTGGCAGCCGCACTCGTTCGGGACGGAGAGGCAGCGCAGTCGGCTTCGGCGAGAGTCTGCGGCGGGCAGAGTCCCTGACCCCAACCGCAGGGCCTCCCTCCAGCGTCCGCCCTGGCTCCGTCCTCCGCGGAGCCCTCCTTTTCTCATCCTTTTCCCTCTGTCTGTGACCGGCCATTCCTCCGGCCACTGCCACCAACCTCTCCTGGTTCCTGACTTTCTCCCCCTGGCCCCAGGCGGGCTCCAGCCGCCCAGCCCGGACCCCCGCCCTCGACCCGGGACACACACCCCCGCGGGCATGCGCCCCTCACTCACTGTCCTGTTGCGGGGTGTCGCTGCCGCTGGTGAGTCCCGGCGACTCCAGTAGGCTCCGGCCGGCCTCGCCCACGCTCTCGTCCGCCTGCGCCGCCACCATGTCCCCGGCTTCCTCCAGGTCTAGCAGGTGACTGACGGAGAAGTTCTTTTTCGCCTGCAGGGTGTCGAGGTTGCCCGGGCTGTCCAAGCGGCCGCCCAGCGCCGGTTGCCGCTCCAGAACGTGCCCGTAGCTGGAGGTCATGGTCTCCCCCTCCGATCCCACCCACCCCCCTCTTCCCGCTCGAATCAACACCAAACGCTGTGGGCGCGAGGGGGGAGAGGAGAAGAGTGGGGAAGAGAGGGGGGGAGTGGAGAGAGAGAGAGAGAGCGAGAGAGAGAGAGAGAGAGAGAGAAGGAGGGGAAGAACAAAAAAAAAAGTGGAAAGAGGGCGGGGGACCCCCTTGTGTAGAGCAGAGCGTTCTGCACCAGCAGCCTTCGACAGCCTCGGTTGCTTTCCTGAGGCCAAGTCCGGCGGGGTCCAAAGAGATAATCCACACCAAAAAATAAAATTAAAAGTCACCCTATGTTCAAGTCAGGAGAAAAAAATCCCTTCCAGCTCTCCAAAAGCGTCCACGCGCACACACTAAAAATAATAATAAGGGGGAGAGAGGAAAGGGGAGGCCAGCAGGGCGGGGGAGTTAGGCAAACAGAAGAACAGAGAAGAAGGGGTGGGAGAGAAGAATCAAAGTGGTTTGTTTTTTTTTTTAAGGTTAAAAAAGTTATTCCCAGGCAAGAGTTCAAGCACCAACAGAAGAAGGCTTGTTCCAGCGTTAAAACATCTTCAAGAAAACGTGTTCCCCCTCTCTGCACTCCTGTGGATTCTCAGGAGTGACTAAAGTTTCAGGAGGAGAGGGTGATGTCTTGCAGATGTATTGGAGAGCAGGATTCTCACTTTACTTTTCGTAAGGAAAAAAAAAAAAAAAAAGGGCTCCAAGAGTCCGAAGGAGGGTGGTGGGTTTCCCCGTTCCCTTCTCCCTCTCCCCCTCTTCTTGCTGAGCTCCTTTTTCCTTCTCAGTTGGATCAAGAAGCTCTCTGGCACTTCAAAAGGCACAAACTGGCATGCAGAGGAGGCTTTGTAGGGAATACAAGAAAATTGGAGACCCCTGGGAGGGCAGATCTCGACTTAATAGGAGCCTGTAATTACGTGGCAAAGCCTTTGTGCGGTGCCTGACGTTTTACAGACCCCTTTTCTCCATCACAATCTCCTTCTTCCTCCTTTCCCTCGGACCAGAAAAAGTCTGATTAAGAAAACCCCCTTTGCCAACTTCTGAGCAAGAAAGAAGGAGAGAGGGAGGGAGCGAGAGAGGGAGAGAGGGAGGAGGGGGGAGAAAAGGGAGGGAAAAGAAAGCGAGAGAGCCCCTTCAGATTTTTTAAGTAAAGGTCTAATTATCATTCCCCTGCAATAGTATCACGGGGAGAAAAGACAAACTGAAACCCATAGTCACTTCAAACGGGCTGATTATTTTGCTTCGGCATTAACTCCTCCAGATTTGTTTAAGATCCTGTTGGAAAATCTCATTTGCATGTTTTGATAACAGCTGCGGGGAAACTTGTTGGAAAAAATCCACAACTATCTCAATCAAATTTTCTTCTCCCTCTGCCTTTTTTTTTTTTTTTTTAACGTTTCCTGCTGTTCTAACAATTTTTGGGTGGTGGGGCTGGAAGAGCGTCTGAGAACAAGGGAGACAGCAAGCATATTAAGGCTACATTTGGCCCTGTAGAGGCAGCCTATTAAATAATGTAATAAAATGACAGGAGTGATCATAATGGAAGGCTCTCCCACGCTTCCTCCGTGGACTGAAGGCAGGTTGGGGGAGATCTAGAAGGCACTGAATCGATTCGAGTCTTTTCGCGCCGCTAGGAATCCCGGGGCCAGGCAGTAGGAAATTTACATATTTATTTAGCTGGAAGAAAGGACTCTAGGAGTTTGTCATAATTGCTCCCCTTCCCCCCACGCTGGCCAATTTCGTAACCTCTTTGGCGCGGCCAAGGTCGCTTCCCCAGGCTACGACGCTAAGCCGAGAGGGTCGCGCTGCCCAGATGCGGAGGAAGCAGGGGCACTCCTAGAGCCAGCTGCGGGCGGAGGCTCCAGCGGAGGTTCAGGGTACAGTCCGGCTGCCCTGGGGGTGGAGGAGGGAGGAAGGACGGAAAGGGGTGGACGAACCCCCATCTAAGTCTACGGATAATGCTTTGTCGTTCTAATGCTGAGCCCTAGCTCGACAGACGACAGAGAGGTGCTGAGCGATTTTTTCATGACCTGTTGGAATTTGGTACAGCTTTAATAGTCTCATTAGAAATGAGTTACTATATGACTAGTAAGTAAAATATTAAGTGTTTTTTTGTGGCGTTTTATGTTCGTTAAACACACACACACATACACACATATTCCCTCACTCCCTTGATTACTAAACTTTTTTTTTTTCTTTTTTCTTTTTTCTTTTTTTCCCTTTTTCTCCTGTAGCCCAGAGGCTCGACTGGAGAGAAAGAAGGGTCCGAGTGTGTGTAAATGGTTTCTGGGCTCCAAACGGCCACAGTTAGCCCAGAACTTCCAGCCCTGATCTAGGAAAAGAACATTTGATGCCATCAAAGGGCTGCAGATTGAAACCAGATGTGCTCGCCTCGGTTCTTTCCATGCATTTAATTAAGGAGCCGGGATGGAGGAGACTTTTTCATCATTAGCCCACCCACTCCCTCCCTCCTCTTTCCATCCCTTCGCCCTCCCCCGCGGCCCGCTCGCACCCGGACCGGGAGCCCCAGAGCCCAGCCAGCGCCGCGCGGTGCGCAGAGCCCATCGCTCCGTCTCCCCAGTGGTCGGGGCTCTAAGCAGTAAACATCTGTCCGCGTCTGGGCTGGGGCGAGCTGCGCGGCAGGGCTCGCGGGATGCCGGTGGGAGACGGCCGAGCTCCCAGGTGGGCCCGCCGGAGTGGGAGCGTTGGAGGCGGGTGCCTTGCGCGGAGATTTCCAAAACCGTTGGTTGCGCGCGCCTAAGGCGAGCGCCACATGTGTCAGTGCCACCGGCTGGAATGGACGTGACTTAATCACATAGAGAGGTTTTCACCCGGCGTCCCGCTGCATGAGCTTAGGTGAAACGGCTGAGGGGCCGGCCGTTTCTCCCTTCTCTCCACGCCCCGCGAGGCACGGCTGGGTTTGTCCCCGCAGACGAGTCAGCCTCTTCGAATCTTCCCAGAAATGGAGCAGGCCCTAGCCTTTCCCTCCTTCTCCACCCTCATTACACAGTTGTATTTTAATGTTTCTTTTCGTCCTTGATACCAACCGAACTGCATTTTGTGACAAAGGTCTGGATAAGGGACTAGGGGCTTCTGACACCCCCAGGACTTGCCGCTTCCCCTGAAGACCCATTGATCTCAGTCATATGAGGGGAGATCGCCCTTCGGAGGAAGTTGCCTTGTCCAGAGTGTGCCGTCAGCCTGGTTGGTGACCGAGAGGTAGCGACAGGGGAGACACGGGCAGTTGGAAACAATCAGACGTCTCCACTTGGGTTCCGCTGTGTTTTCCAGGGGGATCAGGCGCTCCCTTTACATCATCCACTTGTCATACTCGTAATAATATCAACCAATTATACCAATACCAACTAAGATGCTAACGGTTTCAACAAAAACACTGGGCACATTTGCTTAGCATTTGTCGACCAAATTACATATACATGCATATATATGTATGTATATATACACATATATACATCTATAAATTTCTATGCACAATATTTTCCCAAAATGTCTTCCGGAGCGAGAGCTCAAATACCAGCAGACTGTGCGGGGATTGCCCAGCTGCCACAGCGCAGCTCTCGGCGCTGCGCTAGAGTCCTGAGGCCCGGGAGTCCCCCTCCAGGAACTGGGGTGGCATTTGAGGACTACGTGGCGGGAGAAGGGCTGACAGAGTGTTCTCCAAGCCCAGAAGAAGTTGGAACCAGGGGGCAGACTCCCGGGGTGTCCAAGGGAAGGGAGATGCCAGCTTGAGGCAGGGTCTGGAGACAGGCGGCAGGGCCCTTCTGGCAGTCCCGGCGTGCTTATTTTGGAATCCTGCGGGAAAGGCTCCCTGGACTCTTCACCGCTCCAGAAGGCCATTCCTTCCCAGGGTATCCGTACGCCTCAACTGCAGGGACCAAGCCCCCGATTTCTCACCACAGGGAGCTGGGGCGGCGGGGTGAGTTGGGAGGACGCTCTGGGAGGGTCCCCAAGAAAGCAAATCCTCGAGGCATAGACCCTGCAGAATTGATATTTTCTTCTTGTTTAGGCCTTTGTGGAGCTTTTCGCTTTTTATTTTTTTCTATTAACAATTGCTAGTGGATTGGATCCACACCCTTATTATGTTTACACAAAACATTTGTAATTTGTTGCGATTCTGGACTGTAATTAAAAACCAGCCGGATAACCCTACAGGGAGATTCATGAGCAAGAAGCGCATTCACCCGGTACGTGGTGAAAGGCGTCGGTGCCTGCTGCCAGCTGGCCAGGCGGGAGGCTGGCGCGGAACCCTCAGAGCCAGCGCAGACGCTGTACCTCGGGCACACAGAGGCGGGCCACGGAGCTCCTTCTCAGAGTGCCAAGGGTCTCCACGCCTGGCCTCTCCCTGCGTCCAGGCGCCAGGCCTTGCTCGCCAGAGGGGTGGAGGGAGGGGGAAATTGGTGGATCAAAGTTCTCTCGGCTCAGGTTGCAGGAACCAGGAGGGCCAAGCACCTCTAGAATTAGAGAATGACCATCTGGCAGAAAGATGTCAGGGGAGGAGAAGCTGTGGCTGGGAGCACATGCTCATCTCCCGGGCAAGCGGCAGGCCTGGCCTGGGAACTTAGAAGTCCTCAGAGAATGCTGTGGCCTGTTTAGTTACCTAATCACTACTTTGTTTTCACCATGTGACTTCCTTTTGGGGAAAGTTAGAAGGAGAGCCTTTCTAACTCAAAATCTCTAAACATGTGTAGATCTTTCCTTGGCTTTTGCTTTGACTTCCATCCATCAATCAATGATTGTTAAAATGTGAAGCCCTGGATCATGTAATTAACCAGAACCCTCTTCTTCATGATCCCTCCGGGATCTGAGAGTGGCTTTCCAACCCTTCCTTCTGCCCTATCCTTTTTAAAAATAACTCCTGTTTCTAGATTCCTCCCCAAGTAAGTGGGAGCAAAGCTTGGACTAGTAAGGAAACTTGCCAAGAGATCAGACCAAAGTAGGAGGGAGGTTTGGTTCCCAGTCATGTGTCCTTGTGTGGTCCTATTCATAGTTAGGTTTGGTATTGATTATTGTCCAGGATTTCCCTGGCACTGGAAGCTGGCAGAACTCTGCCTCATCTGGCTAGCAGAATGCCCTCCCCCCCACCCCCAACCCCTCTGAGGTGGAAGCCAGGAGTTGTACTCTCTGACATGTTAATAAGCTGACATGATAATCACGTGTGACAGGTCGTAGGTTCCATGACATGTAAACAGGACAATACCACCCTCATGCAAATAACATGCTATAGGGGTGGAAATGTTTTCCTGCTCATGGTTGACATTCTAGTATATATTCATTAGCAATAAAAAAGGGGAAAAGTGTAAAATGCAAGATAGATTCTTCAGGGTTCCCACAGTTTAGTGTTTCCGAGAAGATTTTATGCCAGACTTGAAAAAAACTCTCCTTTGCCCTCCCCGTTCTGGTTCTTCTTATCATAAGTGGGATCTCAGGAACATTTCTCCTATGCATGGGTGAATGCTCTCTACCCACGCCCACCTCCATCCAATAGCCCTATTGGATTATTTTGGGATTTTGCAATAATCAAAGGAAGTAGGACTAAAAACACACTTCCAGGTAGCAAGCTGGTAATAGGTTCATTTTGTTGCAGTTTGGGAGGGCCAACATATTCATGTAGGACCTAGTGCAGTTTCACTGGAGCTATCTCCTCCTCAAACCACTGGACACTGACTTTGCACGTGCCACTGAAGACACCGGGGACCTGAACATTGGCAAATGCAATGCGTACTCTCAGACTTTCCTTTGCCAAATGCCTTCGCTCTAATTGACAGTATTGAGCACTCTCTTTTTGAAATTTCTTCTCCTGGTTCTCTATTTCAATGACCACTTCTTCTTGGCCTTCGTAGAGTGTTCCCTTTTCGTCAGCTTACTCCTTAAATATTGATATTATCCAGAGTTCTGTCCCTCATCCTCACTGTCCTTTCCAGTAAACAGGTTGTTACTAAAAGATCTCATATACTTTCATGGGTCAACTACCCCTTGTTCATCAATGAGTCTAATATCTAAATCTTAAGCTTTACCACCTACTCACTGTCACCTTGGGCAAACTGGGCAAGTTACTTACCTCCCTATGCCTCAGTTTACTCACCTTTCCAATGAGATAAACCATGCTCCTACCACATACATTCATGAGAACTAAATGAGAATGCATGCAAGCCATTAACACACTGCTTACCGTATAGTAAACCCTGAAAAAAAAAAATAGCTATTTTCTTGATGGACATGCACGTCATTAAGGAACCTTAAACTCAGCATGTCCAAAACGGAACTCAACCTAATCTTCCCATGCTCCGCCTTTTTCCCCAGTAGGAAACCTAGGAGTTACCCCAAATTCCTCCCTCTCTGACATGACCTCCAGCTTATCCAGGTAACCACTAAATTCTGCCTGTGTTATCTAACTAGCATCAATCCTGTCACTAAGTCGATAAGTGCTTGTCGAATTGCAACTGAAGATTAAGTAACACTGGAGCAAGTGAATAGGCAACATTACGTGGGAGTGTGTAGCTATAATATTATAGTGTGTTCACATTATATTAACATAATAACAATTAGTAGTCAGGATGACTTGCGAAATGACCTCAGAGGAAATATGAATGTGCAGACGCCATACCTTCTCTGTCCTGAGGAACTCAAGCCTTACTCACCAGGCAGATTCAGATGAACCACAAATGGCTGTTGGGAGGATTAAGAAAGAAAAAAACAAAAACATAAAAATTGCCTTATCATAATCATCATTTAACAAATGTAAATTCCCTTCCTCTGCTCTGTTAATTCCCTTCTTCAGATGGCCCTGGTTACAGGTTCCTTTGGGTTCCATTGAAAAATAGGATGCTAAATTCTTGCTGTTTTCCTATTTTAGAAAAATCCTGGGCAAATGCATGTGACTAAGAAGCATAAAGCTGGGAATGGTTTTAGGCAAACAGCAGCACACAGCGCTGCCAGGGAAACCATTGCTGACCCTTCAATACTGTGCTGGAAATGCTCAAGCCTGGTGGATTTTTTTTTTTTTTTTTTTTTACCACACTCTGATAATTAGAGAACCTGCATGTTCATTGGATTCTTGGCCCTATGTAAGACACCAGAGCTGAGGTCCCAGGCTGGCTTATTGCCTCTGCAAGTTCCTAAACTTTGGGCCCCTAGAGCTCTGTTTCTAAGCCAAGCAAAAGTGGGGTGGAATCTTACAGGATAGATACAAAACACCTCGGGCCTGGGTAAATTTGGCCAATTTAAAACTTATGAGGCTCTTCAGCTGACTTTAGTGCTTACCCAGTGGGCATGACACTTAGGATTACATTTTTGGACTTGCTGCTCTCATAAATCTGGAGCCAAGCACAACCCATTCTCCACCTGTTTTCCTCTCCTGAGTCCTTCCATAAATCTCTAATTTTCTAAAGAGGTCTCTCACTTCTTGTCCCCCAGTTCTCCACTTTTCCTATAGTACTAGCTCATAGGTCAACAACCAAGCTGGTTGCACCTTCTATTGTCTATTTACACTTGTTTGGTTAGGTATATTATTGTTTGGTTAGATAAAGATTTTTTATCTGTCATGTTAAACACACCCAGACCTGCCTTACTTCAAGTTTTGCTCCACAGTAAATAGTGGTAACAAATTTCAGTGACATTTTTTTCTTTCCTGCCTCAAAAGGATGCTGTGAGATAATGTGTATGTATAGTACCAGTTGCAGTGATTATTACCTCCAGTTGTCACATTTTCCTACCATTCTTTTCTTGCTTTTCATCACTACAGATAAGAAGGAAGTATTTACATAATGGAAGTCAGAAAACTGATTTTTTAAAAGTCTAAAATAATGTAGTGTTTCAACACTTTGCAGATCATGAACCTAATACTTCAACACTTTGTTAAGTCACCATTCACCTCTTTTATACAAATACAGCTTTGCTTTTCATAAACCTGGTGTCCAGCTCTGCATTTAAAACACCAGAACCACTTCTCACCACCATACATGATTTAAAAAAAAACAAAACTTCCTTTTGCCACTCACCTTTTATCTTTTCCTCTTTTTGTAATTTTTCTTTTGAGCATCTTCTGCTCCTTTAAGCCAGAAGTCTGAATTATTTCCTTCAAAATTTGAAGGGTAAGATTTAGTGATCTCTCTAATTTTCATTACTGTTGGGTGTCTTGCTTTCCTTATGAAAATTATGATACAGGATTTCAGATATCCAATTTTATGTTATTTTGGACCAAATGGCATAAAGCAGGAGTCTACCATTAACCTGTAACCATTACCAGACAGTCTATTATGTTCCATGTTGAGTTTAGTATGGTGGAAAGAGTAGAAGCTTTAAAAACCTTGGAAGTATATTTCTTGATTCTGCCTCTTAAAAACTCTGAGCAAGTTATGCAGTCCCTTTGAGTCTCAATATCTGAGTCTCAGCATCTAAGGTACTGCTGGAAAACAAAATGTAGCATAACATAGTAAGGATCTAACAGAGTGCTTGGCAAATAGTAAATACTCAATAAAAATTCAAAATTTCCACTTTTGTTTATTATATAGTAGCTTGTAGCAGAACAACAATGCTCCCTCTAAGAGCAACTAGAAAATCTGAAATATTTATATCCTCCTCACCCCAAATATCAAAGAGCTTCCAAGGCAGTCAGGACTTGAAAATCGTGTTCCAGAGAAGAATGTTTTTGGAAGTAAATCAAACTTTCTCTATTCCTCCTTAATTGTTGGGTGGTCTGCCACTTTCTGCCACATTTTGGACTGGAACCAGAGACTTAAAAAAGAAAAGAAAAGAAAAGGAAAGGAAAAAAAAGTACCTGCTAAGAAACAGATAATCCAACAGAGCTTTATGCATTTGTATGGCCATGGAGAAAGAAAAATTAGAGTTTGGGGCGGCTGAGATTTCATAGAAAAGTGAGGCTGAGACAAATAAGAACAGTAATACCATTTTTCCCTCAAGGTGTTTGCTAATTAAGCTGCACAAAGCAAAAGGTTCAGTATAACATAATGTGAATAAAAAGCAGATCAGCAATTTTGGCAACCCAAAAGGGCCAGGAAGACCAAAATTGAAGTTTATGACATATTAAGGAGGAGAATCCACGAGAACACTTCAGGCCCTCTGTTAGGAAACATAGAAAGCTACATCCCTAAGAATGCAAGAAACTTAGATGAAGACTGAACCTTACCAAAGACTGACTTCAGTCCTAGATTAAATTGAGCTGATTTGCCTCTCTCTTGCCTTCTAAAATAGGTTGAATCCTCTCTGGAGGAATATAACACCCAGAGTCACTATAATTTTCATACAAAATGTCCAGCATTTGAGTTAAAAAAAAAAAAACAAAACCCAGACATATTAAGAAACAAGACCAAGAGAAACAATGCGCAACAGAAATAGATGTCCCGGATATTGGACATAGCAGACATGGACTTAAAAATAACAATAATCAATATAATATTCCACTACTGAAACTATAAGAATCAAGTGGAATTTATAGAACTAAAAAATGCAACAGGTGAACTCAAAAATGCAGTAGATGAGTTTAACTGGATACTTGACACAGCTTAAGAGAGAAATAGCTGAAAAACAGATCAGAAGAAAATATCCAGACTGAAGTATGGAGGAGAAAAATAATGAGAAGTAGAGAGAATTCTGGGGAAATGGAGGAGTAGAAAGTACCAAGAAACTGTCTCTCCACCTTGACAACAATTTTGCTGGCAGAATCTGTCTAATATAATTAATTTAAAACTCTGGAGTACATTGAAGGCTTGCAAGTTTCAGGGGAAGGTTTGGACAGTAAATTGAGGTTAATTTCAGTCAATTTTAGCTCTTAGCACAGTAGCAACTACTACTCATACCTTAGCCTCAGCCCCATGGCAGGCAGCTGTGCACACATTGCTGGAGCAGCTACACACAACTTGTGGAAGCCAGGGTAGGCAAAAAGGACCCTACTCTCCAAATATCAGGAATCAGTGCTCTAATTGCTGATCACTGATTCTGATCTCAGAAGTGCAGAAAGGAGGATGGTAATTGTTGTAACATTTCCCCCATTGTTCAAGCTCCTCCCCTCAAGCTAAAGTGATTCTAAGGGAATTAAATGGCCAGTGCCCTTTCTCCCCACTTCATTTTTTCTTTTTTCCCTTTTGGAAGACAGACACTAAAGCCTAAGACATTCAAAAGCAATATACACATACAGGGAAAATTAGAAAGCGACCATGCATGGGAAAGGTGAAGGCTCAGAAAAGACCTGAGGAGATTTTAGGTTTACACCTCAGGCTGATCCTTGGAACAGAGATTGCCCCAAATAAACAAACAAACAAACAAACAAACACATACATACATACAATAATGAAAACCACCAAACCCTAGGGAAAAGGGAGAATCTGATTTCCAGAGTTTTCACCTTATTAGATTCAAACATCAAGTTTTCAACAAAAAGTCATAAGGCAAACAAAGAAACAAGAAAGTATGGCCTATTCAAAGTAAAAGATAAATAATCAGAAAGTGTTCCTTTAAAATACCTGATGGAAGATTACCTGGGTAAAGAAATTTAAATAACTGTCTTAAATATGCTCAAGAAAGTGATGTATAAACAAAATGAAAATACCAATAAAGAGATAGAAAACATAAAAAGAAACCAAAAAGAAATCCTGGAGCTGAAAAGTATAACTGAAATGAAAAGTTCACTAGAAGGATTCAAAGGCATATTTGAGCAGGCAGAAGAAAGAATCAGCAAACTTGAAGATAGGACAATGGAAATTACCAAATGTGAGGAACAGAAAGAAAAAAGATTGAGGAAAACGGAACAGAGCCTAAGTGACACTACCAAGCAGACCATTTATTCAGTGTTGGAGTTCCAGAAAGAGAAGAGAAAGAAAATGGGCAGAGAGGATATTTGAAGAAATAATGGCAAAGAGCTTCCCAAATCTGATGAAAGACATGAATATAAACATCCAAGAAATTCAACAAACTCCAAGTAAGATGAACTCAAAGAGATCCACACTGAGGCACATTATAATCAAACTTTTGAAAGCCAAAGATAAACAGAGAATATTGAAAACAACAAGAAGAGATTCATCACATACAAGGGATACTCAATAAGATGATCAGAAGATTTTCTCATAAGAAACTTTGGGGGCCAGAAGACAATATATTCAAAGCACTCAAAGGAAAAATGAACTATCGACCAAGAATCCTATATCCAGCAAAACTGTCCTTCATAGTGAGGGATACATTAAGACATTCCCAGATAAATAAAAATTGAGAAATGTCTTTACCACTGGAACTTCCCTGTGAGAAATGCTCAAAGGAAAAGTGAAATGAAAGGAAATTAGACAATAAATTGAAGCCATGTGAAGAAATAAATATCTTGATAAAATTAAATACATGGTGATTATAAAAGGTAGTATTATAACAATGGTTTGTAACTCCACTCTCTATTCCACTTGATTTAAGAGACTAATATATATATATACATTTTTTTAAATTTTATTTATTTACGGCTGTGTTGGGTCCTCGTTTCTGTGCGAGGGCTTTCTCTAGTTGTGGCAAGTGGGGGCCACTCTTCATCGCGGTGCGCAGGCCTCTCACTATCGCGGCCTCTCTTGTTGCGGAGCACAGGCTCCAGACGCGCAGGCTCAGCAATTGTGGCTCACGGGCCTAGTCGCGCCGCGGCATGTGGGATCTTCCCAGACCAGGGCTCAAACCCGTGTCCCCCGCATTGGCAGGCAGATTCTCAACCACTGCGCCACCAGGGAAGCCCTAATATATTTTTAATTATTGTCTAATAGTTAGTATTATTGTAACTTTGGTTTGTAAATCTACATGCTGCCTTATCCATAATTTAAGAGATGAATGCATTTGAAAGAATTATTAGTTTAGGTTTTGGAGCACACAATATGAAAGATATAGTTTTGTGACATCAGCAACTGGAACAGGTAGTGACAGAGCTGTAAACAGTAGAATTTTTGTATGTTATCAAATTTAAGCTGGTATAAATTCAAATTAAGGTGTTATAACTTTAGGATATTAAATACAATCCCCATGGTCACCACAGAGAAAATAACTATAGAATATATACAAAAGGAAATGAGAAAGAAATTTAAATGTTTCACTACAAAATATCAACTAAACACAAAAGAAAACAGTAATGCAGGAAATGAGGAACAAAAAAGCTGTAAGGAATATAGAAAACAAATAGCAAAGTGACAGAAGTAAGCCCCTCCTTATCAGCAACTACTTTAAATGTAAATGTACTAAACACTCTAATAAAAAGACAGAGATTGACAGAAAGGATAAAACCACATGATCCAACTATATGCCATCTATAAGAGACTCACTTTCCAAAGACACAAATAGGTTGAAAGTGAAAGGAAGGAAAAAGATATTCCATGCAAATTGTAACCAAAAGACAGCAAGGGTAGCTGTACTAATATCAGAAAAAATAGACTTTAAATCAAAATAAGTTAAAAGAGACAAAGAAGAACACTATATATTAATGAAAGTTTCAGTACACCAAGAATATGTAAATATTATAAACATTTGCATACCTAATTACAGACGTGCAAAATATATGAAGCAAAAACTGATGGAATTGAAGGGAGAAACAGACAGTTCTACAGTAATAGGAGGAGTTCAATACTCCACTCTCAATAATAGATAGAACAACCAGAGAGAAGATAAGAAAGGAAATAGAGGACTTACCACAATAAACCAACAAGATCTGACAGACATACAGAACACTCTACTTAACTATAACAGCATATGCATTCTCCTCAAGTGCACCTGGGGCATTTTCCAGGTTAGTTTCAATCAATTTAAAAAGACAAATATTATTTAAATTATATTCTCTCACTACTACAGGATGAAATCAACAGCAGAATTAAGACTTGAAAATTCACAAATTTGTGGAAATTAAACAACACACTCTTTGAATCACAAACAGTGGATCAAAGACAAAACCACAAGGGAAATTAGAAAATAGAGATGAATGAAAGTGAAAACACAGCATACCAAAAGCCAGACAAAGATACTATGAGAAGAGAAAACTACAGACAAATATATCTTATGAACATGAATAAACAATTCGCAGTAAAATACTAGCAAATCAAATTCAGGCGCATATCAAAAGGATTGTACATGAGGACCAAGTGGGATTTATTCCTGGAATGCAAGGATGGTTCAACATATGAACGGTACTACCCAAAGAAATATTTTTAAAAAGTATAACAGTACTATTTATGACAGACTGAAAGAGCAAATAACCCAAATACTCAACAATAATATCATGGATAAATGAATTGTTATATTTATAGAATTAAATACTTCATGCAACAATATGGATGGCTCTCACAAATATAATGTTGATGGAAAAATGCCAGACACAAAGAGCACATTTCGTTTGTTCCATACATTTTTTAAAAAGTTGGTTCCCTCCATTTCCATGTCACAAGCTGAAGACATATCATATTATGTTTCTTACAGAAACTATAATTCAAGCAGGGAATTGGAGGCCCATTTCTTGCCACTCATTTACCATTTGTCTTCCACAGAGAATTTCTGTAAGAATAAGTAGCAGCATGAGAAAAAAATGCTTAAAATATCACTTGGTTTAAGAAGCATCAAATATTTTCACAAATTGCCTTCTGATATTTAGCAAAATCTTAACTATGCTTTTATGTGTTCAATTAAATGATATACCAAGTATATAGCACTGAAAACAGATGTCTGAAGTATATAAGGACATTACAATTTTCTCCTAGCTCTACAGGTGTTCATGATGATCTCAACTTTATCACCTCAGAACTGTAATAATAGTAATAATTGCTACTATTTCATGAGTACTTACTATGTGCCAAACACTGTGCAAAGTGTTTTGAACCCATTATCTCATTTAATCTTTACAATAACCCTGGAAGGGAGGTTTTACTATCTCCTTTTACAGATAAGGAAACCAAAATTAAGTAATTTTCTCAGGAGAGTCACCCAGACATGATTAGTATCTGGTTCTCTCTGACAGTCAGGCATGTGCTCTTAACTACCTTGCTAATTGGTGTGTTGTGCTGGTGTGCATCAGTGACATAAAGAAATGCCAGTTCAATGGTCTGAAACTGTAAATGTAAGATTTAGTATAAATTTAGTTCCAAGACTCCCTCTGTTTCCCTACCTTTAGCCTTCAATTTACCCTCTTGAGTCACCCTACACTACAGTGGCAACTGAAAAACTAGAAATATCATGAGGAAGAAGAGAATGTCTTTGACTGTCCCTTTGCCTGTCTCACCAAAGGGTCCATATTCCCAAATAAGATACCACTGAATGTTTGGAGCCCTGTCTTTGCTTTTTTTTTCTGGGGATGGAGTTAAGAGAGAAGTTGTATTGTAGCATTCAGGCTTACTATTTTTCTTGGTAGAACAATGGAAAAGAAAGAATTATGAAGTGTATGCTTAGATATCCTATAAATCAAAGGACACTCGTACTTAGATTATTTTTTCTCTACATTCACACCCACCCCATTTTTGAAAGATGCCATGTTTTTGTTTGCAATGAAAGATTCCTTTGCCATGTCACATCAGGATGCATATTGTCATCAGCATGTTCTTCAGCTGCCAGGAGCCAGATTCCTATTCTTAGACCATAGGGAAGACTTGTTATTATGACTCTGTCCTTGGATTGTGTTGGTGAAATATGTTCTTTCTGGAGATAACAGCTTCAATTGAAAAATGAATCTGTACTTGTACAGGTTGAAGAAGAATTTCAGCTACTGCATCCTGCTGCAGCAAGAAGACTAATAAAAACCTTGAACCCATTACTCATGTATGAGGTAAAGGGAGCTTTATTGAAGATCAAATAAAAAGTATAAATAGTGAGTCAGACAGCACATGAAGTGAAGATTCTAACATTCTTTTTTTGCTTATGTTGCTTTTAATGGCATTTGGGATTAAAGGTCAAATAGAATTCAACACAGTAACCCTTGTAAGCCTTGATTTTCTATATTTGAAGATTCATCTCTTCATCCAGAACTTCACTTCTCAACAAGATGTCTGTCTTCATTGCACTTTTCATGCCTATTTACCTCAAATCCTAACCAGGAAAATGGGTACCTGTAAAACAATCCCCCAGGGCTTTCTACACTAGATACTCATTCTTTCACTAATTCACTCACTTAACATGTGCTGAGTGCCTACTAACCCTGAAGATTTAAAAAAACCAAACAACAAAACAGGTCTTCCCACAATACGCTCACTAACTAAGAGGGGAGATAAACAGATATTAAGAAAATGTTTTGTGTGGCAGAGTTGATGATTGAACACTATATTTTTCAAACTGAAAAAAGTAATTTCTGTAATTTCTAAAATTGATCTATTCCCCTAGTCCTTCATCCAGTAGAACCAAAAGAAAAACTTAAATTCAATAAGTAATGGTATCTCAGACTCTTGGGGATTCAATAGTTTCTCAAAGAAAATTCGTTATCCTTGAGGATGTTAATACTCAATCTTTCAGCTTGCATTCCATCCCCCTGGCTTTCTTCTAGGTTAGCATCTGAGAATGTTAGGAAGGGGTTTCAAGTCTCAAAGAGGCTGGAAAGAGAGAGTCTAAGATCCACAAATAAGATCTCTGGCCCTGTGTTGATTTCTAGGTCCTGTATGACAAAGCTTCTGGTTGGAAATTATTCCTGGCCTCCCTTTCACAGGTATTATTGATGAAGGTGTGCTTTTGTTTCTCATAGCTGGTTAGGCCCCAGTGGTCCACCCTGGCTCATTAAGCTCCAGTTTGACTCTAGCATTGCACAACCCTCTCGGTTTTAGCTCACTGTATTCAGCTTCCTAGGATTAAGATCCTTTTGGTTAAGTCCTCTCATTCCTTGTCACAGCAATACCATATAAGCCCAATGGCTCAACTTCTTTCCTTACCTCCCCTCCCCTTGCATGCAAATTTCTGGATCTTTTTCATACACTAAAGGAGATGATGGAGTATTTGGAGGGCTAGCTCAAGTCTTATAAGCAAACCAAGCCTTTCCATTGTTTTTTGTTTTTGTGTGTGTGGTTTGTTTGTTCTTTATTTTTGTTTTTGTTTTGGTACAAGACAGCACCCTGTGAGATCATCTCTTTCAAGAGTTGCAAATAGGAAGAAGGGGGAAAATCTCTTGGAGTTGGTGGGAAATGGAGGGGGGGTACTTTGTGGGGGAGAATGACTGAGGAACTGAACCTCCTCCCATGTCTTTTAAAATTTTCTTCCCACAACCTTTTAGGCTAGAAGAAGTAGAATTTGCTCACTTTCCTGTATGGAAAGGATGTATGTCTTCTGAATTCTCTCTACCCCTGGGAATTTGATGTTCAGGTCATCCTGTCCTGCTTCTTGATGTTTTAAAAAGAGTAGAAAAAAATTAGAGATTTATTTTCTCTTTCCACAATGCTTGGCTTCTAAGAATACTGTCATAAAAAATGACTCAAAAATCCCATTTTGGTAGTCAGTAGTTGAATATCCACTACACTTTTTTTTCCATTTCTATTTGCCAATTCCAGCAGATGGATATTTCCAAATAAATAGAAAGTTAATGGAAATAGGGGGGAAAAGGTTTATATTTTAATGTTTATTATATATTATGTGTATTTATTTTCTTATGACATTTAAAATAGATTATATATTTGTAGTTTTATAACATATTATATAGTATTACATAATATTTTAAAATACATTATCCCTATTTTAGATGCATAAGCTACAATGGAAACACCAAGAAGGAACACACAACTGTAGACATGTTAGGGTAAAAGAATGAGAAAGATAGTTAATTAAATTGCTATAATTGGCTTTCTTTTGGAAAACTGAAGCAAGAGATACAATCAAGTTTCTTGTTATTATTACTTTTCAGGATTTTCACTGATAGAACATAGGTTTTCCAAGGACATGTCTAAAATGTAGAGTCTATTCCAATAAGCCATTCAGACTGAAGGAAAACCAGATGGGGAACTATAATACAATTTATTAATTAAAGAAGAACCTTTAGAGGCTGTAGGACAATGTTTCTTTATCATCCTTAAAATAAATACAAATTAAATAGTATTACTAACATTGAATACTTTGGAATATATTTGGAAGTGCACACAAATACATGCACACATACACAGGCCTAGAGAAGCATATTTCAGGTAGTGCTTGGTGATCCATTCAGTCATTGATACCCTGTACATTTCACCCTATGCCCAGCTGACACTGTTCTCCCTTTTCCCAAGTGGGCAGAAACTCAACTATAGTATGCTGAAAGAAGTTTGACTAATAAAGTTTAACGGTATAACATTGTTGAATGAATAGAGGCAGGTTACAATTCTTAATTCTCTTTGATGCTAGTGATAAAACTTTGAGTACCCAAAATATACTTGCTGAAACTTACAGACACTGAAGGCAGACACAATGTTGCCTGATATTATATCTTTTGAATTTAGTTGCCTCTGTATCTCAGGCAGGAGTGAACTAACTGGTTAATGAGTGTACAGGATTCTGTTAACAGAAGACATAAATCTTAGACATTCAAAGATTGGCTTCTGTGATTGATTAAACAAAGAAGAGTTGAACTGATTGTGGTTATCACACTCTAGTGCCGATTATTACTGTAGTTTATGACAAAAAGAATGCCACAGAAAAGCAGAAATAAAACAGGTCTTTTATGACAATAAGATAATAAAGTTAGAAATTACCTTTTGAAAAGTATGAAAATAAACTACAACTAACAGAAAATTAAAATTTTAAATTTGTAAAAATATATAACCTAGGCATAATTAAAACTATAACTTCAAAATATTTAGAAAATTATATAGACTTCTGGTAAACAAGGCAGGCTGAGTAGGCAAACTCGATACCAAGGAAAAAGAATACTTGGAGTCAGAAAGGAGGCCCTAAAGAAGTCTCATGAAAAGTAACATCCACTGAGTTTTCCTCTGGTTTTTTGATCTTCCCTTTGCCTTAAATTTCCTGAATTTCACTACTATTTGAGTAAATGTGGGCTTGTTTTATATGCACCTTCTATTTTCCTTCCTTAACTTCACTTCCAGCAATCCTTCTTCCATTGACTGGACCACTGTAGCAATTTCCTAACTGGTTACTTTACGGCCAATACCTGTCTACCCTGCCAAGAAAGTAGATTTCTTAAAATGCAAATATGATCGTATTTGTCTCTTTCAACATTATCCAGTGGTTCTGTATTGCCTACAAGAGCGAGATTAAACACCTTAGTATAGTGATGGCATGCACTTCCTTCCATTAACTAGATTAACCTTACCTCCCACCCTTCTCTTCACATATCAGGACCTATGCCATTTACTTGTCTCTAATGGTCATCACACTTACTTTGCTTAAGATTAGCTTTTGTTCATTCTTCGATGTCACTTTAAAAGTCACCTCTCACAAGAGCACTTCCTAGACTTTAAAGAATATTTCTATTCCTCCTCATGTCCCTTTCTCTATATCTATCTTAGCTCTCACTTTTTTTCTTTATAAACACTTAAAATTTGTGATTATATATTTATTTACATCGTACTTTAAAAATCTGCCTCCATCACTATAAAGTAGTCTTCATGCAGGCATAGACTGAACACATCTCATTCACTATTCTAAGGAATTTGTTCAACGAATGAGTATATGAATGAACCCTTATTCCAAATGGAGCGAGCTTCAGCAACCTGAATGTATCAAGCTATTTCAACCTCTGCCTTCACATTTTCAGTTTCCTCTGTCTAGAGCATTTGTCATTCTCTGAAAAGTCTGGGGAGTATGTCGCCATATTTCATGACTCAGCTCAAGCATTATAGAAAGCCTGGTAGAGTTGACCACTCTTATCTTTGGACCCTGCTGAACCATCGTTCACCTTATCATAAAATTGATCACATTCTATTACTTTTATTAGTTCACATATCTATTTCTCTCTACTGGAATGTAAGCTCCCACTGGGATTTGTCCTTATTCATCTCTATTCTCCCAGGGTTTAGCACACTTCCTTTCATTAACTGGATTAACTTTACCTCCTACCCCTCTCTTTACATATCAGGACCTATGCCATTTCCTTGTCTATAATGGTCATCACACCAACTGTGCTTAAGATTAGCTTTTGCTCTTCCTTCAGGTGTCAGTTTCAAAGTCACCTCAGCAATTAATCAGAGCTGGTTGGATGAATGAATGAATGAGTGAGCTTTTCTGAAATGCTTCATAGCACTTGTGATTGATATCTTCATATTATGCCAAATGATTCTTCTTAAAAATTATCACAAGATTATTTACTTTATAGTAGGAAGAAAAAGTAAGAGCTTTCCAAAGGGAACTTTGAAGGACATTCCATCTCTCTATAATCAATGGGATTTTAAAAAACAACATCTTTGACCAATACCACCGATAACTACTACAGGAAATAATAGTCAAAAATAAGGGTTAAATTCACTGACATCACCAACCTCAGCCAAGCACCTTACTGTACTGCAACTTCATGGCCCTTTGAAAAGGTTTAAATTGGGCATGGTCTGGAATTCACAAATTTTTGGTTTGTGAAATGTAAAAAATAAAATATATATTTTAAAAAACTGCACTGACTTAATCTCAGGTCACTACCTCTCAACTGGAGTCACTCTTGGCCTTGATGGGACCAAGCTTGGGAAACTGGTTTTATCTCAGTAGGACTGGTCACTTTCCTCTTTTGATTTGGGATCATCATAGTGCTTTCTACCTCCAGGCCCACAGTAGTGATGTTACTTCCTCAGCTTTAAACTTACACAGTTATGCATGGACCAACTCTGGTGCACAAATGAGCATAAAACAGCCATCACTGCAGGTGCAGAGTTGCTTTTATTATGAATTACTGCCTCCTTACTGGAACCACGAGAGACCTGCTGTGTTTGTGACTTTTTAGTTATTAGGCAATGTCTGCAAGCAGTCAAGATTTCTACTCCATACTTATGCTCTTCTGGAGCAGAAAGCAAGTGCTATAACAGCTGTGTGTGTATTTGTTTTCTTTGGGGCAGATAGAAGACAAAGAAACCACAAAACAGTCTAAATTACAGCTCTTCCTTCACTTATGTAAGGATTACAGGAGCAGGTGCAAAGTGTTTGTTTCTTCTGAGCATATAAGGTTTCTAAGCTTTTGTATTAATAATTTATAAGCAGTCTATCATTACTGTTTTATGTACAGTTTGAGTGCTGTCTTAGCTACGCTATAGAGCTACTTTAAAAGACGCACCTGATGGGTATTGTGGCCCTGTAACCTGATTCGTATCAATATCATTATTCTTATTCTGAGGATCTGTGTCTGAGGATCCACAAAGTGAACAGTCACAGCTACATGGTATGGGCGAGATCTATGATGAACTGAAACCCTCATTCTAAATGCCCCAAATTCCAAGGATCCAAGAGGGTCAAACAGAAAATATTTGATGTTTTAGGGATGTTTCTCACTCTATTCTACTCTTGATTGTTCACTAAGTTGAAGAACAAACTGTCTCAGAAAGATCCATATCTTGAAGCACCTAAAGACTAAGACCGGCCTTTTTCCTGATCTTTAGACAATCCAAGCTTGTATCCACCTTAAGGGCCATGTGGAATTGCTTAGTCATAGATTATCATTACATTTCTAATTTTCATAGATATTGCCAAATTGTGAAACACTGAATTTCAAAACAAGTTTCTCACACAGGATTCCATGTAAGGATATGGGTGATGTGGTGAACAATATCTTTAACAACATTGGCTAGTAAATACAACAGTGAATTATGTGTTTTGAAAGAGACTGATAATTATTACTCATATATAGGCATAAAGAAAAATGTTCTTGAAGCCCAAGGTGTGGCTATGTTTACTTCTCCTGACAGGGAGCATAAGGAATATTGTTTTGCTGCTGTGTTTTATGTGGTAGGACAGCCTGCATTTGGTTTCTGTGCCTGGAGCCAAAGAAAAATGATCAGAAGCAGCATTCCAAGGTGATGTCAGATGAGGACCAGTGTATTAGTTTGCTAGGGCTGCCATAATAAAGTACCACAAATTGGGTGGCTTAAACAACAGAAAGTTGTCATCTCACGGTTCTAGAGTTTAGAAGTCTGAACTCAAGGTGTCATCATGATTGATTCCTTTTAAGGGCTGTGAGGAAGGATCTGTTCCAGGGCTTTCTCTTTGGCTTAGAGATGGCCATCTTCTCCCTGTGTCTCTTCACATCATCTTTCTGTATGTTTCTGTCTCTGCATCCAGATCTCCCTTTTTTATAGGGACACCAGTCATATTGAACACCAGTCATTTTGACTTGATTACCTCTGTGAAGACTCTATCTCCAAATAAGGTCATAGTCTGAGGTACTGGGGGATAGGACTCCAACATATCTTTGGTGGGGAGGGGAAGCAGAGAAACACAATTAACCCATAACAATCAGGATGGTCTGAGGTTGGGTTATCAACAGATGAGCAATCCAAGATCCAAAGGCAAGGGAGACTGGAGATTTAAGAGAACCAATTTGTGAGGGAGTTCAAAGAGTCCAGGATGATAGAAAAAACTTAGAATAATTACTAAGCTGAAGTGCCAATGATTGAAGCAAATTTCTATGTGATGCCCATAGCAGCTGTAATGTTTGGGACAAGAGAATTTGAAGGGGCAGGAACACTGGACAGTAAGAGGACTACAGTAGTAATGAGGTGTCACAAGGCTAAGTTGTGACACAATTAATAATTAGGAGCTCATAATACTGCTAAATATTAGCATTTTCGACCCTTCTGAGTTTCTTATTTGTTATAATTTTGTTGTTTTATCTTGCTCCTTTTGAGTTCCTGTAGTTTTATACTGAGTTATTTAGATTGGGTTTAATCCAAAGTGGTTTTTACAGCAATAAAGTCTAGTTTGCCTAAGTCTTCTGTGTTCCATATTTATTAATTTTCTGGAAGATGAATCCTATTAAAAGAGAATTGGAGAAACTTTCTGAAATCATTTGAATGTAGGTATGTACCCTCTGTTTTAAAGAAGAGCACAGGGATCTAATAAAAATGTGAATACGTCTACAAATTCAGGTTGGAAAGAAATGTTTTCCCCATTTTAAATTAAAAAAAAAATTTTTAAGTTAATTTTTATTTCATATTGGAGTATAGTTGATTTACAATGTTGTGTTAGTTTCAGGTGTACAGCAAAGTGATTCAATTTTACATATACATATCTATTCTTTTTCAGATTCTTTTCCCATATAGATTATTATAGAGTATTGAGTAGAGTTCCCTGTGCTATACAGTAGATCCTTATCGATTATCTATTTTATATACAGTAGTATGTATATGTTAATTCCAACCTCCTAATTTATCCCTCCCCCCCATCTTTCTGCTTTGGTAACCATAAGTTTGTTTTCTAAGCCTGTGAGTCTATTTCTTTTTTGTAAATAAGTTCATTTGTATCATTTTTTAGATTCCACATCTAAGTGATATCATATGATACTTGTCTTTGTCTGATTTACGTCACGTAGTATGATAATCTCTAGATCCATCCATTTTGCTGCAACTGGCATTATTTTATTCTTTTTAATGGCTGAGTAATATTCCATTGTATATATGTACCGCATCTTCTTTATCCATTCCTTTGTCGATGAACATTTAAGTTGCTTCCATGTCTTGGCTATTGTAAATAGCGCTGCAATGAACATTGGGGTGCACGTATCTTTTTGAATTATGGCTTTCTCCACATATGTGCCCAGGAGTGGGATTGCTGGATTATATGGTAGCTCTATATTTAGTTTTTTTAAGGAAACTCCATACTGTTCTCCATAGTAGCTATGCCAATTTACATTCCTACCAACAATGTAGGAGGGTTCTCTTTTCTCCACACCCTCTCCAGCATTTATTGTTTGTAGACTTTTTAATGATAGCCATTCTGAGTGGTGTGAGGTAATACCTCATTGTAGTTTTGATTTGCATTTCTCTAATAATTAGTGATGTTGAGTGTCTTTTCATATGCCTCTTGGTCATCTGTATGTCTTCTTTGGAGAAATGTCTATTTAGATCTTCTGCCCATTGTTTCATTGGGTTGTTTGTTTTTTGATATTGAGCTGCATGAGCTGTTTGTATATTTTGGAGATTAATCCCTTGTTGGTCGCATCGTTCACAAATATTTTCCCCCATTCTGTGGGTTGTCTTTTTGTTGTTTATAGTTTCCTTTGCTATGCAAAAGCTTTTAAGTTTAATTAGGTCCCATTTGTTTATCTTTGTTTTCGTTACTCTAGGAGGTGGATCCAAAAAAGTATTGCTGCAATTTATGTCAAAGAGTGTTCTGCCTATGTTTTTCTCTAAGAATTTTATAGTATCTGGTCTTACATTGAGGTCTTTAATCCATTTTGAGTTTATTTTTGTGTATGGTGTTAGAGAATGTTCTAATTTCATTCTTTTACATGTGGCTGTCCATTTTTCCCAGCACCATTTATTGAAGAGACTGTCTTTTCTCCACTGTATATTCTTGCCTCCTTTGTCATAGATTAATTGGCCATACGTGTATGAGTTTATTTCTGGGCTTTCTATCCTGTTTCATTGATCTATAAGTCTGTCTTTGTGCCAGTACCATACTGCTTTGATTACTATAGTTTTATAGTATAATCTGAAGTCAGGGAGCCTTATTCCCCCAGCTCCTTTTTTTTTTTTTTTCCTCAAGATTGCTTTGGCTATTCAAGGTCTTTTGTATTTCCATACAAATTTTAAGATTTTTTTTGTTCTACATCTGCAAAAAATGCCATTAGTAATTTGATAGGGATTGCATTGAATCTGTAGATTACCTTGGGTCACTTTGACAATATTGATTCTTCCAGTCCATGAACATGGTATATCCTTCCTTCTGTTTGTGTCATCTTCTATTTCTTTCATCAGCATCTTATAGTTTTTGGAGTACAGGTCTTTTGCCTCCCAGGTTTATTCCTAGGTATTGTATTCTTCCTGATGCAATGGTAAATGGGATTGTTTCCTTAATTTCTCTCTCTGATCTTTCTTGGTTAGTGTATAGAAATGCAACATATTTCTGTGTATTAATTTTGTATCCTGCAACTTTACTGAATTCACTGATGAAGTCTAGTTGTTTTCTGGTACCATCTTTAGGATTTTCTATGTATAGTATTATTTCATCTGCAAACAGTGACAGTTTTACTTCTTCTTTTCCAATTTGGATTCCTTTTTTTTCTTTTTCTCCAACTGTAAGTCCACCATAGGAAATTTTAGCCTCTGACATCTACAGCTACAGCAAACAGTAAACACAGCCTAACTCCTAGAATTATAAACATAAAACCTCACAAAAAGGCCTGCTTTCTTCAGTTTCTTTTACCCAGTACACCATTTCTAGCTTTCAATAAAAAGTTATAAGGCATACTAAAAGACAAAAAGTACAGTTTGAAGAGACAGAGCAAGCATCAGAACCAGACTCATGTATGACATGAATGTTGGAATTATTAGGCTGAAACTTTATAACATCTATGATTAATGTGCTAAGAGCCCTAAAGAAAAAGGTGGGTGACTGCAAGAACAGATGGGTGATGTAATCAGGGAGGTGGAAATTCTAGGAAAGACTCAAAAGGACATACCAGAAATCAAAAACACTGTAGCAGGAATGAAAGATGCCTCTGATGGGCTCCTCAATAGACTGGACACAACTGAAGAAAGAATCAGAGAGCTTGAAGAAACATTAATAGAAACTTCTAAACTGAAATGCAAAGAGAAAAAGGAATGAAAAGAATGGAATGATACCGAACAGAATACTAAAGAACTTTGGGACAGTTACAAAAGGTGTAATACACATACAATGAGACTATCAGAAAGAAAATAAAAAGAAAGGAACAGATGAAATATTTGAAGCAATAATGACTGAGAATTGTCTAAAATTAGTGATAGACACCAAACACAGATCCAGAAAGCTCACAAAATACCAAGCAGGATAAAATTAAAAATCTACACACAGGTACATAATATTGAAATGGCAGACAATCAAAGACAAAGAGAAAAATCTTGAAAGAAACCAGAGTTTAAACACCTTACCTACAGAACAGCAAGGATAGAAATTGCATCAGACTTATTTTCAGAAGCCATGTAAGCAAAAGAGTAGAGTGAAATACTTAATGTGTTGAAAGAAAAATCCACCAAAATAGAATTCTTTATTCAGTGAAATTATCCTTCAAAAGTGAAAGACAAATAAAGATTTTCTCAGACAAACAAAAATTCAGGGAATTTGTTGTCAGGACACCTGCACTGCAAGAAATATTAAAGAAATTCTTCAGAAAGAAGGAAAATGATGCAGGTCAGAAACTTGTATCTACATAAAGAAAGGAAGAGTGTTAGAGAAGGAATATATGAAGGTAAAATAGATCAGAAACTATGAGATTCTTCAAAGGATGAGCTTACATACTTAAATCACTAAATATGCAGAATTGGAGTTTTTCTCAGCAGAGAGTCATGAATAATAATGGCGGGGTTTTCCTTTATTCAAAATGCTATTCCCCTATCAATAATATAGGCCATCCCAGGTAATTCATATATCTGTTCAATAAATAATTGTTGGATATGTACTAAATGCCAGACCCTGGTACTAGGAAAAAGAAAAAAAAAGATAAAATGAACTATTTCTGCCCCAAAGAAGTATACAGTTTACTGAAGATTGAGAAATACTACTTAAAATTTAATAATACAGTAAGATAACAGCTGTAAGTGGCATATACACAAAGTTAAGTGGTACTTCCAGGGAAGCACCTGACTTTATCAAGATATGTCTGGCAAGGTTCATCAGAGGACACAGCATTAAAGCTGAGACTTAAATGGTAAGAGAAGTTTGAAAAGGATGACACCAGTGTGTGCAATGTTATAAAGAAGCATGTTATGTATAGAGAATGCAAAGTGATTTGGTATTACTAGAATTTAGAGTGAGAAGAGTGGGAAGTGAGTATAGAGCAGTGGGCAGGGTCAAATAGTAAAGGTCTTACATGCCTGGAAAAAATGTTGTTTTGTGCTGTGACATACTTTTGTTTTCCTATAAGCAATGCAAGTTCATTGAAGAATACTGAGTTCTAATAAAAAAATACTAAGTAACATATATTGACTGTCACCATATCCCAGGCTCTGTTCTAAATGTTATTATTATTCATTATATTAATTCATTTAAGCCCCACAACAATCCTCTGTAAGGTACAGCATGGTTAAGTTACTTGCCCAAGGTCGTGCAGCTCAGTGGCAGAGCTGGGCAGGAGTATAACATAATAGCACTTGTGTTTAGAATTATCCCTCTGATAGACATGTAGAAGATGAAGAGGATGGAGATAAACTAGGGCAATGGTCATGGAGATGGGGAGGAAGGGCAAATATTCAGAAAGTAGAACTGACAAAATTGGGTATGCTAGAGCAAGGAGAAGAGAAAGATTTAGGATGACTCTGAGGTTCTTGGACTAGAAAAATAAAAGGAGATGACGACTCCATTCTGAAAATAGGGAATATTGGGAGGAAAGCAGTTTTGAAATTACTTCATTCATTCTTCTATTCATTTATTCATCTCTTCAGTTGTATATTATGGTGTGAGAATGGTATAGAACTTTAATTAGAAAGACTCGTGCTAGAATTAGCTTTCCAAAGTTCAGAGGTTGTGCAAAGAACACCTGGATTCATTCATTCATTCTAAAAGTATTGAGAATACTATGGTGAAAAGATGAAATCCTTGATCTCATGGAGCTTACATAGTGGTAGGAGGGTAGAGAGCACGAAACAGATAATAAAGAAGCAGTGGTATTGCTTTGATTCTGGACATGGACAAGATGATTTAGGACAGTGATATATGCCTGAAGAAAACAAATCAGGTTGATAAAGATGTAGCATTTGTTAAGAAGTTTAATGCTAGACCAAAGGATCTACCATCATGAGAACATGGTACATGAGTTATACAAATCCAGAAAATCTGCATCAGGAGGAAAAGAGCTGAGATGACCAAGGTTGAGTGCTTGACAAGAGTTTAAGGGAGCAGAGAATATCAAAACCTCTAAGTTTAAATGTCATACAAAAGATCAGATTTGGGGCCAATGAAAGGAAATGGAGTCAAGCGTCAGAAGCAAGTAGTATCTGGAATTGAACAAGAATGGGGTTGATAGGAAAGCAAAGTGAAGTTACTGTAAAATTTCTTTTGGGTCATTAACTGTGTATGGTGAATGGAGCTGTCAAAGAATAGAGATGGGGCATGACATTAAATACAGCAATACATAAATAGTTGTAGAAAGAGGCATAAGTTATTTGCAAGGCATATAATTGTCAAAGAATTAGTATCTAGAACATATTAAGAACTCTTACAAATTAATTTAAAAAGTCAAAGAACCCACTGGGAAAATGAGCAAAGGCTATGAATAGGAATACCACAGAAAATGAGATCAATCTCACTATAACCAATGAAATGTAAAATAAAACAACAAAATAAAATGTACAATAAAAATGAAAATCAATGAAGTGAACTGTTATTAAATAGTATTCTCCCCCAACTTACACACACAAGTAGACCAATTTTAGTGATTATAATGATTAAACTATATATATATATATATATACACACACACACACACACATATATATATATATACATCAACTTGAATAAATGTTGAAAACAATGTGGAAGGTGAAAACAAGTAGAAAAGAATGTGAACATTATATCATTTGGGTAAAAATTTTAAATGTGCAAAATTATGCTGCATAATGGGTTTTGATATAACCACATATAATGCAGTATGAAAACAACAACAACAACCACAAATACACACCAGTTTCCAATTACTGGTGCAGACAGAGGAGAGGAAATTAAATGCAGGGGTGAGGGTGGAGGGTGGCGTTCCGTTGTGAGCTTCAAATGTACCTGCTATGCCTCCTTGTAAAAAAATTAGATCTGGAACAAATATGACAAGAGAGTAAGGTTTGAAAAATGTAGCTGGTGATAATATATCATTTCCTATGTGCTGTTTGAAATATTTAATAATCACTTTAAAACATTTGAAGCATAAACTATATGGCATATTAACATTTAATTTCTCTGTGGAATAATTGGGGAAAGCCACTTGTTCAGATATAGCTGTGGGATATGTGTCTGCCCTTGTCCAGTTTGGGTCATATTCTCATTTAGTAGACTTTTTCTGTATCCAATGAAGTTTTAGTCCTTTACCTTATGATTTAAATGTTTACTTCTATACATCAGAATTTCAATATTAATTACAGAAAATTCTCAATTTCTCCACTTTATTTCAAAGTGCCCATAGTAAGTGCAGTGTTTTAAAAACAACTACAGAAGGATATTTACTTACCTGGTAACAGGCAGTTTCTGAAAAATACTGATTACAACACTCTGTAATTTCTCTCCTTTGGGTTTTCAGTCTTACTCTCTTCTATGTTGTAATGGGAGATGGAGGTTTTTTTTTAACTCTGGTGGAAAAACAACAGTTATCAGTTTGGATAAGTTCTGAAAGAAGGCTCATTCATTGTTCAGAAATTATGAACTTCATGATATTTTATTTCTAAAATTATTTAAACACCTAGTTTCTACTGCAAAGCAGCATCCTAGGATAGAAGTGTTGGTTTGTCCCATCGCCACGTGGACTATACAAGGCTATCCAAGAACACAAGGACGTAGCCTCCTGGAGCATCTCATGAAAGAGATAGCATCCTTAAATGAATTAATATGCTTTTGCAAATGATAGGTTGTTAGCTAAGAGCAGATTTTGTAGCAATTTAAATGCCAAATCAAATGCTCCAGTATTAAAAGGCAGTTCATTCTTTCCCTATCTTACTCCCAACGCTCCTAGCAGTAACAGTAATTTTGGAAATTGCTTCCAACATGATTTTGCTCAATTTATTACTAGTAAAGCTTGATTTCTTCTTCTTAGAGACATCACATCCACATCAAGCACGCATGTTTCTGAATAAGCTCAGGGCTTTGGCTAGGGCAACCTGAGCCTTGTTTTCTGCCAGGCACACTGGAATGCACAACTCACAATGGTTTCCAGATATATCAGTTCCCTTCCTGTCTAGGACACTGCGTTGCCACATGACCTTTGCCAAGTCACTTCTTTCTGCTCTCCCGTAACATAAGGTTGTAATTATGATGATCTCCCTCATAGAAATGTGATGAGAAGCTATTCATAACAAAGACTGTAAAAATTGCAAACATGATGAGAGACGCAGATATTAAACGTATGAAAAAGTTCTAAATTGAATACCAATTTCCTCCCTGGCTCAATGTGTTCTTAAAATTTATTTGTAAGGACAACAGTAGCAAGAGTGCCTCATTAGGCCCTTCTATTAATGTTATCCACTAAGTCTATTTTTCTCTGATCCCAAATATGACCTTGATTTTTAGATAAATGATCTTTGTGTGTGTGAGGTATCTTTTCATTGTTCTCTCATCAGCCGCATGGACTTTCTTTTTTCTTTCCCCTCAAAACTGAGATCATTTCTCTAGTTTTAAACTGGCAATGTGATCTTTTTCAGTGCCAGACACATGACGTGTTCTAGTAGCCGTCTGGACTTGGGGCTGGGATCATATTCCCTTCCATCCCCAATATATGTTCCAAACACTTGTGAGTGTGCTGAAGGACAGAGGCTTAAAGAGGTGAGATGAGGCCAGGCTGGCATCCACTCTGTAGGATTCAGGGACAGAGTCATACTTCAAAGTGGTGTGAGGGAGTGATTGACAATGTACCAGGGCTGCTCATGGTAGGTGGAAGGACAACGGGAAAAAAATAAGCTGCCTTAGTACATTTTTTCAAGTTTCTGTTCATCTTCCATCTGTGGACTCTTTAAGCTGCCTTCATATTTGGATGTGGACATTGAAGTATTGCTGACCAATGCCAGAGTCACAGGAATATCCTGCTGTGCTTTTGATCTTCCCATATGACTAGATTTCCTGAATCATCATGTTACTGCATGTGTGCACATATGTGCACACGTGAATCTTCTGGCACATCTCCCAGAAGAGTTAGTCCTGGGACAAAGGGTCCATTGGTGCTTTCAGAATGCAATATTGATCACTTTGGCTTTCCTTGGCTCAGAGCCAGACACTTTGTCTTTCACTGCACAAGATGGCTGCCAACTCCACAGGCTTGTCTCAATGTGACAGGGCTAGGCAGTGTTTTCTAAAGAGCATAATAATTTTTTAGAAGCTTTGAAAAAAGTTGTTTAAAAACGGAACTCTGTGTGTTGCCAACTATAGGCGGTGCTTGGAGTTTGGCTCTTGTCTTTCAACCCTTATGTTCTGAGGTACATTCTATATTTAGTTACATTATACTTTCTAATATTCAGTCAAGCAGGAAAGTTAATGAGACAGAATAAATCACTAAGTTTTTCTTTTTTTTTCTCTATGGTTTTGCACAATTTGCTAACTAGGACCGGTCTTAGCCAAATCCATAATTTGTGGTTCAAACTTAATGATAATCAAAGGTCAAATTCACAAAGATAAGGTAAATAAATCTCTTCCTAACTTTTTCAAAGTGTACCTTTCATGTATAGGATTATGAAAATTATAGAAGCAAATAGTTCAGAAAAGACCTTGATGCCAATTCTTGACCTGTAAAATGATACAAATCATCCGTGATCACTAGAATAGAATAAAAATTTATGAATAGCTTCAGGCAGACTTCCTTCACATTAAGAACATGGCTACAAATTTCAGGCCCATTGCAAGCTTCTAGATTATGCAAGAAAGATACACCAGAATCTTATTTTCTCCTTTTTTCCCAAGTACTATGTCTAGCATTTGACCTAAGCAGGAGATAAAATAGGGAGCATTCTCTCATTTCCAGATTTCCATTCTTTTTTTCAGCCCTGCTGCCTTCCACACACCAAAAATGTGTTGACTGCCTTTTCTCTCCTCTCATAAGAAGGCATATCCGATTAGTCACAAAATACCTGGATGTGAATTTATTTCATGTATAAACCTTTCCTGTATTCCAGAGAAATCGTTTCTTTTTTTTAAAAAAAAAAGAGGGCATAAGGAAGAAACACTCATAGTAGACTTTTAGCTATCGTGGCTTCTCTGAGAGGGAATGGCTGAGAAGGCTTTCAGTCTTGCCATGATTTTGTTCCAAGAGTAAGACCCTGTCCCTTGCTTCCGTGGTGTGTTATACTTTGTTAGGAGGTGAATCAGCTGTTTTCATTAGCCTCTATTTTATTTGACTCCTGAGAGATGCCACAGAGCAGATCTTTAATCCAGGCCAAAAATGGAATTTAATCTGAATTCCAAACATTCCAGTTGTAATGGAAAGAGCACATGAAGCTTTGGAATCAGGTAGACATGAGTAAGCTTCCTCATTCTGTCACTTACCAGCTGTTGGGGAAGGTATTTAACCTCTTTGAAATTTGTTGCTGATATACAGAGTAAGAAAAATAATAATACTTAGTTAATGGGGTTATTATGAAGTTAAATGAGATAATGGATGTGGAAAGCCTAGCACAGCATTTGACACAGCTGATTCTTTAATAAATTTCCTTCACTGAGCATCCTTTAATGTCAGTAGTCTCTATCAAACTCCGTGGAGCTTATTTCTTTTTTTTTTTTTTCTTTATTTTTTTCTGGGGCTTATTTCTTAATGACAAGTAATCCATAAACTCAGCTGTGATACTTTTAAAAAATTATTTTCCATGGTTTTGATATCACCAGTGTCAAATTTTAACTTGCGATGACAGCACAGCTGTGAACTCTTTGGGTGTCATCTTTGGAAGTAGGGCAATGTGACAGTCCTGGAGAAAATTGCCATATTTGGCATTTTGGGGGTACACTTAGATTCTTAAATTCCCAGATGGAAAGGGCTGATTGAATCTCTTTCATTTACTCTGAATAGCCCACCTCAAATCCTTTCTTTGAAAGTAGATAGATTATAAATAAATGTGTAATATTATTATTATTATTATTTTAATTTATTTATTCATTTTATTTAATTTTTTTTTTTTGGCTGCATTGTGTCTTTGCTTGCACCCAGGTTTTCTCTAGTTGCTGAGAGCGGGGGCTACTCTTTGTTGCAGTGCGCAGGCTTCTCATTGCGGTGGCTTCTCTTGTTGCAGAGCACAGGCTCTAGGCGCGCGGGCTTCAGTAGTTGTGGCACACAGGCTTCAGTAGTTGGGGCTCGCAGGGTCTAGAGCTCAGGCTCAGTAGTTGTGGCGCATGGGCTTAGTTGCTCCGCGGCATGTGGGATCATCCCAGACCAGGGCTCGAACCTGTGTCCCCTGCATTGGTAGATGGATTCTTAACCACTGCACCACCAGGGAAGCCCTGTGTAATATTATTATACACATTATATTTCTATCATGTATAAGTGGATCCAATACTCTTTGAGGTTAATAGTAGTATGTTTTCAAACTGTCAGAGAGAAACAAAGAAATTTTAAATTAGAGAGTAAAATGAGATGAGTTCAATGATAAATCCAGGATGGTCTATTGACTCAGTAGAATGATGCTTTTTTTTTTTTCCCCAGAATAATAACAACAGCCTTGAAAGTCTAGACATTAATATTTTGACCCAGGAAATCACCCTCCATGCTTTTGAGGGAATGCAGTGTTTTGCTACAATTGTTCTGCAGTGTGCCTGTTATTGTCTGTTAATCCCACATATCTTGATGTCATCCAGGAACACCAAAAGCAGGTTGTAATTAGGAATAGGTCTCAGGTTAATAGAAGCAGCACTATGGTGAATGGACCATCAGAGCCCAATCAAAGATTAAGTAGATTTGCAATTCAAAACTTGGATTTTGGGCCTTTCTCCCTCCAATTTTAAAATCATGTTTGAGTTCTCATCTCAGACAACCATTTCTTCAGCATTATAGTATTCAGACTCCATGCTTGTATAATACAGAACAATGATTTTCTTGTTTTCCTTTCCTTACAAAGGTCTCATAGAGAAGCATGGCAAATAGAAAAATAATGAAAATCCATTGTTCTGAGTTCATCCTCAGACTGCCTTACTAGACAAAGCTTTGCATTAAGGTGATTGTATGAAATCTTCACATCCACATGGTTGGGACAAAACTTTCTGTCTTCCTCATTCATTAAGCATTGTCCAGCTAACTCTTTGCCACGGAAAAGTTGGACAGTTGAAAATATTCTGGTCTTGTATAAAACTTGTCATTGTACATCCAACTTACCTGAAAAGGAATTTCAGGGAATTTGTTTTTCATGACCCCATGCCTCATCCCTCTTACATTTTCGGTTGTCACATTAGCAGCTTCCGTAACTGCAGTACTGTTTATTTTTACAAAAGCCAGAGCAATGATCCACTAGTCTCTGACGATGGCACCAAGAGTTGTCTTTCTTCATTCCATAAGCATGTATGAAATGTCCTGTGCATACCTTATGCTGTACTTGGAACTTTGGGGAATGCAAAACTAAGTAGAGAATGTGGATCTGCCTCAAGGAGCTTGCCTCAAGAGAAGGCATGACAGTTTCCCTCCATGATGCAGAACTTCAAAGTCAGAGATACCCATCTATTGTCCAGAGTACCATCTACTCCAGAGATCCTAACCTCGGAGCCTATAGGCTAAATTTAACTTACAGACATACTTGTTTTGGCTCACAAAGTATTTACAAAATAAATTTGAACAAGTCATTGATATTTTGAAATGGGAAGATATTACATAAAATTCTGGATTTATGACTGCTTTTGAAAAAAATGGGTAGATATGGCAACACAGGGTTTTCTTTCCTAGTTGGCAATAATTGAGTGGAGTGCCCAGTTTTTCACAGTCCTCATCACTCTGTCACTGTGTTCTCTCAATTTCCATAATTTCTATAGAAAATAGTGGGAAGTTTCTAGGAAGGTGGTAACCTGAATGTATCTTTTTTTTTTTTTTTTTTGCCATGCCATGCAGCATGAGGGATCTTGCGGCATGCAGGATCTTAGTTCCCAGACCAGAGATTGAACCTGTGTCCCCCTGCAGTGGAAGCATGGAGTCTTAACCACTGGACCACCAGGGAAGTCCCCCTGAATGTATCTTTTTTTCCCTGTTATTTCAACTTTGTCTAGTCTGCTTTCTGAGCCTCCAGACCACTGAAGCTGACTGGTATATACTCATGTTCCAGTGAAACCCAAACTCTATGGGACACCCAGAGGAGAAATGTTGTATAGGGCTTTTTCTATATGGTCTTGGAGAGCCTGGAGATCTCCAAGATGAAGACTGAGAAACCTGGAAAGCACCTGTTTCTAAGACAGTATGGATCCTTGGAAGAAGTTTGGCATTAGTATCAGTGAATGTGCCTGGTCTTCTGACCTTCAAGAGCTAAGGAGAAGCAAAGCAAAGGTTGAACTCTCATTATACCTGGGATTAGAAGAGAGAGAGGATAGCTGGAAGCAGGAAGGTTTTCATACAGTCCTTCAATAAGAGTCAGCCTCTTGTTTGTAAATTCTGCTTCACCTTCCACAATGCAAGAGCCTATAGACAACTTGACATAATCCAATAACTAGACAATGAGCTCATAATGAAAAGTGATCAGTTGAGGAGAGCCCAACAATCTACAAAAAGAAGATAGATCATAATGCACAAAACACCCACACAGCTGCTGAAGGAGACAGATGACAATTCATAAAGATTCAAATGCAGTTCTGAAATACTTCCTGTATGTGAAATCATAATTTCTGAGCTAAGCAATTCAGTAAATGAGTTGATGGAATTGTTGGCTACCACCTAGACTCAAATTAGTGGCCTGAGATGTCAAATAAAAGTAATATCTCAAAGCACAACATAATATTTCACAAATATGGAAAACACACACACAGAAACTTGGAGGATAGAAGAGGAGCCCCACATATGAATGAAGGAAGTTCTCGAAGAAGAAATCACAAAAGGAGGTGAAGCAATGAAACAGATATTAGATTTCCCTCAAGTTCAAATAAAGGTCTAATTCTTCAATTAAAAGGACTGATGAGAAAAGACATAAACCCGATAGGATTTTTAAAAAGAAAAAAAATAGTAATGTGATTAAAATTTCTCACAAAACTGCAGGAATTTAAAAAGAGACATCACAGGTTCATAAAAGATGAAAAACTTACAAAAGAATACTACATAAAACTTTTAACAACAAATTTGAAGTCAGGAAAAGAAGAATTTCCTAACAAAATTATCAAAGAAGACCCAGGAAAACTGCAATGGATCAATTACCACAGAAGAGATTGTCAAAAGATTAAAGACTTACCATTAAAAACAGTACCAGGAACAGATGGATTCATAACTAACTTTTACCTAACCATTTTTAAAAAGTTTTCCACATTCCTTGATGAAAATATCTGATATAATAAAAGTGTCAACTTTCCAAAAATTATTGTTTAAATTTAAAATAATCTCGGTTTTAATCCCTGCAGAGACTTGGGGAAAATGGATAAAAAGACTTTAAAGTTTATAAGGGAGCAAACATTTTTGAGAATAGCCAAGCAAATTTTGATAAAGGTGAATAGTGAATAGGGACTTGCCTTACTATCAGAATATATTAGTAAACAGTTAAAATTGCATTAGTATGGTTATAGGCATAGGAAGAAACAAGTAGATCAATAAAACAAAATAAAGAATCCCAGAAAATACATGATTTGATATATGAAAAGAAGAAAAATACTGAATTATTTAATAAATAGTGCTGGCACAGAAAGCTACTCATCTGAAAAAAATAAAACTGAAATCTATTTTATGAAAAAATTAATTCCATATGGATTAAAACCTTAAATAAGTAAAAAAATAATAAAATATTGCAAGAAAATCTAGTACACAACAAGTACAATCAAGGAGCAGAAGAGACTCAGCAGTATAAAAGACTTTTTGATAATACGAAAATTAAACTTTTATTTTTAATTTAAAATTAAAATTTTAATTTAAGCTTTAAATATTTGAATGACAAAATATCATATATCGTATGTTTTAATATTAAATATTTTATATTATGCAGAAATATACCCAAAACGTTTATAAAATTTATAAAATTGATTTGGGAAAAATATTTGTAATTCAGAAGATCACCAGATGTTTACTATGACTATGAAAAGTTCTTACTACTTGACAAAAATGGGATGTGAATCTCAATAGCAAAGAATACGAAGAGGCAACCAAATGGCTAACTAATATATGAAGATATTCTTACTTTAATTTGCATTTCCCTAATTCTCTTTATTCCCCATTAAATTGACAAAACTAAAATGTATTGAAACATCTATTGTCACAGTCATGGAGACATGGGTTCTCTTATATATTGTACATGAAAATGTGAATATTTTCAGCCTTTATGACCACCAATCCGGCAAAATATTAAAATTAACAAAACATGTACACTTCTACCCATTAAATCCCACTCTTTAATATCTATCCCATAGAGGGGAAAAGCCATTAATTTCCAGAAATAAATTTTATTTGATTAGATATATTAAAACACAGTTGATACTGACAAAAAATGAGCTAATAAAGTAAATATACCTCAGTATAGAAATAGTAAATTATGGTACAACCACACCTGGAAATATTATGGAGTCATTAAAATGAATGAACTACAGGTCTAGAAGTTAATTTGGAAAGATTTCCAGTAGATATTTCTAAACAAAAAGAAAGATAACATAGCATAAATATGATTCTATTTTTAGAAAACAATGATAAGGTTTTATATCTATGTATACACATACGATGATAAGATTATATGTATATAACTATATCTATCATATATTATATACACATAATCCTATCATTGCACATCCTTCTATATATAATACGTTTATATATGGAAGGATGTGACCATAAAGAAAATGTGAATGTTACAATACAAAGTTATTAGCATGCTGTGGAAGAGTTATTTAATCATTATGTCCCCCTTGTTTCTCCCAATTACCTCCTTATGTTTCCCAGCATTTCCTAACTATCTTTGGAGTTAGGTTGGGGCCACATGACAATCTTGACCAATGGACCGAGAGGAAAAATGAGACAGTTCAGAAATGATGTGTTTCCTGCATTTCTCTCTTCCCTTGCCTTGGAAAACTTGGAGGCTACATGTTCCAGATGGCATAGCTACAAGTCTGAGGAAGACTGCCAATCTACATTAAACTTTGCATGAGGAAAATTAAACTTATTTTGTTAAGCCTTAGAGATTTTGGCATTTTTCTCTTATGGTAGCTACATTAATTATCTTAATCCAGTGATTAATATTTTGAAATGAGATGTTGCTGAAATTAAAAATCTAAAATATATGCTTCATATTAGTGTGAAGCCGGCAGTGAGAAAATTGACATCAGAGGAAAGAAAGATAGAAATTGATGTTATACAGTGTCCCACCGCTACCCCCAAGAAAAAGAAAATGAAAAGGTAAAATTATCACTCATGGTAACTTGGGCATTAGGCCAGACCTCATGCATAGCAGAAGAGATTAGAAAAGACAACAATTAGTAGTGAATATTGGCTACTGCTAATTGATTTTGTCAGAATCTTATAAGAAAGTGATGAACTCAAAAAAAAAATAGGCCAGTTTTCAAGCAGAAGTTAGAAGGATTACAGAGATGAGAAATTTGGGATCATGCAAGGTTGGAAAAACTGGTTGCTTATCAACCTCAAAAAGTGTAAGATAGTAACAAAAAAAAAAATTAAGGTCCTTGTTGGCATAAGTGATCACATTCAGATTTCTCACTTTTAAGCCTGAAAGCCTTTAGGTGGCTATTATTAAGTTGAGAAAGACAAGCATAGAGATAAGAAAGCAAAGACATAAAGCAGATCTGAAAACTATGCCTCAATAAGATTTATAGTGTGGTTACTGGCACATGAAACTGAGCAAGTGGATGAGGAGCCTACTACATTTTTTAAGTGTTAAGCCAACCAAGATTTTAAGGAACTACATTGCCAAAGAAACCAGTAGCTTAGACCAACTGTGAGATTTTGATCAAGATATGGAGGCTTCTACTTACCATCAAAAAAAAATTACCATCCCACATAAGACAACTAAGAAACCAAGAAAATATATTAAAAATTGATTTTCAAGACATTAGGCATGAGATAATGATGAAAAATGATCTTTGAGAAATGGGAGACAGAGTAGGTGAGTCCTACAATTGTTCCAGCTTAAAGCCCAGAAAAAGTTTCCAATCAGGGCACAGATGAAGGAGTACAGGTGGAGCATGGAAGTCTCCCTGAGTTGAAAAGACAGAGAGGTGAGCCTGGGTAGTAAAAACGTGGCTAGATTTTGCAGGCAGAGTACTAGAGAGAAGAGAGCTGCACAAAGAGAAAATTCTGGACATCTGTAGAGGGTTCTTCTCAAGTATTCAGCTAACTAATGATCAACACATGCATGTAATGAAATACCCAAGACTGAGTGAAAAGGCACCTGAAAGGATTAGAGAGAAAATCCTGTGAGCAAGAGTGAAAAAAATTCATAATGTATAGAGCTTTGATTAGAGTACTCAGAAGGATTTTGTCTCAAGGAAAAATTAGTCCCTGACTCAACACCACTATGTCTAACAAAGCTTTAAGCAAGATCCAAAGGATTAAACTGCTCCCAAATAATTTAACAATGTCTCAGAATAAAGCTCAAATATATTTATAGGAAAACAAACAAATGAAAAACTCCCTAGCCATCAACAATGTGAAATTCACAATGTCTGGCATGCAATCAAAAATTATCAAGCATGCAACCAATAATGGCTGATAATATGGGAAAAAGATCAATTAATCAAAATCAAATCATAAATGATACAGATGACAGAATTAATAGGCAAGGATATTGAAACAATTATAGGAAAAGAATCTGAAAATATATATGTATATAAATGAGTCACTTTGCTCTACAGCAGAAACTAACACAACATTGTAAATCAACTATACTCCAATAAAATTTAATTTAAAAAAACATTGTAAATCAACTATACTTCAATAAAAAATAAATTAATTTAAAAAACAATTATAAGTACATTCTATATGTTCAAGAAGCTAGAGAAAAGCTTGAATATGTAAATCAGAAACATGGAAGATATAAAAGAGAACCAAGCTGAACTTCTTAAAATGAAAATTACAATGTCAAAGATGAAAAATACACTGGACAGGATTAATGGTAGATTAGATATTGCAGAGGAAAGGATTAGCGAATTAGAAGACATAGCAATAGAAATAATTCAAAATGAATCACAGAGAGGAAAAAGAGTTATTGAAAAAAGGATGAACAGAGCTTCAGTTAGTTGTGGTATAATTTTAAGCAACCTAATATACACGTGATTCTAGTCCCCAAAGAGAGGAGGGGAGGGACAGAAATTTTTTAAAGGAAATAATGCTAGGGCTTCCCTGGTGGCGCATTGGTTGAGAATCTGCCTGCCAATGCAGGGTACACGGGCTCGAGCCCTGGTCTGGGAAGATCCCACATGCCGCGGAGCAACTAGGCCCGTGAGGCACAACTACTGAGCCTGCGTGTCTGGAGCTTGTGCTCCACAACAAGAGAGGCCACGACAGTGAGAGGCCCGCGCACCGCGATGAAGAGTGGCCCCCGCTTGCCGCAACTAGAGAAAGCCCTTGCACAGAAACAAAGACCCAACACAGCCAAAAATAAATAAATTAATTAATTAATTTTAAAAAAAAGAAAAAGAAATAATGCTAAAAATAATGGTCAAAACAATTACAAATTTGATAAAAATTATGAGAGCAGGAGTGATTATATTAATATAAGGCGAATGATACTTTAAGGTAAGAAATATTAGAGATAAAGAAAGACAATTCATAATGTTAAAAGGTGCTAGAACAATTGAAAATCTATATGTGTGTGTATGGTGGAGGGATAACTTCCATCCATATACATATTAAAATCACTCAAATTGATCATAAACCTAAGTGTAATACCTAAAACTATAAAACACTCAATAAAAGCAATGCATGGAATATTTATGACCTTCAGTTAGGAAAAGATTTATTAGATATAACATCAAAAGCATGATCCAGGTGCTTCCCTGGTGGTCCAGTGGTTAAGACTCCATGCTCCCAATGCAGGGGGCACAGGTTCCATCCCTGGTCGGGAAACTAAGATCCTGCATGCTGTACAGTGCAGCAAAAATTAAAAAAAAAAAAATTAAAGAAGACAAAACAAAAGCATGACCCACAAAAGAAAAAATTGAAAAATTGGACCATCAAAATTAAGAATTTCTGCTCTTTGAAAGATACTACTATGAGAAGACAAGCCTCTGGCTGAGTGAAAATGATTAAAAATCACATATCTGATAAAGGATTTATATCCAGAATATAGAAGGAACTCTCCAAATTCAGTAAGAAAAGAAACAGCCCAATCAAAAAAGGCCAAAGTGTATAAATGACACTTCACCAAAGGAGAGATGCTGATGGCAAATAAGTACACAAAAAGAAGTTCAAAGTCATTGGCCATTTTTGAAATAAAAGTGCAAACCACAAGAAGATCATGTTACACACCTATCAGAAAGTTTGAAATTAAAAAGACTGACCATACTAAGTGTTGTGGAAGTGGAGAAATTGAAACTCTCATATACTGCTGGTGGAAGTGTAAAATGGTGCAATTACTTTGGATAACAGCTTGGTGGGATTTTGAAACTTAAAAATACAGCAACCATATGACCTAGTTGTTCTACGCTTAGGTTTTTAAGCAAGACAAATAAATTTATATTCCCATAAAAAGACTTGTTCTTGAGTGTCATAGCAGCTGTATTGGTAATATTCGAAAACTAGAAACAACCCAAATATCTATTAACAGGGGAATATGATGAAATACTACTCAGTAATAAAAAGGAATGAGATGTTCATGCCTGCTGTACAGCATGCATGAATATCGAAATAATCATGCTGAGTAAAAGAAAACAGACCAAAAAAAGAAAAGCACGCACTATATATAAAGTCCATGTATATAAAATTTTAGAAAATGAAATGATCTAGAAAGCAGATCAGTTACTGCCTAAGGATGAGGGAGGCAGAAAGGGGAGGTGGAGAAGAATTCTAAGGGGCTTGAGGAAATTTTTATATGTGATGGATATGTTTATTGTCTGAATATGATGATTTCTCAATGTAAACATAAGCCAAAACCTATCAAATTATATTTTAAATACGGGCAACTTATATATCAATTATATCACAATAAATCTGTTAAAAAACCAGGCAATTAGGGCCTCAAACTTCTGCAAGCAGAAAGTAGACTGAGAAAGGTATATAGTTCCAAGGA
This sequence comes from Eschrichtius robustus, assembly GCF_028021215.1. Classification (NCBI taxonomy): domain Eukaryota; kingdom Metazoa; phylum Chordata; class Mammalia; order Artiodactyla; family Eschrichtiidae; genus Eschrichtius; species Eschrichtius robustus. The sequence continues at coordinate 128,249,878 of NC_090826.1, read as the reverse complement.
CGGTATATTCCCTAAATGACTTTTTCAGGTGTATGGGAAAACAAAGGTTATTGAGAACAGTGGACAGAGAAGATTCAGAGAGCAGAACTGGGGGCTGACCAAGGTGCTGTCCCACACACACATCCCCATGCCAGCTAGGAGGCCTTCATATCGCCTGCCCAGAGGACTTCAGAACTTCTGAGGACCAGTGACCGCTGTGTATCTTCCATTCTTCCCTTTCAAAATGGGGGCTGTTCACTGTTCCAACATTATTTATTAACATCTTGAGCAGCAGGGTTGGGGTATGAAGATGACTTGGGTATTTAGTTCAAAGTTCTCCAGTCTTGATGGAGATACTAATTTACATGCTGGACTCTGAGATGGAGGCAGCACCTGAATAGGACTTTTGTTGTCTCTTTTGAGAAGACATTGACTGTGGAAAGGAAGGAGAAAACGGGCTATTTGTCACAATGACAGTGCCCACTACATACTCCATGAGCTGCCTTGATTTTGCAGCCTGTTTTACAGTTTAGCTGGGGCTTTGTGACTAATTCAGCTAATGGTCTGTCAGTAGAATTTGTGTGTCACCTGCAGGCCAAAATAGTTAAAAACTCTTTTCTTGTATAGTGATCTTGAAGGTCATATGTTCCAGATGATATTACAAATTGGAAGAGGACCACCTTACCTTCATCAGATTTGAAATAAGTGACAAATTTTTATTGTGTTAAGTCACTGGGATTTCAATAGTGAATACCTTTTAGATTATTGGGGTGGGGGTGAGAAGGGGACAGAGGAAAGTGGAGGGAGACGTCAAGAAAAAGAGGAAAATAATTAAGAATATCACTTTAAAATGTATAAATATAATCAATTTATTAATTTCTATAAATATACATACATTTACATAAATCAAATGTCCTTTGAAAATAATGGGGCTATAGAAATATTATAGAGAAATATCCCAAATATTTCTACACATATAACTGCTTGCCACTGTGCACTATAGTAAATATATTATTGTCTATTATATTGTAGATAATGTATTGTATACCAATGCTACAGAAACTTTGGACAATTAAGAGAAAAAAATTCCTAAACCAATACTCTTGTTAAAGTAACTTTGAAAGTTTCTATGCATTCTTTTCCAATCTTTATTCATCTGTACATACATTTCACCTAGAGCAATAACAATGTAATGACACTTGTAATTTATTCACTTTATATTATATTACCACTTTTAGTAGTTGTAGTAATATTTCACAGTGTGTATATATCAGCATTTAATTATTTATTTTCCCAATTTTGGATAGCTCTAATGTTTTCAAACTTTTGCTATTGTGAATATCTTCCTGCACATAACTTTTCCCTCATAATTTTTTTTTCTAGGCTAGATTCCAAGAAATGTGTTTACTAGGTCGTTTTGTATCTTAACTTCCTAGACTCTGTCACCCCACCACTTTACTCACCATCTTTTTTAATCAAATACATGAAGGCTGACTACCACTTTGACCTATCTACCCTCTCTGTTTCCCAGCTTCAACTTGAACTCCAAACTATTTAGCATTTTGGCACATCTGGCACCCACTTTCCTTTTTTACATCCTCTATCTGAAAGCATGGAACAAGCTTTTTTTTTTTTTTTTAACTATTTAAACTATCCACCATTTAAAGAAAAATGTATCACTTCCTTTAAGAAGACATACTATATGTAATCAACTAAAATATATAGAATTTAAAAGAAATTTATATTCCACTGAGGAAAGGAGAGGTGAGAAATAGATTTATCAAGTGGAGAGTAAGTTAGTTTACTCAGGAAGTTTTCATGAAGAAAATAACCTTGAGTTGTGGCTTAACATATATTCTGGACCTAACATATTGAGAAAAATAAAATAAGCAACCAAGTGTACATTTGTTTGTTTCCCAGATTTTTTCCTTTCTATTTACTCTGTTTGGGACTCAGCAAAGTTGATGAAGAGATGTTGGTTACAGAGTGAATCGGAACCCAAGTCAGTGCAGAGAGTCAGATTGTCCAGAATCACATTCCTGACTGTAACACTCACTAGTTATGGGAAGCTGGGCAATTACCTAATTTCTCTAAGCCCTAGTTTCCTCATCTACAAACTGGGAATAATTATATTTACTCCATATGGTTGTAGTAAGAAGTGTTTACATCTGTAAATTGCCAGGCCTAGTAGATAGGCAAGCAACAGCAGGAACAGTATCAAACTCCTTTCCTGGTGTAATGTGGGCTGCATATAAAAAATAAAAATGGTTGATGAATGTCATTGGTTATCAGATTTATCATTCACTATGAAGACTCTCTGAATGAATTACATTAGATCAATTACATTAGATAAATAAAGCATATCTCACCAGTTCATTCTAGGTATTAACAAAGTCACCAGCTTCCACTAACAGTATCTTTGGGGAAATGCTTGACTTTTGCTTGGTGACTACATGAAAAGTATAAACAGGTGAAAGGGACCACTTCTGGTCTACAGAGTAGTTGAATTCATGGTTATTTTGTATTTCTTTGAACAAAAGGGAAAATAATGACATACGTTTTCTAAGAGTTTAAAAAATCACATGAACAAAGAAAATGATGTCAAGAGTAACCACCACAAATCACTTCTTAATCACAAGATGCCAATTAAATAGTCATTAATGATTCACTTTGGGCCCTTGATTTTACCTTCTTAAAGATTTCTAGCTAGTGTGAAAATGACCAAAGTATTGAAAAACTGCCCAGCAACTGGGGGGCCTGTCACTTCGACATTAGGAATGTCAAGGGCTCAGAGCAGAGTCTGGATCTCATCCAGGTTCAGTGTCACTGCAGTGGGAACCTGACCGGTAGGAAAAGTGTGTTCTTCTCCTGCCTCTGTGGATCTCTACCGTGTTTGGTGGGACAGCTGCCAGGAGCTAACTCTGTGTGTCAGATCTTCATCCTGTTGCCTGCAAGGCAACAGGTAGCACCTTACCTGCAGAACTGAACAGATGGACTTCTCTCGGCAAACTTCCAGACTGCAGCCTCCTACTCTGGCTTAAGGCTGAGAACCGACCCTACCGATTTATTTTCAGATTTCGCGAATGAGAATGAAATTCAAAACACTTTTGAAATTGGATTTGATACACACGAATATGTTCAGTTTTAGTCCCAGGGGAAAACCCAAAGCTTGATAGGTTTTGATGCACAATAACACCATTCTCCTTTCGAACGCTGATTTCTCTGGCCTCTCCTATAAGCATTGCATGCCTTATCCCTGCCACAGAAATTCCATCCAGGCAGGATTGTGAATCTTATATATTTTGCCTCCCTTCAGCAGCCCAGGAAAATAAACAGCTAAACTAAACCTCACTGTAAGTTGGTTTCTCCTGAGCCATGTAAATATAACAATACATATTTTTACCCTAGATGTAGTAAATACATAAATATACCAAGGCTTCTAACTTCCTTGTGTTGCTTCCAGAAGCTGAGTAAATGTTTTCCTGGGATCCGTTTTAGGAGTATGTTGTTTTCAGAGATGTCTTATGCTGACCTGTGTTAGTGATGCTTACCTTTCACCTTGTAAGCTATTTCAGTGTTGTGACATCATTTTAAGGAAAAAGAAACCAAAATTAAAACACCAAAGGGTTTTAATTTTTTTCCCTCTTTTCTCATGTTTCTACTTCTCCACGTCCCACCTACACTAGTATTAAGCTGATTTCCTCCAGAACCCTTGTGAGTGTCTGTCTTCATTCTAAGTTTTCCCCTCCCCTCTGCCGGATGGCTCCTTGGTATTGACAAAGTCTGTGTTCAAGCCTTCTCTGCCCTCCTTGGTTTGCTTGTTTGTATTTTCCCTGCCTGAGGCTGGACTGACTGTAGGGCTTTCCACAGAAGAGGTAGGAGTTTGGATAAGCCAGCAGTTTAAGCAGGTTTTATGACCAGCCAGTGTAATAAAATGCATTCAGGGGTCACCCGAGAAACTTTAATCAGCACCAGGGGTCACTGGATAGCACTTCTAGACGGGGGAGACAGAAATGAGGAACAGAGACTCAAAAGAGAGGACGAAGAAGAGTTGGGGGAGGGGGCTAGGGATCGAAGGGTTCTCAAGTTATCAGAAATAACTTTTTAAAAAGATCAATGTGTTTTGCAATCAGAAATGGTAAGAAGAGACATAATTGCCCAGCGGAAACTAGGGATCTGCTGCAAATTTAGATGAGAATTTTACCCAAAGACTTAATTTTTTTCCCTTGTGCAGTTTGCATGAAAGTTTGGCCTTATGATTGGTCTCGGGATGGATATCAGATATCTCACCCTGAAGGGAGAAACATTCCCACCAAATCCTTCTCCCCTTAAAGGAAAAAAAAATTTCTGCATCCAATAATCAGAGCCTGGGCAGACAAATTGGCACCACTTTTTTTTGCTCTCCAGCCTCCCTTTTATTTTCTGCTAGAAATAAGACTGCAGACTTGAGTCACAATTCACAAATATTTGGTAGTATTATGTTGCAAGGAACTGGGGCAAAAAAAAAAACCCAGAAGAAGGTAATTCTTAAAAGCTTTGCTTTCACTCATGCAAACAAACTTTATGCTTCTCAATAAATCTCCTGTTTTGTAAGTGGCCATTAAAATAACAGATCATTTGATTAAAATTCTGTTTTCACAACAGTCATTTGGAGTTTTGGGGAACCTCCAAATGTGGTCTTGGCCATGATGTCATTAGCATTTTATTAATGCATTCAAAAGGTTAAAAGCTCTTACTTTTTATAGGGCTTTTAAAAGCAAACATTTGATTGTCTCTTGCATAAACTGACTCTGAACCCATTAAAATGTGACAACTTCAGAACCGACCCAATTTAAGGGTAAAAAATTGATCAAGGATTTGCCACATTTTTAATTGCTTTGAATGAGGTGGAAACTGAACTGAGGCCAATATGTTGGAATGGAAAGAATTAAATCCAGTCCAACACCTTTCAATATAATAATGATATCTTTTAAATTAGGGTTTTTCCCTTTTAGAGTTGAATGATTCTTTATGGCACAAAAATAGTTCATAGTTTGAAAGGCTTATTTTTTTCCTCTTTTAGTCCAGTCACAATGCAGTTTGTCATTAGAAATAAGATGGAAATATTTTTTTAAAAATATGTTTCAGGTGGTCTAGCCTAAAAAAAAAAAAAAAAAAAAAAAAAGCTCAGGGCGGCAACTGTAAATCTACCTTTGTTGTTTATTTGGATGAAAAAGCACGTGTGTCTGTGCAGATTTCAAATGATGTTACCAAAAGTTTAGGCTCTTACTTGTAAATTAGGCACTTTGGGGAATTAGGTAATAAACCCACAATAAAATAATAAAACCAGTGGTCCTGAAGCCATTTATTGTTATTTTCCATTTTGTCTCATTCTCATCACATATATTTTTAGGTTGGGATACCCCATTTTATTGAATGACATTTTGCATACAAAAAAGAAAATTCCTGCTCCCCCAACTTCTCCTCCAAATGAAAATGTCCATTCTTATTATTTCCTACTTTTACATCACTGATTGTGAAGAGTTTTCAACTTACCTTTATTGTTTTATTCCTTTATTTTTTAGTGACTGATCACATTTCTCACTCTAGTACATTCTGTTTTTCCAGAGTACATTAGGTCTTTATTTTTTCCTCCTTCACAAATGAACTACTGAAAAACCATCTCCCTGGGCCTTTCTTTTTTAATTGCTTCTGTGTTCTGAGGCATTGGGGGAGCTACATAACAAGCAGAAGCAGATCAGTAGATAAGCTTGCATAACACGCACTTAATTATACAAACAAGTCTTTCTGGAGAAAGTCTTGACAATTACCTCCCGAAATAAATATACCTCAGTGACTGTCAATAGTAATAAAACCCGCACAATCATTTCTTAAAGCTTTTATTGTTTGCCTGTAATTAGCATGTTGATGTGATTAAAGCTACATTTGACTTTTGATAAACCCCAGACTCCTATAGATAACATTTCCAGCGGTTCGAAGCTGCTTTCATTAGAAGCGATATTTATCTGATTTGTAACCAATCAATTGGAAATAAAACTTTCCTGTGGCATGCCGTTAAAACGGCCTGCAGCAGCCCTGGTTTCCCGAAGCCCCTCTCCTCGTCTATGTCCTTGAGTGAGATGGATTCCATATGGTTAGGCGCAGGAGAACGGCAGGGATTGAAAAGGTAGGGAATGCGGCTCTAAGGAGAGCCCCTCCAGACGTCCTGCCTTATTTCTACTCGCCGCTATTCGAAGGCACGGGTAACTGCTGTAACCAATTTTCTTGAAAAATACACTTTTGTGTGGCAGCAGAAAAGCCTGCAGAACTGGGGTTTGTTAAGGGCATTTTGCGATGTTTACTCTGCTTCTGTATTTTTAAGTTCATGTTGGATTCTTTTATCAGACCCCTTCAATTCTGATCTTAATTTTGTCCTTTTTGCCCTCCCCCCAAATTATTTCTCCCTCTGTTTCTGTAATATTATTCTCATTTTATATCTCCTTTCTTCCTTTCTTTCTGATTTTTTGTTTTTGTGTTTGTTTTCTATAACATTTGACTTGCAACCAGTTTAAATCTCCTTGTTCAAAATTACAAAGCACTACATTTTGAAGTTTTGAAAAACAGACAAATAATGACTTTCAACGGTTTATCTGACCCAGCAAACATGCTGAATACTTTCTAAACGTTCATAAGCGATAGAGGAACACGGAGCTAATAGTATCTATACATTATCACTGCAGTGACGTTACAGCCTCCATCTCAGTTTCTGTATAATTTCTCCTCTGCATTAAACTACTAGTCTATTTATTCTTGTTCTCAATAGGAAGAAGAAAAGAAAGAAAAAGAAAAAGAAAGAAAGAAAGAAAGAAAGAAAGAAAGAAAGAAAGAAAGAAAGAAAGAAAGAAAGAAAGAAAGAAAGGGAGAAAGAAAGAAAGGGAGAAAGGGAGAAAGGGAGAAAGAAAGCGCACCTTCAGAATCTATATATTTATTTAAAGCATTTCTTCCCTCTTATCCTTCACATTCCCCAAACATTTCATACTTTTAGAAATGTAATAGAGAAAGGAAAATATTTTCTAAAATGGAGCCGGTGTTGACATGCAAACTTTTATGGATTTCCAGTCATGGCTCATTAAAATCTGTCTTTAAATATATGGTAAACATGTGCATAAATGCTATATATGCCATGCTTTTCAAGTTGAGTTTTAAAGTGAATGTACATAAACAAAATATTTTATTGCTATTAAAATGAAAACATGAAATCTATGTCCGTGAAGCCATTTACACCAATCTGGACACGTTCAAAGGTTTTCAATTTTTATTTAATTATACGGCTTCTCAGTGCCCATTTCAAGTGTTTTCTTGAACAATGTAATTTATAACTTTATAAATAAACCTATACAATTCCAACCTTATTTAAGTACATGTATGTCTTTGCACAGATAATTCAAGTGCATTGTCTTGAAAACACTGATTCTTTCTAATCTTAAAATGACCTCAGTTATGATATTTAATATATTGAAAATGAATGCCATTTCATGTACATATTACCTAGAGGCAGTTGCATTTAAAAATTTAGAAAATAAGAAGAGGAATTTTTCCTGTAAAATGAATAACTAAGAAGATAGCAAGATTGGGTGTGACAAGTATGTCTCTACTGGTGTGGGGTTTATGAACGTGCCTTATAGTTAGGAGAATTTCTGGAGAACGGCAGGCTCAGGGAAAAGATTAATAGTATGTTATGTGCCTTTTGAAAGCAGCTTTTATCAAATAGTTTAAACATTTTCTTTTCCATTTATTTTAGAAAATGTTTTAGAAATCATTAAATATCCATTTTAAATAAGTCAACTGTAAAGTGGTTCTTCACTTTAAATGCATTCCCTTATTTCTCCATCTCCCAATTAAGAGACATTAAGGTAAGTCTGTTGGCAAATATATTATGCTACCAAAACACAAAATATTTATTCTCATCTTGATTTTGAATCCTTTAACGTAAGAATATTAATCATGTGTTCTTTGGATACAATTTTTATTTCTGTTGAAAAAACAGTAAGTATATTTTAGAAACTGAAGCTGGGATTTTTTTTTTCTTTTTTTTGCACATAAATTGTCTTATATTTCAGCAACCATATGATCACTAAAATAACAGAGAGGCTCAGAGTATTCTGGATTTGAGCAGTGCCTTTAAAATATACTCTGCCCATAACTGAAACCACAGTGACAATATTTCAAGTGATAGAAAGAAAAATGGTTTGCAGATTTACAAAGAGAAGTCATGTACTTCTGCAGAGTTTTACTCTCATAGGAGTTGTCTGGCATATGGACGAATAAGATTGCGATAACATCACATCAAATAACTAAAGGTGGAGGGAAAATCTCACTTAACTGGATTTTTAAAAATTGGTCTTTGAGTGTATGTTTGCACCTGTGCGTGCTATGTGTTTGTCTATAATAAAGACACATAGGTGACCATGACACGATGATTTAGCTGTTTACTTTATGTACCTTCCCTATAATTTACTTCTCTTGAATTACCTATCATATATATAACTTTCAAACTTTTTTTCTGGTAAACATACACTTATCTAGCCATTGACTATAGCTACACAAGGACAAATATCAGAATGAAAACTGAAAAATCTGAATTGTTTCCCTTTACAATGCCAAAGAGCTGAGTGTCTGAAAAGCATCAAGGCACTGGTGTAATGGTTTCAGTTTTTACCCAAGGTTTGGCATCATGTAGACATGGTCACAGGCTCGTTCCCTCCCTGACGAGGGTGCTTGTCATCTGTAGATACAAGATATTTCAAAAGTACTCAGGAGAGCAACTGCAGAAGTGATTGAAATGACATTCTCCAGGCTGCATACTTGAAGAGGGTAAGGTTTGAACACTTTTTCTTGCAAGTAGCCAAGCCAAGTCATTCCAATTCACATCTCTCATTTTATACCTCAGATGATTTTCTCCCACATCAGTCTTTGCACCTGTGTGTGTTGATTCCTTTATTTTTGTTTCCTGAAATTAACATATTTTAAAAAATTCTATACATGATGGAGATTTAAATTTTGTTCCTAAGTCCTATGCACATCATCAACAAATGCCTCTGTGTTTCTATGTCTCTTTGAAAAAACTGCTCCTAGAGAGGGAAAGAATCTTCTTATTTCAAGTTTTACCTGAAGACAGAGTGGGCTTCATGCTTCAGAGTTAGTTCTTTCAAAGAAGCTGAATGTCCGTGAACTTGGGAAGGGTAAGACAGGAACAAATAGGCCAATTTCTATTGTCTCATTAGACTACAGGGCTGATTCAAGTTTAAGTAACTCTCAATTTGTTAAAGGCATTGACTTGTCTTTCTTTTTTTTTTTTTTAAATTAATTAATTTATTTTTTATTTTTGGCTGCGTTGGGTCTTTGTTGCTGCGCCCGGGCTTTCTCTAGTTGTGGTGAGCGGGGGCTACTCTTTGTTGCGGTGCGCAGGCTTCTCATTGCGGTGGCTTCTCTTGTTGCAGAGCACGGGCTCTAGGCACGCGGGCTTCTGCAGTCACGGCTTGTGGGCTTCCTAGTTGTGGTTCGCGGGCTCTAGAGCGCAGGCTCAGTAGTTGTGGCACACAGGCTTAGTTGCTCTGCGGCATGTGGGATCTTCCCAGACCAGGGTTCGAACCCGTGTCCCCTGCATTGGCAGGTGGATTCTTAACCACTGCACCACTAGGGAAGTCCCTTTTTTTTTTTTTTTTCTAACATTCCTGAACCAAAGTACACTTATGAGTGTGTTCTGATATTGTGTCCTTTCCAAAGGCTGATCACACATTGCTAGAAACAGTAACACCAGCTAAATCCACTCCAGCTCCCCAGACAAAAAGAATGAGAACAAAGATGTGCCCTTACAGTGTGTTTCATTTTATATTCTGTGTATTCATGATGCTTTTTAAAACTTACTCCATATTCAAACAAAACTTGTTTGCTTAAATTTAGATTTAAAACAACCATCTTCTTTTCAGGTCTCTATGTGGCTGCATGGCTAGTGTGATTCTATTTTTCATTTTTCCACAACTTGAAACATATTGTGACAAAGCCAGCTAAAAATGAGGTCCAATAAAAAGTAACAGAGTTCTGTAAATACATGAATATTGCAACCTCTACACTCTGGGTCTCAAAAACCTAGTTCTTAAAAGCAAAAGCAACTTGGAGGATTCCTCTGCAGGAAGTCCTCGACACAAAATGGCGCCATTGGGCAAGTCCACTCACAAGAGAAGGTGGCGGGGGAGCTGCAGGCTCTTGCAGAGAAGTGAGTCATGGGCAGTGTGCATGCGTGTCATTTGCATTCGTGCACATGTCTCTGTGCCCCTCACTGAACTGCTCTTTACGTGTAGTATGAAGGCCTGATGGAGGGGGACAGAGTGGGCTCCAGAGACACACACCTCCTGTTTGCTCTGGTCTTAGTAATTATTGCACAGTCACTGCAGAGCTCAGGAGAAAGGACACAAAAAAAGAGGTTTTATAAGGAAACAAAAGAAAAAGAAGAGAGGAAGAAAAGAAGAAAGTACAGGCCCTTTCTGCTCCAACGGAAGCTATGCCAAGAAGCAACTAACTAAAAACAGACAGAGCAGAGGGGAGAAATGAGGAAAGAATAAAATGGTTTGGAGTCAGGCTGACAAATGCACGAGAGAAAAATTCACATGGTTTCAGAGCAGTACTTGGCATCTATCTCAGAAATTCATGTGTGTGTATAGTTTTTCATTTTTATTTCTGGAAGAATATTTTGCAATTTCTCTTTACTGAAAAAGATGAGTTATTTTCATTCTTCTAGAATAGTGGAGAGAACACCCTTATCTTTCCCCCAAAAGGCTACCTCCTCTAACTTAACACATTTTTTAAAAATGTTGTGTGTGTGTGTGTGTGTGTGTGTGCTGACTCACTAGATGACGTCCTACTGTCTATAACCAAATAGAGTGCTAAAACCCAAATGTCTGGGCCTACTGTCTTTCAACTAGTATCCTAACACCCCCTTATGAGGAGATAGAGGCTCATTGGCTTGTTTCAAAAGAAGGCAGGGCCCATTTGACTTTGCATTACTTGAATAGTCTAACCAGCCCCAGGGCTGAGGTCTGCAAGTATTTGGCTTATTCGATCTAATCCACTGATGGCTTGTGTGGTAATGAATGTCTGAAATGCTTGTCTATGATCAGGAATTTTTAATGCTGTCCTCATGGGCTCTGCTGAGCTTTCCTGCTTGTAAACGGAGGCTTAACACACTCAAATCACCCATGGAACTGTGTTAGCTGGCAACACCCAGAGAGAAAACTTGCCATTGTGATGCTAATTTCCTTCTCACCTTTGACCAGAAGGGGTAATTATATATAATTTGTGGAAACAGTTCCTCTGGAGTGAGAACACCTAAGGCAAACACGGAAGTTTGTTTAAACTAAATTGAATACCTTATAGATAAGAAATACAAATGCAGTTTGAACTGGATTGTTCATCTCTGTCCCAGGATCAAAACCGAGGAATTGTGACTCCTCTGAAAATTACAGCCATACTATGGACGGTCTTATTTGGACCTCTCTCTGCAAAGCTACAAAGACTGAACTTGATGAAGCAAAGAACCTTAGAACAGCTGCCAGGGGCTTCTGTTCTTTTGTTTTCTTCTAACATGGCAGACATGTTCTGAAGGCACTGATAGTGATTAACCATAAATGATTGTCTAAAGGGTGGTGTTTAAACATCTATTTTCTTGCCACTCCACTCCGCCCCGCCCCTTTCCCCCCCCCCCGAACGTCAACCTTAACCTAGTTTTATCAGGATAGACACACCTGGAAAGTCATTCTGGAGAAGTGTGTGCATGGCTCCCACCTCGAGGGTGGCCACCAGTGTTGCCCTGAGAACACTGGTGTAGCATCCTCTGAGACAAGTCTCTTGAAATATGTTTCAACTTATGTGTCCCAGTTTCCAGTATTTGTTTCCATCAGAAGTGAGCTCCTCGAAGGGGTGAACGTTTCAGTGGTGCAGTAAGAAGCAGTGCCTAAGCAGACTGTGCTGTGGATAACAGTAATGATCCATAGGTGCAGCACCAACCCCCTTGCCGGGTAAATGATGGTAGTTGGGGGACATGTATTTTAACCACCGTCAATTTAGGAGGCAGAATATTGGTATTTTAGTACGGATGGAAGTACTGTTTCTATCTGTTTCTACTGTTGATTGACAGTTGCAGATAAGTGAAAGTCAAATCTGGCCATTCCCATGTGGCGGAAATAGCACGAGCTTTAAAGTCGGACGGGTCTGGACACACATGTTAACGCACTGCATGTTAACCTTGCACCCTTGACTTCCCACATCCTCAGTATCCTCACCCTTTAGAAAGAACACCACCTCAAGGGATTTTTAAGATAAGATGCAGAAAGTGCTTCGTACGTTTAAAAAACAAACGGGAAACAGGGAAAAAAACAAAAACAAAACCATCAACACTCAATGAAAGTTAGTTCTTTCTTTTCTCCTAAAAATATAACAAAACGACAATTTTTGAAGTGAACCATTTTTGGTGCAAATCACTCTGAAGTCTAGTTGTCATCCTCTTTAACAGTTGATGACCTTGCTATAACCATGATAGATTAGAGTAGTTGCAGAAGTTAAAGGAGACACGATATACACAATGTCTTAAATGCTTAATATTATGCGTCATCTGTCTTTAGTACCAAATATCCGTAGGCAGTTTTCTTATGCTGTAATAATCATAATCATAATATCTTTTTGAACATTGTGAGAGCTATAGATATATTCTTCCGTTTATCTCACATAACAATTTTATGAAGTGGTTATTCCTGTTTTACAAATGGGACAATTAAATCTCATTATTTGCTACCACACAAATAGTGGAGGTGAGATTGTAACCCAGTTCTACTTGGCTCTAAATCCCAAGCTCTTAGCCACTGTGTATACTACCCTATGCTATTCAGCCATATGGTACAGAATTTCACCATAGCATCACTGCAGACAATCATTTAGATTCTGCTCAAATACTCTGATGACATGAAATCTACTTTTCCATCTAGGTAACCCATTCCACTTTTTAATAGTTCTGTTTTTCTATAGTTATTTACTTGGAATCTGATGATCATCACTGTGAAGCTGAGAAGGACATCCAAACAATTGTATGAAAAGAAATGTGTTGTTATACAGGGTAAAAAAGAGAAGAAGCTGGTGAATTCTCTACAGGTCCCCTGGCCATTATCCAGTTTCTAGTAATATTCCCAGGGTCATTAAATGTTATTTTCCATGTGTTGGAACATTTTCATGACCAACATTTTAGAACTGCACTTGCTACATGTGGGTATTAAAAACTTGAAATGTGGCTAATGTGGCTAGTCCAAACAGAGATGTGAGTGCAAAATACACATCGAATTTCACAAAAAACTTCTCCTTAATTGCTTACACATTGATATGATAGTATTTTGGATATTGCTTAAATAAGTACATTATTAAAATTATTTTTACCTGTTTCTCTTTACTTTTGAAAATGTGGCTACTGGAAAATTTCAAATTACGTATGCATAGACTTACATTTGTAGCTTGCATTACATTTCCATTGGACAGCAATTGTTCTGCACCCTCAAGAGGAAATGTACCAGATGTTTGAAATGTATCAAATCCATACCTTGCCCCAAACAGTCTCAGAGAACAATAAAGGCAAATGCTTATTTATCTTCCACTCTACGCTGTTTTAAAGCTCTGAGTACAAGGTACTTTGTATGCACAGAGAGATCAGTTATCTTTTGGCATGTGTCTAGCGCTAAAGTGAATATCCCTTAACCATCCTTGTTTAAGTTTGACAAGAATTATTTCTTTATTTACACCAGAAATATTGCTCTTTGTGTTGTAGAGAAATGCATGGCCTTAGTTCTTAAAAACCATGGAGTTAGCATTGGAAAAATTTGGGCATCTGTTCTCAGTTTTGCTGGGTGTGGGTAGGTGGGTATGAAGGGAAGGTGTGGAGCAGAGAACAGATGGAGAGCTCTCCTAAATAGACACCACGATGAACATAAAGGTCTTTCCAAATCCTGAGTCCTCCACTTGAACACAACAGACTATTATCCAGAGTAACCAACCATGGCTGAAGACCTGAGTTGGCTCCGATAACTGTTCCCTGGGAAATCAAATGGTATTTCCAACCTCCCCACCTAGAAATGGTTTGTTCAAGTCACAAGAGGAGGCTACAGCTGATTTCCATCTTGGAGGAAGGAATTGTTCCTGTCAGCCTGCCTGCCTGGGATTGCAGCTGAGCCATATTTAGCCTCTAAAGCTAGATGTTTTAGTGCCTGGCTCTTTTTAACTGGCATATGTTAAGAGCTTTGAATTAACAGGTGCATAAAAACTGTCAAAACACACTTAAATCTCAAGACAGACCGTCAGTTGTATTAAAAAATATGGTGTTACATAAACATGCACTCTCAACACATCCAGCATATAACAGCTTGGAAAGTCCTTTCTCCCTGCAAGCAACCCAGCAATGTTAATCCATCCCATGAAACAAAAGGCCATGGTCCTTTAACCTCTTGATGGAGGATGGTGTGTGTGTTTGTGCACACGCACGCGTACGTATTGGGGGGATCAGAATCATGCACAAACTTTTCCCTTCTGCAACTGAATCTTCTTTCAGTTTCCAAGATCCCCATTTATAAACTAATCTAATTGAAAGGAAAAAGAACTCCCAGAGCTCTGGAAGGCACCCTTGAAATTGTTCCTTTTAAGGAAAATAAATTTATCATGTAATATGGTGAAATTTAAATTAAAATTATCACAGGGTGGCCGAGAGAGAAGATGCATCACTTAAAGCTGCGTGAATTATGTGTAAAAGACACTACTTGGTTAAAATGGGTAGAATCAAGTAAGATCCAGTACTTGATCAGAGGATAAGCAGAGGATAATGTTTGCTTCCATGATATTAAGTTCCTTTATTATATTTGTAAAGGCAATAGTTATGTATCACGAACTCTAAAATTGGCATGAAAGAACCTTACATTTCTGAGTTAATTACTTTCTTGCACATAATATGTACCATAGAGCATTTTAATTTAATCAAATTAAAAGTTTAATATGACCTTGGCTCTGTGTTTCATAGTGACATCTTAGATTCAGCACTAGGCCCTCATCTACCAAATAGCTGGGTGACCATAACCAAGTCAGTTACTTTTTCAAAGCCTCATTTATTTTTTTAAATTGTAATATGAAGGTGGATAGAAGTGGGATGGGAGAGAAAGTCTCCTTAACATTCATTTTGGTTCTAAAAAGAGTAAAATCCTATGACTACAACATTCTTCCTGGACTAAGAGTGTCACTTCTAGATACCCCTGTGTAGAATACTAGGGCCACTATACTGAAATGATGAGGCAGGGTATTATTTGTTTGTTTATCTTTTTGTTTTTTCTATGTCCTAGCATTTAAATTGTTTATGTTTTTGTTTTTTTCATTTTTTAATATACATTCCAGAAGGCTGTCAAAGATCAGACTTCCCAGAAAATAGAGTCTGGGATGGAGACGTGTGTGCCGAAGTTTATTGGAGAGTATGCTTGAGGACAAGGGCTGTTAAGTGGTCAAGGAAGCAGGACTGGGTAGGGAGAGCCGTTGGGTGTGATACAGACACAACACAGGCCTCAGCCAATCCTATTTGGCGTTCTGGCCCCAGTTCTTCCCAATTGAGGCATGGGGGCCTTTGTACCCCCATAACTCTTAGACTTTGGTTCCAGGCTGCCCCCCCCAGGAAGGGGGCACAAACTTTGGCAAGACCACTCTCTTTAGCCTAGGGCAATTCCTGAAGAAAGAATCTCCAGTGAGCCATTAGCAACCAACACTTTCCACAGCTGGGGGAAGGGGTGCCTTGGTCCTGAAGGGGTCATCTGGGCAGTGCACCACTGTGACCATTACAAAGACAAATATAGGATCTGTTCTCATCGTTCTTATTGTAGCTTCTCTCCTACTAGATGTATGACCTTAGACAAGATGCTTAATTTTTGTGCTTCTTAACTCATGCTTTGCTCATTCCTAAATTGTGGATAATAACAGAACCAGATAAAGTGATAATGAAGACAAAAAGAAATAAAATTTTCAAGCATCTAGCAGAATGCCTGACATGTAATGGGCTCTCTTTAAAAGTGAGTTTCACCTTCCTCTCTTATCAAATGATAATCCTTTTTTCATGTCTAAGGATAGTTTCAAAAAATAAGGGAGATCTAACAAATAGCAGACTGTCCTTGAGGTTAGTCCACAGATGAAAATGTTGTCGTGTTGTAAACTGCCTTGTTCCACGAGGAGTGTTGACATTTTGGATCAGGGTTGTGCTTTCTGCCCCTGGAGGATGTCACTCTTGTCAGAGGAAAACAATCAAATGACGTAATGCCCTTACCCCACCACCACGTCATCCCATTTCAACACCATCCCTGGTATTAGCATTACTCAGCATTAACTGTTAATACATTAGGGATTGAGATAGGAAGTATCCTTCAGAAAGGCTATTTCTGCCCTACTTACACATTCATTTGAGAGGTTATCACTAAGCAGCCTGCCAAGTTCCTCCGACATCAGTTTATTAAGCTGCATAGGGTTTGGATAGGATAGAACAGAGGTAGACAGAAGCATCTAATTATTTTGCCAAATCCCCTTTAAAATATGAAACCAAGCCAAGAGCAGATAGCATGCACAGTTCCCAACACTGTTTTCCCATTGGGAAGGTGTTAACATTATTGTTATTGTTTTATCCTTATTGACTGGCAAAGACAAGTTCCTTTCTGTAATGAGTATGGAGGAGAAAGGGGTTTTGCCGAAAAGAACTACATTCCAAGAAAGATCAAAGCATGGGTGTTTCATCTGATACACGACGTTTCCTCTGTTTGGATACTCAGCCCTGCAGCCTGTTTTGAAATTCCTGTGTGCATGTCAAATAGTCAGGGCTTGTTCCTCTTTCTTGCTCACTCTCTCCTTCCCTCCTTCTTTGCCCACAGAGGTTTCCTCCTGGCTTTTCCCCTGCTCACCACCAGCCCGTCTGATGTAGCTACCCCAGCAGACCAAAGAAGGAGATGTGATGTTGTACAATCAAACCCTGTTGGTAAATATTTTCATTTCAGAAAAGCTAAAAAACAATTGTTATTTCAGAGGTTGAAGGGCCAAGTCCAGGAAGGAAATTCCTGAAAAGGGACCTGGTCCTGGCATTGACGATCTCTTTAGCTGGGAGATATTTTTATCTTTGAATATGGAACAGGAAGATCATCTTCTCTAAACATTAGAATGAAACCGAATCTTGACCAGCCTGCCAGCAACTTATAACAGAAAAGAAGAAAATTACTTGAGTCCTAACCATGGAGAAGTTAAAACCATAACAATAAAACAAACTAAAAAGACCCAAACAAACAAAAACCACTTTTCATTCCATTGTGTGAGCTAAACAATCCCATCCCTCAGGGTGTATTGGTTTTTATTTTAGTTTATTTACATTTGGACATCCTTTTTGCTTCTCTTCAAAGGAGGCTGAGGTGTCTTAGGGATGGAGATTAGGTTTTCTAGGTTATTTATATTAGCAGTTTTCATTGTGCCATGTCGATGATTATATAAGACGTCAGGTTTTTGTTTTTTTTTTTTTCATCTTTAAAGAAAGTTTGGAACAAGTCCCTGAGAGACAGTATTCAATTAAAACTCTATTCATATTAACTCTTCAGTTCTGCTAAAAAGAGATGATCAGGGGCCTCATAATTGATTCATACCTGACACCTTGTCAAATTTTAATGGACAGTGTTTATATAGCGCTAACCTCAAAGAAAACCAAGTCTTGTGCTGAATTAGGTAGCCCTGTGGGGTGGGGGGTTGAATGCTCCCAAGACTGTCAGTAAAGAGTGGGATGGAGGTGTGAAGGGAGGGGCTTGGAGGTGATGTGGCACATTCTAAGCATCTCTCAAGATTACCTTGGAGCCTCTCACTTTCTGCACCCTCACCCCCTTACTTGCCTTGCTTTGCTCAGCCTACCAACTCAGCCAGGCCTGGTGACTCCCCTGCTGCCATGAGCAGCCTACTGTTTGCAAATGCCAAGTCCTCCCCCTCAGCGGCCAGTCATTTATCCACATGTTTCTATCTCCTCCCACCGCTTTCGGACTTGGATAAAACAGTACACCACCGGCCTACTACACATACTATACCTACGGTGGCATTTGACATCCTAGCAGCCGCCGAGATGATGTAATCCAGAAAGGTGGGGAGCCCCACCCCATAGGGCAAACTTCAACCAGTGAGAAAGGGAAAGAGGTGGGAGCTGGCCAGATAAACTTCCTCTTCTTCCCCATACCCATGGACTGCCCTGAAGCATTATAGTCTATCTGCAGAAGTGGCTGCTGGATATACCAGTGCTGCGACCAGCTACAGCTCTTCACCATTGTGGCAAAACACTGGCCAGTGCATAATTGCTTCCTGTTCCTTCCCTTCCTCCCTTCCTTCTTCCTCACTCTTTCTGACTTCCCAAGCAAAGCATCACCAGGGAACTTTTGCCTCAGGATCTGTTTTCCAGGGGGCCTGAGTAAAGACCAGAGGGCAGCATGAAGTCCTCTGAGAAACTAGTTTTTTCAGCAACCCTCACGGACTACTGTCTGAATCTTAGAAAAAGTGTGTAAAAGTAAGAAATCACTCTGAGGAGTTTGGAATGTTAGATAGCCTCCTTTAAGATCTTGGTAGCAGAGGGTCGCACAAATACACATCTATGAGGGCAAGCGGAGGAGAGGGCTCTCCACTTGCTCAGTGCAGGACAATGCGGGCACAGGGTGGCCCTCAGGGGCCACTGGGTCCCTCAGTGGCAGGAAGTAGCCCAGCCTTAATAGTTGTGATGACAAGCTTTGCAGAGAAATCACTAAAGAGAAATAGACAGAGGAGCAGAGAGTATGGTGGGTGGCACATGGTGGTTTGAGAGACCTTGTTCAGAAGAATTTGAGAGGCTGCTTTTCAAAGTTTTAGAACTATTTGGAAATTTGGGAAAGGGGAGTATTGAGGGAAGGGTTAAAAGTTCTGTAATACAAGTTGGACCAAAGCAAACTTTTATAATGCAGTTGCTGAGCTAGAATGACTAACTGCATTATACATGAGTTAGCCACAGTGTGATTACTATTTGCTGTGTACCCTTGCCATGTTTCTGTAGGGCATAGTGTGACACTTGTGAGGTCCATTTACTAACGGGATGTACCATGACTGGCTCTACATTATTATTTGTTTTCCTGCATCCTAAGCCAGTAATCAATCCATGAGATATTCCATTTCCCTTAGAAATGACCATGCATCACCATGACATCAAGCTTTCTTGACTAAGTCTTTTAAATTGTGTACTCAAAGCTAAATGCTTCTCAAATGATAGCTCTGGGTAAAAAGAGGTAGAGAACTTGACACTTGAAAAGATAATATGTTCTAAGGTTAGAGCTCCTTATTATAAGCCCTCTACTTATAATGAAAGGCAGCTTCCAGATACCCTCAAATTATGCTTGAGAAATTATTAGTAATTATTAAGCTTGAGAAAAAATGACTACAGGAAAGAGCAAACAATACAACAGCTAAGTAAGATTGAGGACAGAACCAATGACTTTTTCCCTTAAAACTTTACCTGTGTCACAGTTTCTAAGTCCAGGAAGAACTGAAGGGTCTGCCCAGTTGATTAGCATATGTGTCTGTACCCCAAAGAGACTAGTATAATATAGTTATAGTCATAAACACATTCCCCATAACACAGTTTAAAAAGCTCAAAAGTCCATACCAGCTATACTCATTCAATTTCTATTTTGGGATCTTATGATTTTTTTCCCCCCTAATCCTTTCTTCGAGTAGTTAGAGGAATGATGACTATTTTAATTTTAAGATAAAAATAATGAATAATAAAAATAAAATTTCAGAATTCCCACATGACACAAGATTTAAGGTTCAACATGTATGTTATTGTCAGTAGATCTATTACTACTGCTTTCTTCTAGTTGATATTCAACTGTGACACATATTCGTATATACATTATTATGGATACACAAAAGTAAAAAATGGATATTGTGCGTTGCTGTTCATTTATTGCCCCTTCTCTCACCCACCCCCTCCCCACCTATCAATATACTTTCTTTTATTCAATCCGGAGATCAAATTTTGTTGATTTTCACTGATGCATCTCCAGTATCATAGCACTTGCAATATGGTAGATATTCAAGAATTACACATTCAAAGAATGAAATTTATCAAAGGAGATCACTCTAATGGATTAAATCTCTTAAAACCATCTCTTCTTCTGAGAAATCTAAACAGGGTTTACTCTTAAGCTACACACTAAACTATATGAAGCACATAATTTTGAGACCTAGTATTTATTCATTTTTGTTACTTTACCCTGAAGAGTACATCTGTTAATCAGGCAAAAAAGAGGCCACATGTATAATCATAAGGTGGGAGCAATTATATACCTTTTCATAGAAAAAATGTACACAGCTTCTGTGTGTGTAACGGCATTATTCCTCCTCCTCATCAGCATGATTATCCCCATCTTCATCATCCACTGTGGGCTAACAATCACCACAGAGAGATGTAGGGAACGAGGCAAAAGGTGATGCCCAGAAGGAAGCCTCAGGAGACAGTAGGATAGGATGTACTAAAAAAAGCACCAAAGTAGGAATCAGGAGGCTGGGGTCTTTGATAAATTGCATTACCTCTTGATCCTCCATCTCCTCAGCTATAAAACAGAAATCATAATTGCTGTGTCAATCTTAACTGATTGTCAGGAATATCCAAGGAAATCAGTGCTTGAGAGCTCTGACATTCTATATGGCTATAAAGTGCTATTATTCTTCATGTAACAATCTATTTAGGAGATAGCAAGGCATTAGAATCAGATAGACATGAGTTGAAATCCTGAGTCCTTTATACTAGAGCTATATGGTCTTAGATGGGTTACTTCATTTTTCTGAACCTCTTTTCATTTTTATATGTGGCTAATCATACCTGTTAGAGTGG
This sequence comes from Eschrichtius robustus, assembly GCF_028021215.1. NCBI lineage: Eukaryota > Metazoa > Chordata > Mammalia > Artiodactyla > Eschrichtiidae > Eschrichtius > Eschrichtius robustus. The sequence continues at coordinate 128,228,931 of NC_090826.1, read as the reverse complement.
ACATAACAATAAATAACTGCCAGGTTGCTAGACACAGCACTTGGGTACCTTGTCCATGTAAGCCTGATTTTGAAATGTGATCATTTTACATGAACAGACATTTGTGGAGGATTTTGTCTCAAGAGTTTGACAAATTGGACCTTGTCATTTATTTAGTAAACAAATGGAAACTTTGTTGCACTATTTAAAATATATAATGCAGGCTAAATTAATTTTCCTGAAGATGAGGCTGTAATCTGCTTCTTACTGGCGATGTGACCCAGGAGAACCCAAGAAATTTCAACCAATTAACAGTACCTTGGTCACACGATGCTCACAAACAGAATCATTGTTTTCCATCAGATCTCAGCACTCAGTAACTAACTTAAGCAGTAGTTGATATAGAATATTAAAATAGCATCAGTCAACTGGAAAAGTGAATTACCTGTGATGAGTCACAAACCATAAAAGTAAGAAGGTTTTACTCATAAAAATGTTTACAAACGGTAGATAACATAATAAGGGGAGATAATTCAAATCAAATTTTAAAAATAGATAGAAGACTGGAAATAGACACACATAAAGCTTTTTCCCAAGACCACTGGATTTGGTGAACAAAAACTCTCAAACCTACTTGACCAGTTTACCATGGTATGAAAAAGGACAAAATGACCCTGGTGTCTTTTCTTTCAGTGTTATTGTTCTATTTCTGATGAGACTTGAAGAAGAAAGTCATTTGTTAATAGAAATAAAGCAGTCATTCAAAGGTGAGACCATTATTGATGAGACAGCAATAAAGAATAAAACAATCATGAGAAAATATACTAAGGTCAAAACCCAAGGTTTAATAAAAAACAAATATGAAGATTTTCCATGGATAAACAAGAGTCAAATGAAAAGATGGGCAGCTAGAATTTCCTGCACCAGACGATTATAGGTCAAAGAGTAAGAGAAGGAGAAAGATGAGGCACATGGGCGCAGTTGTAGAGGCCCCCTGGGACAGCACTGTGGAATGCCAGCTGCCAGGTGATAGCTGTTGCCAGCTCTTGGGCATTAGGCTGAAATCTAGAACTTCCTTTCCCTGCTGTCTGACATAAAGCTCTCCTGTATCCACCATCAGATTCTGCCTGGTCCTGACCTCCTCGCTAAGACATGTGCAGTCACCTGTGTCCTTGAGTCATCCTGGACTCTTCTATTCTCTTTTGAGGCTGAGTGCAGCATGTTTTTTTTTAAAATCCTCATTTTTTTCCCCACTTTTCTGGTTGGAAAAAAATGTGAATAGAAGAGAAGTAAGAATGGGTGGAAAATGGGGAAGGGCGTTAGACCTGCTTGTAATCACGGGTGCCTTGTTAGGACTGATTTATGTTTGTCCAACTTAGAAAATGTATTTACCAAAACAATCCAGTCCTAATTCATAGAGCTATGAAGTTTTTCACCCTCAATCTGACTTAAACTACTAACATGATTTAAACTCTGAAATGCACACATTGCCCAAGGCAAGGATTTAAGGTGAGAGTCAAGTTTGCAGTCTTTTACAAAGTATACTTTCTCACCCCCTGTCACTTCTCTAGTTACCAGATCTTTCCCAACCTGTCTGGACCTTCTGGGGCTTGGGCATAAATCAGGAGAAATGCGGTTGGAAATGGCTTCCTTTTCTTCAAAGCATCAGGTACCCACCTCAAGGCTGCATTAGAAATCCATAACAGTGCATGTGGTTTCCGTTATGCCATGGGAAATCCTGTCTTAACTGCTCTAAACTGTCTCTCCAGTGTATGACATCGCAGCCCAAGTTGATTTAAAAAATTCTGAAGTCCTTGGGTTAAAATCAAGAAGGGATCTTCTAGGCTCTCAGATCTAGTTTATTATTCTGAGAGACACAGAGAGCGTGTGCTTGTGATGTATGTATGGTGCCTTGGCATGGTCTCTGAAGAAAAGATCGTGCTATGAGATTTCTGGACTCTAAATACCACTGTCCTTTTGGGACTTTAGAACTCCTCTGAGGCTGTTCCCAGCCTGAGCCAGAATGGTCACGAGAGTCCTGGGAACAAACATAAGACACGCAGCCTTGAGGCAACAGCGATATGTTCACGGCATTTTTTCCTTTCTTTTTTCTTTTTTTCCTCTCTTTCTCTATCTTCCTTCCTCTCTCCCTTCCTCTCTCCTTCTCTCCTTCCCTTCCTTCCTTCCTCCTTCAATACCTTTATTATTGATTGTTTAACTTTTATTTTTGAGTTTTATGGTATATTTTTCAGAGGGCTGGGCAGGTGGAAAAGGTTAGTAAATGATACATATTTGTCAAACGCCTTCTTATAGCTTTCTTGTTTTTTCCAAGATGGTTATTAGTTTTACTGTGTTGCTGCTTTCAGCAGTGGGGAGTAGCATTGAAGTCCATAGACAAATGGGTTACCTGCCACGATGAATTGATCTTTATGTGCCATTGAGAGTCATCTAGTCATCAGATAGGAGACCAAGGACTCAGAAGAAAACACTCATCAAAGCGAGTATACCAAGAGATATATGCACAAGCCCTGTCCTCCAAAAATTACAGGCTAGTGGGGAAAAAAAAAAAAAAAAAAAACGAGAACCAACACTTACTGCACACTGATTATTCATTAATTCATTTAATACACATTAATTGAGAACCTGCTCTGTGCTAGGAACTCTTCTAGGTGCCAAAGATAAAGCAGGGAACAAAAGAGACAAAGCTCTGACTTACTTTGTAGTGTAAGGGACCAGGTACTCTGTATATATGACTTTATTTGATGTTCCTAAGAACTCTGTAAGCTAGATATTATTATTTCCAGGTTACACATGAGAAAATGAAACTGCAGAGAGGTTAAATTACCAGTTTATTAGGGAAAGGTCCCAGATCTCCAACTAAGTCTATTTGATTCCAAACCCTATACACTTTCTATTATCTCTCATGGCCTTCAGAGCCTAATGAAATCATATGAGATATAGGGCAACGCAGACTAGCCTAAGTACCAGAGGAATCCAGATGAGAGAGACCTGGGAAAGCCTGGAGCAGCCCATGAGAGTTTCATGGAGGCATCTAGTCTGAAGGGTAGAAAGACAGAGCTTAGACAAGAGAAAAGAGGGGAAACAGAGCACACTGAAGGTGCAGAGGCACATGTGTGCGTGGCCTGGTTAAGGACAAGTAGAAATGGCCTAAATGAAAAGAAAGATTCTCATAGGAAAATATTTGGAGACAGAGCTAAAGAGACAGAGCCACAGTATATGTCCTCCAGCTCTATTATTGCTAAAAGATTTTTTACCTTTTCAAAGTTATGATTTCCTTGTCAGTGAGATAGAGGATAATCATGGACATGTTTTTAGATGACTTCAACAATGACCAGCTAATAGAAACATTGGTTAATTGCTGGACAAAGGGTTAGCCCATGATTAGATTTCTACCCTGGATATATTTTTTAATACCCACTCAGATTCTTCTTTGGGCGGGCTTGGTGTTCATATAACTGGATACATGAGTATTTAGCCAATAAAACTGGTTGAAGAATGCGAGAAATTTATCTAGTACATGAAGTCATTGTTTCATATTTGTCTGAAGCTCCCAGCGGACTCTGAACACCAGATTTTCGTTCCCCTCTGCTTTCCACATTGCTCTTTCCCATGAGGAGATTCTTTTGATGTCAGCATGGGGTATATGGAATTCTTTGGGGGTGAAAGGTGTTCTTTCTATTATAGTAACTTTTTAGTTAACTAGTTCATTTCCATGTAAAAGCTGCTATTGATGCAATAAAATAAGAAGGGGCATATCAGATTTGTTTTTAATTTTCCTCTGGTGGGGCAGAGTTGCTGAGCAAATTTGTTGAGCAGCTGGAATGGCTAAGGTCACACTAACTTTGAAAAAAGAAGGTCCTGACATCAACATATCCAAAGATCTGAATAATTCTGGGCTGCCTCCAATTCTGAAATCCGCTTCTTCAGGCTGTTCATTTCTTCCTTTCTTTCTCCCACACTGGTTTCTGGCTTTTCCCCTTTTTCTAATGAACCCAATACTATGTGGATGTTTTAATTTTGCCTGCTCTAATGCAAACAGTTCCTATGGTATAACCTTTAGGTCAGCTTTATCAAGTATTATTTGCTTGGTCGGTTCAGGAAGAAAAAAATCACATTCTTCTGCCCAGATCTCATGTAATTGCATGAATTCTCTGATTTAGTTGGCTCTGCAAATCTATCCCAAGGTGCATTGACTGCAGAAATGGAAGGGAATTCATTATACGTTCCCTGTTGAAATAGTGACCTGCAAATAATGACGGGGAAATCAACCTTGATCGCTGTGCTTTCGCTTTAGTCTAATTTCTTCTGAACTTTAGACTGTAACTTGTTTTTTGGCTGGATAGCCCCAGGACACACTGGAGTCTGACCAAGGGGGTGCTGAGACCTGGATTTTCACACCATGAAGCTGGTAACAGTTTTGACTTCAATGCCTTGAAAAGTGGGTGATTTCAATTGCCCTGTTTCCTTTCAGGGGAAAATGCTTTCTTTGCACCTAAACAATCTTCCGGTGCTCTTGACTGACAAGCATATTGTTATGATTATGACTGGACTTCTTGACTCCTGCAGGGATAGCATTTAAAACTGCCTGAGACTGGCACAAATCAAAATATTCATCAACTTAAACTATGTCAGCTAAAATGGAAAAGCCAAAATTGTAGTGTTTTATATCATGTCAGAAGTCCATGAACACAGTGTAAGACTGCTTAACTCTTTCCCTGCCTAAAGAAAATTGTAGCACATAATAGAAGGTATCTGGATACTTTTTCAAAATTATATCTGTCATGTAAATGCCTTATATTTCTCCCCTTAGAGTATCCATTGATTTTGGGGGGAGGGCTTATTGGTTCAATTAACTCTTTTTTTTTTGTTCCCATTCATTGATTCTTTTTTTAAAAAAAAATTATTTATTTACTTATTTAGTTTTGGCTGTTTTGGGTCTTTGTTGCTGCGTGCGGGCTTTCGCTAGTTGCAGAGAGCGGGGCTACTCTTCATTGCCGTACGTGGGCTTCTCATCACAATGGCTTCTCTTATTGCGGAGCACGGGCTCCATGTGCGCGGGCTTCAGTAGTTGTGGCGCGCGGGCTTAGTTGCTCCATAGCATGTGGGATCTTCCTGCAACAGGGCTCGAACCCGTGTCCCCTGCATTGGCAGGCAGATTCTTAACCACTGCGCCACCAGGGAAGTCCCCATTGATTCTTCAATGGATGCTTTTGAATCCTGTACTCTGCAGGGCGCTGTGTTTGCCTTTGTGGGGAGAAACTAAGTTCTTGCCCATGGTTGCTTGTCCCATTAGAAGAGAGACATATCCCTAAATAGCTATGAAATGAGTAGTCTGGTAGGTACTACATGATAGGTACAGATAAGCTGCCAAGATAGTTTTGGAAAGGTGAAGTCACTTCCACCCAGAGAACAGTAAACTAGACATCTAAAGCGCTATCTGTCCAACCTCTTTTTTTTCAAGAATTTTCCTTTCTTCTGTTGGGCATGGGCACTTGGCAGTCTTTGTAAAATGGGATTCTGCCCTTCCCTACAAGTACTCTCTCAGCTATTGTTGCTTGATCATTGACCACACTGATCGATCCGTTCCATTAGAATTCATATATTAGAACAAGAAGATTTCAGTCTCAGCACAGTAGCAGGAGGAGTTCAAATGCAGGCCCTATCTACAGAGGGGCCAGAGAAAGCCATGGCGTAAACAGAGCCAACGTGAAAACAGAGAAAGCTTGGTTCAGATAGAAATTTAGGTCCTTGGTGGCTTCGTGAAGCATGATTACTTTTCTGTCTGTCTCCAATCCTTCCCACTCCTTCTCTCAGCACCTGCATTTCATTCAGGGAGTGGGTCGGCAAAAATGGGTTGACTGCTATTACTTACATCCCAAAGACCCCTTTCTAATGCAGAAGACTGTAAGAAAGGAGAAAGATGGGTTTGTCATTGAACAAAGAATGAGAAAGAGAATAGGAATCCTAGTGTAGCAGGATAATATTTTTATGTATTAACAAATGTGTTTTTCCCCGTGATTTCCTGTTACCCTTGACCCTCCCCCACCCGGGCAGCCAGACCATGAGTCATTCCTTGCCTCAAGGGAGGGTTGTCACAGCAGAACCAGAGAACAAAAGAGACAAATTCTTGGCTTTCAGAGTTTAAAAAGCTGAGCTTCAGGCTTCAGACAAAAAAGATTTGGAAGAATATTAGATCAACTTGAGCCAATATTTTCCTGCCCACGTAAAATAAAAATTCCCCTGGCTCGGAGACAAGAGGCCATTCTAAAGCAAAGCAAGAGGGTTAGATGCTGGTGACTCCCTGAAAGGGACTCTTGCACTCTATTCTGGCCCCCCCCCCCCCCCACAGGCTGAACCCTGGCTTAAGAGTGGGTTTTTCAGGTTCTGAGAACAAGGAGACCTATGCCTTATTTCCAGGTTGGAAGGCAAAAGATGGCAAACTTCCCAAAGATCCCCTCTACCCAGCATTGTGCCAGAGACACTGCCTGGCACACCTAGAGCAAAAGGGTATGGGTTGCCTCAGAGAATTTTCCATGGTCCTAGAGTGGCAAAGGAGTTGTGAGCCTAAAATTTTCTTTGGTCCTGAGAGGTATAGAAATGGCCAAGAGGAAGCCAGATGTGGAAGAATCCCACAGTCTGGTCCAAGCGATGTTGAAGATGTAATCCACATGAATTGAATACGAGGGACAAGTGGTACCATATACGACTTAAGAGGATGCCAGCCTGGACAGATAACAACCAAGAACCAGACCCTAAGACAGGCAAGGGCAATTCTGGGAGAGTAGCTCAGCTTCCCTTTGGGTAGCGATCTGAATCTAACCCACAATTCTTTGCTCTCTGCACTGAATACTTCCTCAAATGAAGGCGCTGATCAGGTCGTTTAGGCATCATTTAGATATGGCACACACCTCCTTAGATGGGACAGAGCTTCTGCTAATCACCTTAAGGGAGGCTGACCTCCCTCATGGCCAACTTGTATTTCGTTGCCTCATATAAAAGAAAGAGCTCCTGATTCAATCTACTGCACCATATCAATTATTTATTGCTGTGTAAAAACCCAACCCTAAAACTTAATCCCTTTAAAACAAAAATCATTTTCTTTGCTTCTGATGCTGTGTATAGAACATAAGAACTGCCCCTCTGATCCTAGTCTGAATTGCTGACCCACAGAATGGTGAGAAAATAAAACAGTTGTTTTAAGTCACTATTTTTTTCTCAAAGACTTATTTGTTGAGGCATGTTTATACAGAGTGAAATTCACCCTTTTTAAGTGTATAGTTTTATGTAAGCCATACCTGATTTAGATGATATTTAGATGAGGTTGGACTTTAGACTTCAGATGCTGGAATAAGTTAAGGGTTTTGGAGCTGTTGGGATGGAATTTGTTATAACAGCATCCCAGTTCTTGCTACATATACGTGTATTAGTCAGCTTGGGTTGCCATAACAAAACACGATAGGCTAGATGGCTCAAACATTAGACATGTATTTCTCATAGTTCTGGAGGCTGCAATACCAAGATCAAGGTGCCAGCTGATTTGATTTCTGGTGAGCATTCTCTTCCTGGCTTGCAGATGGCCATCTTCTTGCTGTGTCCTCATATGAGGGAGAGGGAGAGAGAGAGAGAGAAAGAGAGAAAGAGGAAAAGAGAGAGAGAGAGGGAGAGAAAGAGAATATGAGGGCTTTCTGTTGTCTCTTATGAGGACACTAATCCTGTGAGATCAGGGGCCTACCCTTAGGACCTCATTTAACCTTAGCTACCTCCTTATAAGCCCTATCTCCAAATAGAGTTACACTGGAGGTTAGAGTTTCAACATACATATTTTGGGAGGACATAATTCAATCCACAGTAGAGACATTGGGTCACAGCTCCCTGACATATACAAGAGAATTGAATTCACAAAAGCACCACCAGTTCGAACTAAAAGAGACTAAGACTTTCCAAAATGAAAAGAGACCCCTGGACCCTCAAGTTTCTATGGACAGGAAGCAGGCTGAGAAAGCTACTCATTTGCAAACATGGGTCATTTCTTCTGGAAAAGGGAAGAGATCTCCGAGTGTGCAGGCTAGAATTGTGAACTAGGGTGCCACTCCCAGAGAGCAGAACTAGGCTCTCATTACGTTCCCTGGCCCCAGAAGAGGGAGACCTGACAGCATATCTCAGGCTAGATTTCAGAATGCCTCCTGTTTGCCTCATGTTCCTCTTCTTTTTAAAAGGGAATGTCTACTGAAGCTATCCTGTTCTGTCTCACCCCTGTACGTTGACATGTGGTCAGGACAGGTAACTTTTCATTTTAGTTCATAGGTCTTTAGATTAAGAGGAGCCACGCTGGAGGAGTTACACCCGAGGAGCCTCATTGTGTGGCTGAACCACACTGACTCCATTCTGTCAGCTCCATCTTAGGCCCGCAGTCCTACCCCCTCCCCGTTCTGCATCACTGAGCTCTAGCCTCCTCACAAAGAATGCACCCAAGCCAGCTAAGTTCCCTATCGACTTCTACTCTTGCCTTCATCTAATATGAAAACTGGAAGAATGCCTTTTGCTGATGCAGATGATTAGTGATCATGAGACCCCCCCAGGGGTGGAGGCAAGGAAAACCTCCTGGTTCCTGTCAGCGCAGACATACTTCTCCCTAGTAGTCAGATTCTGTTTTTAGCTTTGACCTCCTTAAATTCCCCTGTGCCCTTTTTGATGGTACAGAGGGAAGCTGTGAATGTCTCTGGATCACCATCAGCTTGATCCTGCCTGTATGTACGTTACCATAATAAACTTCATAATTGCACTTTATGGAGTCACCTACTTCAGTTCTAGGTCTCAAACTTTCTTAGTTTGCAGGATATTGTTCAATATATCAGCCTTGCAATACTCATCCATATCTGGACTTGATCAAAGGATGAGTGCCTGAAACCAGACTAGGAAGGGACTTTTAGGGGAGGCGGTGAGTACATTTTGCATGTGAAATGGCTGTGACTTATAGTAGCGAGGGGGAGGGTGCAGACTGTGGCTAAATTGTTTGCAAAGATGGCCACAACAGTTCCTCCCTTTTCTGTATGACTGACCCTTTTCAGAGTGCCTTTCTGTTCCTCCCATCAAGATGTAGAGCACATTTTGCCACCACTCGAATCCGGGCTAATTTTGTGGCTTGCTTTGCAGTGGAACGCAGCAGAAGTAAGGTATGCGACTGCTAAGCCTGGGTCTCAAGAAGCTTTGCAGCTTCCACCCTTGCCATCTTAGAACCCCGGGATGTCCATAAATAGAAATTCATGCTACCCTCTTGAGGATGAGACTAAATGGAGAAAAAAGCCCAGGTGACAGGCATCGCCAATTGCCAGAATGTGAGTGGGGCTTTCTTAGATCATCTAGCCCTGGGAAGTTACCAAATTACTGCAACCACATGAGTGTTCCCCAGCAATCACAGTGAGCTTCTCTGCACAGCCTAGACCAAAGTATTGACCCACAGAATCATAAGCAAATAAAAGTGGTTGCTGTTTTAAGACACTAAGTTTTGGGATGGCTTACTATGCAGCTACAAATAACTGGTATATGTGGCCTGAATGGCAGACTTGGTTTCTTTTCAGGTTGGAGTAATTTTCCTCAAATGAAGATTATTCCAGCATGAGCAATAAAGGCTTCAGGGACTCATTTCTCAGCTCATGCAGTAGGCTATGATTTCAGGATTTCCTCAAGTCCTCTCCAGGCAGTAGCACTATTCTCACACCTGCTCTCTGATGCTTGAAATTCCTTTAGCTGGGGGTTAAGATTTCCACTACACAAATTAAAATACACTACTTTAAAATATTCCTTTACCTTAAAATGCAGACACCCTTGGGAAAAGTAACCTACTGACTTAAAGTTTCCCCAAGATGTAAGTAACCCTTGTCTTGGTCTGTCTGGGCTGCTATAATAGAAACTTGAAGGACATTTGGTCTTGTCCAAAATGTCCATAAGAGACACTTGGTCCATAAGACATTTGGTCCATGCCAAAAGGTCCTTGATATTTGGTCCCATCCAAAACCATTTGGCATGGACCAAATATGCTCATAGAAGTTTTGGACAGGACCAGATGTCTGAAAAATTAACAGAATAGCATAGACTGGGTGACTCATAAATGACAGAAATTTATTTCTCAAGTTCTGGAGGCTGGGAAGTCCAAGATCAAGGTGTTGGCAGATTCTGGGTCTAGTGAGGACCTGCTTCCTGGTTCAGAGATGACTGCCTTCTTGCCATGCCCACACATGGTGGACGGGGTCAGAAAGTTTTCTGGAGTCTCTTATAAGGGCACAAATACCATTCATGAGGGCTCTACTTTCATCACCTAATCACTTCCAAAAGGCCTTGCCTTCTGATACCATCACATTGGGGGTTATGGTTCAACATATGAATTTTGGAGGGACACAAGCTTTCTTTCAGTCTATAGCAACTGTATTCAGATCTTTTCTCAAGAACAGATTTTGAGAGTGAGAGCACTGGTCACAAGAGGGCCTAGACTATCTAAGATAAATTGTTTGCATAGCATTTTGTCCAGGGTACAGCCTGAGACAAAATTCACTGGTATGGGGAGACATTAAAGTCCACAAAAAATCTTGTCCTCTGACTTTGGTTCAGATTTTTAACTATCTTCCAAAGTGATAAAGAATCATAGAAACATAGAGAGACATCTGGCAGTAAGATACCTACCTCTGTCTGCTGGGCTTTTCAGGGCATCCGTCAGAGTCTGGAAATTGTTTACCCCACTTTACAGCTACTGGGTATCGCACTTCTCATCCTAGTGAAAGGCTCACCTCCACCATACTGTGGGGTTCAGTTAGTCACTAGCTCTAGAGTTCTCCCCGTCTTCCACCAGCAGCATAGCAGTAGGGAAAGGAAAGCTGACTAGAAAGGTGGAAACGTTTCTGGACCTATGTGACACTCGGGCCATGTCTACTGGTAGTTTCTGAGGGAAATGCATATGAGATAAATGAGCCAAGATAATAAAAATAACTCAGTGGGGTTGCTTCAGTTATTTTTCAGTTATAAAAGCCAGGTCTAAAAAAAAAAAAAAAAAAAAAAGAGCCAGGTCTGAGCAACTGTAATTATAGTTCTACCAGACTGTAGTTCCATATATACGGCTATGAACTTTCAAGTCTGTTTGTGTCTTAATTACTTGGTTTTTGCTTGGCTAAGAAAATTTGAAATGGACAATTCTGGGTTTTAAATTAGGTGAAGGCTCTGGTGTACAGAGCTTCAGGATGCGGGGTACAACTAGTGGTTACATGTAATGTACATATGGCAGTGTAACCCTACAATTGAAATGAGAGCTCGTGAAATGACTCTTCTAACTCCCATTATTCATTTGCTTCTCCTTTTCCCTCTAAGAGCACGATACTTTACATTGCAAGGTTATTATTTCACTCCTCATATGAACCTTTGGCCTAGTGACTTATCCCTTGAGGCATGCTATAATCACTGAGAAATGTGTTCTCTGTCACGTCTTATTGCTTAATTATGGCTCTATTTTAGATGCCTAGAGTCATTTGGCTTGAAAAGACCTCTCTTACGTGTGATCTTTGAACATGCATCCACACTGTCATCCTTGAGTTCACACCAGTCTGTCCCATTTCCATCTTGTCCTGGCTTGGGTAATAATTATTGTCCCCTGGTTCAGCAACACCTTGAATTACTGTAATGAGATATTATATTTATGCTCTTCTCCACATAAGATACTATCAACCCTTTGTCGGAAAGGTATGTGCTTAAAGTTCATTTTTCCAATGCTTGATTTTTTTTTTTAACTGATAAATCCCAGTGGGCCCCATTTTAAATCATGTCATGCAAACACTTCCTTTCACTCTTGTTCTGGTGACTACAATTTTGTAGCTCAACATCTGGACACGTTGTCTAGCAGAGTTTTGTTGTTGTTGTTGTTTTAGTTGTGTATGTGTTGCTCCTCAGTGCTAAAGGCAAACTGAGATATGGCAGGTCCTAAATACATTCAGAGATTGCAGAACAACTGTATAGACTCTTTAAAATTAGAACTGTTCTAAAAATTTGGGACTTCTGGAGAATGCATCACTGGTCACTTATTTTGCTTCCCATTAATAATACATGATGTTCTTTTATCAGCGTTTGTTTTATGCATGTAAATCTTAGTCCTTCAAGCAGACTACAAGCTTCTTAAGGACAAAAGGCAGACTGTATACCTCTTATATAGCTCTGCATATATGTAGTTACACACAGCTGTTTTTTTGATCAACTGCATGAAGAGATGATGTTGTATTTTCAAGACAACTGTTTGGGATTAGGAGCTTGCAAAAGTAGCCTGACATTAAGGTAAAGGCAGACTGGAGAATAGTGTCCTGCTTCATCCCTCCAGAGAGTAGTTCAAGTCTGGCCTGGGATAGATCTATGTTGAGAAGGGGTATAATTACCCTGGTACAGAGTGGCCCCAGGTCTTGTCTGGCAGACTGAGTTATATCTATCAAGGACTTTTAAAATGCTGACTTAGCTCTTAGAAATACAAAACCCAAAACATCATTTATAAAGGTCACTGGGAATGGCCTGGGTCAGAATAACTTGAGTTCATTTTGTGCCAATGCCTCAGAAGAGGAAGCTGCTGAATACTTAAAGCTCCCTGAGAATACTATGTTGCCAAATCCAAACAAAGAATGAGAGAGGTTTATAGCTGACTTTTTACTCTATAATTCAAATGCCAATCTAGCAATGAAATATGTTCTAGGAATTCCAATCAGAGATTTTTATCAGCTGACTTGGAAACCAGCTGTGCTCTCAGTGAATACAAAGATTTACCACCTGCAACTGCTATAATTCAGTAGAATTATGCAGAGGTGAAAAATTTGAGAAAAACTTTTTATTTTAAATGTATTGAGAACCATGCTTTAGGAAATTTTGCTTCTCTGAAACCTATAAAAATGGCTCTAATTTAAAGAAAGTAGTAGGGTCTCAAGTTATAACTCTTAAATTCTGGAATTCATGTTTACCCTTCAAAGTAGGCCTTTTTAAGATAATGAGTAAAAATTACTACAATTTGGTAAACTCTATCTTTTAAATAGAACGAGTGAGATAACAAAGCAGTTAACTCCTAAATTACATATCACATCATTAAGAGCCTTGATAACATTACACTCTAACTATCTGAGAAGAGGGAGGAAGAGAAGAGTAGTTAAACACCAGAGAGGAACAGTTCTACCAAGCATCCCAGTAAACTCATGGCAGTAATTTTGAACCAGTAATTTCGTTCATAACATTTCATAAATTGTTCATAAAATAACAATTATTGGGGTTTCCCTGGTGGTTAACAATCTGCCTGCCAATGCAGGGAACACGGGTTGGAGCTCTGGTCCGGGAAGATACCACATGCCGCGGAGCAACTAAGCCTGTGCGCCACAACTACTGAGCCTGCGCTCTAGAGCCCGCATGCTGCAACTACTGAAGCCCGCGCGCCTAGAACCTGTGCCCCGCAACGAGAGAAGCCACCGCAATGAGAAGCATGCCCACCGCAACTAGAAGAAAGCCCGTGTGCAGCAATGAAGACCCAAAGCAGCCAAAAAGAAATAAATAAAATAGAATAAAACATTAAAAAAAAAGAAAATAATTATTGTGGATTTCTGAATCCATATATCAAAAGTCTTTCAAGTGTATTTTATGATTTTAAAAGACATCAGGGCTATCCTGGAAAAACCAGTGCATATGGTCCTCATACCGATGAGCCCCCATTCTCACTCATTTGCTCTGTTCCTCTCACACATGGGAGACAGCTGCCTTGTACAAAACGGATGCAATGTAACTTTGTCACTTATATCATCACCTGAGCACTTGGATACCACCCTGGGAAAGCCAAGTAAGGTAAGTTTTTCAAAATAATGGTTTCAGTGGACCTTTTATAGACATTTGAAAGCATTTCACATGTACAAACACAAACCCTGAATGAGTTATAAAGCAAAATTTTCAAGTGGAAAAATGCAGTGAACTTCATGGCCTAATATATGTACGAGATCTATCAAGAGTTTAGAACTGCAACTTTACTAGCACTTTAACATGAGCCAGTCGGCCAACATGCCATAAGTGAAATCTCTGGCTCTCAAATTCCTCAACTGTAAAATAAGATGATTAAATCGAATCATCTCTGAGGTCCCGTCCAATTCATTTATTTCATGGTTCTCATTTCTCCTTGTACCTTATAAGTACTTAAAGTATAGACTGAGAATTAGATTGTACCTACCTGCATTTAGCCAATATTATAGAAGCTGAATTGATGGATTTTCCCTAAAAGAGGCTCATACAAAGGAGGTAAGTGTACCTACTGCATGGAGATAACAGGATACATTATTGCCACATAGTGCTTAAAAATACACACTAAACTGCTTAAAACTTTGAAAGGTGACATTATAAATGCATTAGAATCATTTATTCCTTAGAAAAATAAGAGTGTATTGGACAATGAAGCTTTCCGTTTTTATGTATGTAATTCATAAATAAAAAAAACAACTATCTATATAAAAGCCTCTGCTTAGAGAAGTCAGTAATGGAAAGCTATAAATTCAACTCAAATTACATAATATAAAAATACAAAGTTCATCTGTATTACTAGAAGGTAATACCCTCAAACAAACTCATTTAAAAATAGTATGTCCCCAACTTTTCAGAAGTTATTATGGATACAATGTTACATTTGTCCTTATCTTCTTTTATAATAGTTCTCTAAGACTTAAAATGTAGTATTTGTACTTTTGGAATTTCTGATAAATAGATCATAATTTAATGTGATATTCATAGATTTTGTGACGAAACTACAATATTTATTTACACATTCACATATAGCACAATGTAGTGGTCAAGTATTAGTGACAGTAATTAACAAACTATTGAAGTAATAAGAAAACCATCATTTTAACAATTTAAATGCTTTATGACAGGATAATTTATATCCAACATATAAAACACATATCTTAGAGGTAACTTTAAGAAAATATATCAACTTTTTTAGATAATCCAAAGTAGCAATAAGATTTTTTTATATTATTTTCAGCCTGCAGAAGGGTAAATTTAATCAATGTGCCGATTAAAGAAGAGACAATATATTAATAGTGAAATTATTTATATACGACGGTATGTGTATATCTGTGTGTGTGTGTGTGTGTGTGTGTGTGTGTGTGTGCGTGCGCTCATGTGTATCAACTAACCAAAACTCAGGTTGTAAACTAAAGCCATTTAAAAGGCAAATTGAAAACAAAAGTGATGCTGGTTTAAGTTTTCTGGTTCTTTTCATAAACTACAACTTCGAAGTTGTGTTTTACAACTCTAGTGAGATCCAAATAGACAATTCAACCTACTACTTTTGTTGGTTGTTCCTCATTCTTTCTTTTTCACACGTTAGCTTTTATGTCTCTTTACTGATTACATAAAATAGTACTCTCATTCTCAACATTTCTCCCAGGAGAAGTTAAATGAGTTCAATTAGGTATTGAGTTCATTTTTCACTTACTTTTCAGTATTCACCTGGTCTAAAAACACTATTAACCACGTAGTTTTTCTTCCATCCTTTTAAATCACTTGTTTTCACCCAGTAGTAAGCGTACAATGAAGGAACTGGATCAAAATCAAGGTGAACTATGCCTCCATATAAAAAATTATCATAATCTGAGATTCTCTAGAATGTTCAAACGTTATACTAAAACCAATGGACTTAAAAATTAATACTGCTTTGAAGAGGCACTTATCAGAGGTCATGGCATGATCTACAACAGAAAATTCAGTTTACTGAATGTTAGTTGTAAAGAACAAACACTGGCACCTCACGTGGTCAGAGCAGCTGAAATGTCTTTTACAGTAGTTTCCACTTCTTGCTTTGGCTGGTCTGGATCAAGAAGGGCAATGCTACTGGAGCTTTCACACTGTTCATCTACCTTTGGGGAAGCAGCCTGGTCTTGATGCTTTTTGTTCTCTTTAGCACACCCTAAGGTCATACTCTCCCCAGAAGGCTGAAATGGCCTCTCTAAATGAACCACTTGTTTCCCTACTCCTGCTTCTTGTTCACACAGCAGTCTCTCCACCTCCACCTCGAGCTCCAAAGTCTCCTCATCAGCGTGCACATCTAGTTGCTGCATCAACTCCTCCAACTTCTTGGCCTTGCGGAGCTCGTTTTGCTGTATGATCGTGCAAAGGTGCTCAGTGAGCTGCTCTTTAAGCTCAGTCTTGCGCTGTAGATCTAGCTTTGCTGTGACATACTCTGCTTCAGCCCTGTCAAACCGCTTCCTGCAGGGACAGGTACAAAGACTGGTCCATTAGTTTTCCATTGAAGAAGACAGTCAAAGGAGGGCCTAGAAATAATAATTAAACTCCAAAATCGGGAAACATATATATATATATAAATAATGAAAATATGGCTATTAATACTTTACGAACACCTATCTACACGTTAGACAGAGTAGGCTATTGCTGCTGAAACTTCCACAACACGCACATTTGGACTCTCCTAACAACATTCTTCGGCACCCGTTTCCTCTTTCCAAGGCTGTGCTTGAATGAAAGCAGGCTGAGAGGTTAATTCAGTGGTGTGCTAGCTCCAGTGGGGGAGAGCCCTAATTTGTAGTGTTTATCAATTTCTGTAGTAAAAATACTATTACTATGGCCAATTTCAAGCTATCAATGTGACATCACTGAATACAGAGTTGGGAAGAGATACACAAAATCTCTCTCACGAACCAGGGCAAGCCAGCTCCAGCACACAACTGGTTAAATTTATGAGAGATAAAATAATAAGAGATGGAGAAAGTAGAAAATCTCTATCTTTTGATTAATGGAGTAGAAAAGGAAGAAAAATTTTGGTGGAGAAGGACATGGACAGTGGTTCAGAAATGACAGAGCACAGCCCCAGCCCAATGACACTGGGTGAGAGTAAGAAGTAAACACCAAGTAGAAGAGAAAACTTCAAGATAGGTTTAAGCAGGGTTTCTCAACCTCAGCATTACTGACAACTTGGGCCATGTAATTCTTTGCTGTGGGGAGCTGTCCCGTACATTGCAGGATGTGCAGAGCATCACCGGCTTTCTCTCCTTAGCTGTCAGTAGCACCCACTGGTTGTGAGAACCAAAAATGTCTCCAGACATTACCAAATGTCTCCTAAGGGGCAAAACTGCCCTCAGTTGAGAATCCCCAGGTTAAGTTGTCATCACCCTCTCCACTCTGTAACAGACTACTGTTAGGCTTTTATTAAGAAAAGTTTATTATTTTTACATATATAGAAACTCCATAGGTAGGTAATGCCAGACTTATTTGAAGTAGGGTACAACCCTTGGAAGTCACCTTGCAATCTTCCTTTTTCTTTTTTTCTTCTTTTTTGCCTTTTCCATACAATGCGTTGCTTTTCTTTTTGCCCAGAAGAGGATGACCCCTACCTACCAACTAATTATTCTATTTAGTTACCACTAACAGTTGTGAAGGCCATGATGCCTTACCTGTTATGACTGCCTTACCTTACTCAACGTAATAAATAATTTCTCATACTAGAGTTATAGCAAAAAAGAAACAGGTATATCTCCTTATGCAAGATTCTCTGTCTTGGAGGGAAATATAGTGAAAAAATAAAAGGCCTTGTTTTTAGAGAACCCAGGGTTCAAAACCTGCCTCTGCCATTTACTATGTGTGTACCTCCTTTGGTGAAGGCTTTTTCTGGATGTAATGAGCAGATATTCAGTCATACTCACTCAGGTAAAAAATGGGTTTTATTGTAGGATACAAGAGGCAATCTCACAGGCATGTCATCAGAATCAAAGGCTATTGCTCATGCTAATGCTGAGAAACCACAGTTTCTCTCATTTAGGCTTTCCTATCATATTCACAGCCCAATATGGCCACCAGCTGTGCCCTGACATCAAATTCACTCCACTCAATCTCTCAGTGTTCCAATCCCAAAATTCCAGAGGGAGGGCCTGGGTTGGCTTGGCTTGACTCGTATCAGTTTAAACAGAACTCTTAATGCCAGGCCATGCCATGCACCCCAGTTTAGTCTATGGATTAAATGTTCTGAAGTTCCCATCTTTGTTATCAGGTGTGTCCCAGGCTCAGCATCATGAATACAAAACACAGCCAGGTTCCTGTGGAAGAGGCTGGAGAAAAGGCATGCAGTGACTGAAAATTCCAGTATGGTGACCAGGGTGGTTTCTTGAACTAAGTCTTGGTTTATCTGTAGACTGGTGATGATAATAACACCTCATAGGAGTGTTAATTAAGCATCAAATAGAATAAACAGGGCAAGTGTCTAGCCCAGTGCCTGGTAGGCATTCAAGAAACAGAACTTCTTCTTCAGAGCACCAGAATAAAAAAGCACTGTTAGTATACCACTAAACATGTATCTAAAATTAAAATTATGTACAATTTAAGGACTTGGTGTTTATATTTGAAAACTTATTTATATTATGTTCATTTCTCATATTTCATTTTTTACTGTCATCTAGTAAATATAAGAATGAGAACTAGATGTTTTTCAATTACCCCTATGTTAAAAGAATTGTTGTAAAGGAGCTGTGTTGGGTATCTGGATCCCTTACTTCTATACTTTATAACATATCCTGTTTATGAATGTTCTTTCACCAAGCTTAAGAGCTCTGACAACATTCTCTATAGGTATACATATCTTGTCTCTCCCCCCAGCTCAAACCTCCCTTCTCTGCAAGTCTGTGGTCTCCCTCAGCCAAAGTCAGTTAGTAAAGATTTACTGACTGGGCTCATGAATGCTGAATTGAAATTAAAATTTGCAAATAGGTCCCTAGGTTTCCATTGATCTTTCACCCTGGATAAATCACTGAAGATTCTGCATTTTGTTTATTTATTTAAAGTCCTTCTGGCCAGAAACACGCATATATATATTTTTTTTTACAGAGTGATTTATGTTCAAAATATTGATTAGTTTCACAAACTGCACTATGAGTCTGGGGGTCAGGGGGATAATACCAAATCAGAGTATGAAGACATAATTTGGAACAGAATAATAAGAGCATTATACATAACACAGTAAGACAAATTGAACTGGAAATGTAATTATAGAATTGTTTTATTATTTTAAAGGAATGTTGAATGATTTAATGAATCTTATTTAAAGGATTCTAGAAACTGTCTCTTGGTTTTGGTTCCCCGAAATTTTTTAAAAACACCGTTAACCCTTGGCATGTCATTAGGTTCCACTGAAATACTTAGTTCTTCAGTTTCTTTCCTGAGCAGTTCTAACTATTTGTAAGGATCAACATATCATAATTTTTATCCTTTCTCAGAAGTATTCCAGAGAACAAAGAGAAAATTTACTTATATTTTGAAAAATAGACTTTAATTATATGTTGCAATTACTATATGGGACCACTTTTATAAACCTAAGACACAGTATGGGATTGTTGAAATATATTTTTTCCTATATCTTGAAACATTTTGCCATTTCATCACCCTAGGAATTATTTACTCATTACTCATCAATTATTCACATTTATGCTAAAAAAAATTAAAATAATAAGAAAACAGAGAATGATGGAATGACCTAAAAGGATGATACCATAATGAAATAAATCATCATCGCTTAGTTTCCTTATTGTTTTGCCAAAGTATTACATCACCTTTAAATAAGGTATAAAAGAAGACTGGAAATACCACACTTGTAATCTGCTCTTAGCTTTCACTGTTCAGAGGAGAATTATTACTTTTCATTTTCTACCCAGAATGACAAAGAAAATTGACAGATGAAGACACTTTGCAGTTATTAGACAAATCAAAAGATGCATGTTGTGGAGACCCCCCACAAAAGATACTCATTTCCTAATCCCAAGAACCTATGAACATTTCCTTAAATGGCAAAAGATGTGACTAAGTTAAAGATTTTGAGAGGAGTCTATTCTGGACTATCCAGCAATTTAGGGATTGCTGGGCCCTAAATGCAATCACATGTATCCTTTTAAGAAAAAGGCAGAGGAACTTTTGAGAGAAAACAGGAGGAATCAATGAGACTATGGAGACCCAGAACTGAGTAGTGTGGCCACAAGCCAAGGAATGTCTCCAGCCACCAGAACAAGCTGGAAGAGGCAAGGAATGTATTCTTCCCTAGAGTCTCTGAAGGAATAATAACCCCACAGACACCTTGATTTCAGACTTCTGGTTTCCAAAAGCATAAGAGAATAAATTTTTGTTGTTTTGAGCTACCCAGTTTTTGGTAATTTGTTATGGCAGTCCTAGCAAATCAATACAAATGCAGAGGCAGGCTAGACTCTAGATGGTGAAACTGATCATGTAAGTGAAATCTCAGAGTATGAGTCTTCAGAAAAACACATCCTAGATGAATTTTCTCAAACTCAAGAATCAATGGGTGAAAAATATATTTCTGAGGACAAAAAGGAAATACGTTATTCTCCTAGAATTAATAATTTCAAGAGGAAGAATTTTATCATACAATATTTTACAAGTACCTGGACCATCCTGTGTGGTTGAAAGGATATAACGATATTCTTTTAGCTTTTTATAATGTTTGCAGTCAAACATTACTTGATACAAAATTTTCTGACAAAGGTGTTTTCCACAATTCTTTATTCTTACTTCTTTAAATTATTCATAAAATGACTTTAAAAATTTATGTATATATGTTTACACGTGTATGTGTGCATGTGCGTATGGGAGCGTCTACTAAACATCGATGGCAAATGGTGATCACTGTTTTTCCTGGTATACTGAGGGTTAAAGAAATGTTCTACAGGCAGCCACTCTAGTTTTACAAGCTGGTCTGCGCAGCACATGGCAGCACTGTAATCACAGCTGTGAACAGCAGCAGCACTGACAACTCTCTCCGCTGGGACACTCCAAGTGCCATCTCCTCAGAGGTGGATACCCTGACACTGCTCTACAGAAGCCAATTTTAGGATGAATTCTGGCCTATTCGTATACAAGAACACTTTGTGGACAGAGCACCATGCCAGCCACTACAGAACTACAATGTTTTTATTAAAAAAAAAAAAATCAAGGAAATCTCCCACAGAACCACAGAAACTGACTGCCCTGGGGATTACCTTCTAGTAGAAATCTAGACCATAATACTATATTACCAATCTATAATTTCTTAATAACCACAGATGTAAATTTAGAAAATATTGTCTTAATCTTATGCATGAACAAGATACAACTCTGGTTCTAGTCTAAATTGTCAGTGGCTTCTCTTTGACTTAACTCAAGAGCTTATGTTTTTAAAAATAACCTCACACATACGATAAAGATATTCACATACATCTATGTCAATACTAGTATCATGATAAACTGTCATCTTTAGCTTAAGAGATGTAAAAATTTACCATATAAAATCTTTTTACTATATAAAAATGTACTAAAATGTCATTAAAAATATTCATATACTATGGGATGTCTTCTCTTTTAACCAGAATCCCACCTTCTTTGTGGTTCTCTGAAGGCTAAAACTATGACATTTCTTATATAATTTTCAATGTACAAAGGCATCCTCTCCAGCCTCCCCTAGGACAGAATTAAAACACGATCAAATGATTTTTCTGTGGAGATATCCAGAATAACCAGAATTATTCATTTAAGGAGCTACAAAGGCATAAAAATGTTCCTCTGGCAAACTTAAGTTACAGAGAATAAAATGTGCTAAAAATCTAGGCTTAGTTTAATCTTAATAAAATCTTGGTCACCTCCTTAATGACCTTATTAATAGAAATGGAACCACCAGTTATCAGCTACTGATGGCATTAATTTACACAGTTAATTAATAAAAGCAACCCATTAGGTCTGATAGCATATGGTCAAACAACAATTACAAAAATCACAAGGACACCACAAACCTCTTTCTTAAACAATAAACAGTGAATTAAAAACCACAATCAAGCATTTCCGCTTTATTAAATTGTTATATAAACATTCTGATGCTGTGGTTTACCCTGGACTAATGCGGCACTCTGATTGATTTCTAGTGTTACAGAGAAAGATGCAAAACTGAGTCATTAACACAGCATTCCCTTGTGAAAAAAGACAAACCAGGATGATTAAAGCAACGTAGAAAGGACTGAAAACCCTGAAATTGGGCTTAATTTTTTGCTTTTATCTGTTTGCAAAGTTCATGTAATTCTTTACATGTGTTAGTTTGTTTTGAGAATATGCAATGATGATTTTTTCTCTTTAAAAAAATGGCAATCATTGAAACCAAGGAAACACATGATAGCAAACCATTTTATATAGAGTATAATTGAAAAAAAACAAAAAAACAAAAAAACTTCAAGCTTTCAAGACAGAGTGGTATTTTCTTTCAAATACTCAAAGGTTTTAAAAAATAAACTAGATCTCCTTTCTTTGATGAAAACTGAAATGAGAAATAGGCTAGTTCCTATACCATCTCACATAATCAAAATTTCTAAAGGAAAGAGCATAGACTTGGTGTTAGAATAATACCTAGAGTTCTGGGGCAAGTCATTTAGACATTTGAAGAGTCTCAAACGTTAAACAGCTGATGGTTTAGCAGGAAAGACTAAAATGTAAATAAATAATGCAAGAAATGCTCTAACAGGGATATAAACAAGGTTAGTGGGTATGGCATAGTTAAGGAAGACTTCAAAAAGGAGATACTTGATTTAGTATAAAACTGGAATAAATACAGCGCCTAACAGGGTCATTATGAGGCTTAATGATGATATATATATATAAATGCCCTGGCCTAGCTAGCAATAAACGTTAACTAAATTAAACTCCTTGTTCAGAGTTCCATTTCCCCAACTTACCAAGCATATGAATAGTCAAGGCTGGCCTGATCAATCCGGTTCCTGAGGATTCCAATGTCAGCTGACACCATGTCATCTAAAGCCTGTAACTCCTTCTGGATCCTCTTTAGTTTCATGGTTTCTGCCTGAGTTCTTTTAGATCTATAAAATGAGGAATATGAGTGGAAAAATAAAAACGTTTTAAAATCATGTATCCATACACAATATAAGTGAAAAAAGCAAGCTACTGTATATACAATATGATTATAATGTGTAATTTTTAAGAATTAAAAAAAAAACAGAAAAATTGAGATAAAACAAATTCTAGTAACATTTTGGTGTATCTCTAAAACTGCATTTGCACTTTTCCTCCTTACTAGTCCAAATTATATATTAGTATATACTTTTTTATACACAAGAAAAAAAGTAATTAAAAAAAATACCAATAGAGAGTTCACTCATAGGCCTATATTCATTCCATAAGGATGAGAATAAGCACTAAAAGGATGTATCTGTATAGAGAACTGGATATGCTGGAATACTGAACACAGCTTTCCAAATTCCAGCCTTAAACTCTTCTTGCTAAGCCTACCTTCATTTGTCTGATACTTAGTGGACACCAAGAACAGATGCCTACATTAAACACCATTTCTTTATATGTCTGAGAACATCTACTTGGTTTTATTTTTTTTAATAATTTTTATTGGGGTATAGTTGATTTACAATGTTGTGTTAGTTTCAGATGTACAGCAAAGTGAATCAGTTATACATATACATATATTCACTCTTTTTTAAATTCTTTTCCCATATAGGCCATTACAGAGTATTGAGTAGAGTTCCCTGTGCTATACCATAAGTCCTTATTAGTTATCTATTTTATATATAGTAGCGTGTATATGTCAATCGGTTTTAATTTTCTTAAGATTCATTTCCCCAAACTTCTTTGATTCCTCTTCTCTAGGAAAACTACAGGTCCTCAAAATTCTTCTTTCTGGGGCTCAAAACCACTCTTTTTGTTCCTTTGCTTAAAAGCAACCTCAGCCTTCTCTCCAATCCCAAGTACATCAGCTACTTAAGAAACAGAATAAACAAATACAAAAGCCAACCTTTAATCACAATTCCACTCATTTCAAAATTTCATACACATTCTCACAGGAGAATAAAACTCCCAATAAAACCACTATACTGCAACTTACATTCTCCTGATCTCTACTCCATTATGCATCTACCCTTATTTTCTGCCCAGAAAAGTTAACCATGTGATCTTTTTACTTCAAGTGATTCACTATCCATTTAGTAATAATCTAATCAGGTTATATTCCCTTAAACTTGTCTACAGTAATACTTTCTGTCTTAAATCAAAAGCACGTAGAGAAGAGTAAGTGCTAAGCCTGTAAATCTTTTTGTAAAATCCCGAGTAAACAGCCTCCCCAACCTCTTCCAAACTGAAGACTACTAAAATGCTTTTCAATAATCATTTTTCAATAATCACGTTGTTTTTCTTCTTGAAACATAAGTTCAGTAAGTTGAGTATTTCCTATGCTTCATGAAAGATCAAGGTGTACCAGTAAGAGAAAAAAATAATCATTATTTTCAAATACATATATCCTTTTGGCAGATAAAATCCTGAATTACTCTTATACCCACGTGCCTTTCTCTCCATCCCTATTCCTTCCTCTCCCCTGACACATACACCAGCTTTAATGAGTAATAGTTTTGCCAGACTTTTCTGGAGATCTAAAAAGAAAATGCCTCTGAATACTTGCTTGCATTTAGTTCTCACTATCCCTCAATCATTGCTTTACTGACTGAGCTTGGTTTCCTAAGGCCACAGCACACTAGAAACTACAAAGAGGGAAGAGTGGGTGAGGGATGGGAAAAGTGGCTCAAATAGGAATGTTGTTGTTCAAGGCTTGTACAGTGCAGTAAAGGAAAAGGGATCGCTGACAAGCTCACTCTGGAAGGTGAGAGAAAAACTGAATTGTATACAGTATGGGACAATGCTCATAATGGTGACCCACAGTCATGGATAAAAAGTTAAATTATATCATGTATCTTTTATCAGTGGGGGCAGGATACGTTATTTAAGTAAAATGGCCATAGAAAATACAATTAGGATTTGTGGGTGTATAAGTCACTTATGTGGAATAATCTTATTCCTCTACGTGTCAGATGATTAAGGCCTATGTGAAAATTAAAACCTGCATTTGTTGCTAATTTACTTATGTTGATAGCTATTTACTGCTCCCTTATGAATGTGTAGATGGGTAAAACTAAAAACATTGCCCCTGTATTCATAAATACATTATAATCTATGCTTAAAAAGCCCTCCTTAATAAATTAAGACTGTAATTTCAGTAGCATTTGTAAAGCATAATTTGTTTAGTAGGTCTTAAAAGTAATGGCTGCAGAGAAAATGCCATTTATTAGAACAGACATAGGAAAATAAATATACAACATGACAAAACTAATTACAGGTTACAAACAACCTCTCCTGGTTCAGGTGCCTCACCTTTCTGCAATAGCTTTAGCCAAAAGAGCTTTCTTACGTTTATTTTTCTCTTCCATTAGCCGTTGTTCTTGTTGGAGGACTTCCCAACGAGATTTTTCTTGCCTAGGGAGCAAAAGTATAAAAGTGAGTTTCTGAAACCCCGCTCACATCTTACCAGTCTCAGTTCCTAAGTATAAAATTTAATCAACCAGATTATATATATTTTCTTTCAAAAGTCCCCTTAAAAGGAACCCATCTGTAGCTCATTATTTTGGTCTAATAGGAACAAAGACTATGATTTGAAATAATGAAGGCTTATGTAAATTGGCCCTTTGAAATCCATTATACATATATAATCTAGGAACCCAAACTGGAAGCCAGAGTACTATGGCATTTTTTAGGAGTACAAAGAAACTTGTTTAAGTTAATCATGTGTTATATGCAAAATAGAAAGCAAAATAATAAGTTGTTCTGTAACTAATTTCATATCTTTTATAGTTTTCTATAATACACATCTTCACCATGTAATAACCCTTAGCACAATAACCAATGTTTATTTCATACATTCTCTTACAGTTTGCTCACTTCTTTCTAGCTCTTAAACATTTTAAACAGAGTGAAACACTATGAACTAAGACTTTAATGCTGGGCTAAAGAAAAACTCCAAAGATCTGCAAACATCAATTGTCTTCCAATCTTTCCAATTCTAAAAGAAATATATTAAAATTTCCTGTAAATTCATGAACTTAATGTCAACTCAAATTAAACAAGGTAATGACAAAGCTATTTGTTCCTATTACTGTCATCTCTCACAGCCATTATATCAAAAAACTCTATTCCCAGACCTAGTAACCACTTGCAAAATTATCCTTTTCTCTCCATTCCTACAGCCTCCACCTTAGTGCTGGCATTGGTCCTCTCTCATTTTTACTATCTGCAGGCACCTCCTCCCCAGATACCTTAGTTCCAGCTCACCCGGCACCCAAATGGTGTGCAACAGTGACATCTGGATTTTCTCTAACCATTATTTTTATCAGGGCATCTCTCCTTCAGGGGTCTTGGTGGTGTATTACAGCATCAAGGAACTCACTAGGCAGACATCTTCTGTTTCCAAGTCCTTCTTCACTTCCTTAATTCTCTACTATCTTCTGGCTTATCTTGTGCCTCTTTCAGAAAAGTGAAATGTCATCTCTGACCTTCTCTAGTATATAGTTTTCCTTTCCCCCTCTTAGAGCCTCAGAATTTCTCTGTTTTAACAACAGTTCCTGAGATTACATGTCTTCTATGAATATTTTCTCAAGTACCTAAAAAGAGAATAATTTTCCTGATGACATTCAGTCTAAATTCTCCAGCTCAATTTACACATCCCCCCCAACAACTTGTCTCAGGACTTTGCTGGTAAACTACACTTAAGACATTAGACGTATGCACTTGCTTAATTTGGGTCTCGTACTTCATGTGGCTTTCTATCTCTTGTCAAAATGATTTCTTGGCTGTAAACCCCTGGTGGGCAGGAAACAGTTAAAACTCAGTACAGAATCTGGATTAGCAGAGACTGGAAAAATAGGTGAGATGAGAAAAAACATAAGACACTTTGAAAAAGAAAGACTTGGAAAATGGAAAACAGAAACAAATACCATTCCTTCTGCCCTGTGAGTGATAAATCAGGAGGAAATAAAGAGTGGATATTCAAACATAAACTATATAATAAAAAAAAATTCTGATTTTAAGAATTCACAAGTCTTAGAATGGTAATTTCCACAAAAATGTGGCTAAACCAAATTCTGGAGGTGGTTTCTAATACAAACACATTAAATAAAGAAATCTAATGATGCAGCTGAATTATTTAATTAGTCCTCTCAATTTCCAATACTCTTTCCTTTGACCATCCCTTCATGTCTCTTCAGAAGTACCCTTTTCTGGGCCAATGGAGATGCAATGTGGAAGTTGAAAGAATGGGTTCAATTTGGGGAGGAGTACTACGCATATAAGAACTGGTTCCGGTGAGTGAAAAGGGCATAGACTCTGGATCCAGAGTCTTGTATGTGAACCCCACCTCTACTACTTATTAGTGGTGTATTCACTTTGGGAATACAGTATCTTTTGAGTCCAAGATATCTCATCTGTAAAGTGAAAATAATGAACATGCATTGTAAGACTGTTGTAAAGACTAAATAACATAAAACATAAGAAGTGCATAACACTGCTACTTACATTTAGGTGGTAGCTATTTTTCAATAGTTTATTCATTACATTTCTATGTTAGAATATAAAACAAACAAAATGTTAAAACTGTATTTCTTCAAAGCCCAATGGGAAAAAAAAGGTAAAATGGAAAAAAGTCTCATGGATATATAGACTTACTAACAATTCCACTTTCTTTTTTTCCAATTTGCAATCTGGTTTTGGAGGTAGAACCTCAGCATTTTTGTGACCTTCATGGGAATTCTTAAGTCCTAGTTCCCTTGGTTGACTTTCAATACCCTGTGGTTTTCCATCACCAATAGGAGAGGTGAGTGTAGGGGGAGTGGGGGGAGAAGAACATGGTCTTTGAGTATTAAATCTTTGTTTTGGTGCAGAAAGCAGCTGCTCTGGAGGTAATGAGGTTGATCCATCTTGAAGTCCAAGTTTTTGGCTTTGCTCTTGAAGGGCTTTTTCTCGCTGAAGTTGTTGTCGACTTTTCTTCACAGGGACAAGACGCCGCTGTGGTTCAAATGGATCTATATAAAAAAGAGAATGGAGAAAAATTCCTTTGTGTGAGCAGCAAATAATTATAATTTCTCTAAGGAAATAAAGCATCAACATTAAACTCTGATAATTTTGCAGGGTTTTTCTCCCCTTCTCTTTCTTAAAATCCCAGGGAAAAACAGCCATCTTCTTGCAGAGTTTTGACAGTTCTCTGACCATACCGTTAATATTTAACAAAAACTACCTTAGTTCTCCATTATCTTTGAGGAAGTCCATTTGTCTGTGAGTTAGGCCTTAGAATACAAAGCAAGGTTTCAACTTGATTTGCTAACTGCCAGAAGAATCTAATATGACCAAAGTAGGTAGACAAATGAATTCTCTGATATGTCTTAAATTTGATTTATGGTTCTGTCTGTTCTTCTGAAATAAAATGGTGGTTGTTTTCAAATGGGCTTCACCTTTCTTAAATTTTAACAGATCTTAGGGTAATTTGATACATAGGTAGACATGATACACAAAGTATAGCTGAATGAAGTCTCTTAATTTTAGGAATGTTAGTTAACCCTAAATTGTTTTCTTTCATCTTCCAAACAGTCCAGGGCTGTGTTCCCCAAAGTGTAGTTAGCCTTTAATCAATGTATGCAAGTTAATTTTAATAGCAGCCTGAGCAAAGCAATAGAGGAAGATAAAACAATCGGGAGAAATTTTTTTAAAAAGCATTACGAACTAAATGATAACACTTCTATTGTACTTTTTGGATTGTCCATACCAGTATTAACCTTGTAGGTCAGACAACTGGAGAATCTTGACTCACATTCATACTATACTTAATAAGATCTGTAAGAGATATTCTTTACAAAATGCCTGAGAAATGAAACTATGATAAGTTCTTATAAATGAACTAAATGGGTTTTTTAAAATCCTGCATATTGACCTTTGAAACAACATAAGCTTAATATTTAAATTTCCGAAAGGAGAGTTAAAAGCTTTGGAGTCAAAGTTCTGGTGTTGTTTTTCTCCACACCTCAGTAACCTTAGGCAAGTCAATTAATTATTCTATACCTCAGTTTCTTCATCTGTCAAACTGGTTGAAAATGTACTTGCTCTACTTAACTCATGGAGTTGGTGTAAGAATTAAAGAAAATATTTTCAAAGACATACAATCAAAAGTAAAATGTTATTGTTGACTTTAGACAGAAACACAAAGTAGAGTACTATATCTTGCAACAGAAACTTACCCTTGGCTACTGATCTTTATTCACACCATCAGAAAATGTCATTGAGCCTGCTTACCTTTCAGTTACACTTGTTAGCTGAATTATTAATATCCCTCTGAAAGTCAGTAATGCAGCTTCCATTTTATTTTGCATTTTCACAGAACCTACCTATAAGGTTAAAAATGCTAACTTTTAAACTCCCAAACAACAAATCAGGTCACTTAAGAATTAAACATATGACCAAAAAAACTCTTGGAACTAATAAGTCATTATAGCAAGGTTACAGAATACAAGATTAATGTACAAAAATCAATTACTTTCCTAGCGGCAAGGAACAAGTGGAATTTGATATAAAAAACACAGTAACATTTACATTAGCACTCAAAAAAAAAAAAAGAATTACTTAGGTATAAATCTAACAAAATATGTACAAGATCTGTGAGGAAAACTACAAAACTCGAATGAAATCAGGGAACTAAATAAATGGAGATATATCCCATATTCATTGGTAAGAAGACTCAGCATTGTCAAGATGTCAATGTCAGTTCATCCTAACTTGATCTATAGATTCACCGCAATACCAATCAAAATCCCAGCAAGTTATTTTATGGATATTGAAAAAATGATTCTCAAGTTTATACAGAGAGGCAAAAGACCCAAAATAACCAACATAATATTGAAGAACAAAGCTGGACTGGCACTACTTGACTTTAATACTGACTATAAAGCTACAGTGGGTATCAGCAGAAGAATAGAATAGAGATCAATGGAACAGAACAGAGAGCCCAGAAATAGGCCCATATTAATACAGTCAACTGATCTTTGGCAAGGGTGCAAAGGCAATACAGTGGAATAAAAATATTCTTTTCAACAACTGGTGCTGGAACAACTGGACATCCTCAAGCAAAAACAAATAAATCTAGACACAGACCTTATGCCTCTCACTCAAAATGGATTATAGACCTAATGCAAAACTCCAAACTATAAAATTCCTAGAAGACGACAAAATTTCTAGGAGAAAATCTAGATGATCTCAGGCACAGCAATGACTTTTTTAGATATAACACCAAAAGGCACTATTCATAAAAGAGATAACTGATAAACTGAATTTCATTAAAATTAAAAACTTCTGCTCTGTGGAAGACAATGTCAAAGGAATGAGAAGACAAGTCACAAACTGGGAGAAAACATTTGCAACAGACACCTCTGATAAAAAAGGACTGTTATCTAAAGTATACAAAGAACTCTAAAAACTCAATAGTAAGAAAACAACCTGAATAAAAAATGGGCCAAAGACCTTTAACAGGCACCTTGTCACCAAAGAAGATATACATACAGCAAATATGCATATGAAAAGATTCCAAATCACATGCCATCAGGGAAATGCAAATTAAAACAAGATACCACTACACAACTATTAGAATGGCCAAAAATCTGTAACACTGACAACACCAAATGCTGGTGAGGTTGTGGAGCAACCAGAACTCTTTCGTTGTTGGTGGGAATGCAAAATGGTAGTCACTTTGGAAGACAGTTTGGTGGTTTCTCACAAAACTAAACATACTCTTACCATACGATATAGCAATCGTGCTCACTGGTATTTTAAAGGCAATAAAAACTCACGTCCACACGAAAACCTGAGCACGGATGTTTATAGAAACTTTACTCATAATTGCCAAAACCTGGAAGCAACCAAGATGTCCTTCAGTAGGTGAATGGATAAACTGTGGTACACACAGACAATGGAATATTATTCAATGCTAAAAATAAAAGAAATAAGCTGTCAAGCCACATAGAGCATGGAGGAACCTTAACTGCATACTACTAAGTGAGAGAAAACAATCTGAAAAGGCTATATACTGTATGATTTCAACTATGTGATGTTCTGGAAAAGGCAAAACTATGGAAACAGTAAAAAGATCAGTGACTGCTAAGGATTGAGGAGAGAAGGGATGAATAGGCAGAGAAAAGAGGATGTTTAGGGCAGTGAAAATACTCTGTATACTATGACAGATACATGATACAGGTACAGATACATGACATTATGCATTTGTCCAAACCCATAGCATGTACAACACCAAGAGTGACTTGGGTGATAATGATGGGTCAATGTAGGTTATAACCAATGTGCCACTCTGGTGGAAGATGTTGATAATGGGGGTGGCTATGTACGTGTGGGGGCAGGGAGTATATGGGAAACCTCTGTATCTTCCTCATAATTTTGCCATGAACCTAAAATTGCTCTTAAAAAAAATTAGGTTTTTAGGAAGAACTGGAAAGAAAAGGAACATACTGTTTTACATACTTATATTGGGGGCTGCAAGTATCCAGAAGACTGTGGTAAACTGGGAGCACAAGTACAGTTTAAAGGGGGCAATCCATAGCCACCTCTAGCCATTAAAAATGGCAGCTGTCACTAAAAAATTTAGGTCAGTGTTATCAGACATTTTGATTTTTCACCAGAAAAATTCAGATTTTTATGTAAAATATAGGGAATTGCATCAATCAAGAAAATCTAGGTTATGCTATAGAGGCAAAGAACCCTGGAATCTTTGTGGTTTCAAACAACAAAGGTTTATTTCTCATTAATGCCACGTGCCAACTGAAGGCCAGCAGCAGCTTTCTGCTGATCAGTCTCTTAGGGCTCCAGGCTGACTGCACAGCCATTTAGTGTTGCTAGCTCCCATGGCAGGTGAGAAGAGAGCTCAGGAAGGTCCTGGTTCAGCAATTAATTGCTCTGACCCAGTAGTGACATAACACTTCTGCTCACAATTCAATGCTGAACTAGCACTTGATCTGATCCAAAAACAAGGGCAATAGGAATATACTGGGAAGAGAAGTGAACTAGAAGTATTTTCACCACTATTAATTTAAAAAGAAATTTAAAGATTAGATAATCCAAAAAAGGAAAAATAAAATGAAAAGACAAACACATATCTGGGTTAAATCAATCCAAGAGGCTGAGTCTGTGAACTTTGTTCTATATCCTTTAAGCTCTACTTTCTCCTACCAAGACAACCATCATTTGAATCATGTGTTGATCATTCCTTTCCTTTGCTTTTTATGTCATACTGCATCTACAAATATTTCTTCAAAATTTTAGTTGGTTTTAACTTTATATAAAGGGTGTCATGGTGGATGTAATCTTCTTTAACTTAATATGATATTGCCAATATTCATCCATATTGTTCATGTTGCTTCAGCCATTCGATTTTAATGCTGTATAATATTCCATTGTATTAATAAACCAGAGTCTATTCATCTTCTTCCTTTGATGGACATTTAGATTGGATCCAGGTTTTTGCTTTGGTGAATACTGCTGTTATGTCTCCTCTTGTATAGATACAAGAATTTACCTTGGATACCATCTAAGAACTGTTGTGTCATAAAGTATAACTTTAGGAGAAATGTCAAATTGCTTTCCAAAGTGCATTCTCTCTGGCAATGTATAAGATCCTGTGGATGCAGCTTCTCTTCAATATATAATAGTATCAGACTTTGATTTTTGTCAATCAAATGGGTATGAAGTAGTGTCTCACTGTGGTCCTGATTTGCAATTCTGTTTGTTGATGGTGATAAGCATCTCTTCATATTTCCTTCTCTAAGAAATATATATTCATATCTTTTGTTGATTTTTCTTTTGGCTTGTTTGTATTCTTCATATGTCAGCAGCAATTGGAAAACATAATTAAAGAGAAGATATTTCGGGCTTCCCTGGTGGCGCAGCGGTTGAGAGTCTGCCTGCCAATGCAGGGGACATGGGTTCGAGCCCTGGTCTGGGGGGATACCGCGTGCCGCGGAGCGGCTGGGCCCGTGAGCGGCAATTGCTGAGCCTGCGCGTCTGGAGCTTGTGCTCCGCAACAGGAGAGGCCGCGATAGTGACAGGCCCGCGCACCGCGATGAAGAGTGGCCCCCGCCTGCCACAACTGGGGAAAGCCCTCGCACAGAGGCGAAGACCCAGCACAGCCATAAATAAATAAATTAATTAATTAAAAAACAAACAAACAAACAAAATCATTGACTTAAAAAAAAAAAAAAACAGCTAACTGAGGGAGAAGCGTGTGCCTGCTCCTGAAAAAAAAAAAAAAAAGAGAAGATATTTCAATACTAGAAATTATCTAGTATCTAGGAACAAATCTAGCAAGAGGGTGTTCAAAACCTCTACAGGAAAAATTCCAAAATTTTATTAGAAGATATTAAAGAAGACCTAAATAAATGAAGACACATACTGTGTTAGTGGTAGTGTTCACAATGTGAAAATGTGAAATCTCCCCAAATTGATCTAAAGACTCAATGCAATTCCAATAAAGATTTCAACTCTCAATTTTCATGGGTTTTCCATGAAATTTGGTAAAATCACAAAATTTTTATATGAAGGGGTAAAAGCTCAAGAATAGCAAGGAAACTTCCAAAGAAAAAGAACAAGGGGACTAGACTACTAGCTATCAGGAATATTGCAAAACTTTAAAACACTGTGGTATCGGTGTAGGAATAGATACAACGACCAATGGATTAGAATAAAGAACAGAGAAACAAGCTCATACATGTTTGAAGCACTGGTATACAACAGAGGTAGCATAGCAGATCAACAACAAAAGTTGGGATCTCTTCAGTAAATGGACCCGGGGGAAAAATGGTTATGTATATGGAAAAGATGAAATCAGATCTATCCCTCATACCATATAAAAACAAACAAAACACTCACCAAATGGATTAAGGACTTAAATGTCAAATCAACACTTTAAAACACATCAGAAACACATTTCTTTATGCAATGTTTTGAATCTGCTACAGGTTATAATAAAAACGATTTTTAAAAACTCAATTGAAAATAGGGATTAATATCTTTTAGAACTTATAGTAGGGTGCTAATTTCTTAAAACACAGAAAATGTTGACTATAAAAGAAGAACTAACAAATTTGTCCATATTAAAATTACTTTCTTCATTAAAAGATAAAAGTTAAAACATAAATTACATACTGTGAGAAGATATTCATAATATAACTGGCAAAGAACTAGTATCAAGAAAAAAGAACTCAGGACTTCCCTTGGGACACAGTGGTTAAGAATCTGCCTGCCAATGCAGGGGACATAGGTTCGATCCCTGGTCCAGGAAGATCCCACATGCCATGGAACAACTAAGCTAGTGTGCCACAACTACTGAGCCTGTTCTCCACAACTAGAGAGCCGCATGCCACACTACTGAGCCCACATGCTGCAACTACTGAATCCTGCGTGCCTAGAGCCCATGCTCCACAACAAGAGAAGTCACCACAATGAGAAGCTCATGCACCGCGATGAAGAGTAGGCCCCGCCTGCCACAACTAGAGGAAGCCTGAACGCAGCAACGAAGACCCGATGCAGCCAAAAATAAATAAAATTTAAAAAAAAAAGAATAAGGAACTCATATTTTCTTTAACTAGAAATTGACAGCACTATTTATGTACAATTTTTTTCGTTATGAAATAAACTATACATTAAATAATATGTATGTCTCTGTTACATATATACATCCAACTTGCATGAATTATAAAAACTCATGACACAGTTTAATAAAACATGACTACAGGAGACATAACTGATGTTCAAGGATTGACACATTACCCCTCTTTTGGAACACACAAGATAATTTTACTTCCTGTCCTCCAAGTCATATGACTTACTTTTGCTAAATGAAACATAAGTAGGAGTGACACCTGTCATTTAGTGGTGGAAGCATTTAATTGCCAATGCTCAATTCTCAATCTTCTGCCATGGTGAACTCCTATGACAATACCAAATCATGGTGTGTAGTGACCATGTCAACCCATGGAAGACATGAAACTAGAGTGAAAAAGAGACCTTTATTATTTCAAACAACTGATACTTTAGGGATATGTGTTACTGCAGCTTAACTTGGCTTAACCCGATTTCATAATTATCAGTACTTCTGAAAGTGTATTTGCCCCTTCCATATTCCCTTGCCTTCCCACCACCCTGAATTTTGTGTTTCATTCCTTTGATTTTCTTTATATATTTCCTATATTCCTAAAAGAATATACCTGCTTTGTATGATTTTGAACTTCTATAAATGGTATCAGACTGTATATATTCTTCTGCAATTTGTTGTTTTCATATGTTAAGTTTATGAAATTTATACATGTTAATACGTGTGACTATAGTTCATATATTCCCACTAGCTGTATAGTAGCTCAGTGGATGATTATACCACTATTTATTTATCCACTCCTTTGTTAATGAACACTTCGGTTGTTTCCAGCTTTTTAATATTATAAACAATATAAACAAATCAAGAACTTTTTGACTTTCCCAAATGCCCATATGGGTTTCTCTAGAGTAGTGTTGTATTTATTTTTGCTGGCAACCAACCCCATCTTCATAGATCATTTAAATATATTTTTAAGGCTGGAGAACAGCTGGAAGGAGCCTTAAAAATTAAAGATTCAGCTGTTTTAGTTTTATAAATAAGAACTCCAAGACAAAAAGATTTAGAGGCAGAGCTGGGAGATCTTCTATATACCAATCACTGTGTTTGGCTATGAGTATACAAAGATGTTGAGATGTTTTCTTAAGGTGGTCAAAGACTAGTGAGTTGCGTCTATGTTCTAACCTCTCACTGAAATGACAGGTCTTTAAATTAAGGTCCTTCCACCCCCTCTCGATGCCAAATTACAAAGCTATTTAGAAACGTACTTCCACATAATGAATCCAATGTTTAACTTAGACTTCTACATTAAGTCTTCTTTCCCCTGGCAAACTCATCTCTGCTAACACATAATCTCTGTGAAATTTTGCCAAGCTCCACCCAACCACCGGCACAGTAAAGTTCCTGCTAATTATGTAGCAAACTCTTGTACAACATCTACTATCACATTATATTATAGTTTGTCTCTTCATTAGACTATAAGCTCTTTGAAGGCAGGGATGAGGCCTTGTTCATATCAGCATCCCTAATGCAGAAGCTGATACCCGTAACTTCTGGTCAGACCAGAGCAGGGGTACTAGTACTCCATACATGTGAACATGGGAATGTCAGTTAATTACAGAGTGTAGTGTAACTTTTACGATATAGTTTTTTTTTTTTTTAATTTATTTTTATTCATATTTATTTTTGTCTGTGTTGGGTCTTCGTTTCTGTGCGAGGGCTTTCTCTAGTTGCGGCAAGTGGGGGCCACTCTTCATTGCTGTGCGCGGGCCTCTCACTATCGTGGCCTCTCTTGTTGCGGAGCACAGGCTCCAGACGCGCAGGCTCAGTAGTTGTGGCTCACGGGCCTAGCCGCTCCGCGGCATGTGGGATCTTCCCAGACCAGGGCTCGAACCCGTGTGCCCTGCATTAGCAGGCAGATTCTCAACCACTGCGCCACCAGGGAAGCCCCTACAATATAGTTTTTAAAGGCCTCTGGACCAGTCAAAATTTCCTCGATCTACATAATCTACACTGGCCTTACGTTACAAATTTACTTCCTTTTCCACTTGTCAGCCCTAGATTATTTTCACAACCATGCTAAAAATGCACAAGCTTACCTGAGAAAACATCCAATTTTCTCACATACTCTAATTAAAGGCATGGCAGAGCTTATTTAATTTTCTCCCAGAATGTGTAAGTTATAGCACCAAGAATGGTGTAAGCTCACAGAAGTGGTGTGCATTACCAGGATCACCATACAGAACTTTACGAAATTTCAACCACAATCAAAGCACAGTTTATATCACCAAGAGTTTCTCACAAAGTATCAGCAAACTTAATTTCTTCATTAAAAGATAACAAAATAGTACAAGTCCATTCAATGATTACGTTAAAAAGCTGGAGAAGGAAGCACAAAATTTTAGCTTACACTAAAGTCAGTAGATATGGATGGATGGATGGACAGAGGCGTAGATAGGTAGCTAGATATTTCACATCTAACTTCTCACAGACCCTTTTGGTTTGCTGACTCTCAAGAGTTGGAAAGAACTGCAAAAATCACCTGGCAAGTGAAAGCAAGACTCCAGATGTCTTATGAAAAGCACCAACTTTTTGCATTTATTCAGACTCCTGTGCTCCTTTTTCCCAATCATTGCCTGCTTCTATAAATTCATCACAAATCTAATATGGTGTGTGCCCCTTCTCCTTCCTTTACTCAGACCCCAACCCTCCAACCACTGATCTATGCAGCAATCCTCCTAATAGGTCACTTCCTCTCCCAAGTCTCCTTCCTTTCACCGGAAAAAGTCAAATCCGTGAAATAAATGTCTTAAGTCTCTTTTCTAAAAGTAGACCCCAGTCCTCTGTGCCCGCCCCCCTCCCCCAGCCGTGGCTCCAAGTACATTCACTTCTGGCGCCCTCTCAATCCTCTCCTCCCACTTATAGCTCCTTCCCCCAACACAGATAACCCTTTTCCCCGCCCCCTTCCCCTCAAAAACTGCAGCCCCGCCCCTTCCCCTTAACAGACCCAAGAATTAAATCTGTGCAGACCCGTCCCTTTACCTTTAGTCTGCTTTAATCGCCTCAGCTCCTCCTCAGAGAAGCCGGCCCAACCCTGCGCCATCCGCCTCGACTTGCCAGCACGCCTAGAAAGCCCAAACCTCAGAGCCCCAATTGCCAACACAGCTACCCAGGCACATCCGGGTTCTTCCCCTGCCGCGGCTGACCAACCAATCAACGCATCGAGCTCTGGACGCAAGGCCCCCTCTCCCCTGCAGCAGGACCCGGCTCTCTTCGAGGCTCTCTCCGTCAGTGCCGGACAAACTGCATGAAGAAATCGTGGCCTCGCAGACATTCATTTCCCCTGACCTGGCTGCTCTTTCTCCCTGTCTCCTATGCTTGTTGGGTTATCGCTTCAAGAGGTAAAGGGGGAAATAGCGATGGAAATAAAGGTGGAGATAAACAGGCAGTGAGGAAGTGACTACGAGTCGGTGGCGGAAAAGGGAAGACAGAGCCGCCTCTTGGCGCCCTCTGAATTTATTGGGGCGGAGCACTCTACGTGTTGGTGGTGGAGGGTTTCGCTGCGTGGCTTGTAGAGGCTTCTTCCAAAACTGCACTGAAATCATCCCGCAAGTTGACTCAAGAATGTTCAGATTTAGGCTTTTAATTATAAAGAATCATTTCAGAGGACTGGGGTATAATAGTGGAAAAGGAACAGACACGTGTAACAGCGTAGCCAGGTCTCCCCCAGGCTGTAGCGACTCCTAGATTTCTGTGGATTGGGACTTGGTTCTTCGATTTTGAGAAAGATTCTCGCTAATCTGTAACCTTTCTCCTAAGGGATGTCTAAATTCCTCCTTTTAAAAATGATCTGTCCTCTGTTTTTATGTTCAGAGAAGGCAATGTAAAAACGTCGGCGCTGGGGGATGGGAAAACACTTCCTAGGGCTTCTCCCGCCTGGAGTCCTGATTTCAATGTTCTGGTACTACCTTGAACACGTTACCACTCTGGGCTTCCATTTTCTCATTTTAAGCAAGATTTTGGAGATTAAAAGATGCAAACGTTGT
This sequence comes from Eschrichtius robustus, assembly GCF_028021215.1. Lineage (NCBI taxonomy): Eukaryota > Metazoa > Chordata > Mammalia > Artiodactyla > Eschrichtiidae > Eschrichtius > Eschrichtius robustus. Next base: position 128,190,333 of record NC_090826.1, on the reverse strand, counting down.
CAAAGTACATATAGATCAAGATGATTTAAATGAGACCACTTAATTTTTCGTGTTTCTCTTTTCACTGTTTTGCATTTTTAAAACCAGTTATTTTGGCTTAAATTTAAAAATCACATGTGTGGCTTTTGGTTTTAGTGTGTCAATACTTTTAAACAAATTGAAATAAAGGAGTAGACTAAAAATAAAATAGTACACTAAGAAAAGAGTTGGAATGAATATTTCAAGCTTAAATAGGTGATTAGAAGGTGAAGGGTGTTTGGAATTTTCTTTGTAACCTTTAAGCTTTTAAACTTAAAAGCGATTTCTTAAATTTAGGTGTGCACAAACTCTTCATTTTAAATGTGGACTCATTTTTCCTAACATTTAAAAAAAATGCTATCCAAAAGGATTGGAGGAGCCAGATTCATCCAGTTTTTGAAGCTAGACTAAATACGTTAAAGTATACAGATAATCTAGCTTCAAAATAGTAGATGAGGATCGGTACATTCTGGTAGTTAATTCAGTTTGCCATTTACAGGCATCAGCTATCCAGTTCCATCTAATAAAAATGAACCACCTTGTATGCCCCATGTTAAATTTTATACATAAACTTTCTTTAGCTCACTTTGGGTAGATTTCAAGAATTATCAGTAATCTTAATAGAGATGGAAATTAAGGTATTTAAAAAGTTTTGCATTAACCCTGAATGAGAACCAAGCATGAGCAAGATTATGGTAAAAGACAACATCTGTATAAAGTTATAATTTCCAATTTGCAAGCTTCTAAATCTACTGTTTGTTGTTTCTGTTAGCTCTCCCTCATGGTGACTGGTTTCTTCAAATAATGTATATTTTATTGGGAGTTTATCTTCAAAAAAGTTCTGTGAGAGTCCTTTATATCTTGGATTGAGAGACTACAGATTGGTTTTGCTGGTCCCTAGAAGTTTCATTTGCTTTAAACCAGATTTAAGGTAATTTTTTAAACTTGTAATATAAATTTAGATCTCACCGCCATGTATGATACAGGCCTCAAGTAGAGATAACAGTCTTCCTTACTGCTTTTACAAAGCAGTAGGCTGAGTTTTTTCTAATCCTCTGTTACCATGTGGACCATCCTTTCCACACTCTGAACTTTATTTTGGTGATCTTGTCTTCAAATGTGTTTAGGAATCAAATCCCCAGCACACATTCAGGTAGAGTACCCCTTGGATTTGCTTTCTACATCTCTTTTTGCTTTCTTTTAAGTTCTGTGATGTATTTTTTCTTTTAAATAAAAACATGTTGTGTAGTATACAGCATTTTTGTGTTTGTAGCAAAAGGGGACCATCTGTGACAACTTAGACTATTATATTGGCTCCAGTTGATTCTCCAACAGAGAAGCTAGAGTAATTTTTTAGAAAAGAAAAATCTAATGTCTATAGCCTGCTTAAAACTGTAAAACAGCTTCCCGTTGCCTTTTGAATAAAATCCCAGTTCCTACATGAGCCTGCATGATCTATCTGATCCCTGCCTACCTCTTACATGACCATTGTGCTGTCTTTCCCTTTATTCCACATTCCCTACACTCCAGCCAGGTTGGCTTTCTTTGGAGTTTTAGAACATGCCAGTCTCTCCTGCCATCCCCTACTGCCCTACCCAAGGCGTTCCCAAATCCTGTTCCATTTGGCTGTAATGATCTTTACCTTATCTGGCTGGCTCTGCTTCAGGTTTTGACCTGAATGTCCACTTAGACTTCAGTGACTACCCTATTCTATCCAAATAGCACCCCAGTTTTTTCCCTACATTTCTGTGTTCTTTATTATTTTCATTTAGCACTAATTACAACTCCTAAATTATTTGCATTTGTTTATTTTCTATTTCCCTTTACTAGTTAATATCTCCACAAGATCAGGCGATGCATTTTTTATTTACTCAGTGTAAAACAGTGTTTGACACCTACTGAGCACTCACATAAATATTGAAAGAAGAAACCTTTCAAAGTTAAGTATTGAATTGAAACATTTCCACATCTTATATATTCTGAGATTCCTTTCCAGTATGAGTTTCTATGAACCCCATTTGTTACTTACTGCTAGTTGCAGTCATGGCCTCATGGTTTAGTAAATAAAAAACATTAAAAATAGGCTGAAAAGGGACTTACCTGGTGGCACAGTGGTTAAGAATCTGCCTGCCAATGCAGGGGACATGGGTTTGATCCCTGATCCGGGAAGATCCCACATGCTGTGGAGCAACTAAGCCCGTGCGCCACAACTACTGAGCCTGTGTTCTAGAGCCCGTGAGCCACAACTACTGAAGCCAACGCACCTAGAGCCCATGCTCCACCACCACAATGAGAAGCCTGTACACTACGACGAAGAGTAGCCTCCGCTCACAACAGCTCGAGAAAGCCTGCACACAGCAACAAAGACCCAACGCAGCCAAAAATAAATAAATAAAATATAAATAAATTTATTTTAAAAATAAATAGGCTGAAAAGAATCAAGATGCCATTTTATTTCTTTATAAGGCCTTTAAAATAGCATTTCAGCAGTATCCCATAATCTTCAATGTATGTCTTGCACATCTATCAGATTTACCCATAAGTAATAAATAAGATGATGCTATTGTAAATAGCAATTTTATTCAATTTTTAATATTTTGTGTCTACTATATAGAAATAAAATCAATTTTTGTTGATCAACCATGATAAACACACTTAATAGTTTTTTTTTTTTTAATTTTTAATTTATTTGTTTATATTTTTGGCTGTGTTGTGTCTTTGTTTCTGTGTGCGGGCTTTCTCTAGTTGCGGTGAATGGGGGCTACTCTTCCTTGCGGTGCGCGGGCTTCTCATTGTCATGGCTTCTCTTGTTACGGTGCATGGGCTCTAGGCACGCGGTCTTCAGTAGTTGTGCGTGGGCTTAGTTGCTCTGCAGCATTTGGGATCTTCCCGGATCAGGGCTCGAACCCGTGTTCCCTGCATTGGTAGGCGGATTCTTAACCACTGCACCATCAGGGAAGCCCAACACACTTAATAGTTGTAGCAGCATTTTTAAAAGTAGATTTCATTGGATTTTCTACCTGGATGATCATGTTGTCTGCAAACGACAGTTTTACTTCTTTCTTTCTTCTAATCTGAATGCCTTTTTTTCTTTTCTTGCCTTATTGCACTGGCTAGACCCACCAGTATAATGTTGAATAGAAAAATGAGATTGTGTATCTTTTCTTGTTTCTGATCTCAGGGGAAAAGCATAAAGTCTTTCACCATTAAGTGTAGTGCTAGCTTTAGGTTTTTTTGGTAGATGTCCTTTATTAGGTTGATGAGATTCCTTTCTATTCTTAGTTTTCTAAGAGTTTTTATCAGAAATGGATAACGGATTTTCTTGCATGCGTTTTCTGGGTCTATTGACATGATAATATGATTTTTCTTTATTAGATTCTTAATATGGTGAATTGCATTGATCAGTTGGCCAGTGTTACACCAATCTTGCATCCTGGGATAAACTCTACTTAGACATAGTATAGTATATTATGCTTTTTGTATATTGGATTTGATTGGCTAAAATTTTGTTAAAATTTTTGCATATGTTCATGAGAGATACTGGTCTAAAGTTTAATTTTGTGTAATGTTTCCCTTGTTTTGGGGTCAGGGTAATACTGGTTTCACCAAATGAGAAATGTTTTCTTCTCTTTGATTTTCTGAAAGACTTGTGTAGCATTGGTATTAATTCTTCCTTATATACTTGGTAGAATTTACCAGTGAAGCCATCTGAATTTTCCTTTGTGAGAAACTTTTTAACTACAAATTGAATTTCTTTGATAGATAAAGGCCTACTTAGATTATTTATTCTTGAGTGATTTTGGTAGTTTTTCTTTCAAGATATTTCTTTGTTTCATCTAAGTTGTTGAAAGTATTGGCATAAAATTGTTCATAATGTTCTTATTGTTCAGGAAAAGGTTAGCTCAGAGGGTTTGTGATGTTCAAACTCTGCACATTCCAAAGAAATAACTGGCCCTTGACTGACTCCTGGGAGAAAACCTCTAAGCATCCTTCATGATAAGGTTGTCTTTATATGCCTAGGGTCTTTGTGCTTGTCAGATAGTTTATGCTAACAATGTGATTTATGGTGAATGCCTATTTTTGTTTACCTGGATTTCTGGGCCATACTTTATCAGTTTGATCTCTGGGGGGGCTGGAGACTGGATAGCTAAAGTCAGTGATGTTGGTGTTCCATGCCTGCATGACTTGACTCCCGATAAGAACCCTAGACAACAAGGTTTACATGAGCTTCCCTGGTTGGCAATACTTCATATGTGTTGTCACACATCATTGATGGGAGAATTAAGACCTGTCCATACAACTACATTGGGAGAGGGTGTTTTGCCTTTTCTGATTTTAATATGTATCTGTTCACTGTAATAAACTGCAGTTGTAAGTATAACAGTTTTTCTGAGTTCTTTGAGTCTTTCTAGTGCTAATCATCAAAACTTAGGGTGGTATGGGGGCCCCCAACACTTATTATCCTTTTAATATCTGTAGATTTTGCAGTGTTATCACTTCTCTAATTCCTGATATTGGTAATTTGTATCTTGTCTCTTTTTATCTGATTACTCTCCTAAGAGGTTTATCAATTCTATTTTCTCAGACAATCAGCTTTTGGTTTTACTGAATTTCTCTATTGTTTATTAGTTTTCCACTTTGTTGATTTCTGCTCTAATCTTTACAGTTTTATTTCTTCTGCTTACTTCAGGTTTCATTTGCTCTTCTTTTCCTAGTTTCTTAAGGTAGAAATTGAGGTTGTTGATTTAAAACTTTTCTCTTTTCGAAATAGGTGTTTAGTGCAATAAATTTTCTCCTAAGTACTGCTTTGGCAGAATCCCATGAATTTCGATGTGCTGTGTTTTTTCATTCAATTCTAATTTCTCTTTTGATTTTATCTTTGAGTCATTGATTAAAATTCTGTTGTTTAGTTTTAAATATCAATATTTTGAGATTTCTAGAGTCCTCTCTTACTACTGATTCCTAGTTTACTTTCATTGTGATCAGGTAAGTAGTATATATAGTTTGAGTCCTTTTATATTTATTGAGATCTGTTTTATGCCCCACAATGTAGTCTCTCTTGGAAAATATTCTGTGTGCAAATGAAAGGAACATGTATTCTGTTGTTGTTGGATAGAGTGTTCTATTAGTGCCAATCAGGTCAATTTTGTTTGATTGTGGTTTTTAAGTCCCCCATATTATTACTGGTTTTCTGTCTACTTATTCTATTTATTGAGAGATGAGAAATGAAATCTCCTACTATAACTGTGAATTTGTCCATTTCTTCTTGCTGTTCTCTCAGTATTGCGTTAGTGTCTTGAAGCCCTATTATTAGGTGCATGAACATTTAGGATTGTATGTCTTCTTGATTATTAGACCCACTTATAAAATTTGTCCTCCTTTTGCCTGATAATATTTGTCTTAAATCTATTTAGTCTGATATTAATATGCCACTCTAGTTTTCTTTTGAATAATGTTGGGATGGTATATCTTTTTTTTTTTCTTTTAACATACTTGTTGTACCTTTCGTTTAGGCAGCATTGGTCTTGCTTTTGTATCCAATATAGCAACCTCTGCCTTTTAATTAGTGTGTTTATACCGTTTATATTTAATGTGATTATTATGTTTAGGTCTTAAACCTCTAAGCTAAACCTTAAACCTTAAACCAAAATATTCCAGTCTTCGATTTCTCTTTGTCTTTGTTGTTTGTTCCCCTTCCCCATCTTCTTTTTCATTAAATTTTTAAAATGATTCTATTTCCTTTGGTAACTTATTAGCTATAACTCTATTTTATTATTTCAGTGGTTGCTTTAGAATGATAGTATACAGCTTTAACTTATCACAGTTGACATTCACATAATATTATAACACTTCAACATATAAGAAACTTACAAATATATATTCTACTTCTCTTCTGCCCTTTATGTTATTATTTTCATGCATTTAACTTATACATGTTATAAACCTCACAATATATTGTTATTATTTTTGTTTAAACAATTATTTCTTTAAAAGATTTAAATAAAAATGTCTTATATATTTACTCATATAGATACAGATTTCTGTGCTCTTCATTCCTGTGTGCAGATCCATATTTTCATCAGGTATAATTTTCCTTCTGCCTAAAAGGCTTAACATTTCTTCTAGTACTGTTAAGGTCTACTGTTGATGAATTCTTTCAGCTTTTATATATGTAAAAAAGTCTTTATTTTGCCTTTGGTTTTTTTGTTTTTGTTTTTTGTACTTGAATATACAAAAAAGTTTTATTCATATCAGGCAAAATACTGGGAACGATCCCAATGTCTATTGCTTAATAACTGGATAAACAAACTATGTTTTACTCATGTGATGGAATACTATTCAGTAATAAAAAGGAATAGACTACTATTATTTCTTCAAATATATTTTCTGTCCTCCCTGCTCTCTTCTTTTGGGGCTTCCATTACACATTTGTTAGCCACTTGAAGTTTTCCTGCAGTTCACTGATACTCTTTTTATTTTTTAACATGGTTTTTTTTCCCCTCTTTTTGCTTCATTTTGTATAGTTTCTATTGTTGTGTCTTCAAATTCACAAATATTTTATCCAATGTCTAACCTTCTACTAATCCCATCAAGTGTATTTTTTCAACACAGACATTGTAGTTTCTTTCTATAGATGTTCTGTTTGGATCTTTTTATATCTTTGGTATATCTCCTTAACTTTCTGAACATATGGAATACAGTAGTGATAAATATTAGTGTCATTGTCTGATGATTTTAACATCTGTGTTAGTTCTGGGTCAGTTTTAATAGATTAATTATTTTCTTCAATATGATTCATATTTTCTGGCTTCTTTGCATGCCTGGTAAACTTTGATTTGATTCAAGATGTGAATTTTATCATGTTGGGTGTTAGCTATTTTTGTTTTCCTATAAATATTTTTGAGCTTTGTTCTGAGATGCAGTTAAGTTACTTGGAGATAGTTTTATCTTTTTGAGAATTGTAACTTTTAAAATTTGTTAGACATGACCAGAGAAATGTTTACTCAAGACTAATTATTTCCTACTACTGAGGCAAGAATCTGTTGAGTACTCTACCAAACGCTCTGTGAATTATGAGGTTTTCCAGTCTGACTGGTGGCAATAGCCCCTATTCCTGGTCCTGTGTGGGTGCTGTGTACTGTATTCTCTGGTGCTTTTGGATAGTTCTTTCCCTGGCCTCACACAGTTTCCACACACGCATGTGCTGATCACTATTCTGCTGCATATTTGAGGGTACCCTCTGCTGATCTCCATCATTCCTTTCCTGTGCAGCTCTTTCCTTTCTGGTACTCTGTCTTGCAAATCCTGACCCCCTTGTTCTCCTGGTACTCTGAACTTCATCTCCTCAACCTAGGGAGTCCAGCAGGCTTTGCCTGGATTCTCCCCTCTCCCCCACCCCATTTGGTGGCCTAGGAACTCTCTCAAGGCATTAAATTGGGGCAATCATAGGGCTTGCTTCGTTTGTTTCCCATGTCTCAGGGATAACTATTCTCCATTGCCTATGTCTTGAAAATCATTGTTTCATATATTCTATTTGCTTGTTTGTTTGTGGTTGTTTTAGGAGGGAACATAAATTCAATCCCTCTTACTCCATTTTGGTCAACAGTGCAAGTCCCAGTACTGTTTTAAGTGCTTTACATATATTAACTAAGCCTTTCAACACTGTGGAATTCTTTCAGCTGATATTCCTGTTGTGTAAATGAGGAAACTGAGGCACCAAGAGACTGTGAGTTGCCCAAACTTGCATAGCTTGTTAGTAATAGAGCTAAGACTCAAACTCAGGCAGTATGACTCCAGAATCTATTATCTTACCTACCTGCCATTCTGATTTTGTAGTATTCCTCAGTTTATAAAGAACTGTGGCATACATCTCATTAAATTCTTATATAGCTGAGTTCTTAATCCCATGTTATTTGCATTTTCAAAAGAGTATGCTTATTCATCCAGAAGAATCTTTAGTGAGTGAAATACCATGTGTCCTGACAAAGAGAAATGAGAAATATTTTTGAAGTGTAGCAGAAGCACTTTTTAGTCATTAACTCTCCCAATTTCACTCAACCTTGGAATTTTCTGACTTGGTTTCCCTTAGCTGGTCTTGATTTTTGCCAACTTCTCTTACTTCATTCTTTAGACTGTTACAGATTGCCCAAAATTTTCCCTTTTTTTAACCTTTGTATTCATGGCATCAGGTACTAGGAAAGATGGTGGTTATTTGTAAGGAAGAGGCTTTTTAAAATGAAGTACTACAAGTAATTTAACAGTTTGCATTTTCCTTTGGGAAGCATTCAAAGCTCTTTCCATTAGCTTTTAAATTCTAATTTATTACTTTGTGTTTGAACTGTTGTCTGTCTCCAAGTGTATAACCATTAGGCAGCTAGGAGAGGTATGTGGGAAAGTATTTCTGTTTATGGCTACATTACAAGTAACGTTACAAGTCACTTGAGATGGTGACTCAAAGAATGAATGGATGGATGGGTGAATCAGAATATGCTGGTGGCCAATTGGAGGAGCCAAAGGGAGACCGGAGGGCAAGAATATGCTGCAGACAGCATATTCACTATGAAGTGAATATCTAGCACAGAGACAATTGAGTCTTGACCACATGATGTCCTGGCTTTGGGATGTCTATTCTATTTGCATTTGAATACAGTTGTTTTTTGATTTCAGAATTCCTCACACTGAAAATAAGAAATCATACTGAGTTTCTCTTTCCTTTTCCATATGCTGTCTTCACTGGAATATTTTAAATATGTTTCTCTATGAAGAGGCAATGCCTTTTCATTACACTGGTATTTCAAGCATATTTAAGAAATGAAAATACATTAAAAGCATTAACTAGAACTTCTGGGCAAAATAGGTCTCCTGTTTAGTCTTCGGTTTAATTACTGTGTTATTCTGCCAGCTTTCTCCAGAAATAATTGACTGAATGAAGTAATTTCCTTGGATATTTACAAACACTATGACTTGTAAAGGTCTGTGAAGTCCCATTTGGCTTGGAAGTGGGACTGAGGATGACCTGGCAGTGCACAACTGTTATTTTGGGCTTAGCATATTTTCATAGTCACCAACTCAGGAAGATAATAGGAAGCAAACAGAGGAAGGTCAAATGTTTGGCCTTTATACTCAGTCCTAGTTTTGTAATTTTAGCTATAAGTTTACTTAAAAAATGAGAGAGTGAAGCATTGATTTAGTCTAAGACACAGGTGGTTGGATAGTGATTTCTGCGTGTGTGGTTGTTAGAATATCTTGTTAAATTATGAATAGTCTAGAAGAAATTTACAAAGCTTTGACTATCAATAGTCAAAGCTTAAACATTGGCTTATCCGTCATAGGATACATGAATCACCGAGGTCAGTCTGTTAATGTTATTGATTTACTATTCTGTAATAAGGTGTTTTTGTTTTGTATTAAATAATAGGATTTGATTTTGAAGGCATAATGTCAAACTAGAGAGCAGACAAGAGGAAGATTAGACTGGAAATTATTTTATCTGAGGCAGCCTACAGGAAATTCCAAAAGACAAGATAAGTATAAATGAAGCTTTTAAAGAATTGAAGTGGAATGCCAAATTGCAGTACTGTGGGTTCAAGTTTAAAGATGTCAGTCCCTACTCAAGGAAAAAAAAATGATACAGAAACTTCAGATGGTCTTCAGAAGGAATTTCAACTGTGGTAATATTTACAATGTGATGATTTCAAAGTGGCTATTCGTGGTCTTAAAATATTGAGAAGTAGGGAGAGTAGAAGTAATACTATTGGGTAAGGTGTTTTAAAAAACAAAAACAAAAACAAAAACAAGAATAGAGGTGATGAATGTCCTAAGAGGAATTCTAAAAAGTGAGATGGTTGAAGCTGATGTTCTTATGGAGCGTACAGAGGGAATGAATCTACTTTTAGTTCTTATTTGGATCTACATTTTACCTGCACAGAAGGATGAATACCTCTCTCTCAAAGGTGACCTGAGAGTAATCTAAAGTGAATTTTAGTCTGTCATATCATGAGTAATTTAAGTTCAGCTATCTCAATCATAACTTACAAATTTGGTGACAAGCTATTGAGTCATTTTCATCTTATATGGTAACAGCAGGTTTTGTAGGACATGAAGATTATACAGTTTTGTGGGGCCTCCTTAAGAAAAAAAGATTACAATATTATAAGCGCACACTTACTTTCAGGGACTTGGAAGCCTCAAGCAAGTGGAAGGCCCTCAGGCTTGAGCTGTAGTAGCCTCAGGTGGTCAATCTGCTTCTAGTAAACAAATTTAATTTATACAGGATAAAAAGATTCATGTAAGTGAAGTGTAACTAGAATATCAGTGTGGTGGAAAGAGGAGTGGATTGGGATTTAAGATTCGTTTTCTAGCTTAGGCCGATTCATACATTTCATTGTTTATTTACTGAGTGCAGCATTGTATTGGGTTGGCCAAAAAGTTTGTTCTGGTTTTTCCGAACGATGCTACCAAAAACCCAAATGAACTTTTTGGCCAACCCAATAAGTGGCATTATGGAAGTGGCTGTGCGTTCAAAGAACCTGTACTTCAGGAGTAAAGCATTCCATGCTCAATTTGAATTTGGGAAATAGTGTACACGCCACCCCTTTTAGTGAGACACAACGGACTTTAGCATATTAATGGCTCTGAGAGGTGCTACTGTTAGCAAACACATCGTGTACATACACACAAGGTGAAGCTTCGTTTATTCCAGTTTTTAGCTCTTTTCTTTTTTAGTATGTGTAACACATAGTAACATCACCTGGAAGACATTTTGGGAAATACTGCTATGCGGAATTATCCCTTTCAGCCTCCTTAACTGTTACAGGTGTTCTTAGATTTTCCTCTTTGGCCAAGTGGGAACTGTCATTCTTGAAGGACTCAACATTCCCAGCAGTGTATTTTAGGCAGACTCGCACACTTGGACTCAGTCAGCAGGTCTTATTAAATGGTACCACCCATCGAGCAGAGATTGGCAATGGGGTGTGAATAAGTGCTTAACAGGGGTGGAGGGACTGGCCCGTCACAGCCCAGGCTTGTTCTTCATGATTCCCAAGAAGACTTTCCTTTAAGCACCCTTCAGCCTTCTTAAGTGAGCTCTCTGCTTTGGTAGTTTTCCTTCTGTGCTTGTTTGTAGAAGTCATTACACTTAAGTGGAAATATCACCCAAGCAGCCTGTGCAGTGGTTCGGGGACCCAAACAAGAGGGAGATTCTGCTCCCTCTTCAGAGCATTTCTGAACGTAGAGGCCTGAAAGGAGGTCTTTTTGCCAAGAATGGTTTGGAATTCAAACTTAATGCCAGAGCCACCACACCTTTTTTAGGGTAATTACCACTTAACCAAACATTTCTGAGTTCCTTATAAATTGGTCCCCTCAGTCACTTAATCATTTTAGTAGCTCTTCTCTGAACTTAGTACAAGTTTTCCACAATTTTGTTAACAAGGTGCTCTGTAGGGAATGCAGAGTCCAGGTGCAGCAACCTTGCCAGGGCATTTGGTGTGGTGGGAGTGAGCAAGAGAAAGATGACAACCACCCAGTATCCCTTAGGCTCTTATAAGTGTACGGCAGCTTTCCACCAAATGGAGTTGAGCTCACAGTAAATGCATAGGTGAGTAGACAAGAAATTGCCCTTTCCTCGATTCAGGGGGAAGAAAAGCCAGTGGCCTGCCAACAGGTAATGTGTGTGTGAAGTCGAAGGAGTCCTTCACCTGAAATAACATTATAGCCAGACTTTACCATAAGAAATCTTTCTAAAACAGAGGCTGAGAAGTTCTCAAAAGGGGTATTTTGAGGAAGGGCAGTGGCCTAACCTGAATGTTATCATTGTTTTATAGTTTTTCAGAATGTATACTGTATTTGTATAAATAAGATCATTAAAATAATGTTCACTATTTTTTTCTCATTTTTTGATGGATCTGAAAGGAAATCTAATGAAATGTAGAAATCACTTGAAGTTGAGTGATTTCCTTAGGGTCAGGCAAATGAGTAAATGGGAGAGTCAGAATGATACCCCAAATATGTATGTCTTCAAGCCCTGTACTTTTCACTTAAGTCTAAACAAACAAGCAAACCAAACAAAAACACTCCTATCCCCATATCCTATTTCTAACACTGGTTCAGAGATAAAGACTTATTGGCAAGTCTTTTGGCCTTTTAATTTAGTTACTATATCTTTTGTGTCCATGTTTTTTAATCTTATGTCTTTAGTTCACTTTTTTTTTTTTTTGATAACTCTCTTTTCTACCAAAAATGAAATTCCAAAGACATCAGCATCTGGTACTAAAGTAAAAGTAAGTTATTTCAGACTTTGTTGGGGTTCTGGGAGAGACCCTAACAAGGATTGTTAAGGTTTAAGTACAAAAGTCAATAATAAATTCCTGAAAAATATAGGGTACTCATTTCCTGATATTTGGGACATTTAAACAAGTATTTAACACAGTCTGATTCTAGGGCTAATTAAACATACGAATAATGGGCCACCCTAAGAACTACATTAATGAGTTATTCATGCATGAAACTACATATCTTTGTGGCAACTAATGTTTGAACCATATTTAAAATGTAGAAGTATTGCTATAAAACAAAACTAGGCAAGGAGAACCATACCAGAAGGAGTATAATATTTAAAGACAAATATGCATATTATTGTAGCATTTTAAAAAATACTTTTTATAATCATGAGAGCATAAGATTTCAACTGAAATGTTATTATTTCCCACAACCTTGGAAGATTGCTTGCCATTAAGACTCTCAATTCACCATTGCTGATGTGAGGTCACATGCTATCAATATTGGAATTGGGCTTTTGTTCCAAGCTCCTTGCTCTACTGTGGATTTCTTTTTTTTTTTTTAATAAATTTATTAATTTATTAATTTTTTGGCTGCATTGGGTCTTCGTTGCTGTGCACGGGCTCTAGTTGTGGCAAGCGGGGGCTTGCGGAGCATGCAGCACGCGGGCTCAGTAGTTGTGGCTCGCGGGCTCTAGAGCAAAGGCTCAGTAGTTGTTGCACACGGGCTTAGTTTCTCTGCGGCGTATGGGATCTTCCTAGACCAGGGCTCGAACCCATGTCTCCTGCATTGGCAGGCGGATTCTTAACCACTGCACCGCCAGGGAAGTCTCTACTGTGGATTTCTCCCTGATCATTGCAGGATGACTGTTTCATTAAGAAACCTATAATTAAGTGAGGAATAGGGAATAGGATACTAATATTGCACCCAAAATTATTCTTCCCTTCTCTGGTCAGCCCTATCCATCTTTGGCGGCTAAGTTCTAGAGATCTTTGAACACAGCTGGACTCTCAGGTAGTTTGGTCTTTGGAGACTGATATACCTAAAATAACTTTGAATAGTTAAATCTGACCACGTGTGAAATGGCAGTTGCCTTTTAATTTTAATGGAATATTTTAGAGCATTTTTATGGAAAAGCTCTTAAAGTTCTGTTTTTCACTACCTTAATGAAAGGGGAAAATGTGTTGCTGTTGCTGTTACTTTTTATAATAAATTTAAAGCAGTTCCTGCAAGTCGTAACAAGTAGAATCAAATATTTAGTGCTTTTGGCAAAACATCTTTATAAAATTTCCAGAGCAAAATAAAATATTCTGCGTTTAAACTTCTTTGAATAAAACAGACTGAATTTCTAAGAGGACTTACATCATGTATCAGTATTTCCAAGTTAATTGAGTATGTGGAATCATCAAACCACATTACCGCTATTCCATCTAAAAAGATTTGTGCTCAAAATTTTAAACCAGAATAGAAAGCTAGATTCACAAGTAAGAATATTATAGATAAAAACACACTTTTTTTTTTTGCACTGTATTTCTTTTGTATATTCAAATCAGGATGTCTTCGGATACCTGCTTTTAAAATACACTGTATTGTAAAAGATAACATGGACACTCTAACTCTGGGATTTCACAAAGACTGGTTCTTTTGAGCTAGAGGCTATGATTTGCTGGGAATGTTTAACAAAAGGCTCTCCAGAAAGAAAAGAAAAAAGCCAGCAACCACCTTGATTTCTCGATTCCCATAGTTTAAGTATGAAATGTGGAGTTAAGAAGAGATGCATACAGTCACCTCTTATCAGTTGATGCCAGCCTGCTCCAGCAGACCACTGAAGAGGAATTCTTTTATATTTACTAAAGGTACATTTTGGAAGCCATCAGTTATAAAGGTCTAAGTTTAAAGGGAAAATTTGATTTAACTGGGTAAAATGGACTAGTACCATTTCTTTGGGGATATACCGCCTGGGAAAGTTTTGACAGAATTTAGTCACCTTATCAAATGGAGAATTTTGAGCAAGTGCCTAGTTATAAACTTTAAGTAGCTATTGAATAAGTGGTTTGGCAAAATGAATGGAAATAGAAAAAGTCAAAGTGGTCATTTTTTATTTATATTACTTGTTTTTCACAAAGAATCTGAATGAGCTTTGATCTGGATCCCTTGAAACAATCATTTGTATGAGAGAATGCTAAAATGTTTCTGGGAAAGATGTCTTTCAGGAAAATATTTTATTAAAATAATTGTAGCTAACATTTATTTTGGCATTCTCTGTTCTAAGAGGTTCTCATGTTTATCTTTTTAAATCTTCACAACAACCTTCTTATTATCCCTCCCATTTTGCAGGTAAGGAAACTGAGGAACAAAGAGTTTAAGTAACTTTTCCAAGTTGCCACACCTAGTAATTGGGATTAATCCAGGAAGTCTGACTCAAGAGTGCATGCTCTTAATGCACTCTTTTGCTTCAAGTATTGTTTTTGTTTGTTTTTTTAAAGATTATGGCAGTTAGCCAATCACTTTGAATATTAAAAAATGTTTCTTTTTGGTCATTGAATTTACATAAGATTCAGTATGTGGATAAGAGATATAGTGAAGCTGTCATTGATATTCAGAAGGGTAGACAGTTTGTAAACCATTTTAAGGTTAAGACATTTCTAGGCCAGATAATCTTTGGATTACATTAATAAGATGGAGATTAAATAGTAATGTGGCTAAGGTGTACACTTGCCTTTAGTTAATGGAAATCATGTATCAAGAAATGATAAATTTGTGCTCTTTATATCCCTGCCTAGGCCCGAAAGAATTTAAGGTGATGCTTATGTATACACACACATATATATTGAATAGGTACGTATGTACACACATTTGCCAATGTATTTTACTTTAAAGGAAATGAGGAAATCCAAGTTAAGGGAAAGTAAGGGCAGAAAAAATAAAATGGAGCCAGGAATGAGGGTAGTTTACCAAAACCATGTTTCAGGATTTCATATACTTTCTAGAGCTATATCACGATTTTGGCTCTGAACCTTTTTAGGGCCAAAGCAGAGGGGAGAAATAATATGCCGTGTCCATATTATGGTAATTTAAAAATAAATACTTTTACTTATGCATTTATAATTATATACTGATACTGACTTTTCTATCAACATCAAGAATTAATCAGAATCTGAATCTCCTCTATCTCCCAGAGCAGACAAATCCTTTACCATAGTTTCTCTTTAACAATGCACTGCATCATCAATTTACATTTGAAGATTTTTTCGAATCCTTTTGGATTGATCTGGGTATATTTGCATCCTCTTCTATCATTGTGTTTCTGATTGCTGATGAATCACTTCTTGGCAATTGAATTAACTTTAGAGTCAATTGTCAATTTCTACTTGAACTTAACTGCAGGCCTCATCTTTTATTTGCTCACAGTTTTTTCTTATATTAGCCTCTTTCTTAAATTCTGTTTTTAGTTATAGTACATTATTTTGTATTTTTTCAGAAAGATTATTGGTGTTCAACTCTTAGACTTTTCATATTATTATTTGCCCTGGCTTTTAAATGATAGTTTACTTTGTATGTAAACTCTAGTTGTCCCTTATTAAAGTATTGTACTGTTATCTTCTAGGTATTTGTTGCAGATGAGAGGTCGGATGCTGTTTTAATTTTCATTTCTATTTAGTTATACTCTTTGTCTCTTTCATAGTTTATTACTTATTGTTGGAGTACATATAGTTTAATAAAATGTCTGGATGTTATTCTTTCCCTGCTATCAGTGTGTTCTTTCACTATGAAAAGACTTTATCTAGGGGAAATTTTGTTGTTGCTGTTCTTTAGTGTTTTTATTATTTATTTGATTTTGTTCCTTCTATTTTTTAAATTTCTCTTTCTTGAACTCCTACTAAATGCATGGCAGAACTTTTAGATATATTCTACATCTCATCTTTTCTCTCATCCTTTTAATCTCTTTGTCTTTTTCAACTGAATTCTGATAGAATCTTTTGGTTTACCCTTCTGGCTCACTGATTTGATCTTGAGTCTCATTCATTCTACAATTCAGCCCATATTTCATTAATCATGATAATTTCTGGAAACTTCTTTTTCATGGCATCCTGTTTTGGTTGATGTAATTTTTTTTGTTAACACCTTTTTAAAAATTTATTTATTTACGCTTTCTCTGATTTTTAGGAGGTGAAACAGATGAATAATTATGTTCAGCTTGCCTTCTTAAACCAGAAGTCTTATCTTCTTTATATTGGTTTAAGTAAGGATTTAGAGTGTTTTAACAGTGGTCCTCAAACTTGCAGAACCTTTTTAAAGAAAAGCCAAAATTTTTGCAGGCTCCTAGTGTCTACTGACTTAGCCTGAGAAACACTGTTGTATATTAAATCTTCATTGGATTTCTTCTTCTGTTTCTTCTTCTGCTTCTTTTTTAAACCAAGGCATTTGTAAATAGAGCAGTGTTTATTTTACAGTTCTTTCCTTTGATTCAGCACACCTCTCCAGAGTTTTTAGTGGTCTGTGTAATTATCATCATATTCTTTGGTGAGACACCTGTCTTATATCAGACATCTATTATTGTGCTTTGTTTGGTCGCTGTTTAAAAATAAATTTAATGAAGTTCCATGTGTGCTTTATTTGTCTGGTTACACTCTTTTGCCTGATATCAAGGTAGTTCCTATGTTGGAACCTTATCAATATGGACCCAGGATGAGTCATGCTTACAGGGACTGCCAACGATAGAATTCTGTATGCTGAGTTTTCCCACATCTAAAAAGTCCCAATGATTTGACATTGACATAAATATTACAGATATTCTGGTTTGCACCAAATTAATTTGTGATTACTAAAAATTGGAGATTAAAGACATGGTCTCTGCTTGTATTTTTAATTTATTAAATAAAGCTTTGCTTCTTAACATTATTTAAACTTCATTTTAGAATTAACTCATAATGGAGATTCTTCTTAATTTCAGTTTTTTAATTATCTCAGAACTTTTCAAATAATAGAGAAGAAGAATTTTGAGGGAAAGAAGATAGAGAATTGAAAAAAACTGTCCTACTTCCCCCAGTTTTTAGCATGAAATTCAATCTAAAACTTTTAGTTCCATCTCAGGTTATAGTTAAACAAAAGGGTATCAACGGTTGGCTCCCTAAATAACACCAACACAATCTGTGGGTAAGATAGAGCTGAACTTATTCAGCTCTATCTTAAGGTAAGGTAATAAGTACTACCTCACAAAGCTTTGGCAGTATATGGGAGGGGAAAGGGGGAACGGTAAGATCAGAATTTATTGAGGATTGAAAGTCTGGTTTAAATCTGCTCTCAATGTGGGGACTAGATTAGGATTGGGTAAGAAGTCCAGGATTGGTAGAAAGTGCAAGGGGAAGGTTTTGAACCAAGGGATTCCAAAGAATTTGAGCATTTGTCTGTTGATGTTTTCTGTTGAAGAGTTGATGGGTCTTTGGGGAAATTCCTGTATTGAACAATCAAACAGTAGGACAGTCCTGGAAGAGTTAAATAAATAAATAAATAAATAAATAAATAAATAAATAAATAAATAAATAAATATTTAAAATGCTAATGAAGACAGTGGAATAGCAAAATCACATGAATCTAGGCAGTAAGTTGTTATTTCCTTTCTCAGTGCCCAGGCTGAGTGTGTGGGTAGTTGGTTTTACTTCTCAAGATTCTCAAGAGTTATCTAGGTTGTGTACTCTTCTATTTGCTCCGCAGTCAAATCTCCTAATTTTCCAACTACTCCTCTCTAAAAAGTGGTAGGATAAAATTTTGCCTGGAAGTAGGAATACTGATGGTCTAACTGGCACATTCTGAAGTCTTTGAATCATGGTGCGATTATCTGAAGCTCAAATCTAGGAGGCCCGAGACCTGAGGGCCAAGTCCTCCACTCCCCAGCATGGGCAGGAACAAAGCATATGGGCTAGCTGGCTCAAGCATTGTGACTTCATGAGTATCAAGGGAGCCTTAGCCATGGAGAACAAGGGCCTAGAGGTGATGACATTGAAGCAATTTGTTTCCAGAGTGACTGGTGAGATTGTGAGGACAGGATTAGAAACAAAGACTCTTCAAAGGTAGCTTTCAATTATCTTTTGAAACTGGGCATTTTAGAGGCCTCAAACTGGGCCTTAAAACAGCTGTCATACTGTTTCAATGCAAGGAAGATGAATAAGTCTTTCTTGTGCCATCCATTCTTCTTCCTCCAAATACATATCACTTTCCTGCCTCCATGTGAAAGATCTAAATTTTTATTTTATTAAAATTTGCACAAAGGCTTCTGTTAATATACCATTTTCTATTGTATATTTAAAGTACTTCAAAATGGACATGATACCCAAAGTCCCAGAGCACACATCACATTGTTCTGTGCCTATGTATTGAATTGGAAAAAAATTTTAACCAAAAAAAAAAAAAAAGATAGAGGCTGAGTAAGAGGCAAAATAAACACTTTAAAATCTTATTTCCATGATGCTCAAAGGATCTCTCTTGCTCTCAGAAACTTCAGAGCAAGATAGGGCCCTTTCTTTTTTGTAGCTTGAAGCAACTTTCCTGTCAACCATCCATCTAACCTCTGTCACTAGAAAGCTATGCGCTGGCAAACTGGCCTCAACAATTCAAGGTTGGAGAACCACAGCCAATGCCCGAGGGTGGGACAGAACCCAGGCGCCAAGCAGTATCCTTGGGCTGCTAATTTGCTGGACACAGAGAGCCCTGTTCTGTAACCTCCCCCTAGGTTGTGGGTGAGTGGAACCCATTAACATTTAAAAATATTTGCAGAAATCAGAGGGGTGGAAAAGGTATTTCTGGAGGGCCAGTACTCAGTGCACTTTCATGTGTGCCAAAGTTTGCTGCCATGGCTTCGGCTTTGATAGAGAACATCTGGGCAACTGCTGCTGCAGCATAAGATGGGGCGGAGGGCAGGGAACAAAGGGGGCTTGTGAGAGAACGCTCAAGTGGGGGAAATGCTCTCAGAGAAGGAGGCCTTACTTAATGCCTATCCCATGCTCCGCTGGGGGAAGGGATTGAGGAGAGGAATGGAAGGTTTTGCCTTCACGTTGCCTCATTAATGAAGGCTGAAGACAGAAGCAGCACAGCACCAGCTAGTGGGGCTGCAGAGACCTTTGTTTCCACTGCTAGACAGACATGTGCCTAAGTTCAAAGATGCAGCCAACAGCAATCACCACTGGTAGCAACCTTATGCTACTCCTCTCTTGAAGCCACTTGTTTGGGGTGGGGTGCTGGAGAGGCGGGGAGGCAGGCAGGGAACAGGAGATGGATTGGAGAGGAGGGAGGATTGGTAGAACACTTTCAGTCAAGACAGATGTGTCATTGTTTCCCCCATTGCCAGCCCCATCCATATGGAAACAAGATAAAGTGAGTTGCATATCGTGAATGGGTATATTTCAAACACAAAAATGCTTTTATTAACTGAAGGTTAAGGTCAGACTGTTGAAAATCTGTCATTTATGAGTAGAATTTTGTATTGAATTCTGATTTATGCATGCTGCACCTTACCCAGCATGCACATATATGTAAGAAAAATCCATGTTTAGGTATTTATTAAATCACAGAAAGCTTGACTTGCTGATATATGATAGGAACCACTATAGTTCTTTATAAGAATGAATAAACTACTACCCCCTTTACCAATCAGATACTGGTTATAGATATAAGCTGGTCTAGGTATTCCAATAAATGTGATGTATATACTTCATTTTCAAAGTCCTCCCTCCCCTCTTCCCTTTGCTCCCCAGGTCATTGGCACCTTCTGATTCAGCTCTGAAGAACTAGTCCCATGTCTTTAATATTACTAAGAGCTCTTTTCCCAGTGGATTCATCTCAGAGTCCAGACATTAGCATTTGAAAGTGCTACAGGTTTTGTGATGGTAGGGAAGTTTCTGCAATATCAAACTCCATTCATTTAACAAATATTTATCAAGTGTCTCTTGTGTAACAGGCTCTCAGGTTATGCTATTCAACAAGATAGTCCCTTCATTCTAAAGCTGAGAGCCCCAAATGATAATATATCAAATAGCGTATTCTGGTTTGCTTGAAAATAGGTGGGCAAACTTTACTTCATTTAATTCCGTTTATTGTTCTGATGAGTTTTATTCTATATTGGCTCTTACTACTTCAGATTATTCACAGTATTTTAAAACTTATATAAGATTGCCTGCTCTGTTGTTCAAAAAATGCTAATAAAATAAGGTTACTCCATGGCTTTGAATTTTAGGTGATCTGGTATCCATGGTTGATCTATTTACATCTGTCTCCATTATCCATCTAGCTATATCTATCTTTAGCCTATAAATAGGCCAAGTAGTTTCAAAAGTTTGGCTTTGGCAAAAAGTAATTTTAAAACTACTGTTATTCCTAAGTTTGTTTAAAATTTGAGTTTACTTCAATTGCTTGTTAAGAATTATATGTTGCTGCTCATGTTTTCACATTTCTAATTGGTTTTTTTAATATCTTGACTTTTTTTTTTTTTTTTTTACTTTTAATCGTTTCTAAGACTTTCACCTTAGAAAGTCTTCCTTCTCCTCCCTTTCCAAAGCAATAAACCAGGTCCATCTGAATGGCAGATTTATGGCCAGTTACACCAAGAAAAACGGTTTTTAAAATTAAAATCAGTAGAGGTTACTTCAGATCCTATCAAGTATTCTCTCTTGATAATAAATTATCAACACCCTTATCTCAGAAATAATAGACATCTGGTGCTATGTGGAAACAGAATCTACAACTCAAACTACAAAACAATAATCTTGACCAATTTTTAGTCTGATGAAAGCTATGGTTCCCTTTTACAGAAAAAAAAATGTATATTAACACCAAATTTTGCCTCCATCCTTTCACAACTATGTATCTGTTAGTAAGAAACTGTACCCCAGGTAACTAACTCCATTTCCTTTTGAGGTTAACTTACATTTTTATGCAATTACTGCCTCTTGGACAAAAAACATTTCATATTTATCTGAGTATCAGTGTTTTGGGGTGTATTAGATATTCAAATATTAAGTGGAACTTACATTCTTAAACTTAGGACTATCCAGTGAGCCCTTTGAAACTGATCCTCCATTTAAAAGTAGTCCTAACGGTATAGGTCCATGTCATAATTTCTTCCTTAATATGTATCCAATCACCAATGGCATCTTATATTCGATGTCTATTTCATTTTTTCATCAACTAGAAAATTGATTCATGTGAACGTGTCTTGGCTTGCAAGACAGTGAAATCACAAAAATATCCAGTGGTCAGTCTTACAAATGCAATGGATGATTCAAATTACCCACAATTAGATAGTTTTCAAAGAAGTCTTCTGAGTTTGATGTCAGGGACCCACTGCCAATGAAGCATCTCAGGAGTTAAATCCACCTCATGCCATTGTTACCTAGTCCCAAGATGTCCACTAGGATAAACCATCTGCATACAGCAAAAGAATCTGGATTTGCCCATCTGGGCATGAGGGTAAGATTGACTCAGCTGCTACATATGATCTGAAAGCTGTCTGTTTTCCATGACTGATTTTATTACCTTATTTGAGTCTGTCTCTGGATGAGCTCAACTGTCCTGTCCAGCACTTTGCATAGCGGCCCTGCTCTGCCGTTTCAGCCAGTTCCAGCCTTGCCACATATACAGTGAGGCTTTATCAATGGTAGTAAACAGTGTTTCTAAGTATCCTTCACGCAAGGAGATGTAACTTGTTTACTGAGCTGCGTAGGCATTTCTTTTATACAACTCTAGAGGCAGCCTCTACTGTTGTCTGAGATTCTCAGCTCTTAAAATCCGTTTGGCCTTGAGCCCATCCTTATTCTAACTGCAGTATCAACCAAGCCCTAGCAAGACTCAAAGTGTCACAACCCCCTTAACCATCACCCACAGCCCAGCACTGATGCAACTCGATTGTCTCTAGCATGTTCATTCCCTTTATAATGTAAATATTGCAGTGATTCTATCAATGTAAGCTTAAGTGTCAGCTGATAATTTTGACATATAAATATGTACTTACAACCATGAACTGTCATTAATAACACAAACTTTCCTGAAACTTTCAGAAATTCAGCAGCAGATGAGATATCAGGACTTGCCATATCTATGGTTCTTTAGCACTGTGCAAATCATCTTGAATTGGTCATTATTGCCCAAAGAGAGCAATTTTTTTTTTCTTTTTTGTGAAATATTATTTCAACTCAAAAATCTAATCTTAATGAGAAGCCACATTGAATAAAATGGGGTTGACACACTGAGCAGAAATCTCAATGAGGCAAAGCAATAAAAATCCAATGGAAGGTACTGAAGTCATATACTTCATATCAGAAGGCAAGCAGACTCTTAGTATAAGCAAAAAATACTTGGCTCTTATAGAAAATTTGTGTGTATCAGTGCAAGTCTCATTTAAGTGAAAGGTCATTTTTAAAAGAGTAACCTGTATTAAATGCATATAAAACTGGCATTTATAAGAGTAATATTTATTTTTTCATTTTTCTTTTTAAGTGAGTGTAGGATTAGCAGTGTGTAAAGATCCTTATTCAGGGATCTTGTTCATTTGACTATTCCTAAGAGAACTGATAAGAGCAAAGGTCTGACACAGTCACTGCAATAAAATCTTTGGTGGAACCACTCGAGCTAGTATTCCAATGTTTATAATCTGATTTTGGGGGGCTCCTTTTACCACAGAAGAGATTAAAGACTTCAATTCCTCTCCTTCCTGTAGCATGCCTCATGGGGGAAGTATGTTGTCCCTAGTGATGTTTAAATAGTTCTCCAGCTGGTGGGTTTCTAAAGGTGTTTCTCAACTTTTTATAACCTCTGCCCCTCTTTGATAAAGAAAAATTTCATGTTTCTCTGGAAATTATATTATGGCCCGCCTGAAAAAGGGGAAAGACCAAGATGAGTGAGGAGTGGAGGAGGGATGATTGCTTCATTTGTTTTCTGTTTTCTGAGTTTCTTCACCAGCCAAGAAGTTTATATCAAGCTTTTGTTTCTTTTTCTGTACCTTTTGAAAAATCTCATTGATTTACATGTTTTTAGATATGAAAAAATATAATACTGAACATGTTTTATTCAAACTATGTATCTTTCACTCTTTGATTCTATTACCCCCTCTAGACATGGAAGACAAGAGCAACTTGCTCTGACAAATGGAAATAACACTGTTTTTCTCAAATGTTAAAAATAAACTAAATTTTTGGAGCACAGGATATGTTTTTAGCCTCTTTGGGGATAAAAATATGTATTTGGCTTATGTAAACCTCAAAATTAAATCTAGTTTTTAAACTATGGAGCAAATGGTTTGGGGACAAGATGGGCAACAATGACTTTAGAGGACAATGAAAACACTACTGTATAATTTTCCACTTATCCAGCCAAGTGAAGGCATTCTTAAGGGGTATCTTGAAACTGTTAGTGATCATCAGCAAGTAATACTCTGAAGACCATAGTGCTTTCAACCCTTTTTGTCTTCTTTAGTTGGTACACTTTTCTACTGCCTGATGATACTACATCTAGATATCCTTTACTCTTACCGTTCTTCAAATTATCTCTAATTATTAGTGAAATCTACTTTTCATTCTAGTTGTGCATTTGTTTTATATGGTTACTAATAAACAAGCATTTCACGTAGAAAATCAGAAGATTTAAATGGGGTTTCTGGATTTGTCATGCCCTCTCACTTGCAATGGTAGGACACTACTCCTGTTTAGTCCACATAACCTTTTGGTTACATCTTTTCCCCTGGAGTAGCCATTTTTTTAAATCTCTTGTGGTGTGCCAGGCACTGTGTTAAGCATTCACACTCAGGTGCCCACCTGACCCCATAGCAGCCCATGGAGACAGTCAGCATTATCTCCACTTTCCAGATGAAGAGACTGAGGTTCCAAGAGATTAAGCAGCTGTTGCAAGGTCAGTCAGCTAGTAAGTGGTGGAGCTAGAATTCAAACCCAGATCTGTCTGACTCCAAAGCCTATGGTCTGCAGTGTGACCCCATATAGCTTTTAGAAGTAATACTTGACCCTTCTTACAGCATTCTGTGGGACCCTCACTGAACTCCTTCTGGAGCCAATCGGTTTACTTGATAAATCTTGTCTGGATTTTTGATAAAGAAAGTCCACCCCCTTGGACAGTACCACCTCATACAACCTTGGTATATGGAAGTCACATGTTGATGCTCCCTTTCTTCTGATTTCCTCATCACCCTGATCCAGAGACTATTTCTAAGTAAGTCCTGGTTGTTTTAGTTTTTATAGGCCAAACTATATGGATGTCTTCTTTTATCCTATAGAGTCATTTTTTTTTTCCTTGTTGAACTTCTCCTGTAAGTGAAATAGGAAAACGTTTTTCCTAAACTTAAAAATTCAGGAAGTTTTGAATGGACATTAAAATATTGCTGCCTGTTGTGAGTTAGCAAAGTCCACCCAAGAGTACATTTTGACAAACCAAAATGTGTGGGAATTTTCCACGGCACCGCTGTCACAAGATACGAGGAGGATGACCATGTCTCTGGGAGCACTTTTCCATCTCTGCAAATTGAAAGTGCTAGTTGACAAAAATTTAAGAACCCAAGAGGGTCTTGATGGCAATGAAAGCTCTATATGTTAAAATACACCGTCTGGAATTTCTTCGGTGAGGGAAACCAGATTTGAGGATCAACTTCATTTCTCTTAGGTATCTTATTTCCTTAGCAACAATACTGTTTCACCTGGTAGAATTTGGTCCTAGAACTTTCTGATGATGACGATAACTAACGTTGCTATTCTCTAGAGCTGAGATGTAAAATCAAGTGTGGCAATTTGGACCATTTTTTTCCCTGACAGTGCTGACAAAAAGCTAGTTTAATTTCACAAAATAAACCCACTGAAATTCAGCCACTTCTGAAATGAGAGAGAGGGTGTCATTTTTATGTGCTCTATGAATGTCCTCTGGAGAAGATGCAAAAGAATAAATGTTGGCATAAGGCATTTGACATCTTAGTTAACAGTCAAGATATTTAAGAAAATATAGGGACAAATAGAAACAATAAATTTTTAACGATAATAAAAATTTAAACAAATAAATTTAAACAAATTTTTATGAATACAAATATCTGGTATATGTCCTTCTGCTTCAAAATGGGTAACAAGTGAAATAGTGTCAGGTTGTATCAGTGGAGTAATTCTATTTTTAGGAAGTTCAAATGTTAAGCTTAAACTGAATTATAACTTGACTGAAATATTTCATGAATGAGTTGGTTCATAAATGCTGATAATATTTTTAGTAAGTGCCAATTGCCTTGAATTCAGAAACCAACTATCTGAGTGGTCCTGTACATATTTTTAAATTAAATTTATTTAGTTTGCTAATATAGGAAAGATTATTTTCAGTGGGGTTTTCCTAATGAAATAGAGTAATAAGGAAAATAAGTTGCATAGCAATTAGAAATTATTTGTTGAATTCTGAAGTTTGGAAATATAATCTTTTTTTTTTTTTTTTTGTCAACGAGTTCTGTATCCTTAAACTCTTATTAGATCTCAGAGTATTTTGCAGAGGGGTGTTGCTTTTTCCCAAGGAGTATATTTATTATTTCGAAAACCTAATATAGCTTTCTTGGAAGTAGCCCTACTTGATGGCTTCCCTGTTATACACAATCTCAGGTTATTTTGAGTTTATTAAAATGAAAGTTCATTTCATTGTTATTCATGTAATGTCTGTGCTAGACCCTGAGAAAGATACAAAGTTAATTCTCATCCCTTACTTCCAAAGAGATACCATCTGGTAGGAATCCTTTTTTTTTTTTTTTTAATAGATCTTTATTGGAGTATAATTGCTTCACAATACTGTGTTAGTTTCTGTTGTACACCAGAGTGAATCAGCCATATGCACGCATATGTCCCCATATCCCCTCCCTCTTGAGCCTCCTTCCCATCCTCCCTATCCCACCCCTCTAGGTCATCGCAAAGCACCGAGCTGATCTCCCTGTGCTATGCTGCTGCTTCCCACTAGCTAACTATTTTACAATTGGTAGTGTATATATGTCGATGCTACTCTCACTTCGCCCCAGCTTCCTCCTCCCACCCAGTGTCCTCAAGTCCATTCTCTATGTCTACATCTTTATTCCTGCCCTGCAACTAAGTTCATCAGTACCATTTTTTTTTATAAGATTCCACATATATGTGTTAGAATATGGTATTTGTTTTTCTCTTTCTGACTTACTTCACTCGGTATGACAGACTCTAGGTCCATCCACCTCACTACAAATAACTCAATTTCGTCTCTTTTTTATGGCTGAGTAATATTCCATTGTGTATATGTGCCACATCTTTATCCATTCATCTCTCGATGGACATTTAGGTTTGGTTCCACATACTGACTATTGTAAATAGTGCTGCAATGAACATTGTGGTACATGTCTCTTTTTGAATTATTTTTGAATAGTACTATTTGCCTTTTACAATGAATGTTACATGCCAAATCTTCGTTTTATTCTAACAATTGTATGAAACAGGGTAGATGAAAAAGCTGGGCATAGAGACCTTGCAGAATCTTTTAAATATACAATAGCTAGTTGGTAGGAGAACAAGTACTAGATCCAGAGTCTTCTGATCCTGAAATCAGAGAACATCAGAAGCCTGAAAGATAAGCTCTAGTCCTGGTTGACCAGTTACTAGCTGTGTAGCCCTGGGTCAATCACTACCTCTGGGGCCTCAGTTTTCCCAGTTGTATAATAATGGAGTTGAAGTAGTTGGTCTCTAATGGTCCTTCTAGTTCTAAAGTTCCAAGATTATTTTCCCTGAAAGAGGTAATGTGACAAAGTGGAAGAAAGACTACGCTGTTTAGAGGCATAATTTCCTCAACTTTCTCTTCCTAGGTTGATATTCCTTTGCTACTTTCTGTGAATCCAGATAGAACTGAGTTTTTCTAAAGATGTGTCTTTTCTCCTTTCTTCCTATTCACTTCATTATAGGTCAGTGCTTTTGGCATCTTCTTTAACAGCTCACTGCTGTGGTTCCCATTTCTAAGACCTCTTTTTCAGAAGTCTGTTTGGCTCCTTTGAACATATTAAAGCTCTTTGCACTGGAAAACTCTGAATTCTCAGTAGCAGCAAGCAGCATTTGCTCTCTAAGGACTCATTGTAAGGAGTTAATGTCACTTCCACATCATCTTCCATGACCTCATTAAGACTGTCCAGTTGTACAAACCATGCAGTGTTGGGAATTTGAGGCATATCAAGTTCAAGACTAAGGAAATCAGGTCCACTCTCAAATTAGACTTCTTTCCACACACTGTTCATATCACTTCCCACCATCACTTTTCAATATTTTTCTTAACCTGTTAGTAGAACTGGGCCAAAATCCCTGCACACGCCACCCTCAGCCTCAGTATTGTTGATGAGCTATGAAATCGGTGTTACATTCAGTCCATCTTGGATACACAATTACTTCTTGCTTCATTGGATGCTGTATGGATATGTATTGGGTAGAAGAAACTTAAAATTTGCTGCCAAAGACTCAAAGTTTATTGAGTGACCAGGGGCATTGTTCAGGAATAGTAATGCTTTCTTTGAAAGATCATTATTCTCAAAATACCTATTAACAGCTAAGCAATAATCACAAATCAACCACTTACTGAATGTCTCAAATAACCCCTGTTGGTCTATTTGAATACCGTAATACCAGCAAGTTTGATTTGCAGTTAGCCGATTAGTATTGGATAGTTTTCTGTGTGATGAACAAGCTGGAGTTTTAATTTTAAATTCCCTGTTGAGTCTCCTCTAAGCAAGAGAGTGAGGTGGTCTATGTGGCTGCCTTAAAGCCAGAGAGTCTTTTTTTTTTTTTATGCGCAATAAACATAGAGGAAGGTATCTGTTTCCATGGTAGACTGATTCCATCAACATTAAAAGCAAATTGCAGAGAGCATTCACCAATTTCTATTATGAAATTGAGAAGTTCAGGGAATTTCCCTACTGCTGCCTGGTCTGTATTTATTCTCTATGCTAAATTTTGGTGTTAGACAATTGTTTGTAACATTCAAGTCAGTTAAATTAACCATGTCTGGCGTTTAAAATTCCTTTGGTTGTACTCTTATTATCACATAAACTGAGTGCCTTGTTTATTAATGCTCAGAGGCAGTGCGTGTAGTAGAAGGGGCACTGAGACAATCTGTCCAAGCATGACAATGGGGTGTATGTGATGGTGATGGTGGTGGTGGGTGGCGTGTGTATGTGTGTGTGTGTACGCATGTACACACATAGGTAGAGAGATTTAAGGGGGTGCTTATGTATCAAGCAAACAAGATCTTATAAGAATCCCACTGAAAATATCACATATTGACTTGGATGTGTTCCCAGCCTGGCTGGAACGTATTATATATCCCAATGAGAAAGTCTTCTGGCTGCACTGAGTTCTTGGACTCCTTCTTCTGGGAGACTATTTCTGATGAGTCAGGTTGATTCCACTTGATAGTCACCTTCATGAACCAGGTCAGAAACCATTGCTTTAGTGAAGCATTCCCTGACATTTCCAAACTCCAGGCCAAACTAACAGCTTTCTCTGTGCTTAGTGCATTTTACATACTTGCAATAAACATGATAGTGGGTGTTTACAAATCTGTCTCTCCAGCTATATTGTGACTTATTTTAGGGTAGCAATTTTGTTTTATACTTTTTAATACAAACAGTGTAGCAAGTGAGGAAGAATCTGAACTTCCAAGCCAGACTTGGTTTCAAATCAATTTCACTACTACACCTAGTCTCGAATAAAGTACTCAAAGCTTAGCCTGAGTTATTTTATATGGAAAATAAGTATGGTGATGTCTAATTCCATAAGGCTTTTTGAGAAGTGCAAAAAGGCCCTTATATTTCATTTCTTTGTATCTTACCTAAAGCCTAGTGCCTACCAGAAACATAAGGATCATTCAATATTCTCATGTCCTTTGACCTAGAATATCCTAGTAACCTAAAGTCCATCCTTCTTCTTCCAAAGGAAGTGGGCTCCTTCTCAATAATGGCAGCCTGACAAAGACATGGGATACCTTGGTGATGGCCAGGCTTTATCATTGAGGATATTTATGGAGACCATGTTTAGGGAGTCAACTATTCAGGAAACTATAAAAAAAGATGTCATCTCTATGTAGAAGGTTAATTCAGATGACCTCCTTCATTCAAGAGACAGTTTTTCAGTACTTACTATATGCCTGCCAGCTGGGCCGGATACTATGAAGATTACAATCTAGCGGATGGCAAAGATTTTTAAATTAAATAAATAAAAAATTACAACTAAATAAAGTAACTGTAATGAAGGCAAGAAATAAAAGCTGAGATCCTGAGTTTCTTTCCAAATGTAAACAACATGATTTAATGTTTAAATTTCCAGGAAAGTAGAAAATTGATCCACAAATTGCAGATGGAAATTTCAAGGTCCTTTGTAAATTTTTTCAACCCTACTTATTAAATCTTGTGTTCTCTTTCTTCCTGATTGGCCCATTTAGTCAGGTTCTTCTCCTGGTAGCCCAGTCAGCATTCCTGTGTCCATGGAGATGGAGTTTTCTTTACCTAGAAGCTTTTCCATCCCACTACTTAAAATACTGTTAATAATCCTGCCCAGTTTCCAGTATTATAAAATAAGCTGGTGAGACTAAATAATCTTTAAGATTTCTTAGCTCTAAAATATTTTGATTCCCTTAACCCTGCTAGTGAAGGAGGAGGGCAGAATGTGCTCCCTATATTTTTACTTCTAAATTTTATTTTCTGTGGTTGGTTACCATGATGAACTGTTTTTAGCTATACCTGGTATCAGAGCTCCAAACAGAAGAAGCTGGAATGTAGGGCATGCATTACATGAAAAGTAAAATGTTTTGAAAGGGCTTTGAAGTGTTGAATAGGAATATTGTATTAAGAACATTCCACCAAATGGAAGGAGCCTGGAAACTGGACAAACTGTGGATGTGCAGATGGTTATTACTAACCATCAGTCAAGTAGAGAACACAGCCTATGCGTACGGATCAATATGTCACGTGTCTTTATACATTGGGATGTACCAAGAATTTGTCAGCAGTTTTTATCTTGTATGTATTGCCTCCAAGGAGAAGAGTCAAATTGCCCATGTTACGCAGCCTAGAAGTTTTAGTTTTGTCTGCACCAATATGAATGAATCCATTTAAGATGTCTCATAGGAGAAAGGATGCTTCCATAAATGCAAATTGACATAAAATGGTGGGTTTGTTTGTTTGTAGATGAGTTGGGGGGCAGGGGGGCACAGAAGGAAAGATCCTCTATCTTTATAGTTCTTTTAAAAATCTTCTTTATCCTAATAGACAATCCACAAACTATAATAATCCAACATGCTCCATATCACCCAACAACATTTTACAATTAGAATGTGGGCAAATCGCTCTGCCTCAGTTAACACTGATGTTAAAGAACAGCAGAGAGGCCTTAGGTAGGTAGTCAGTCAGCCATTTGAAGTATTACAGAGAGGTGTTATTTCTCAGAGATAAGGAACAAAGAGGTCTTAATATCCGGCTCAGTCAGGGCAGGAAATTGCCTACTTCCTGAGCCAGAGTGGTAGAGGCTGTGGATGGGAGCCAGATATTGGAGGGAGGAGGCATGTAAGCACTGGAGACCTCAGGATTTTATCGTCGGGCGCATGGACTTTGTATCAGAATGTCAAGAACTCATTTTGTCTTTAGCCCAGAAAGATGCTTGGCAAAGAATTAATTACACTAAAGCATTCTTATAAATGTCATGGCTGGACATTAATTTTCACAGAAGGTTATTCATTCTCAGATGTTTATGCTTTTCATTCCTGAACCTCCCCAGACTGTGGTATGTGACAACATTTTAATTTTAAAGACTATCAATTATTCTGCTAATTCTAAATTCTACTATAAAAGTGTAAAGTACCAGGTTGACCTTGCATCCCTTGCCCTAATTACATACATGTGTTTTTATAGACCTTCTATCCAACCTCAACACCAACAAACTAGTTTACAAAGCACTTAACCTCTCTAGCTTTTTTTGTCCTCATTTGTAAATCAAGAGTGTTGAACTAGATGATCTCACATTTGTTTGGGTTCTAAAGAAAAGTGGCAGAAATTCCATGGGTATAAGTCTGTATGGTGGAAAAAGGAAATTTGGGGGATCCTGGGTACTTGAGTCCAAACCTCTGCATGTCCAATTATTAGATGTGTGACACTGGAAACATTCTCTAATCTCCTCAATCTAGTTTCAGCATTTGTAACTGGAATAATACCTGAGTTATATGGTTGTTATACAATTAAGTGACATGGGGCATTAAAGTGTCTGGCAGACACGTATTTAGTAGCTGTTTCTTTTCCCTTCCTTCCCTTCTTTCAGCATTATGTAGACAATAGATTTTACTAACTTTTATTAGAAAAAAATCCAGGTTCAGATGGTAATGTTGAAAGAAAAGAAGATAAAGACTAATTTACAGGAGGTCTAAAGATGGATTGAATTTTGACAAGCAAAAATAAGGATGTAGGACATTCTACCCAGGGAAGAATGTAATCAAATGTGTGATGGCTCTAATTAAAAGGTGTATGTGGAGAATAAGTCTCCTGATGCTATTGAAATGTAGACTTTATTGGCCAGGGTTAAGATATATATTTTATGTTTCTATCTCTTGACCTATAAATTAATTTTTTCTCAATTGTTTGTATATTGCACACAATATTCTCTGTTTTTTTCTTTTAAAAACATACTTTGGAGATCATCCTATCTGTACATAAAGCTCCTTCTTTTTCTTTATTTACTATTTATAATATACCATTATGTGTATATACTACAATTTATATAAATAGTACTCTAGTGGTGCATATTTAGGTGGTTACCATATTTTGCTTTTATAAACAAGGTTGCAGTGAATAATCTTGTATACACGCCACTTTACCACATGTGTAAGTAAATCTGTAGGATAGAGTCCTAAATGTGGATCTGCTGTATTTGTAATTTTGATAAGTCTGGTCAAATGCCCTGCAAACATGTTTTATTGATTTCAATGTACATAGTCTATGTATGAGACTGTTTCCCCACACTCTAGTCGATACAGAGTTAATCATAGTTTCTGAATTGGGCCAAAATCTTATAGATTTAAAAAAATGCTATTTTAATGTACTTTGAAGTAGCATTTCTTGAACGTCTTTTTATGTATTTAAGATTTGTCTGTATCTCCTTTCTGTGATCTATCTGTTCATAGTCTCTAATCATTAGGCTGCTGGATTATTGGGATTTTCCCTATTGATTAGTGGAAATTCTTTATATATTAGAGAAATTAGCTTTTTGTTTCTTATGCAGACATTTTCTCTAAATTTTGTGTTTGATTTTGATTATTGTGATTCTTACCACACAAACTGTTTAAAAAAATTTTTATATAGTGAAGTTTATCAGTTTTTTATGGCTTTTGGATTTTGTTTATACTTAGAAAAACTTTTCTCACTTGAGAGAATTTTTTTTTCATGGTTTCATCTATTTTATTGTTTCATTTCTTACACTTAAATCTTTGATCAATTTCAAATTTATTGTGGGGAGAGAGATGAATCCAAGTTTATTTTTTTAAGGTGGCTACCCAGCTTTCCCATCACAGACTATTATATAATCCATATTTTCAATGCCATTTGAATTGTTTCCTGTATTTTACTATATAACTATATGCATTTGGATCGATTTCTGGATTTTCTTGTCTGTTTCATAGGTTTTTTTGTCTATTTATGTGCAAGTAACACATTTTAAATTTATATTAGTTTTATAATATGTATCAAAACCTGGTAAAAATGGTTTCTTTCTCTTGCTTTAGTTTTTCAGAAAATGTATGACTATTTTTACTTGCTTATTTTTCTGGATGAATTTTAGAGTCAATGAGGTGTCCCACACCTACCCTCTAAAACAAATACATCAAATTTATAAATTAATTTAGGTGACATTGACTTTTAAAGTATTTTTTGATATTCCTTTCCAAGCACATTCTATACTTTTCCTTATGTCCAAGTGTGTATGTGTGCAGGTGTGTGTATGTCTATGTATGTGTGTGTATGTCTATGTATGTGTGTGTATATTTTGTGATTCTCAAGAGAAGATTAAATTTTTCTTCATATTGATCTGATTTCTCATTAAGTGTATTCCTAGATTTTGTTGTTGTTATTGCTTTTGTAAATCTTTTTCTCCTGTAGATCATCCAACTGGGTATTGTTTATAGTATAAGGACTGTGATTGTTCATTAATCTTTTACCAAACCACCTTATAAAGTTCTCTTATTGATATAATACTTCGTAAAATTGATTTCTTTGTTTTCTCCAGGTATACAATCATATCATCTGCATGATGGTAATTTTGCCTCTTTTTTTTAAACCCTAGTTTATTTTTCTTTTTGAATTGTGTTGGCTAATACCTCCAAGATAATGTTAAATGAAGGTATGGTAATAAACATTTATGTTTCATCCTTGACTTTTGTAGAAATTTTTTCTCTGGAACAATTTAAATATCATTGGAATGATCAATTTTTTGAAGATTTGGCAGAAGTAGCCCATTAAGTCAGATGATGATTGAGATGTACACTTCTTTGCATTATAAAGTATGATTATCATTCCCTTCTTATTAAGAGTTTTAAAAATCAAGAACATGTAAATAGACAACAAAGGGAAGAAAATAGATCACGTACTGTAATGTTTTTTAATAGAGGCAATAAAAACAGAAAGCATGACAAAAATGACAGAATTAAGACCCAACAAGACTGGCCTCTATAAATGTAAGTGGGTAACTCACCTATTAAAAAAAATCATTTTTGATCATAATAAAAAATTCAACTCTATGTTTTATATAAAAACTATGCCTTGGAAGAGCTGAAATGAAAAAACCCTCGGATCTCTTTTAAACGGATAAAAAAGATGCTTAACCTGACCCATACAAGAGAAACCTACAAATCACTATATTAAGCTACACCTTTTCACCTACCAGATTGGCAAAAATCATAAAGTTTAACGTCATAGTGTGTTGGTGAGGATGAGTGAAACAGGCACTCTTATACATAATTAGTAAGTGTGTACATTGTTAAACCTCTCTGGAGGCCAATATGGTGATGGCTATCAAAATTATAAATTCATATAGCCTTTGTTTTCACATGTTTACTCGTAGAAATTTACCCTATGAGCACACTGAAGTGTGTGTCTTTATAAGGATATTTGTTTCAGTATTGTTTATAATAGCAAGAGTTTTGAAACAGCCTAAATGTTTAATGATATGGGTTTGATTAAATAAGTTATGCATGATTACATTATGGAATAATATGAATTCCTTAAAAAGAATAAGGTATAGATAAAGCATTATCTCTGAAATATGTTTTTAAGTTTAAAAAGCAAGGACAGCACATTATATTGGGTTGGCCAAAAGGTTTGTTCATTTTTTTCTGTAAGATGGCTCCAGTAGCACTTAGTTGTCTTTAACTTCATTCGAAACAATTTTGTTAGATTGTATTGCGACAGCTGTCGTATCAGCGTGCATTTTTTAAAAAACTTATCAAAATTGGTCAATTTTTGTGTATCCATTTTTAATATTGAAGATGGAAGAAAAAGCACAAAATTTTTGGCGTATTATGCTTTATTATTTCAAGAAAGGTAAAAATGCAACTGAAATGCAAAAAAAGGATTGTGCAGTGTATGGAGAAGGTGCTGTGACTGATGGAACGAGTCAAAAGTGGTTTGTGAAGTTTCATGCTGGAGATTTCTCACTGGGCAATGCTCCATGGTCGGGTAGACCAGTTGAAGTTGATAGTGATCAAACTGAGACTTTACTTGAGAACAATCAACGTTATACCACGCGGGAGATGGCCGACATACTCAAAATATCCAAATCAAGTGTTGAAAATCATTTGCACCAGCTTGGTTACTTTAATTGCTTTGATGTTTGGGTTTCACATAAGTTAAGCGAAAAAACCCTCTTGACCATATTTCTGCAGGAGATTCTCTACTTAAGCGTAATGAAAATGTTCTGTTTTTAAAACAAATTGTGACGGGCGATGAAAAGTGGATACTGTACAATAATGTGGAACGGAAGAGATCGTGGGGCAAGTGAAATGAACCACCACCAACCACACCAAAGTCTGGTCTTCATCCATAGAAGGTGATGTTGTGTATATGGTGGGATTGGAAGTGAGTTCTCCATTATGAGCTCCTTCCAGGAAACCAAACTATTAATTCCAACAAGTACTGCTCCCAGTTAGACCAACTGAAAGCAGCACTCGACAAAAAGTGTCCGGAATTAGTCAACAGAAAACGCATAATCTTCCATCAGGATAACACAAGACTACATGTTTCTTTGACGACCAGGCAAAAACTGTTACAGCTTGTCTGGGAAGTTCTGATTCATCTGCTGTATTCACCACACATTGCACCTTCGGATTTCCATTTACTTAGGTCTTTACAAAATTCTCTTTGCTCAAAAAGATGAAGAGTTTTGGGAAGACTGAATTATGAAGTTGCCTGAAAAATGGCAGAAGGTAGTGGAACAAAACGGTGAATACGTTGTTCAATAAAGTTCTCGGTGAAAATGAAAAATGTGTCTTTTATTTTTATTTAAAAACTGAAGGAACATTTTGGCCAACCCAATAATTTAGTGTTAAAAGTATATGAAAATATTATGTATGTCTACACGTACACATACACACACAGAGACTCGTACATGTACATATATCTATATATATATATATACCTGTCTGTAGATACATAGATTATTTCTATAAGGACAAAGAAGAACTGTTCAGAGTGATTGCTTTTGTGGAGAACTGGATGTCTGGGTAGAGAAGCAGAAGTAGAATGGAATGCAAGGAGCAACTGTAAGCATATAAATCAGTAAAACGTATTGATCATTCTAAATGAACATTTTCTGTTATAATAATTATTGGCTTTTTAAAGTAGATCTAAATATAGATAACACTAACTTCTTACTCTGTTTTTTTGTTTGTTTGTTTTGTTTTTGTTTTTTGGCTGCACTGCATGGCATGTAGTATCTTAGTTCCCCAACCAGGGATCAAACCTGTGCCCCCTGCATTGGAAGCACAGCGTCTTAACCACTGGACCACCAGGGAAGTCCCTAACTTCTTACTCTGGTAAGAGGATTTTGGAAGAAATTAAAGAATACTAATCTCATTGTCTTCAGGGGAACAAATACAAATACTAATTCTTCATCCCTTTTTTAAAAGCAAAATATAAGTATTTTGGATAAAATTTAAAGGGTAATGGCTAAAATAATAAAATATATAGTAAAAGTAAAGGAAACATAAATATGATGTAGCTCATGGAAGTTAGGAGAGGAGAAAAAAAAAACTCATGATAAATAGATAGAACAATGGCATAAAAAGTTCACCATATCTATAATATATAACTACAAAAAATGAATTCAATTAATCTGACAAGTCTTTTAATAATATACTATTTACAAAATAAAACCAAATGACATAAGTCTGAACATAAAAGTGATAAAGGTACACCAGGAAAAAATTAACTGATTAACAGAGAACACAACTTTAACTGTACTTGTCTCAGACCAAAGAAAACTTAAGGTGACACCTATTCCATATTTTCCAGACTTCTTTAAAAAAAATCATTCAATCTATTATCTCCAAGTTTATCCAAAGGCTCCTTAAACACCTTTTTACTTTTTAACCAGAAATGTATACTTGGAGAAGAATTTTATGTCTTTTTGATCTTTTATTAAAAAAACCTTCAAAATGTTGATATACAAGCCAATTTTCTCAAGTTAGTAGGGCATCCTATATACATTTAGTTCTTTATTTTGTGTAAACTTAAGCCACTTACCAGTTTTCTTCCCTTTTTTGGATTAAAGAGAATCCTTGTTATTTTTTAAGAGCCCCTGTTCATATGCAAGCCTCCTCTCCTGCACCTTTCCCAGGCAGCCGCTCCTCTTTCCTGGTGCCTCTTACCGCTTTGTTTTTACTGGAAAATGTTCACCCAGAATAAGAGGTGCAATGGGATGGAGGTTTTTCCTTTCAAGGTTAAGACAGTGTTTTCTGCTTAATTTATGTTCTGTTTTTTTGGTGATTTCCAGAATTAAATTGCCCTATAGCTTAAGGAAATAGTTTTCAGTGACACCTAGCTTCTTCCTCTGGCTGATGACAACTTAAATCTCTGGAACACCAAGCAGTTAGGAAGTCCTGACTTATTTAGATAACTTCAAGTCAATTCCAATTTTGAGTGCCTATACTGTATAGAACTAGGCATTTGCAGCAACATGAATGGACCTAGAGATTCACTTACTAAGGGAAGTAAGCCAGACAGAGAAAGACAAATATCGTATGATATAGCTTATATGTGGAATCTAAACAAAAAAACAGATACAAATGAAATTATATACAAAACAGTAAAAGACTAACAGACATAGAAAACCAATGTATGGTTACCAAAGGGGAAATGGGGGGAGCAATAAATTAGGAGTTTGGGATTAACTGATACACACTACTATATATAAAATAGATAAACAACAAGGACCTACTGTACAGCACAGGGAACTATGTTCAACATTTTGTAATAACCTATAAGGGAAAAGAATCTGAGAAAATATACATAATGTATAACTGAATCATTTTGTTATACACCCGAAACTAACACAACATTGTAAATCAACTGTACTTCAATTTTAAAAAAAAAAGTAAAAAAAAAAAAAAAATAGGGGAAACTGAAATGCAAATAGTCAGTTGTGGGGTTGTTGCTTTTTTCCTTCATTTAAAAAACCTGCAGCAAAGTGGGAATATGGGGCTTTCACATTGTCTTCTCTTAGCTGACTAAATGAAGGAATGGTCAGGTGCTACATAGGATTACGGCTGTTTGTGCTTACATTTAAGGAAGATAGTGTCTGGGCTGGAGGAGGACTTAGGAAAGGTAGAGGGTGTAAGCCAGGGTAGCTTTAGGTAACGAAATATGAACACAAAATTCCATTTAGAAAATACATTTATGCATGGATGAAGGGTAAGCTGTTCATGATATTTTGAATAAGTACTGAGGATATCATTATTACTGACCGATAAGGAACAAAGATTAAGCCATTTTCCTAGGTGAGTTGGGTGAGACATCTTTTAAAGATGTCATCACATCTGAGCTTCCCCAAAAGCTGCGCCTCAAGATATGGGTGTGTTCTGAGATACTGAGGTACTGATTCCCTCAGCCCTTGAGGATGCCAGGAGAGACATGGACTGCTCGGTACTGGTCCCCTCCACCGTAGAAGATTTTTGGAGGGCACTGGATAATGAAATCCTCTTGGTTTGTTTGGGACTTTCCTTGTTTTAGCACTGAACGTTTTGTATCTTGGGAAATCCCTCAGTCTCAGGCAAACAGGGACGGTCACCCTACCTCAGAGCAGTCTGTGCGCACCGGAGGGTCTGCAGCAGATCCTGTGGTCCCCGTGGGCATTCAGCTCTGTTGTGATGGACCGAGCTGAGCATGACCAGGAAGGTACTCTTGCACCTTATCATAAGCGTTACTAAGCAGTGGTATTAAAGGCCCTTGCCCATTTAACCTAAGTTGTTAAATTATTGCTGTAGAGTTGTTTCTAATATTTCTCATCCTTTTAATGCTTGTAATGATTTCTCCCATTTTATCTTGATATTGGTCACTTGTTCTCTCTCTTGTCCCCCTCCCCTCTCCTCCTACCCTTTTCCCTCCCCTCCCAACCTTCTCGCTCTGCTCCTCCTCTCTCTCCCCTTTTGTTTTTTAAATTAAACTTGCTAGGGATTATTCAGGGTTCTGTGTTCTCAAGATGAATTGACCCATTTAATATTTTGAAATATCCCTCTTTATTTCTCTTAATTCTTCTCACCTTAAAGTCTACTTTGATATCAATATAGTCATACCAACTCTCTTTTGATTAATGCTTGCTTGGTGTATCTTTTTTTGTTCTTTTATTTTTAAACATTGTGTATTTCTATATTTCTGGTGTATTTCTTATAAGCAGGCATAATTGCATTCTTTTAAAAATCCAGTCTAAAAATCTTGTTAACCAAAATCTTTCATTCATTTATATATAATGCAATTACTGATATAGCTGGGTTTAAGTCTACCATACTTACTATCTGTTTTCTATTTTTCCTTTCTCTTTCTGTTTATTAGAATTCCTTTCCTGCCTTTCTTTGTAATAGTCAAAATTTTTTAATATTCTACTTTATCTCCTGTGTTAGTCTTTCGTTATACTTTTTAATGTCCTTGTTTCAGTGGTTACCTTAAAAGTTACAAGACACATTCTAACTTATAGTCTATCTTAAATTAAATACATTTACTGCTTTTTCAACAATTCAAGAAATTTAGAACAATATAACTCCATTATTCTCTACCTCACTCTTGCCATTTTCGCTTTTGTCATATGCTTCTACATGTTGTAAGCCCCACAGACATTACACTATTGTTATTTTAAACAGTCAATATTCTTTTATATTTATCAACATATTTACCCTTTTCAGAACTGTCCATTGCTTCTTGTACTTCTACCTGTTATTATTTTCTTATAGCTTAAAATACATTCTTTAGTATTTCTTATAGTAAATGTCTCTTGGTTGTGAATTCTCTCAGCATTTGTGTGTGTGTATGTGTATGTTTTCTTTCAGCACATCAGTGGCCTTATCTTCTATTAGTTATTTATCCATCAAACCTGAATTGAATACGTCTTATTCAATCAAAGTTGCTTTCCTCAATAAACCTTTATAAGTAAACTTACAAAACTTTTCTGCTGAACAACTGATGAATCCTGCCTGGCTACTTTTAGATTGTTATAGCCATTCTTTAGTTTTCCTGCTTCCCTAGTGCTTTACTTCACAGATGGACAGAGATGGCAAATACATGAAATGAATGAAA
This sequence comes from Eschrichtius robustus, assembly GCF_028021215.1. Lineage (NCBI taxonomy): Eukaryota > Metazoa > Chordata > Mammalia > Artiodactyla > Eschrichtiidae > Eschrichtius > Eschrichtius robustus. The sequence goes on along the minus strand of NC_090826.1, from coordinate 128,150,207 downwards.
CAAGTACTGGGGAAAACATAAGTGCTATCCAAGCAAATTCAAGTTATCAGGATCTTATCACTGCTAGAGATCTGTCCCTTTAAGACATCAATACCATTGTCAATCTTACTTTTTTAGTTCACATTTTTTTCTTCTAATGAGATGATAAACATTTATCAGTGTTCATGTCTTATCTCTTTTATTCTATATGATTCATTTTGTGGTGTGGCGGTTTTCAAGTCTAAATTGGAAAGTAGCTTCTTCTGGCATTCTAGTTATAGTTACAAATACCAAATTCAAAACATAAGAGATTAATGGAGTCACGCCATATGCACATTTAACTCATATAATTCAACCATACATGCTGCACAAAATTAAAATAAAGAAGAACACTTTGAATAGGGTGGACGGTTTCACCCACAATTTCCCTCAATGAGCACAAGAGCCCAGCAGAGCATGAATGGGAAGATGTGAATCTGATCTTTCTTTAGATGCTCTTGTGGTGTGAGCATCTTACTTCCCTGACCTCAAAGCCCGACCCCCAACAGAACACAATGCCATCATAAAAACACATAGTTAACTAGATGTTCTTTAAAACCCTAATATAAACTCTCCAATTACCCAGCAGCATTTGCATGTTCTATCACTTGACTATAACAAATAATTTTCTCCTAGAATTATGATTTACTTGGAGGCCATCTGCAACAACATGAAATGTATCCCTCAGACTTTATTAAATGCTTCCAATAGATACCACCTCTTCTCTCATAGATTGTCATGAGATAGGATCAAAGTCTAGCCAAGAAGATAGGCACAAAAAACAATGGGAAATATATAATGCTTCATGAAAAGTGCTTCATGAATAGACACTTGTACAAGTGCATTATGGAGACTTAGAGCTAAGTGGGAAATAACAGGTTGGCAAATGAACCAAAGCAAAGCATTAAAACCAATAAGAATAGCATGGAAATAGACTCCAAAGCGCAAAAGTACGCAACAGTTGTTTATTTTTTTTTGAATGTTAATTGATGTAACTTTATTATTTTATTTATTTATTTTTAAAATAAATTTATTTATTTTTGGCTGCGTTGGGTCTTTGTTGCTGCGCGCAGACTTTCTCTAGTTGCGGCGAGCGGGGGCTACTCTTATTGCGCTGCGCAGGCTTCTCATTACCGTGGCTTCTCTTGTTGAAGAGTACCAGCTCTAGGCACACAGGCTTCAGTAGTTGTGGCTCGCGGGCTCTAGAGCGCAGGCTCAGTAGTTGTGGCACATGGGGTTAGTTGCTCTGTGGCAAGTGGGATCTTCCCAGACCGGGGCTCAAACCCGTGTCCCCTGCATTGGCAGGCAGATTCTTAACCACTGCACCACCAAGGAAGCCCTACACAACAGGTCTTTAAAAAGCAAGATATTTGTGGTAGTTTAAAACCCAGGTATATGTTGAAGACAAAGGCATTTGGAAAGGAAAGCTATATTATGAAGTGAATTAAGATGCTCTTCTAAGAAATTTGGATTTAATTCTTTTGTTACAAAAAGCCATCATCTTATTTGGTTCTTAAATGTCCTTGTGAGAAAACTGTGACCCAGGTAATTCTGGACTTCTGCACACACACCGGAGGTGGGACTTAAGCTCAGATGTCCCAATTCAAATTCATTGCTCTCTCAACTCCACCAGACTGCCTTTCACTGCAGATTCCAAGCTACTTCTCATACCTACAGTTAGTTCAGTCTTGTTTTTCCCTCACTACCAATCTGGTCATGATCTGCCCTTTCCATCTTTTGGGATAGCCCAACCCTGACAATACCTCTGGACTTTTACTTTATTTGGAGTTTCAAGTTGGTGGCAAACCTAAAGAGTTGTCAAAAGCAGACAGTTAGAATGTAAAATTACTTGGCTGTGAAATTTCTGTGGAAAATTCAAAACACCCTGCACTTAACACAATGCCAGAGCTGATTAGTGCAGTTTATTGCTAAGCCCCAAGGGACACCTGCAGGCTTTTACCTTCAGTCTAGAACCCCTGGCCCGAGGAAAGGTGTAATGCCATGTTAGTTCCGCACTCTTTCTATTAGAGTTTGCTCAAAGCTGCCGACACCAGATGTGTTACAAACGAACGTTAATTCTCCTCCAGCATCTGGATCGCATGTACTATGAGGGGCAAGATTTATGCCCTGCTGAAGCATTCCCCGGTTTTTAGCACAGAAGTGATTGAACTCCAGATGTTAACAAGATGCAGAGACCTTTTAGTATGATTAAAAACATGATTTCTTGTTTTGCTCATGACAAAAACCATTGGATTAACTTATTAGAAGTGGAGCTGCCGTCCTGCTCATTGGAAGCCGTGTCTACTTTAGCTATTGGAGCTTGTTGTCGAAGATTTTATGAAGAAAGAATGACTCACCAACTCCTAAAATCATCAACTTCAAGGGCCTTCTCAAAATCAGAGGTTACAAAGGTAGATATTCTCTAAGCACTTAGATAAAGATTTAGGTGAGAATGAAAATCAACACAAGTGTTTGCATGAATTAACTAAATCAGGATCTTCTCCCTTTCAATAATTGTATTATCAAAAAACATGGAACCACAGCCTTAGAGCCTTACAGCTAGAATGATTCCTCAAAGATCATCTGATCTGCTTTTCCCTTCCTCAGTCCTTCTCTTCCTCCACCTTACAGGGAGGAAGAGAATGGTCTCCTTGTAGTGTCAGATGACTGAGAACCAAAAGGATCCAGTGTTTTGATACAGGTCTCAAAACCAGTAAACAATGAACTTGCTGAATTCACATCATCTATTTTCAAAGTATAGTATTTTCTCAATGATAAAATGCACTTGCTCATAATTTACTTTTTCCATGGTTGAAATGCATCTCATATTTAGTGTGAACATTTAGTAAGTTTGTTTATTTTTGTGCCCACAGTTGTTATTAAATTAATGGTGCATATGACAGTCAATGGCATCTTAGAATCTAGAAAATATGGTAACTACTGATTTCAGTAGACAGAAACCTTGAACTAATAAGCAATCGTCTGGATTTTTTACTACTACCATAATCTAAGAATCTGTAAAATGTGTTATTACGCTGGTGAGAAAATGCCTTCCTGTGGAGATACTCTTTTTATGGTGTTCTCATCTTACCTAGTCAAAATAAAGGAGGAACTAAATTGATTTTAATATAAAACTTTGAAATAGAACATATGATCATGTTGAATAGTCTTCATTAATCATGAGTTTGGTCTATTTCCAGTACACCTTTCGAGAGTTTGTGGACTTACTATCTAAATGGTTTATGAATTTTAAGACCTTAAGTCATCATTTACCTCCAATGTCTTTGTTTATTCTGTTCTAATGTCTTCCATGATAAAATTCATTTTCTTCATAAATCACTTATGTGACCCTGAAGAGGTATAATGTGTGTTAGTTAAAAATAGTGTACTCCTAATCATGAGTGGTGATTCATTCTTTTTTTTTTTTTTTTGGCTGTGTTGGGTCTTTGTTGCTGCGTGCGGGCTTTTCTCTAGTTGCGGTGAGCGGGGGCTACTCTTTGTTGCGGTGGGTGTGCAGGCTTCTCATTGCGGTGGCTTCTCTTGTTGTGGAGTGCGGGCTCTAGGCACGCAGGTTTCAGTAGTTGTGGCACGCGAGCTCAGTAGTTGTGGCTCGTGGGCTCTAGAGCACAGGCTCAGTAGCTGTGGTGCACAGGCTTAGTTGCTCCGCAGCATGTGGGATCTTCCCGGATCAGGGCTCGAACCCGTGTCCCCTGCATTGGCAGGAGGATTCTTAACCACTGAGCCACCAGGGAAGCCCAGTGATTCATTCTTTACAACATTATCTATGGCCAAGAAAGGAAGAATCTGGAAGCACCTTTTCTTAAATTTGTTTACAAGTGTTTTACTGTTTGACTCTGAATTTCTCTTGTCAAATTTACTGTAGAACTCAACCCATTCCACATTTCCCAACAAAATCACTCATATATTGTAGATTTAACTAAAGATTTTGTAGCAGAATGGGAGGTAGGTGTTGAGCTTTCCTCATAAACTTATAGCAAACAATTTAAATACAACTCTCAGCTAACTATTTAAACAATCACAGTAGACATTTTAATTATTCCCCAAGGGTTGTTTGCTTTGTTTTGGTTTAGTTTCCTCTTCCCGCAATACCCAGCCTTGCATTAATTTTTCTTTACTCCAGGATTTTCTGTCAGCAGTTTAAAGCTCCTCATCCCTATTCATTCAAGCTTTCGTTCAACAAATAATTAAGGGCTTACTGGGAAGCAGTCACTCACCTACTGTGAGACAGATACATCCCAGGTAATAGGGATAGGACAATGAACAACAACAAAAATATCCCTGCTCTGATGGAGCTTATTTTCTTCCAGGGGACGGGAATGGTGCATGTGGCAGATGTCAGATGAGGACAAGTGCCATGAAGAAAAAATATGTATCAGACTAAGAGGAAAGAAGGAGTGACTGCAGTGTGTGTGCACATGTGTGTGCACGCAAGCACAGGAGTCATTGAATTACAAGGGGAAGCTAGGGAAGACCTCTCTGAGAAGAAGACATCGAGAGAGACCTGAGGAATGAGAACAAATCATGAGGAGTCACCTCCACTGTTCCAGTGGAGGAACAGTTCACCTCCACTCCAGCTTCTACCACCAAAGTTCATAGATGACTCCTTATAGGACTCAACAAAGCAAATGATCTACCAGCAACAGAACCAACCTTCCACGGGCATTTTGCCACTATGTTTTGTTAACGGTTCCTTATGGTCTTTGCCTTAATTCCTAAGAGGCTAATTAATCAAAATGTGTCTTCCAAACAAATCACTAACCTGAAATAAGAACCACAGGCCAGGTTGTCAATGTGTCTAAGCTTTTAAGTGGAATTCTTATAAATCAAATCCAGAAAAATAAGAGCCACATAAAAATATTGTCTTCCTTTATCCTTTAACCTGACCCAATATTTCTTTTCTAGAAATCTTTCCCAAAGAAATGACACAAATGTGGATGAAGCTTTATGTGCAGTGATGATCACTGGACTATTATTTATAAAACTGAAAACTTGACAATCTAAACTATAAGATAATTTTTATTAAAATAATAAAGTAGGGATCATTAAGCTGTTTAATGTCTACAAATAATTATTGATGATATGGTAAATTGACTATAAGTGGTAGAGGTAGAGAAAATGGTATCAAATAGTGCACAGAATATTACCTCAACTATAAACAAAAAGTTTGGAAAAATTAGAAGTAACTCTAACAAAATTGTGATATTAGTTTTGCATACTCTAGATTTCACATAATGGAATATACAACAGTTTAATGGAAAATACATATAAGTGCACGTACTCTTGTTTCTGGCTTTCTTCAGTCCGTGAAATGTTATTGAAACTTCATGTTGTTGAATGCGGCAGTAGTTCATTCCTCTTCTATTTTTTTAATTTTTGTTGGCTGAGTAGTATTCATAATTTTTTTCTCCATTAACCTGTTGATAGACCTTTAGGTTGTTTCCAGTTTGGGGTCATTAAAAATAAAGCTGTTATGAACATTTGTATATAAGACATTTTGTGGACATATGTTTTCAGCTTTTATTGTAAATACCTAGAAATGAAATCACTGGTCAAATAGTAAATGTACTTTAATACAAATTGTCAAACTGCATTCTAAAGAGGTGTACTATTTTACACTTCTACCATCAATGTTTGAGAGTTTCTGTTGCTTTTCATCCATAAAACCAGTGAATAGTGACAGTTTTTTTTTTACACCATTCTAAATGCATGTATAGTAATGCTTCATTGTGGGTTTGATCTGTGTTCCCTGATTACTGATTATGTGTAACATATTTTCTGCTACTTGTTGGTCATATATATTTTTTCTTTTGCAAAAGTTCTATTCAAATTTTTTAACCATTTTTGAAAAATTGAGGGTTTTTTATACTGTATAAGGCATATATACATATATATATGCTACAAGCCAGATATATGTATTATGTATTATCTGATATTGAATTATCATAATGCATTATAGACATTTTCCCCCCAGTCTATGGCTTGCATTTTAATTTCCTAAGGATGTCATTTAAAGACCAGAGTTTGGTTTTTTAAAAAGTTTTTAATTAAGTTAATTTAAATTTTTTTCATTATGGTTAGTGAAAATCTTTGTCTTTTTAATCAACCTAGCTAGATGTTTATAAATTTTATGGATACTTTTAAAGAAGTAGCTCTTAGATTTTTAATTTTTCTCTATTGATATTCTTTTCTCTATTTCACTGATTTTTGCTCTTGTCTTTATAATTTTCTTCTTTACACTTCTTTTATGTTTAATAGTTATCTTTTTCTAGCTCCCTTTTTTTTTTAATTTTTGAATTTTATTTTATTTACTTTTTATACAGCAGGTTCTAGCTCCTTAAATGAAAGCTTAGATCATTGATGGAAGACATTCTTTTTTTTTTTCTTTCTAATATAAGCACTAAACCTATAAATTTAACTCCAGGCACTGCTTTAGCTGCATCCCAGCTAAATGATATGCTGTTTTCATTTTCATACAGTTGAATATTATCTTATTTACCTTGCAATTTTCTTCTTTAATTCACTGCTTGAGAGGTATGTTGTTAAATTTCCAAATACATGGGAATTTTTTATATATCTTGTGTTATTAATTTCTTATTTAATTTTGTTGAAGTTAGAGGGTATATTCTGTATGACTTCAATTCTTTTTAGTTTATCTAAACGTGTTTTATAGTCCAGCATATGGTTTCTCTAGGTATATGTTCCATTTGTACTTGAAAGGAAAGTCTATCCTGTCATTGTTTGTGTATGTCAAATAAGTTTCAAGTTGTTTGGTAGTGTTGTTCAAACCTTCCTGACTGATTTTCTATCAACTTGTTTTATTACTAGGACAGAAGTGTTTTTGCACCCAACTATAATCATGGACTTTTCTATTTCTCATTTCATTTTTATGTTTCTGTTTTATGTATTTCTGAAGCCCTGTTTTTTTTTTAACATCTTTATTGGAGCATAATTGCTCTACAATGGTGTGTTAGTTTCTGCTGTATAACAAACTGAAGCAGCTATACGTATACATATATCCCCATATCCCCTCACTCTTGCATCTCCCTCCCACCCTCCCTATCCCACCCCTCTAGGTGGTCACAAAGCACCGAGCTGATCTCCCTGTGCTATGCGGTTACTTCCCACTAGCTATCTATTTTACATTTAGTAGTGTATATATGTCCATGCCACTCTCTCACTTTGTCCCAGCTTACCCTTCCCCCTCCCAGTGTCCTCAAGTCCATTCTCTACATCTGCGTCTTTATTCCTGTCCTCTGCCTAGGTTCTTCAGAACCATTTTTTGTTTGTTTTTTTAGATTCCATATATATGTGTTAACACATGGTATTTGTTTTACTCTTTCTGACTCACTTCACTCTGTATGACAGACTCTAGGTCCATCCACCTCACTACAAATAACTCAGTTTCATTTCTTTTTATGGCTGAGTAATATTCCATTGTATATATGTGCCACATCTTCTTTATCCATTCATCTGTCAATGGACACTTACGTTGCTTCCATGTCCTGGCTTTGTAAATAATGTGAAGCCCTGTTATTAACTCTATACATATGAAGATCTCTAGAAGTTCAATTTGGTTCTTCTTTACTGTTTCCACTTCTCTTGTTCTTATGTTCCTCTTTTACTTTAAATTCATGATCATATTTGTAATAGCTGTTTTAATATTCTTTATCTGCTAATTTACCATCTCTATCATTTCTGCATCTGTTTCTATTGATTCATTTTTCTTTTGGTTATGGGTCGAATTTCCAAGGTTTTTTGTTTATCTAGTCCTTTTTGATTGTGACTATTACACTGATGAGTTTGGGTATTTTGTTTTCTTCCTTTTTTTTAGGGACCAGCAGGGAGTTCCTTTGGTCCACCCAACCTTTGGTAGTGCTGTATTAAAACCTTTGTTTTAACCCCATCAATATCTGTTTTGTTCATCCCACAGTTTAATAGCCGTCTAACGATTTCCACCCTGCTGGATGAATCCTGTGACTCTCCTGTTTCTTCTTTGATTTGTCCCTATCAGTATTTGCTTTATTCATCTTACTCCTTAATAAGGTTTTAAAAATTTCCACCCTAAGACTAGCCTTTTGATTCTGTCCTCTTCCTTTCCCCTTTCTCCTATTAACCTAATATTATTAGGATATGTGAGACCCATGAGGGGAAGCTGAAATAGCAAATTCAACAAGGCTTCCTGAATGTTTTCTTTCTTTAAAGAGTGTTGAATTTTGTTTGGAGTGCTGGTTAGATTAATTGAGATTCCACTTAGTTCTTTCAGGCATTTTTTTAAAAAAGCTTTCTTAGTGGAAGTCTGAGTTGTCTCTTCTCTAGAGCTAATTTTGTCCTACAACTAAGGTGTAAACTTCTTGAGTCTCTACTCTATGCTATGGGTGTTCAAAAAAGTCCCTCCATTTTGGATGACTAGAATACAAATGTGGTCTCAAAAGTGTTTTCAGGGACAAAGCCGGGGGTTTATAGAGCTCACTTCATTTTCTTTACTTCCTATAGAAAGTTCAGTGTCTGAAAACAGTTGTCTTTTTTTTTTTTTATTTCTTATATTTTGTCCAGTTTTCTAGATTTTTTTATGACAGGAAGGCAAGTCAGGTACCAGTTATTCTGTCATGGTCAGAAAAGTAATTTTGATCTTTATATTGTTAAAAAAATCTGTTTATAGTTTCTAAATTTTCTACAATGAGCAAGTATTACTCAGAAAATATATGTAATATTATTGCATGAGTTTTCTATTGTTTCTGTAACAAGTTACCACAAACATAGTGGCTTTAAAAACATAAAATTTTTACCTTGCAGTTCTGTAGGTCAGAAGTTCAGTAAGAGTCTCACTGGGCAATATAAAGGTGTTGACAGGGCTGCATTCCTTTTAGAGGCTCTAGGGGAGAATCTGCTTCTTTGCGCTTTCCAGGTTTTAGATGTTGCCTGCATTCCTTGGCTCATGGCAACTTTCTCCATCTCAAAGTTAGAAGCGTAACATCTTCAAATCAATCTCTTTCTGACTCTGATTCTCCTGCCTTACTTTATCACTGAAATAATTTCTTCTGATTACATTGGAACCACCTGGATAATCCAGGATAATCTCCCAACCTCAAGATTCTTAACTTTATCACCTCTGCAAAGTCCCTTTTGCAATGTAAGGTGACATATTCATAGGTTGCAAGGATTAGAATGTAGATATCTATGGGAGACCATCATTCTGCCTTCCACAGTTATTAAGGTATTTGTCACCAATTATTAGGATAATAAATCATCATTCTTAGAATGTACTATAACAAAAGTTATTCTGTTTACATATTCCACATACACTCTGAAAGACATGAGGGCACCTGGGTTTTGGTAACATTTAAGCAGATTTTGCTATTGATTTTCCTGAGGCCGTGTGAAGTTGAAATACTGCTTATGTCATAATGGATGATGCTTTGTCTACAGGGTAGATAACATATTTACAGATAATTGGGATTTGCCAAATATGGTCCTAAATTCTTTGGTTCCCAGTCTCTGATTTTCCTCTAGCCTACCCCTGATTTCTTGTGACATCTCTGAGCATACCTGCCAGACGAATTTTTACAGCTATTTTTACCACTCCCTAAGCACTGTACTGAAAATTTTATTCTCAGAAGTTACCAAAACATTCTCCTTTTGATATCCTAGGTCTATAAATGGTACCATAGTTTTCTAGACTTAGGCTTAAAACCACACTCACACTTGCCTAATTTTTATCCTGATCTTTACTTTTTCCACCTAATCTAATGTCAGACTTTGTAGGTTTTTTTTTTTTAAGAAATCTGTCAGACGAGCTCTCACATACTTCGTTTCATTTTAATTCCCACAACCATCACTGTATTTCAGGTTCTTGTTATTATAGTTGAATTTTCACAAATACCTTCTAAAGAGTCTTCTTACTTATAATCTTCATCCAAACCACTTTTGCTAGATGAGTCTTCCAAAAGATTCATTTCTACACAAAAATTTTTAGATTTTATTTTAGTGTTCATAAAATAAATTTCTAATTCTTCAGTATAACATAAACCCCTCCACACTTTCATTTTAACAATTTAAATCCTTCATGTTGTATCTCAAATTCAACTTCCTTTTATTTTGTTTTCCTTGACATTCCAGATTTTAGCAGTCTCTCATCATCATGAATGCATTTCTACAACAATCTTCTATCTTTCAGTAATTTTCAAAATATGTCTTGATTTATCTTTATATAATTACATCCTTTTATGTTTTACCCTTTAACTGAAACTTTCAAGTATAGAATTCATGTTTTATAAATCTTTGAACACTTTGTAATACCTAATACCTAGTGGTTAATAAACATTTATTTGTGGGTGAAGGAGAGTGAGATTTAGGGCTACATTTTTCCCAGGGTTTTTTTTTGTTGTTGTTTGTTTATTTGCTTTGAGTGGATACGGTTTTTATTTTTTAATTTTTTAAATTAATTTAATTTTTTTTGGCCATGCCCCAAGGCATGCAAGATCTCCCCAATCAGGGATCTTCCCTGCAGTGGAAGCGTGGAGTCCTAACCACTGGATCACCAGGGAGTTCCCTGGATAAAGTTTTGAAAACATTTTAAAAAATGCACTTTTATTGTGTCCTTAAAACAATTCTGTAGGGTTAGGTTAGATATCTCTATTTGAACAACTATGTGATTTCCATAAAGCAGTACAATTACTGATAGACAGAGTCAGGTCACCTTATTCCTACTTCTATGTTCTTTCTGTTCCATTCTCTGGCTTCTCAGAATTTGACTCAATATTTCTTATTTTATTAAAAAAATTTTTAGGTCTCCGTGCAACCACCTTAGTAACAACATAGACTATGTTAATAATTTTTCTCTGAAACTGACCTCACTCTTGGTTCTCTGTTGGCAGAATAATCTTCCTATAGCTCATGAATCAAATGTACTTTGTTTTTACAGCAGAACTGAAAAGATTTTTTTGCTTCCTTTACTACACTGCCTTGTATTCTTGATTCCTCTGTTTTAGTTCACTCTTTTATTCAAATCGGAAATACAAAGTATACTTGGATTGTTTTAAAACTGTCCTAAATATCTCTAGGGTTGACACCACTGTTAAACCTCATGGAAACGCTAGTTTGTTTGGCTGAACCTGGGACTGGGATCTGGGGAATTATGATAATTATGGCTCATCTTATGATCCCAGGCCAAGTATTTATTTTTCTTTGCTTTCATTGCTCCATCAGCAAAAGGTAAAATTTATTCTGTGTAACCAGAAAGCCGATTGCAAAGAATAGTAAAAGTTGCATGCAGTTTGTGAGCTTAAGGCTATATATAAAAGCTAAATATAGCCATCACAACTGCTGCAGGGGATTAGAGCTTTCAGATCCTTCTCCCTTGAGGCCCAGCAATGAGTATATTTCCCAGCTCCATTTTTAAGACCAAATGACATAACACATTTTTAAATGATAAATCTGAGGTAATTTAAACTCTCAATAATATTAACAATGATGGTGATGAAAATGATAGATAGCCTTTGTTGAGCCTTAAGAGTGTACCAGATTCTGGATCAAACTTTACAAAACTCCTGAGAAGTATGTATTACTATCTCTTTTTTTGAAGAAAAACAAAAATAACTGAGGCTTAGTCCAGATAAGTGGCTTGTTTGAATTCACAGAATTAGTGAGATGCAAAACTCTCACCTCTCTGACATCAAACTTGAGTTCATAACCAGCATACCATATCACTTTCACTGACCAAGGCACTGGGCTCACAGCAGATAGCTGTGAAGTGGGAACTCTTGTTCTTTGTGACAATTTGACTCATATTCTTAGCATAACAATATTGTTATGCTAAGAATATTTTAACAGAAAATAAATTAGAAAATAACTACAATTTTCTGCTTACTTACAATTTGGTTTAAGTATATGGTCCTATGCTGTCTTTGTTGGTTTTCTTTCCTTCCTTCCTTCCTTCCTTCCTTCCTTCCTTCCTTCCTTCCTTCCTCCCTCCCTCCCTCTCTCCCTCCTTCCTTCTTTTCTTTCTAAAAGTTAATGGCTTTGAACTTCAATTCTAATACAAAAAGGATTTGTTAAATTGCCATCTATTTCCAACACCTATCCACCAAGTCTTCATTAAATTGTAGCAATATTTTGGAGACATTTAGAGCAAACTTTTTATTATTATTATTATTGGTGTAATTGCTTTACACTGTTGTGTTAGTTTCTGCTGTACAGTGAAGTGAATCAGCTTTATGTATACCTATATCCTCTCCCTCTTGGACCTCCCTCCTGCCCCCCATCCCACCCGTCTAGATCGTCACAGAGCACTGAGCTGAGCTTCCTGTGCATTATAGCATGTTCTCACTAGCTATTTTACGCATGGTAGTGTATATATATCAATCCTAATCTCCCAGTTAGTCCCACCCTCCCCTTCCTCTGCTTTGTCCACATGTCCGTTCTCTACATCTACATCTCTATTCTTGCCCTCCATATGTGGAATCTAGAGCAAACTTGACTTTTGTGACATGTCATCTAATTTGAGATAGTAACAGTAATACCTTCTATTTATTGGGCAGTTTATTACTAATATCAGAACCTCTCTCTAGGCAATTGTTCCTCAATTTCATTGGTATCAATGTAGCATTCAAGGTGTTTTGGCAACATAATAGAGCAACTTTCTTCATCCCTTGGTTGTTATGGCTAACAGAAATGGCACAGCTGCATACAGGATAGACCATCATCCAGAAGTACACTCATTACATATTCATCGATCTCCTCTCTTGTTGAGGTATCAAGGCTTTTGGACCTTATTAGATTCCACCAATCCATTCATTCATTCCACAACAAAACACTGGGCACAAGAGTGAACAAAACAGGTAAAATTCTTAATTTCATGGAGCAGATCCAATGCATATATTATAGTCATGTTCAACAATCTTTACATACTCCTTAGGCTGGGTATAGTTTGTCTATGGGCACAGGACTCTGGAGATTTGATGAAAAAACTCAGCTTAAATTTTTAGATTAATTATCATACAAATATTTTTAGGTTGTTACTCTTTGGGCCTTATTAGTCTAGATGTATTTCTCCTTGGATAATCTTGGTTCACCTGCATTTTTCCTTTTGCCTTTTGTTTTCTTCAATAACCTCAGCCCCTGACCCCTAAACCAATTACTCCCCCTCCCCACACTCCACCATTCTTTAATATTTTTAAGAGCCCTGTCAGGCTTCATTTTATAGATGAGGAAATTAAACTGAAGGAAGTTAAATAACTTCCTCAAGGCCACACAGCTAGTCAGTGGTAGATCTGGGATTTTGATTCATATATATCTCACTCCAAAAATTGTATAACCAACCACAATTTTTATTCCTGTACTCTTTAAAAAATTTCTTCCATGCTTTTACTATTAAGTACTTAATCACATGGGATTATGACTTCTCTGAGATAGTCTGTGACTCCTGGCACAATCTAAACTCTGGTCTGTAACTGTGTGAATGATAAATGCATATATTATTTTTGGTACAATTTTCAGCTTACAATGGTTCTGATCCATTGCAAATTGTAATGTTTCTAATACCATTCATTTTCAAGAGGAAAATCATCTATTTTCTTTGGGAAATTCTTCGGTCTTCTGTTCAATCCTTCCTGATCTCTACCAATCCCCCAAATCACCCAGCAGAAACCTTGTTCTGTGGATAACCCTGACATTTTTGAATGACTGTATGTAATCATCACTCACTGAAGTGTCTGAGGAATTCCTTTTTTGTGTGTGAGCTATCGCGAACTTCCAGCGTCTCAGGTTCCTCTATATAAATCTCCTCACCCAAAAGAGATGAACGAAAGTACTACCTTTTCTGATAGCTGTTCTGAACTTACACATTTTTCTAATATGACTGAGCTGAGGATAGTGGGATTAAAAAGGGGCCCTATGTAAGCAGAATGAGTTCTTTTTGGAGAGGTACATGGGGTCAAATCACACAAGGACACTCCATGGTTAGGAGCATCGTTAGAACCTGTTTTACCTTAGCAAAGTTACTCAACTTTTCTGGGTCTGAGTTTCCTAATTTATAAAATTGGGTATATTATACTAGACAGTGACTCTACATCAACATGGTGAAGGAGATTCTTAAGAACACAGATTCCCAGTCTCCACTTAGAGATTCTGGTTTAGAAGGTCTGAGATTGGGTTGGGAATCTCTGTATTTTAACTACTTGCCCAGGTGCTTCTATTTTGCAGACTGTCTCTGAAAAGAGATTGTGTGAGAACTACATCATATTCCATGCTTCAATACTTCAGTGGATTTTTGGTGTGACCCCATTAAACCTATTTTTTTCCACTTAGGATCCCTGTCACAAGTAGGAGAGAGCTATCATCCCAGCTGTAAGCCTCTCATTCAGGGTTCTTGCCACAGCCAGCAGTGTCCTTGGAGTCTAGTTCAAAGCTGGAGAAAGTGAACCATGGAGCTGGGAGCCATTGGTGGAGGGGCTGGCCTGAAGGAAGTGAAGTGTTTCAGCCAGAATGTACTGACGCACAACCAGGAAACCACAGACTGGTGAAAACCTTTCCAAGCCTGAGCCCTGTGATCAAAAGAGGTACAGGAAGTAGCTCTGCCAAGAGTCCTTTCTGCTGCTGGCTGGAACCCTGAGCTTCTGAGGCTCTCTGAGTAAACTCCCTGAGCAGATGCTGTCACCTACAGAGCCATTACTAAAGCATTTTCTTGCTTTGCTCTGAGGTGGCCCCACTGGTGGGTGGGAGTGAGTCGCTCTCTTTTTTTTTTTTTTTAAGATTTATTTATTGATTGATTGATTACTATGTTGGGTCTTCGTTTCTGTGCTAGGGCTTCCTGTAGTTGCGGCAAGCGGGGGCCAGTCTTCATCGCGGTGCGCGGGCCTCTCACCATTGCGGCCTCTTTTTTTGTTGCGGAGCACAGGCTCCAGACGCGCAGGCTCAGCAGTTGTGGCTCACGGGCCCAGCCGCTCCGTGGCATGTGGGATCTCCCCAGGCCAGGGCGCGAACCCGCGTCCCCTGCATTAGCAGGCAGATTCTCAACCACTGCGCCACCAGGGAAGCCGACTCTCTCTTTTTTTCTCTTTCTTGCTTCTTCCTTTTGGCAGAGTTTGTCATCTGATTGCTCACTTTGATTTTTTCAGAAGCCATAGATTACTGGATTCTTACGCTTTGCTAACTGGCCATTGTTTGATGCTCAGGGCATGTATACAAAAACCAAATCCTCAAACTCTTAGCGATACCTAGATCACCTGATCAGCAAATATCAATACGGAAATGAACTTCCTTTATTTATCACATCATAACCATTATCCCTTCTCCCAGGCTAGTCTTCCTTTGTTCCTTATAAAAATAGATTCAAACAGAAATTACATTCAGATCCCTGTCACATAGATCATGTCTGGATACAAGGTCAAAATAATTGTGTCCCTGTGAATTTTCTCTTTCCTTGGCCAGAGTAACTGCCAGTTGTCATGCAATAAATCACATCATCATATAGCAGATCCAGTTAATAGCTGAGACTAGCAGGATAACTGAACCATGTCCTGAGAGCTAAGTGATGGAGGAATTAGACATGGAGCACTTCAAATTGATGACTTGGTAACGGGGTATTTTTCCTGGAAAGAACAGAACAATTCTGAACTATTGATCTTGTCAAGGGTACAAGCTCCCATGTAGAGGAAAATAAAGCAAGTGTGATGAACTTTTCATTTGGCCTTCTGCCTGGATTTCTTGCTTTTTGCCTTGTATTTCATGCCTCTATTTTTATTCTTTAAACCCTGACTAGATGGCCCAGCTATATTGGCCATGTGGCATAAAATCCATACTTTTAATCTGCTTGTTTCCAAAATCTCAGCAAGAATGAGGTGGCCAATAGCTTTTATGAGATGATGCTCTGAGTCTTAGCTTAGGTTTCAATAAGTTTAGGAGACGTGAAAAGTTCGGTGGGGAGAGGCCCTACACCCTCTGTAAAGATTTCAGAGGTCAAGATTCAGGAGACTATACACACAAACTGAGCAACAGCAATCAAGTGTTTTCTGAATTATTCCTCGCCTGGGACTATTATGTAAAGTAGAGACTTTGCAAACACATTGTGCTGCAGTGCATTTTGAGACATGCCTTTTTTGGAAAGTGCTAACTTTGTACACTGCTGACACTAAATATTTAAAAATAAAACTTTTTCTCTCTCTCTCTCTCCTCTACTTTTGGCTCAGTTTATCCTACCAAAACACACTTCAAAAGACATCTTTATAGAAAGAATGTTTCAAAAATATAATATTTCCATCTGTTATTTTAATAATCCATGCTCTGGGACTCTCTTTATGAACCATTTTCTTTTCTTTCCTCCCATTTAGATGTATAAATATTTGATTCAAAAGCCCTGAGGAATAGTCAGCCAATCAGGTTGCTGAATTGTGAACATTCCTAACCCTATAATTTTGTCTGTAGCAGGCATCTCCTGCTGTGGAACTAACTGCTAAGGGATATAGCAATGTAATCCTCAGACTGTTCCATCTCAAGGTTGCTCTGAAGTGGAGAGAAGGAAACAGTTTTAATTTTGATAAAATAAACTTTATTTTGTAACTTTATTATTTGTTTTTCTTTCTCCTTTCAACACTTCATAATAGACGTGTCTGGTAATTTGAAGTCAGCCTCCCTCGCTGAGGTGCCCTAGGCCACCCCATATTCTTGTAGCTTTTTAAAGAGGTAGTCACACAGTGTTTGGTCCTGTCATTCCAAAGTTCAGAACCCTATTTTCTTCTATGTCTTGTGAACCAAACCAAGCTGTATACTAACTCTTATTAAACATACTCAAATGGTGCTTTCCCAACGGATGACAACAGAAGATGTGTAAGCACTGTCATGCCATCCAGATATGTTGGAAATCTTAAACCATGTGCAAAACTTTAGTACCTTTCTACTTGTTAGACTTCACTTACCAGACCTCTACTTCAGTAATTATTGAAGCATTTAATGTTACAACATGAATTTAATGGGAACACCCTCTTTGATATAAACTCAAACATGTTGCTAGGAATAAAAGATCTTTATGGATAAAACTTAATATATTTTGAATCAAGCTCAAAGAGATCTTTTGTTGTGTGTGAGGAATAAAATAAAAATTCCCTTTATAAAATTTTATGGCTAGATGGGTAGGGAAAAATATTTTCCAGAATCAAAATATTTTCTCATTTCTTCTTGAATTAACAAAAGTACAAAGTTATAGATATGCACATAAAATTAAGCTTAAGTATTAGAATGTAAATAGCCAAACCTTTCTGGAGACAATAGGGCAAAAATGTAGCAGAACTTTAAAAACGTTTATAACTTTGATCAAGAAATTATGCCTTTAGAAGCCTACTCAGGAAATAATCAGAAAACTATGACACAAAAGTATATATCCAATGATGTTTATCACTGCATTATTTAAAACAATGAACAATGTAAAGAGTTTAAATTTAAACAAAAAAGCCCTTTAGCAGTCTGAAAAGGAAATCTCATATATTTAGTGTCACTTTTAAAAGATTGTTCTTAAATATTAGTCCTAAGTATTAATTTGAATATTGTCATCCTTTAGTGTTAATGAGCTAAACACTATATTAATAAGTGCTCACTTCAATTTAGATATGATAAACTTTAAGATGATAATTTCTAGAGCAGTGGTTAACTTTCACTTCTAGTGATGACAGAATAACTTGTATCTGACCAACACTCCAACAGTAACAACTTGAAAAACTGGATAAATTCAAAAAAATTTTTGATGACACTGGAAAACTATAAGACAGCTAGAAATAGAGAGTTCAAGATCTTAAAAATAATAGAAAAACAAAGAGATGAGCCTAACATTTGGTGCTGCTTTTCCCATCAAGGATTTCCCAGTTTAAAAGCAGCCAAGAAATTAATATACTGAGGGAAACTTTTAGCAGTTTTATGGGATTGAAGGGGCAAAAATTAGATATTGCAGTCTGTGAAGGTGTTGTATCTGGTAAATAATCAGGCTTTCATGTGGGACCCCTCAAGGACTACAAACTGAGAGTAAAAATGAACAGAATTAGCCCTAACAGAGACTGGAACAAGCTCTAAAATCAATTTAATCCCAGATTAAAATAAAGTGATCTGTGCAGGCCAATGGTCCACCAAAAGCAAAGTAAGTGCTCTGTGCAGGGAGATAACATCATCAAAATCTCCAACTATCTTTAAAATATTCCATACTCAATGCTGGCATTGAATAAAATATCAGACATTCCAGTAAGCGAGATCAAATGATCAAAAGTAGAGAGAAAAAACACTCAGGGAAAAGTAAACACTTTTTCAGGGAAAAAGTAAAAAGACCTATAAGGAAAAACATTTATTAGAGTTATGAGACATGAGCTTTTAAATAAATATGACTAATATTTTCAAGAAAATATAAGACAAGGTGAAAAGTTTCAGTAGAGAACCAGAATCTATACAAATAATTGAATTGGAATTCTAAAATTAAAATGTACAATAACTGAATTTTTAAAACAATAGATGGTTTTAAGAGCAGATTAGATATAGCCAAGACAGAATTAGTGAATTCTAAGGTAATCAGTTTAAAAAAATCCAGAATAAAATATAGAAAGACAAAAAAAAGTTCAGAGGATAAGAGACATATAGAAATGGAAAGAATGATAAATGTTTAATTGCAATCCTAGAAGAAGAAAGAGATAGGGAATGGGGTAGAAGAGATATTTGAAGACATAATGGCTGACAATTTTCCAAAACTGCTGGAAAACATCAAGGCATAGATTTGAGGAATGCTATGAATGCCCAATAAGAAAATATGAAGAAAATGACACCAAGGAAAACCATCATAAATGTACTGAAAACCAAAGAGAAGGAGAAAAATCTTAAAAGCAGCTAGATAAAAAATATTTTGATTTCAAAGAAGAAACAATGAGAATAATAACTGACTTTTCAATCAAAATAATGGAAACCAGTAAATAATGGAAATCATATTCAAATAGCTGAAAGAAAAGAATTTCTTACCCCAAATTCTGTACCTGGTAAAATTATCTTTCAAAATTAAGGTAAAATAAAGAAATTTCCAAGCAATCAAATACTAAGATTCTTCATCAGAAGAACATCACTAAAGGTGGTTGTAATGGGAGTTCTTCATGCAAAAGAAAAATGATCTTAGATGGAAGCATGGGAATACAGGAAGAACTAAAGAGAAGTTAAAGCGAAATACAGAGAAATGAAAAGGGTAGATATTTAAATAAATAAATAAATAAATAATACTAACAATGGTGATGATGGTGATGATATCTTGTGGGGTTAAGAGATACATATAAATCAAAACACATGACTTGAGAAGCACAAAAGTATGGATAGGAGTAAAGGAGTTAATGTCCTAAGGTAATTGCATGTGTAGAAAATGTTGAAAGTATCAATTTACATAAGCCTTTTATAAGTCAAGGGTGCATGTCATAATATCTAGAGTAACCACTAAAAATAGTGGAAACATTTACAACCAAAAACAACAAAAAAAGAAACCAAATAGTAAAATGGTAGGTTTAAATTCAAGTGTATTAGTAATTACATTAAATATAAATGGACTAAATACTCCATCTTGAAGACTAAATCATCAGACTTGTATTAAACACACACACACACAACTGTATGCTATTTATAAGAGACACACTTTAAGTACATAAAAGATTGAAAGTAAAAAGGTCCAAAGATATATATCATGTAAGTTGCTTTACATGTGTCTTTGACTTCTTTCTCTACTTAAAGAAACCAGAAGTGAAAATCATAGACAAGACTCTGTGTGATCTGTGAGTGTGGTTAATATCAATACAAGAGAGAAAATTTGAAATTTCAGTCAGTGCATTCAAAATAAAGGTCTTGGCCTTCTATCAAAAGATTGTAAAATGAATGAAATTTAATGCTTTGACCTAAAATGTATATATTAGTTTGTTAGGGCTGTCATAATGAACATAGTTTGTGGAGGTGATAGATATGTGATTTCTGCACGTATCTGTTTGTATGAATTAACATGAGTAAAAAGGCTTTTGTTTAGGAGGCAGAGAAAGGAGTTATGTGAAAGAGTAAAAGTAAGGATGGGCAAGAATGGCCAAGAGAATGGCATTATGTCTGACTTTTCATCTGGCCTCATGAACTGATTTTTAGCCTTTTTGTAGAGAGATATTATAGACCAAAGCTTCAGGGTCTCTTTTCCAGAAAGATTTGAAGGAACTCTGGGCACAAGTACAACTGCTATTGGGACCAGTAACAAAATGCAACCCAGAATAGGAAAGAAGAACTATTTCTGTCCCTTGCCTTACACTGTAGGTCTAGTACTCTGAGGCTTAAAATGTCCATCAGCTTAGATTGCTTTGCCTAGTAGGGCAGGGCACTGGCAAGACAGGCAACTGCAGAATCCCTTGATACCGAGGTTGTCAGAGAGATGTAAGAGCCCACTTGTTCCTTGCACTTGTAAAAGCCTCCCTTGGAGGCTTGCAGAGATAACTTGGAGAAATTGTGGGGCTTAAAGTACCCTGGAGCTGAAAGACACAGGTTCTTGAAAATTTGAGTTTTTAAATGTTGGTTACTTTATTTCTACCTAGGATCATTGGGTTAAAATAAGACATTTGTTTCTGTGAGGTTCTTAGTTGTCCCCTTGACAATTTGTTTTCCCCATTGTATGATGGGAAAATATAACCTCATAATTTGGGATATTGACTTAAGAATTATGTTGGAAAACTTTTCGCATGTGTATGGAAAGGGTTTGTAGTGGATGCTGTGCTGTGTGCTCCAGCCTTCACCTCTTCATCTCCACTTTTAGGTGAGGAAGACTCATTTCCATAGCTGACGAGAGTGCTGCTAGCTGAAAGCCTTTATATGTCTGCTCTCCCTTGGAATCCCCTCACCAATGATCACACTCTCTTTCCAGGGCTGCCTTTGTCCAATGACTGGAGATTATAAAGGCCCTGCCCTGACCCCAAGTTGGACAACTCTGAAGGAACATTCCCGTTTCAAAGTTGCTACTGAGTTCAGATGAGTCCTTTATTGTGACAGCATTGCAGACTAACATCTCTATCTTCTGTTATGCTCCCTGTCACAAGTTCTTCTGTTCTTTTGTCACAAGTGTTAATTCCAAGAGTGTTTCCTAATGAATATCCTGCACACAAATCTCTGTCTTAGTCACCACTTCTTAGGAAATTTGTAACAGTCTTGTTCACTAACTTCCACCTTTCTTTATAGTTTTCTAGGATATGAAAAGGGACTTAACTTTATTGAGAGAGGCCACTGTGATTCATTGCCATAAACCAACCTTCCAGATACCTGAGTGGCAAAATTTCCCACAGTTTTCCAGGGGGCATTACAAGATGTTCAGGAACACTCATGGTTTTGTATTTGTCTAAATTTATGTTAGCTACATGTGTTTAGATGAAGGAAAACTATTCAACTTAGATTTAAAAATGGGGACTATTGTTGAATGTAAGATTAACTCAAAGAATTCAAGGAAAAAAATAACTAAACTTAGGATTGTAGAATGGGGGGGGGCGGTATTCTGGGAACATCACTGATCTTGAGAGAAGATAGAGGTTCTCTTTTATTTAGAACTTTGGTTTGATGATTTTGCCTCTAAGCAAAACATGGTTGGGTATCATCCTATTCCCCTCTCTTTTTTCTGTCCAAGAAATTTGACTGTGGCAAAGTTGGAGAATTTCTATCAAAATGTGCTCAAATTCAATAATTCTTCAGGGAAATCTAAATTAAAACCTCAATATGAGCCTACTACACAGCTACCAGAATAGATTGGTAAAGATGTTAAGCAAATGGAACTCTCGCACAGTGCTTGTGGGAGTGTAAATTGGTATAACAAAGTTAGAAAACAGTTTGTTACTATATACTAAAGATGAACATATGTATATCCGATGACCTAACAATTCTACCCTTAGGTATATACCAATAGAAGTACATACATTTGATGATCAAAAGACATGTATGAAAATGTTTATAGTAAAATTATTCAAGTGAAAACTGAAAATAAGCCAAATGTCCATCAACAAAAGAATGGATGAATAAATTGTGTTCTATGTATATACTGAAGTACTAAATAGCAATGACAATAATCAAACTGAGTTACATGCATCAACATGGGTGAATCTCACTAACATTATGCTGAGTGAAAGAAGCAAGACACAAAAGAGTATATATTGGACAGGGATGTAAATTTCAAAAACAGGCCAAAAATACATATGATATTAGAAGTCAGATCTTTGTTACCTGGGGTGTGTGTATAGTAACTGGAAAGAAGCACAAGGGGGCTTCTAGGGGTTATGATACTTCTTTTTCTTGATCTGGCTCCCTATTACATGAGAACGTTTACTTTGAGAATATTCATTAAATAGTACAATGATGATTCATGTATACATCAACAAAGGGAGGGGAAAAATACTCCAGAGGGAGTTTTATTCACGTTATGGGAAAAATAATTTTTTTTTCAGTGAAGAAATGAGAAAGGAGTACAGAAATAGCTCATTTGAGTTTTGCTTCCTTAAAAGGGATTTTTAATAATTTGGAGTATACTCCACGGAATTTTGGGATTCAAAAAAAAAATCAAAACCTAAAGATTATAACCCTTTTTAATCTTTCTAAAATTAGTATTCAATCATGACCTCTGATTTCTGAAGCTGTTAGGCATGAGTATTTTTCTTAAATGAGATATTCCTTTCATTAATCTTAACTAATGAAGAAAACTGTGCCCATTTACATGTGGCCCATTGTAGACTGTGATTTAGAGCACCAGAGAGTCCCAAGGATGGGGTCATTGTTTGATAAATGGGGTAGTTATTTAACACTGCATCTGTCTCATCATGCACAGATCCAAAGGGAAAAGACGCAGGTGGTGGGTAGACATGATATTTTCTTACAAACTAATGAAGTTGAAAACTCTGATTAGAAAGTTTGGGAAGCTCTGGGTTACTGTAAGAATGTAGAGGGTCAGGGAAATAAGCCTGTGGAAGGAGACCGCAAAGAGGAGAAGGCTGAAGGCTAAAGTAATCTGTTCCTAGGAGACACATTCAGATATGAATGAGTCCATAACAGACCATTTTTCTACTTTTTTGCTTTGAATGTATATAAAAGCTATCAAGCTGTCTCAGCTGAGTGGGTTTTCTGGTTTTGGTTTTGGGGTCTTTTGGGGTTTTGTTTTGTTTTGCACTTTAAAAAAGGGCATGGACTCTATTTAAGCACAGATACGTTTCCTAGCAAGGAAGGAAGGGGTTTAAAATCACAACTTCCTGGGGCAACTGGTTCCTATGCACTTCTGACAGGAAGGCAGGAAGTGGAGTGGGGACTCGGTCACAGTATTTAAGCACAAGAACCTCACCAATGAGGAGGAGCTAGGCAGGAAGAAGAGAGAGGAAGAGAGGCCTTGAAGGAGGAAAAGAAAAAAGAAACGGAAGCGTCCTTGAGAAGATGGAGGAGGAAGGGGATGTGGAGGAGAAAAAGGAGGACTTGGGGGAGGAGGAGGGAGGTGGCTTCAGATCATGGACAAGGTTGACTATGCCAGACATCCTCGGCCTGGGTTGGATCAGCTGGGCCTTCTCCAGAGGAAGAAGTTGCAGTGGGAGAAAAGGTCAGTGGGAGGACCCCAGGGTCTGGCACACTTGTAGAAGTGGTGGCCCAGGTTGGGCCCAGGCTTATCTCATGGTTAAAGATGGAATGATTTAGCTTGAGCTAGAGTTTCTATCTGAGAAGCCAAGAAACAGAGTAACAGACAATGGAGGGCGTATACACTATAGCTAGGGTACTTCTCCAAAGCAGAGTATAAGCCTCCAATGGAATGCAAACAGAATTTCTTAATTGTCTCTTCAGTGACATTTGCATATGCTTAGAAACTAGCATGGTCAAATGCTTATTTTTCAGATACAAATTACAAGGATGCCTCATAAGTGTTTTAATATTCTCAACAATGGTCTTCAATCAGTTTGGCATGGTTTTTATCTTTGCAAAAATAAATTTTACAAACAGTTGAACTATCTTAATATTTTGAAGCAATTTGTACTTTCTCTAGAATTTTTGCCATCTTTTAATGTGATGGTGGCAAAAAAAAAATTCCTTCAGGGAGTGAGAACAAAGAAAAATGAGACTGCTTTGGATTTACTTTTATACTTTCTCCAGTAGGCATGAAATCAGTGTGATAATTCAAAGGGATTTTCAGAAAGAAGAAATGGTGGGGACAAAGACTCTGAAAAGAAAGCATGTAGATCTGTGTGCCTGGAATGGAGGCTTGAGGAGGAAGAAGACATTCACTCCCATACCATTAACCATTTGATCCTGTTTGTCTCTTTACTGACCATCGTTTCCAATGTCAATTTCTTGATGGATTTTGATTCTGAGGGTGAGAAAAGGGAGCCAATCACCCCATCTGGAGCTCTGGTCCCTAAAAGCATTTTGTACTCTCCTACTCTCTATGGCATCCGTGGGCTTCCTTTCTGATCATTCATCAAAGTAAGGGACCATCTGCTCTGTGCTCTGTCTGCTCCATGGATGAAATCAAGGCATGTGTTATATGGCTCCATTCCAGCTTCCCCTTCTTTACATCTGTTCTGCCCCTTTGAACAGCCCATGGGGCATAACTGATGTCTCACCTTACTGCAAGGTGCATGACCCCTTTGCTTTCAGTCCTCTTTTACTTTGAAAAATACCTGCACCTCCTGCTGTTCAGGTGTTATTGTAGAAATTCTTACCATACACCAAATCACTAGTTATTTAGATTTCTTTGGCAGTAACCCATTTTACCAATGAAAGGTATCAAAACCTTTCATTAAAGGAAATTCAACATTTCAACCAATTCTTCTATTACAGGAAGAATAACAACTTTCAATTTATATATCCCAATGCCTTTGAAGTACATTATTGACATTTGCTAACCCTACATCCTTGGGTTCCTCACCTCACCTCACAGGAGAGGGTTTGAAGCTAGAACAACCTTGAAACTACAGAGTCTAAAATGAATTAAAACAGGCCTGGGAATGAAGTGACAGGACTAAAAAGAATATTGCAAAGGCCTTCCAAAAAATTGTGTGTGTGTGTGTGTGTGTGTGTGTGCGTCTGTCTGTCTGAATATGTAATTTACAAATGTGCTTTTTTTTTTTTTTTTTTACAAAACCAGTGAACCAGAGAAGAACCTGTAGATGACTAGGAGAAATAACTTTAAAAAGATTTTTTTAATTGAAGTATAGTTAATTTACAATTGTGTGTTAGTTTCAAGTGTACAGTAAAGTGAATCCATTATACACACATATACATATATTCTTTTTCAGATTCTTTTCCTTTGTAAGTTATTACAAGACATGGAATATAGTCCTTGTGCTATACAGTAGGTCCTTGTTGTTTACCTATTTCATATATAGTAGCGTGTATATATTAATCCCAAACTCCTAACTTATCTCTCCCCCACCCCGCTATCCCCTTTGGTAACCATAAATTTGTTTCCTATGTCTGTAAGTCTATTTCTGTTCCGTAAATAAGTTCATTTGTACCCTTTTTTTTTATTTCACATGTAAGCGATATCATATATTTGTCTTTCTCTGTCTGACTTACTTAGTATGATAAGTCTTTGCTTTAACGATTTTATTCTTCTCCTCTAAATATGTGTTGGTTATTTTATGTTCTTTGAATTTCATGTGAATTTTACAACTAACTTGCCAATTTCTTTAAAAAAGAAGTCTTCTGAATCTGTTGAATCTATAGACCAATTTGGGGCAAACTGACATCTTAACTATGTTGAATATCTCTATCCCCAAACACAATATATCTCTTTGTTTATTTGGGTCTTCCTTCATTTCTCTCAGCAATGTTTTGCAGTTTTTAGCTTACAGATTTTGTAAGTCTTTTGTCAGTTTTGTCCCTAAGAAGTTTATATTTTCTTATGCTACTATGAATTATATATTAAAATTTTTTTTTATTTCTAGTACATAGAAATAAATTTGATTTTTGTTTATTGATCTTGTATCCTGTAATCTTGCTAACTCACTGATTGGTTCTAGTAGCTTTTTCATAGATTCCATTGGATTGTCTACATAGAGAACATGTCTGTGACTACAATTTCATTTCTTCCTTTCCAATCTGGATGCCTTTCATTTATTTTTCTTACCATATTTTACTGGCTAGAGCTTCCAACTTAATGATTAATAGGAGTGGTAGAGTAGGCATTTTTGTCTTATTCTTGTACTTAGGGGGAAAACATTTAGTCTTTTACCATTAAAGATGACATTAGGTCTTTCAGAGATGACCTTCATTAATTTGAAAAATTTCCCTTCTATTACTAGCTTACTGAGAGTGTTGACCAGGAATGGATGTTGACTTTGTCAAGTGCTTTTCATACATTTATTGAGATTACCATATAGTTTTTCTCTTTATAGTTTAATATGGTGAATTACATTAATTTATTTTGTATGTTAAACCAACCTTGCATTCATGGAAGAAACTCCATTTGTCAATGTTATGTTATTTTTTGTATAGTTTCATTTGTTTGCATAAAATATTGTTTAGAATTTTTGTATCTTTGTTCATAAATGATATTCGTCTATCACTATCTTTGCTCTTATGTCTTTTTCTGGTTTGGTATTTGAGTAGTACTGGAACAAAATGATAATTTGGAAAGTATTCTCTTCTCTTCAGTTTTTTGAAAGTGTTTGTGTAAAATTGTATTATTTCTTCCTTTAATATTTGGTGGAGTTCACCAAATTAACAACTTAAATGAAATGGACCAATTCCTTGAAAGACACAAACTGCCCAAGCTCACTCAAAAAGAAATAGATAATGTGAATAGCCCTAAATCTAATAAAGACATTGCATTTGTAGTTAAATTTTTCCCATAAAGATTATGATTGGACTTGGTGGATAGTTTTCTTCATATTTCTTGTGCTTGGAATTAATTAAGCTTTTTGGATCTTTCAGTTTATAGTTTTCATCAAAGTTTTTTAAAGTGGCCATTATTCCTTCAGGTACTTTTTCTGCCTCTCCCCACATCTCTTTCAGATACACCTATGTTAGGCTGATTAAAGTTGTCCCATAGCTCACTGATGCCATTTTTTTTTTTAAACATCTTTATTGAAGTATAATTGCTTTACAATGGTGTGTTAGCTTCTGCTTTATAACAAAGTGAATCAGTTATACACATACAATATGTTCCCATATCTCTCCCCTCTTGCATCTCCCTCCCTCCCACCCTCCCCATCCCACCCCTCTAGGTGGTCACAAAGCACCAAGCTGATCTCCCTGTGCTATGTGGCTGCTTCCCACTAGCTATCTATTTTACATTTGGTAGTGTATATATGTCCATGACACTCTCTTACCCTGTCACATCTCACCCCACCCCCTCCCCATATCCTCAAGTCCATTCTCTAGTAGGTCTGTGTCTTTATTCCCGTCTTGCCACTAGGTTCTTCATGGCCTTTTTTTTTTTCCTTAGATTCCGTATATATGTGTTAGCATACTGTATTTGTTTTTCTCTTTCTGACTTACTTCACTCTGTATGACAGACTCTAACTCCATCCACCTCATTACAAATACCTCCATTTCATTTCTTTTTATGGCTGAGTAATATTCCATTGTATATATGTGCTAAGTGTAAGGCCAGACACTATCAAACTCTTAGAGGAAAACATAGGCAGAACACTCTATGACATACATCACAGCAAGATTCTTTTTGACCCAGCTCCCAGAGAAATGGAAATAAGAACACAAATAAACAAATGGGACCTAATGAAACTTAAAAGCTTTTGCACAGCAAAGGAAACCATAAACAAGACCAAAAGACAACCCTCAGAATGGGAGAAAATATTTGCAAATGAAGCAACTGACAAAGGATTAATCTCCAAGATTTACAAGCAGCTCATGCAGCTCAATCACTGATGCCATTTTATGTATTAATTCTTTTTTTCTCTCTGTGCATTATCTTGGACAGCTTCTATTGTTTTATTTTCTTTCTTTTTTTTTTAACATCTTTATTGGAGTATAATTTCTTTACAATGTTGTGTTAGTTTCTGCTGTATAACAAAGTGAATCAGCTATATGTATACATATATCCCCATATCTCCTCCCTCTTGCATCTCCCTCCCGCCATTGCTTTATTTTCAAGTCCACTTATTTTTCCTTCTGTAAGATCCTATCTGCTCTTAATCCATCCGGTGTATTTTTCATCTCAGACTTTTTGTTTTTATCACTAGAAGTTTGATTTGTTTTTTTTAAATTTCTTTTATGCTTCTACATAACTTTTGAACATATGGAATACAGTTAAAATAACCATTTTTATATCCTTGTCTGCTAATTCAAACATCTGTGTCAGTTCTGTGTCAATTTCAATAGATTGCCTTCTCGCCTCATTATGGATTGTATTTTCCTGCTTCTTTGCATGCCTGGTAATTTTTGACTGGGGGTCAGATATTTTAAATTTTATACTTTGGGGTCCTGGATATTTTTGTGTTCCTATAAATCTTCTTGAGCTTTCTTCTGAGATGTGGTTACTTAGAAACAGTTTGATCTTTTGGGGTACCTCCTTTAAGATCTGTTAGATGGGACCAGAGTATTTGATCTAGGACTAATTATTCCCACTAGGCATATCTTAGGAGCTGGATTTCTATTTGAAAGGCAATTACTAAGGGATCTTACTGCTCTATTTGGTCTTTAGGTAAGCAATTCCTGCAGGAAAAGTTTTCCAATGTTTGCTATGGCCAAATGCTTTTCATGTAGATATGAAAGTCTTGCCATATATATATATACATAAAATCTTTGAAGTTCTCTGTCTCACCACATGACAAAAGTTATTAACAAAGCTCTAGAGACTAGCTTGGTTATTTTGAACAGCAGCAAATTTTAACCACGTTCTTTCACTTGGGGCTGTAGCTTTCTTTACAGCCCCATAGAGAGGACCTTGACACTTTAGGCTGACAACACCTGCTCTTTAGTTTGACCACTTCCCTCAGCTTGGGTTGGTTCACAATGTCTTCCTCCTGGCCTCTGCTACCAACCGAAGGATTTGGCTGGTACCCAGTATGGAGGGACAGGCTAAAAGTGACACAGGCCAACCATGGGGAACTGAATTAGAGAGGACTGGAACCTGATTAGGATGCTAAAGTCAAAAAAGTTCTATCTACTTACAAAAATATAACTTGTATACCAAAATGATCATTAGTGTTCTTGCCATCTAAATAGTTTTGTTTCAGCCTATCAGGGAATAAGAAAATTCATGAGGGACAAAGAAAAATGGTTGTTGTCCCAAAGTGGATTATGGAAA
The DNA here is from genome assembly GCF_028021215.1 of Eschrichtius robustus. Taxonomy (NCBI): domain Eukaryota; kingdom Metazoa; phylum Chordata; class Mammalia; order Artiodactyla; family Eschrichtiidae; genus Eschrichtius; species Eschrichtius robustus. Next base: position 128,120,917 of record NC_090826.1, on the reverse strand, counting down.
ATTCCCCATGAGGAGGTAGTGGAAAAAAGACAGGAGATCTTCCATTTGTGGGTGGTCTAGCCAGTTTTATCAATTACCAAATCATGATTCTTATACTCTCAACTATGAAGAATAATTGTTATTCCCTATCCAAAGTGCTTTTCTTTTCAAATTATCCTCAGCCAAATTACTGCATTTCTAAAACCAACAGGTATTTATAGTACTTTGGCAAGAATGTCATATATATTTATCTTTATTTTAAATTTAATTTTTATAAATCCTTTTTAAAAAAAATACTGGTTACAAACATGGCTGTTAGATCCTTGTTGCCACTGTAACAACTTATCACAAAAACAAGTTTATTATCTTACATTTCTGAAGGTCGGAAGTTTGTAATCATCTTTATTGGACTAAAGTCAAAGCGCCAGCAAGACTGATTCTTTCTGGAGGCGCTATGGAAGAATCTGTCTCCTTGCCTTCTCCACCTTCCAGAGGCCATCTATATCCTGAACTCATAGCTGCCTTCTCGTGTCTTCAGAACCAGCAGCATAGTATCTTCAAATCTTTCTCTCTACTTTTTTATCTTCCATCATTACATTGCCTTCTATCTCCCTGATCTCGTGCTTCTCTCTGGTAAGGATCCCTTGATTACATTAGGCACACTTGGATAATCTAGGATAATCTCTCCATCTTGAGATACTTAATTTAACCACACCTGCACAGTTCCTTTTGCAACATAAAGTAACATTTACATATTCCAGGGATTAGGACATGACATCTTGAGGAGCCATTATTCAGCCTATCTGGTATTTGGAGAAACGGCAGGGGTACTCAGGAGTATACTGGCTCCATATGTATCTCTACGTATTATACTAGCTTTTTCCCACACAGCCTCATTCTTTGAACTCTTCCTAAATGTCTCACAAAATCAATTCCAATCCTTCCCAAAAGCAGAGTTTGTTGTACTACTTGCTGCTTGCCCCAGTTTATATACTTTTTACTTCATTTGCATGTGGCTTTGCTGCTTATTAAAAATGCTCACATTTTCTCTATGGATTCTCACTCATTTACTTATTTTTTTAAAGTGTTGAACATCTTTTATGGTCTGTATATTGTATTATGTATAGTTATGCAAAAATATATACATGACTTTGGCCTTCCCACCCTTCTCCTTGTGGTCCTTCTTTATATTTTAGTTGTAGAAGATCTTTTCTGCTAGTTTTCAAGTTTTTCTCATCACTAGTGTCTTTATAAATAGTTGTAATTTTGTTGTGTCCATGGGAGGAGGTGATTTCAGGATCTTCCTATTCTGCCAACTTGGCCACTTCCGCTGCTATTTATTTCTTGAAGAAACTTGGTGTTTTGTCCTGTGAATTTTCCATATTCTGGATTTTATTCAAAAACTTTATGAAGTATAAATAAAGTAATCAAAACTTCAGAAGAAAAAGTCAATCAGAACAGATTAAGGAAATAGCTAACTTAAGAACACATTGTCCCCTAAGTTTTCGTTACTAAGAACCTCCTTTTGTAGCAGATGGTTTATCTATTTCAACAGTCATTGAAACTGGTGCTGACTTACAAGACCTAAATGGTTAACACTGTTTGCAGTTCCAAAAGTCAGGAATGTATCCAGACAAAAATGTAGAGCGTAAAAATAATATACGTATACACTGTAGATGGATATGTATATGCACATGTATATCCACATATATTTGTATGTAATATGTACAGATCTAGATGTGTTTATAAACGTTTAAATATATGATTTAAAAGCTTATTTTCATTTTTCTTATGAAGTTTACTCAGTCAGTAAATGAAAGCTTTGACTGAGCCTACATTTCTGCTAGTAAACAAAATAGAAACTTAAGCAAACCCATACATTCCAAACATCTTTTTCTGCAAAAGAGATTTCTTTTAACCCTAAAATATATATTCATACTTTGCTTGCCTTACAAAAATGTTTGGATACAGCCCTAATTTCCCTGATTTATGATAAGTAAATATTTTGTCCTATCCTAGCCATGCTATGTTTATATTAAGAATAAATAATGTACATTTTTGGCAATTAATGCATACATTTAAGTTATTCAGATCCATAGAAATAAGGCAAATCATTTCTGTACTAAGATAATAGCTTCCCAACACATACCCTTGTTTCCATTTCCACCACTGCCCTCAACTCATTCTCCACATGGCAGACAATATAATCTTTTTTTGTTTATTTTTGGTTAACAGTGTAAGCATTTTTAAACTTAGAAATAAAGACATAAATTTTAGAAAGAAAGGACGGCTAAAATGGTTGAAAGGAGTTCTTTGGAGTGGAAATCAGTTTGGGGATGATTTCTTTCTTCTTGTTATATCATTTCTGCAATACTGTTCGGCATTTTGTACATATGGAAAGGTTTTATTTGATAAAATAATTTTTTTCCCAAAGCACACAGCTGTAAATGGTTCACCCCTGAGGAGGATGCCCACTACCATTCTGCCACCTCTGTCCTGTGGCTCTGGGGTTATTTTTCCCAAGAACTATTTCTTCAGCTTTTCCTCCAGCCTCTAAAGTTTTGCCAAAAAAATTCCTTTTTAGTTGGGGTCAATTTCAGTTGCTTACAACCCACATACTCTGACTGATACATCTGCTCAAATGCGCATCTGATCTCTTATTTACATCTCCCCAGGGGATCCCCATTGCCTACAGAGCAGAAGAAGGACCTTGGCTGCCCATACAAGGGCCTCCATAACCAGGAGCCTCTCTCGCCCTCACATTTTTGTCACCAGTCTTATTTCTAGGTTCGCTAGTCTGCTGAAAGTTAGCTGGAAACCATATGGATTTGCTGGACCCCTTCTCTTTTCCTGGAGCACATCCCCCTCCTTATTTCATGTGGCCAATTATGATTTACTTTCAATACTTGAATTCAGCATCATCTCCAAGAAAACATCACTGAATACTTCATTGTGCTCCTGTAGAACCCTATAAACACCTTTCCTTATTATTTACTTTCAACGATTGAAATTATTCAATACCTCTTTAGGTATCTGTCTTCTCCATCAGTCTATAAACTCAAGAGCACAATCTTGTTCATTTTTATACCTTAATGCCTTGCACATCACCTCACATTCCAAACAATAAATGGTTTGTAAACCGAAATGGATATTTCTGAATCATAAAAAGGGTTAAATTAAATACCACATAATTGAATTAAATATTCAAAATTTTATAGGTTATGTTTGTTTTTAAAACTTCTATCCAAAAATCTGCTTTTAAAGTTTGAGAATCATAAATGTTAATGCTTAAAAATTGCAACAACTATCCTAGATATGATGGTTGCTCTCTAATGACTCTGTAAAGTTCTATTGAGCTTCTTTTGGGGTAATCATCAAGCTCTCCATGGTTGTACTGCCGGGACCAGCTGGCAACATCGATATAATCTTTCTAAAGATATCCATCAGATCATACTTAAAGCTTTTCAGTATCTTCTCATTGCACTTAGACTAAAACATAAATGTCCAGGGCATTTGTCCCTGCCTATATTAGTTTCCTAGGGCAGATATAGCAAAGTGACACAAACTGGGTGCCTTAAACAGCAGAAACTCATTGCCTCACAGTTCTGGAGACTAGAAATCTGAAATTAAGATGTCAGCAGTGTTGGTTCCTTCTGACATGTGCTAGGGACGATCTGTTCTATGCATTTCTCCTAACTTCTGGTGGGTTGCTGGCAATCTTTGGTGCTCCTTGCCTTGTAGATGCATTATCCCAACCCCTGCATTCATTGTCACATGGTATTCTCCTTGTGCATGTCTATTTCCATATACAAATTTCCTCTTTTCCTGTCTTACAAAGGACACAGTCATATTGGTTGAGAGCCCATCCTAGTGACTTCATGTTAACATGCAAAAACCGTATTTCCAAATAAGATCCACAAACAGGTACTGGAAGTTAGGACTTCAACATCTTCTTAGGGACACAGTTCAGTTCACAACAATGTCTACTTTTCTGATATCATCTCTTGCCACTCCCCTTCTTGCTCTAGCCCTACAGCCTTCATTCTGTTCCTAGAACAGGTCAGTGGCATCATCTCCTCTTAGAGATTTTGGACTTCCTCTTCCTCATGCTGAGAAAAACTTTCACCTGTCCACCATAAACTTCTCATTGAGCTCTCAGATCAAAGTCACAGACTCTGGCCCTGAACATCCTATCTGAGATCTGTTTCTCCACCACCCTGCTATTATCCTATTTATTTCTGCATAACCTTCACCACTATCTGAAAACATCTTGTTCTTTTATGTATTTGCCCCACCTATTTAAAATAGTGACTCCAAAAGCACAGAGATCCTGCCTACCTTCTTAAAGATGTATCTCCGGCACCTAAAACAGTACCTGTTACTAGTAGGGGCTCAATAAAAATTATTATATTATAATGAATTAAATGTACTCAGAAGTAAGGTATAAAGAATAAAAAGCACTGTCTTGCTCCTTCTGTTTCCAGTTTGGTTACCTGAGCACTATGACAATAATAGAACCTCATTTATAAAAGAAAATTCAAGAGAAAATGTCAGAGTAGAGAAGGAAGAATCAGAATCAGTAGATCAAGCACATTGCACAGTGTTTTCATACAGGCTCTGGCTATCCTTGCTTAACATTTAGATATTTATTGGTCCTCACATATTAAAACTCTCACTGGGTTGAGCAAGTCCTGCTGGGGCTGCATTGGTCCTGGGCTCCAGGCTTCACTCTTGCCTTGACTAGAATGAGATCTTATCACTCTTTAGACTGGGTGGTTGGTAGTCAGAGCATTATCTCTAGCCAGGCCCAGTACATTCCTTTTTCCTATAGAAACTTCTTTTTTTAAAAAACTGTGCTAACATGAAAGGCCTCCCAACAATTCAGACCAACCTTTGTCTTAATGGAGTCTGAAGTTCGCTCTTCTGTTTATGATGTGTAACTATTGAAGTGGGAGATGTAAAGTTTGCAGCTAGTATGTAATCAAAACCATTTGTGTATTCCCAAAGAGAAGGAGGAGGCAAGAAGGGGGTGGGGAGGCAGGGAAGAAAAAGAAAAGGAAAAATCCCAGAATTGGAAGTTTAGAGCCTGTGCAGTGAGCAGGAAGTTGAAACTCATCAGGCTGTCACATAACAACAGAAGAAAAATGCTTTATGTATTCAATCATTATTAAGTGTTCTGCATGTCTATTTCCCACGTTATTTGCCACTATATATTGATTTTCAAATGCTGGCATTTTAAGAGCAGGAGAAATTTTTCTTTTAAGATAAAAATTATTTCATTTTTGAAGGCCATAAAAACAAATTCCATGAGGTGAAAGAAGGGAAAAAATGTGATATCCCCACCTTCAAGCATTCTTTCCTGAAACCAAAAAGCCTCTATTGCCTTTAACTTTGCAAGGCATTTTCTAAGTGAAGGGGCACTCCAGGCTGAGCCACTTAGTGTGCCAGTTTCACAAAAATATTTCAAGAATAAAGTGTCCAATGTCCAATGATGGTGTAGCGGTGGGTAGGACTTAAAGCAAGAAAAGGTGATTGCCCAGTGAGCCACCAGTACATGGCTTTCCTAGAGAAAGCAGGGCTTGCTAAGCCAAAATGGGAGAAGAAAAACTGGGGGAAGTAAAAGTCTTTGTGGACATTTTTCTCTTTTAGCTTTTAGAAAATTGTTTGAACACAGAAACCTCAATTAGAATTGAATCATTTAATTTATGAATCCTAACATTGTCACATGTTAGGTCTAGAAAATGTTGAAGAAAGCAGAGGCCCACCTTTCTATCTTATGGATGAAAGAATTGGAGCACAGAAAAAAGGTGTGACTTCCCAAGCTCCTAGATCTGTTTGAAAATAAACACTAAACATAGATATTCTTTTGCTGTTGCTGTTGTTAAGAGAGGATAGGCATACCTTGATTTATTGTGCTTTGCAGATACTGCAGTTTTTACAAATGGAAGGTTTGTGGCAACCCCATACTTAGCGAGTCTATTGGTGCCATTTTTCCAACAGCGATTGCTCACTTTGTGTCTCTGTGTCCATTTTCACATTTTGGTAATTCTTGCAATATTTCAAACTTTTTCATTATTGTTATATTTGTCATGGTGATCTGTGATCGGTGATCTTTGATGTTACTATTATGTTTTTTGTTTTGTATATTTTTTTAATTTTAATTTTATTGGAGTATAGTTGATTTACAATAAATGTAGATATTCTGATTGTGATATAGTCATTTTTTCGTCTTTGGTGACCTAACAAGTGCCCCTCTGCTGTCCTTTGAAACATTACAAAGGGTTGTCTTACTACTTCCGGAGGAAGAAGCTCACGTATCACCCCTTAGTCCATTTACTTCATCTCTATAAAAGGCCATCTTGAGAACATGTTTTATACACTCCAGGTTCATATAAATGGAAAATTTGATCCCATGTGAACAGAAATGTTTATGGTAGATTCTTAAAGGGCAACAGAGTTTTGATGCAGCTTTACCACTGGAAAAGTTCCAAAATTCCCTTTAATGGTGCCCATTTCTCCTAGAATTAAGGCTTTGCGTACCTCACCCTTACTCACTGCCTTCCCCCCCCCCCCCCTTTTTGGTCTAAATCCACTTATCCTCTTTAGCTCTCTTTAGATATTTCTGTCTTGGCTCCATATTTAACACTTTTTGACTCCAGATCAAAATTGCTCTTCAAGAAGCCTAAATAATCTGACACTTTCATTGTCACCTCTTTACTGCCCTTGGTCTTTATTGACATGTTTGTTTATCTAGTCCTTGGGCACAGTACTCTGCTAAGTTCCCCTGAGCGTCATGTCTTCTTTCTATTAATACATCCTAAATTCTTGACCCGTTTTTCCTTTCCTTACTTTCTATATTTATTACATTTGAAATATATGGATATGAAATTATATACGTCAATCAACTAGTTCATTTCTATAACTCTTGAATATACTCATTGTGTGCAGTTTTAAAAAATAATGATAATATTAACATATGTGTACACTCTCAAGCTCAAGGAATAGAATATTGTTAATATTGTTGAAGCCCTTTTAGGCTCCTCCTGATTGCACATGCGTTCCTATCCCTTCAAAATGTTTTTGTTATTCCATTTTTTAATGATTTTACCATTTATGCATACATCCCTAAGAGAGGCTTAGTTTTGCTTTTGTTGAGGGTTACAAATATAGCATCAGATGTATACAGCCTCTGTGACTTGCTTTTCTTTCTAACTATTTTTTAAATTAATGTTTATCAATACATGGTGCTTAATTAATTTTCATTGATGCAAGAAATTCTATTATGTAACTATACCACAATTTACTAATTCCTTCTACTTTTGCTTGACAGATATATGGGTTATTTTCAGTTATTTTCTATTATAAAAATAGCTGTTATGGATATATATTGCATATATCCTGGTTTATTTATTAAATAGTTTTAGTAGGTTGTAAAATTAAGAGGAAAATTCCTAGGTCATAGGCTACAAGTACTTTCAACATAGCTAGATAATACTGAGTTATTTCCTAAAATGGTTGTACCAACTTATATTTCTATTTACTCCACATTCTCAACAACATTTGGATTGGCCAAGTTTTTTTGTGTGAGGCGAATGTAATAACCACTACACTATAGAAACAGGGCCTTTTTTGTTTGTTTTGTTAACTTGTGTGTGTGTGTGTGTGTGCGTGTGTGAAATTATATCTCATTTATGGTGTTATGAAATATGCATTTCCCTAGTTACTAATGGAATTGAGCATTTTTTAAAACAAATTTTTGGCTTTTTTTGATCCTCTCTATTTAAATCTTTTGTTTTTTTCTTTTAATAACTAATCACTGCCCATTTAATGGTACATTTCTTTCTGATATTGACCTAATTCTTTAGCAAAGAACTTCATATATGAGTACACCATTTGCTGCTTCATGTTACAGGGCTGAAGGGACAGAGTGGTGGGGTGGGGGAATTCCACTCCATTCCCTTCTTGACTTTACCAGAAGTTGGCTATTGGCCAACTGGGTATAAAGTGGCTCTGGATTTCAGAGAGTGGTGTGTGGTACTAGGAATATCCATAACCTCAGAGGAAGAGTCTGAAGTGGACACAGTTACATCTCTGATAGCCCTAATCACATTTACCACACACCTGTTATCAGGATTTTCCTACTTGCTTCCTTAAACTATATACTGGTAAATTTCCAAATATGCTATTCTTTACCTGTGTGAGAGACATAACCTTTCTGGGATATTGGTGGCGAAAGGCAAGGAGAGTTGCTGAGGACAGAATGTACCCTTGGACAATGGAAATAAAGTGACTGTGAAATAAAATGAAAGAATAGAAAGGGGAGAAAATGTTGGCAATTATTTACCCCCTATATGATAGTTAAAATTTTTCTTTTTAAAGCATCTTAATAAACCAAACCTCATTTGATCTTCTAACAACCCTAATCTTAGTAAAGTTGGCAGGGCAGGTATTCTGGTGAATATAGAATGAGAAGCACGTGCTTGGGAGTTGTTTCCTTGGGAAAGAAAGTCATCAGATTGACTGAAGACAGGCTTTATAATGAAAAAACTGATAATAGATTTTTTTTAACTTTTTGTTGAATTCCTGTGATGCATAGAGTGTCTTGAATAGATTTTGAGATGAACTTAAGAAGCAAGTTGTTTCCATTGGTATGGCCTTCCTGAGAGTCACTGTTATTCTTTACATTTGATTTCCTTTTCAGGACCCAAGATATAATACACATATTTAATTTACCTCATCACTCTTGTGGGGCACCTTCCAACATATGCTATTGAATTGGTTAAGTGAAAGCATATCTCTATTTTGTAATCCATGAAAGCTGGTATTAAAGACAAAATAAATACACTTCAAGAAAGATAACATTTTTCACAACAGATGTGAGAGCAAAGAAACTGCTGACATGTTTATTAGCAATGGATAAACTGAACGTTTCAGTTTGGCCCAGCACTCAGAAAATGCAGATGTGTATGCAGATGCAAACCTCTAGAGTCTGCAAAAGAAAATTTGTATTGGCCATTCGACAAGGTTTCTGGCACTTCTTGCTTGACAAGAAGTACCCTTGAGAGCGACCCATCTCATGATATTTTGGCAGTTTTGTTCCCTCTGCTCTGGTAAGAGCCAAGAAGTACAGAAGGGCACAGTATTTTGAGAAAAAGGAAAAAAGTAGAAATGAGTTTGCTAAACTATTTTTGACCATCAAGTTAGAATTAAAAAAGTGGGTCTGGCTTGGAATATAGGATGCCTGGGTCATCTTTCTTCACCCTAGGTTATTTTTACTAGTTGTGAATAAACTGATCATTCTTTAGCCTTTGTAAACATTTATTTAAATGCATAAAGCCTCAGTTTAATTTCTTGATTGTCTTTTCCCTAGTGAGAAAGTACTAGACTAAAGTCTGAGGAAATCTCAGCATTTAGTGACATTTTTTACATATGCTCTAATTCCAATCAGAAAGTCAGACTCAACAAAGGAATCCATGCTTTTAATAATATTTATTTAGAATAAAAAATACTTTAGGCAGTGTCCAAAAACTAAGAATTTGACAGTGTGTCTACTCTGGGGTATATAATCACTGAGTCAATTAAATTTTTGATTAAAGTATATTCCTGCCTATTTCACCAGTAATTTTAAAAAATAATAATAACCATATTAATAGCTACCTTTGTTTTATTCAACCACATATGTCAAGTCCTGTGTTGGTTGCTTTACATAATAGTAATAATAGCTAACATTTACATGATAATAGTAACAATAGTTAATAGCACAGTGTGACACACTTGAATTTTTTTTTTACTTGAATTATTTCATGTAATTCTTTCAAGAACTTGAAGTCATCTCACTATTACATATATTTTACAGATGACAAAACTAAGGCTTAAGTTTTAAATTCAAAGTGACTCTCAGTAAGATATTCTTAAAAGGAAATTTAGCTAAGGAAACACTGTTTTGAGAATTTTTTATTGTTTCCATAGTGTTGAGATTGTTTTTATAAACTTGTTTAGACCACAAGAGGCCTTGAAAATTACAATGGCATTTAATCCATAAATCTAACAAATCATATATAGATCTTCCTTGACTTATGATGGGGTTACCTCCCAATAAACCCATTGTTAGTTGAAAATATTGTAAGTTGAAAATGCATTTAATACACCTAACTTACCAAACATCACAGGTTAGCCTAGCCTACCTTAAATGTGCTCAGAACACTTACACTAGCCTATAGCTGAGCAAAATCATCTAACACAAAGTCTATTTTATAATAAAGTGTTGAATATCTCATGTAATTTAGTGAATACTGTACTGAAAGTGAAAAACAGAATAATTGTCTGGTACAGAATGGTTGTAAGAGTATCAGTGGTTTACCCTCATGACTGTGCGGTTGACTAGGAGCTGTGTCTGCTTCTGCCCAGCATCATGAGAGAGGGTCATATCACATATCGCTAACCTGGGAAAATATAAAAAGTCACAATTTGAAGTAAGGTTTCTACTGAATGTGTATCCCTTTTGCACTATCATAAAGTAAAAAATCACAAGTTGAACCATCATAAGTCAGGGACCATCTCTACTGATTTGTTGATGACTGGTCATTGCTATTCTCTCCTCGGTGCCAGGAAAATGTGAATCTGTGGTGAGCTGTTCAAATAACTGAGCTCATTGGAGGCAGCAGTTCAGAAACCAAGAACCTAGGGCAGAACATGCAGTCAAAACAGAAATCAGGACAAAAAAATTTGACATACAAATGAACCTATTAACAAGACAGAAATAGAGTCACAGATGTAGAAAACAAACTTATGGTTACCAAGGGGGAAAGATGGGGGTGAGGGAGGGATAAATTGGGAGATTGGGATGGACATCTACACACCAGTATATAAAATAGATAACTAATAAGAACCCACTGTATAGCACAGGGAACTCTACTCAATGTTCTGTAATGGCCTATATGGGAATAGAATCTAAAAAAGAGTGGATAGATGTACATGTTTAACTGATTCACTTTGCTGTACACCTGAAACTAGCACAGCATTGTAAATCAACTATATTCCAATAATAATTAATTTAAAATAATAAAACAATGAATTTACATCATCAAGATGAGTGAAAGTATAATTCAAAATTTGGGAATGCTGTCCTTATGGGTCCCTTCCAGCCTGTATTCTAACTCTCTTGATTTCATACTCTACAAACTTGATCTGAAAATATCTGTGCTAAAAAGTGATCAACATGGTTTAAATTTGAGGCATCATGTTGAATTAATGTCTGCATGTACGTGTTTCTGGTACAACAAAAATGCATAAATGTATTTTCAAGAATGTTTAGAAACAGAACATTTTGAATATTTGTTTCTACAAGCCAAATGTAATATTTTAACAATTTTCATTAAAAATAAATATAGTGATTGTGAAAATATGCATAGGTTTTGTTAAACTTACTCATCTTCATATTTTATGAGAGCCACCCAAGAAAACTTTGGTTTTAATTTGCTCGTAATCACACCCTTTTTAGGTCCCCAATCATATTACATGGCTTGGTCATTTACCTCATTCACATGCTTCAAAATGGTCATGACTGTTGCTAACATTCAAATCCATTCTTTAAAAGTACAGATTTGCAGCACTGAGTAGATACCAAAGAATGTTTTAGAGGCCGTTATGGCAACACAAAAGGCGTAGTCACAAAAAATGTTTGGACTGAGAAACAGCAACGTCATTGGAATAAATATGTTGTTTCCAAAGGTAACTGCTTTCTTAAAATGTAAAGTGAGAAGTATTTCCTTTGAACATGCCAAACCTTATACATATAAAGCAGTTGTTCTCAAACTTCAATGTGCATCACATAATTTAAGAATCTTATTAAAATAAATTTGCAGATACCCCGGGGTCCAAGACCCAAATAATCCAGTGGATCTGTCGTAGGGCTCAGGCATCTGCGTTTTAACAAGCTCTCCCAAGGGCCTCTCATGCACACGATCAACAGGCCATTTTCTACAACACACTTATCTGGACAGATTACTGTATAGCCACATGCTATACACCCAGGAATGTGACTTGACTATGCCATGTTTTCTTTTCTTAAACTATCTCAACATAGCTTAATACCATGTTTGGGCTCTCATGGTTATTCTCAGTTTCAACTCATGTAGGATAGTTAAACTTTTCACTATGACCTTAAGCTAGTAACTCTTACTGGATTACAAATGAAATCCCCCAGATTCAGAATTGTAATCTCTCCATAGTGTCCAGGACTATAGGCTGATAACTTTGTCTGTGTCTGAATACTTGTTTTAGAAACTCTTGGAAAAGAAGCATGGTTTCATGGGGACACCAAAGTTTATAGGACAAGGTCCCAGCTTTGAGGTCACTTCTATTCTAGAGAGGGAGAAAAGTGTGTATGCAAGTACCTAAACTTTGATGCCCCAGAAGAGTCAAATGAATAGTTGGGTATCATTTCTTAAATCATGTTTGACACACATGGTTCATGTCCACTTGAGATGTTAGCAGGTGTTACAAGTAAAAAGGATTTCATGCCAAAAACACCCAAGATATGCTGAACTAAGCTTTCTTTATTATAGGACTTATCTGAAGATTTAACATGCTAATATGTATTATCACTGTGCATGAGGGGTTTTAGTATAGAGTTTTCTGGACTTACTTGGTGCTGGAGATTTTCACAGCTGACTAATAGAGTGTATCTGGACACTGGTGTAATATGTATCACAGTTTGGGAAATTATAGTTCAGACAAATACACAGGCATTTGAAGGAAGGTGAGATCATTCCCAGAGAGGGTGATCAGGGAAGGTCCCATATAGATGTTGGCATTTGAGCTATGCCCAGTGCAATCCTTTCTCAGCAAGGACAAAATATTCATAAAAAGGGGTTGACAATAGAGTTATGTTATAAGTAGTTATCAGCCTTGATAAAGGGCCGTCTCATCAGAGAAAAAGCTTTGAATCTGACAACTTGGAGAACATTAACCTTTGAGACAGCAGTGGCTGAAGAAATAGAGGGGCGAAAGCCAAATTTCACAGGATTGAGAACGAAGAGTTAGCGAGAAAGTAGGTTCTTAATTCAGTATTTGTAACTTGGTGTGGGTGAAAAAGTAAAGTGAGGGAAGCCATTTGTTTTAAAACAGAGAGGACTGAATATTTTATCTTATCTTAATGATTAAATTTTTTAGAAGCATATTTAAAGATTCTTTTTAAGTTGCAGCGTTCTGACTCACGATAATGATGAGGTCGTTCATTCATGCAATCCCTACTTATTAGGTACTTACTGTGTTCCAGCTCTGTAGGTTGTGTAAAAATAAAGGCTTTAACCACAGATATAGAAAAATGAAAGCCATGCTTGTCTCCTCCTTTGCTTGAATTTCATTAGCTTATCAGATCCAGCCCAATAAATCAAGTAAGACTAACAGAAAAGGAATTTCTCACCCCAATTCATTTTTATTATTAATAGGTAAAATTTACTCTTAAGAGAAGCCATTGACATATTTCTTTATTTATTAGACTAAAAATCAACAAAATCTTTGTGGGTCCTAATTGCTCACTTCTGCACTCATCTGCTACCTACAGATGGTTACCTACTGTTGTGTCTAATGCACCACTCCCCACACCTCACATGATTGTTAGTTGTAGGAAGTACTACAAGATTAAAATACAAGAGGGGGCCAAGGAGACAAGACACTTTTGAAGAAAAAGGATGTGGGAGGAACTTGCTTTACCATATACCCAGAATTATTATAAAGACAGTAATTAAGACAATGTGGTTTTGCATAGGGACAAACAAATAAACCAGTGAAACAGATTAAAGAGGCCCAGAAACAGGCCCACTAGGAGACTGGCACCTGATAGACAACAAAGGTGGCATGAGAGATTAGTGGGGAAAAGAAGTTTTCAAGAAATGATACAAGGACAATTAGATATCCAGGTGGGAAATAAATGAAAGTGGGGTCTTATATTAGGCCACACATAAAAATAAATTCCAGGTAGGGTTAAAGCTGAAATCTGAAAGTAAAAACTATGAAGATTTTATGAACATAAGCAAGAGTAACTTCAAGTAAACAAAAATAACCTCAGGACAGGAAAGGATTTCTTTGAATAACCACAAACTAAAAGATTGATAAGTTTGACTATGTTAAATTAAATACTTTTGTTCATCAGAAAATCATGGAGAGGACTTCCCTGGTGGTGCAGTGGTTAAGAATCCGCCTGCCAAAGCAGGGGACACGGGTTCGAGCCCTGGTCCTGGAAGAGCCCACATGCCGCGGAGCAACTAAGCCCGTGTACCACAACAACTGAGCCTGTGCTCTAGAGCTCGCGAGCTGCAACTACTGAGCCTGCACGCCTAGAGCCTGTGCTCTGCAACAAGAGAAGCCACTGCAGTGAAAAGCCCACGCACTGCAACAAAGAGTAGCCCTCGTTTGCTGCAAGTAGAGAAAGCCCACGCAGCAATGAAGACCCAATGCGGCCAAATAAATAAATAAATTTATTTTAAAACAAGAAAATCATAGAGAGACTAAGACAACGTGTAGTGTGCTTTTAACACATATTTCAACATGTATAATTGGCAAAGAGAGTGTATTCAGAATGTATGAGATTTTTACATATCAATAAGAAAAAGGAAATGGAATAGAAAAAATGGACAAAAAGCTTAAATACGTAGTTCATAAAAGAAGTCTAAATGGCCAATATGCCTTTGAAAAGAGATATAATCTTATTAGTAATGACTGAAATGCAAAACCAAACTACAAGGAGAAACATACTCCACCAGATTTGAAAACAGAAATCTGACAAAACCGAGTGTTGATGAGTATATGAAGCAGTGGAAACTCATATGCTGCTGATGGGAGAGAAAAAACATATAACATCTTTAGAAAACAGATTGGCACTATGTATGAAATTTTAAGATGTATATACCTCATGACTCAGAGTAGTGATTCTCAAATCTTTTGCTCTCAGGACACCTTTATACTCTTAAAAATTATTAAGAACTTTGTTTAATGTGAGGTAAATCTTTAGGTATTTACTGTGTTTGAAATCAAAACTAAGAAAAAAATTAAAATATGTATTAATTCAGTAGAAAACAATGTTGTTAAAATAATATTTAAAATAAACATTAACACATTTTTAATCAAAATAACTATAATTTCCAAACCCCCAAAAAACTTAGGGAGAAGAATGGCATGGTTTTACATTTAGCAAATCTCTTTAATGTCTGGGTGACTAGAAGACAGCTGGATTCTCATATTTGCTTCTGCTTTTGACTTGGTGCAGTATCACATGTCATGTAGCCTCTGGAAAATTCCACTCTACACTCATGAGAGACTGAGAGTGGAAAAGAAAAATAATATCTCAGTATTATCATGAAAATTGTTTTGCCCTCATGGACCCCCTGGGATTGTCCTGGGAACCCCGGCAGTCTCTGGATCACCCTTTGAGAACTGTTGCCAAAGAGGAAACTCATGCGCCAGGACGCGAGATGGAGATGTTCATAGCAGCATGTCCAGAATGCTCATCAAAACAACCCAAATGTCCATTTAGAGTAGGATGAATTAAAAAAAAAAAAAAAAACACTGTTATTTTCACACGATGCACTGCTATGCAACAGTGGAAGTGAGCTAAGTACAGTTATGTGTGTCAACATGGGTATCACAAATATAAGTTCAGCAAAAGAAGCAAGTCATAAAAGAATACATACAGAGTGACTCCATTCATAGAAAATTCAAAACAGGTAAAATGAACCATAATATTTAAGAATGTATACATTAGTGGTAAAACTGTAAGGAAATGTTAAGCAATTAAAGTCACAAAAATCATTACAATGGTTACCTAGGGGCGGGGGTGCTATGAGGAGGCAAGAGCATACAGAATGTGTTTGAAAAAAAAGAAAAAGAATGTATTTGAGTGCTAGTAATGTTCTATTTCTTGACCTGGGTAGTGGTTACATAGGTGTTTGCTTTACAATTATTTGTTAATTATACTAAAATGTACATATAAAGTTTATGTACTTTGTTTTACTCATAAATATGCTATACTTAAAAAAATTAAAACAAAAATATAAGAGGGAAGTCAGGGAATTTCTCTGGATATCATACATACGCACACATACATGGTTTTTTCAGTTACCTATTACTGTGTAACACACCACTTGCCCAAACTTAGTAGCTTACAATACTAACGGTATTTTTTTGTTCTTATGATCCTGTGGGTTGACCAGCTTGGCTGGACAAGGGCTGAACTTTTTAAGATTGTCTCTCCAGTCACATGTGGGTCTCCTCAGAGGGATGACTGTTACATCTAGGGCTCACTAGCTACCTTTCTCTCTACGGGGGTCTCTCTGGCAGAGTAGACCACTTTACATTGTGGGTCAGGGCTCCAACAGCAAATATTACAAGATGACAAGCCCCAATGTGAAAGTGCTTATTAAGCCTCAGCATCATGCTTGATTATATCTCAATGAGCCCAGAGTCAATGCGGGTATGGCCTACACAAGGGCACGAAAACCATAGCGGGGAGGTATGCTTCATGGGGAGATATATATATATATATATATATATATATATATATATATATGATACATACATATAAAAATATATATATATAAAGGTATATATATAAGCCCATAAAAAATTTAATCAGTTTTTTAAAATATATATACCTATATTACATATATATATCTATATTACATATATATGTATACATATATTTCATATATATATATTCATATATATATATGAAAAGTCTCAGTTGTCTAAGGACGGCCCCACTTGAAGGTAAGAAGATGGTTCACATTATTAGTATGTCCCACGCAAGTTTATGATTCTGATACTTGTTATGTAAATCACGTTTCCTTCTTGCAGTCACTGCCATCTTCATTCTCCTTAGTCCAAGTTAGCTTGACTAAAGTCACCAGTAAACAAATTGGGTGTTAAAAAGAAATAAAGAAAAAAAAAAACTAGTGCTGAAAATCTGCCATTTCATCTGCACATGGACATGACTGTGGTCATCTGCAAATAATTAGAAAGAGCAATCATCAGCAATGCTGCACTGGTTTCTAGGCTCAGAAGTTAATAGCAACTTTATTTGACTTTCTTCACCCAGAAAATCCTTACAATGGTAATGCAATAATAACTTCTATCAGCCTGGAAGACAACATAAATATCAAGTAAGGAACACATCAGCTTCTGGCCCTGCTCTGTGAGGGCACGGGTGTGTCCTGTGGGCGGCCTCCTGGAGTACAGGGCTCCTGCGTGTGCCACATGAGACTTGGTGTAAGACACAAAACAGGCGGAGAGGGATCTTTGAATGGAAAGATTCTGCCAACAAGCATACTGATTACACAGTTTGGGAAATTTTTTTTTCTTTTTTTTTTAGCAATTTGGCTGAAAGCCTGCTCTAGGCTAGCATTTCTTATAAGCAATTATGTGGTAGTCCTTTTTCTATTGAGCCATAAGCTCTCAGGGGACAGGGACGAAGTCATTGCTTTCTTTGTAACTCCCCATAGACCCCTGAACTCACTCGTACATTGTACCCAGTGGGTACTTAATCACTGTCATTGATTTGGGGCAGACCCAAATCTCAAAAACCAGAGTCATTAAGAGTATGTTTAGCCAAATATTTTTAGAGTTTAAAAGAGGTTTTGTTTTGAGTTTGAGGTGGAGGCCCGCTAAACTTCTTCTTTATTTCAAATAGCCCTGTGTCTTCAACAGAAATTTTGCATAGCAAAATATGTATTTAAAAAGGATTCAGCTCAGCTAACTGCCCCTTGGCATGTCACATACCCTCATGCTCAGACTCTCCCAAGCTCTTGAGAACTGTCCACACCAAAGAGGAGCAATTCAGTCCATTGATTTGATGTTGAACTGGTGCTGATTTGCACCAAGTCTGGATAAGATGAAACTCCTGAGTGGCTCCTGAAAAGTCCTGGAATGTAAAGGACAGAATTCTAGAGCAGAATTTTCTCTTCTTCTTTTCTTTTCTCCTTAAATGCAATGGCTGGAGCATGTATCCATATGTTTAAGGACATCTAATGGGACTTCTCATTTCTCTTTTTTTTTCATCATTCCTTTCCTTAAAGAGAGCTTCTATTCATGACTTATGTCCAGAACTTTCATTTGAAAATCCTATTTGAACTGTAATTCATTATCCATCAATAAACAATATCAAAATATCTACTTGTTGAATGAATGCTGAATGATTCACTTCAGATTAATGGGCAATCATTTGCATACCTCTCAAGGGTCAGATACTGTTCTCAGTATCTGAGAAGGCTGCCTAGAATAGAAGAATCTATCATTGTAAAGCTGGTCATTTTTTGGCACATGACTTAAAGTGGATTACATTTCCCTATCCACTTCTCTCTCTTTTAATTTTTTAAGAGAAATGGAGAGATGACCCTGACAACCTTCACTTTTTATCTGCACTTAAAATTTTCAGGTTGGGTTTGACTTTTCTATGCCATATACTCCTAAAGACAGAATTTTGTGTTAAGTGTGTCAAAGTATGAATCTCATGCTAATGAGATTAATCTCTTATGATCTATTTCCCTTCTTAAATCTAATACTTCTTTTAAAAAGTTTTAGTGGAACCTTTATAAGGAAACAAGAAAATAAATCCTATGGATAGAGACCACCCAGACTCCAGCACTATTTAAAAACAGTGACAGGATTCCTATTGTTCTGCCAGGATGATTACCATGGCACCCATGACAGATTTTCCATTGTCTTAACGCAGGGCATGGTGATAGCTCTCTGGGTAGTTATTGTTTTATGTAATGTGACCACAGTTGAATGATAAATTAAGTACTCTTGCTTACCAATATGATAAACTGTGGCCAGTGAGGAGAAGGAATGTTCTCTGGTCATATATTCTCAGAGGTGGGCTGGTTTCTATCACCAGAAAGATGCTTTCCAATCCCGTGTTCTGTCTTCAGGGCACCTGGCTGGCCTGAGGACCACGTGCAGGGCCCTCTCTATTCTCTCTTCACAGAGGCTTCTGCTGGACAGAGTGAAACTGGATTCTACTTTTCCCAACACCAGAGCTACCCTTCCTTGAAGTTTCTTCTAACCACTTTCATTTTCAAGTTTTTAGAAACTGCCTCTTACTTTCCTTCCAGGGTATTCAGATGTTTGAGAGAAGTATGTTTCCAAAAGTCTTATGTTCAGATTACACACTAGTTTTAGGAAAATGCTTACTTCTTGACCTAAACCGGGGTGTATGAATGGAAATAAAAGTAATTTGTGTGTGCTAAGTGAGTGGTCGGCAATAGTAAGCCTATATCTCTTTCAAAATTAAAATGTACGTTAACTTTCTTTTTGATTCTGAGAAATGGTAAACTTCCATGCCCTTATATTTTAATGTGAAAATACCCAGTGTTTAAAGGTGCTTTTAAAATTTGACAAATAAAAGGAAAAATCAGTCTACCTTAACCAACATGAAATCTTGGTGAAATTGATTCTAACTGGCCAAGGTGCTCACTGCTCTCTAGACACCTCAATAAGCTAAGAATGTGCTCCTGTTAGAAGCAAATAGACCCCAAGTATTCTGCATGAGACTCTCACAAACATGCACATTTGCCATTCCTCAGCAAGGGTCAAGTAGCACTTAACCCCTCACACAGAAGCTGTGAGAGTGGATTTCTTCTTCTAGAAAGCTACACCTCTTAAACAGTGATGGTATCAGGAGACTGAGCCACAGACCAGTGATTTCCAAAACACATCTAAAGATGCATGCTAAGCCAGGGCAGGTCCTATTTCTGCCTTCTTGAAATTTTGGAGGCTTTGAAAATATTCACTGCTGTAAAAAACTTCCTTGACAGAGTTAGGGAAGAACATTGAGATTTCATGCCTTAAAAAATTAAATGGTGGTTTTTTTTTTTTTTTTCTTCAAAGGCAGTGAAGAAGAATAATTTTTTTTTCCTTGTGATAATCCAGATTGAGAAATTTCCAGGAAAAATAAAACACTTTCCCATGGTTGTGAGTATTTCATGCATATTGATTTTCAAACAAAAGAGATATTGATATGGGAATCATCAAAGGGGAAAAAAATGCCCTGTGTATGAAAGGAAACAAATAAGTGTTTATGAATCTGCTCTTGATTAGAGAAAGGCAACAGGGATGAGTTATCACTTAGCTGCTAAGAATATGAGACTAGGAATTTGATATACCTGGGTTCAAACCCAGCCTTCACCACTGGTTATCTGTGAAACTTTGGACAAATTATTTAACCTCTCTGTTTTCACTTCCTCATCTGTAACATGTGCATAGAAATGAAATCAACATCACTTCTAGAATTGAATGAGATCATGCATAAAGCACTTAACACAGTGCCTGGCACAGCTTAAAGCTGCTGTTAAGAGTTTTTATTTTTTTCTTCTTGCAAGAGATTTTTGTGGTTGTTTCGACAGTTTAACCCTGCATCTCTACCAAGTTTCCAAAAGAGAATTTTCCATCCCTGCCCCTCTTAACCACACCCTGTTTTAATCATGAACCAGATTTCAACACCATCCCCAAAAGGTCACCACCCACTACAGATTTCTCTCTGTGTAGTTTTAAATTTCACTGTATCCAGAAATGCTAAAAGCTAAAGTGATACTTAGCTCCTCTTATTAAGAGATTGTATTGTTATGGTATGCCACTATAATCTAGAAAGGAAAAATATGTGATTTAGACATCACGAGAATGAGGGCATTCACAGTACCCTCAATTCCAATGGCTTCAAGACAATACTCTATGTTTTGTGCAAGGAAAGAAAAGTTTATACCTTATAAGGCCATCTCTCCAAGGGCTACAATTACCTCAGCAACATCAGCATCAACCAACACTTCCAAGTAAACCTCTATCTGTCTATCCATCCATCTATCTTACAAAATAGTTCCAATGATGGAACACTGTAGGCTTTAAAGAATTTCTCTTCCAACTTAATTTATGTTTTATATTATTTTTATTTCAGATTTCAATTTTGCTTGTGAAACACACCACACCCAATTTATAATGTAATTATCCTCAGAACATTGGCAACTTTAATTTTGGAATAGATCTTGACGATTCAGTGGTTCTCCATCTGTATCAGCTCCTTCTTGTGCAATGATGGAAAACCTAACTAAATTTGGCTTAGGCCAAAAAAAAGGTGGAGGGAGGGAGTGGAGGAGTGAATTTTTTGGTTCTCCCAACCAAACAGAGTAAAGGAGGAACAAGTTTTAGATGCAGCTAAAAAGAAGGATTCAACAGGTGCCAATAGACCTTCATTGCTCTATGTCTTTCAGTTCAACATTTTAAGTTGTGGCTTCATTCTTAGGTTCCATGAGTTAGCAAGATGGCAAGTAGTTCTAAGCCCAGTTGGGCCCAGGTTTATGCTAAATAAACAACAAAAATTCCCCCCCGCACCTTCCTCTCAAGTCCTAGTGAAAGACTCAACACAAGTGAAAATTATGTGAACAAAAAAGTTTGAATAGATGTGAGGTGCAAAAGCAAGATATTTGATGGAGCGACTCCTTCTCAAGTGGCTTCAGGCAACAATGCAATAGTTATCTAAATTGGGCTACCCTGCAACTGTCACACTTTTATATCTGCTAGAATATTTCGATATAACCCAGTCCTATATGACCATCTCAAAGCATCTTATCACATGCTAAACAGCTTCTCACTATGTGTTAGGCAAGCTGTAGGGTTTGAAGAAATAGACATCTGTACCATCAACTTTCATAATAGCCACTTGTTCATGTAAGCCATCAGATATTTCAGCCTAGTCGAGGGGAAAATAACAAGGAGGTAATGAAAACTCTTTCGGATTTTGGGTGTATGTGTGTGTGTTGTGCATACACAGTGTTTAAAAACAAAACAAAACAATCAAACAACAACAGAGAGCAACTCACGTCTTTGAGATATATTAGATCCACAAATATTATTCTCTCTTAAGCCCAAACTTATCCAGACCCAGGGCACACAAAATGATTTAGAACAACATTGCTGCTCCCTTTTGTTGAGAAAGGTCAGAGGGTGTGGAATTGGCATTGACTGACCACTCAGTGGGTTCCTGGGAATGCTCTCGATGACTTCAGGGAATCTCACAGAACACAGAGATTTGCCTGAGATGGTCCATTTTAGAGTCTGTGTTATCTTCAGCCAGGACTAATTCCTCCATTATTTTAATCAGGAGAAACAGCTGCTGTCATTTTTTTCTACTC
This sequence comes from Eschrichtius robustus, assembly GCF_028021215.1. Lineage (NCBI taxonomy): Eukaryota > Metazoa > Chordata > Mammalia > Artiodactyla > Eschrichtiidae > Eschrichtius > Eschrichtius robustus. The sequence continues at coordinate 128,098,760 of NC_090826.1, read as the reverse complement.
TGATATACACTTGTAAAAGTCCTAGACTATTGGCTCAAATTGTGAGCCCGCGCAGGGTTTTGTTTTGTTTTGTTTTGTTTCGTGTAGGACAGGGATAATAGAATTATTTAATCAGTTCCACAGTTTAAGCAAACATTGGAAGAAGTTTTAACTCTTATGAAGTATGAACCTCAAATATTTTCCTCCCTGTTCTTGTATTGGGTCACCCATAGCAGAGAGCTTCTCTCAGTTCTCACAATCAAGAAAAGATAGAATTGGAGTCATTCCAGATATCTATGGAGAGAATCTGGGCCAGTGAAGCTCGATCTGGACATAGAAATTATGCTCTGTTCTTATTTTTAGCAAATAAATGGCTGCTTTCCGGTTACCACGAAAATTCCCTTTTAAAAGTTCTTATGAAATATAGTCACACCACTTAACACTTGCATAAGGCACACAGAATCCGTGGCTTTCATTTTTATAGACTGGACAAAATTCCTCACCATAAGTTTGGACCTATTATCATGGCTAGCAGGAAAGGATCCACGCATAGGTTAATTTTGAGGCTGCTTGTAGCATCTTTGTTTTTCCTAGACAATTCAGATTAGAGTAAGTAATCTGCCTATTGTCTTTCTGGTTTCTTCTTATAAAATTAAAACACTGTAGTAGGTTTTTAGTTTAGTAACGTTTTATCACATTGGAAACCAAGGAGGAAGGGGAAGGTTATCAGCTTCACAAAAGTAATAAAAAAAGGTTTTTTAAAAATCAGAATTTCAGATTCTCAGAGAGAAGTTTATCTGCTATTTTTATTTATTTATTAAACTCTCCAAAGGATTTATGCAAGTTTTTAGATTCTGCATGTGTGTGTCTGTGTGTGCGCTCATGCATGTGTGTGTGTGTGTGTACACATTCATGCTCAAAGTGCTCACATTAACTAGAGAAGGTGATTCAATTATGGGGGATTGTTCTGAGGAAGAAGAAATAGTAAAGTTGACTAGATTATGGGATTAGACTAAGGGCAGGGTTGACCAAATTTGGGGCTTGTATTGGGGCATTTGGTTGAATAAAATCTGAAAAGCTACACAACCCCCAATTATTTCTGGTAGCATCTCCTGAGAGTAAGATATGTTTTAATTTGGACCTGCCTCTACATGGAATGTTGCCATACTTTTCCTTCAAGATTTAACTGAAATTTAGGTTTCCATGGAAACATTCCTCAACTATTTCCCACCTTCAAGCGTAGTCAGCCACTTTTTCCTCTTCTGTAATGGTCATCATTTTTGTATACCTACATAGGCAACGTCCTCAGTAAAGGAAGAGACCTGACTTGCTCATCATTTAATCCTCTCTTCTGTTTCAGTGGAATGTAGTGGGTAGTAAACCAGGTATAATTTTATTCCTCAAATGTCTGTGTTCTCTATGAAAAGATGTCAAAACTCAGACACATCCCATTCATTCATTTATTCAATTATTTATTGAGCAAACATTATGCTCCTGGCACTATTCCAGATGACAGGGATATATCAATGAACATGCAAAGAATCTTGCCCTCATGGCAACATACATATACAGTATACTACATAATGATAAATATTAAAAAAAAAAGGTAACACTGAGAAGGAGTAGTAGGAGTATTGAGGATAAGGAGGTTTTAAAATTTTAGGTGAAGTAACAGAGAAGATAATATTTAATGTAGATTCCAGTCTTATACAGTCAAGATACAAGACTTAAATAAAGTACATGGCGCAGAATCACAGTAGTTGCTATTTAAGGAAAATTTATAATACCTTAATTTATAATTAATGATCCTTGGATGGGAACTTTCATAGTTTAAGTTCCATGGGGTGAGGAGAAAGAGCTTGTTAAATAAATTCTTGGCTTTAAAAAAGATTGTAAACAGAATTTTAAAGCAATTTAGGTGAAAAACTTTCCCAAACAATTTACAGCTGCAATCTAAATATAAATATTTGGTATGTATAATTAAAATCATTTTCTGTATTCACTAAATTGATCCCCTGAGTGTCACTTATACAAGCAACATATTATTAGCCTAACTCCAATGATTTTAAGCATAGAAAAGTTCTAAAGTCCCACTTTAAAAAGTTAATTCAGATAATTTCATTTATTCAAAGAAGTTTTCCTACCAAGATGAATTAGTGTTATTTCCCTGGGCATATTTAAATTCTTACAAAACACACATTTTTAAAGATGTATTTTTCTTGCGCTCCCATGTCTAGCTAGCTAGAGTTTCATGATCCAAAGAGGTAAGGGAAATTCACAAATTATGCTTTTGCTAGAAACCAAAATAATGTCAACACCTGATGATGAGATTTGGGAAGTATCTGTAGAAACAAGAACAAGAAGACATTTCTCACCTTTGCTTCAACAAGCCTGTCATAGGCATTTCAGTTTGTTTCTGAGTAGCACACATCTCAGTTGTCCATCTTTATCTATTAGACCTTAGTGGCAGTTGACTCTCCTTGGTAGATAAGAACAATACATGTGTAATTTAAGAACCCTTCCTCTTTATTTCAATTTAATTAGTTATTTCTCACTAGGTAATTGAAAATCAAATTTCTCCTTCAACCGAGTTTATCCTTTGCCTTATTTCCTTGGCACTCTGTAACGTACTCAGTCTTCGGCTATCTCTTACAACAGCACACGAGGTCTGATTTCTCGGATGCCTTCTCTCTAATAGCTTGTCATATTTGAAGATTAAGGTATTGGCTGGATCAAACCCTGCTGGTCTACAATCTATTAGGAGACCACCTATCCTTTGGGGTGACATTATAACAAGGATTTCTTCAGTTGATGGTTCTTTTTCTTCTTTAAAGGGACGTTTGAACAAGCATTGCCTGGAATGCAAAGAGCTTTTCCCAAAGTTCTTTGGGACTGGATGTAGGGCACAAAGAGAAAGGCAAGCGCTGCATGTTGCTGTATAGAGAAAATTTTAAGCCTACTAACCCACAGTGAATTAGTTGATATTTTTGCATCATTTTCATAGACATGGATCAAATTCTCAATTGTTCAAAAGCAATTTCCAAATGTGTTTCAATTGTCCCCGAAGTTTATTTTTTTCTTTCTCCCTTTTGTTGGACACTTATGAACTTAGGAGAAAACATGTACAACAATTTCCTCAGAAAGACTACATGTAAAATGGTAGGAATTTAACTGACGAAATGAAAAATTTGAATTATCGTAGGATTTGAATCATCCACGCTTCCATTAGATTTAGCTAATACAAATTATTACGTTAATATGCTCTATCACTTTTTCATGCATTACCAGTTTTCACCCTCTTGTAGTCCTAATATAACCACTTCCAAAAAAAGCAGGAGTTCTGGACATCTCGAGAAGTCGCTCTGACACTGAGCCGCCCAATCTTGAGCGGACGTGAAGATTGAAATCTGAAATAAAATTTGAAGGAATATTTAGAAGTACAAGCTTCCCCTTCAGCGTTTCCAATTTAGCCTTCCCCCTCCCCACATTTAACTGGCCACCTTCTGGAAAGCTGGCCGGCTCTTCAAGGATCAGGATAACTCCTCTAGTTACACTCTATATGGAAACTCTGGCAGTTACTCTGCTGTTTTTATATGAAGGTTTTATTAAGTCTGTGCCAAACAGCTTCCCATCAGTGAATCAGCTAAAGATAAAAGTTTTTACTCAAGTGACAACTTTGTAATAAAGGCAGTTTGTGTGTGTGTGTGTGTGTGTGTGTGTGTGTGTGTGTGTGTGTGTGTGTGTATTAGAAGATGGAGATTTCCCCATGACGGATACTGGATTTTCCTACAAACACACATCAAAGGAAAAGCCTGTTTCTCAACTGGTTCTCATGTTTTCTTCTAGCTGGCTTCTTATCAAGATGATTCAGAAAAGGCTGCTGAACTGTGGTGCACAAACAAGGACATGGGGTACTGATGACTCAACCTTGTCAAATCCGCTGGGGTTTCTCTGCAGAGCTCAGGGAGTGACCGTCCACTTGAAAAGATTCCCTTCTATCAAGACATGTGGAGAGAAACACAGGAAAGCCTGGTTATAAAAACTAAATGGAGATTGCATTTGTTTTGAAGCTCTTCTTAAAATTGTTTTTAGCATTATGCTATGTGTATGGCAGTTGCTGAGGAGAGTAAAACCCAAGGTGGCAGCCGCATTATCCTCCCCTTTCTGAGAGTGGTACTAATGGGCCCTAGAGGAGTGTCTTCTAAATTTTAGTAAAAACTAAAACCTTTTAATTGATAATGAAGACATTTGGCTACGACTATAAACTCAGAAAAACTTGTGATTTTAGGCTTTCCAATCAGGTCGGAACATGTTTGTTTTTCAAAATTAGGTCTGATTAAAAATGTTTCTAGTTGATGGAAATTGGATTGTTTCCAGTTTGGGGCTATTATAAATGAATCTGCTATAAACATTTGAGTATAGATCTTTGGGTGAATTTATGTTTTTATTTCTCTTGAATAAAGGAAAAGAGTAGAATTGGTGGGATATCTAGTAAGTATATATATTTCACTACATAAGTTACTTGTATGGTTAATCATATAGAAGTGATTGTACAATTTTGCATCCCCACCTGCATTGTATATGAGCTCCACTTGCCATATCCTTGCCAACATTTGGTATGGCTGGTTTAAAATTTTTTTGCCATTCTATGTATGTATATGAGTACACATGTATGTATGTATTGCTAACTTATTGTGACTTTATTTGCATTAACCTAATGACTAATCACCTTGAGCATCTTTTTCTGTGCTTATTTATCATGTATATATCTACTTTGGTTACATGTCTATAAAAACATTTTGCTTGTTTTTTGATGTTGTTTGTCTTTTCATTATTGAGATGTAGAGGTTCTTTGTGTAATTTATATAGATTCTTGTCAGATACATCTTTTGGCAATATTTTCACCTAGTCTGTCATTTGCCTTCTCATTTTCTTAATACTGTTTTTTTAATGAGCTAAGCCTTTTAATTTTGTTGGAATCCAATGCATCAATTATTTTTTCTCATTTGCAGATTTTTTTGGTTCAATCTAAAATATCTTTGTTTAGCTGAAGCTCACAAAGATTTTCTCATATGTTCTTCCAGAGGGGTTTTAGTTTTAGCACTTAAACTTAAGTCTACAATCCATTTTGAGTTAATTTTTCTGTATGGTGAAAGTAAGAGTCAAGATTTATCTTTTTAATTGTATCTTATTGTTCCAGCATTATTTGTTGATAAAAATATCCTTTCTCCATTGACATACCTTGGCACCTTTGTCATAAAACATTGAGCAAATATGTGATTGTTTATTTCTGGACTCTCAAATCTATCTCATTGATCTATATGTCTATCCTTTTGCCAACACCATACTATCATACTATCTTGATTGCTGTACCTCTACAGGCTTAAAAACAGGTAGTATAAGTCCTACAACTTGATTTTTCACTTTCAAATTTTTCAGGGGGACTATTTTAGGTCCTTTGAATTTCCATACAAATTTTAGAATTTGCTTTTCAATTTCTACAAAAAAAAACCTATTTTGACTGGGTTTGCATTGAATCAATAGATCAATTGGGGAAGAATTGACAACTTAATATTGAGTCTTATGATCCATGAAAATGGTATGTCTCTCCATTTATTTGGGTTCTTTTAACCTTATCTTCACATGTGTTGTAGTTTCCAATGTACAGGTCTTACACATGTTTTGTTAAATTTATCCTTAAGTATTTCAGGCTTGTTTCTAGTTTCTTATGATGGAAGCACTGACTATTGATTTGAGACCTTTCTTCATTTCTAATGTAAATATTTATTACTGTAATTTCTTCCTTAAGCATTAATTTAGTTGAATTCCACAAAAATGTTAACAGTTTTATTTGGTTAAATTGACCTACATTAAAATGTGTATATTTAAAGGATATCATTTGAAATGTTTTCAAATATGTATGTACCCTGAAGCCATCATTACAGTCAAGATAATGAATGTATCAAACACTACCAAGTATTTCCGTGGTACCAAGGAATTTATTATTATAAACAATCTCTTGGTAATCTCCCTCTTATTCTTCCTCACTTCACTCCAGTTCCTCCTGGCAACATTGATCTGCTTTCCGTCACTGTAGATTAGTCTGCTTTTTATACCTTTAAATAAGTAGAATCATATAATATGTACTCTTTTCTATCTGACTTCCTTCACTGAGTATAATTATTTTGAGATTCATCTATGTTATAGTATGTTTCAACAGTTTATTCTTTTTATTGCTTAGTAGTATTCCATTTTATGGATATACCACAATTTGTTTATCCATTCACATGTTGATGGACTTTTGGGTTGTCACCGGTTGTAGTGGTTCCCACTTTATAGCTATTACATATAACATTACTATGAGTATTGGTTTACATCTATTTCTATGAATACATGCTTTCATTTCTCTTGGATAAATACCCAAGAATGGAAAAGTTGGATTATATGGTACATGTATGTTTAACTTTCTAGGAAACTGCAAATCTGTTATCCAAAGTGGTTATGCCACTTTACATTCCCACCTGAGGTATATGAGATTTTCATTTGCCTTATTACTATATTATTCCTTAAATTCATATTTTATTTGAATGTTACCTGAGAAAATCTCTTCCTTATATATTTTAAAATACTCAAGATTTCCATTTGACATTTCATCTATGGACGAAAGCCTTTCAAGATAAAATCACTCTTAGGGGGACAATTGAGCATGGTGTTACATTTTTCATACAAATACAAACATTACTATTTGATTCTGTTCTGTTCTGGTGCCAAAGCTGAGATATGAGTCTTAGGGCTGCAGCAGCAGCCATGCTTATAGTTCGCCCAAAAGAAGGGACCAGTATGCAGAGAAAGAAACAAAGAGAGAGGAGGAGAGAACAAAAGGTGGAGGGGAGACAGATTGATAGAATTCAAATCCCTTGCTTCAGCATCTAGTTACATGAGATAATATATTTCACTTTTTTGCCTTTAAAAGTGTATTATATGTCATCCCTCCCCACAAGCTACATATTTTAATTAATGAGACCACAGTAACACAGGAATAACACACCATGCAATTTTAAAAAGACAGAATGTAACATACTGCTAAGTGATACCTTTGTCCTTCTATTATATCACTTCTATTATATCATCTCTCAAGCTGTACGTGATCAGTATTAGGCAATTGTGAAAGTGAGAATTCACTGGGCGCCATTGAGGATATAGGAAGCTGTATAAGTTTCTGTTGTTCTGAAAGTCTCTGTTTAAAGAAAGTTCTGAGGCTCATACACCTTTCAGACCTCCACCTGGCATCCTGTACCACCATCACCCACTTTGTCTCTTGTGTTCCCACAGCATAAAACTTGTCCTATTTTTTTTCAAAAGCTTTCAGGAGCTTCCAAATATCAAACAGCTTACACAGCTTAATATCAAAAAAAACAAACAGCCCAATCTAAAAGCAGAAGACCTAAATAGACATTTCTCCAAAGAAGACATACAGATGGCCAATAGGCACATGAAAAGACACTCATAACACTAATTACTAGAGAAATGCAAATCAAAACTACAATGAGGTATCACCTCACACCAGTCAGAATGGCCATCATTAAAAAGTTTACAAATAATACATGCTGGAGAGGGTGTGGAGAAAAAGAAACCCTCCTACACTGTTGGTGGGAATGTAAATTGATTCAGCCACTATGGAGAACAGTCTGGAGACTTCTTAAAAATCAGAAATAGAGTCACTATATGATCCAGCAATCCCACTCCTGGGCATATATCTGGAGAAAACTCTAATTCGAAAAGATACATACACCCTGATGTTCATATCAGCACTATTTACAGTAGCCAGGATGTGGAAGCAACCTAGATGTCCATCAACAGATGAATGGATAATGAAAATGTGGTACACATATACAATAAAATATTACTCAGTCATAAAAAAGAATAAAATAATGCCATTTGCGTCAACATGGATGGACCTAGAGATTATCATATTAAGTGAAGTAAGTCAGACGAAGACAAATATCATATGATTATCACTTATATGTAGAATCTAAAAAAAATGATACAAATGAACTTATTTACAAAACAGAAATAGACTCACAGACATAGAAAACAAAATTATGGTTACGAAAGTGGTTAGCAGGGGAGTGGAGGAACAAATTAGGAGTTTGGGATTAACATATACACCCTACTATATATAAAATAAACAAGGACCTACTATATAGCACAGGAAACTATATCCAATATCTTGTAATAGCCTGTAATGTAAAATAATATATATATTATATATATAATATATATGATATCTGAATCACTTTGCTGTGCACCTGAAACTAATACAACATGGTAAATTAACTATAATTCAATTAAAAACTGGTTAAAAAAAGTATTTGTAGATGGATGGTATTTAGGTAATGATAGGTCTGCTTGTAAAATATTTGTACAGTTTTATAATTTTATGCCTCATTTACCTATTTTAAAACCCTCACTTGGGCTTTGTTACCATTAGTAAGTTCTCAGATATTTTTTGAGTTTTTAAGTTGAAAGGTGTTGTATTAGACATGTTCACAGGCCATTTTAAGTGTTTGAAAGTTGTCCGCAAATAAAAGATATCAAAACATTAAACCTTTCTATTATTGTGAAAAAACAAACTGGTTCAAATAAATCTTTTTCTGACAGGGCAGTCCATTTATCCATGAAGAAACTTCCACTAACAAATGGTATGATCAAGAACCTCTTATTAACAAAGCATCGTCATGGTATATACAAACGTAGACTTAAAAATTCTGTATGATTTGAAACCTGATTAACTCCACAATTACCTCTGCTTATGCTTAGTCTTGACAAAACCCCCCAAATTTACTGAAGTCACCCTTAACTTTTGAATTAACCAGGGACTAACACTTTTCTCTAAAGCTCTTCATCCCTTTCAAGGCCAGACAGAGCCCTATTAAATGAAAATCATAGAATGCTGGCAAGTTCTGCATTTTTGCAATCTGGAAACAACAAGATAGACTTCTGACTATTTTGTTTTCCTCTCAGGAAGGAATTTAGTCAGATGATTAACTATAAATATATTTACAGTTCATGGATCCCAGGGCCCACTGGTGTGATTTAATTTAGTAAATATTCCACACAAAATCTGAGTAGCTAAGAAACTGACTAGCTAAGGTAATGTGAGCAATGGAAAACTAGAGGGTAATTTTCAAGGTGATTGAACTTACAGAGTGGATAAACTTCAAGGTAGTAATAGTGAACCCATGCTTAGAAGAGCGATGCCTGGGTCTACTTCTATCCAACCTGACCAAGGCAATCAAACCAGAGCTTTACCAGATGCCTACACATTCTGAATATATTGGCAGCCACCCAGTGCTTTAGGGAATGAGAAGGAGACAAGGGCATTTTTCGATAAAAATCCATCAGAGAATTCTATCCCAGCTGCATTATATCTCGTGCAAGGGAGACATCTTGTGTTCCATTAAGCCCAGAGGCTTTATTTTTAGTGAGGATCGATGGAAGCTTTTCTCCGTTATCCTAAGTGATCTTTTGGAAAGCAAATTTATCCTAAAGAGTCAAGCGTAAATCTATACTTAGGCTACAGATGAGGCAATGTCGATTTTTACCTTGGACTGAAAATACCTCAGCCAATTTGGCTGTGGATGGAATTCTTCAACCTCCTATTTTTAAAAGTTTCACGCTTGAAAAATTCAAAGAGTACCACCCTAAAATAGAACTTTAAGGAGAAGGGCCATCAATTAATCAGGCTATGTTAAAAGGCCAAATTAAATCTAACAAGTTTATGAAGCTGGTTTTATAGTCAGCTCATCAAATACTCATTGAGAGTCTACTAAGTGCAAGAGGCACAGTGCTGAGTGAAAACTGTGGTCCCCATTACTTTAAGAGGGTTTTAGTCTAGAGGAAACAAAGGCATATTTTAAACTGGTTACTTAACATGTTAGAAATTAGCAGTGTGTGCAACACATACTATAGGAACATTTTACAGAGCAGATTTCTGAATTTCCCATGCTTTGTCAATCAGCTTCAGCAGAATGTGCAAAGAAAATGAGTGCTCCTCTGGGGGCAGTTCCGCACAAGAGTACGGAGGGTGTTCTGGCAGTAGGGTGGTTCCTCTCCCTCTCACTCATACCATGGAATGTGAAATGAAAAAGCAGCTTGGACCCCTATTTACAATTTTATTCAAAAGTGTTCTGGAAGGGAAAGCCAGTAATATGGATCAATATAAACACACTTATGGCTGAGAAGTGAAAGGGGCAGAAACAAAACTGGAAAGTAATGGACCCAGGGTTCCACAAAGGAACCTTGCGGGATTGCCCAATCCTAAATGGAGAGGGGAAATAAATGGCAATGGAATTTGACCTGAAACCTTTGGAGCTTAAGTTTTAGGCAAAACGTAAACCTTGAAGACAAAGTTCTACTTGCAGAAATCTTATCTTGTGGGGAAGCACTGTGCTGGGCCCAGAAAGCTCTAACCAGCCATTGACATGCTAGGGAGACTTTCTGGCAGGGTGTGACCATTTCAAGGCAGCACTGAAAGCCTGGTATGTTTATGTAGTCATGTCCAGTTTACCTGTGTGAGACAAGACTTTGACAGGCCTAAGAGAAGGAACTATGCAGGATCGCCAGTTATCCATGCTGCTGGAAACACCACTAGCCTGACCAGCCAGAGAAAAACACATGTGCCTGCCAGAAGTAACAAAGTAATGAACTTTCCATGAAAGCTATCAGTTCTGGACAATTTGATATTTTTAGAGAAAAGACTTATGTATAGTAGGTACCATGATCATTAAGACCTGAACTGATGTGGCTCATGTACTCAGGATGAAGGTGAGGGTTGCCAGTGAAGAAATGAAGCATCAATGCAGAGAATTTGTGTTCTTAAAGGAGCAGTAAGGCACAAATATCAGGGAAATATACAATAACCTACACTTTAAAGCATGGAATGTCAAAGTCTAAGGATTCCTTATGGCACCAACAACCTGTCATGAATGCATAGTTTGGACTGAAAAACAAGGCCTTAGGAAATGTAAATATGATTTACCTACAATCTACACTTGTACTTTTTGTGCCTTAGAAATGGAAAAACAAGAAGTATACAAGATTTTCACACACATTAATAACCCCTAAGGGTCCTTGGCCAAACAGTCCTGAGCTAGGATGTATTTGGTTCACTGTGGTCCTGTACATTTACAGAAATTTCCTTAGGGTCAATTTAACACTTAGATCCTAGAGTTACAGATTTTTTTAAAGTATGCTTTTTGCAGCTTATCAAATGAGATCATCCAGTTTCTCAGAGACAAAAGCAGACTTAATATCTGAACAGTACCTGGGGCTTAAAAACAAAGAAAACGTCTCTAAAAAACTGGTAAATGTCAGGTATAAGGTTGTAAATATGAAACTTCGTATTTCTCTAGACCCTAACACAACATCTTGCACAAGGTTATTACCTAGAAAAAACTTGGCCTGAGAATGAATTTTTTCATTAATAAGTGAATCCTGTATAAATGCCAGTATTCTTAGAAGTAACTTATTTTGTTTCTGCTAAGACTGAAAGCATCACTTAATCTAAGAGTGCCAGATGTCATCATTCAATAAAGTATTCAGCACTCTATCTATCTGAATATTCATGAACCCAGATGCCTAGGAAATGTCAGATTACTGATACTCTGGTGAAATTGTGTAGCGGAAACTGTTCAATGTATGTTTTGGGGAAAACAAGTTCCAGTCCTGAGTCTCTGATTTTACTCAGTATTTAGCTGCAGGTCCATTGCCTTACATACCACAAAGTTTCTCATTAATACTGGAAAGTTTGGGTTGTAATCTCAATTTGTTTCTTTTACATAAAAGTGTTTATTTGGATTTAACTGTAGGCCAAGAGAGAGATCACCTGCCCCTTTCTCATCAAGACATCCTTCATGGTCTTCCCATGATGGATAGCCGACAAAGGTAAAAATCTACCTTCAGAAATCATTCACTTCAATCAATGTCTATTTTCTGCCAAAGTAGGATGGTAAATTATGAGGAGCTATTAGGTTGGATATGCCAAATGAGAGAACTGATTCTTGCCATAAAAAGCTTAATATAAAGAGTCATTAGTGAATGATTTGCAACCCTACATACTTTTAGTTCAATTCTATATACTTAAAGTTCAATTCAGTGTTGGCCAAAGATTAGGAGTGGATGTCCTTAATGTAGCTATCAAACTGCCAAATGCAAACTTAGGGGAATGGACTACTGAGTTGAAGTGAAGAAAGCAGAATGAGTCTTTTGTAGCCACACTGTTCAAAATCTTCTTATTGCATCTAGAATAAAATTTTAACTCTTCACCATGGCCTATTGTCCTACATAATGTGGCTTCTGATGGCTTTCCCAACCACCTCTGGTCTTCTCTCTACCCTCTTCTCAATGCTCCAGCCACATGGCCTCCTTTAAAACATGCAGGTCCTAAGGTCCTACCTTACAACTGTCTCATGTAATGCTCCTTCTCCCTCCAAATGCTCTCTGTGATCCTCCCTTCTCCCCCAGATCTTCCTGTGGCTGTCTCTGTCTCATCTTTAAACTCTTAGCCAAAATTTCCTCCACTTTCCACTATGGGAGGGCCTCTCCTGAACATCCAATTTAAAGGGGCTTTCCTGCACCCCAGTCACTCTCTAGCATCTCTCCCTGTTTAATTCTTTTATTTTTATTTATAACACTATTTATGTCCCAAAGTAACCTTGTTTATTGGTCACTTTTCTGTTTCCACCAACTAGACTCAAACTATGTTGAAGGCAGAGACTTTGTCTGTCTTGTTCATTACTTATTTCTGGCACATATGGCCTGGCATATAGAAGGTGCTCAATAAATATCAGTAGAAAAATAGAAACCAAAATGGATCAAATAAAGCTCTGTTGTGGGTAATTGGATCCTAATGTGGAGCCTTTGAAGATATTGCTTCAGGAATCCAAGCAAGGATGGCCCATATTCAAGCCATGTAGGGCACAACGCCCGGCTTTAATGTCCACAAGTAACCTTCTGACAAGTTCATCTAACCCAACCACTCTTTGCTTCTCTCGCCCCTATTTATCAATCATACCAAGCCTTTCATCTGGCCTCTCCTATAATTCCTCTTGGATATTCTGGAAATGACACATGGAAACATGGACTTTGTCCATGGGAACCAACACCAGTTAACCACCCTTCCACCAAAGCTCCATTTAGTCTCCAGTGTGTTTGGACTGGCTGTTTGTCAGGGCGCAGGGCACTGGTCACTCTCAGAACAGGAGCTTTGCCTCCAATTGTTATAGCTGTCTGTGTCTTAATCAGTAGCTCTGTTTTAAGTGGTTAGAGATGCATAGTATTTGGCTTCAACCACAGGCGTCCCTGGAAGGAAAATGGGAGGATGAGAGGTCAGTTAATCTGTGGTTGGAATCAAAATACCTAAGCCCAGTGGGGGCTGATCTAAACGAGGCTGAGTATGACTGCATACTCAGTTTCGGAACTGAAGTGGGGAGTGGTTCTGACGCTTTGGCAACAATCAAGGAAAGAAGAAAAGTATGCAGAACGGATGGGAGAAACAAAGTTCTACCGACCGAAAATCTTATGAATTCATGGATGTGTTACTTCATTTTATTGGAAAATATTTTAGAGTAAGCAAGTCCTGAAGGGAGAGTTGTTAATTTTATATTTTCCTCAATCAAAACATTTTGACAATATACCCACAAAAGCTGTGGAATCCATGACCCCAGCTGTTGTGTATCACCAACTGTCAGAATCATAAATACTTCCCTTCACATCTCCATGCATCTTTCAGAGTTAATATCTGCATGCAACTTGGTGCTTCAGCTACGATGACACAGTGAGAACAAAGAGCAAAGTGTTGGGCTTTGTTTGTTCGAATTTTTTTCTTTCTTCTTCTCTCTCTATAACCTCTTTAAAAGAATCTGATAAGCAGAACTTCAAGTGTGCTTGTTCAATTATTGTGGTGTGTTTGTTTCCCCTAAGCAGAAGAGGAGAGTGTTAAGTGCTGGGCATGCAGGGAAATTTTTGTTTTCCAACACCCAGGTGGACTCTGCATTCTCCTCACTGTGTGCTGTGGTTAACAGGAGATGAAAGCTATCTGTTCCCCATCCTATAATCATGTCTTCTTGATCTGCCTCTTAAAATTACACACTTATTAGAAAGCTCTGTGATCCATTTCCTGTTTGCCAAGACACCTGTCATATGGACTTTGCATTCAGAGTCAATAACTGCTAGTCTGTGGGAACACACACAGCTTTTAAAAGACAGAAGTTTGAGGAGTCAAAAGTGCTGGATTCTTATCTCATCTTTGTTACTTATGTACCATGATCTGTCAAATGGTAATACTATCATCCACCTGGTAGGATTGTTGTGTGGCTCAGGTTAATTAATATGCATAAAGCACTTGGTAAAGTGTAAACAATAATGTGAATATAAATAGGAACTAAAGAAGTTTCTGAGTGATATATTGGGAGTGGTCCCTACCAGAGCTTCCCAAAGGGCTTCATATAGCCACATTTATTAATTAGGAAGCTTCTTCATGTGTTGCTAAATCATTTACACACATTTCATGTGAGCTATATAACCTTTTCCTAGGTCAAAAGTTATGTATTGCTTTTCTACAATCTTGAGAAAGAAAAACAGAGCTAGAGGAATCAGGCTCCTAGACTTCAGACTACGCTACAAAGCTACAGTAATCAAGACAGTGCGGTACGGGCACAAAAACAGAAATATAGATCAATGGAACAGGATAGAAAGCCCAGAGATAAACCCACGCACATACAGTCACCTTATCTTTGATAAAGGAGGCAAGAATATACAATGGAGAAAAGACAGCCTCTTCAATAAGTGGTGTTGGGAAAACTAGACAGCTACACGTAAAAGAATGAAATTAGAACACTCTAACACCATACACAAAAATAAACTCAAAATGGATTAAAGACTTAAATGTAAGGCCAGACACTAGAAAACTCTTAGAGGAAAACAGGCAGAACACTCTATGACATAAATCATAGCAAGATCCTTTTTGACCCACCTCCTAGAGAAATGGAAATAAAACCAAATATAAACAAATGGGACCTAATGAAACTTAAAAGCTTTTGCACAGCAAAGGAAACCATAAACAAGATGAAAAGACAACCCTCAGAATGGGAGAAAATATTTGCAAACGAAGCAACTGACAAAGGATTAATCTCCAAAATTTACAAGCAGCTCATGCAGCTCAATATCAAAAAAACAAACAACCCAATCCAAAAATGTGCAGAAGACTTAAATAGACATTTCTCCAAAGAAGATACACAGATTGCCAACAAACACATGAAAGGATGCTCCACATCACTAATCATTAGAGAAATGCAAATCGAAACTCCAATCACCTCACACCAGTCAGAATGGCCATCATCAAAAAATCTACAAACAATAAATGCTGGAGAGGGTGCGGAGAAAAGGGAACCCTCTTGCACTGTTGGTGGGAATGTAAATTGATACAGCCACTATAGAGAACAGTATGGAGGTTCCTTAAAAAACTAAAAATAGATCTACCGTATGATCCAGCAATCCCACTACTGGGCACATACCCTGAGAAAACCATAATTCAAAAAGAGTCATGTACCACAATGTTCATTGCAGCTCTATTTACAATAACCAGGACATGGAAGCAACCTAAGTGTCCATCAACAGATGAATGGATAAAGAAGATGTGGCACATATATACAATGGAATATTACTCAGTCATAAAAAGAAACGAAATTGAGTTATTTGTAGTGGGGTGGATGGACCTAGAGTCTGTTATACAGAATGAAGTAAGTCAGAAAGAGAAAAACAAATACCGTCTGCTAACACATGTATATGGACTCTAAAAAAAAGAAAATAAAAGGTTCTGAAGAACCTTCAGGGGCAGGACAGGAATAAAGACGCAGACATAGAGAATGGACTTGAGGACACGGAGAGGGGGAAGGGTAAGCTGGGACAAAGTGAGAGAGCGGCATGGACATATATACACTACCAAATGTAAAATAGATAGCTAGTGGCAAGCAGCCGCATAGCACAGGGAGATCAGCTCAGTGCTTTGTGTCCACCTAGAGGGGTGGGATGGGGAGGGTGGGAGGGAGATGCAAGAGGGAGGGGATATGGGGATATATGTATATGTATAGCTGATTCACTTTGTTATAAAGCAGAAACTAACACACCATTGTAGAGCAATTATACTCCAATAAAGATGTTAAAAAATAAATAAATAAAAATTAAAAATAAGTTATATATTGCTTTTCTAACAAGTATGGAGTTTAGTTCACAATACCAGTATGCAATAAATGGCACATACATTTGTTCCTCTAAATCCAATTTAATCTGTTCCAATCAGGATGGTGGAAAATTAAAATCCAGGCATTTGCAATGTTAGTGGGGGGTAGCAAGAAATGAAACTCCCATCTCTCTGTATCATTCAAGAACTAGAGAACCTTAAGCAATCCAGAACATTCAGAGTACCTTTGTGTCATTGCTCAACATTGATCATCATCGATATGTTCATTGTCCAGCACATTTGTGCCCTTGAAGGTGAGCAGCCCTGCGACTTCCATGTCAGCCTCGGGTTCTAGGGGTTTTGCTGAAGATGGATCCCTCCATACATCTCAAAGGCACACATCTCAAACTTCTCCTTAGTTATACCAGGCAACCCATGCCTTCTAAATTACCACCCACCTCCCCAGGCCACTGGAAAGGGAGAGACCACTGATTGTGGGAACAGTTGTCTAAACTGAACCTAGAAAAATGGAAATCTTGTATTAAATATGGAGTTACACTACTTCCTCTATTTCACAAATTTATTGAGCACTTTCCCAGATGTTTGGGGGCTTGTAAAGATAAAAGACAGTGTCTGACCTTAACAATCTAGCAGATTTCAAATTCTTTCATGAAGTTCATCTAATTTAATCATTGAGTCAAGATCATTCTCTGTGGTGAAAGCACAGGCAATGTTACATATTCCTGTTTGACAGTTGAACAAACTGAAGCTCAGAAAGGCAACCTGATTCACAGAGCATCATATCCAGTTACAGGACATACATCCAAAGATTCAACTTCAGTAATCTTTACATTACTCTGATCCTGAGTCCCAGAGGTTCCTTCAGAAAGGAACTCAGAATGGATTTCCTATCAGCTAGCAGGAGGAAACAATTTGAGTTTTGGCGCTTCTTCCCTAAAATGGTATAATAAAGGGATTGCCCAGCTTCACACTTCATAAGTGTGGCACTGCCTCGATCATTGACTGAGAGACTACAATCAGTGAGTCTCCATCATCCTGGTGAGAAAGGAGTTCATGCTTTGGGGTGGACAGATCTCGATTCAAATACCAACTCCAAATTACTCAAATTAATCTCCATGTGCCTCCATGTTTCGAGAAGTTCTGGTGACCTCCCTTGTAGGACTGGTGGAAGGAGTGAGTGAGATAGCTCAAATAAAGAGTATAGTCCCATGCTTGGCACCATGACCCAGAGGAGGTGCTCCAAAATCCCCACCCCATCCGAACCACCCAAAAACACACGCAATTTACGCAGTTTGTGCATTCAACCAACAAATGCTTATCAAGCACCTACTATATGGGAGTCTCATTGGGAAGTAAGAATACAAATGTAAATCACCTTTAATCCCTGCCTCAAAGAATTTGACCATCTGTTGCATTTGTTAGGGAAAGAGACTTTGTGCCACCTAAAGTCTTCCTTTTGGAGGGAGAAAAGGTAGGCTGGGATCTTGGGAATGGGGAGTAATCCTCCCCCACTTCCACTACAGGAGATATAGAGGAAATGGGACCAAATTCTCTTTTGGATTTCACTCTCTCAGGCTGAATGGTAGGTTTGTGGCAGGGAATGTGATGTTGCCTTACCCTTGGGAGAGCTGCATCCAGAGGGAACTCTTATTTCCTATGTCTTTTGTTCCCTGACATTTTCAATATCCATCACAAGAGCCTTTGCCAGTCATCTGCTTTGCCTTTATCCCAAAATTAATTTCCTGGGACGGTGCAAGATGCCGTGAACATCTGGCCCGAATGCTCAGGACTGTCCTTCCCAATTGGTTGTTCCGCCAGCAATGCAGCTGAGTGGCAGCACTATCTTTGCCCTGAGATACAGTGAAGCTCTTGGCTCAGAGTGTCCTATGTCTGTCCAGGTCCCCTCCTCCTTCTCTAAATACTGGAAACACCCTTCATACTTCACTTGCCATTTTGACTTCAAAATAAACTAACCATACTTATGGTAGAAGAATGGTGCTGAGATTCACTGGGGAATGTCTCTTTCTTTCCTCCAGAGAGTTCAGGCAGGGAGTTCCCAATGGACCTCAGAAGGCTTCTTTCCAATTCACTGTGTGCCCCCAAAGGTAGCGGCAACAAAACATGAAAGAGTAAATGTGGGTTAATGTGTGTGTGAGTGTGTGTGTGTGAGTGTGTTTGTATGTGTGTGTGTTTAAGAGACAGAGAGACATAGACAGACAAGGACAGAGACAGAGACAATGAGACAGGGAATTAACAGCTATCACGATTGCCCTGTTTTGGAGTAGAGGCATTTTTGCTTAAGAAATTTCAAAAAGTACTGCAAAATAAATGTGAACACATACACTCTGAGCAACCAAAAGCATTTTCTCAGACTACATGTCTCCTGAGGAGAATGTGGAGTTTTTGCTTCTGGCCAGATTGGAAACTGTCCCCATGCCCATCTCCTCCTGCCAAAGCTTTGATCCTAAAGAAACACTTCAGTATTTCAAACTCAAACCCACAATACCAGACCTTGTGGTAGATGTATTTCACATTCGTGATCTTCCTAATTCACACCAACTCTCTCAAACCACACTCAGTACGAGGTACATACCACACGTCCATTCCCATTTTCCTGACCGCCAGTCCCATTCTGCACCAGGCACTTCACAAACGGTTTTTTTAAAAAAAATCAGACTTCCTTCCCATTCACCATGCTTCAAGAGTTCCTAAAATTTCATATCTCCTCCAAACCATTTAAACTGGAAGTGAGATGGAATTTTCTAGCTTCAGAGTTCCAAGATGAAGCTCATACCTTCAACCACACTGCAAATGACAACTCCAATACTTTGGGTGTAAGGGTTACCTTCTCTAGAGCTCAAAGCATTTTTATTTTTTTATTTTATTTTATTTTTTTTTAACATCTTTATTGGAGTATAATTGCTTTACAATGGTGTGTTAGTTTCTGCTGTATAGCAAAGTGAATCAGTTATACATATACATATGTCCCCATATCCCCTCCCTCTTGCATCTCCCTCCCTCCCACCCTCCCCATCCCACCCCTCTAGGTGGTCACAAAGCACCGAGCTGATCTCCCTGTGCTATGCGGCTGCTTCCCACTAGTTATCTATTTTACATTTGGTAGTGTATATATGTCCATGCCACTCTCTCACTTTGTCCCAGCTTATCCTTCCCCCTCCCCGTGTCCTCAAGTCCATTCTCTATGTCTGCGTCTTTATTCCTGAACTGCCCCTAGGTTCTTCAGAACCATTTCAAAGTATTTTTAAAAATCATCATATTTTGTTGTTGTAACATTCTACCAGGTAAAAAGAGGAAGGTATTTCTTTCTCATTTGACAACAGCAAAACTGTTAAGTGGCATAGCTAATTCCCTCACAATGATCCAGGAGGAGGCAGGGCAGGGACAGAAACAGCTGATTCTTAAAAATAATGATCTATGTGTTCCAGGCCCAAAGCTTCCTTGGCCTTTACGGTATCTTTGTTGTTACTGCTCTTTATGACCATGGATTTTTCTTTGTTCTTATCCTCAGATGGATGTGAAAATTATTTTAAAATACTCTTTCCTTCCAGTTGTTATCTGTTTTCCTCCCTCCAAACACATGTACGTTTCCCCCACCATACTGCTAAGGCTGTGCCTGAAATTCTGAACATGGGGGTTGGAGGTGAGGAGAATTTCCTGCTTTCTCCTCCTCTGCCTTCTAACTCTTTATTCTCCCAGGAATAAGGAAAGCTGATATTTATTAATTGTCTGGTGCACGATATATTTAATGCGATTTTAATATTTATAACAGCTTTACTTTGGTATAATCTCCCCTCAGAAGGATTAAGTGCCGTCTCTACATTCTCACAGTTTGTAAGATGCAGGACTGAGCTGTGAACCCGTGAGGTCTGGCCAGTTCCAAAATCTACATGTTATTTCTGCGTTGTTCCCTCCAAGTTTGTTCCTGTTGTTCATTTTAAACATATTTAGGTCACACTAACCTCCTTTACATAGGTGCTCAAAAAGTGGGATCAGTGAGTATCTTTATCATTGTGTTATGGACACTAGAATTGAAAGTTTTCTTTTCTTTTTTTTTTTTTTGGTTTTCCTAAACATTTTATTTTCTTTTTTGGTTTTCCTAAGCATTAAGTTGGCTGACTTAACATTCTTATTCCAGAGGCTGGGAATAAGATGAAAGCCAAGAGTCTGATTTATTTCTTCAGGGATTCATTTAAATCATACAAAGCTATTCATTGACTTGGCTTTTCCCTTCCAAAGATCTTAATTTAGAGTGGTTTGATTTCATGACTGGTGATTAGGAGAGCTTATTGCCTAGAAACAAACTATATGATCCCTTGGAGAAATACGAAAGTCATCACTGGCTGAGATGACCCATGAATAAAATGGGTGAAAAGCATTCTAGAGAGGAAGAATATGTAAGAGAGATTATTTTTAGAGGAAAATAATTATTGTTGGAGGTAATAACGTGTCTTAGGCTAGATATGTTATTTGGTCTCCTTAGATAGCTTCTGCAGGATGGAAACTTAAAAATAAATTTTGGTTTTTTTCTCTCAACCTGACACACATAATCATTACAGAAAAAAAATATGCGTAGGATAGAAAACAAAAAAAAATGAACACACATAATTCCACCCACATACATGTAACGATAATAGACACCTTGATATGTGAACTTCCAGCCCTTCTCTCTGCATACATAATTTAACAGAAATAAGATCATAACATAATACATCTTTGAAACTTGCTTTTTTTCATTTAATATTATGAGTACCTATTGATGTCCATAAGGAAACATATATAACAGAATAATTAAAGATCTTGTAGGATGATATTGTGTGCTGTGTCATAACTTACTGAATATGTCCTTTAGAATTAGACAATGAGACTGTTTCCAACTTTTCATTTTAAATAGTGATACAAAGGCTGCCATACAAAAGACTTTACATATGGGAAAAAATGAGGGATAGCAATATATGTCTGGAAGTAGAATTTTTGTTAGATTAAATGTATAAAAAATTTTAAGGCTTTTGATGGATGTTCCCAAATTATTTTTCCAAAAGTTATACTAACATACATAGTAGTGTATAACTGTGTCCACCTCCCTAAACCCACAGATTGATGGAAATAAATGTTATTTCATCATTTTAATATACATTTCTTTGGTTAGCAATAATGTTGAATAATTTTGCTATGCACATTGGCTATATGTAGTTCTTATTTTGTAAGTTACTTATCATTTTCTTTTGCCCATTATTTTCTACCCTAGTGTTAGTTGTTTGCTTATTTAATTGTACAAACTTATTATTTTAAATATTGTAATACATTATATGTTGCAAATATTTTTTTCAGCTCGTTTTTTGCCTTTTAATTTTTCTTCTGGTATTTCATACAACAAACTGAAATTTTACATTTCTTGGTCATCAAATTTATCAGCATTTCTTTGTTTTTTCCCTTTGTTTTCAGGCTTAGACCATCCTGAGGACTTTAAATCAACTGAAAAATTCTGACTTACGATACATAAACTCTCTAGAAACTCAGAATCTCCATTCATCTTTATTTATGATACTGGTTCTAAGACTATGCTTCCATGAAACACCATTCTTCCACAATTTTAGCCAAGGT
Source organism: Eschrichtius robustus (assembly GCF_028021215.1). Lineage (NCBI taxonomy): Eukaryota > Metazoa > Chordata > Mammalia > Artiodactyla > Eschrichtiidae > Eschrichtius > Eschrichtius robustus. The sequence goes on along the minus strand of NC_090826.1, from coordinate 128,076,898 downwards.
ATTGTGCCATTAAATATGAATAATAGCAGTCTTTCCAATTTTTCGGAAAAATACACTTAATGGAATATCTTTCAATTCCAAGGTTTCCCACCACATTTTTTCCTCAAATGTTCATTGCTGCTCCTTGTTGCTTTTATTACTATCTAATAAAACTTGGTGTCATATTATATATTCTGTTATTTTAAATTTAATATGTCAATATTAAATGGTGTTGTGCAAAGATCACTATTATTTCCAGATGTTGTACTAACTGACAAGTTCAAGGATCTCTAGTGTATGGTAGATGTTTGCTACAGTTAAAAACTAAAAGGGAGATAATGTTCACAACACATAAAAATTAGAAAACTGAAGACTAAGAATTCTGTTGTAACTGCTAATCACTTCTTACTTTCTTTAAAATCCCATGCCTTGATTACAAATATCACTGACAAATGCATTCAATGAATCTGATTGCCCCACTCTTGTGAAATTATAATTTTCCAATGGGCTCAGATAACTTTCCTAAAGGAAAGATACTTCTTTTACCCACAAAAATTATTATTCTTGAAATTAGAAGTATAAATGGGACAAGGAAGTTTATTTCTTGTTTTTTAATGCTTCCAGAGGCAGTCTTTATTGCTGTACTGGGTCTGTGAAGAACATATACAAAGGCACCTCTCAACTAGCATTCACAAATAGAAGCTTTGAAAATATGCACCTATAAAATGCATGCATTTCCTGAACTGGTAGCTGCTTTATTCAACAGACCATTAAAAACCCATTTAGAGGGCCTCTCACCAGCTCACGTGCACTACGAGTACTTAAAAGCTGGTGAAACCAGCGTAGTAAGAAACAAAACAAAGCAAAAAGTTGGATCAACATCTACCAAAATTTACAGAGAAAAAAAAGCTCTCTCCCCAAACCTAAATTTCCTCCAACCCTAACACTCTTATAAAGAACAGGTAATGTGACAAAATTGCCCCACTTCAATCTCCCAGCCAAAATCCAACACCCCTCCTGCCCTCCAAGTATCAATCATCAGCCCAGGCAAGGCAAATGAACTTTTAATCAATAACAGCTACTGTTTCTTGTACCGGGACTGTTTATGATTTAAAAGGGGAAAAAATTTAAATCAATCCTGATGTGAATGTTTTCCCTATTGAAGAGAAAAAGCAACACCCTGTGTCAAAGAGGGGGGTATAGTTTCACATGTTCTAAAAATATATTAAAATAAAATAAATTTGAGATTGTTTTTTACTCTCATTTGTTATAGACTGAAAAGTAACTGCATAGGATGTTTTGGATTGATGAGTCAAGTTGGACAAATGAAAGCTCAGTCTATGTCTTCGCACCATTGTCTTTCCTGTTTACATTCATACTCTGGTAGAGATTAATAGAGCTAAGAGGGAATTTAGGGAACAACATCTGTCTAAAGATGGCTGCCTTGGGAACCCTGTCACTGGAGCTGTTTAGGCATCGGCAAGAGGATGAACAGCTGGGAAGCTGTAGAGAGAATTCAAACAACAGAAGGGTGTTTAGATTATACTGGTGAGAAACTGATCATATGTGGAAGCCTATATGTAGAATCCACAAAAATAGGTCTGCTCTGGCTGAAGATTCTTGCCCCTTTCTCTGTGTATATCCAAAAGGCAACCCTTGTCTGGAATCTCCAGGGTTTTGCTGAAAAGGTTTGCAAACCCCAGTACCAGACATCTTTAAGGGGTGTTCCAATTCTCCTCTCAATGTTCCTTCCATTCCTCTAGGCTACATCATGTAGGTCCGACTGAACATCATAAATCCTAATAATACTGGTGGTCAGGTCTTCCTGCATCTTGAATCTCCCTTTAGCCAGTGAGAAATCAAACTGGTCTCTGCTGCATTATTTTGGCATGTTTGCACAAACCAGAAATAACTTCCCTAAAGATTACTGAAATGAAATCATCTTTCACCTAATTGGGAAAGGCTATACAGGCTTTTGCCCAGTTTTAAAGAGTAATGTGATGGGGGGCGGGGAGCGGAAATGATGATGGGAGTGATTTCTTGACTGTTTTCTTTTACAGTTTGCTGAAATGGAACAAATCAATCCTGTCTTGCTTATTTATAAAACCTTAACACCAATGGGGAGGGGAGAATTAATGAGACCAGGCACAAGGAATGTGGAAATTTTCATTTCTAAACTGCTGGCACACAGACATTCATTAGTGTCTTGTGCTTTTCAAGGGCACTGAAGAAATGAGTTTTCTGCCTCTTACAACTTTTGGTGGAGAACACTCATTTGCACATAATTACTCACCACAATAGCTGGCAGCCAGGGGAAGGATACAGCAAAGAAGCCCACATTTTTTAAGAACCAGGATACATATACCCGTAGAAGAACGCAGTGATAACTGTAGGGCCTCAGAAAAGAATAACCATGTGACTAGTAACACAAAAGTGGTAGCAGACTTACAAGGTGCATTTAATCTTCATGCTGCCTCTACGAAGTCAATATTTCCATAGAGGATCAAATGACCAGTCCTGAGTCTCCAAAGGATCAAATGACCTGTTCAAAGAGGCATAACTCACAATCGAAAGGGCCAGGATTTGAATTCAGGTCTATGTCTAAAGCCCAAGTTCTTTCCATTTTTCTACGAAATATTTTTCTGGGAAGTGAAGGAAGAAGTTTGATCTACATTAAATCCCATAGCAACTCAGCGTATAAAGAAAGGTTTTGATGTCTGTTGGCCACAGTGACAGTTGTACCTGCTGTGTTCTTCTGCTCTGGAACCCACTTATATACAGCTGATGTGCTCAAAACTCTTTGAAGACCGAGCACTGTCGTCTCTGCCAGTGTTCACTATAAGGACACTGATCCCAGCGCTGAGGGTACCATCTCCCAGTGCCTCCAAAGCAGCCAAGTCTCAAAATGGAATTGCAGCTCTTGGATCATCTCTGTGAAAAAGCCATGCTCTACTCTCCACCAAAAGAGGAGAATGGTCCTTTAAAGGAACATATACTGAATTTCACTCCTGTGCTCTAAAGCTACACTGCTTGAACTGCCCCATGTCACTGAATGCCTCAGGAAATTTTCCATTTCAGTTTTGTTGGTGCTTCTTCTTCCCACAGAGCTCAGACTTATGTCTCTGTGTCTGGGACGAGGGATGCACTGGACTCCACACTTTTTTCCATGTCCCACTTTTGTCCTCTGGGACAAAAGTCCTCCGTTACCCAAACAGCTGTAACTCCTGCCTATGATCTTTACTACTTGGCTGGAAGTTTATGTACTGTTCAGGTGGTAATAGCTAAGTGATCTTAATTTGGTTGAAGGCTCTTGGTTTAAAGAAGAAAGCCATCTAGCTCATTAGCTTCATGGCCCACAGAATCAAATAATTAAGCAACAGAGAAAAATATAATATTAGAGTAACCTGATCTAAATATAGGAGCAAGATCTCATACCTCTTTCCCTTAATTTGTTTGGAGCTTTGGCAGATACACTTAAGAAGTATGTGCTCAGACTTCTGTCATTAATGGCGAGATGTTTGGAAATTTAATGATGGCGTGTCAGACTCCAGTTAGGGAAGTGGAATTTTCCATTACCAAGGTCATTATTTATTATGTTTAGTGCCTTAAATACTGTGGGTATCTAGTATATGGGACAAAGTGAGTCCAGGGGAAGAACACTTGAAAGAAAAGAGAAATGACTACTTTTACTATCACCATTCGACCTGACAAGCAAGGACTTCTGCCCTTAACCCCATGTCTTATGGAGCCCAGGCCTTTGGATTGTCTTCTTCAACATTTTCTAGTCCCCTTCCAGTGCCTAGGAGCAGGTAGAGTCCACAGTGCCATCCAGACAAGGCTTTCAATGCCAAGACAGAGATCCACATGGACCTCAGTCAACCCTCTATCCCATGTGTGAGGGTCAATCAGATGCCTCTAGAAGCTCTAAGACTGCTACCTTTGGGGTCATCTCAGGACCTCAAGAAGCTGACCTGGCAAGTTGATCACTCCCACTGACTGGTGTGGAATTTCTTTGGCAGGACCACATGAGATTGGGCTTCAGATGGGGCTGACACTGATTTGGGGTGACTCAAATTGTTTATGTGGGTAGGGGTCCCACAAAACGAAGTTTTCCAGAGCTTCACATTTCTTAGCGTGATCTTGCCTGCCTTCAGGGAGTGAGCCATTCAAAACAATAGATTTCTCCTAGGGAGGTTCTTAACCTGATAACTTGTAGTCCAACATAACATTATTTTAAGCTCCCTGAGAAAGGGAATCATGATACTTAACCCTCATTGCTTCCCAGAGGCTGGCACAGTGCTAAGCACATCATAGATATAAAAAAACATACTTGATTGTTATTGAGATCTCTTCCATCTGTCCATCGATCTGTCCATCCATCCATTCATTAATCCATCCATTCATCCATTCATCTCCTCAGTAATTGTTTCTTCTAATATATAATTTCCGGCTTACAGTACAGGTGGATTCCCAGAGTTTCAAAAGCACGATGAATTGGAGATCAATAACATTACTAAAATCCCACTCTCAGAAAGACACGTAGATGAATAAGGGCTAAAAAGAAGGAAAACTGCACTGCAGGAGGAATACAGAGTAAACTTCTCTAAGATTAAAACTTGCATGTAGGAAGAAAATCTTATCCAAGTTTCAAGTAAAACAATGTTGTCATTTGCCCAGAATTATAAAAATAGAGAAGCAGAGCAAGTGATTTTAATCTCTCTGAGAAAAGTGCACTTTGCTCATCAAGATGACAAGAATATAAAGTGTGTCTAATTATCTTTTTATAATTGAGAAAGTGTAAAATGTTATTATTCTGCTACAGATATATTTAAAATATTATTTAGCATTTTTTCCTGATTATAATAGATTAGGCTTTCTGTTTTGTTGTGTTGTTGTTGTTTGCAAGGAACACCTGAGCCACCTTTAGGAAGAGGGTTTACTGTGAGGTATATATTTACTATAGTTGGCACTAGGAAATGATTAAAAATGGAAAACAGAGGCAGCTTTAGGGATCAACAGTCTCTCTCTCTCTCCTTCTCCCTCTATCTCTTTTTCCTTCTTTCTCCTCTCATCACCCTTGAAAAGTAGAGCCATCTCAAGGTGTACCAAAAAACCTAAGGATGAGGTAAGGTTAGGTCTGGTAACTACCCCAGACCATAAGAGAGTCACCTATGCCCAAAGAATAGTTGTTTGCTCTTAAGGTAAGGCTGGTTAGTAAATCAGACATATAAATTATAAATACAAATACTTAGAAAAACTAATTTTTAAATTCTTGCATTTCTACCCCCCAGAGACAATGGCCATATATAATTAAATATATTTCATTCAAGTTTCAATATAGGCATGTATATTCTCAATATTTTTAACCAATTCTGAATATTGTGATTCTATTTTATAGCTTACATTTTTAGGGATATAGAGCTAGCAAGATAGCTAGATAGATATAGAGATAGAGATAGATATAACAGATATTATTAAATATACACTGAAATTCTTTTATTTAATGGCTACTTTAAATGGCTATTGAATGAATGCACATAATTTACTTAATCCCCCTTTGTTCACTTTTATGATAATTTCTTATTTTTTTTAAGCAAAGCCATAATAAACAACTAGCTAAGATTTTGTGTGCATGCATAATTTCCTTAGAATACATTTCTAAACTGGAATTTCTGTCAAAAAGGCTAAACTTTTAAAATGAAAGCTGTTGCAAATACTTCCATTTTTACAGAAATAGTTATGCCAATTAAGATCTTACATTCTGTGTTTAAGTATCTCTTTTATCATACCCAATGAACACCAGGTGTTATGACTTTATTTTTCATTTCACTGTTACAACTTACTACATTTCATTAATTATACACTTGCAATTTAAAAGGGAAGATTGCTGCCATCAGTTTGATTCATCCCTTAGAAATAAATATCTCTCTACAAATCGGCCTCTTTTCAAGTTTCACTGAGAATACAGGGAGATAAGATTCTCATGGAAATGAGCAATTGTTCTACATAATAGCATGCTTATGTTTTACTCTGAAACAAAGTGTACAGAGGGTAGTTTTGTTTGTGTGGTTGGTTAGTTAGTTGGTTGGTTGATGAGAGAAGAAAATTTGTAATTTCTTTAGAACATTCTTTTAATCAAACTGTTAGAGGGCTGATGGCTGACTAAGTCAGGACTGTGTGTTGCAAACCTTCTAGAGACACAAAAGGCTCTCCAGTAAGAGAGGAGCCTAGGTGTTTCCTCTCTTTTCCTTAAAAAAATTTTTTTGTTGTAATTCATTATTTTTCTTGGATCAGATCTCTTAGGAAAGATGTGACTGTTTAAGTAATTGCTTTCTTCTGCATACTCCTTCAGGTTCAAGGGCAGAGCAATTCAATTGCACACTGTCTAGCACCCCGCTTCCAAATAAGTGCTGTTCCCATCAGTATATTCCTTTTTCCTGGTCTTTGCCACGAGTTTTCCACACTAGAACCAATCTCTGGAATCCTCTCCATCTGATCTCATTTGCTTCTTATTAAATCCAGAGCTCTTTTGAAAATACTTTAATAAGTACTTTTGATCCCTCCATGTTTTTCAAGGATTTCTCAGTTTCTTCCAAACATTCAGCTGACAGATTTCTGGGAGCAGCCAATCTCACTTGGAGACACTTTAAGCTGATGATATCATCTGAACACCCAGGGAAAGGGCCTTTTGGGGGAGCTTTGTTAGCATGGGTGGCTGGGAGCCACGTTGGTCCTGTTCTTCATTTCTCTGGAAGTGAGTCAAGGAAGACAGGACTTTCAAACCTGCACTCCTTGCTTCCTGCAAATGAAAATGTTCTCTCAGAAACAATGGACTTTAATAAAATACATGCAACTCCAAAGTGCCTATTTCCATCAGTTCTTGCTCTCCCAAGTGTGTTTCTTTCTTACTAGAGCAGCCCTTCTTGATTTCTCTACAATTTTCTGGGTGAACACCCTGAAGGCCCATTGGACTTTTCTACCTCTGCAGAAGCTCTATTGACCTCTCTGTGGCTAAGAATGAAGATTCAGACCCATGCTAACATTCCTGTGGAGATTTAAAGGTCTCTCTGAAATAGGGAAATGCATTAGGTGAGAGAGCTAAGCCTTCTGGCTTCTGGACCCAGCTCTGCCTTCAGATTGCATTGTGTCTTTGAGGATGTCATTAAGCATTTTGGGGGCTTCAGAGTTCTCATTTGTAAATGAAAGAGTTAAAATTTTTTATATCTTCCCAAAGGTGAATAATGATTTTAATCAGGAAGGAATAGTATATTTAACTTGAAAAAAAAAATGTTTAATGTGGCAATGTATTTTTGGATTTGGAAAAGAACATTGGGAAACATTTGAGTACTTTTCTATAGAATAATTTATGCAAAGTAAAGTTTGATAGCATAGTTTAGGTGTTAAAAGGCTCAGCAATTGCTAGCTAGGCATGACACACTGGAGTGTAATGGTTTCAAGCACAGATATGGAGTCTGAGGGAGCTGCGTTAACTCTTTGGCCATGCCACATGATCTTGGGTAAATTCACCTTGCTCTTTAAGCTACAGACTCTTAATCCCCCCAAAAAAATAAAACCCTAAAATCAAACCAAAACAAAATCCCAGGATAATAATATAGTAGTATTATTACTATTCCTTTTTACAATTACTGTTTTTTCATACTTGGGAACATCAAAGACAAAGTATATGAAGTGCTTTGCTTAGTAGCTGGCACAAAGCTAATTCTTACTGATTATAAAAGTTATTATATACACTGTTTGAACTCTCACCATTTAATTTGATCAGTTTCTTCCTAGCTTTTGTAGGGATACATGTCAGTGCCTTTCTCTTTGCAAATTTGTTTTCAATCTGGTCAATATAAATATTCAATATATTTCAGTATATACAATATGTACAAAGCTTCAAATGCTGAAGTATTTCTCTGGTCCATTCATCGAACACTTTTATTAAATATTTCCAACTGATTTTGAAAAAAAATCCCAGTTTACAGAAATCCTTTATAAAAATGTTTATTTTCAGTGCGGGTAACTTGGGTTACTTTACTAAGTAGTACTTCAAAAGCTACATTTTTAGAAGCTGATTTCAAATAGCAAAGAGAGAAAGCATGAACTGCCATGCCAAAGTACTTCCTTAAAATTTTAAATCAGCTTTATCACAAAAGTTTGGAATTAGTTACTCTGTGTGTTAAATAAAAAACACAGTTGTACAGTTTGAAGCTACAGTTTCTATATCAAGTGGTGGAATATCACAACGTATTTCAATGTAGTTATGAAGTATGTGTGCATAATATCCAATTCCAAGGGCACCTCTCCTTCATAGCTTCTTAATTTATTAAGAACATTGTGTTTCACCAAAATTTGTGCTGTATTATCATTGCAAAAACATAATTTATCTTCAATGTCAAATGTTTTAACTGAATTTATATTACAATAACATCAAACATTTCACTGTCAGGAGAATGAGTTTCTAAAATGTTGGCTTTGATTACATGAAATTGATGAAAAAAGAAGCATAATTGAGATGAGCTAATTTTCTGTTTGGACTATTTAATGACCAACATAAAATTCTCATTATTTAACTGTGAATTTCTTCTTCTGCTCGTGAAGCCACACACCAACAGCTATTGCTTTATTTTGAATTCATGCACACAAAAAAAATCTTGGAATAAATAATGAGTGAAAGTGATTTAGAATAGCCATTTGATCTAAATGAAAAGTTGTATCTCACCAAATGATATGAAGGGTACTTTCTTTGGTTGTAAATAAGGCCCAGTCTGTATAAATTAGTTACTAACTTTTGAAGTAACTGCTGATACTTCTCCAGCAGATTTGTGTCTTCTGGTTTTCATGTGGTCGTTTATACCACTATGACCCCATGGTGGATGGTAAATGTCAACAAACATTTTGTGCAAGTTACATGTTCATCATTAACTCTCTTGAGTAATCAAAATTCACTTCCTCTTTTTCAACTAAACCTGTACTTTCCTTTTTTAAACTTATTGATGTTAAAAGTGTTTATTGCAGAATAAAATAGCATTGTCAAACAATAAAATAAATAGTTGTCGATTTTACACTGTACGATAACTGACAAAACAACAGTACCCAACTGTTTAAACTGTTCTCTTCCTGCTTCACAGACAGGACTGCCCTGTTTTTATTTCCTCCACTTGTTTCACATGTACCTAAACTATAATTTGTCACATTTCTTATTCTCATTCACCTTGCTGACTGTGACTTGGTGGCTTCCTGTATTTTGCAGCCCTTGCAACTGGTCACAGTACAACTGATTGCTACACCAGGTGGCCAGCAGTGGTAGAGTGTTGAATACACCTAGAACTATCAGAGACTGAAAGGGGTCAGCTGTACCTAACAATTCACATCTAAGTACACTTCATTTTATCAGAAAACTGTTTTAGAACATTCTAGGGCATCTTTCAGCTGTAGCCCACATATGAGAATAAGAACCATGTGCCCTACAAGTATATCTCACCCACTACTGGACAAGACCATGGTAGAAGCTAGAGGAACAAAGGAGAGACCTGCCCAACTGTTTAAAGCTTATTCTAAAGCAATTATTACAGTAAAATTTTATTGTACAATGAAAAGTCTGGATCAGATACTAAACCAGAAGGGAAACCAGGGCAATACACATAAACTAGTATTGTTCTGGGCTCATGATCACACCATAGAGTCATTTCAAAACTACCTGGACTTACTCTTTCTGGTTCAAGGAGAAAGAATTATGACTTGTAGGTAGAGGTCACTGGAAGATGGATTTTAAATAAATACCAGGAAGAGTTTCTCAAAACGGTACTGACAGTAGAGAAATCCTCATCACTGGAAGTGCTAAATCTGAGCACGGATATTACAGAGAGGACCGCAGTTGAACAAGGTGAACTTTAAGGCCTCTTCTAAAGGTTTCATGTGTCTTGATCAATGTACTGTTATAAGTAGATCTTAAAGGGAAAAAATCTCAGCCCTGAGAATGTTGGAATAGTTTCAGCAGATGTCAAAAGAAGGGAAAAAAATCTCTTTCATGAGTTTACATATTCTTCCAAAGACTTTTAATGGGTTTAGATATACTGGGAGAATCTAGTCGTCCTTAGAGTAGCCGCAGAAAAGAATAGACTTTTGATTGAAAGGAAAGGATCTTAAAATGTCATCAAATCTAGAGTTGACTGTTAGTCGCAATGCTTGACATATAACTGATACAGAAGAATCTTTTGGAAATATTAAGCTTTCTGAACATCATCTATATAATGAAGTTTGTATTATCTCCTCAGTTCCAGGCAGACCAACAATGTCCAACATCTAATAATGGAGAGAAGAGAATGCCAGTTACTTGTCTTCTTGTGTGATAATATAGAAGCTGTGTAATTACTTGAAAGATGAGTGGATGAGAAATAAAAGCCATTTTGTGTACTGTTTAGAGTTGTCTGATACTGTTTGCACTCAATTTGTGATATAATTACTTTCATTAATTTTCATTTTCTTGAAAGATAAACATCATAGAATGGTTCTCCCATTGAATGGCTACATTCTTGTTTCTTGATAGAGAACTTTGATGTAAATCTCATAGAGCAACTGGTAAATGACAGTTCTTTTTAACCTGAATACTTCCCAATCCTTATTATCTTCACAATTCTTTTTGTCTACCTGTGAAGCCCTAGGCAATCAGCAGTAGAATAGAATTTTTTTTTTGTAAACTGGAATTACCAATTCATTTGAAACTACACCTGGTGAAATATAAGGCATTACCACTACAAATAAACTAAGCCATAGGTCCTGGTTAAAAAAAAAACAAAAAACAGGCTCTAAGTTTCAATCATAGTTCTGCATTTACTAGCTTAGTGACTTTAGACAAGTTATGTAAATTCTTTTGGACATGTTTCTCCATTGTTCCGCTCCAACTACACTTCCCCAACTGGAAATGTTGGGAAAATTTTCATGGTGGAAGAGAATTCAATTTCATCAACGTGTTTATAGTGTGCTCTATGCCCCAGGCACTGCTACAGACATCCTGGGGAAGAGAGGGAAATTTTAAAAAGGAATAGAAAGTGTTTCTTGCCCTACAGAAAAGGAACAGTGATTAGCCCCATATGGTTCTCAAGTACATGCATTATAGTAGCCCAGACGGGAACGTCCTAATTGAGGCTACGGCATTAAAACTTGCCTGTATACAGGGGGTGGGGGTAAAATGTCAGCTATTCCATCTCTGAGACACAAAAAAGAAAAAAAAGTGTGGTAAAAGAACAGCCAGTTAATCCTTAGATAACACTCTTAGAGGACAAAATTATAATCACTTGCTGCAATTCCAAAATGTGTGTCCCAGAACAATTTGCAGACTTCCACCACGGAGCCTAAGCACAGGACCTAACTAACAGGTCCAGAAGGGAGAACATCTATTCTGTGAGTAATTGAGCAGGAACAGGACAGTCCAGTGGGCCGGCCACAGGCTTAGTTTCACACTCCTGAGTTATCCTGGCTTGGTTGTTGCATTGCCTGGGGACATTCAGGAAGCTGCTTCATCTCTGCATGTCACCATCTATGAGATGGAGTTGTAATTTTAACGAACGTGTAGGGGAATTTAGGAGATTACTACACAGCTTGAAGTCAAGATTTGGAAGAAAGTCTGCTGTTTTTAGAAGCAAGAGACTTTAAAGTAACACAATAATTTATTTTTATTTTACATTGGTACAGTTGATTCTCATTATTCATGGGTTCCATATTTACAGATTTGCCTACTCGCTAAAATTTATTTGTAACTTCCAAATAAATATTTGTGGTCCTTTCATAGTCATTCTTGGCTGTGCGCCGAGTGTCAAAAAATTTGAATAGCCTGATGCACACGTTCCCAGCTGAGGCTGGACAAGGCGATGCTCTGCCTTCTTGTTTCAACTCTCAGACTGTAAATGTGTCCCTTCCACAGTCTATTTAATGCCGAGTTTTTAGCATTTTGTACTTTTTGTTGGTGAATTCATCTGTTTGAAATGGTCCCCAAGCAGAGTGCTGAAATGCTGTGTTCCCAAGCACAAGAAGGCTGTAATGTACCTTATGGAGAAAATAAACGTTAGATAAGTTTTATTCAGGCACAAGTTTATAGTGCTGTTGGCCATGAGTTCAATGTTAATAAATTAACAATATATATTAAATAAGGAGTCTTTAAATAGACACACACATAAAACAAGGTTATGTATTGATCAGTTGATGAAAATGTTGTGCTCTGAGGCTTGCAGGAACCTAACTCTGTATTTCCCCTAAGAGCATGGTCCAGTGTTTGCTAATTCAGTGTTCTTGGCTACTTAGAGGACATAATGGCTGCAGGTAATGAGAATCAGATGTATCATTGGTTATCCTGATGTGTTCTCCTTAGAAAAACCACCTCCAGGGATGAAGGAGAGTTTAGTGATCATTTATTCAAACTCCATAATTGTACATTAGAGAAAATGAGAGTGTAGAGATGTGACTTGATCCAGGTCCCTAAGCAAGAAGAATCAGGCACAACCTGGACCAGGACGAGGTGCATCAGCCCTCAAGCCCATCCTTATACCACCAGACCACACTGGTTTTCCTGTGGAAGTGTTACCAAAGTCAGGTTCGGCTACTCGCTGCACAACAGGCCAATAGGTCGAGTGGCAAGGTGTTGAGGCAAAGAAAGTGACTTTATTCGAGAAAGCATGCTAACCAAGAAGACGGTGGACTCGTGTCCTTAGAAACCATCTTGACATCTCGGTGCAGGCAAAGGACTGTTAAAGGCAATGTGAGGGACGGGGCTGCAGGGTGTGTGAGCAGCTCGCACACAGTTCTTGAATTGGTTGGCATCGAGGTGAAGTTTTGAGCATCACCAATCTTCTGGTTTCAGCTGGTCTGGGGTCTCTGCGCTTGAGGTCAGCAGTTTTTATCTGGTGGGGTCTGCTGCCTGTGCAAACAATTTAGGAATGTGTGTCAGAGAACGTGGCTGGTTTATAGTCTAAATGGTTACCAGTTTCCCGTCCCGAAGGCTAGTCTTTGTTTCTAAATCTTCACTTCCTAATCATTAACTCTTGAGCCAGCCTTTTGTGGGTCAGGGAAGGCCTGGGAGACTAAAGCAAAAGGCTTTCACTTGAAAGGACAGGGACACAGAGGCTTGTATGAGGTTTCATAAGCATGGGGAAGTGACTGCTTTGGGAGGTGCACTCGAGTGGGGTTCCCACGTGGCTTGTGCTGCAGGCTTCATGTCCAGCAGTGTTTATCTCTCTGGTGATGTTAAGAGGGTGACTGCATAGCTCATGTACCTAAGCTTAAAGAAACAGGTGCTTTGGCATCATGCTTGAGGGCAGCATCATACTCTATGGTACGTGGCCCCTGTAATCCATATCAGGACTAAATGAGATCAACATTTATAGAAAAAGATTTTTCTTCTAAAATCTTCACTATTGTCCTACCCATGTTTTGGTTATGAGATTAAGTCAGCCAGTCTTGGGAGTAGCTAACAAAGCTTTGCTCTTTGATACATTTTCCTCTAAATTCCTGAGGACCAAGTAGAAGTCACTTACTCTAAATTAAGGTAAGAGAGATTCGGTTAATATTTAAGCCAAACTAGGTGACCAAGGTAAAGATGAGGCAGAGGGAGTGAACTATCTAGAGATCTTGGAGAAGCATGAAGGTGACTATGTGTCCTGAACGATGTCATTAAATTCAGTGAACACTTGAGTATCTATTAAGTACAAAGCACATTGCTTTTTGCTCTAATATTCATCTCTTGAGGTCTATATCGTGGTAATACCATTATAATCCCAAATTCATTCTGATTGTCAATCAGTTTGATGTGATAATAACAATAAATAAGTACAATCTATTCAAAATTATAGTCAGTTTTATCTCTAATCTTTTTCTTGGCACCTTTCCTTCTCTTCTCAGTGTATACTTGAAAATATCTTCCCTAGAAACACAAAGAGCCAATAAACCAAAGTTTCTCAGTATGGAAAGTCAGTGTCTAAGAGTGAGAGTCTGCAGTCCAGGTCCTTGAGCCAGATCTGGAGCCAAATTAACCTGATCTGTCTCTTGGAACTTGGACACTTCTATTTATAGCCCCAGGGTAATCATTATGTAATGCAGTTGTAAGTGGAAGGTAAAAAATAACTTAATTTGTAGGTGCACTGAGAAATTGGGGAGAAATTTTAGAGCTAAGGCCTGCATTATTTTGTCATCGAGTTTTCTTCTAGTCAGGTATAATTTGTCAAACAGCATTAACTGTCAAATGCCATTGGTATCACTTTGTCAACAGATTTCAATCTTCTGAGAAAAAAAATAAAAGAATTAACACTGATGTTTACCACATGACACATAGTGCTCTGGATTCTTCTACCAGTTATCTTATTTAACACTCATAGAAAACAGTCCAAGTGTATGCTTTTCTCTCCATTTTATAGATTAAAAAAAAAAATGAAACAAAGAGATTATGTAATTTTTCTTAGGTCACTAAGTAATGGAGCCAGCATTTATATCCAAGGATATCTTGATCCAAATACCATCTTCTTTTCACTTTATCACATGGCCTTCCCCTGTTCATCTGTTTTCCATGTAATACATGGAGATTCCAGGCATTGTTTCTCAGTGTGTGACCCATGGACCATGTGGGTCAGAATCACCTGGGATACTTATTAATGACATAAATTCCTAGACTCCATCCCTGAACTACAGGTGACCCTCAACGGATGAGGTCCCAGAATCTGCTTTGTTAACAAGCTTCCCAAGAGCTTCCTATGCACTTTGAAGTTTGAGAGACAATGGCCTACATAATCCTACACATCAAAAGGGCTGGAGTAATAGAGAATATTACAAAATCTGCACCAAAGATACCGGTGTTTATAGGTGCTGCCAGTGCCCTGCCCATAACCCTTGAGTCTTACCTGTGTCACTCAAGACAGCCAGCCTCAATTGTGTCTGCATGACCTTCTGGGGCTTTCCTCCAAGCCTCAGATGGGACTCTGCCTGTGCTGATGGCAGACAAGAAGTACCAGGGAATTAACTACCCCAACTCCACCATCCCTCTGCTCTTAACCAATGACTGGTTGGAACTAGGGTATAAATCCTCCAGCTCTATGACTTCTTGGATGGGTGCTTCTGAGGTTTGTGTTCTCCACTGTTTTCCAGAGATCCCCTACAAGATTATGTTCCAGTCATCCATGGTGGTGACTGGCTTACTACGTCACCCTTTACATGCTCTTTCCTGTCTTGTTCCCCCACTTTTCTATGAATATTTCCTGCTTGCCTTTTTATACTATTGAATATTTGCATTTGAATCCTTATCTCTGGGTCTGCTTCTGGGAGAGCACAAAACCAGACAACATTTAGCTGAAACCCCAATTGTAGCACTTACCTCTTATGTGTTAGGCTATCCTATTTCTCTCTCCACCACTTCACTAAGAGAGCCGTTAACCGTTGAACGAATTTTAACTGTCTATGCAGGTGCATATTGAGAAAGTACGTGCCAAACTGTGTGGAAGTTGCTCTGTGGCTGTTTCTTAGTCTATCAACTTCAGCCATCCTTCATAATGAAGTTAGGAGTATAAGATGGTGAGCTCGGTCAGACATGGGTCAAATTCTGACTCTGCTGTCTATTCGTTTTGTAACTTTGGCAAGTTTCTAAGCATCTTTAGGCTTCCGTGCTCTCATCTATAAAAATAAGAATAAAATCTACCTTGGACACTTGCTGAGAGGATTAAATGAAAGAATAAATGTGGAGCTTGACCCATAAAAGGTTATCAAGAATGTATGTTTGTTTGCTCTCCTCCTTCCTCAGGTCCCCTTATTTCCTGAAGGTATGGGAGCCCCTCTAGTCCCTGGGGATCTGTCACTTTACCTGAACTTGATGGTTCTTGTTGATCATGCCATTCATGTTTATTTCCATGAAAAACTAACAATACCTACTAAGAGCTAATGTCTAATGTCTGTTCTACAATGAGATTGTAGATTTCTTGATTGCGACTATATCTTAAATTCATTTATATAGCTCTGATATTATGCCTTACACATTGGGGATGCTTGGTCAATATTTCTGTTGACTTGTTAATGAATCAGTGATCATTAGCAACTTCAAACTTAATGATCTATATTTGATCTTTGCATGTTATATCAAGATTGTATAGTTGACACCAGCCCTTGGCAGTGCTAAACTTCTCTGGACCTGGCAGGGAAGGATGAAAATCAACATCTCATTCCTCCAAGGAGGGCTGGAATTCTCAGAAAGTTCAGGATGTAAAGGGTGTAAGGTTTGGCAGGAAGTACTTTTCAGAACTTCTTGCCAAACATAAAGGCCATAGAAGGACCAAGACCTTGCTGGAATCTTCTGCCAAATGCTCATGGTTTCTTGATGGAGACAAGGAATGTCAAGAATATGGTGGCCTCGCTGCAAAAGCTGTCACTTGGCTCCTCACCCCTAAGATGAAATCTATTCTAATGTGTAACTGTTTACTTATTTTCCTGCTTCCACCCATCAGGCCCCATCCCTGCGTTATATTACCGATTCTTATTACTACATCTCGGAAGGCATCCTTAAAGCTCCCTTTTATGTTGTTTTGTAAAAAACGCATGTGATATCTTATTCTTTTTCATTCAGGTTTCTTTCTGCTTCCCCTAATAAATTATTTTGCAAAATAATTTCCATGACTGCTATTTAAATTTCAAATGCTCTTGCTTCCTTTTACAAAATCAGGTCCATTTGCAACTTTCCAACTTTGTTTTATATTCTGTAATTTCTGGAGACACGACCAAACCACAGCTTTCTTTGAATACATTGGTGCAATCAAGTATTTAAATTATAACCAATAATAATTATTACCAGTTTTATGAAAGAATCTCTTTGATTCTGGCTTCCTTTGTGCCTCCACTTACAACTCAAGAGACTTTAAAAAAGGCTACCTCTTTTCTCCACTATTCCCTTCTCCAGGCCTAGAAGTGCTTTGTTCTTAGCAGTGTTCTTTCTGCCTGTCATTCAAGTTAAACTCCAGGGAAAGATCACAGTTAGTGATTATTTTTCACCTAGGAGGAAAAAAAAGCTAATGATCTGTGTATACTCGGCCACAATCATAGCACTTTCCCTAAGAGTTAAAAGCACCCTTCAGCTGTCAGGACAACATATGTACCTGGTCCCACACAGCTTCAGGATCTTTCTGTCACAGAGCCACTATGTGTGTTATACGGTATGGATTCTGAAGTAACCAGAACTAGGCAAGGTGAATGGACTTCTTGAGGGTTTCCCTAAATTGTACATGAGCCACTAAGAAGTAATAAAGGGTATCATCTTGCTTAAAAATCCAGGAAGCTTTTGATGGGAGTGGAAGAATTCTATAGATTTGGCACTCAGCACGACCACGGAGGTTGAGTAATATAAATAGTAGAGCTCTGAAGAATATGGGCCTGGTTTCAATATCACATTCTGGTCTTACGGTCCAGCAAAGTACAATAAGTTGAGGCTCAGGAAAATGAACTACAATCTGGGGAACATATGAAGAATGATCAGGGAGTGATTTATATACTCATCCTGGTAATGATAAAAGTGTTGGGTGAAGAGCAATATATAGAGGGAATCTATCTTGTCCTATTGTGATCTGTAATTGTGTTCTTTTCTTGCAGCTTTTAGGTACCAAACCCAGGTGTCAATTATAATAACAGTTTTCATGTTCACTTAAGTTCCAGACCTTCCCTGGGTCACTCAGTTCTAAAAGTTGTCTAGGCCAAAAAGCTTTACCTAAATGAAGCTTGCATTATTTTTCTGCCCTATAATTGTAAAGGGTTTTTTTATCCGCATCAAACTGCAGTTAAGATATTATCCGGCCACACTGTCTTGGAAGCATTCTCCATGAAGTGACTAATGATGCATTCCTAATAAATAACACTCCAGAGAAAATAAGGTACATGTTTCCTAAATGTTAAACTCCACTTCTGTGGTCATTAGAAGAAAGACGTCTATATGAAACCTTATTTTTTACTTCAACTCCTGGGAAGACTCAGGGTATTTTTAATTAATGGAGGAAGGAATTTATAAAAATCAAGTCTTTCTTTCCTTATAAATACCAGATTAGAAAAAGAGCAAAGGACCTTAAAAGCCAAAACCAAACTATCAAATCAGTTCAAAAAGATTAAATTTCCTAAACTTAGAGAAGGTGGAATTAATGTTCATTTCTTCCATTTCACAAACTTTCTGGTAATTTAACCCATTAGAAGAAAAGTTATATATTTTTGTAATTTGGTGCATTTTCTCAAGTAATATGGTACAATGATTAGATTCAAAATGAAGGATAATGGACACAAGTCCCTTAAGAGAGCTTCTGGTTCTTTGTGGAAATATCTGTTTACACCTTGCTGAGGCTAGGTTGAATGAAAGTTGTATCTTACACATTGATTCTTGGTCCCATGAACTATTTCCTTTCCGGAAGTCTTTGTGCTTCTCCACTGTGGTGTTGCTTGAGATGCCTTCAAAGACCCCTATCCCACCATCATAAGATAGTTTCCAATCCCAACCTCAGCAATCAGTTGATCATCAAGGTTTTGAAGAAAACAGGATGGTATCAATCACTTTGTATGAGAACATTGTGAGAAAATGTTCCAGAAGAAGTATATTCCAGTGCAAAGGGCTTACAGGACAAGAGGGATTAAAGAGAAGCTGTGCATCATCTACCTCAGCTTGAGAATTAAGTAAGATAAGCTTGGGAAAATGTCTGGCACACAGAAAATTCTCAACAGATGTTGGTTTCTTTTTACCTTGCTCAGAGCTTCGTAGTTTTATCCCAAAGTTGCCAATGACACATGATGTTCACTGTTGTTATTTAAATCAAATTTCATGTGAGAACAATAGTACCAAAATGGGAAGAAATTTTAAACTATCTTCTTTTGACTGATTATAAGTGGCATTTTGGTGTGAAAGTGTACTTTAAAGATACTTTCAAGACTCAATGTATATAGGTAAAGTTATAGGTACACATCTATATGTGTTTGTTTATGATTAAGAGATCTCCCCCAAAATATTATACCAATTTATAGTCCTATCTGCAGTGTATGCAAATGCTCATTTCTCAAAAGGAGAACATTTCAAAGCCAAATAAACAATAACTAGAGAGAATTCAATGCAGAGAATAAAAAGTTGTAATGCAAATCAGTTTTCTTTTCCTACCACATATTTGAATGACTGGGGAGAATGCTGAGGAAGGGAGGCTAAATAGACATCTTCTACACACATCAAATTTTGGCCACATTCTTGAGAGGAAAAAATGAACAGAGCATTGAAACGTTTGTGCCTTCAGAAAGCTGGTAAGACGTAATGGTACAAGAGATGATACGTGATTCTGTGCATGCCATCACGTAGCTCCTTCCCTCCCTTTGCCCACAGAAAATGACAGGACTTGGCCTGTTTACAGCTCTGGATATATGGGGATGATGTTCCCCACATGGCCAAAGGGAAATGACTCAGACATCTGCATTCCTGAGGCCAGCTGAGTGGCGTGGTCTTTGTGAATTTCTGAAAGTTTGAATCAAGGTAGCCACGGGAGTGGTGTTGCAGAAGATTAATTTGAAATTGTTTTTCTCCAGGTTTAGAATGTACAAGTCGTTTTAGTAGAAAAAATTGGTTGCCAGGCACATTGACCATTTTTCTATGTGGGTTTGTCACATTATCTTTCTTCAGATAATATTTCTTCAGATTATTGAAAAGATAGGTGAGTTGTATTTTTAAGTCTTCTAAAAATTTAAACAAAGAAGGATATAAAATCTCCAACAAGTTCATCACCCAGAGATAGAGTATCATTGTTTCCTTTATGGTGTATTTACTTCCAATCTGTGTGTGTGTGTGTGTGTGTCTTTGTATTTCTTTTACATAATTAAAACCATATTGTATGCACAGTTTTATGTCTTACTTTTTCACTTAAATATAATATTGTGATAAAACATTCTTTGGAAACTTGTTATTTAATGGATGTCTACTATTTCACTGTATCATTATTTATTGTATCAATAAATATTTATTTCATTGTATCAATATTTATTGTATCAATAAAATATTCAAATTATTTAAAATTTTCCTATTGCTGAGTGTTACATTTTATTCCATTATTTTACTAACATGAATAACACAATGATGAACATCTTCTAAAAGAAATCTTTCCTGCATTTCTGATTCTTTCCCTAAGGTATGTTTTTCAAGAAATACAAGTTTGTTATTTCTGAGAAAAGGAACTGATGTCTAAAGCTGGAACCAAAAAGTTTTTTTCTCTTATTTCATTTACTTTCTGCCTGTGTGTTATAGGGCTATCATTTCTTTATGGATTCTATTTTTTGTTTGTTTGTTTTAACACTATAGGCATTGTGTTAATGACCTCTCAGCTTCTAGAAGATTCTTCTAGCTCAGCTCTCTCATCCTGACTGATCATTATCTCAAATCCCCACACCCACTTGCCAGGCATAAAAGGTCCCCCATGGACTGGGGCTCCTTTCAGGACAGCCATCTCTCTGATCCTCAAGCTTCCCCCAACCACACCTGATAAATCCTGCTTGGACGCTGAGGCCACGTCCAGTGATTCAGGCCCTTCTCCCTCAGATCTCAGATTTGATCCCAGCTTGGCTCACTTGTAATGAAAAACCAAAGGTGTGGTTCCCCAGAGCCTTCATGACTGCACTGCTTTCCAATTCTGCCCAGCACGAGGCTCACACCTGCATAGCATTTACGTTGAAGCCGAAAAGACAAACACCTTGAACATGTCCAGAGAGCCAGTGATGGGAAAAACCATGGAACTGGTTGAAATTTATGAATTATTACTCTTGAAAATGAAACCAAAAAGAAGCAGAGATACTGTGCATGTGAAGCCCATGTGAAATGCAGTGAGCTTTACTGGATTGAGTTTGAAATTTAGTTATTAAGAGACTGAGGTTCTGTTTCAGTTATGTGATTTTATGAAAGCAGTTTTATCTTCTTGGGCCTGCTTCTACCCAACAGAAAATAGAAATTAATATTCCCCACTCCCTCACTAACACAATATAATATTTGAAAATGTAAAAATTCATACGAAGTGTTTTTGTATTCCTCAGAGAAAAAGGAGTTAACAGATGGCTATTTTTCCTAAAACTAGAACTCAGATAAATCTGGTGTTGCATTTGGCATTATTGCCTAAATACATGACAATAATTTACTGTTGGCATGGAGCTTCTTGGTGACATGAGGCATGTCTAGAAGTACCATCTCCTTTAAGATATATCCAACTAGTGTACATCAATCACCCCCTGCTGCTCAAGTAATTGGCTTTTCTTCCACGTTATTTAGTCTCCACTTTTGCTTTAGTTCCTCTGCCAGGGCTACACAACATAATATCTCATTATTATTGAGGTCATGAGCATCAGTTATTCATTCCAATAAAGGTAGAAATCTTTGTCTCCAGGCTGAAGCTTGTATAATTATAACAACTAGCATTTATTAAGGTCTTACAGTGTGCAGTGAACTGTGCTAAGAGCTTTATAGACATTTTAACATATAATCCTCACAACCACCCTTTGAAAAAAGCACAGGTCTGTTTCTAGTTTTGCAGATGAAGAAATTGAGGCTTTACTGGGTAAGAAATATGCTAGTGCAGATGCTACACAAACCCTATAGAACTCTTGACTTTGAGCTCTTTAGCATATTGCAGTTACTACCTCCTGGAAGAAGATATATTAGTGTGTAGTTTTTTACTACCCAACTCAACGAAAAATTTAAAATATAGCAACTTTTAATGACAAAAGTATTCAATTCTAGGTTGTTATCATCTTTCTTTTCTGTGGGAGAAATTAAATTAGCTTGGGCTTTGTTTGGCTTGAGAGCTTTTGTTTGGGCTTGTAAAATTTTGCACATTTGGTATGGAAATTACCCAGGAACTATGACTCTTAACCGGAGCCTGCCATTTACGCTGGAGTCAGGGTTTGGGAGCAGTAACATCTCTTTTCATGTTTCAGAACTGGTCTTTCTTTCTGTGGAATTTTTTTTTTTCATTCACTAGAAATGTGTTCTTTTACATGTTTCAGACCTGAAGAACAAACTCTGCCAGGTGAATTTAATTTATTACTCTGCTGACCACATCACTTTCTGTCTTCCCTCCTTTTTATTTCTAAAGGGGCGGCATTTCTACTGAGATGTTGGTGTGACAAGTCTTTATAGAAAAATAATCTTTTGTTTAGCAGTGCTTTAAGAAATGTCCTTAAAAAAGAAACTTGGGATAAAAAATAAATCCAAAATGTCTATGTATGTAACTCATATGATTCATGTAACTCAAGATTTCATTTTCTTTGCTAAAATGTTGAGGCTGAAAAGACTTTTATCCCAATTAAAAGTTCTGAAAGTTTGGAGGTGTTTGTTTTCTTATAGAGTCCATTAATATAATTCATCTCGATAGAGCTTTAGAATGATACTTACAGGCAGGCACCCAGAGTGTGGGTAAGTCTATGTTGCTGAGGAATCAGCTGGACACTCACAGTTCTTAGGAAACTTTCAGAGTCTGTTGAAGACCTGTGCCTCAATAGATAACTACTCCACCTCCCCAAGGAAATGGACTGAAGGAGCATTTGGGGCAAGAATAAGCCAAATGAGTAAGTGGGATCCAAAACTGTATGCTGAAGAGCAAGACCAGAATCTTTTTAACCCAAAATTATTAGCACTTTTGGTAGTTTTTCTTTCCATTACTTTTGAAAAATGCATACTTAAACAAATTGCTTTGGGGACTTTTCTGGCGGTCCAGTGGTTAAGACTCGGCACCTTCACTGCCGTGGCCCCGGGGTTTAGTCCCTAGTCGGGGAACTAAGATCATGCAAGCTGTGTCACATGGGAAAAAAAAAATTGCTTTGATCATCCATCCACTTGTTTATTTCACTCATAGGTATTTGGTGCCCTGAGTAGAGTGGTCCTCAAACATCAGGGTCCATAGAACTTAACTGAGGAGATTGGTAAAATACAAAATCCTGGGTCACTGCCAGAGATCATAATCCATTGAGTTTGGGGAGATGCCCAGGAATCTTCCTTTTATCAAGCTTTCAGGACATTCTAATTCAGGTGCCGCTTTGGGTGCACTTTGAGAAGTAATTTCATAACATACAAGACACAGGATGGGGTCACAAAGGGGAACAACAATGGAAAAGACCTGTTTTATTCCTCAGGTAACTTCAAACTGAAGAGGAATATAGATTTTAACATTCTTGATAAATAATAATAGTAATAGCTATTATGTGCCAGGCATTATTTTAGATTATATATCAGTTCGATGAACCCTCACAGTAGCATTCCTCCTATTTTATAGTTGAGGAGATCAACGTTCACAAAAATTAAGTAACATGTCCAAGGGTTAGAGCCCAGGCTCTTACTTCCCATCCTGTACATCTCACTACTTCTACAGAGTCATAATATAAGGCAACACAGGGTAAGTGTTGTGAGAATGACATACCCAAGCTGGCTTAATGAATACAATGGAGAAGGAACTTACATTTATTAAGTGCTTAATAAATGCCATAATCCATATTTTTTAAATGTAATCTTCATCACTCAGTGAGATATTATCATTTCATTTTTACCTTCAGTTTCCTCATATATAGAGAAGACATAATACAATGTCTTGTCCCACAGGGTTCTTAAGAGGATTGAGTAAAACAGATGATGTAAAATATCTAACATAGTGCTTGACAGTACGCACTCAATAAATGTTACCTACTACTATTTTCACTATCACCATTTACAATTGAGAAACCTGAGTCTTAGAGAAATTGGGAAACTTGGTCAAGGTTACCCACTAGCAAGATCTGGGATTCAAACCCTTATCTGTCCGGCTTCCCTTTACATGCTCTGTTAGCACACAGCCTCGGGGAGAAGAGAATGCCCTTCTAGCTCTGATGACCTGGGAAAGCTCTCTGGATGAGACAGCACTAGAGTCAGGCCTTGCAGGATGGGTAGAGTTTCACGGGCAGAAATGATGGGAGGGCACTCCAATTTTTGCCTGAGCTATTTAACCTCACTGAAATTATGTCTGTAATTTAACAAAACCCAAATCTCTCAAGACTTCAGCCTTCAGAACTTCTGCCAAAACAAATTTCAGGCAGGTTAAAGAAAAATGTCCCTGGATTCCCTCAAGATACTCACGTGAAATGTGTAGAGAAAGCTTGTGTATTTAAAGTAGAAATAAAAATTGGACCACAAGATTGCTGCAGCAAATGGAACACGGTGTCCTAAAGAGGCAGGCCACAGACATCCTCATGAGCTTTGACCGTTAACAGCCCACAGCCCAGTGGACACAGCCCCGCTCCATGGGGTGGAGTGGAGAAATTTCTGCTGCCACAAGCATTTCTGGAGGAAATTCATAGGCTAAAAATGTAGCTCTTGAGTCTTTGGAGATACACCCACAGAGTTTAAATCACTTATCAATGAATTGTTCTCTCAGTGCAATCCACCATGGAAGAAAGTCAGAGCCCATAGCAGCCTAAGTTTCTCCACCAGTAAAATCAGGGCCCTAAGGGCTTCCCCAAACTTATCTAGCTAGAGGCAGAGGCAGGGCTAGAGCCTGCTCTCCTGGCTCCAGGATAGTGTTCCTTCCCCACCAGAGCTCTGTCAGCCCCAACGGTTCTCTAGTAGATGGCTGGCAGAAAGCACCTCCACAGTCTTGCCCCCAGTGATACCCCAGAAGGAAAAGGGTTTTAGAAAATTCCCTTTATGCCTCCTTAGAAATCACTTTTACATTTTATCTCTCTATGGGAAAAGCTTTTTTATTTTTTCATCCATCCAAAAGTTCTTTCATTTAACCAGCTTGTTCATTTATTCTTTGATTCAATAAATATTCATGAAGCACCTATCATGCACCAGGCACTGTGCTGGTTTCTGTGGAGACAGTAGTGAAAAAGGGGTGTAACAATCTCTACCTATATTGAGCTTACATTTGAGGGGACGGAGAGGAACGATTTAAACAAGATAAATTTGGTCCACTGGAAACAAATGCTAAGGAGAAAATAAAGAGGAAGATCGATAGGAAGTTGAGGGAAGCTGGGGGATGCAATTTGAGGTAAGGTAGCGAGCGAAGGACTTACTGAGAAGATGACATTTGGGAACAAGTCCCACAGGTACCTGGGGGAAGAGTATTCCAGGCAAAGAGAGCAGCAGAGCAAGAGGTGGAGTGTACCCAGCACATTGGAAGAACAAAGGGGCAGAGTGACAGATGGGGGGTTACAGCTTTTCTCTGAGCGAAGGGACTGAGAAGGGATGTCACTGGGGAGTTTTGAGCAGACGAGCACCTTGATGTGCCTTAAGATTTATCAAGTCACTTTGATCATTGTGTAGAGACGCGATTGAAGGAGACAGGGGTAGTAATAGGAGACCACTTAGGATGCTGTTGAAATTACTCAGTTATTGGATCCACGATAGCTAGTTGGTATTTGCTATTATTGTTGAGGTCCTCTAAATGCTAATGATTGTTCTGTTTCCTCTATTTCCTATACCCTGTAAATTTTTCTCCCTCAGCATCACGTGCATGAAACAAACTCCACTATATATTCCCGTTGCTCTTTGTCTCCAATTCTGAACAATGACAGCTCTGACACAAAGAACCACAGGTAAAGCTGAGTTGGCAGAGTGGCAAATACCTCATACTTGTTCTCTCAACACCCACTCCAGCCTCCTTCTCATGTGTCTTCCTGTACTTCAGAGGTTGGAATAGTGGAAAATAAGATATTTTCCAGACTTCCTTATAGCTATGGTTTCCAAGGTGATTTGAGTTCCACCAAGCAGACACACTGCTGCAAGACTCAGAGGCAGAAGTGAGCAAAGGGAGGTGGTGGACAAGTAGAGGAAGATGGGACCTTCAGGAAAACATGATGGGGGGTGGTCATGGCATCATTCTGGCAGCAGTGTGGAGGATGGGTGGGGGGGCTAGATTAATAAAGAGGACTTTGACAGTTGACAGTGGTGAAAAGAAGAAGGTAGAGAAAAGAGATATTCAGGAGGAAAACAAAAAGACTTACTGGGAGATAAGATAGAATGAAGAATCTGGGATTCCTACACAGGTGTCTGGGTATATGATGGGACCACTCACTAATCAAGGACATATGGGCAAAGGAATACATTCATAGGGGGAAGGTGAGGTGTCTTGAGGACCTCCAGATAATCATGTCCTCTTATGTTCCAATTTTTTTTTTTTATTAATTAATTAATTTTTGGCTGCTCTGGGTCTTCATTGCTGTGCACAGGCTTTCTCTAGTTGCGGTGAGCAGGGGCTACTCTTCGTTGTGGGGCACGGGCTTCTCATTGCGGTGGCTTCTCTTGTTGCGGAGCACAGGCTCTAGGCACACAGGCTTCAGTAGTTGTGGCTCTTGGGCTCAGTAGTTGTGGCTTGTGGGCTCTAGAGCACAGGCTCAGTAGTTGTGGCGCACAGGCTTAGTTGCTCTGAGGCATGTGGGATCTTCCCAGACCAGGGCTCGAACCCGTGTCCCCTGCATTGGCAGGCAGATTCTTAACCACTGCACCACCAGGGAAGTCCCTGTCCCAATTTCCTATTCCAACCTAAAACACCGATGTCATGCCATTACAAGGGACCTGTTGGATTAGAATCTCTGTTGGAACAATATGGGAAACAAGATCAATTGTCACCTCACTCTTTTCTTGCAAACTGGGCATTATTTCTTCCTAGAGGAAGCAGGGCATTTGCTTGGATTCCTTTCAAATCTACATGCCATGTAAAGATGCTCACCAAAACCAAGTTTACAATTTCAATTTTCCTCTGCTCATGTCAGGAACAGCAGGTGAGAGAGTAGAGCAGCAGTGAAGTCTCTTCCTTAGACTCTGTGGTGGAGAGCAAGATGGCCCTTTGGGAGCTCCGTGTGCCCTCCTGGACCATTTAAAGTAAGAGCTGAGAACGGTGCTAAGTGCTCAAGGACAGCCTGCCTGTGGGACTAACTCCCAGAGAAGTTGTCTGACAGGAACAGCTTCTTTGAGGAATAGAATCCTGGTAAAACACCTCCCTTGCTAAAACACAGAATATATATATATATATATATATATATATATATATATATATATATATATATATATATATATATATATATATATATATATTATTTTGGAAAAGCAAGGAATGGATTTAGAAATTAAATAGACATTATTAAATTCTGTTTTACCTGCTGCTCACTTATTTTTTGGGCCCAGCATAATTGCTTTCAGACCTTGAGCCCGCTGAGTTGGTGATTTTGTTTGGCTGTGCAGACGCAACTCCAAACCCAGGGATAACAGTGCCCTACTGCCTCTAGCACCCAAGAGAGTCAAAAGTGGAGCCCACACCAAAGAGAAGGGAGATGAATATTTTGGTACCTCTCTGAGTCTGTCCCTCACTCACCCAGGCCACTTGATTAAGTTAAACACAATCTAGTCCCTTTCCCTGCCCCCATAATCAGGTAACAGCCTTTAGTGTCCTTTAGAAATATCAGCGTGCCATGTAATATGGTGAGTCAGATCTGGATTAGAATCTCATTTCTGCTCCTTGGGAACTCCAAGTTAACTTTATCCCTCTGAGCCTTCAGTGTCCACACGTGTAAAATAGGGCTAATAGTAGAACTTATCTCACAGGGTTGTTGTAAGATTGATTTAAATGACATGATGCATATAAAAGTCATAGCACACTAACTTGTGTTCTATACCTTGTAGAGCAGTGTATAAATGATACAGATGGTGAGATAGATCAAAAGAGCATATTCAATGTGGTCAGTACATCTAGACCAGGCTATACAAGTTTCCAATAATAAATCACTGAATCTTAACTAAAGACTTTTCATCAGAGCCAATATTCCAAACAAAGCAATGACGTTGGTCATCTACAGTCTTTCTGTGAGGAGAGAAACAAGACATAATTATTTTTACAGCAGTTCCCACCAATTTTCAAAATACGTAAAATCTGATGTTTTCATCAGGGAAATCAATTCATGCATTCTGGGGTCTTGTCTCCAGCAGTGACAATTAAAGCTGGAGAAACCATTGAGCACTGCCTCTATCATTCTAGAACCCTTCCTATTCATGGTTTAATTCCTCCTTATTCCTTAAAGATTATACCTGTAAAAACTTTAGGACTTAACACATGAGATTCAGTTACCTTTTTTATTATTCACTTATCTTATGTTCCCATGTTATTACATTAGAAGAATTTTAACCACCCAAACACCACCTAAAGCCATGTAAATATAATTTGCAAGAAAACTTCTGATGGGTCCCTTTGGGCCTGTTTGATATAAGCTTAGTAACAGAATGTATTTTAAGTGAGTATTTTTCTGGCTAAAACTTCGCATTTGCTCCGTGTTTATATAAGCATGTGTTTGCTCTCTCTTGAGGACTGGATTTCATCCTCCATATTTCCTCTGGGGTGTAGCTCTATAATGGACCAGTGGTTTTGATTACTTCCCGAAATTCTTGCTTCTAGAACACACGATCTGGAGAGACGAGAGCAGCGGCAGGAGAAAAATGCCTTGAGAACACTGGTTTTCGATGCTAAGCCTCTAAGGAGTTGGGAGGAGTGGCACCAAGCGAGTATAACAGACGTGGGAAGAAACAGAAATTAAATATCCTTTCTGATGAACAAATGAAGCTCTTAAGATGAACAGAGCATGACACACACAGGAAAGACTCCAGCCTTTCCACTTTCCAGTTCATCTTTCACTCCACTAGATTTACCCTTCTAAGCCAGAGCTTGACCTAAAATCCTTTAGACTTTGTAATGAGTGCATCAGCCTGGCACATGAGCCCTTAATGTTGTGCCTTCCCGGCCTCATCTACCATCATCGCTCCCCACAGCCTATACTCCAACCACACTGAACACCTTCCCCAAATTCACTAGGATTTGCTCTCTCCCAATTCTTTACACTGGCTGTTTCTTTTGCCTGCTAAAATCCCATGCATTCGTCAAGGTCCAGCTTAAATGCAGTCACCTCAAGAAAGGTCCATATGCCTAGAGCTGACCTCTTCGCTTTCGCTCCTGTGTGCTTGGGCACTTTGTAACAGACCTCTGTTAAAGCACTGTACACACTCATTTGTCATTGGTTCTTTGTATGTTCCCTTCCCCTATTATACAGTGATATCTTCAAAGGGTAGGGTGTTTTATAAATTTTATGTGCTCCAGTGTTTCAAAAATAGTGAATGAATTAAAGAATGAGTGGATGAACAAACACAGCCCAAGGGGCCAATGATGAAAAGATGGGATATTAAAGAGGGACACATCCTCTTCCTCCACATTGTCTGGACTATTCTCCTGAGTTATTTTGTAGCAAGTTTACTGGGAGCAGATAACAACAGACCAACAGAGGGAAAGACCCTCTGTTCACAGAAAGGCATGTGCACCTTGGTAGGATGAGAGACCTTTCAGGCAGCCGACTTTCTTCATCATGAAAATTTACCAGAGAGAGGACAGCGTGATAAGGTGTCCTCCATGAGAATGGAAGGGAACTGTGTGGGAGAAAACAGGGCACAAAGATTCTTTGGCAGAAAAATCACAGCTCTGTGGGCTGGAAAATTCTTCCACTTAAGAGTCATATGCTCTGGAATGTGCAAGGGGAAATAGTCTCAGTAGGGTCTTGACTCAGCAAGGCCTGGAATTGATGTTGGGGGCTGTTCTGCAAGGTCCTGGGGCATTTAGATTCACAGCGGTCTGAGCAGAGTTGCACACGCCGGCGTGCATCTGTACAAGCCTTAAATCAGAACCACCCGTTACACCCCCTCCCCTCTCCCTGGCTCCGAGTCCTGGCCCCCAACCTCCCCCTTCACTGCAGGCTCATTAAGGCCTTTCCCAGTGCAGAGACACTGCATTTTGGGGACTGGTGGAGCGTTTGATATTTTCCACTCTGCGTGTCAAGGGCATTTACAGTCGGCGTCAGAATGTTATGTCGGTCTGAGGAGGCACTTTGAAGTGTTTGTGGTAGAGGCCACATGTGCAGGCAAGATGTGTCTCCTCCCCATCCCCAAGGTTCCTGCTCAGCTCTTTCCCAGCATCATGTGACAATGAACAACACCGCTTAACCCTTTACTTCTTGGTGTAGCTGGTTATGATCACTATTATTATTATTATATTATTATTATTTGAAAAGGTACTTCACCTCCTCCTACATCTCAGCTTCGGAGATGATGTGGAGGCTTCTCTCCTTGTCTTCTGGTCACGCCTTCTTGGAACCTTTTTGTGGCTGTGTTTGCTACCACTTTGCATGAACATATGTGCAGAAATGTATTTCCCAAGAGTACACACAAAGCAAATGCATACTTTTTACTACCGTATAAATGGTAAAAGCAATGGGATTCTTGACACTTTCCCACCAACCCACAGCCAGTTCAGAGATGCTCAGCCATCTCCAACAGCAGTGGAGCCCCCAAGTGGAGCCATTGTTTTTTCACTTTACTGAATGATAACTCATAGGTAGCGCTTCAACATCACTAGCCTATTCCATGAAAGTCTAAGGATCTGAAAGCCTGAAAAAAAATATGAGACTGAGAGGAAATATTATCAGTTGACCTAAGTGTCTAACTTAGCTCTGTGGTTTGGCTCATGCAATGGAGCAGGCCTGAGATTGATGACCTCCAAAACTCCTTTCAACTCTGAGGTTCAGCAATGCTCAGCTCTCAGAGAACCTGGAGTGGTCTTGGATTTGGCAGGATGGGTTGTGTGGAGAAAAAGGGCTCCTCTCGGAGACAATAGGCCTCAGTCTCTCTTGGGATCAGTTTATATTCACAAAGCACTTGGCAATCCAGTGAGAATAAAAGAACTTTTAGTGAACATAAGCCATTTTCAGACACCCAAAGATTGAGACATTTTGGCCAAGATGGCTTGGGCTCTACTCCATCACCCAGAAGGGTCTCTGGAGATATTGATTATAGATGAAATTATAACCGGCAATAATTGCTGTGCTTCTTTATTTTAATTTAGGGATCTGATGAACGGAAGAGATATGCCTTGATATTAGACAATCAAATATTAATAACAGTTACAATGTGTCAGGCAGTGTGTAAGGCTATAATGTGCTAGGGAAAGCATTGTCTTATTTAAAGCTCATAATAACCCTACTGTTACTAATTATTCACATCAGAATTACTATTATTCACACTGGAAATCCAGACAAGTTAATAATGTGCCCAAGGTCATGTTAGAAAATGGAGGATGTGGGACGGGGACCCAGAACTTCCTGACTCCAATTAATATCTGTGTTATTAACCTCCATAACACAATTGTGCCTATACAAGGTCAGAGTCAGTGACCTTTTCATTTCCTAGGACAACTCCTAGGATGCAGCCTGCCCTTGGCTCACATTTTCCTAGCTCTGAGTCAGGAGTGTTTTATAAATACCTACTGAATGAAGGAACGAGTGAATGGCACTTAACAAGCCTGGGAAAGGCACTGAACCCTAAGGCAACATCTCTCAATTTCTGTAATGAAAGCCTGCCCTGGGACATCTCCAACACAAACAGGACACTTTCCCAACGCAGCCAGAGATTCAAGTCCTTTGGAGCCAGGAATCCATGTTTCCCTGTCCAGAAATCCCTCCCAGATTGCATGAAACTCATGGGCTTCCTACACTTCTTTCTTCCTATGCCATGGGCCCTAAGCTTTACTGGCCCGCCAACAATTAGGCACAAAGAAAGCAGATTGAAGAGAACATCAGCTTACATAGTTTGTTAGAATAACTTTGCTGTTTGTATTTGCTCTGTGTAGGGTCAAGGTCTTTCCTAATAAATAGGGCATTTGCACTCCTGTTAAGAATCTTACTGAAGTGAGAAAAAATGAAGTGGCTAAAAGGAGAGACTTAATAATATTTTGCTGCAAAGATGTTTTATCTTGTAAGTTGTTCCAAGGAGGGCTGCTAGCGTGGGATTAGGGGAGGAGTACGCCATGTTATTTTTTACATTGGTTGGAATGAGAAACCTTTCCGGTCACTGTGTCCTAGAAATAAAATGTTTGATGTGGAATAGTATCGAAGACATATGACCCCTAAAAACCCTACTTGGCCCAATGCTTGAACCATGTTTTCAATCAAGGAATGTTACCTTGAATCCCCTCTGTGCCTTTGACAGTGGAGACCCCAATCCAGTCATTCCCTTATAAGGCTGCTCCCTTTATATGGCTCTCTCTCCTTAACAGAGTTAATTTACTTTGTCTCCAAGATCCCAGAAAGAAACAGTTATATTTTTCTGTTGCTGAATGTATTAATCCAAGTATTTTTATTTGTTTTAGAGTTCAGTTGGCAGCTGATTCTCACAGGAGACGTGATTGGCAGCTAAGTCAATTTTAAATTAGGCATTTGTCATGATTCAGCCTACACATAAACCTAAAAAAAAAGACCTTAAAGGTCAAAACTACAAAGCTAACAGGACTAAGATCTGCTTGTTTTTTAAATTAATAAAGGCAGTTGGTGGTCCTTTGCCTGCTAGTCTGTATTACTACCAAGAATTTAACTTTGCCTTTATTCTTTCATTGTCCTTCATGTTCTTTACACTTTTTGATTAATGTCTTCTCTTTCTTCTTCTTGCTTCATATTTTCCATTGCTTGCTGACTCATATCTTTCATTCTTTACATTCCCTGACGTTTTCTTACTAGAGAGTGTATGCTTCAGATTTGAAGTAGGTTGGGAAACCAGTGCGAGATACTGCTCTCTGTGAAGGAGATTGTTCATGGTGAAACTGAGCAGGAACCTTTGGGGCGCCTCGGCACGTAAGACTTTTCATGTCCTGTGTTTCTTGTAGGGAATAGATTCCAGCCTCCATGACCTTCCATGAGTTCCAAAGGGCAGATTCAAACAGTTGCTAATCAGGGAAGGGAAGGAATGCAGAGACAAGGGAGAATCAGACAAGAAACAAGAGTGCAGCCTTGGGACAGGGTCCTGGTTCTGCCTCAAGGGATACACAAAACAATATCTTTGAGCTCTTTACAGAACTAAAACCGCCAACAAATGGAAGATGTTAGCATTATTCCTTCCAGAGAAGACCACCTGAGGCCAGACTAAAGGAACCAGAGAAGCTCATCAAGATTAGGAGACCACCTGAGGGCAGATTAAAGGAGTGCAGGCCCTGCACACACCCTAATCTTATCAGCAACCCTACCCTTGAACCACTGCTATAAAACTCCTCACCAAATCCTCCAGGATTGGGACACACAGTTTTTGAGGGCACAGAGCCCACCCGTGTCCCCCTTTGCCTGGCAAAGCAATAAAGCTATTCTTTTCTACTTCACCCAAAACTCTGTCTCTGAGATTTGATTCAGCACCAGTACACAGAGGCCAAGTTTTCAGCATCAATGGCAAATCTCTGTCTGCAGCATTGTTCACTTTCAAGTCAGAAAACTCCCCTGGAGTTTTCACCTGAACACCTACCTTTCCTTTGCTATTTGTTTCCCTGTTTGTCTTCATTGTTTTTCGCTTTTTTCCTCTTTTTCTGCCTTTTAAATTTCCTCTGCTTCCTTTCCAGAGGGAATAAAAATAGCTATTATTCACTGAGTACTGAATATATGCTAAATATAATATTGAGCCCTTTAAGTTATGTCATTTAATCATAACTGGAATCCTAAAAGGTAAGTGATCCTCTTACCACTGTACAGGTGAAGGATCAAGTGCCTTGCCCAAACCAGTGAGTCAATAGAATCAGGATTCTGAAACAGGAGGGAAGGAGGCAGGGCACAACCTTTAAAAGAATGACATAGCCCAAGGACATAACATAAACTGATTAGAACCAAATAGGTCCAAGATGATGGATGAGTCGACTTCCACTAAACCTTGAGCCTCAGTACACACTCATTGTAACACATCAGCAAGTTAAATGACACATCCACAGGCACCATGATAGTTCCAAGGCCGACCATAAAGGTCAGAAAGTGGACAGTGGCCCAATTCCTGGAAATCCCCACCCCTTCCCCAAAGTAGCTGGAATACTCCTCTCACTCTTTGGCCTATGAAATTACCTACCCCTATAAAAACTGACAACCCCATACCCTGGTGCCACTCTCGCTTTCTGAGATGGCCCACATTCTGTCTATGGAGTGTGTTTCTCTCTAAATAAATCCACTTCTGGGAGATTGGTCTAAGGTGGCAGAGTAGAAGGACGTGCACTCACTCCCTCTTGTGAGAGCATCGGAGTCACAACTAACTGCTGAACAGTCATCGACAGGAAGACACTGGAACACATCTAAAAAGATACCCCACATCCAAAGACAAACGAGAAGCTGCAATGAGATGGTAGGAGGGGCGCAATCACAATAAAATCAAATCCCATAACCACTGGGTGGATGACTCACAAACTGGAGAACAATTATACCACAGAAGCCCACCCACTGGAGTGAAGGTTCTGAGCCCCACATCAGGCTTCCCAACCTGGGGGTCTGGCAATGGGAGGAAAAATTCCCAGAAAATCAGACTTTGAAGGCTAGCAGGATTTGATTGCAGGACTTTGACAGAACTGGGAGAAACAGAGACTCCACTCTTGGAGGGCACACACAAAGTAGTGGGTGCATCCGAACCCAGGGAGAAGGAGCAGTGACCCCATGGGAGACTGAACCAGACCTACCTGCTAGTGTTGAAGGGTCTCCTGCAGGGGAGTGGGGGGGCAGCTGTGGCTCACTGTGGGAAAAGGATACTGGCAGCAGAAGTTCTGGGAAGTTCATGCTCCTTGGACTCAAGGAGTTCATGCTCCTTAGCATGAGCCCTCCCGGAGTCTGCCATTAGCCCCACCAAGGAACCTGTAGCCTCCAGTTCTGGGTCACCTCAGGGCAAACAACCAACAGGGAGGGAACTCAGCCCCACCCACCAGCAGACAAGTGGATTGAAGTTTTACTGGGTTCTGTTCACTAGAACAACACCCAGCTCTACCCACCACCAGTCCCTCCCATCAGGAAGCTTGCACAAACCTCTTAGATAGCCTTATCCACCAGAGGGCAGACAGCAGAAGCAAGAAAAACTACAATCCTGCAGCCTGTGGAACTAAAACCACATTCACAGAAAGACAGACAAAATGAAAAGGCAGAGGACTATGTACCAGGTGAAGGAACAAGATAAAACCCCAGAAAAACAACTAAATGAAGTGGAGATAGGCAACCTTCCAGAAAAAAAATTCAGAATAATGATAGTGAAGGTTATCCAGGACCTCAGAAAAAGAATGGAGGCAAAGATTAAGAAGATGCAAGAAATATTTAACAAAGACCTAGAAGAATTAAAGAACAAACAGAGGTGAACAATACAATAACTAAAAAGAAGATTACACTACAAGGAATCAATAGCAGAATAAATGAGGCAGAAGAACGGATAAGTGACCTGGAAGACAAAATAGTGGAATTCACAGCCGCAGAACAGAATAAAGAAAAAAGAATGAAAAGAAATGATGACAGCCTAAGAGACCTCTGCAACAACATTAAACACACCAACATTCGCACTATAGGCGTGCCAGAAGGAGAAGAGAGAGAGAAAGGACCCGAGAAAATATTTGAAGAGATTATAGTTGAAAACTTCCCTAACATGGGAAAGGAAATAGTCACCCAAGTCCAGAAAGCGCAGAGAGTCCCAGGCAGGATAAAACCAAGGAAAACATGCTGAGACACATAGTAATCAAATTGACAAAAATTAAAGACAAAGAAAAATTATTAAAAACAACAAGGGAAAAATGACAAATATCATACAAGGGAACTCCCATAAGGTTAACAGCTGATTTCTCAGCAGAAACTCTACTAGCCAGAAGGGAGTGACATGATATATTTAAAATGATGAAAAGGAAAAACCTACAACCAATATTACTCTCCCCAGCAAGGATCTCATTCAGATTCGACAGAGAAATCAAAAGTTTTACAGACAAGCAAATGCTAAGAGAATTCACCACCACAAAACCAGCTCTACAACAAATGGTAAAGGAACTTCTCTAAGTGGGAAACACAAGAGAAGAAAAGGACCTTCAAAAACAAACCAAAAAAAATTAAGAAAATGGTAATAGGAATATACATATCCATAATTATCTTAAATGTGAATGGATTAAATGGTCCAACCAAAAGACACAGGCTTGCTGAATGGATAAAAAAACAAGACCCATATATATGCTACCTACAAGAGACCCACTTCAGACTTAGGGACACATACAGACTGAAAGAGAAGGGATGGAAAAAGATATTCCATGCAAATGGAAATCTAAAGAAAGCTGGAGTAGCTATACTCGTATCAGATAAAATAGACTTTAAAATAAAGACTATTACAAGAGACAAAGAAAGACACTACATAAGGGATCAACCCAAGAAGAAGATATAACAACTGTAAATATATATGCACTCAACATAGGAGCACCTCAATACATAAAGCAACTGCTAACAGCTATAAAAGAGGAAATCGACAGTAACACAATAACAGTGGGGGACTTTAACACCTCACTTACACCAATGGGCAGATCATCCAGACAGAAAAGTAATAAGGAAAAACAAGCTTTAAGTGACACAATAGACCAGATAGATTTAATTATATTTATAGGACATTCCATTCACAAACAGCAGATTACACTTTCTTCTCAAGTACACACGGAACATTCTCAGGATAGATCCCATCTTGGGTCACAAATCAAGCCTCAGTAAATTTAAGAAAATTGAAATCATAACAAGCATCTTTTCCGACCACAACGCTATGAGATTAGAAATCAATTACAGGGAAAAAAATGTAAAAAACACAAACACATGAAGGCTAAACAGTATGTTACTAAATAACCAAGAGATCACTGAAGAAATCAAAGAGGAAATGAAAAAATACCTAGAGACAAACGACAATGAAAACACTATGATCCAAAACCTATGGGATGCAGCAAAAGAAGTTCTAAGAGGGAAGTTTATAGCAATACAATCCTACTTCAAGAAACAAGAAAAATCTCAAATAAACAATCTAACCTTACACCTAAAGGAACTAGAGAAAGAAGAACAAACAAAACCCAAAGTTAGTAGAAGGAAAGAAATCATAAAGATCAGGGCAGAAATAAATGAAATAGAAACAAAGAAAACAATAGCAAAGATCAATAAAACTGAATGTTTGTTCTTTGAGAAGATAAACAAAATTGATATACCTTTAGCCAGACTCATCAAGAAAAAAAGGGAGAGGACTCAAATCAATAAAATTAGAAATGAAAAAGGAGAAGTTACAACAGACACCGCAGAAATACAAAGAATCATAAGAGACTACTACAAGCAACTCTATGCCAATAAAATGGACAAGCTGGAAGAAATCAAGAAATTCTTAGAAAGTCATAACTTTCTAAGACTGAACCAGGAAGAAATAGAAATTATGAACAGACCAATCACAAGTAATGAAATTGAAACTGTGATTAAAAATCTTCCAATAAACAAAAGTCCAGGACCAGATGGCTTCACAGGAGAATTCTGTCAAACATTTAGAGAAGAGCTAACACCCATCCTTCTCAACCTCTTCCAAAAAATCGCAGAGGAAGGAACACTCCCAAACTCATTCTAAGAGGCCACCATCACTGTGATACCAAAACCAGACAATGATACTAAAAAAAAGAAAATTACAGACTGATATCACTGATGAATATAGATGCAAAAATCCTCAACAAAATACTAGCAAACAGAATCCAACAGCACATTAAAAAGATCATACACCATGATCAAGTGGGATTTATCCCAGGGATGCAAGGATTCTTCAATATACACAAATCAATCAATGTGATACACCATATTAATAAATTGAAGAATAAAATCATATGATCATCTCAATAGATGCCAAAAAAGCTATTGACAAAATTCAACACCCATTTATGATAAAACCGCTCCAGAAAGTGGGCATAGAGGGAACCTACCTCAACATAATAAAGGCTATATACAACAAACCCACAGCAAACATCATTCTCAATGGTGAAAAACTGAAACTATTTCCTCTAAGATCAGGAACAAAACAAGGATGTCCACTCTTGCCTCTATTATTCAACATAGTTTTGGAAGTCCTAGCCACGGCAATCAGAGAAGAAAAAGAAATAAAAGGAATCCAAATCGGAAAAGAAGAAGTAAAGCTGTCACTCTTTTCAGATGACATGATACTATACACAGATAATCCTAAAGATGCTACCAGAAAACTTCTAGAGCTAATCAATGAATTTGGTAAAGTTGCAGGATAAAAAATTAATGTACAGAAGTCTCTTGCATTCCTATACACTAACAACAAAAGATCAGAAAGAGAAATTAAGGAAACAATCCCATTCACCATTGCAACAAAAAGAATAAAATACCTAGGAATAAACCTACCTAAGGAGGTAAAAGCCCTGTACTCAGAAAACTATAAGACACTGATGAAAGAAATCAAAGATGACACAAACATATGGAGAGATATACCATGTTCTTGGATTGGAAGAATCAATATTGTGAAAATGACTATACCACCCAAAGCAATCTACAGATTCAATGCAATCCCTATCAAACTACCAATGGCATTTTTCACAGAACTAAAACAAAAAATTTCACAATTTGTATGGAAACACAAAAGACCCCGAATAGCCAAAGCAATCTTGAGAAAGAAAAACGGAGCTGGAGGAATCAGACTCCCTGACTTCAGACTATACTACAAAGCTACAGTAATCAAGACAACATGGTACTGGCACAAAAACAGAAATATAGATCAATGGAACAGAATAGAAAACCCAGGGATAAACCCACACACATATGGTCACCTTATTTTTGACAAAGGAAGCAAGAATATACAATGGAGAAAAGACAGCCTCTTCAATAATTGGTGCTGAGAAAACTGTACAGCTACATGGAAAAGAATGCAGTTAGAACACTCCCGAACACCATACACAAAAATAAACTCAAAATGGATTAAAGACCTAAATGTAAGACCGGACACTATAAAACTCTTAGAGGAAAGCATTAGAAGAACACCCTTTGACATAAATCACAGTGAGATCTTTTTTGACCTACCTCCAAGAGAAAAAGAAATTAAACAAAAATAAACAAATGGGACCTAATGAAACTTAAAAGCTTTTGTACGGCAAAGGAAACTGTAAACAAGATGAGAAGACAACCCTCAGAATGGGAGAAAATATTTGCAAATGATTTAACGGACAAAGGATTCATCTCCAAAATATATAAACTGCTCATGCGGCTCAGTATTAAAGAAGAAAAAAAACCAATCAAAAAATGGGCAGAAGACCTAATAGACATTTCTCCAAAGAAGACATACAGATGGCCAAGAGGCACATGCAAAGCTGCTCAACATCACTAATTATTAGAGAAATGAAAATCAAAACTGCAATGAGGTATCACCTCACACCAGTTAGAATGGGCATCATCAGAAAATCCACAAACAACAAATGCTGGAGAAGGTGTGGAGAAAAGGGAACCCTCCTGCACTGTTGGGGGGAATGTAAATTGATACAGCCACTATGGAGAACAGTATGGAGGTTCCTTTAAAAACTAAAAATAGAATTACCATATGACCCAGCAATCTCACTACTGGGCATATACCTAGAGAAAACCATAATTCAAAAGGACACATGCATCCCAGTGTTCATTGCAGCACTATTTACAATAGCCAGGTCATGGAAGCAACCTAAATGCCCATCAACAGATGAATGGATAAAGAAGACGTGGTACTTATATAGAACGGAATATTACTCAGCCATAAAAAGGAACGAAATTGGGTCATTTGTAGAGACATGGATGGACCTAGAGACTGTCATACAGAGGGAAGTAAGCCAGAAAGAGAAAAACAAATATCGTGTATTAACGCATATATGTGGAATCTAGAAAAATGGTACAGATGAACTGGTTTGCAAGGCAGAAATAGAGACACAGATATAGAGAACAAACGTGTGGACACCAAGAGGGAAAAGCGGGGTGGGGTGGTGGGGGGATGAACTGGGAGATTGGGAATGACATATATACACTAATATGTATAAAATGGATAACTAATAAAAACCTGCTGCATAAAAAAATAAAATAAAATAAATCCACTTCTTACCTATCACTTTGTCTCTTACTGTATTCTTTCTGTGATAAGACATCAAGAACCTGAGCTTCATTAAGTCCTGAGACCAGGTGTGTGATCTCAGTTAAAAGACCATGGGTTCAAGTCCTAATCTGGGTTTTGGCTTGGTTCGAGTCTCGGCCCGTGGGTTCAAGTCCCTATCTGAGTTACACAGTTTCAGTTCCACCCTTTTCTGCCCTAGTCCATGCTGTCTTTACAGATCGTTCCATTCTCCATTCTCCCGATGATCTCAGGTCTGAAGGTCTGAGCTCCCTGGGTGTGCTGAGTTTTCAGTTTAAGGTCTGAATATCTGAGGCTTGAGACCTTGACACTGGGCTCAGGCTTCTGCAGAGTATGGTTTTGGCAAGGGTGTGCCAAGGTGAATGGGAAAGTAAGGTAAGAAGGAATCCTATAGTTCTCTTTTATCAATGCTATTTTATTAAGATAATTTTTCCTTCTTCTTTTAAATGAAGTTTGTTTTTATCACAGCATTTTTATTTTATCTTAGGGCATAAGTCACTAAAAATGAGACAAAAAAATTAGTCCACATGCAAAATTTAAGCATTGTGATTATCATTGAAAACCACTTTATTCCCACAAATTCAAATGAGACAGTGAATAAGAACCAACTAGCATTTTGTGCCTTAAATAGATTTTAAAAAATCATTTCAAGCTTAAAGGCACTACAAAACATTGTAGAATATGGCAAAGGTTAAATCTAAGGTCTAGAAAATAGTTCAGGAATCTCTTTTGTTTTCACCTTGAGGGTTTTAGGGAAGGACAAAAACATCTAAACAAAGAATTTTCTACTCAGCCTCCTTTTACAAAAGTTGTGTTGATAATAGCTTTACTCATACAGATTTGGTGATGACTTTGCCTATTATAAGATGATATTTTGCAAAAGCTAAATGGTAACTTTAGTTTCCTTCCTAGCTTGAAGCAACTTATGTTCTATGGTTTCAATGTTGATAAGGAGAACTTAAATAGGAAAATGAAATTTAAGTTTTCTAAATGGACCTCAAATATTTAACATTTGTTTTTTCTTTTATTATTTTGGTATCTACAGAGAAATCACAGCTAACATCATACTTCATAGGAAAGACTGAATACTTTCCCCCTTTGATCAGGAACAGGAAGAGGATATCTTCTCTCAATATTTCTATTCAACATTAAAATAGAAGTTCTAGCCAAGGCAATCAGGCAAGAAAAAGAAATAAAAGGCGTCCAGATTGAAAAGAAAGAACTAGAACTATCTATATTTGCAGATGACACAAAAAAACTTTGAGCCAATAAATCAGTTCAACAATGTGGCAGAATAAAGATTAGTATGTGAAAATTTTATTTCTACACACTGGCAATGAACAATCTGAAAATAAAATTAATAAGATAATGCCATTTATAATAGCAGTAATCACAATTGTTGGTAAGGATGTGGAGATATTAGAACACTCATACCTTACTGGTAAGAATGTAAAGTGGTGCAACCACTTTGGAAAATAATTCCTCAAAGTGTTAAATAAAGAATTACCATTTGACCCAGCAACTTCACTAGGTTGAAGAGAAATATTTCACAAGAGAAATAAAACTTATGTACACACAAAAACTCATATATGAATGTTTATAGTAGTATGATTTATAATAGCTGAAGAATGGAAAGAACATAAATATCCATCACTGATGAATGGATAAACAAAATGTGGTATATCCATACAATGGAATATTATTCAGCATTAAAAATGAATGAAGCACTAATACTGCTACAACATTGATGAAACTTGAAAACATTATGTTAGGTGAAAGAAACCAATGAGCAAAGACCCCATATTGTTTGTATACATTTATGAGAAATGTTCAGAATAGGCAAATATTCTTTGCTTCATTTACAGACAAGGAAACTAAGATTCTGTAAAGTTAGGGCCCCTGTCCAAGGTCACACAGCTTGTAAGAGACAGAGTTGGGCTTATCTCAGATGATCCAGTTCCAACGGCACCAGGCTCTCAGCTGCACTGGTGGCTTTCCTGGGGGAAGAACACCCCTCTTGCCCCAAAGGTAACCATTATTTTACACTTGACATTTATCATTCCTGTATGTTTAAGATACATGTAAGTCATAGGCATTTCTATCTGTAAACTATATGTCCCTGCATGTTTAACAAGATATCCTAGAGTTTTCCCATGTATAAAATTTTGCATGAGCATATAATTCTATGTAAATCTCTTATTGTGACTTGAATTTTTAAATTTAATACTATAGGTGAGTTTCATAGCTCACATTTCCCTAATGCAGAACAATTAGGTTGTTTTCACTGTTGATCTCAGAGTTATAACAATCATCCTTGAGCATGTCTCCTTGCACACATGTGTGAGATCTTCTCTAGAATAGACTTCAAGAAGTAGACTTGCTGAGTATTGACATGTTTAACTTAAGTGTTGCAATTGCTCCACA
The DNA here is from genome assembly GCF_028021215.1 of Eschrichtius robustus. Taxonomy (NCBI): domain Eukaryota; kingdom Metazoa; phylum Chordata; class Mammalia; order Artiodactyla; family Eschrichtiidae; genus Eschrichtius; species Eschrichtius robustus. Next base: position 128,034,504 of record NC_090826.1, on the reverse strand, counting down.
AAGTGGTTGTACCAAATTAGAGTCCTACAGCTATGTGCTGGAGTTCCCACTTCCCCACATCTTCACCGTCATTTAGTGTTATCAGACATTAAGTTTTGCCATTATGGTGGGCATTAAATATTATCTACTTATGTGTAATTGAAACTTTTTATAATAAAAACAAACCAAAAGCATCAAAATTTCTTGGGCTATTTAGTTCTGGACATATTTATCTTTTATAAAAGTCAAGCAGATGTAGTTAATCCACTTGACTTCCCACTGTTTCCAAAGCTTTGAATTTGCCAATATGAAGATATTTCCTAGAATATCAAATAGTCGCTGAATCTCACTCTATTTTGAGACCTCAAGGCAGGCTCAATTTTAAGACCTTCCACACAGAAGTTATGTAATCTTGGACAAGCAACTAAAAATAGAAACAAACTCATATTTATCCCAAAAGTTTGTTGAAAGAGATAAATGAAATAAGTAGTACACTTAGTCCAGTGTCTGGTCAAAGTAAGCACTGAGTAAAAGTACGTGATAATACTAATCACTTGCTTTGGCATCTTGCTTTGGCATCTTTTCTAAGGCCAGGCCCAAACTCTAAATCATTATGTATGTAACTCTGGCATATTTCTTAGTGTTTAAATTAATTGATATAAGGGTTAAACACTGAGAATAGCACTTGGGACTTTGTGAGCATGTCAGCCTCTTTCCTCTCCTAATTAATATGTATCTTGGTACAAATCTAGGTCTGTTACCAGATTGGTCTGTATCTTCAGTTAGGTACAGAGAAGGGAGTCACTAAATAAATTCAATCTACTCAAAACTAATGACTATGAGTTATTTGATAATAAAGAAGGCCTTTCATGGAGAAATTATGCTGATCCTCCAGAAAGCGGTCACCACATTTTCTTGGCCATGCTACATATAGCACACTTGGGAATTGTTCATGTGAAAACCTTGGCTAGTAGCTTTGTCCAGCGGCATGGAATTGATTCTGATACTGGAAGGATTATAAACCAGTATTGTACATGCCAGGCTACTCAGCATAACTCAGCAAATACACCTACTCTTCCAGAAGGCAAGACAAAAATTCTCGGCCAATAATCCATATTGATTTTTATATTTTATCTCATGGATAATATTGAGTTCAGTAGATTTCACCTAAAAATACTTTGTAAAGTTCCCACTTTTATCTCACATGTTCTGGTGTAACCAGAATATCTCTCTGCCAATGTTTGGCAGTAGTAAACTCTAGAACCTTTGTGAAGGAAACAATGAAAACTTGGATGGGTGTCGTGTCCAAACTTAGATCTTATCATCCTTGAAAAAATAATAAGGCTAAAGGAATGCTGTGTACCGTATGCAACTCGGATCCAGTGATAAATGTTTTGGAATCCTTTCTGCATAGAGTCTGAAAAAAAATCTATTACCTAAAAGTTTTAAGTATTTTTCTGCTTTCTGGAAAGTAGAGGTTTGACATAAAGTTTGAGGCAGCACATCCCTTTGACGTAGGATAACTTTCCCAAAAGAGATTTACTTAAGCAAACAAAGAACAAATATCTTTCCTGGAATGGAGATGCTTGAGTCAGTGGGACTCTAAGGAGTTAAACTGCTTTCCGCAATAATGAAAAAGGTTGGAACTAGTGGAGACAACAATCCATTTCTGGAAATCATTTTCTTTAAAGGAGTATTTCTTTCCTAGGTACGTATTAGATTAATTGCTTAGTCTTAGACTGATGAATGTGTGTTTAGTTTGTTGAATTGTCCTTCTCACTTTGCTGGCCATAAGTGACCAAGCCTAAAGCAAATTAATAAAAAAAAAAAATCAACTTATAGTATTTTTAACCAGTAGGTTGTCTTGCTTTTTGGAGGAAGATAGCATGAGCAGCTACTCCAACTATGTCAACTAATGCCGAATAAGATTTAATGTATATCACCCTGTATTATAATTTTTATACCATTTATTCTACTCTTCTATTTCTTAACACTTCCTTTGACTTTCCCTCTTTTTAGTTAAGATAACATGAGTCTTTATAACCCCAAAAGTGATGGAAACTTACCACATAAATTCTAAAAGAGGTGTCCCTAAACACTGGCCTGTCCTTTTCCAAGTTGTGATTCAAGGATCCAGGATCCTTTTGCCTTCAGCCTATGCCATCTTCATCATGTAGCTTCCAAGTTACCATGTTTATCTGCAACACACTTTGCAAGGGGAAAATCATGGAGGTTGAAGCACAGGAAATTTTTATGGCCGGACATTGAGGTAGTATATATCACTTCCACTCAGATTCCACTGGTTAAAAGCCAATCATAAGACATAGATTTGATGGGAGGCTAAAAGATGTGCTCTAGCTGCATGCCTAGGAACAAAAGTAAATGAGTTTGGCTAACAGCTGGCCAGTGTCAAGTCATGCTATATTTGTTTCTTCATCCCTCAAGTTTTTTAATTGGAAGTTTACAGTTGTCCTTGGGAGGCTACAGTTCTCCTCATTTCTAGTTTATTGCAAGCTGAGGCAGGTGGGGGATTTTCATATTCTTGAAGTCAGAGGAATTAATTTGCATGCAGAAGTTTCTTATAGCTACATGTGTGTTCTAGTCTTTATGGTCACCCATTGTAGATCAGGAGCCAAGACCAAACAACATAAAGAGAAGTAGAAGCGTGATTCTCACCACATGTTAGTGGAGGAATAAAGAAGGAAGCCAGTTTGGGATTGCTAAAGCCCAACCTGGATTTGGCTGTTGATCTCTAACTCTTAGGGTATGATAAATAGATTCAAAAATAAGGCCAGCTGAATTATTACAAACAAACCTCAAATATCTCCATATAGACTTAGAGGATCATTTTTAATACTTATAAATTCATCAGAAATTTATTCTGGATTTCTGTATATATCTACTCATAGATAATTTTTTTCCTGTAAAAGACAGTTTTCATAATGATATTGAGTTGGATCAATGTGGCTTCCTATCAATATAATTGAGTTTACTAGAGCTGGGTCATATAAATTTCACAGCACAGATAGGCTAGTGTGGTATCACAGTGTTGAAGATTCAGAAGGCCATTCTAAATGAGGGCTCATCCATTGCAGAGCCTGGAGGGGCGTCCCATTAGTGCTATCTGACATTGGCTTTTCAACTACACATTCTGGTGACTCTCAGGAACCACAAAATGAAAGATGCACTATGTCCTCACTTTCCTGCAAAGGAGGGACCTGGACTTTTTATACATATTAATATTAAGTGACGGAGAGAGGCAAATTTGATTATTTGGGCAATGACTTAATGCTTGCCTTCTTAAATTTAACAAAGCACTTTGGCAAGCTCTGTGGAGAGGTGAGGGAGAAATAGCAACGAATAAATAGCCTAGGTAACTTTAGTGGTGTTGTGAGAAGAGATAAGAAATATATACATCCATGGACCAAAGAGTACAAAAGTTCAGTTACACAGAATGAGTAAATTCTGGAGGTCTAATGTACAGCATGGTGAATATAGAAAATATTATACTGTATACTTGAAATTTGCTAAGAGTTGATCTTAAGTGTTCTCACCATAAATAAATCATAACTATGTGAAGTGATGCATATATTAACTTGATTATGGTGTTCATTTTACAATGTATACATATATCAAAACATCACACTGTATACTTTAAATATACATAATTTTTATTTGCCTCAAAAAGCTGGAGAAAAGAAATATATAAATTTAACTAAAATATATGGCATAAGATTGGTGCTGAAGAAGAAATATTAACAAGGTACACTGGCAGTACTGTTGAATGGATTAATTCTGATTAGACAGTATCTAAGAGGGCTCATAGGGGAAATGATATTTGAGTTGGGACTTGAAAGTACATTGGATTACAGATGGTGGAGATGATTCAAGAAAAGTTATGTGAGCAAAGGTGCAGAAATAAGCAAGTTCTTATGTTTAGGGACTTCATGTAAGCAATTCAGTTATTACTCAATAAATATTTATTGAGTGCCTACTGTGTATCAGATACTATTATAGACACTTCAGAGACATCAGTGAACAAAGCAGATTAAAACAAAGCAAAACAAAAATGCTGAGATGGATCCTGTATAGGTGGGAGGAGCATAGAGAATACAAGAAAAAGTAAGAAAATAGAAGTAACAATGTTGAGGCCAGTATATTGAGGGCCTTGAATCCTTTGCTAACAAGCCAAACAGTCTAAGTTTAGAGTATTGATTTGGAAGTCCTTGCATGTATGTGAGAACCAAAGCCCTGGGGTAATAAGAGAGAGAGAGAGAAGATTCAAGGAGAGAATTTTGAGGAACGTTGATATTAAATGAGGAGGATAAGGGAAAAGTTGGTAGAATGTATGAAAAAGAAACTGTTAGAACTGAAGGTCCCTGAAAGAAGGGACAGTGCCTATCTTGTCACCACTGAATCTCATGTCTAGGACAGTGCTCTCAACATAGTGGGTGCACAACAGTCTTTTTTTAAAAAATAAATTTATTTATTCATTTATTTATTTATTTTTGGCTGCGCTGGGTCTTCGTTGCTGTGTGCGGGCTTTCTCTAGTTGCGGTGAGCAGGGGTTACTCTTCATTGCAGTGCACAGGCTTCTCATTGCCGTGGCTTCTCTTGTTGCAGAGCACAGGCTCTAGGTGCGTGGGCTTCAGTAGTTGTGGCACGTGGGCTCAGTAGTTGTGGCTCGTGGGCTCTAGAGCACAGGCTCAGCAGTTGTGGCGCATGGGCTTAGTTGCTCCGTAGCATGTGGGATCTTCCCAGACCAGGGCTCGAACCCATGTCCCCTGCATTGGCAGGCAGATTCTTAGCCACTGTGCCACCAGGGAAGCCCCACAATAGTCTTTTAAATGAATGTATTATTGAAAGAAACCAGGAGACAGCATTACAGATCTCAGAGCATGGAAAAACTTTAAGAAGTGAGCAGAAAAATCTTCCTAAATATTATGTCAGATAATAACTATACTGCTTATTCTGTTCGTGCCTCACATCCCTCACATCATTTATCCACCCTTCTTTGCCCTGCTCTCTATCCCTTAGAAAACTGACCTCTACAAATTGCATTATCTGGGCTTTCTTGTCTTCTGCTGAGTTTGGGTTAAACAATGGAAGACACCAGCAGGACATCAAAGGGTAAAAGAAGAGCAAAGTAAGAAATTTCTTCTCTGCTCCCTCCGTGCTGGCCATTGGTTTTGGCAGAGGCTGGTTTTGCTCTACTAAGGCCACAGCTCATATCAGATTGTTACAGCTCTTGTTTGTTTCTGTCTTGTTTTCTCCTCTCCTCATTTACTGCTCCAGGCCTTACTTTCCTGCTCTGGCTAGCTCCTGGAGACCTCACCACCTATGATTAGCTCCCTTCACCTCCCCACGGGGTTATTTGAGTTCACTAAAATTAAACCCTTTCAATGTGCTGTTTCCTACTGTGACCATGACTGCTGGAGTAATTAAAAACTTTAAAGAGATCATTCATGATACATTAGGGATACTGTAAATAGATGACTATGGTGGGGAATCTGAGCCCAGGTAGGATAAGTCAATTAGTCAATAGTAAGTGGGAAAGATGAAGCTGTGAGTGGAGGCTTTTTTAAGTAATATGAAGGTGAATGGAAGGAAAAATGGCAGATGTGAAGAAGAAAGGGCAAGGGAAACTGTGTTGCTGTTTTTTTTTCAAGGATGGGAAAGAATTCATATATAAACATGTTCAATGGAATGAGCCAGTAGAAAAAGAGGAAAAAAATTTAAGTCTCAGAGATGATAATTAATTAAACACTATTCCAGAGAAAGCAGACCCAATGACACTGATTAAAACCTGTGAAAGAAGTAGGGACTTATTCTGGGACAGGAAAGAAAAATGGGAATTTGGTGAAAGACAGAGATGAAATGGGTGGTAGAAAAGATGAAAGCTAAGACTATATCTGAGGGTCCTTCTTTTATGTGCAACACATCATGTAGTAAAATTTGCTAAGATGGCTTTCAAAGGCTGTCCAAGATTTGAGAGAAGTGGAAAAGGGGAATAAGTTGACATGTTGTGGAGTTTAATTTTATTCTATAAGATGGTGTTGGGTAACAGATGATGACAATTCTGCTTTTCTATTCTTAGTCTTGCAACAATGAGTAGGACAGATTAGAGAAGAGGAAAACTTCCATTTTAGTGGAGACTGCAATAGCTTAGGGCAAGAGTTAATGAGAGTCTGACCTGAGCAGTGAAAAGTAAGGCTGAATGAGGATGCTGCAGAGAGTTGATTCATGCCTTTATTGACTATTCTGTGCTTGACACTACAGAAGACACAATAGAGATTTCACAAAGAGTAGAAAACATACTTCCTAACTTCAAGGAGCACACAAACTAGCCAGAAAAGCATAGATATACAACACAGACTATAATAAAGGAAAGACTATTGAACCAAGAGTCAGACCCAGATTCTAATTCGTGCCCACCACTAACTAAGTGTCAGATCCTGGGTAATTTATTTCCCCACTTGTACCTCAGCTTCCTTGTTTGAGCAAGGAAGGAGTTAAAAACTGATGACCTCCTTGGTTTCTAAAAACTATTCTTGAATGAAAAGAACCAGGGTTCCTTGGAGAAATACCTGATGCTAGAGCTTGGGCAGGTAAAATAAAAGATGAGCCTGGAGCTCCTTGTGGTACCAAAAAGGAAGAAAGTGCCCAACAAAAAAATAGATGGGGACATGTCAAAGGAAGCCAACCAAAGGGAGCTTCTAATGGCCAAAGCTGGAACAATTTGGTCAACAAAATAAACAACACAATATAGAGTTATAACCCAAAATGTAAAATAAATGTACATGAGTACATATTGATATAAATGAATAATTGCATTTTAAAAATGGGAAAGAAGAGTCAAATCTTTCTTATAGAAGAATTCTAAATAATATATGTAGATACACCCAACTCCAAGAGGTGAATCTTGACTCTTCCTTCTACCCAGATATACCTTGAGAATGGCCTAGGCTTTCTGACTCACTTCCAAAGAATAGAATAGGGAAAAGAAAAATAGTAACTTTACACTGGAAAAATCTGGCAAAGACAACATTAACCAAGTGATAAATGTTAATATCTCAATAATGGCATGCAGCTATCATGTACTTTCAATATAATGTGATAAGAAGGGCATTTCATCTCTCTGATCTTCTTCCCCCAAACCCATGACTCCAGTCTACTTACAAGAAAGACATCAGGCAAACTCAGATTGGAGGACGTTCTACAGGATCCCTTGCTAATACCCGTAAGGCCTGTCAAGGTCATTTTTTAAAAAAGAAAATACTGAGAAACGGTCACAAATCAAAGGAGACGGGAGACATGACAACTAAGTGCACTGTGCTTTCCTGGATTGAATCCTGGAATCAAAAGAGGACCTTAATGGAAAAATGGATGAAATTCAAATAAAGTCTGGAGTTTAGTTAATTAAAAAAAAAATTGATGGTCTGTAAAGTCTCTTCCAGCTGGTAGCTATAAGAATAGCATTTATTATCTAATTGCTTCATAACTGTGCTCATATTGCTTACAATGTGCCAAGAACACACGAGGTAAGGGAACCATTAAAGCAGGATGGAAGGCTTTAATCAACTTTTTTTTCTCTTCTAACTTCCTGTAGTTGTGTTTCAGTGATGTAGTGTGTGGTTAGGGCAAAGCAATTTTTGAGGCAATAAAGTAGTGTTTTGGTGAAAGTCTCTTGTCTGTTACTTTCCCAAACCAGCACTCACCCTCTGCCCTAGTAAGAACAGCCTCGAGTGAACCACCAGATTTCCATCCACTTGCAACCCTGAATGTTTGAGTCTCCTAAGCTGCGCCATCACAAGGCAGCGCACTAGGAAACTGTCGCTATGGTGACAGTTGCGGTGGCAGGGCTACCTTTGGCTCATTTGATTTTCCTGGACAGTTTCTTTGTCTAAAAAAAGTTTATGAAGCCCCAATGTGAAATCATGCTGGCTCTGATTCATGACATTTTCCTGAGATTTTATAATGTTTCTTTTTTCTAAATAAGCAATTTCAAGTCAGGTAAAAATGTGAGTAAATCATGCCTGGCTCTTGTTCCAGATGTATCAATTTCTGTTCATTCCCATTTTTTTCCCTTTCATGGCTTTGGAGCAATAAAAATAATCAATGCCTCCACTCTGAAACCTTTCTGAGTATGCAATATATAAACAGTATACTGTGCAGGGAGCAATATTTCCCTACCTTGGCTATTACCGACTGTAGCGTTTTCTCTGGCAATTATCTGAAACAGAGCAAAGACATGGAATTACGATTTTGGCACACTCGAGACCCTGGGAGGATCAAAGAGGCTGATGTGACAGTTCATGAAAGGAGGAGGAAGCAAACCGTCTCCCACTGCCAACACTAACACAGCACTGTGCTTGAGAGTCTGGGAGAGCCGAGTTGCCAAGTGTCTGCCTGCATTTTCTTTGAGGGCGCCAGGCCCGGAGCAGGTCAGGAAAATTATGGCTTTTATCAAGCAGACAGTGTGGCTCTCTTTGAGGATGGCCAAAGTCTCAGTCACTGCTGGTAACTGTAACACATGTGGTCTTTTCAAGAGAGGACATGAATATTTTCATTAACTGGGAAAGAAGGTGCCCACATGAGACTTCATTTGTCTGGAATATTAGGGAAAGCATGAAAAAGGTGAGATGTTTGTAAAGAAATTAAGAGTGAGGGCTTTGGAGACAGATTGCCTGGGTTTTAATCCTGGCCTTCCAAATACCATTCTATATAACTTGAGCAAATTCCCTAACCTCTCTGCCTCAGTTCCCCTAATCAGTAAAATGATAATAGTATCCAAGTCACAGGATTGTCTTGGCAATTAAATTAATACATGTGAAATACTTATAACATTGTCTGGCACATGGTAAATCCTCAATGAATGTCAGCTGCTATCATTATTTTTATTTTAATCATCGTTGTTCAGAAAGGAAAGTCATCAGTTTTGTGATGTCCTATGAGCTGTTTTCAGTCTGTTTATCCTTCAAGTATTTGCCAAGGGTTTAAAATGAACTGAGCACTGTGCTAAGTACTGTAGATAATTCAGGAACAAACAAGTCCAGCTCTTTGCTATCAAGAATTTATATGCTGGTGGAAGAGATAAGAAAAGTGTGCACAAAGGGCTATTCCATATGATAGAGCTTTTTTCCCTTTGGTGTGGCACTGATTATGATGTATTTTGGGATTTCAGAAAAAGAAGTGACTAGCCACTGGCTTAGTAAGTGGAATGGGGCACTCTTTATGGAGGATGTAGCATTTGGCCAGAACTTGAATTACAAGTAGAATTTTTTATTTTAATGGTGGATACCGGCATGGGTGTGAGTATCAGACAGGTGAGGGGCAGGGTGGGGAGGACTCAAGGCAGATGAAATGACAGAGGGAAGATGCTGAGGAGGTACTTGAGAGACAGGAGAGTGAGGTCCAAATGCAAGGCTTACACCAGGGGTTCTTGGTGGAGAGGAGTCCACAAAGGTAGAAATGACAGTTAATGGAGGACCTTCAATAGACTTGGCCAAAGACTTGGCATTTTTATTTCATTAAGAAACTGGGCCTCTTTAGGAATAAACTGGTAGTGCTATGAATTTTGGATTAGAGGTGTGCTCTAGGAACTGACCCTGAAAGAATGTCTTGCCATATCACTAACCCTTTCCCACACAACACAGAAAGATATATCCATCATTTATCACTGTTTCCGCACTTAAGTTTTTGTAAGTAAAAATTTAACAAAATAGCTTAAAACTTTAGTTCCTCAAAGATTATGTGTTATGAATTTTACAATTGCAGAGTACTTTTACCAAAGGTTTTATAGAACATGTTGTAATTAATCTCAATAATTTTCATGACAAATGGGATTTGCCAACTGGATTTCACTCTTAAGAAGGGTTTCTTTTACATAGCTCCATGTGCTTTATTAATATAGTGCTGCCACTTGGATCTGTATAACGACATATAAAATATTTCTTACACAACAGAATTGGTAAAAAGACCAAGTTATTTCAATTATGCAAATACATGAGAAGAAACCTCAACAAAAATAGGTTTTTCAAATATTCCTTGAAGTTAAATTCAAAACTTCACTCCAAATGTAAGTCATAAATTCTACAAATAGAACATTTTGAAGAGGCCCAAATGCATTTGTATTATCTTTGGGATACTAAACAACTTGAATTTGGGGTCCATTCTTTTCTGTTTTAAAAGCTGTTTTGAAAAGCCCTTACCATGTTTCCACTCTCCCTCTTTCCCTTTCTTTTTTTCCATCAAAACTCCTCTCTGCTAGATACTATATCAGATGCTTCCATATTAGTTTCCATCAGTCCAGGTGTTTTTGTTTGTTTTCCTACTAAGGCTTCACTGTCAATGATGAGGCAAAAGCCCTAAATCAAGCACCATACCAGTTGTTTCATGAAGTTCTCTTACAAAAGCTTACTCTTTGATTAGAGAAGTACTATTGCAAAGTTTTTCAGGAAATTCTCCAGGCACTCTTTGAGGACCGCATAATCTGCCTTTTCATCCCACAAAGCCCCTCCAAGGAGTGGCTCTGGCTAACTGTGACTTTTGAGGTCAATTAGGATTCTTAAGAACTGAATTCTGGCTGTGATTCCTGTACAACCTGAAGGTAAGCCAGTAAATCAACATATCTGACCTTTTGTTTCTTAAACTAATATTTTATTAATAATGCTTGCTACATGCTGCAAAATAATTAACGCATATATATGGGCAAAGCATTTTGAGCTCCTTCAAACTAAAAATAAGAGAAATGGCAATAAAGCCAAGATGAAAGAAAATTGTGCTGACTGAATTTAGTTCTTCCTCCACAGAGATCTTCTACAACCTTAAAGGAGCTAAGAATCAATAATATTTTTAAATGGACAACTGAATGACTGGCATGTAGACCATTAAACAAGAGTGATACAATTCTGTACACCCAATTAGTTAATTAAAAAGAGCTTTTCTTGATGACTCTGGCTAGTGGTTTATCAATTTTGTTTATCTTTTCAAAGAACCAGCTTTTAGTTTTATTGATCTTTGCTATTGTTTTCTTCATTTCTTTTTCATTTATTTCTGATCTGATATTTATGGTTTCTTTACTTCTGCTAACATTGGGGTTTTTTTGTTCTTCTTTCTCTAATTGCTTTAGGTGTAAGGTTAGGCTGTTAATTTGCAATTTTTCTTGTTTCTTGAGGTGGGATTGTATTGCTATAAACTTCCCTCTTAGAACTGCCTTTGCTACATCCCATAGGTTTTGGGTCATCGTGTTTTCATTGTCATTTGTTTCTAGGTATTTTTTGATTTCCTCCTTGATTTCAACCACTAGCCAGACTCATCAAGAAAAAAAGGGAGAAGACTCAAATCAACAGACTTAGAAAGGAAAAAGGAGAAGTAAAAACTGACCCTGCAGAAATATAAAGAATCATGAGGGATTACTATAAGCAACTATATGCCATTAAAATGGACAACCTGGAAAAAATGGACAAATTCTTAGAAAAGCACAACCTTCTGTGACTGAACCAGGAAGAAATAGAAAATATAAACAGACCAGTCACAAGCACTGAAATTGAAACTGTGATTAAAAATCTTCCAACAAACAAAAGCCCAGGACCAGATGGCTTCACAGGAGAATTCTAGCAAACATTTAGAGAAGAGCTAACACCTATCCTTCTCAAACTCTTCCAAAATATAGCAGAGGGAGGAACACACCCAAACTCATTCTATGAGGCCACCATCACCCTGATACCAAAACCAGATAAAGATGTCACAATAAAAGAAAACTACAGACCAATATCACTGATGAACATAGATGTAAATATCCTCAACAAAATACTAGCAAACAGAATCCAACAGCACATTAAAAAGATCATACACCATGATCAAGTGGGGTTTATACAAGGAATGCAAGGATTCTTCAGTATACACAAATCAATCAATGTGATACACCATATTAACAAACTGAAGGCTAAAAACCATATGATCATCTCAATAGATGCAGAGAAAGCTTTCAACAAAATTCAACACCCATTATGATAAAAACCCTAGAGACAATAGGCATAGAGGGAACTTACCTCAACATAATAAAGGCCATATATGACAAACCCACAGCCAACATCATTCTCAATGGTGAAAAACTGAAACCATTTCCTCTAAAATCAGGAACAAGACAAGGATGCCCACTCTCAGCACTATTATTCAACATAGTTTTGGAAGTTTTAGCCACAGCAATCAGAGAAGAAAAAGAAATAAAAGGAATCCAAATTGGACCAGAAGAAGTAAAGCTGTCACTGTTTGCAGATGACATGATACTACACGTAGAGAATCCTAAAGATGCTATCAGAAAACTACTAGAGCTAATCAATGAATTTGGTAAAGTAGCAGGATACAAAATTAATGCACAGAAATCTCTTGCATTCCTATACACTAATGATGAAAAATCTGAAAGAGAAATTAAGGAAACACTCCCATTTACCACTGCAATGAAAAGAATAAACCTATATATATACCTAGGAATAAACCTACCTAAGGAGGTAAAAGCCCTGTACTCAGAAAACTAAAAGACACTCATGAAAGAAATTAAAGATGATAAAAACAGATGGAGAGATATACCATGTTCTTGGATTGTAAGAATCAACACTGTGAAAATGACCATACTATACAAAGCAATCTACAGATTCAATGCAATCTCTATCAAACTACCAATGATATTTTTCACAGAACTAGAACAAAAAATTTCACAATTTGTATAGAAACACAAAAGATCATGAATAGCCAAAGCAATCTTGAAAAAGAAAAACGGAGCTGGAGGAATCAGGCTCCCAGACTTCAGACTATACTACAAAGCCACAGTAATCAAGACAGTATGGTACTGGAACAAAAACAGAAATATAGATCAATGGAACAGGATAGAAAGCCCAGAGATAAACCCACGCACATACAGTCACCTTATCTTTGATAAAGGAGGCAAGAATATACAATGGAGAAAAGACAGCCTCTTCAATAAATGGTGCTGGGAAAACTGGACAGCTACAGGTAAAAGAATGAAATTAGAATGCTCCCAAACACCATACACAAAAATAAACTCAAAATAGATTAAAGTCCTAAATGTAAGGCCAGACAGTTTAAAACTCTTAGAGGAAAACATAAGCAGAACACTCTTTGACATAAATCACAGCAAGATCCTTTTTGACCCACCTCCTAGAGAAATGGAAATAAAAACAAAAATAAACAAATGGGACCTAATGAAACTTAAAAGCTTTTGCACAGCAAAGGAAACCATAAACAAGACCAAAAGACAACCCTCAGAATGGGAGAAAATATTTGCAAATGAAGCAACTGACAAAGGATTAATCTCCAAAATTTACAAGCAGCTCATGCAGCTCAATATCAAAAAAACAAACAACCCAATCCAAAAATGTGCAGAAGACTTAAATAGACATTTCTCCAAAGAAGATATACAGATTGCCAACAAACACATGAAAGGATGCTCCACATCACTAATCATTAGAGAAATGCAAATCGAAACTCCAATCACCTCACACCGGTCAGAATGGCCATCATCAAAAAATCTACAAACAATAAATTCTGGAGAGGGTGTGGGGAAAAGGGAACCCTCTTGCACTGTTGGTGGGAATGTAAATTGTTACAGCCAAAATGGAGAACAGTATGGAGGTTCCTTAAAAAACCAAAAATAGAACTACCATACGATCCAGCAATCCCACTACTGGGCATATACCCTGAGAAAACCATAATTCAAAAAGAGTCACGTACCACAATGTTCATTGCAGCACTATTTACAATAGCCAGGACATGGAAGCAACCTAGGTGTCCACTGACAGATGAACGAATAAAGAGGATGGGGCACATATATACAATGGAATATTACTCAGCCATAAAAAGAAATGAAATTGAGTTATTTGTAGTGAGGTGGATGGAGTTAGAGTCTGTCATACAGAGTGAAGTAAGTCAAAAAGAGAAAAACAAATACCGTATGCTAACACATATATATGGACTCTATAACAAAAACAAAAACAAAAAAAAATGGTTCTGAAGAACCTAGGGGCAGGACAGGAATAAAGACGCAGATGTAGAGAATGGACTTGAGGACACGGGGACGGGGAAGGGTAAGCTGGGACGAAGTGAGAGAATGGCATTGACATATATACACTACCAAATGTAAAATAGCTAGTGGGAAGCAGCCGCATAGCACAGGGAGATCAGCTCGGTGCTTTGTGACCACCTAGAGGGGTGGGGTAGGGAGGGTGGGAGTGAGATGCAAGAGGCAGGGTATATGGGGATATATGTATACATATAGCTGATTCACTTTGTCATACAGCAGAAACTAACACAACGTTTTAAAGCAATTATACTCCAATAAAGATGTTAAAAAAATAATAAAAGAAATAAAAAGAGCTTTTCACATTAGAATAGTAATACCTAAAATTATCAGGAGATAATGTGGTACAGTAGAGAGAACACTGACCTCCATGCACAGCTATGGGACATTGAACTTCTTTGACCTCAGTTTCCACATCTACCAAACAAGGAAGTTAGACTTCAAGATCTATAAGATCCTTTCCAATACAAGAAGTCTAAGACTCTTGAAACCTCTTAATGATAACCCCCAGAGTAAATTTCCAACCACTAATTTGAAAGTTCTTAGAATTTAAAATAGTCATAATTTTGCTGCTCTTCTGCTCTAGCCCACTTCAGAACTCATACCTTTTGATGGTTTAGCCAGAGAACATAGTGTTTTCCCAGAGTTCTTTTTTCCAAGTAGAACTATGCTCCAGTTAGACTTCCTCTGGTTTACTTATTCCACATTTTACTGAAATTTGGCATCCAACTACTCAATGAAACATTGCACCACAGTTGAAAGCTACAGATCATTTATTACCTAGGGTCCTCTCAAATTTATTCCCAGAGAATGAGAGTCTGAGAGCAACTGAAAGAACACTTCTAAACCTGAAGTCTTTTTTCCAGAGGCAGCTGAACTCAAGTGCAGGGGTCTGGTCACCTTGTCTGTCATCAGAGAAGTATATGGCCAGGGTCAAGTATACTACAGTTCTCAAATACTACAACCACTTGTAGTTAAGTGAAATCGGGTTGAAATGAACAAAAGAGGCTGAATATTAGTTGTTTTCATAGGGTTGTTGTAAGGTTTTAAGATAATGTATGTAAAGCACCTGATATAAGGAAGGTAAATAGTAGCTGGTGGTCGTTATCAAGGAACACCTAGATTTACTGGGCTCAACTCTCATCGCACCCATCCCTCACTCTAAGCCTTTGCCAAAAAGAAATCTGTAGTTCCCCATAATTGTTATGCTTTCTATTGCCACTGGGCCATTTCATATGCTGTTCCCTTTGCCTGTTCCAACACCCTATTCCACTTCCTTTAACTGCTTAACTCCTATTCAACATTTTAAATTTCAAAATGTATTCATAAATTCAACAAATATTTATTGAGCACCTACTATGTCCAAGGCACTGCCTTTGCTGTGCATATATCAGGGAACAAATCAGACCAAAACTCAGCCATGTGTCCCCCAAATATGTCTTGTAATCATCAGCATGATCCTCTTCATCCCCACTGGACTGTTTGCTCCCTGGGAGTGAGGACCAGGCCTTTCATAAAAATACAGTACCTTTTGCCATTTGCAACAACATGGATGGACTTGGAGGGCATTATGTTAAGTGAAATAAGTCAGATAGAAAAAGACAAGTACTGTATGATATCACTTATATGTGGAATCTAAAAAATACAACAAACTAGTGAATACAACAAAAAAGAAACAGACTCACAGTTACAGAGAACAAACTAGTGGTTACCAGAGGGGAGAAGGAAGATGGGAAGGGCAAGATAGGGATAGGGGATTAAGAGAAGTAGGGAATTAGCTATTAGGTATACAATAAGCTACAAGCATATATTGTACAACATGGGGAATATAGCCAATATTTTATAATAACTATAAATGGAGCATAACCTTTAAATATTGTGAATCACTATATTGTATGCCTGAAACTTATATAATATTATACAACTATACTTTAATAAAAAGAAAAATGACACAATACCAAGCAAACGTCTGGTGTAAAGTAGGTGCTCAATATTGAACAAATAAATTATTGAGCAAATAAAAATTAAGAACTAAGAATAACTGGGGCTTCCCTGGTGGCGCAGTGGTTGAGAATCTGCCTGCCAATGCAGGGGACACGGGTTCGAGCCCTGGTCTGGGAAGATCCCACATGCAGCGGAGCAACTAGGCCCGTGAGCCACAATTACTGAGCCTGTGCGTCTGGAGCCTGTGCTCCGCAACAAGAGAGGCTGCAATAGTGAGAGGCCCACGCACCGCGATGAAGAGTGGCCCCCACTTGCCGCAACTAGAGAAAGCCCTCGCACAGAAACGAAGACCCAACACAGCCATAAATAAATAAATAAATAAAATAAAAAAATAAGAATAACTGAAATAGGAAAGGGACAAAATTTTAGTCATGTTGTCAGACCATTAATTATAACAGCAGCATGGGGAGAAGAGAATTTTTAGTCCCTGATCAATTGGACCCTAGAAACCTTCCTGCTAGTCACTAAGGACCTTATTCTCAAAGATCACAACTCTCTGAAAGGAGAATTGTACATCTGTTTGATTCCAGGCACAAGTTTAAATTTCCCCTGAATTTTCATGCTTTTCCCAAAGGGAAAAACATTTTTTAAGATGTTTATAAGGCAGCTAATAGGGCAGCAGAGAAAAAAGAATGTGACAGTCCCAAGGAGCTGTGATGTACACTGACTGACTTTCAAAAATGATTTTGAAGAGACCAGTGAAAAGGGTGGCACTTTTGAAAGAGGAGCATGAAAAGAATATTATGGAAAGAGATGGAAAGTTAAAAAGCAGGAAGAAGGGGCTTCCCTGGTGGTGCAGTGGTTGAGAGTCTGCCTGCCAATGCAGGTGACACGGGTTCGAGCCCTGGTCTGGGAAGATCCCACATGCCGCGGAGCAACTGGGCCCGTGAGCCACAGCTACTGAGCCTGTGCGTCTGGAGCCTGTGCTCCGCAACAAGAGAGGCCGCGATAGTGAGAGGCCCGCGCACCGTGATGAAGAGTGGCCCCCGCTTGCCGCAACTAGAGGAAGCCCTCGCATAGAAAACGAAGACCCAACACAGCCAAAAAAAATAAATAAATTAAAAAAAAAAAAAAAAAAAAGCAGGAAGAAAATACATTGTTAAGAAAGAAGCACTATGGAGGAAAGACATTGACAGTTAAAGGCCAGGAAAACAGCAGAAACAATACAAGTAGAAAATATAATTATTATAAGTTACTCATGAAATTGTTTTATTTGATTTACTCAATGGCTCTGTAAGTTCTGGTAGGGAGGTGCTATTCTTCCCATTTCATAAATAAGGAAACTAGAGCTCAGAGACTTGCCTGAAAAACATAGCCAGTAATCAATGTTCTCTGATTTATGGTCTAAGAATTTTCCCACAAATAGGGGAAAGATAAGATCAAAAATTAAAGAAAAGAATAAAGAGCAAGTAGTGCCCGATAAGTGTTTGTTGACTGAATGGGAAACAGACGTAGGACAGGAAACAGAATGGAGACACAAATTTCAACTTCAGTGGAGACTATTTCTCAGGAATCACTAAGCATTTGCAAGACTTTGGCTCCTGACACCCACAGTTATGGCAGGCATTTAGAACTCCTGAGGTTAATATGACAATAGTAAAAAAAACTCCTGCTCCAGAGGAACTCACATTCTACTGGGGAGGAAGACATGCAAATGAACAACATGAGCAACAACAATAACAACACCAGCAAAACAGTACGGTATATTTTAAAAGAAGTACGTACACAATTCCGTGGTGCCAAGAGCAAGCACAACTCTGCTGGTGGGGAAGAGGGAAGGGATGGTTGAAGAGGGCTTGTGAGTAGGGTGACTTCCGAGCTGCATTTTGAAGTAGTGTTTTTGGAAGCATAGTGAAATGAAGGCATTCCAAATAAAGAGAGTAGCCTTTGCACAGGAGTAGAACAGAAAAGGGCCTGATGGCTTAGGGAGCTGGAATAATTCAGCAAGGCTTGAGTTCAAGTGTGTGGCATCATGCTAGGGACCATTTACTTCACAGATGGTGGCAAGCCACTGGAAGTTTTAAAGCCAGAAAGTGCTGTGGTTACATATATAGACTAGAAAGACCATTATTGAAATATTACTTCCAGTTTAGAGAATGGAAAGGAAGTAATGAAATGGGGGAAAAAAAGAACCGTCAGGCATAAATTTACTTTCGTTGAATTTCTATTTTTTATTGGTCATGCTTTCACAGTTTTATTATACGTGCTTGATAAAGAAAGGCCACTTTGATCTGAGAGAAGGAGAAGAGAAGTTCAGAGCAAAAGATGGAATTTATTTTCACATTGGTGTCCTTGGCTTGCAGACCACTTGGAGCTGTACCGCAGGTGAAGATCTCCAGCTCATGCGCTGACCAGGGTAGGACCTTAACATTTAGTAATTTCCCTTCTGTTTCCCTTCGGAATGTGGCCAGCTCACCACCAGCCCACCAGTGAAAGAGAAATAGGAAGGAAGCTTCATCCTCTACCCAGTGCACCATTGGCAACACTGAGAAATGGAGCTGAGAACTCGGGAGGCAAACCAGGGCCCTCCGCTTCTCTTCATCATTCCTGACAACAGATCGAAAAAAGGCAAACCCTCACCTCCTGTGGTCAGTGCTGATGCTCATCGAGGAACTTCATTCTCAGTAGCTACAGATTTTCCTAATTATTCATCTTAACTTAACTTGACACTGGGTTCTATTGCCTTTCATGAGAAAGGTCTTGGGAGACTGTAAACCTACGTGGTTGGGAAAAGAATGTTCTGCACTAAATGGGGAAGGAGAGGAGCTGCAGATTTCCAGCTTTCACAGCTTGCCTGCCTGTGGAAACTGTGCTGCAACGTACCCTTGAAATCATTTGGGCGGGCCTTGTTTCTGAGGAAAGAAAGAGGCCCCAGAACCTCCCAAGTGAGTGAAAGAATGATTTCCAGAGAGTCAAGTGGAGCAGCCTCTTGCTACATGAGCTGGATGTGCTTGGCAGTCTTTCCCTGTGGCTGGCCAGTATCCTGAGGTTAGCAAAGCAGAAGGCAAATCTTTTGGGAGCTAAAAGACATGTGCACGTGCCAGCATTTTTGACAAATGCTCAGTTAATTGTTTTCTATGATTCTTCTCTTGAGACACAGACTGTGTACACCAGGCACCAAGAACTACCCCTCCCACCATCCTACACCCCAGGGGAAACTTCATAATTACACACATTTGGGCCAAGAGTCTACCCCACAGGAAATGGACAGATCAGCCCCTGCAGATGAAAGAATGATGCAGGGCATGGGAAAGCAGAGAAATCTCCTGAGTGAGAAAGAAGATAAACTCACACAAGTGAAGCCAGAGAGTTGATATACCAACATGAGAAACTCAGAATTTCTTATAAGGATACCCAGGAAACGATGGGCAGAAGAGGCTTGGGTAAATTGAGGAGAAATTTGGATTGTTCCATAACTGGTGAATAATTTAGTATTTGAAAACCTCAGCATCCCAGGAGGGAATTCAATTTGGGATGAGTTCCTGGGAATCGTGACATGTACAGTGGGTTCAAAAACCAATCATGCATATGTAGAGGTGAAACAGGGATTTCAACTATAAAATCCATAAATTTCATGACTTTTTCCTTCCAGATCTAGCTCTTTTACAGTTTTGCCTCTTCTTTTGTCCATATCATTCTCTAGTTATGCGTTCATCTCTTGCCATTTGTTCATCAAATATTTATAGTTGTGCACTGTGTAAGATGCTTACTACTCTGCTCTCATTGAATTGGAAAGGTCTAGAAGGTGTATCCCCTCTGAACAAACGCTAATTGGACCAGAATCTTGCCTGTAACACAGCAGTGTTGCTTACTCAAGCAAGAGACTGGAATGGTTAAAGAGCCCCAGTTCTACTAGTGACACTGCTCTAGAGATTGGTTTCACAGAGAGATAACTCAATTTTGATTTATTTTTGTCAAAGGTTTTGAATCGAGTGATTTATGTGTTAGATATGAAAGTCAACCTTTCTCTATGATATTGTTAAGGTACTTCTTTGTTGCTTCCATTAAATGTTGATTTTATGAACAATGACAACAATAACATGCTAAATCAATTTCACAACAAAATCTGGAAACTAAATAAGTTCCAATTAGAAAGCTAAGTTGCTGAGTTACTGATTTAAGGATTAGTTATTCATTCTCTTTGAATCCAAAACTCTCAAATAAAATGGAAACTTCCTTGAAAATAAGTTGAATGTAAAAGATGTTGAAATCATAAATGTGAGAGAGAAAAGAAGTTGGGTAATGATTGTGAACATCTAGGGAAATCTGTAAATGAACTTCAACGAAATGTTAACTGAGCAAACTAGAATACAAGAGGAGAAAGTATCAACAATAAAAAAACTCATCAAAAATTTTGCCATCAGGAAATAAGTTAGACAAGAATTAGTATTGGTGAATTCAGATTTTAAAATTGGACCAAGACACTCAGTATAAGAAGAATAAAATGATATAAAGGCAAAGAAAAGAGTCTGAGAACAAGGGGAGAAATGGAGAGAAATTGGACTGGCTTTTCCTTTACAAAATATAAAATAAAAGAAAAGGTAAAGAACTTATCTTGAGCAATCATACTGATTTCTTCTAGGGAAAAAGAAACGTGTTTTGTTTTAGTTTGTTTTATTAACCAGGAGACAGCTGGGTCTGCGATAGAAATAGTGACCAGAAAATTTTGCTGGATAAAAGATCCCACCTCAGCTCTGAAATGAGTACAAGACTATTTGCATACTGAGTGTACTTTAAGAAGTGGTAGTAAAACATTCTGGTATGATTTGTTTGGGAAAAAAAGGAGAAAAAAAAGCCCTCAATGAAGCCTCTTTCAGACATGTGTCATGGGCTTTTTGTTGCTGAACTCTTCCATATTAACAAACTAAATTGTCCTTCCTTTCATTCTTTTGGCCACAGGACAGATGAAATTCACCAAAGTCTCTACCACAGACATTCTCAGATGGTGCTAATAAAAAAGAAGAAACCCACACCAGAATTGGTGGTCCACATTGTGAGAGTCACTAAATATCATCACAAAGCAATAATTATCCTACAGCATGCTTGGTGGCTCAACATTCTGAAATGCAAGTGTCAAGAGCATACAGTTTCAACAATGTTGCTAATGGGAACTCATGTTTTGTGTTGGGTGGTCTTCTGCTCTGCCTGGTGGTCTTGTTTCTGCCTGCTGTGACAGCACTAATGGTTTCATGTAGTCCCCAATCCTACACAGTATTCACTTGTCTCTCTTTAGTAATGCACGACAAGTCATAAAAGACAGACTACCCAGAAATGACATTGCAAGTATTCCAGATATTTTCTCTCTTGGTGGTGACAGTTCCAAATCAAGTTGGCTCAGTATTTAAGTCAAAGCATTTTTCTAAGTGGCGGCTCAAAATGCAGCCTTAGATCTGGAAAATCAAACTGGGCTCTTCTTGCCTCTTCCATCATTGCTTGTAATAAATATTCAACTCTTTGACCGCAGCTAGAAGCTTATGATAGATGATACAGAATAGATTCCAACTCTCTCTTTCCCAGATGCAAAGAACTCATCTTTTGGTTAGAGAGACTTCACTACCTTTTAATAAGCATAGGCAGATCATTTTACAGACTTTCTTGCCACACTCGTTTAGGATTTATTTCCCAAGGTCTCACAAAGAGTAGAAAGGGAAGGTTCATAGCTGCACAGGATGTCAATACAATCTCTGTTCAGAGGGTCAGAGAGTCACATACGCCAAAATTAATCCAGGCAGCTATCCTAGTTTTAACTCTAAAAATGGTATAAGAACATTCTTCACGATAAGCTGACCTACGACTCTGTACTTGCAGGACCATAGAACAAGAATTTAATCTCAATAGAATTTTTGGAATCATCAGTTGGGCTGGGTTTGGGGATTCAGTTCTAGGCCCCCTAAACCACCCATCCTAAAGTCATCTCCCTGCAAACTCCTTCAGTACTCACAGCCTCTACCATTCACTGGCTATTTTACTACATTTGGCCTTGTATTGTGGTTAAATTTTCGTAGTCATTCTTCTTTGTCTATTTCTCATCCTATATTATAAGTTCCTTGAAATCAGATAACCAGACATATTCACCTTCATATACCCAGTGCCTAGCACTGTGCCTGGTACCTAGCAAAGGATCCATACATTTTTTTAATGAGTAGATTAAATTTGGCCCTGTTGGATTGAAGAAAGTGATTACAAGGATGAGTGTCTTTCTTCAAGGTCTTTCTAATTTAGCACATGGCTCGATACAGAGTAGATGCTCAATAAATGCTAGTTGGTTAGTCATTTCTCAGACAGTTACTTTCCTCCAAGTGGAAAGAAAAGCCTGCCAAAAATGAATGTATGCCAGCAAAGCCAATTACTGTTTTTTTCACTCTTTCTGGTGATATGAAACCTTTCCTCCTCTCACTCAGGACCCCCAGTACCCAAGAACAAGAAGGGATCTAAGCATATAAACTGTTTACCACACCAACCATAATATCTGAAGCCAAAACTTTGTCACATGTTCTTACACCAGGAGAGGATATTTGAAAATATGACCAGCATGGATCATTCAAGGTGTTTGGTTTTTAGTACTTCTGATCACCAAAAAAAAAAAAAAAAAAATCAGAACACCTTCTGTTCTTTAAGAATTTCCAGTTGGACCTTCACAATTGTATGAGAAAATAAATATTGGCCCACTTTTAAACTGTATGACACACAATACAAAGATTAGGGCTATAAACAGAATATGTATTTCTGCATTAAATATACATTAACTAATTTGGTGAGTGTACACATGAGGAAATGGTTTGAGGCCTTTACTAATTTACGTACATACTTCACTGGATAGCTTAAAGCATGAGATCTAAAATGAAGTCAAAGCCAAAAAGAACCAGAGAGGAAAATAAAACAGATGGCAGAAGAGTAGGGTGTCATAAGAGCAAAGGGATACAGGAGGATAAAGGAGGCAGTACAGAGTTACACAACCTGATAGAGAAAATTGGAAACTTATTCAACATCTATTCAACAGATTCATAACTGTGACTCTGAGGTGCTAGGCAAGGAGCTAAGAACTGTAGAAGACACCAGGATAATAAAATCCACCCTGGTGAGGGAGAAACTCTCAGTCTAGGGGCAGTGTGGGTAAGTGAGTGGGCAGAGGGAAAAAAAGGACAGCTATACATATAAATATAACGGAAAGCAGAAGTGATCATTGCCAAAAGAGAGGTTCAGATAAAGCGTTGTGGGAGTTCAGTGAAAGGAAATATCTCTTCATTGAAGGATGTTTTAGGGTAATTTTATAAAGTAGATGATATTCAAACTCAGTCTGATAGAAGCAATTCAGATGGTGTAAAGGGAGAAAGGGCACTCTAAGTGGAATTAACAATATGAGAAAGGCATGAAAGCAGGAAATCTACTAGATCTGTTCAATGAGTATCAAGTGTTCCATTTTGTCTAAGGTTTAAGGTATGCATAGGGACATAGTGAAAAATGGGGCTGATAAGGTGGACTCTGGTTGGATTATAGACAGCCTTGAACAGCAAGCAAAGGGATTTGGAATTTATTCAGCAGTCTTTGGGAGCTATTCAAGGTCTGATGAAATCAGAGCTGTATTTTCAAAAGCTTAACCTAAAACAATACAAAGAGTAAGTTAGAGGAAGAAGACCGGGGCTGGGAGATGAATTTGGACCAGTATAAAACTGAATAAACATCTTCCAGAAGGAGGTGACTGCTAAAATGTCATGATACTATTAAATGTGACAAATATTGCTGCCTGTTTTAGTCAATATGGTAAAATGTGTCATCAAAGACCTGGATGGGAGGCTAGCATGAATTGGAAGTGAGTTAGGGAATGACACCTGCAGGACCTTTAGTGTCAGGAGTGAACAAACAGGCAGAATCAAGATGACCAATGACTTTCATGGTTAAGTCACCTATAGTTTCTCACCATAGATGGAGGAAGATAGTAGAGGAAAACGTCAGAGAATGTGAGGCAGACTTCAGGACTGTGGTCCGTTAGAGTGAGGGTTATACTGACAAGAGACTTCAGGCAAGTGTGGCGTTTTGCTGAGGTGATTCCAAGCTTTCCTTGAAAGTTTTGTCTTCAAGGTGGTCTTTCCAGGTCTTCATTTTGTAAAATATTTTATTGAAGTATAGTTGATTTACAATGTTGTGTTAATTTCTGCTGTAGGGCAAAGTGATTCAGTTATACATGTATATATTCTTTTTCATATTCTTTTTTTCAATTATTTTTTAAAAACTTTTTTCCCAGGTCCTAAAGAGCCCATGAGGGTCTTTGTTGATCCACCAAGTTAGTGACACAGATCATAGAAATATAATATCCTCTCGATGATGTGAGAACTCAGCTTAAAGGATTTTCTCCTCTAGAGCTAATTTTTCCCAAATCACCCATTTATTCTTTCAGCATGTATTTATTGAATAACTACATTTGCCAGGACCTAGTCTAAGTGCTTTGTGAACAGATAAAAAAAATCACTACCCTCCTGGAGCTGACATTATAGAGGATAAAAACATGAAAATATTAAACATAATAATTGAGCGAATTATGTATTACATTAGAAAGTGATAAGTTCTACTGAATAGATAAGTAATTAAATAGATAAAAATAGAATAAAGTCAGAGGGATCACAAGGGTGGAGTTGGGTTTGAGGCAATTTACAATTTTTAAAAGGCGGTCAGGGCAAGCCTGATGAAAAGGACATAATGAGCAAAGGCTTGAGGGAAAGGAGTGAGTTATCTATGTGAGTATCTGGAAGAAGAATGCTCCAGATGAACCCACTAGCTCAAAAGCCTTGAGGCAGGAATGTTCTTGTTGTGTTCTAGAAAAAAAATGAGACCAGTGTGAGTGACGCAGCAAGTGAGGGGGTGAAGACCAAAAGATAAGATCAAAGATATAAGAGAGGGCAGAACATGAAGGGTCTCTAGGCCATATAAAGACTGGCTTTTCCAGTGAGTGACATGTGGAGTCATTGGAGGGTTCTAGGTCTAGGACTGACTGGATCTGACTTGCATTTTTTTTTTTTTTTGACTTGTATTTTGAAAGCATCACTCTGGCTGCTTTACTGAGCATAGATTTTAGGGAGTCAAGTATGGAATCAGGGAGACTATTTTGGAGGCAATTACAGTAATCCAAGTGAGGTAAGATCATGTCTGGGCACAGATTAGTAGTAACAGAGGTAGCAAGAAGTGGTCTGATTCTAAATACGTTTGTTAGTAGGGCCAACAGGATTTCACGGTGAATAAAATATGGAATGTGAGAAGAGAGGAGTCAAGGATGACTCAATATGGTTGATCCCAGCAACCAGAAAGATAGAGCTGCCAAAAATTGAGGTGAAGGAGGTAACATACGGGACAGGCTTGGGAGTTCAATTTTGTACATATTATATACATATGGAAATGACACATAGGCATTTAAAATTCTGGACAGAGGGCTAGAGATATAAACTTGGGAATCTAGCATAATGATGGTATTTAAAAGTGTGAAACTGGATAAGTTCACCAAGGGGATAAATGTTGATAAAGAGGAGAATCTGGGCTGTTACAACATTAATAGTTCTGGTGAAAGAGGAGGAACCACCAAAAGAGGTTGAGAGAGCATAACCAGGAAGGCAGGAGGAAAACCAAGAGAGTGTGTGTGCTGGAAGCCAAATGAGTAGAGGGTATCAAGAAAGAGGGTCCATCAGCAGTGTCAGATGTTGGTGCTCTATCAAGTAAATGAGCGCTGAGAGTGACCACTGGATTTATCATCAACGTTGTGAGTGACCCTGACCACAGGAGTTTCAGTGGACTGGTGAAAGCAAAAAACTGAATGGAGTGGCGTTGAGAGAATGGGAGAGGAAAGGCTGGAGACAGCAAGTATACACAATTCCTTTGAGAAGATTTTCTGAAAAGGGGAGCAAGAAATCAGGTGGTAGTAGTAGAAGGAAGTGGGGTAAAAGCTGGTTCTTAGAATTTTTGTTGCTCTTGGTTTCTGTTGTAGACTGAATTGTGTCCCTGCAAAGTTCATATGTTGAAGCCTTAACCCTCAGTATCTCAGAATGCGACTACACTTGGAGATAGGGCCCTTAAAGAGGTAATTCAGTTAAAATGTGGCAGTTAGGGTGGGCCCTAATATAATATGCCTAGTATCCTTATAAGAAGGGGCGATTAGGACACACAGAGATTGACGTTAGGGATGCACGCACACAGAGGGAAGACCATGTGAAGACCACAGCGAGCAGGTAGCCATCTGCCAGCCAAGGAGACAGACCTCAGGAAAAACCAAACCTAACTCCCTGATCTTGGACTTCTAGACTACAGAATTGTGAGAAAATAAATTTCTGGTGTTTAAACCACCCAGTCTGTGGCATTTTGTTATAGCAGCCCTAGGGAACTCATAGAGTAGTTTTAAGTTTTTATTTTTGTTTCTCTTGCGGGGGTGGGGGGGGACAGTTTTTTAAATGGAAGAAATAATTATAGCAAGTTTGCGTGCTTTTTAAGAAATATCCAGAGGGAGAAAATGATTATCTAGGAGGCAGAGGAGGAAAACTGATAAGAGAGATATTTGTTGAGAAAGTTAAAGTGGATGGGATCTGGTCTTTGTTATTCATTTCCCAGAGCTCCTCTTAGCCTTAGGCCTCAGTCAAGGACCATAAAATAAACCTTCTCTGATTTCTTGATAGTGATTATACCAGAATCAGTAAACTTAATAAGGGAGAGGAAGAGACTCTACCAAACCTGGATTTCTAGAAAAATCATGGATCTGTTAAGAGAAATAGATCAGAAAAAGAGAAATTAAAGTGGAAGAAAAGAGAGAGACAGAGTCGAGGAGAGTCAAAAAAAAAGAAACAAGATGAATTTAACTTTGTCTGCATTTGGTAAGATATGTAGGTGGAGATGTTCTTGTGGGTGTTGAAATTGCTGAGAAAAATTTAGCAAAATCCAAAGAAAGAGATGGGGTAAGTCTACAAGTAAATCTTCCCTAAAAGATTACATTTCCCATGAACAATTTTCTTACTACAAAGAGTTCCTGCCACCACACCACCCCCACCACCTCCTTTAAAAAAAAAAAAAAAAAAAAAAGGATGTAATAGTTATTAAGATATAGCCATTGTGACGAAAAAGTGGTTTGGTAAAGGGAAGTTGGTTAAGAACACGTTCCGTTTGGGAAAAGGAAAATGACTATTCAAGCTTGACATCTTCAAGATGTTTAACTATGGGTCTAGGATAGCATACAGTCCCATATAGAGATAAAGGAAACAACCCTGGGATTGTAGAGCTAGTGTGAAGGAAAATGACTGTCAAGTCTCATAGCATTCCTGGAAATTAGGAAATCTACAAATATCAGCCCCATTTTGCAATGGTGGGAGAATCTTGGTATACTGAGGCTAAGAGATTAGATTCATAATAAATATAATTTGAAGTGGTCCAATATGTCACAATGAATCAGTACCAAAATAAGAACTGGAACCCAGGACTCTTGGCTCCTAGCCAGGACTCTACACACAAAACTGTATTTCCTGGGTTTTTATTTTTGATCTTGAACTAATTCTCAATCTCTCTCTCTTGCTCTCCAGCTCTCTCTCCCTCCCTTTCTCACATACCATAGATGGCCCTTGTACATGTCCTCCATAAATCACTCTATCATGGAGCGCCTTTGTTGTTCTCTTCGTTAGGTAACCAAAGGAAGATTATGGCAGAGGACTGGGGCTCAACATTAAGGGAGATAATTGAAGGTCATTCAGCTGAAAATAATTCATATTTATCCATGCCTTCCTTTACCAGAGCATCTGGTTTCCGTTAGCCAGCATGGTGTCCTCTGGTCCTGACTGTGGTGGCCTACGGTAACCACATTTTTGCTAAAAAGGAAAAGAATGCTTTCTTACATCTGTTCCCGAGATGTTTTTCCATTCTTCTTTGTACAAAGCAATGCTCTGTATTTAGATGAACAAAGACTAAAACTTCACGGTATTAGGTACTGATGACTGGTCTGCCCCTGGACAGCTTCTCTGCGACTTTCTCTTTCTGTCAAGATCAATCATAGAATGAAAGATCAGGAAAGCTAAGGTCAACCAGTTCATCTTACTAACTCCTGCCAGAACGTCACAGTTCTAAGCAGGTTTAGATTTATTCTATTTGTAAAGAGATTTTCTGTTCTTACCTCCATATACAGAGAATATATTAATTCACTCACTAAGTTCTTACCTGAAACCTGTGGGCAGGTTTCAGTTTACCACCCACAATAGACACGTATTTTTATTTTTACTTTTTTTTGTCCATGACTGCTGTATTAGCAATAGGAACTCATACCTATATTTAAACCAGAATCTCTTTCAGCCTGTTTATTAATAAATGATTCTTTAGCATTAACCTACTAGTTATCTTTTAAGAAGCATATTAGTTAGTTGAAGGAACAAAGCATGAGAGAAAAGAGACAAGAAAGTGGGAAAAACCCAGTATGCATAAATATTAGAAACACTGAACTTGAAAGTATAGTCAATAATAGGTGAACTTTGACCTTAACCTAAATGGAATGACATTGTTAAAATTAATAGTAATAGCTAAAACGTATCAAGTACTTTCTGTATATTATGCTTGATGCTTTAGGGCCACTGTCTCCTTTAATCCTCACAACAAATCCATAAGGTGAATAATATTCTTATACTCATTTTACATAAAAAGTTGAGGGCCATAGATATATCTGTGGGGTCCTGGCAGGAAACAGATGGAGCACTCAAAAATAGGTTAATTAATTGGAGGAGGTTTTAATAAAAACCCTATTTGCCAAAGTATAGGCAGAGTGTAAGGAAATCATAAGGAATAATGCAGTACCCTGATGCTAGTAACGTTGGGACCATTACTAATCCTAACCCTGGAGAAGGAGAGAATGATTACCAGAAGCCAGAAGGAGAGCCAAGTCAGGAGGACTATCTGACAGGATCCCCTTCTACAGAGGGATGCAGCCGGCCTATGGGAAATGCAAGGGAGGACGAGGGGGGATAAGTAATCCATCTTCATTCTCTTCCCATGCTCTACTTAGCTAAAAACCAATCAGGAGTCCTAAGCCTGTGGGTAAATATGCTGAGGTCAGACTACTGGGGAAGAGAGAAAGGTGGAGAGGGTAGAAAGTGGATCTAGATGGGCACAGTCACTTTCTAAGGCCACAGAGATAGAACAGGTCACTAACGTGAATCAAGGTCTCTAAGTGATGGAGCAGGATTTCAAATTCATAACTGTCTGACTTTAGAGCTCAGGGTCTTAACCACCATGCTCTACTGCTAATGGCTTTGAAATAGTCATTAGCTATTTCAAAGAAGGGAGGTTAATTCAGGCAGCAGAGAGTATAAGGAGATGTAGAGAGGAAGGGACATGCAAAGCTATGACATTTACTAGACGTGAACCTCTGGCAAGACGTCCCTGAGTTCTGCTTTCTCACCTACAAAATACGTCTATAACACAAAATGCAGCTCATTTCTCTCATGCAGTTCATATCATCAATTTCATTATCATTATTTTGATTCAGCCTGGAATAGAAATGAATCACCCAAATTTATGCTCAGAGACAGTAGCCCTCTGTGGCAGTTTACTGCATTGTGAACAACTGCCTGCTTTGTAAGCCACACATCATTGACCCGGGGTCTGAAAGACAGTGGCCATGAAATCTGTTACTTTTTCTTACTGTTTTTACCTCATGTAATAGAAGTGCCCACTCATTTTATCAAACCTGACTCAAGGAATTTTGTAACTATGGCAAAAGAAAAGTTAAGAGAGATGATTTAATTTACAAATTGTTCTCTACTCTATAAAAGGAGTCACCTTAACACAAATGATCAGCTGACCATAAATGGGTCTGAGAGTAGCAGTGCTCTTAGAAGCACATATGGTGCCAAGAACCTATGGGCTCTAAAGAGAGGTCTCAGAGCAGCTTACAAAATATTGTTTAGGAATTTCCTGTGCCAAAAGCAAAGGTGAGAAATAGGACTGCAAATCAGAGGGAAATCCAAGCAAGCAGGAGCCAAGTAGAAAATGCATGACAGGAGCAGTTTGGAAAGAAGTCCAGGGTTGTAACAGAGCCTTTAGTTTCATTCACATGTGACGTGAGAGAGTATCAGATTGAGTTAAAAATCAAGTTTCCAGAATAGGACTTCAGTAGAAGGATAGGAACATATCATCTAGTTTGTTCCCTAGAACTTGGAAGAAAAGACAAAGGAAGGGAAAACATGGGAAAAGATAAGAGACTTAAGAGATGAATACAGAAGATCCAAATCCAAAGGATAAGAGTATTGAGAAGAGAGAATAGAGAGGAGAAATAATCAGAACAACAAAGCAAGAAAAAAATTTTTTTTCCAAATTGGAGGGTGAATTTAAAATGGGTAATTCTACCAAATGCCAAGTGATGTAAATAAGAATCACACTTAGGAAAATCACTGTAAAAAAAATTAAAACATAAAAAAATAATAAGAGCAGATCGTAAAAACCTCCAGGGAAGTCTGTACCTGAAGGCTTTATTAGCTAACACTATGGTGGTAATAAGTTTGCAATATATACCTGGAATCAACACTGTGTACACCTTAACTTACACAATATTATATGTCAATTATATCTCAGTAAAGCTGGGGGAAAATAGCCTCCAGGGAGAAAAGCAGACTTCTTGTCAGTAAAAGCATATGCTAGAGAACAATATTTTAAAGTTCAATGATCATTTGTTTTCAGCCCAGGATTTTTAAAATTAATTTATTTATTTTTTCATGATTTGATACATATATATAGCAAAATGGTTACCACAATAAGGTTAGTTAACATCTCCATTTCCTCACATAATTACCTTTGTGTGTGTGTGTGTGTGTGTGTGTGTGTGTGGTGATAACATTTAAAATCTACTCTCCTAAAAACTTTCAAGTATATAATACAGTATTGTTAATTATAGCCACCATGCTATACATTAGATCCCCAGAACTTATCCATCTTGTAGCTGGGAGTTTATACATTTTGATCAACATCTCCCTATTTCCCCCAACCCCCAGCCCCTGGCAACAACTTTTCTACTGTCTATTTTTATGAGTACAGCTGTTTTAGATTCTGTATAAAAGAGCATGAAGTATTTTTTTTCTCTGTCTGACTTGTTTCACTTAGCAAAGTGCCCTCAAGTTCCATCCATGTTCTCACAAAAACAGAATTTCCTTCTTTTTATGACTGAATAATATTCCATTGTGTATATACCACATTTTATTTATACATTTATTCATCAATGGACATTTAGACTATTTCCATGTCTTGGCTTTTGGGAATAACTCAGCCTAGAATTTTATACCCAAAACTATCAATCAATTTGAGATTAGAATTAATATATTTTAAGACAGGAAAAGACTGCAGAATTGGAAGCATTTCCACTTGGTTAGTAAGCTGGAGGTCTTACTATTTGGAGCTGATTCCTGCCGACTTTGCCTGAATTCCCAGAGCCGTGTGGCTGACAGGGTCTTGGTGCTCTGGCCTGGTGTCAGGCCTGAGTCTGAGGTGGGAGAGCCGAGTTCAGGACATTGAAACACCAGAGACCTACCAGCCCCACATAATATCAATTGGCAAGAGCTCTCCCAGAGATCTCTGTCTCAATGCTAAGACCCAGCTCCACCCAACGGCCAGCAAGCTCCAGGGCTGGACGCCCCTTGCCAAACAACTAGCAACACAGGAACACAACACCACCCATCAGCAGAGAGGCTGTTTAAAATCATACTAAGTTCACAGGCACCCCAAAACACACCAGCAGACTCGACCCTG
Source organism: Eschrichtius robustus (assembly GCF_028021215.1). Taxonomy (NCBI): domain Eukaryota; kingdom Metazoa; phylum Chordata; class Mammalia; order Artiodactyla; family Eschrichtiidae; genus Eschrichtius; species Eschrichtius robustus. Next base: position 128,002,679 of record NC_090826.1, on the reverse strand, counting down.
CCCACCAGAAAGAAAAGATCCAGCCCCTCCCACCAGAGGACAGGCACCAGTCCCCTCTACCAGGAAGCCTACACAAGCCACTGAACCAACCTCACCCACTGGCAGCAGACACCAAAAACAACTGGAACTATGGACCTGCAGTCTGTGAAAAGGTGACCCCAAACACAGTAAGTTAAACAAAATGATAAGACACAGAAATATGAAGCAGATGAAGGAGAAAGGTAGGGACCTACCAGACCAAACAAATGTAGAGGAAATAGGCAGTCTATCTGAAAAAGAATTCAGAGTAATGATAGTAAAGATGATCCAAAATGTTGGAAATAGAATGGAGAAAATACAAGAAACATTTAACAAGGACCAAGAAGAACTAAAGAGCAAACAAGCAATGATGAACAACACAATAAATGAAATTAAAAATTCTCTAGAAGGAATCAATAGCAGAATAACTGAGGCAGAAGAACAGATAAGTGACCTGGAAGATAAAATAGTGGAAATAAATACCACAGAGCAGAATAAAGAAAAAAGAATGAAAAGAATTGAGGACAGTCTCAGAGACCTCTGAGACAGCATTAAATGCACCAACATTAGAATTATAAGGGTCCCAGAAGAAGAAGAGAAACAGAAAGGGTCTGAGAAAATATTTGAAGAGATTATAGTCGAAAACGTCCCTAAAATGGGAAAGGAAGCCATCAATCAAGTCCAGGAAGCACAGAGAGTCCCACACAGGATAAATCCAAGGAGAAACATGCCAAGACACATACTAATCAAACTATCAAAAATTAAATACAAAGAAAAAATATTAAAAGCAGCAAGGGAAAAGCAACAAATAACATACAAGGGAATCTGCATAAGGTTAAAAGCTGATGTTTCAGCAGAAACTCTGCAAGCCAGAAGGGAGTGGCAGGAAATATTTAAAGTGATGAAAGGGAAAAATGTACAACCAAGATTACTCTACCCAGCAAGGATCTCATTCAGATTTGATGGAGAAATTAAAACCTTTTCAGACAAGCAAAAGTTAAGAGAATTCAGCACTATAAAAAGAGCTTGACAACAAATGCTAAAGGAACTTCCCTAGGCAGGAAACACAGAGAAGGAAAAGACCTATAAAAACAAACTCAAAACAATTAAGGAACATACATATTGATAATTACCTTAAATGTAAATGGATTAAATGCTCCAGCCAAAAGACATAGACTGGCTGAATGGATACAAAAACAAGACCCATATATATGCTGTCTACAAAAGACCAACTTCAGACCTAGGGACATATACAGACTGAAAGTGAGGGGATGGAAAAAGATATTCCATGCAAATGGAAATCAAAAAAAAGCTGGAGTAGCAATTCTCATATCAGACAAAATAGACTTTAAAATAAAGACTATTACAAGAGACAAAGAATGACAATATATAATGATCAAGGGATCAATCCAAGAAGAAGATATAACAATTGTAAATATTTATGCACCCAAAATAGGAGCACCTTAATACATAAGGCAAATGTTAACAGCCATAAGAGGGGAAATCAACAGTAACACAATAATACTAGGGGACTTTAACATCCCACTTTCGCCAGTGGAAAAACCATCCAAAATGAATATAAATAAGGAAACACAAGCGTTAAATGACACATTAAACAAGATGGACTTAATTGATATTTATAAGACATTCAATCCAAAAACAACAGAACACACTTTCTCCTCAAGTGCTCATGGAACATTCTCCAGGATAGATCATACCTTGGGTCACAAATCAGCCTCGGTATATTTAAGAAAATTCAAATTGTATGAAGTATCTTTTCCGACCACAACACTATGAAACTAGATATCAACTACAGGAAAAAAACTGTAAAAAATACAAACAAATGGAGGCTAAACAATACACTACTAAATAACCAAGAGATCACTGAAGAAATCAAAGAGGAAATAAAAAAATACCTAGAAACAAATGACAATGAAAACATGATGACCCAAAACCTATAGGATGCAGTAAAAGCAGTTCTAAGAAGGAAGTTTATAGCAATACAATCTTACCTCAAGAAACAAGAAAAATCTTAAATAAACAACCTAACCTTATACCTAAAGCAATTAGAGAAAGAAGAACAAAAATCCCCCAAAAGTTAGCAGAAAGAAAGAAATCATACAGATCAGATCAGAAATAAATGAAAAAGAAATGAAGAAAACAATAGCAAAGATCAACAAAACTAAAAGCTGGTTCTTTGAGAAGATAAACAAAATTGATAAACCATTAGCCAGACTCATAAAGAAAAAAAGAGAGAAGACTCAAATCAACAGAATTAGAAATGAAAAAGGAGAAGTAACAACTGACACTGCAGAAATACAAAGAATCATGAGGGATTACTACAAGGAACTATATGTCAGTAAAATGGACAACCTGGAAGAAATGGACAAATTCTTAGAAAAGCACAACCTTCCGAGACTGAACCAGGAAGAAATAGAAAATATAAACAGACCAGTCACAAGCACTGAAATTGAAATTGTGATTAAAAATCTTCCAACAAACAAAAGCCCAAGACCAGAGGGCTTCACAGGAGAATTCTATCAAACATTTAGAGAACAGCTAACACCTATCCTTCTCAAACTCTTCCAAAATACAGCAGAGGGAGGAACACTCCCAATCTCATTCTACGAGGCCACCATCACCCTGATACCAAAACCAGATAAAGATGTCACAAAGAAAGAAAACTACAGGCCAATATCACTGATGAACATCGACGCAAAAATCCTCAACAAAATACTAGCAAACAGAATCCAACAGCACATTAAAAGGATCATACACCAAGAACAAGTGGGGTTTATACCAGGAATGTAAGGATCCTTCAATATATGCAAATCAATAAACGTGATACACCATATTAAATTGAGGGAAAAAAACCATATGATAATCTCAATAGATGCAGAAAAAACTTTTCACAAAATTCAACACCCATGGGCTTCCCTGGTGGCGCAGTGGTTGAGAATCTGCCTGCTAATGCAGGGGACACGGGTTCGAGCCCTGGTCTGGGAAGATCCCACATGCCGCGGAGCGACTGAGCCCGTGAGCCACAACTACTGAGCTTGCGCGTCTGGAGCCTGTGTTCCGCAACAAGAGAGGCCACGATAGTGAGAGGCCCGCGCACCGTGATGAAGAGTGGCCCCCACTTGCCGCAACTAGAGAAAGCCCTAGCACAGAAACGAAGACCCAACATAGCAATCAATCAATCAATCAATTAATCAATAAAATAAATCTTTAAAAAAAAAAAAAAAAAAGATTAGATAGTGGCTTTCATTTAAAAAAAAAAAAAAAAATTCAACACCCACTTATGATAAAAACACTCCAGAAAGTAGGCATAGAGGGAACTTACCTCAAGGCCATATATGACAAACCCACAGCCAACATCGTTCTCAATGCTGAAAAACTGAAATGATTTCCACTAAGATCAGGAACAAGACAAGGTTGCCTACTCTCACCACTATTATTCAACATAGTTTTGGAAGTTTTAGCCACAGCAATCAGAGAAGAAAAAGAAATAAAAGGAATCCAAATTGTAAAGAAGAAGTAAAACTGTCACTGTTTGCAGATGACATGTTACTATACATAGAGAATCCTAAAGATGCTATCAGAAAACTACTAGAGCTAATCAATGAATTTGGTAAAGTAGCAGGATACAAAATTAATGCACAGAAATCTCTTGCATTCCTATACACTAATGATGAAAAATCTGAAAGAGAAATTAAGGAAACACTCCCATTTACCACTGCAACAAAAAGAATAAAATACCTAGGAATAAACCTACTTAGGGAGACAAAAGACCTGTATGCAGAAAACTATAAGACACTGTGAAAGAAATTAAAGATGATACAAACAGATGAAGAGATATACCATGTTCTTGGATTGGAAGAATCAACATTGTGAAAATGACTATACTACCCAAAGCAATCTACAGATTGATTGCAATCCCTATCAGACTATCAATGGCATTTTTCACAGAACTAGAACAAAAAATTTCACAATTTGTATGGAAACACAAAAGACCCCGAATAGCCAAAGTAATCTTGAGAAAGAAAAACGGAGCTGGAGGATTCAGGTTCCTAGGCTTCAGACTATACTACAAAGCCACAGTAATCAAGACAGTATGGTACTGGAACAAAAACAGAAATATAGATCAATGGAACAGGATAGAAAGCCCAGAGATAAACCCACGCACATATGGTCACCTTATCTTTGATAAAGGAGGCAAGAATATACAATGGAGAAAAGACAGCTTCTTCAATAAGTGGTGCTGGGAAAACTGGACAGCTACATGTAAAAGAATGAAATTAGAACACTCCCTAACACCATACACAAAAGTAAACTCAAAATGGATTAAAGACCTAAATGTAAGGCCAGACACTATCAAACTCTTAGAGGAAAACATAGGCAGAACACTCTATGACATAAATCACAGCAAGATCCTTTTTGACCCAGCTCCTAGAGAAATGGAAAAAAAAAGAAAAATAAACAAATGGGGCCTAATGAAACTTAAAAGCTTTTGCACAGCAAAGGAAACCATAAACAAGACCAAAAGACAGCCCTCAGAATGGGAGAAAATATTTGCAAACAAAGCAACTGACAAAGGATTAATCTCCAAAATGTACAAGCAGTTCATGCAGCTCAATATAAAAAAACAAACAACCCAATCCAAAAATGGGCAGAAGACCTAAACAGACATTCCTCCAAAGAAGATAAACAGATTGCCAACAAACACATGAAAGGATGCTCAACATCACTAATCATTAGAGAAATACAAATCAAAACTACAATGAGGTATCACCTCACACCAGTCAGAATGGCCATCATCAAAAAATCTACAAACAATAAATTCTGGAGAGGGTGTGGGGAAAAGGGAACCCTCTTGCACTGTAGGTGGGAATGTAAATTGATACAGCCAATATGGAGAACAGTATGGGGGTCCCTTAGAAAACCAAAAACAGAACTATCATACGACCCAGCAATCCCACTACTGGGCATATACCCTGAGAAAACCATAATTCAAAAACAGTCATGTACCACAATGTTCATTGCAGCACTATTTACAATAGCCAGGACATAGAAGCAACCTAGGTGTCCACTGACAGATGAATGGATAAAGAAGATGTGGCACATATATACAATGGAATATTATCAGCCATAAAAAGAAAGGAAACTGAGTTATTTGTAGTGAGGTGGTTGGACCTAGAGTCTGTCATACAGAGTGAAGTAAGTCAGAAAGAGCAACACAAATACCATATGCTAACACATATATATCGAATCTAAAAAAAAATATGGTTCTGAGGGCTTCCCTGGTGGCGCAGTGGTTGAGAATCTGCCTGCCAATGCAGGGGACACGGGTTCGAGCCCTGGTCTGGGAAGATCCCACATGTGGCAGAGCAACTAGGCCCGTGAGCCACAACTACTGGGCCTGCGTGTCTGGAGCCTGTGCCCCGCAACAAGAGAGGCCGCGATAGTGAGAGGCCCGTGCACCGCGATGAAGAGTGGCTCCCGCTTGCCGCAACTAGAGAAAGCCCTTGCACAGAAACGAAGACCCAACACAGCCAAAAATAAATAAGTAAATAAATAAATAATAAAAAATATAAAGGAATTCCTTTAAAAAAAATGGTTCTGAGAAACCTAGGGGCAGGACAGGAATAAAGATGCAGACGTAGAGAATGGACTTGAGGACATGGGAAGGGTGAAGGGTAAGCTGGGACGAAGTGAGAGAGTAGCATTGACATATATACACTACCAAATGTAAAATAGATAGCTAGTGGGAAGCAGCTACATCACACAAGTAGATCAGCTCAGTGCTTTGTGACCACTTAGAGGGGTGAGATAGGGAGGGTGGGAGTGAGACGCAAGAGGGAGGGGATATGGGGATATATATGTATACATATAGCTGATTCACTTTGTTGTACAGCAGAAACTAACACAACATTGTAAAGCAATTATACTCCAATAAAGATGTTAAAAAAAAAAAAACTACAGAATTGTCTCCCATGTTCACCCTCTCATAGGCTATCACTTTCAGGAATAAACCAAGAAAGAGGAAGACATGGGATCCAGCCAATTGTATATCTAATGCAGGAAGACATAAAAGGAAGCCCCAGGTGTTAGGTCTAAGTAGTTGAGGCAGTTAGACAAAAATTCTCTGAGTATGGTCTCTGTGGGGGAAAAAAGAATAGCATTGATTTATCACTTTTTTTTTTTAATATGGGGAGAATTAAGTAGTATAGCTATTAAGATGTAGTATTTGGAAAAACTCTAGAATATGATCAATATAAAACACTTGCATACAAAGCAAATTAAAAAAACCTCAAGACTAATAATTAAAGAGAACTATAGAGGAAATGTATAGTCCAAACAGTAACAGAAGTAAATCATCACATTATTTTCATCTAGAGGTCTGGGTCAGGGAAGGCCTGGAGACAGAGAAAATCACTAGGAAGCTCTTTCAGTTACCCAGGTGAGACACAATGGTGGTCTGATCCAAGGCTGTGTCAGGGAGATGGAGATGGAGTGGGCAAATTTTAGATATATTTAGGAATTACAATAGAGAAATTGGGAGGTTGATAACAGAGAGGGAAGAGTCAAGATAGATTCCATGGGTCTGGTTCAGAAATCTAGGCATAAAAGAGTACCATTCACTGAGAAAAGAAATACTGAAGGAGAAGAAGGTTTGAAAAGTACAATGGTGAGCTCATTTCAACCTGCGATGCTAAAGGGATATCTCAGTGAAAATGATCAGTTGGTAGCTGGATATATGGTCTGGAGCTCTGGAGAAAAAATGGTTTAACATGTGGTACCTTAAGCTGTGAGAGAGGGTGGGTTAATAGCTCATGATTGATCATTCTCTGGGCTTGAAAATCAAATTAATTAACAAATTCTAGGGAAAATAATTTAGGATAGTAAGCAATAAAATTTATGTGAAATCTTTCTAAAGCTGTATTTCAGTTGTTTTCATCCTTATAGATGTTGAATTTAAAAGAATGCATTCCAACATGAAAAGATGTTCAACATCACTCATCATCAGAGAAACGCAAATCAAAACCACAATGAAATATCACCTCACACCCGTCAGAATGGCTATCATCGAAAAGACCACAAATAATAAATGCTGGTGAGAATGTGGAGAAAGGGGAAGGGGAACACTCATACACTGTTGCTGGGAATGTAAATTGGTACAGCCACTATGGAGAACAGTATGAAGCTTCCTCAGAAAACTAGAAATAGAACTATCATATGATTCAGCAATCCCACTCCTGGGCATATATCCAAAGAAAATGAAAACACTAATTCAAAGTGATACATGCACCCCAATGTTCATAGCAGCATTATTCACAATTGCCAAGATATGGAAGCAACCTAAGTGTCCATCAACAGACAACTGGATAAAGAAGATGTGGTATATATACACAATGGAATACTACTCAGTCATAAAGAAAGAATGAAATTTTGCCATTTGTAATGACAGGGATGGACCTGGAGGATATTATGCTAAGTGAAATAAGTCGGAGAGAGAAAGACAAGTACTGTATGTTATCACTTATATGTTGAATCTAAAAAATAAAACAAACTAGTGAATATATCAAGAAAAAAGCAGACTCACAGACATAGAAAAAAACAAACTAGTGGTTACCAGTGGGAGAGGGAAGGAGTGATGGACAAGATAGGAGTAGGGGATTAAGAGACGTAAACTACTATGTATAAAATAGATAAGACCAAGGATATATTGTACAGCACAGGGAATATAGCCAATATTTTATAATAATTATAAATGGAGTATAAGCCATAAAAATTTTGTAGCACTATGTTACACACCTAAAACTAATATAATATTTTAAATCAACTGTATCTCAATTAAAGAAGAATTTAAGTTAAAAAAGAAAGAAAGAAAGAGAGAGAGAGGGAGGGAGAGAGGAAGGAAGGAAGGAAGGAAGGAAGGAAGGAAGGAAGGAAGGAAGGAAGGAAGGAAGGAAGGAAGGAAGGAAGAAAATGCATGGGTTACAAAAAATGCATTCCATTTCATCCAACTAAAATAATTTCAGTATAACAAGTATTTTACTTGTGTCACCTCAAACTCCATGAAGCTGATACACAGACCTTGATGACTACTTGTTATTTCTCTCCTCAATCCATTTCTCTCACAGACCACCACTAATCTCCTTTAAATCCCTACACAAACATATCTTGTCTTTTTGTTCCCCAACTCCCCACCTTTTCCTCTCAACCCTCCATCACAAAATCTCAAAAACCATTCAAACAAATCAGGACTACGATTTGCAGAGTGGGGAAAAGAAACAGCACTAAATAGGCCAAGCTAGAGTCCTTTTTAGTGTCAGGGAAGGAGAAAGGATGGAAATATGCATATACTGATAAGCTTTATCCCATCTATATGTATTGTTCCTAAATAATGACCCAGCAGTGTTAAGTATTCAATGTAGTTAACAGCAGAGTGCTTTCCAGAGGAAGGCCAGCTTCCCATCCACCAATGGGCCTCACAAGTGATACAGTTCTGGATCTGGCTCTTACCTTGTCAGCGTCTCTCCATCATCAGTCCTGGGAAGACTAATCAAACTAATCAAACTCACAGGAGATTGAAGTTTATCAGTCCAATTAGACTGTCCCTTCCTTCACTTATTCCGGGAGAGATACTCCTTCCAGGTTCTAGAATAATGATATTTTTCCCATCCAGGGTACTACCTTCTCATTAGCAGAACAGTTCATGATGAAAATGCTACTTAGTGAGCAGAAAATAAAAACAAATGGAAATATGCATGATCTTAAGCAAAATCTCCTACTCGTGCTAGAGGTGGGGCTGTGGGATGAAGGATCATTGCTCCGTAATACGCTGCAGTGATTGAGTATTTGTGTCTCCTAATTCCCTGTCTCTGGACTGCCCAGTTGTAGTTTCCCTTTCTTTCCTCCAGACTGAACTGTCTTCTGTGCATTCAACTCTTTCTCCATATGAAGTACAATACAATGGGGTTCCCATTACTAAATTAAAATCACATTCTAGAACTGCCTGCTTGAAATTACACCCAGGTGACCTTAACTGGAGCTTTTCGTGTTCCCAAACACTTCAGGCACTTATTTACAGTCTCCAGGCCTACTCCCACAGATGGCAAACCTTATTTCTCCTTTTTCCAGCTTAGGAGGAAGCATCTCACTGCTGTTCTGATTGTATGGCTGTCATTCAATAGAAGAATAAAAATCTATCAATACATCTCAGTCATGTTACATCCTTCCCTCTCTTCTTCTTCTGTCCTCCCTCTTCTGTCTCTCCTCTCTCTCTCTCAAATGTACCCCCTCTAGTTATACAAAAGCCACAGAATGTAAAAATAAAATATTTTTCATTTTTAGAAATCAGAGTCACCAGCCAAAGTAGAATAGTTACAATGTTTGGAGAGGGGTGAAGTCTGACTCAGGTATTAGTAGAAGCTCTGCATTAGACAGTTTTCATAGATTTTTTCTTTTTATTTTTTTCATAAATTTTTTACGTTGGTCAAATTTTTGGCAAATTGTACTTTGATAGAGCACAAAGAGAACTTATATTCTACAATTCACATAGTTGCTTTCATTGATTGATCTGTTTCATGTTCCACCATAATTCTACCTGTTATTTTATCTTTTATCTCCTCTTGGTTGTTAGCCTATCACTTGGGGACATTGGGACAGTGGTGTGACCATATTATAACACAGTGCCTGGCATGTAGTCAACGTGATGATTCAACACGGCAGAGCAGGCAGTGACTCCCTGTGTTCCCCCGGTCTAGACATTTCACCTGCCGGTCCTCTCCAGATCTCACAGCTCTTCTCTTCCTTTTTAGAGGCAAAAACACAGAAGTGTTTAGAGGAGGAAACACAGAAACAATCATTCAGTTTAATGACATGCAAGCAGAGTGAAAAATAATTCACCTGGACAGATAAGGGATGAGGTGGAGATGAGAAAGGAGACTCTTTTAAGGCTGGAAAAAGAATGGATTGTTGATTCCATTTTCTGGCTTTTCCATGCCTCCTAGTTAAGATATCAGTAGCAAATTTCATTTAAGCATCTGACAGCATTTTCACTTTGAGTCTTGGGCTCTTCATGGAAGTCTGGAAAAGCTATCGAGAAGTTAGCTCTTCCTTCCGCACCTCCACATGCACACAGAGAAACCCATACACAGACACGACTGGCACACCCACGGAGAAGCCACATGTGCACCTAAGAACACATGGACAGGCAGACAATAAAAACGCCTAGTGGTAGCAAGAACCACTCCAGCCACAGATGCCTTCTGCTGCAGACAGCACATGTGCTTGCATTCTCACACCCACACAGGCACAAAGACCCACACGCAGATGCCACAGCCACACCCACAGTCCTTACTTACTCAGCTGTGACTTTCCTCCCACATGCCTTATTTGAACACAAGACTGTCTCTAATTAGAATCTCTCAAGTCCATCTTTGCCTGACTAATCAAACTTCTCAGTGCAGCCTCATGAAAACTCAACTTCTAAACTGCTCAAAATAACTGAGAATGGAAGAGAAATAAAGGACAGCTCACTAGACACCTGGGGCAACTGAAATTTGGAAAGTTAGGTGGAAAGGCTGTCAGGGTTAGTAGTGTCCCACCTCCCCACCAGATATTTTAGTAGATGGACACATAGGTGATCTGGAAATGCCAACAATGCAGTAATTACGAAAGAGATGACCACTGATACTAAAAGGAGAAGAAAATATGACCTATGATGGAAAGAAAATGAACTTGAGAACCAAACAGACTTAGATCCAAATATAGCATTGCTATTTACTGTTAACTTGGGCAAGCTATTTAGTCTTTAACAGTTTACTCAACAATAAAATCTACATTCAAGTATCTTTATGAGGATTAAGTGTAATGATATATGTAAAGTGGTTATTACAGTGTTTAGTTTCATAAACATGTGTTTTATTTTTGTTATTGAAATTGTTCCCAAAATATCCTGTGAGCTCTCCCAGCAAAAGACAATGGCTTGAGTTTTCAGCTCTCTAAGACAAATTAGAAAAGTTACATGCTCCCTCTTTCCTTGGGAATAGAGTGCCATTGGTAAACAATATTTGGTAAAGGAATAAGTGAATGAGCAAATAAATGAATGATTGAATGAATGGTGTAACTATATTATACATTGCTGTTCTTAGAATCATCAGTATCTAATATTAAATCTAGCATGTAGTTCTAGTACTAGAGGTTTCTCAGTTTGATAGGAGAGACAGCTAGTAAAACATAATTCTAATAAAATGAGAGAGATATCGCAAAGTTTTATTACAGCAGAGGGAAAAAAATGTAGTTCTGCTGGGGGACAAGAGAATGTTCCAATAAAGTCCTTCAAAACAGTGGTATGTAATCTAGGACAGGAAAAACTCATAAAGACATTCCAGGGAGAAGAAGGATATGGGCAGAAGTACAGAAGCATAGATGATGCTTACTTAGGGCAAAATGAATAGGCCAAAGTGGCTAGAATGTTGGGGACATGGGGTGCCATGCCAAGTGATAAATCTGGAAAGATAGTTTTGGGAACCACCTTATGGAGGACCTTGCATAATGAGTATCTTTGCATAAGAAGACATTATCTTTAACTCAGAGGGTGACAGGCAAGAAAATGACATGGTCAGATTTGTATTTTAAAGAGATCACTCTAACATAAGCATGAGGATTGATTCAATCAGGACAAAATGGAAGCCTGGAAGATGTCAGTTTAAGGCATCATCCTCTTTCATATGCATTATTACAATGGTATCCATAAGGCAGGGAAACAGAGTATACAAAGAAGAGCATTTTCTCAGCAAAAATTTATGACGTTGAATTGGCAAGAATTAGAAAATGGATTAAATTTGTGGAGTGAGTGAAAAGGAAGAATTACAGATGACTGAGAATATAAAGTATTGTGACTGACTAAATGTTGTTTTATCAATTGAAATAAAGAACCACTGCAGTTATCTATTGCTGCATAATGATTTATTCCCAAAACTTAGTGGCTTAAAATAACACAATCATTTGTGATCATCTCTTATGGTTTTGGAGGCTGATTGCCTTAGCCTTACGGTTCTTGTTCAAGATCTCTCACATGTTGCGGTCAGATGGCGGCTGTGGCTGGAATCATCTCACAGCCTTCCTCTTTCATATGCCTAGAGGTTCATATTGGGTGTCAACTGGGACCTCACTTGGAGCTGTTGACCAGAGTGCCTACACTTGGCCTCTCCATGTGGCCTAGGCTTTCTCACAGCATGGTGGCTGGGTTCCAATAGCAAGTGTTCCAAGAAAACCAGGTGGAAGTGAATGGAATTTTTATGACCTGGCCTTAGAAGTTACATGAAGTCACTTCTGCTACTAGTCACTTCACTGGTCAAGGTTGTCACAAAGGTCCACCCAGGTTCAGGGAGGGAACAGAGACCCTCAACTCTGGATGAACAGAGTTACAATGTCACAGTGAGATACATTGTGCAGTCATCTTAGGAAAATACAACCTGCCACAAGAACATAGAATAAAGAGCAAATCTGAGTCCCGTTTTAAATGTGTTGACTTTCAAATGTCTGCAGAACACCCAGATGAAGAAGATAAGTGGGAAATTATAAATTTGGTTTTGGAGTTCAGGAGACCTGAGAGTTGTCAGAATATAGGTGATAATGGAAGTCATGGGGTAGATGTTGTTATCCAGGGATTAGGGAAGAAAAGAGAAAAGAAGGGAAAAGAGGAGGAGGGACGAGAGGGGAGAGGAGAAGAGGGGAGGGTTATTAGTTTCCTAGGACTGCCAGAACAAAGTACCCACAAACCAGGGCTAAACAGAAATGTATTGTCTCATGGTTCTGGAGGCTAGAAGTCTGAAATCAAGATGCTGGCAGGGCCATGATCCCCCTGAAGTCTCTCAAGGAGTAGCCGTCCTCGCCTCCCCCAGTTTCTGGTAACCCCCTGGTGTTCCTTGGTTTGTGGAAGCATAACTCCAGTCCCTCCTTCCTCTTCACGTGGCTGCCTCCCCTGTACATATGCTCTATCAAATTTATTTTTTCTTATAAGGACACAAGTCATACTGGACTTAGAACCCATCCTACTCCAGTATAACCTCATGTCTATTTAGCTAATTACATTTGCAATGACCCTATTTCTAAATAAGCTCACATTCTAAAGTACTAAGGATTAGGGCTTTAACATACCTTTTTGGAGGAGATGCAATTCAACCCATAATAGGGAAGAAGGTGAAGGAAGGGGAAAGGATGACAGAATCAGAAGCCCAGGGAAGCTACAATGTAAGGATGAAACAGAGGAAGAGGAACCAGTGGGGGAAAAACATCAGAAGGAACAACCTGGGAGGAATACATGGCACAAGGATTTGGGGATTGAAGAAAGAAAGATGTGGACCAAAAGTACTCAGTTAACAAAAGGACTGAACAGTTTCTATTTGAGTCATGAACGGGGAGGTTCTTAGAAACTTCTGTAGGACCAGACTTCGTAGAGGAGCAGAAGCGAATTTGTGAGATGCTGATGAGTGAAAGGAAAATGAAGAGGCAGCAGTCAACCTACATCATGGAGCTACAGAAATTTCAGAGGAACTCCTCTAAGGAGTTTGCTCAAAAGTTAACGCTACTAATCTCTTCTTCCTGTTAGCTAAGTTCCATATACAAAACTCAAAAAAAAACCTTGAAAGCGAGAAGGGGGAGACAAAAACATAATTGCGGGGAGCAAGCTGGGAGTGCCATTTTAGGAACTTTCTTGTGGTTTTCCCATAACTGGAAAAGCGGCTTTCTGACATGATCTGATCCAGGATGGCTGCTTAGTGCAGAGTACCCAAAAGCCGTTCACAGAAGTGAGAGCTGCAGATGCCAGGACAGGACGTTGCAAAGAGAAAATGAGTGATTAATTTAAGGAATAATATCAAAGGTTTGGAGAATGGAGGGAGGATACAAATGCCAGGAGAAAAAGGATGTGGTCAGGGCTAGGCTTAATTATTTATTTCCTTGATGCCTAAGGAGCATCCAAGCAGAGAGGCCATTCTGGGCAGCTTCCTTTAACACTGTAGTTTCCACAAGTGAGCCACGGAAGAAGCAGATCTTTTCTTCTCCAACACTCTTCATATACCTGTCCCACACCCCCAAGACCCAGACCTGCTGACTTTCTCACTCTTCTCTGAATCTCCTGCCCTTCTCCCACATTTTATTCTCACATTCTCCACTCTCTTCCTTTAAATACATCTGACTTTTGCTTTTCTCTTATCCCTTTCTCATAGTCAGCCTAATCATGGAACAGACAACAGAAGGGGTGCTCTGTCCCTCTCCCTTTCTAAAACTTTTGTTTCATCCATAAAATCGGTAGTCCTCATCCTTGTCCATATTTCCTAAGTCACAATGACAGACAGACAAAGGAAAAGATAACACTTGTGTGGTTCCCCCAGAATATGGAATAAGATATACACAGCCCCAGAACTGCAGGCCATGAACTAAATAGAAATGGCAGAATTCAAGCTAGAGTTTTACAAGCTGAATGTGGTTAGTGCAATGGCTCCTAATGTGTCCCCAAAGGGCAACTGATCCTTTATTCTTAAGGATCTTTATTCTTAAGGTGGGTGAGAATTTTGGCTTAGGATTCGCATCAGAATGAGTTTTGTTCTAATTGGCTGAGTGCACAAGAGTGCTAGAGATCCACCTCAACTTGTTAGCTTACTGGGAGGAATAGGGTAAGGGAGGGTGACAAGTCCATTTATTCCAAAGTATATGGGATAATAAATGAAAAAAAAAATCTTTAAATACACAGCAAAAGGAGTGAATAGGAAATGTGTTAAGGAATGTAGCTTAGCACAAGTTAACAAGTAATATAACTATGCTCATATGAAGTATAATGAGTAAACTTGGGAGGCAACAAAGCATAGCAGACAAGAGAGCAGACTCTAGAGCCAGGGTCCCTTGGTTCATATCTTAGCTCTACTGAGACAAATTATTCAGTATCTCTGTGCCTCGGTATCCCCAGCTATAAAATGGGAATGACAATAATAACGGTACCAAATCCAGAGAGAAGACTAATGAGAAGACTAAATGAGTTAATATAAATTAAGATTTTAGAACAATTAGGTGCATAGTAACACTATATAAATTTTACTTTTATTATGAAAATTAACAGTTAGCTAAGTACCTAAAACTATACCATATTTTTTTAAAATTTTAGCCTCTAATAATATATTTCATATAGCATGATGTATTTTATATAGTACATAGTACAATAGAACATTTTTAGTTTAAATGTCAGTTTTATTTTAAAAAACATTTGTCTCATAAACACTTTAAAATTGTAAGATCTAAAATAAGTTTTTTTAAATGTAGCATTTTGTAAATGCTGTTTGTTCTTTACTCAAATATCCAAAAATATAAAGAGAATATACTCAGTTTTTATAAAAGGAAATAAAATGAGGTTAACATTGAAAATGAAAAGCAGATTTCTTTTAAAACTTGGTTTTAGATAAATACACATACTATTGTTTTCCACAATAAAATGTAGCCCGTGTTTTGGAGGGATGGGTATCCTGAGTATCAGCTTTAATTAATGAAATTTAAAATCCACATCCTTAACCTCTACCATGTTTAAGGTGTGACCTTGAATAAATTGGCAATCCATCCCTGCTTTTACTTGGTAAACATCCTGGTGACATTGAACCAGCTAACGTTGGGTACCAGTAACGTATATCTCACTACCATCAACTTTAAATGCTCTACTTGCCTACACACACATATACATACACACAGATACATATACATTTGCACCATTTAGAAATATTACTTTTAATAGCAGGTAACCTAACAGTTGCTTCAGTAAATATGGGATTGTTATTTTCATATAACAAAAATGCGTGCAGGTAAATGGTTTCTGGCATTGGTTCCGTGGCTCAAAATTGACAAGGCTTTCTCTTCAGGTTGTAGGATGTTTGCTCATAAGCCATCACTTCAATATTCACGGCAGGAAGAAAGGGTGGCGGGGGGAGGCAGTCATATACAGCATCACTGATGTCTGTCCTTGTATCAGAAAAGCAGAAACCCCCCTGGAGTCTCCCTTCCCCCCTTTACACACACACAGCCAACTTTCCCTTAGTTTCATCATCCAGAATTGGGTCCCGTGACCACCTGTAGTTGCAAAGGAGGCTGGGAAAGTGGGGAACAGGTTGCTAATGATTGTCTTAGATGAAACATGATTCATCATCTGGGCCTAGGCATTACCACCCTGAACAAAATTAGGGCCCTGTTATCAAAGAAGAAGAGACTATAGCTATGGGATAGGTAACAAGTAACGTCTGTCACAATAATTTACCACTTATTGGGAGCCTATATGTAGAAGGCACAGACCTAGTCACCTTACACACATGATATCATTTAGTCTTCACAACACTGTGAAACAGTTATTTGTAAATGTTCTTTGTTCTCTATTCTTTATAAATAAGGAAAGTGAGCCTCACTAAGGCTGTAAGTACCTTGCCCAAGGTCACACAACTAGTAAGGCAGCCTGAGATTTGAGCCCAGGTCTGATTCTAAGCTCACATACTTTCTACAATATCATACTGCCCATCATCTTACCATCTGTCCCTTGGCCATCCTTAATTCTGGCCACAGCATATCCCTGGCCACAACATATCCACAACATATCCCTCCGACTTCATACAGTCTTGATCACAAGCCCTCTCTGCAAAAAATGTAAGCCATTCTGAATCTTAATTTAGAAAATGGCACATGGTCTTCATATATGTCAAAATGTTGGCAATACAACAGTGCACAGAACAAACAGGCTCCTAATCTTTGGGTTTCCATTCTAGTGGGGAAGAACGGCATTAAGCATGTAAAGAAATAAAGATAATTTCAGATAATGAGAACCTTATGAAGAAGATGAAACAAGATAACGTGATAATGAAAAATCTGCAGGCTACATTTGATAAGATGTCTAGAAAAGACTAAGCCCTGATTGCTAGAAGTAATTAGCCTGGTCAAATTCAGGGAAAAGTGAACCCCAGGCAGTGGGCCTAAGAAATGCAAAGGCCCAGAAGCAGAGATGTTTTGTAGGTACAGAAAGTTGGTCAGTGACGTTGGAAAATAATGATTGAGAAAGACATGATAAGAAATGAGATCTGAGGGGAATCTGTATTTTATTCAAAATGCAATGGGAATTTTGATAAGTTTTAAATAAGCAGAGGTAACATGATCCTTTTTTTTCTTTTTAAATCACTGTGGTAGCTGTGAAAAGAGGCTTGACAAGGCATATGAGATGAAGTAAAGATTTCGGTGAGGCGGCTTGGCCAGAGCAGTGCTGGTAAAGATGGGGTAAAGACAGATCGGTCAATATAGATAAACATGATGACACAACTTACCTTTGGGGAAATTTGTTTTGTCATTCATTCCATTTTATCTTGGCTATGCAAACCACTGCGTTTTATCACATTCATATGCATGTGCTCCAATGAATTGCGCCCACTATTTTCTTCTGAAATGCTTTTAGAAAAAAATAAATGCTTTAACACACTGACAAAATTCAGCCAGATACTTAGCATTTTCCCCTACTTGAATGGACTGTATCTGCAGGGCAGTTCTGAGGCAGTCAGTTCATTCAGCATCTGAATTCAGAGCTCTCCCATCTTCCTAGGAAAAACATCAATAATGGTCCATCGCATATCTTTGTATAGATACAGACTTTCAGAGGTTTAGTTTTGCATAATTTGCCATAATGAATTATAAACTTTTCCCTTTTTCTCTGGGTTCATGAAATTAGTCAGGATAATAGAAGTAAGATTCTCCCAGAAACTGTGTGCTGGGGTTAATCAGTGTGTTCCTAATAGGAATTATGAGTAGAGTAACTGAGGAGACACTTATGTCACTTTTGAAAGCATCCATTGTAAATTCACTATGGCTGAATGCAAACTCCTTCTGGAAAAACCATCTTCATTTCATTGCAATGGGAGCTGATAATAGTGCTGGTGTTGCCTAGAGTGCAATTTAGATGACCATTACCCAGCCTACACTATTTTGCTCTTTTGTTACTTAAGCCCTTCAACAACGTCTGGCCAGTCATCCTCAGAATGTGCTTTGTGTACCAAGTTTAAACTTCTTAAATTATGATGGAAAGGAGATATGTAGCAACGGAATGAATTCCGTGCAAATAATTTGAATTTTCATTTTCATTAATGAAGATAATGATGACTTTATCCACAAGGCACAAGGGGAAACCACCAGGGTCTGGCTGCTATCCGGGTAATTGAACAAGGAATGAAACTGGATGACTGAGGCCCAAAGCATTCCAAGCCGGAAATCTTGGGCTCATGGATCTTTTATAGGCTTAAAGACCCTGCTTGAAGGACTTTTAAGGGGAAGGCCTACATTTGGGAATCTTCAGAGGGTTGAAAACAGATCTCCAGGTGATCAATGCAGAGTGAACGTTTTCGGTTACAATATCCAATTAAAACATTCTTGTACAACTGAAGGAAAGGAAAGAAATCAGAAGATGTTTAATGCCTTTTAAATCCAGATAAGTTTAACTATAATAAAAACACATGCCAACTCCTCGACTTCCTGGCCTAATAAGTCCCAGGTATGGTTGTGAAGCCGAATCCAAACTGTAGGAACAATGAATGGAAAAATCTTGGTGCAACTGCAAAGTCTCTATGGTCCCATATTCTGAGTTAGTCTCAGCAGCCAAAACAGTGATGTATAAAATGTTGTGGAAAATGGGTCTTTACTTCCAGACTCTAAGTTCCAAATAAATTTTAAGCATCTCCTGGTCGTTAGGGATTGCTAACCAGTATTTAGATTTTCTATATCACCTTTTGTTAATTAAACAAACATTTTAAAAAAAGAGAGAGCTTCTATTACTTTATGTGTATTTTCAATAGCAACACGCCATATTAGCTTCTGTTTATCACAGACTTCCCTAATCGAGGGGATCTCATTGTATGGCTTTTAGATCTTCTTATTGGTTTGAGAAATATATCTGGTGAACTCAGAATCTCAAATAACTGTTAAGATTTCCTTCTCCACCCCATCTGTCTGCTGCTACTCACTCTTAATCATGCAATTACTCCTTCCTCCACACCCACCCACAGCAATGCTGCTTATGTACTTCGCTGATCTGAAGGCAATAATATTTGTAATCCAACCATGCAACTTTCTCTTTTCGGAAAGCCAAACAAATCACTGCATATTTCTGTGCTTCTCTCTCCTTTTATCAGTGATTTGGGTGTAATCATCCTGGTCACCTACTTTGTTTTCGTGGGTTTGGAGAGGACTGACATTCGTGGAACCTTGTGAACAAAGAAGAAAGCTGCTTAGAAGTGCCTTGAATGACTATTTTCACATGTCTTAACTGCCATAACAAGGAGGAAAATCTTCACAATTTGGAAGGGTTTCTGAAAATTAGCCCCACTGCACCAAACCTTTGATCTTTTGGTCAAACTGTCAATCTCTTGAGAACTCAGCTCTCTTGTGAAATTTCCAGGCTGTTCCCAAAACAACTGGTTGCATAAGTTCTGACAGCCAGACCCTCAAAGCTCCTCTGTGTTTTGGAAATTCCCTAAATAGACTTAGGTAACAATGTCGCTCAGCAGGGGATGGAGGGACGGCGCCGCCCTAGCCTTTCCAATCACACACAGCTCTCTCATTTTTCCTCTTGACATCTCTTTTTTTCCTCCTATTCCCCATATCTCTTTATTGCCCACTCCTCTCCTCTCCTTCGTTTCCTTCTCCCTTCCCTTTCCCCACACACACTTCCAAGCCTGGGATCAGGCTCTGACTTCACCAGCTTTGCTTAGGCAAGTTTGCTGCTTGACCTAAGGATGAAAGATGTTTCCAGGTTTAACTAAAACCCAGGTGAGACATCACATAACACATGGAGTGAGGTTCTGGCTGCCAAGTGCTCCAAGGGCAGTTTTTCTTAACATTGTTTCAAAACTTTTGCTCCAGGGTGCTCCAAGAGGAAGTTAAAAATTGGGTTAAAAATATGTAAGATCTGCCAAGTAATTGAAAACAAATAGTTGGTTTACAGTAAGACCTTGCTAATTTGCACTTTTCTGAAGTGTAAAGTAAAAAGTCTGATTCCTTTGTTCTAATAGCTGGGTATTTTTGCTAAATTGAGATAAATGTAAACTAAAAATAAATAGAATAAACTAAGATATGTACAAGATTATAAATTTAAATTTATAATTTAGTTTAGTGTAGACTCCCTCTCGATTAATGTTAAAAGCCTCACATAAAATTATGCATGCTATTCTATGTTTTTTTTATATCAGTAAATAAGCTTATGCTTGCCAGTTTTATACACAATTATGAGGTATATTTTTTTGCACTGTTTTCTAGTTGTTTTATAAAGTCTTATTTAGATATTGGTCCTACTTGCATATTGTTTATATTCGCACTGGCCTTTGCCATTGCTATAGTTTCATATGTGCCTTTACAAATGTGGTATCTTTAACCTTTTTTGTAAAAGATGTTTTTTGATTTCCTTATGCAGTATACCATTTTTCAGAGAAAAAAAATGATAACTATGAATAAATAACATCTTATTTATTTATATTTATTCATACATTTATCTATTTATTAAATAAAAAATCAATAAGTATAAATAAATATAATAAATTTATAAATTAAAAATACATTGAAATATATAAAATGAAATAAATAGGATTATTGAAAATTTTTATCTATTTAAAGTTTTTGAGGTAAAATCATTAACTGATTCTAGAAACAATGTTAAGTGGGTGACATTTGTCAGTATGTGTTAAGCTGGTGCATATTGTTTGTGAGTTTCCTCCATATTTTCCTCTCTCATTTGTAAGTGATAATCTGTGACATTTTATAATTAGTAGGGTCTCCCGTGTGAGCATATATTAGGAGAAGTCATTGGATCTGAGATTATTCGCTTCAGTTATCACACTAAATTTAAATAGATTAATTTAACAGGCACTTATTTTTTAAAAAGCAGGAAATATTTGGCAACAGAAATCAAATGAAGTTCTTGTTCTAATCAAAATATAATTGGATCAGAATTCCTAAAGATTAAAACTTATCTAAAAAAAAGGCTCTCCCACTGTGTTCCTTCCCACTACAAAGGTCTCAAAGAGGTGTCTGCAATTGTCCCCACTTGCACCTCTTACTGCACTCTTATCTCTTACTCCTGAGGGGGGAAAACATTCGTGGACTATTTTAAGAACTATTATATAGAATAGCTTTTTCAAACAGGTATACTTACTCTTTGGAGTACATGTAGCTTTTCAGAAGACATGCAAACACAGTTTTAAGGAAATCAATTTCCAGATACTCAACTTCCATATCGACTCTTTCCCTAAAACTAATTTGCCTAGGTAGATGTCAGTGAAATATCTGTAGCCCTTCCTTTGCCCATAGCTTGTCTCCCACTTGACAACAGAAAGGTACACCTGTCACCCATTCCTGTTGGTGCACTGCATGGTCCTAAGATGTAATCTCTTGGGTGTCAAACGAACAATTGTAAATATTTGTGTCATCTCATTTGATTGAAACATCATAAACCTCCACCACCTATCACACTATGAAATGCATTCCCACTACAATTTTATTTTTGATATGCAATAATTTAAAAAATTATAATTTATGTATGTTGTTTTTGATCATTTGCACATGAAAAATAACTGTAATAATACAGGAGAAAATTTTAGCTCTTAGAACTCTAAGTTTACAGAAAATTTATCTTCTTTTTTGCAACTTCTAGGCAGAACTAAAATTGTAACAAAAGGAATTTAAACTTAGACATGAAGTTCTTGACTAGAGATTATTAAAAAAACAGAATGGAAATTCTTTTATTTTTGTTGCACAAGCATATGAAAGAGTAATCAATAAAATATACTTAAACAGAAAAATAGATTAAACTGGTATACAATTTTGAGGAGGAGGTGGAATGGAGATACAATTTCCAGGAGGAAAGAGAATAATGAAAAATGTCTAATTGTTAAAGAAGGAATTTTCATGCCTTTAAAAATAGACGATGGTGGTGTAACATTGCTATAGATACATTTAAAAGTGAGGTAACAGTTTCACTTTAAAATTTCAATTTAATGTGCCAGAAATTATATCCTTTGAAACTGTATACATTTACAATTAAACATTTTAGTTATGAACTTTTAAATGTGCAAGGGGGAACCATAATCTCTCAAAATTATCTTAAGGGGCATGAGAGAAAAACAAAGAAGGTCCCCGATCAGGAGAACATGCTCTCCCTTGTGAAACATATTCCTAATGGAAAGAAATCAGACAGGTATGGGAAACACTATGTGGCATTTTTTTTTGTTCTTATAGGAAATATGTCCTGTCTTTCCTCCTTCCACCTGAAGGCTCCCACTAAAAAAAAAAAAAAAAAAAAAAAAATTCAAAGTAGCCTCTTTTCCTTCTGTTCTAAGTGGATCTTAATTTCTGAAATGGCAAGAAAATATAAATGGATTCCGTAGGTTACACTACATCAGAAGAGCTTCTAGTAATTCCAAGTGACTGAATTAACCTTGTGCTTCCCAACCTAAGCGTCTATCGACAGATGAATGGATAAAGGAGATGTGGCACATATATACAATGGAATATTACTCAGCCATAAAAAGGAACGAAACTGAGTTATTTGTAGTGAGGTGGATGGACCTAGAGTCTGTCATAGAGAGTGAAGTAAGTCAGAAAGAGAAAAACAAATACCGTATGCTAACGCACATATATGGAATCTATAAAAACTGTACTGATGAACCTAGTGGCAGGGCAGGAATAAAGACACAGGCGTAGAGAATGGGCTTGAGGACACAGGGCGGAAGGGGAAGCTGGGACAAAGTGAGAGAGTCGTATTGACATATATACACTACCAAATATACAATGGATGGCTTGTGGGAAGCTGTTACATAGCACAGGGAGATCAGCTCGGTGTTCTGTGACGACCTAGAGGGGTGGGATAGGGAGGGTGGGAGGGAGGCTCAAGAAGGGGGGGATATGGGCATATATGTACACATATAGCTGATTCACTTTGTTGTGCGGCAGAAACTAACACAACATTGTAAAGCAGTTATACTCCAATAAAGATAAAGAAAATTAAAAAAACTACCTCGTGCTTCCCTTATGTTCAACCAAATGCCAGTAGCCAACAAAACACTGTGCCTAGCAGCAGGGTACTAACATCCTATCTGAATGAAATCAGGTTAATATATACATCACATACAGACTTGAGTAAGGAAAAAATACAGAAAGTGGTGGAAAGGATACTCATGGAAGGAAGAGACTTAGACCCAGCTATGACAGTACAAAGATATGGGAGCTGATGGGATACACATGTTATTCGTGTGTGTGTGTGTCTGTGTTTACTTTCCCCCTACACTGCCTACCTATCTGCTATGGACTGAATGTTTGTGTTCCCCGCATTCATATGTGAAATCTGATTCCTCAATGTAACCATATTTGGAGGTGGGGCCTTTGGGAGATAATTAGGTCAGGAGTTGTTGGGAGTACGTGAAGAATGGAAGAGAAAGGAAATGCGAAATGTAAGACGCTAGAAGCCCGTCTGAAGAGCACTGTCCCAATCACCAGTTGTATAAACCTGTTAGCTTCTCCTCAATGATTTGTTTTTCATAGATGTCTGGTCAACATGGGCATTCTTTCCTGGCAGGAATGTAATGCAGCATGTACAGTTATAGACACATCATACATTATTTTCTGATGGGAACTGTGAGAAACAAAATACTAGAATGATCAGAATTCCTGTGATTCCAGATCACAAACTGGGAGCAGTAGTAAAAACAGTGAGTATGACTGTGTATTAAGCCACAATTGTATTCATCTAAACCAGGAATAATAAAAAACAAATTCCAGTCAACTAAGCTAAAAGAGAGACTGAGATATTTTTCTCTTCTTTCTGTAGAAAATATTACAAAGTCATTTTAATATGAAAAGGCCATCAAAGAGTATGCAGTCAAAAATGTAGGAAGAAAGCAAAGTGGTATGTCAGGCAGTCAATTATTAAAAAATATTATGTTCTGTTACTCGATTTTGTGATGTCTGTAATATTGAACATCTTTAAAAGTTATTTGGGGGATTTCTTTTCTCTTTCTAAATACATCCTCAATTTTTGCTTAATTCCTCACATTGTAGAAGCTCCCTGCTTCACTAAACCCCATTTGCTCGGCTCCCTAAGGCCATGCCTCATCAATAGAACACAAATGATTCTGCTGCCTCTTGGCTCCTGTTCAAAGTGACATCATGAGCTTTGCCTCCTGATTGTGAGGAACAATCGTAGAATTGCTCTAATAATAGGTAAACATTATGAACATGTATTTCGTTTTCTTCAACAGAGCTAAACAAAAGCTCACTCTCTGAATTTCCAGATGCACTTAAAATGAAATAATAATGTTGGTCCAGTCTTGCCCTACTTTAAATTAATTACTCCAGGAAGAGGCATTAAACCTTTCAGGCACCAGTGAGCATAAATGCTTTAGTACCCCAGACCATACACCCTCTTTTGATTGTCTGAGACACAAGGAAAGGTAAGCTCAGTAAATTAGGCTATTTTATGATCCATTTAAATAATCTGAAAAGGAAATTAATACTTTTATTACTTTCTGTAAGTGAAAAACTTCCTTAAAAATCTGTAAGAGTTCTTTATGTTATAGTGGTTGGGACTCCCAGAGCCAAAACATGGCTCCAGAGAAATAATGGAAGGTCGGGGAAAGGATGCATGGTCACACCAATCAAAATGGAATAAACAGGGAGGTCTAGAAACTAATTTGGGGCTGAAGAAAATCATCTCTACCAAAGTCAAGAAAATTCACTTGATTAGATATTAGGCCGTCATTTAAAAATAAAATATTTCTTAGTCTTTTTGAATAATATGAATTTTTGCTGGGGGTGTTGAAAGGATGGAGAAGGAATCTGGAGAAAAACATGGTGTTTGTGACCTCCACCCCACATTGCTACCATCAGTACTTATTATGTGAGAAACACTCTGTTAATTACTTTGCAAACACTGTGCTCAAACTTTAAATGCTCACAACAGATGAGTAGAGAAAGTTAAAATATTTTAATTGGATAGAAAAGGAAACGAGGAGCCTCCCTGGTGGCGCAGTGGTTAAGAATCCGCCTGCCAATGCAGGGGACACGGGTTTGATCCCTGGTCCGGAAAGCTCCCACATGCCGTGGAGCAACTAAGCCCGTGTGCCACAACTACTGAGCCTGCGCTCTAGAGCCCTCGAGCCACAACTACTGATCCCGCATGCCACAACTACTGAAGCCCGTGCGCCTAGAGCCCGTGCTCTGCAACGAGAGAAGCCACCGCAATGAGAAGCCCGTGCACCGCAACAAAGAGTAGCCACCGCTCACCGCAACTAGAGAAAAGCCCGTGCACAACAACAAAGACCCAATGCAGCCAAAAATACATAAATTAATTTTTTAAAAAAAAGGGAAATGAGGGTTATTTCTCTTATCTTTTACCTGTTGCTGCCTCCATCTGCTCCAGCCATGCTGGCTTCCACTCTGTTTCTGACACACAAAGCACACTCCAGTCTCAGAGCCTTTGAATGGGCTGCTCTCTCTGCCCAGGACACTGGCCCCTAGATTTCCATAGGTCTCACTCCTTTACTCCATTGAAAGATCTCTGTTCAAATATCACCCCTATCTGAGAGCCCCTACCCCATAACTCTTTGTCCCATTACCCTGTTTTATTTTTCTTCTTAACATGTCACAGATATTGTGTTCCCACTAAATGTCCTCAAGAGCTAATGGACGTTTGGAGATGGGAATTAATCATTGGATAGCTGAAAAGGAACACAGTATTTAGCAATTAGCAAACTCTACAAATGTGTCATACAAATGTTGGCTTCCAATCTGATGCTTTGTACTATTTTACATGAGAGATTTTCAAACACAGCCCACAACTAGCTCTTAACTGGCGATACCTCGTCAAGTTCTTCTATAAGCTAGACATTATTCCAGTGATTTATTTCCTTATATAATACCATTTATATCAGTCAGGGTCCCAATAAGTATCAGTTGGTATAATCAAATTAAGAAAACTCTAGGGAATTCCCTGGTGGTCCAGGGGTTAGGACTCGGCGCTTTCACTGCCAGGGCCCAGATTCAATTCCTGGTCAGGGAACTAAAATCCCGCAAGCCACACCACGTGGCTGAAAGAAGAAAACTCGGGGAATTTTTAAGGGACTATTTAAATGATTTAATAGTTTTGTAGGGCTGCTGTACAGCAAACTAGGTAGCTAAAACAGAAGAAATTTATTACCGCATCGTTCTGGAGGCCAGAATCCCAAGATCAAGCCCTGTTGACAGGGTTGGTTCCTTCTGAGGCCCATGAGGAAGACTTTATTCCATGCCTAGCTCCTAGCTTCTGGTGGTTTGCTGGCACTCTTTGGCATCCCTTGGCTTGTAGATGCATCACTCTGATCTCTACCTTCATTTCACATGATGTTCTCCCTGTGTGCATGTCTCTGTGTCTTTTTCTAAGAACACAGTCATATTGAACTAGGGCCCACATTAATGACCTCATGTTAACTTGACCATTTGCAAAGAATTTATTTCCAAATAAGGTCACATTCATAGGCACTGGAAGTTAGGACTTCAACATCTTTTTAGGGGACATGATACAACCCATAACACATGGTATAGATGGAATATAGGGAATTGCACTGTGTACTGCAGTAACCTGTAGTTAGGACAGCAGAGCTGTTACTACCTCTAGGCCTCAAAGGATGAGGAGAGGGTCTGGATACTAGCAGGCTGTCACAGAAAAGCAGTGACCTTTGGTTGAGCAACAGAGCCAGCTTCAGATGACCCAAGAGGGAGAGAGCTCTGACCTCATTTTCCTCCCTTTTTCCAAGCTTCTGCCAGGGCTTCCCACTGGCTCAACCCAACCAGAAGTCAGACAGCAAAGGACCTTTTTGCTGTAACATTTTAGAAACATTTCTAACTTTAATGTAACCTTATTGTTTTCAGTTTTTGGTCTTTTGCATTTTCAAGAGGAATTTAGCTTTTTTTTCTTCCAGTTTTAATGAGACATAATTGACATACAATACTGTATAAGTTTAAGGTATGCAGCATAATAATTTGACTTACATACATTATGAAGGGATTATCATGGTAAGTTAGTGACCATCCATCATCTCATATAGATACAAAATTAAAGAAATTTTTAAAATTACATAATGATTAGGGAATCAACCCAAGAAGATATAACAATGTAAATATATATGCACCCAACATAGGAACACTAAATACATAAAGCAAATACTAACAGACATAAAGGGAGAAATTGACAGTAACACAATAATGCAGGGGACTTTATAACACCCCGTTTACATGAACAGATAGATCATCCAGAGAGAACAATAAGGAAACACTGCCCTTAAATGACACCCTAGACCAAAAAAAAAAATATATATATATATATACATATATATATATATATATATATATATATATATATATATATAAAACATTCCATTAAAAAGCAACAGAATACATTTTTATCAAGTGCACATGGAGCATTCTCCAGGATAGATCACATGCTAGTCCACAAAATGAGTTTTAGTAAATTTAAGAAAATCAAAATCATATCAAGCATCTTTCCTGATCACATTAGCAGACTAAAAATCAACTACAAGAAAAAAAAATGCAAACATGTGGAGGCTAAACAATATGCTACTAAACAACCAATCGATCACTGAAGAAATCAAAGAAATAAAAAAATACCTGGAGACAAGTGAAAATGAAAACACAATAATCCAAAATCTATGGGATGCAGCAAAAGCAGTTCTAAGAGGGAAACTTATAGCAATACAAGCCTACCTCAAAAAACAAGGAAAAAATCTCAAACAACCTAACTTTACATCTAAAGGAATTAGAAAAAGAACAACAAACAAAACCCAAAGTTAATAGAGTGAAAGAAATCATAAAGATCAGAGCAGAAATAAATGAAATAGAGACCAAAAAACAATAGAAAAGATTAATGAAACTAAAAGCTGGTTCTTTGAAAAGATAAACAAAACTGATAAACCTTTAGCCAGACTCATCAAGGAAAAAAGAGAGGACCCAAAATCAATAAAATCAGAAATGGTTTCCACTAGCTTTGACAATGTCTATTTTATTTTTCTTTTATTGGTAGAAAGAAAATGCAGGGCTTAAGAGGAATAGCTAGATGAATAAAGAGGAGGTTTCTCTCCTCACTTGCACTGGCTTGATCAGCTTATCTGCCAACAGGATCTTATCTGGAGTTCTGGCTCCACCATTTACTAGATGGTTGGAAATGACATGCTTGCCAAGCATGTTTGCTCTTGTGTGAAATGAGGAGGACTGGAGGTGAGACCAGGAAATTGATAATATTGTATGTGATGTGACTTCTCCCATAATCTCTCAGATCTTCAGTAAAACCACTAAACTAAGGACATATTTTGAGAAAGTGGACTCTGTGTTTGGATGATGCAGGATGAATCCAAAGCAAGGCAGAGAAAACGATGAGAGAGAAAGCCATTAAGAATTCCCAGAAATTGTAGAGATGGCTCTGAACTTGCACAGGTACCAAACTGGAATTTTAAACCAAGCTGATCTAAGTCTCCAAGGGATAGTAGGGCCTCAGCTGACAGCTGAGATACACTTAAGAATCTCTAGGGATTTTTATACTTCAAAATTTCCCATTCAAGTTTTTCATAATCTTTATAGTCAAGAACTTCATGTCTATATTTAAATTCCTATTGCTGCAATTTCAGCTCAGTCTAGTAGTTGTAGTAATAACCATAATAGCTGCCAGGTATGAGCAATAGAGTCAGACTGTCTGGGTCTGAATCTCAGCTATACTACTTATAAGCTCAGGAAAGTTACTTAGACTCATTAAACTACAGTTTCTTCTTCCACAAAATGGGATTACAATGTCTATACCCACCATAAGGCTGTTGTGAATATCAAATGTGTTAGCATATATAAAAACTTAACAGAGTATCTAGTACAGAGTAAGTGATTGATAATGTTTGTTGTGATATCATTACCATATGTTATGTCAAACATTCTGCTGTTTTACGCAAATTATCACATTTAATTCTCACAGTTCCCTTCAGAATTAGCTGTTATAATCTCCATTTTACAGATAAGGAAATCAAGGTACAGAAAACTTAAATTTAAATAAATGGTAATTTTGTATGTGTCCCTGCTGTATTTATTATGGGATCAATGTGATCATGGAGAAATAAATGTTTAATAAACAAAATAAATATTAATATTTTATAAAATGTAAATATTTTAATTACAAAGTAATTAAATAAATGAATGAATAATTTTTTTTCCTCTGACTTTTCACAGAACCCAGAGAAAGGAGAGAAATAATTTTGTCTTAATTATGTCATTTTTTAATGTTCACTACACTCTCAAACTAAGGGTTTAAGTGCCAATTTCATTAATGTTCCATTTTCTTTTTCTTTCAGAGAAGCAATAAAAATATTTACAAGAAAGAGATATAAACCATGTTGCTTTCCAAACTCCAACACCTTGACTTTTTCTTTTCTTGGTTCTTCTACAAGCAGCCTTTGGAATATAATGTATGCCAACTGAAACAAAGTTTCAAAATAAATTAAAAATATAATTTTGCTATTTCTGAATCAAATAGTCTATAAAAACTCTAATAAATAGCATCCACTTTTCCTTTCTCACTAATATTATAAATCTATTCTCAAAAAAGTAATATAATATCCTTGGCATAATTTTCCTGCAAAAGTCCATACCCTTTCTGGCTCATGATTTCTTTACCCTTTGGGTATTTCCAATTTTTTTCTCAAAATGCATTTTAACATTACTTAAAACTAACATTAAATTATCTAAATGGTACTGCCCCTGACCATATTCTTTCTCTGTTTTGGAGATGGGTCTATAATATGAAGTTAGTATTAAATCTTATGGTCATAGTTTTACTTAAGCCAGTCCTTGCAGATACAGAATTTTCTGCTGAGATAGTCATCTGAACATAATCGTTGTAAAATGTTCACATTTCCCATTTCTTGCCTACTACTGATTCTTATCTTCTGCTATTTTTGCAAGTAATTCTTTACTATTAAGTAGTTCAAATTCTTCCTTCCATTTGATCCAAGAATGTAGTGAGAAGTAAGCCTGTGGTGGCATGTATAATGATCTTCTGGGCCTCGAAGTATACTCTGCCAGCTTCTAGGCCATTCTGCCCCTTTCCACTAACTAGTCCATCCCATGATAATAAAAAGTAAAGTATACAATGTAGTCTAGAGGGCGTGAGATCTAAAAGGTCAGAGATATAGACTTGACACTTCTATTGTTGTGTAGCCTTTAGTGAAAGATCAATTTCTTCAAAATTCAGTTTATTCAACCTTCAATGACAGTGCTGTCTTCCTATTTTCCTGAGATCCTAGACAGGTGAAGAGCTTTAACTTCCTTAGATGAAAGTTGCAAGTTGAAGTACAATAGAGCAACTCTTCTCCTCTCCAGAGACTGATATCCCCCAGCTGAAGGGCCTTTTGTTTGGCCTCTCTTTTCGCCCACCTGCAGCATTCAACAGTGGTCTCCACGTGCTGTTCCTCAGATGCTCCCCTGCCTTAATTTCTGTGACAGTGTGCTCTCAGTTTTCTACCTATCTGTTGGATTTCTCCTCCTCCTTCACTTTCCTCACGGTGAGTACTACCTAACTTTTACACCTTTGTTCCCACACTCAACAAACAGGCACAGAGGTGAAGATACAGAGGTGGGTGGCACCATCCTTGTCCTCAGGTGGCTTTTAGGCTGGTAGAAAGAGACGAGCATGAACTAATGTATGATCAGTGACTTTGAGTTCTCTCAAGTATGGAATTATTTATCCTTCTCTCACTACTACTTAGGGGGAAAAAAAAACTACTGTGTATCACTGGTTAAAACATCTCATAGCAATATTTATCTCCCCTGTCCGACTCTTGGTGAGTTGGATTCACAGAAACAGAGAGTTTCAGAGGCAGCCCTCTGTTTTCAGATAAGTGAACTGAACCTAGAGAGAGAACAACCTGCTGACAGTCACACAGCTTGTCAGTGGCAAGACAGGACCAGAACCAGAATTCCCAGTTTCTACTTCTCCTACTGTTAGACCCTGTAGCTGCTCTTTGTGGGCTGAATTTTCTGTGTTACTCCATAAGTAACTCTATACTCAATGGAGTAATGATTTGGTATTTCCCTCCTGTTCCACAGAGGGTGATGCATGCCCTACAGATCTGAAGAGGGACAAAAATCCACACCTCTCTTGACAGTTTATGGAAGATTTACTCTGAAAGCCAGTGACCTCTGGACCCAAGCCTGGAGAAGCGGTTCTGAGTCCATTAAAATTCATGCTCAAAGTCTGATGGTTCATATGGGAGCTGCCGTAACAGAAATCATTCCTGAGGTCACATGGTGTGTTAACCTCCTTGCTCCTCGTCACCGTGATGACGGCTCAGATAAACATTCATGGATGTAATGAATCCTCAGCTAGAGAGGAAAGTCTATCTGGGAAGAGGAGGAATGACCTTCCCCCTCAATGCTGCCTGATGTGGGAGACAGTAAAGAAGAGCAAATATTGACAGAAACCTGATAATATTTGCCTTTCTGGTGGTCAAGACGACATCCAGACATTCTGTGGCCAAGTCGAGAACTGCAAGAAATAAAAAAGGAAGAGAAGGGAAGGGGAAGGGAAAGCAAGAAAGAGAGAAAGAAAAAGGAAGGAAGGGAAGGAGGGAGGGAGAGAGAGAAAGAGAGAGGGAGGGAGGGAGGAAAGAAAAGAAAGAGGGAAAAGAAAAGACAGAGAGAAAAGAAGACAGGAAAGAAAGGGAAAAAAGAAAATGGCAAGAAGGAAAACTGTTTCACCAAACTGACGCCTGTCAGATAAAAGAGATTGGGGCTATAAATTCCTCCCAGCGTTTCTAATGGGATTTTAATACAGCATTTGGCCATCATCTTTTTTTCATTCCTCTAATGACATACATGCCCAAAGTGTAGCCACGGAGCCTCTGAACTCTGTATATTTCTGTAATACACAAAGAAAACAGCCGTCACATCCATTTTAAGGAACTTTTAAATACATTACAGTGAGGTCTATAGGCCCCGGATCCAAAGGGACCTGTACAAAGCCTGTCTGTACATCATCTGTGACGGCCCTGAATTCCAGCCAAAGCAGGTTTTTTTTTTTTTAAATAATAAAATAAAATACTGTGTTTTTTTAAAGGAACATTATATTTTTAAACTGGAAATAATTGTATTTTGTATCTTATGTGGCATCTGAAAGTGATTTAGTTGAACAATGTGGTTTCTGATTGGTATTTGAATTGGTTCCAGAACATTTTTCATAATAACCATCTTAAAGATCCCAATTATCTGATCCTCTTTCCCTCCTTCACATGGTTTCATAGGAGGTTTCCAGAGAGAGAGAAACCTGCAGGGGCAGGCAAGCCAACTCCTGTCTAGCTAAACAGTGTTTGCCTACTAGGCTCAAAGGGAAGGGCCTGCTTGTTATTCTGAGTGGTTCAGGATGCATTTATGGCTCAATAAAGGAGGCCTTGGCATAACCAGAATAATTACTTACTCAAACAAGCCTATAAATCCAAAGGCTTGACCCAACAAAAAGACAAACAGGGAACTTTTTTCTTTTAGTGTTAACAGGTAAATCTAGTAAAGTGTTATTTAGATTTCTATAAAATCAGCTCTTGGTGCAAAATGAATGGTTGATTTCACCAGGTGGGCAGAAAAATCAATTCCCCAGGGTTAGAGGGGCTAAGGGAAAGCAGTTCTGTGAAATATGAAAGAATGCTCATCCATAAGTGGACCCAGCCTCATTAGTAACATGCGGGAATTGCTGTATGGTGGTGGAGAAGGCAGGCCCTGAAATCACCTGGATCTGAGGCAGTCTCTACCACTACTGAACGCTATCACCCAGGGCACTGATCCAAACTCTCTGCATCTCATTTGTAAAGTGGAAACAATGTAATAACTTTTCAAGTTTCATTGGAAGAAATGAATGGAATAACACACATGAAGGGCTTAGAACAATACCTTATAGATAGTAGGACATACAATAAATTGTAGCTCATTATTATAACTAATGGAATCTTATTGCAGTAAATAGTACCTTTTATAATTACATATATAAATAAGGAGAATATAAATAAATAAATAAATAAAATTTTTTAAAAACACAAAAAAGTGATAATGAGAATAAATATTTTTGAGTGCTAAGTGTCAGCACATAGTGCCTGACACTATACTAAGAATTTCCAATGTTATACCTCCTTTAATTCTCTCAAGGTAAAATTCCTATCTAAGGAGCAGAGTCTGGTAAGTGGCAGAACTAGAAATAGGCTGCCAGATTTAGCAAATAAAAATAGGATACCCAACAAAATTTTAAATTCAGATAAACAAGAAATAATTGTTTTTAAAAAAGTACATCCCAAATATGGCATGGAACATACTTACATATCTGGTCACCCTAAACTAGAAATCAAGTCCTCAGATCTACTTTAAGCCCACGCTCTTTTTTTCTTCACCATACAAAGTTATATCCAGAATATAACTGATTCCTTGTATATTTAATTCTCTAGTGTTTTTTTTTTCCCCAACCAGAAGGTTCTTCGGTTAAAAAACAATCCGAAATTGTATCTGGTTACTAACTATCAGGGAAAGTAAAAATGCTTAAGGCAAATAAGCTAAACCAGGGCAGCTGGCTGGAGGGCTGGTACATCAAGAGTTATAAATCAAGCCCTGTGTTCTCTTGAGATTATGATCTTAAAGTATGTCAGCAATTATTAAAAACCCTTAAAAACAAAGTGGCAAAACAACATTTAATGTTGAGAAAAAAAATTTTGCACCATAACTTGCAGCTATAAATTGTACTTTAAAATATTTTTTCTTAATGATAAAAATTAACAATCTGATTCATTTATTCAACAAAAATTATCGATTGTCCTTATGTCAAGGCGCTATGTAGATGCTGAATGAACAAAAATAGACACTGTCCTCACACTCACAGAACTGACACTCTAGCAAAAGGGACATAAATTAATTAAATAAGCGCACAAAAAACCAAAATGTTACAGTCATCACAAGATCTATGAAGGAAAAGTATGCGGAGAGACACACCTATAATAGGAGGACTTGAGTTCAGAAAGGACTTTCATGAAATAGTATAACCTTAGCTAAGATCTGAAGGATGAATAGAATTTAATTAGGAGGTTTAAATGACAGGTACCCGTGTGCTTTACTCATACTCCTACACTGGAATTGTCTTCAAATGTTATGAGAGAGAAATAAACATTTATTGTCTTGAGCCATTATATGTTTGGGTCTAACTGTTGCTGCAGACTAGTCTACTATAACCAGTACATTGCATCTTCTGCCTCACCTACCCACGATGTTGTCCATGCCTCCCGTCTCCGCATCACTGAATAGATCTTTCAGTTCCTCATGCTTGCCATGCTCTCTTCTTCCACGGTGTCCTTGCAATTCCAGGTTAGGGGTTGTGTTGAGTGATCCTGGGGAACCCACTGTCAGAGATTGATGCTATGCTGATATTACGCTATCTATTACTCTATCATCTTCAACACGTGGCTTTCAAGGTCATCATAAGTTTTGCATCCCAATCACCTGGTAGGATCATGGGAGGTTTTTATGGGCCAGGCCTGAAAATAGCAGAGTATCATTTTTGCTCTCATTCCATTAGTTAAGTTCAGTCACATGGTCACCCCTAACAGTCAGGGAGTCTGGGAAATGTAAACCATCTATGTTACAGGAGAAGAGAAATGGGTGTTATTAACAACTTGCAGTCTCTACCATGAGCAGGTGGGTCAGGCGACACAGGGTCTTATAAGCCTTGTTAAAGAATTTTGGTTTTATCTCAAGACCAATGGAAGTCCAATAAATGGATTTTAGCAGAAAGGAGTGACGTGATCAAATTTGTATTTTAAAAAGATGATTCTGGCAACAAATTGTAGAACAGATTTGGAGAGTACTGAGTGGTTGTGGGGATATCAGTTAGGAGGATATTATAGCAATCCAGGTAAGAAATCATGCTAGCATGGAACAGGGTAGTTAGTGGTGCTAGAAATGGAGAGAAATAGATGGATGCAATAATATCATGCAACAAAGCATTGACCACAGAACAACAGGCAAATATATGATGTCTTTTCTTTGTTAAACTATTTTATACTTCTTGTCATCTCCTTGACTCTTCCTTAGTTTCTTTTGTACCAGTAGGTTCCTTGATCAGCATCAATAACAATGAAGATATAAGTAAGAATCATCATAAGGAACTCCTCAAATCTGAAAAACATTATCAAAAGGGCTTTCAGAGCCTCTCTACAGATTCTCTGGGGTGTGAAGTGGTTCAAAACAGCCTGATTTTGTTTAATACCATGCATATAAAATAAAGTATAAAAATAAGAAAAAAATACTAGAATGTGCATTCTGACAGGGAATCAAAAAATATAGAACTTGTGTTACTTTTTGATTGTTTTCTTATTCATAAAATGAGGACAGTAATACCTGCACATTCTACCTCTAGGGATTTGGTTGTTGTGATAATCAAATGCCATAGAGATCACATCTACTGAGGTGCACAGTGGTTCATATTAACAGGGCTCCCTGGTGTTTGAAGTTTCTATAATTGCTTGCTCTAACTATTTACAGAGACGTTCATTAGAGTATTTGCACATGAAATTTAAAAAAATGCATGTTCAAAAGCCTGTTCATTCTTTTCTTGTTTTTTACTGCTACCTAATATAAGAGTAAGCAAAAGTTACTTGCCTAGTATAATAGCCTAAAAAACACAAGACATATAAGCTTGTTATCCAGTGTACAGTTTAATGGGAGAGTTGAGAGTTTGGTGGTTGTTTTTACTGGTGTAAAAGAGGAAGGCTGCTTAACCCTCTAGATGAAAATGATCTTTCTCACAGCTACTGAACCTTGGTTTTTCCCTTAGTCATCTAACAAGCTAAAAATAGTAATAGGAAACACATTAAATACCAAACAGCATTCCAAGTAACATATGTAAATACACACACACACACATACACACATCTATACATACATATATAAACACACCTCTCACCTGCATACTATGCGGAAGGTATTATTATTACCATCTCCATTTTTCAGGTGAAAAAACTGAGGCACTGAGAGGCTCCGAAACTTGCCCAGAGTCATAAAGCTAGTTAATAGCTGAGCCAGACTTCAGACTCAGGCACTGTGACTTCAGAGTCCATGCTCTTTCTCCCATTTTGCTGCCTCTTTATAATTTACTAAATGCTGAATTAAGTGCTATACTCTGCCCCTAACAAGATTATCCTAATTATAGTTATTGCATCTTTTTCTCTAAAGAATTTTCACTAACAGTACTCTAACTAAATTACTCCAAGAATTACCATTCACTTGGCCCCATAGCTATTCAACGAGGCCAGTAAGATAATCCCACATGGGTGGGGGAACTGGAAAACTCCACAACAAACTGCAGCCAGTTAAAGTCTTGCCCAGCAAGGAGCAGGTTGCCACCACAAAGTTATTCCATCAGGGTGATGAATTCCAGGGCCAACAGAAGTGCAGAGATAAGGAAGTAAGGATTCCTGCCGTCCTTTTCTAGAGTCCAGTGTCTTGGATGTTGGTAGAGAAGGCAGTACTTGAATTGAATCTTGGAAGTGGAGTAGATGCTCACTGAATTGACCAAGGGGAAGTGATTCCAACTAGAGCGAAGGAACAGAAAAATAATCCAGGAAGGAGAAAGCAAGGAAGAGCAAGGGTGTGGAGAGTAGAGATCAAGTAAGAGGGGAGGCTGGTAGGAGTCAGGTCATGGAGGGCTTTATGGAACTGAGGAACCTTATTCCGTGTAGCTCCAAGGAGCCATTGAAGGGTTTTGAGCAGATGCCTGATATGTTTAAAATATTAGGGGAGCTACCAGGTTTAGGGAAAGATCATTGTTTCAGCATTGGACTTTCTGAGCTTGAGAAACTCAAACTGAGGGAAATCCAGTGGAAATGTTCTGTGGACAAATAGACATGAGTTCTAGTTTAGAAGAGAGAGGTTGGCTGGAAACAGATTTGGGACACCACTCCAGTTAGCTAGCAGTTGAAGCCATGACCATACAAGAGATTTCCCAGGTGGGTATATACCAGGAGATTTTAAAAAGGAGAAAGATTAGGACCCTGAGGTCTACATTTGAGGGTGGGGACATGAAGGATGAGCTTGAGGAGAAGCAACAAGTCAGGAGAATTACATGGGCAGGGCATAAGCCAAGGGAGGAGAAAGCATTATTAAAAAGGGTGTGGGCAAAGATGTCAGATGTCTCAGGGAGGTCAAATGAGGTAAGGGCTGAAAAGCCCTTCCTATTTCAATGGAGTGGCAGGGCCAGCTCTTAAGATCAGGAGGTGAAAAGTGAACATGAGGTTAGGAGATGAAATGAGAGAGCAGCTGGAGAAGATTCTTCTGAGGAAGGAAATACAGAGGCTGCAACTTGGCAACCATTCTATGTTCTGTTCCTCAGTGGCCCAGTTTCTTTAAGAGACTGGGAAGTGGCATTGAGTTACATAGCCTTTGTTTCTCTGACAGCCTCTTAGAACAGATCAGGGTTAGAGACACCCCCTCCCAGTTGGAATTTCACTTGGGATTCCAGCAACCAGCATTTAAGGTTATCTTCCAAACCCCTAAACTAGGCAACATGACACATTGGACTCTCCTTTGGGACTCACTTATGTAATATGTGATGAGAACATATCAGTGTCCCAAAATTCAGGTCTTAGGTGTGTCAGGGGCACATTGACTGAACTGAGTCTTTCCATTGTTATAACACCCTGGTGATTATTTTTATTTTCCTCAGGGTTTATTAGTAAGTTTAGTTCTAATAATCATGCAATATCAGGGGTATTAGATAAGACAAAGCTCTTTAAAGGAACCCAAATCTATAAAGACTTCCCCACTAGAATTTCACCATATTTAAAATTTCATGGTTTGTTATCTTGACCCCTCCTCTTACTTTTGGTGTGATCTTGGACTTGTCACTTAACCTCTCAGGATCTCAAGTGACCTCATCTGTCTAAAAAGGGAACTGGACAAGATGCTCAGTAAAACCACATTATTCTACACCAGGGGTCAGCAAACCGTTTTGTAAAAAGCCAGATAATAAACATTTTTGGCTTTGCAGGCCATGCACACTCTGTTGCTACTACTCAACTCTGCTGTCATAACGAAAAAGCAGCCACAGACAATGTGTAAACAAATGAGCATGGCTGTGTTCCAATAAAACTTTATTTACAAAAACAAACTGGGCTGGATTTTGCCTTCAGGCTGTTGTTTGCCAACGCCTGTTCTAAACATTAAAATTAAGTCCTGGACTTCCCTGGTGGTGCAGTGGTTGAGAATCTGCTTGCCAATTCAGGGGACACGGGTTCGAGCCCTGGTCTGGGAGGATCCCACATGCCGCGGAGCAACTAAGCCCATGAGCCACAACTCCTGAGCCTGCGCTCTAGATCCCACGAGCCACAACTACTGAGCCCACGTGCCACAACTACTGAAGCCCACGCGCCTAGAGCCCAGGCTCCACAACAAGAGAAGCCACCGCAATGAGAAGCCCGCGCACCACAGTGAAGAGTAGCCCCCGCTCGCCACAACTAGAGAAAGCCTGCGCGCAGCAATGAAGACCCAACACAGCCAAAAAACAAATTAATTAATTTTTAAAAAACTCATTAAAAAAAATTAAGTCCTTCAATTTATAAAGTTAAGCCTCTTAGAATCACCCATTAAAATACTCATATCCCAGAAAAGGTAAATTATGCAGCTCTTGTCAGACATTATGTGAGGGGAGCCACAAAATGTAACTCACACACTGCAAATGAGAAAAGCAGAGAAATATAAGGGTTAGTATTTTATGGGTAAACAATCTGATTTTCTTCAAAATGTAGGTGATAAAAATATACTAAGAATCCATTCAAACTTAAAATTCAGTTTGATCCAAAAATTTAAACAATCTATTTTAGAAGTAGTTAACATCTTTTTGTTACATCTTTCTGTAACAGCTTTGAAAGCCTCTTTCCCCCTGCATAAAGACAGTGCTATATGAATGAATGAAGAGGAGGAGGAGGACTTGTGGGACCTCAGGGTCCATAAGGGAAGAACAGGGGGTCCTCAGGAGCAATGCCCCCTCCTTCTGTCTCTGGGATACCATCCATGTCAACACGGGTGCTCCCTGCCCTGCTGGCATTCAACAGCTGAGGTCTGTGGTCAGTGTAACTTGCCATCTAGTCAGTCTTAGCTTGGGCTTGGCAGGGCTCAGAGGTGATCCTTGGCTGACTCTGCCTCACCTCCACTCTTATTGGTATTAAAGACCCCTTTGAGGTCTGGCTGTGACTATGATTAGGCCCTGGTTTAAGAGGTCTGCTTTGCAACGCTTGCTATATAAACCATTTCACCCCCTCCATTTCTTAGCCAGATTCTCAGCTCTTTTTGAAATTTGTCAATGCACATGGGACCAAGCATGGCTCAGGAAAAGGTCAACTTCAGAGCCTTTCTCTGCCTGAGCTTGCTGCATCATCAGGTCTGTGTGACTCTGACCCAGCTTGGTTTAAAGCAGCCACGAAGGTGGCCTCCTCCCCAGTCCCAACTTGTTTCTTGGAGTTCCCTTCAATTTACCTAACAGTAAAGGAGGAGAGAGATGTCTGACTGCTTTACTGCTTTTCTCTCTCTCCCCTTATTCTCCTTCTCACAATCTCTGGAGTCAAAAGAAGCTGACTTTTCCTAGATTGCTCATTCATTTTACCTTTCTCTGCCATGGAGCCGCCTAAACATCATAGCAGAAGACCTATCTTTTCTATGCTGGAGGAGTAGTCTCAGAGCATAAGCCCTCCAGGCTAAGTTGTTACTAAAAGGGAGCAATGAAGGGATTTGGAGAAAACTTTCTTAATGCCAGGTTGGCCCTCCAGCCTACTGTTTTGTTCAAAATCTATTTTGTATGTTAGAAGCTGGCTGATCCCTATCTTTCTCATTGAATTCCTTATGCCACAAATTATAATCTCGCCCCAGGCTAATGGATGGATGAATGCATTTAAAGCACTAGGATAAAGATCTTATATCCTAAGAGGTAAAATGAGGAGTGCATATTTCCAAAGTATTATATCACTGTGCATTTAATTTCTAAATTTATTCAGTAGTTTTTTTTCTATGAAGACAGCTGAATAAGGGGAGGTTCTTGAGAGAGCTAAACTTGGGATGGGTTGGTATTAGTACAGAAGAGCATGGAGAGATAGCTGGCAGTATGTCAAGGGAGGCATGTTGAGTATCCAGTGTACAGTATATGACCACACAGCAGAGGGAAAAGGAAGAAAGTTGTAGAAATGCATTTCACAGCTGTGTCTAGGACCAACACAGCCAAATATTACAATGGGAGAAAAGGAGCTGAAGCATCAATCAGTCTGCAATCCAGTAAAACATCTTGGGAAGAGATTGAAGTAATAAGCTAGAGCAATGATGCTGCATTACCTGAAGACTAGAACTTTAAGAGTCAGTAGTTTTGGTAAAACAGTGCAAGAGAACATAGAACCTTGTTCAGAAACGGGGCAGATTTATTTAGTTGATTGTCCGTGTGCTGTTCCCTTGAGTATGGGACCTGACTCAAAATTCAGGAGGTGTTAATGGTGAAGGGCCCAACAGAAAGCTCCAAAAGAGAGCAGCTCAAGAGAAACATATGTGAAAATATTTAGCAACTGGACAGAAAGCTTGTATTTTACTAAAGGTTGGATAATCACCTGCGGTCAGAAACTTATACCTACAATTTAAATGCCATCTTGCTGCCTAAAAAGTCATGCAAAATGCATGGGTAATTTACTCTTGACTTTGAAGTGTATCAAATAATTTTAAAATTGTATTTTTTTTCCTAATTGTGTCATCCCATGGCTGATATCAGTATTTCTTGATACGCACTGACTAGTAAAGAGATGGAAGAAGAAGTTAGTAAAACAAGCCATCTAGCATCAGAACGCTCCTCAGAGAGCGGAATGTGTACTTCATTACTGACTCCACATAGGATTCACAAAACAATCCCAGGCGCTAGGGGAAACAGAATAAAGATTATACTAATTCCTATCCTCAAGGAGATTAAGGCCTAACGAGAGAGAAATAAAATACGTGAAATCAACATAAATACATACAGATGTGCACAACAATTACAAGAGTGAGATGGTCATATGGAATCAAGAATTAGGCTGATTAGCTGGGGAATGATTAGGTAAACTCCAAAAAGATACATAAAGGAAATAGGGATATAGTATTCAAGGTTGTCATCAATGCACTTTCACAGAAAAAAATTTAGTTTTATGATACGCCTGGATGTCTAAACCTGTAGCATGCAATCTCCAGCATCTAAGAAATTTTATTTCCAGGACTTACCACCTGGTACCCAAAATAACTGCAGAGTTTAAGGATCTGTTACCAACCCTCACAAATTACTATTTCTCTAATAAAAGCATCTAAATTAAATATGAGAGTTTGCTATAGTGTGATAGCAGATATATGTATGAATATGTATATCAGCAACTCAAACTTCTCAGGTACTCACAGTTGTGGGATATTTGCCCAGTGGGTTATCTCCAGCCAAAGGGCCAAAAATACTTCCTTTGGCCTTTCCTCCCTTCACCATCACACACAGCGTACATTCCAGTGAGTAAATATTTGTGCACGAGGACAGCTGCAGAAAATAATATACTGTGACCTACTTTGAAGCCTGATATAAACAGGTTTTTAACTATTAGCTCCCTGGGATCTTCTGTTCTTCTTCTCCAGGCCAGAGGAATCAGAAAGAGAACTGTCTGCCTGTCAGTAAAGAATGCTTTGGACATAATTTCCAAGAAAGGGAGGAATTAAAAGCAGAGGCAACTGAGAAGTCATATTCTTTGTCCAGAGGGGGAACCAGAAAAGACATCCCATTAGAGAAGAAAAAGAACCAGATATTAAAAAAAAAAAAAAAATCAATATAGCACAGTCTAGAAAGAGCTTAGAAGGCTCTGAAATCCTACAGGCTGTTGCAGCCATTTGCCTTGCCAAAAACCCACCCAGCAGTTCTTTAAAAAAAAAAAAAAGCCCATAGGGACTGAAAACATTGACTAATAATTCTTGAATCCATCTCCACAATATTATTCATCTCTGCCAAGGTCAGGTTTGGTCACTGCATGGCTGGAGGTCTGGGCATGCAGTTCCCAGTTTTATTTTTACAGTAGTTATGGAGCCCTTTCTACTTTCAAGGGCCCTCCTGTCACTTATTACCCACCCTTCCAGACCACCCACCCACGCTCCCACACACAATACATCCAGACCCACCCACAAATACCTAGATTCTTTAAACCTTATGGTGATTTGGGCTACAGGAATATTGTTTGCTCCAAATGACTTTGCTCTACATACTTGGAGTTTCCCCAGATAAACCGTTTTCACCCTCTGGGGACCTATCTGTGGATCTTTCCACTCAGCAAACATTTACAGAGCACCTACTGTGTGTAGGGCACAGATGGACGCAGGCGCTAAAGGAAACTACCCAGGAGGCAGGGAAATGCAAGAGTTCCATGCTGCCCTTTGTTTCCTTGCAACCAGATGGGGCTGGGGGGAGGGGAGGGGGGACAGGGAAGGGGAGGAGAGGCCATATCTAAATAGAGAGACCATTTCTTTCTTTCACCCACATTCCCTCTTTCCGCCTTCCTTTTTCTTCTTTATTCATATCCTCTCTTTATCTCTTCATCTTTCATGTCTCTCTCACTCTCTTCTCTCCCTCCTTCCTCTTTCTCTTTTTTCTACTAAGACAAAACCACCTCAGAGTTTCCATCAGACTTGGGAGCTATCACTGTGCTTCAACCCCCTCTAAATAAATTATTCATTGAAAGTAGGCCCTGTGGCCATACAAACTCTAAAAACATAAAAGGAGGGGAAAACACTTGTCCTAACTCAGAAAACCTGACTTTGGGGAAACTGCATTCCTCCACATCCTGACATTGGTGTCTGCATATCAGAAAGGCCCAGAGGGAGAATGCAGGGCTCAGCGTAGCTGGCCTTCCACAGTCTCCCAGGCCCTGAGCCCTTACGATAATTTATGAGGTGTCAGGATATTCTGACCACAAGGTCGGAATAGAATGGTTTTTACACTTCAGCTGCCATGAAAGAGAAACAATTTAATTTTGTTTCACTCTGGCACTGTCTGTTTTCACAATGAACAGGGGATTTGGGTCTCCTGGAGCTTATTTGTCTAAGCACAGACCACGACTGCTGCTGAGACTTGAGATGTCTGATTTTGACTCTAGCTTCCTTCTCCTTCCTTCCCAGTTATGGAAGGAGGCACTTGCCTTTCCTATAGTACCAGAGTGAGACAGGAACCCGTTTCACCCTCGCAATTGTTATGTGCTAGTGACTAAACAAGATTTCAGAGTCACTACGTCCTCCTCTAACTTTTAGTGGGAAAGAGTGGTTCAGGTAAGTAAGGGGTATGAGAGAGCCCTTTCCAAAATTCAGCAGGCCCCAGAGTCTCCGCCAAGTCGTGGTCT
The DNA here is from genome assembly GCF_028021215.1 of Eschrichtius robustus. NCBI lineage: Eukaryota > Metazoa > Chordata > Mammalia > Artiodactyla > Eschrichtiidae > Eschrichtius > Eschrichtius robustus. The sequence continues at coordinate 127,959,126 of NC_090826.1, read as the reverse complement.
TGAGTCTGAAGCAGTGTTTCCCTTGGCCTACAAGCGCAGCCTCCTGGCTCCTTCTGAAGCTACAGAACCAAAGACATTCCACTGAGCAGCCTGAAGCTCTGCCTGCCAGCAAAACCCAATGTCTCCTCGGAGAAATCACAGAGTAGGATTGCAATACTCCTTCAATGACAGAGCAGCCAAGACAGCAAATGCAAGGCAAGTCGGCTTCTCAGGACCCCACCAACCCTCTCCTCCAAGCCAGACAGGGAAGGTCATCTGAGAATCAGAATGTGACAGATAATTACATTATAGAGCAGTCACCCAAGAGGCTTACATGATGGAGAGGGGCTCCTGGATTCTTGGGCCTAGAAGCAACAGGCCTTCCTGGACCAGTTCATGCGATCTGTTCTGTTAAACTCATCTCCTAGGTTCTGGCCACCTGACAGGCACTAGAAAGACAGGAACAGTAACAGAATGAAATAGAGTATATTTTATCAAATTTTTTTTCAATTTTTATTTATTATTTTTGGCTGTGTTGGGTCTTCGTTTCTGTGCGAGGACTTTCTCTAGTTGCGGCGAGTGGGGACCACTCTTTATCGCGGTGCGCGGGCCTCTCACTATCGCGGCCTCTCCTGTTGCGGAGCACAGGCTCCAGACGCGCAGGCTCAGTAATTGTGGCTCACGGGCCCAGTTGCTCCGCGGCATGTGGGATCTTCCCAGACCAGGGCTCGAACCCGTGTCCCCTGCATTGGCAGGCAGATTCTCAACCACTGCGCCACCAGGGAAGCCCCAATCTTTTAAAGTTGAAGTATAATTAAAGTGAAAAAGGTAAATCTCTACATAATAGGTAATAATTTTAAAGAAACATTCGTGAAAAAAGCAGGGGTACAATACAATGAGAATAATATGCTACCATGTTTTTAAAAAGAGGCTGTTATATATTAACATATAATTAAATAGACATTGTATAGGAAAACAGAAGAAGCTTGTTTTAGGGTTTGTCTTTAGAAAAGAGAACTAGAAGCCTGAGGGTCAGAATTCAGATGGAGATTTTCTTCTCACTATGTATTTTTCTGTATTTAAGAAAAATTTTAAACAAAGAACTGTTATTAGTTTTACAGAACAATATTCTATTTAAAATATAAAGTAAAATCCTGAAGAATGGTAAAGAGAAAGGAGAAGTAAGAAGAAAAGCAAATGATTCAAGCTTAGAATGCAACTTAATGTTGGGCTAGCCAATCCTCCAAAAAACCACTCCCCTAAATTAAAGCAATGAATTCTTGGTGGGAAGGGTAAAGGAGCTATTTGGTAAATGACCTCTTCAAGTTCCCTTAATAGTAGTACTTAAGGGCATATGGAAGAATTCCTTACTTTCATGTGGGTGAGAAGATCACTCTCCCAAAAAGGATTTCAGTCAAAATGATGGAGCCTCCTGCAATTTGGCCTCCAATAAGCCTCAGTTTCAAGCAAAGTGCTGAGTCAAACTGGTTTGCTCTCCCCTCTGCCCTAAGTCAAATTTCTGAAGTCCCTTCTCTATACAGCTTGTCCAAGTAAAAATCATTCTTCGCATTTCCAGAGAATGTCATTGATCCAAGGAGGTGTGTGTATGGGAAAGAGCATTGGACCCTAGGTCAGACAACATGTGTTAACGGTAGTAGCTGTCTCTGGGGTAAATTGGTAAATTATTTAATCTCTCTGGACTTCAGTTTACTCATCTGTGAAGAGAAAGATTTGAATGAGATACATTACCTTAAAATGTCTTAAATGCTATAGGTCTCTGATTCTGTAAAAATACAGTTATCAGGCTGCATGCAGATGGAGCCTTGTACACACTGCAGGCCAGTCATGGGTTTCCATGGTCACACTTGACCTTCAGGCAGCTGCATATATGAAAGCACTTTCTGACTTGCTTCTTCATTAATTAGGGATGATTGAATTGCTGTCCCCAAAATGCTATTCACCACCGGACCATGAAAACAAGTTTCTGAAAGTACCTTTGGCCTTGTTACGTGACAAACAGAAGAAACTACTACATTGTGAGCTAAGCCTCAAAGGTATCCTGGTACTGCCTTAAGACCTTAGGTGGCTGGCCCACTGCCCCATCCATCATCTGATAGGTAGAGGTTGTCACTGGAGGCTACATCCCTGGTTAGACAAGAAATGCTTCCAAAATGAAGACCTCTCTTCCCATTCTTCATCCCATTGTAGGTGTTTGGCATATCAGAAAGTCCTTTCTCCATGTCAGGACAAAGTACTCTGGTAGAGCAGCTTCATAGTGATGTCATGGTCATGTGAACCAGAGAGGCCAGAGAGATGGTGAGAGAAAAAGAATAAAAGAACTGCCAGGACAGCAGCCCCCATCAACCCACTTTACTCTCAGGTGGGAAACTTAAGAATTCAGTTGCTTAGCAGCCAACCTGAAACACATCTGATTATCTCTCTGTGAATTTCCCCTCCTCCAATGTTTCCATTCAAAACATAACTGTTCCTCATTTCTTTCCCCAAATATTCCAATTCATCATCGCCATGTATGTCTTATTCTTCTCAACCTTATAACACAGTCTTGATTGGTCTTTCCTATTTGGCTGTGCTTTTGAAATTATAACCCTGCCACAACTTCAGTACTCTAATATAGCGATGAAAAACACAGATTCTAGAGAGATAATATAGGATAAGGGTTAAGAACATGAACTCTGGTGCTAGAACACCTGGTTTAAATCCTATCTCTGGCCTTTACAAGATGGTAGCACCTAGATGGACCACTAGGGACCAGTAGCCTTGGACGTACTGCTCATGGAGGAACAGGAGCTGTTGGACTGGGCCCAGCTCTATCCCAAGAAGGTTGTTGGTCATTAAGAGAATTCTAACAATGAACAGCTCCTTGACAAGACATCCAAAAAAGTTTGAACTAGATTTGTGTATGCTCCAGCTGGTAGTAATGTAATGAAATTATAGATTCAAGTGAATGAAAAGGTAAAACTTATGGCTGCCAGGTTTAAAATATTTGGCTGTGGTTCTGAAATTGATCCAAGCTCATTAGCCATTGAATGGGTCAAAGGAAAAGGGTTAAAGAAGCCATGACAATCAAAAGCACAGGTGCTACCAAGGAACCGTGCCTTCCTCCTAAGGAGCTGCACAGCCCCATGCTAACTGAAGATACAATCACGAAGTCCCTGGTAAACTCTAAACTGAAAAGTTATCTCAAGGAAGGAGAGAGAAAGAAGAAATGAGCCGCGAGCCCGCAGATAAACCTCTGCTGGATCAGGTCAGTTGTTTTCCCAATCTCAGTGTAATCACCTTAAATGTCGAAAAGACTGTTACACTGTCATCAAGGATTATAGGATAATATACAACATTTTGCCATTCAAATTATTGCTCTTATCCAAGTGAAATACATAGATTAATTGTTCAGCATCATTTGGTTTATTTCAGCCTGCCTGTATTGTCGTTTAACCCAATTGGTGTTTACTTTGAATTATGCGATTGTGGCTGAAACAGCTCCTTGATGAAATCAATAATGATTTCCAAAGAGTGCTTATGTTTAAGAGTAAAGTGTGTAAATATCCACATTTTCCTGAATCTGTTGTTAAGGAAAGAGATGTTATTAGGCTTAAATAATATGATTATTTGAAAGAGAATTATTTGAATTATTATTTCATTGCACATAAAACAGATGCACATTAAATAATACATTGGAAGAATGTAAGAAACCAACAACAATAACAAATCACAAGCTTGCCTTTTACTAGTTGTGTAAGCTTGGGAAAGTTCTTAACCTGTCTGTGCCACAGTTTCCTCGTCTGAAAAATGGGATGATGATAGATCTACTTCACAGTGCAGTGTCAACTGTTAAATGATTTAACATAGGTAAAGTGTTAAGAAAAATGCCTGACACATAGCTCTATGTATTAACATTATTATTATTGTTGTTAGCTATCTTGGATATTAGATTATCCTTGAGGTCCTTGGCTCACTGTCTTGGGTTCAACAAAAAAAAGTAAGGATGCTATTTGTGAATCTTTCAGGACTTTCCAGAGCCTCTGACTACTTCACCCCTTCGTCATGACTGTCATTAGCTCTGTTTCTTCATGTGCAAATGTAAAGCTTCATCCATCTTTAGTGACACATGTTTACTTACTTACATACCTATCCCTCACTTGTCCATAGCCTCTCAAAAAAAATAAAGCTTGTCTTGCTCTTTAATTTTGAATCATTTTCCTCCACTTTCCTGTTCAAAGCTCTCCGAGTATTTAGATTGGAATACTAACAGAATAGCTGAAAGTTTGAAAGGAAGAGTCAAACTAACGATAATATTTCATAGAATTCTTATTTCCTCAACATCTTTGTTTCTGTAAGGCAAAATGTTCCATTTGGGTCTGCTCTCAGTCAAGGGAAATTAAGGAAGGCATTTTTCCATGTGAAATGAATAGGGTAGTGTAGCAGACACTGTTCATTATCTACCTAGCCTCCATCTCCCCATCTTACCTGCTAATTACACTCCAAATATATTTAGGTAGCCAGCAGACTCCATACTTCTGAAGAAGTTTAGCCCCTTCTCCAGCCCCACTTGCCATTCCATTCTCTTTGCCAGTGATCAGAGGTTGGCATGTGACCCAGCTCTCGCTAATGAAACAAAAGAGAAAGTCTGCTGGGGGGCAGGTGAGAGAAGCTTCTAGAAACTATTTTCTTTCTTTAAAAAAAGGAGACAAAAAACTCTCAAGGAACAAAACTTTCCCTCTATCCCTAAATGTAACGAGGTGAGAATGGGATGCTGGGAGCTGTGGCAGTCATCTTAACATAATGAGGCACAAGTCTAAGGACGAAAAGACAACATGCTGACAATGGTAGAGTAAAAAGAGAGGGAAAGAAAGGGGACTTTGATAACATAATTGAGCCACTCCAACTGCCCTGGAAGAGTTTATCTCCAGAATTCTTTTAGTAAAGTGTAAAGCAACTGTAATTTGGTCTTCTATTCTTGATAGCTGATCATAATTTATGATCAGATCACAAAGAATGTCAAGTCCTTTGTAATAGCACATTCATTCTTGAGAATCTACTGTGAGAGCTAATAAATAATTATTTGTACTTTTAAAGATCTTTTTGTATTTCAAAGTATTGTCACATCTCTATGATTTCTTCTTTATAGATTTTTCTCTTAAAATGTGCTTATCATATAATGTTGTAATATCTCATCTCAGTTTACTCCAAATTTTTATGAGTACAAAATGTTTTATTCTCTCAAATTACAAATTTTAATTATTATAATTTTTTATTTTTTCTGTTCCCTATACTTATCATTCTCTCCTAGGGAAGATTTTGCTAAAAGCATGGATTTGGAATCAGAGAGACCCAGAGTCACATCTACTAGCCCTGTGAAGGGTAAATTACTTATTTTCTCTGACACTTAATTTCCTCGTCTAAAAATAATATCTAGGGCTGATACCTAGATGAAATGAGATGACATCAGTAAAATGCTTGTCTAATCTTGTTACAGAATGTAAACTTTAAAAATTGTACAGGAAAAGAAAAGGGGGAAGTGGGGATAGGGAAGAAAAAAAGTGAAGGAGGAGGAAGAAAAGGGAAAGAAAGAGGAAAAGGAAAACATCAAGAGAAGAAGAAAATGAAAGGAGGAAGGAGGAGGGGCAAAAGAAGAAAGGGAAAAGAAAAAGAGCCAAGAAAAAGGGAAAGAAGGAGGAAGAAGTTAGAAAGGAAGGAGAAGAGGGAAAATAGGAGGAAAAGACGAAGAAGGATAAGAAGATGAGAGGAAAAGTGATGGCAACGATGATGATGATGATGACGATGATGATGACGATGATGATGATGATTTTCCAAAGAAGAACTGAGAGGTTAAGGTAAATTTTAGAGCCCAGACAAAACCCCTATCATCTACGTCTTAATACACTGTGATTTTTTCCCCCTAAAGCTTTGCTATTATGTATGGCTGACTGTCATGCAGCTTGAATCTAGTTACTCCAATATCACTACAAAGAAAATTACAAAGGATTATAAACCTTGGGCAATAGTCCTCATATTTCAAAGAAGTGGTTGATTCATTAAGATTCCAGTGCAATCAAAGAACTTGAAGAAGTCCCTGGAGTTTGTTTTTGTCAAACGTGAGGTACAGCTAAATTAAATGAGTAAAAAATTAAATGAGTGATTCACTGGATTTCTTCTATAATGACCAGGTGTCCTCCTTCTTCAGTGATGACGCGACAAGAGGAAAGAGGCTTTTTTCCTGATACGAGAGAAAGGTCTTCTTGACAGTGAGGGCTAATAGAAACCTTTTAGTTACCATCCTGTTGGTTAGAAGTCATTTCCTTCAGAGTTGAAAAAGCTGGACTGATTTTATGTAATCAGGGCAAAGTACAGGGCAAGTGACGATAGGTAGAGGACTAGAAAAATCTCTCAAGGACCTTCTAGACCCACACTTTTGTACTGCAGTCAGTTCCCATCTATTTTCCACTATGGGGAATTGGGGGAGGGGTCTTCCTTTCACTTCTTTAGGTTTGTTTGTGAGCATCAGCTCTCTCCCCTTGTCTTCTTTCCTCTCTCAAATGCTGGCATGGATCCTACATCTGCACACCTCTCCTTCCTGCTATGAGAAACACATCTACCCTTCCCCTTTTGTCTGTCCTTCCCGCTCCACACCACTTCTGTTTCAAGCTTTTATTGGCATGCATTCGAGCCTGAGATTTTCTGACTTTCCCAAGTACCATATTCCCACAAGAATCCTCTTCCATGTCAGGTTGTATTGTCATTAGCAACCACTTCTCAGACACATTCTTGGATGTTATTGCTATTTCTCATTCTCCCCTCTACAAGGTAAGAGCTTAGTCTAATGCTGTCCTTCATCACCATCACCCCAACCCCCATCCTCTAATCCTGATGCCCCTACCTTCTGCAGGGTAAAGCTTAAAAGCTTAAAACCTTCCACTTTGGAATTTTGTTGCCTTGCATCACAATCCCAGTACAGTGACTTCACCCAAGAAAAGTAAAGGAAGGAAACTCTTGCACTGGCCTGAATTAATAATGAAGAAAGGGGAGAAGTCTAATCTTTCCAGTGCAGAAGAAATGTGTATTGTTTGTTGCGAGTAGCCCTCGGGGAGGGAGAGGTTTCAAGTTCAGCATTTATGTGGCACATTTTTCAATTAGACAATATACTGTATGGCATTTCCCTTCCTCCCCCAACTTCTTCCCTTTTATTACCACATGACTTCATCTCCCCATGTGACTGACAGAGCCCATTGGGCTCAACATTGATAAAAAACATCTGGGGAGAAAAATTGCAATTTAGAAAACAATTAAGTACATCAATTTCAATTCATTTAGTTGGCCAGAGAAAGAAAAGTTCTTTCAGAGAGGTAACTTGATCTACAGTGGTCATGGATTAAAGGGCACGAAGATCTGTTTTCTCCAGGTCATAGTGTGGAGGAATGCATCTTAGCTCAGAGCTCTAAATGCAGACATAAACTATTTGCGATTTTTAACAAAGAATAAACCACTGAGAGTTTCCCTAATTTTCTCATTTCTTCTCATTTTTAAGACATTTTTTCCCCTACTCTTCCCAAATTCCCAAGAACTTAAGAGCTTCCTCAATGGATATGTATTTCTCTCTCAAATGCTCACCATATGCTCATTTGTTATGGGAGCTCTGTAAGTGAACCTCGGTTTACTATTAAAGACCTCATTTGAGGGACTGAGGTTTGTGGGCTGTATATGACTTTCCCATCCATTTTCCTCACTAACTCTGTGAACACCCATGGGTCCATTACCTTAAGGTGTTCAGAACCTTTATGAATCACGGTATAACTTTTCATTCACAAAACCTTAAATAATTTTTTTCCAGTTTTACCGAGAAATAATTTACATACATCACTGTACAAGTTTAAGGCATACAGCATGATGGTTTGATTTACATCTGTCGTGAAATGATTACCACAATAGGTTCAGCTAACATCCATCTTCTCATATAGATACAATAAAAAGAAAAGAAAGGAAAAAAAATTTCTCCTTATGGATGAGGAGTCAAGATTTATCCTCTTAACAACTTTTCTATATATCATTCAGCAGTGTTAGCTGAACATGTAATTACATCCCTAGTACTTGTCTATCTTATAACTGGAAATTTGAACATTTTGATCACCTTCCTCCAATTCTCCCTCCCTCAACCCTCCTCCTCTGGTAACCACAAGTCTGATCTCTTTTTCTATGAGCTTGGTTCTGTTTTGCTTTGTTTGGGTTCTTTTTAGATTGCATATATAAGAGAGATCATACAGTATCTGTCTTTTTCTGACTGACTTATTTTACTTAGCAACATGCCTTCAAGTTCCAAATGGTAGGGTTTCCTCATTGTTTTGGCTGAATAATATCCATTGTGTTTACATATACAATTTCTTTATCCTTTTATCCATTGATGGACACTTATATTGTTTCCATGTCTTAGCTATTGTAGGTAATGTTGCTGTTAACATGGGGATGCAGATATCTTTAGAAGTTAGTGTTTTCATTTCCACTGGATAAATTTCAGGAGTGGAATTTCTGAATCATATAGGAGGTCTATTTTTATTTTTTAAAGGATCCTCCACACTGCTTTCCATAGTGGTATCTTATCCTTGAATAGATAATAGTCATTCTTCTTGTGAGGGGAAGCAAAGTTAGAAACAATCTATGTCATCATCTTGGTGATGTCACCTCCCAAATAAAGAATCTTAGTACCAGCAAGGTTGGCCCTGGGTGCCTCCTCCCTTGCCAGAAGAATATATCTAGGTAAATATTATAACCACTGCTCTCATTTATTAAACACCTATCATAGAACAGTCACTGTAATTCACATCTTGATCATAATATCTAATTTACTTGTCACATCAATCCCATTAAGTAGGTATTATCATTCCCATATTTTACAGATGAGAAATTGATGATCTTATTTTAAGATTATTAATATTCTCACCCACATAAAAGAGGAAACACTTGAACACAGATTTCTCAGCTTCTTCAATTCATGTTCTAAATATCACATACAGAAAAAGAGCAGCCTAGGAAATAAACTCTAGAAGGTAGAATTCAGTGATAACTTTGAATCAAAAGCCTCTAGCCACATTTACTTAAGAGAACATGTGTAAAATAACTAGCTAGTGCCTGGTCCAAAGTAATTCCTCAATAAATGATAGCTTAATTATTACATAAAACCATCTCCACTTATTCCCCGGCCCTTACCCTCAATCTCCCTCAAACTTTACAATACACTTGGGATTATCATATACACTGCTGAGGTTTTATTACAGTCTCCACTCAAAATCATCACCTATGTGATCTAAAGACCTAAACATGAGATCCAGAAGCAGGTATTTTACGTGATCTGACCGAGAAATGTTAACTATCAGGAAATCCCATTCCGGGAAGGAGCCAATAGGTAGAAAAGGTCCTAAAGGTGACCTCACTCATTTTCTATTAAAGTCTGCCTTGGGAACCAGCTTGAAACACATCCACTCTTACAGCATGTGTTTCATTTTGCCTACTGTAGACAGAGAATGCAATTACAATAATATCATGAGGCCATTTGGAAGTGTGGGGTTAGGGCATACTCATTTTGTAATGAGCCAGAGTCGACTGATAGGATCACTCAACAAGTGGACCACTTTGGCACTAGGAGGGCTGGAGGCTAGGAAACATGAACAAAGAGTGGATTTGATGTCAGTGAATAGATGGTAAAGTGAAAAGAAAAATGATGTGTGGATTAGAAGGCATTTGAAAGGCAGAGGGAGCTGGCCACTGGAGGGGTTACAGTTGAACAAAGGAGCCTACAGGCCACTGAAATTCAAGGGTTTGGGTTCCTGGGTAGGGAATCCAGGGGTGATCTGGCAGCTCAGAAAAGTCAGAAGGTTGCTGGGAAGAGTTTATTTGACTTAATTGTAACACTAGAGAGATGGAAAAAATATCTAATTCCAACAGAAGAGTACTTGGGTCCCTGGAAAATCTTGGCTATAGGTGAGACATGGGGAGATCACTGTGAACTGGAATATTTAAGGCATATCTGTTAGAGGACGTCTCTTGATAGAATTTGATGAAATGAGAAGAAGTCAGGATGGCCTGCTTGTTAAAGGTGAACAATTGAACAATAGCAGGAAAGCAAAAGTGGACATGGTGACAGCAAGGAAAAGATGGAACTAAAAATGTGTCTAAAGACTGCTGAATCCCTCACCATCCCCCACCCCATCATGAGTCCAATAAGTAAGCAATGAAGAAATCTTGTGCTTGGTTTCTTGATTAAAATAGGAAGAGAACAGCTACCTGCTCCTGGCTCAAATTTGCTCTCTGAGAAAGGAAAAAGTTGTTCATGATATGTTGGTTTCAGTTTTCATTTTTATTTTTTGTTTATTTTGTTTGGGTTTGGTTTTTAACCTCCCCAGGTCAGTTCAGGACAATAAGGCAATTCAAATTTAAAGGTATTGCTGAACGTATCAGAACCATTTGTCTTCTTTGACTTTAAAAGCCAGGCACAAAATGTTGCAAAATAAGATTTCCAGTCTTTCTGGCCTCTGTTTGTGCCAAGAATGCCCCATGACTGCCCTTTGAGAGGTAACAGCCTTTCAGATCATCAAGAAACCCTGGAGGTTGCTAATAAAAAGAAAATGATTTTCCATACAAAGTAAACAGATCCCTACCGCACGTCTAAAAGGACTTGGCTTTAGATGCGGGTGAAGGTTTGGAGTGGAGTTTTAATTTTTATATTACAGAAGCTCATTCTGAGCTTGAATTTTCATGTTATTCTTCAAAGCACAATAGAACCCCCTGTCAGGATATATCCAGCAACTGCATTCTTGGAACAGCTGTAAATTAGCCTGCTTTTCCTTTTCTCTCTTGAACTTGAGGTTCCTTTTAGGGACCCAGCAGAAACCCTTTAGGAAGAAGGAAGTGAAGTTTAGAGGATCTTTTCCATAGAAAAGTACTTGTTTCTATGGAATCTAGTCTTCTCTAGTTTCCCCCCCAAAATTGAAGCCTACATTTTAGCATCAACAAATCATAACAGGGAGATTCTGAACCAGAAAAATCATCTTCCTGGGCTAAATTCTTTGTCATTGCACAGCTGAGCAGAAGATTTGTACAATAAAATTTTCCATGTGAATTAAAAGAAAAAAAAAAGAGAGAGAGAGAGAATTCCTTTCTCTAATATCATCTCTTTATTTATAAAACACTTCTGAGTTCATTGGCAGAAAGGCACAATCTAATGTAACATACAGGGTGGTCCATTTAAAACAGTCCCCTTTAACACAGGATAGTTTTAAGTGTGGCCCATTATAAATGGGTCACCAGACGTATTGTTATGTCACTCCTTCCTGGCATTGTAAAAATAGGGAAGTCTTTCAGGGGTTGGGAGTATATGTGGAACTGCAGGGAGGCTGATTGAGCTTTACAGCTCTGAGGAAAAAAGAAATCCATGAGGAAGCCTGATTTTATACCTGGGATATAAAATACAAGAAAACAAATAGGAAATGTGTTCAATCATAGTACCTTTGTTGTCACATGTAAGATTTTTTATTGTTATTTTGTTTTTTTTGTTTCGGAGTTTTGGGTTTTTTTAACCATCCTGATGGTTGCATTTCATTTACTCATTCAGAAAATATTCATTGAGCATCTATGTTGGGACAGCACTCTACTGAATCCTGGGGATGACAATAAAAAAGCAAAGGCAATGCATTCCAGAGCCTATATTCTATTGTAGAGAGATAAACAGATATATCCATGGTATGTTGCTGACATGTCAGATACTGATAATGCTCTAGAGAAAAATACAGAAAGTGAGGAGGAAAGGGAAGAAGGAGGAGAATTAGGGAAGTCCTCTTTAGTAAAGTAACTTTATAGCTGAAAGAAGTAAAAACGTAACCCATATGCATACCAAGGAAAGGAAACAGCAAATGCAAAGGCCAAGAGGCAAGAGTGTTCTTGGTCCTTCCAGGAACAGCAAAGAAGGAAGAGTCTAGAGTATAGGTCCCTGTGAGAGACTCCAGCTTTATTCAAACTTTTCTGAAGTTAAAGATAAGGGATGGAAGTGGAATGGGTTAGAACTTGGGTTACTGTTATTTAACTGAAAGTAGAAATTAAGGCAAAGAGGCAACAATTAACCTACTTTCCAAGCCCCCAGGGAAGTAATCACAGAGGATGGTATATGGTTAACAGGGAATCAGAGGGTGAGGGGAGAGAGGGAAGAATTTGCCCACTAGAGCAAATGGGGGCAACCACATTTTGACTGAAGACTAGGTAAGTATTGTGATGCCCTACCAGGCGGGCATCTGTAGAAAGGATCACAGTCATCACATTCCAGATTAAAAGCAATCCACCACCCCCGCACCGCGATGAAGAGTGGCCCCCGCTTGCCACAACTAGAGAAAGCCCTCGCACAGAAACGAAGACCCAACACAGCCATACATACATACATACATACATACATACATACATACATACATAAAAAGAATGTAAGCAGACAAGAATATCATTAAAAATATTAAAAATTTTTTTAAAAATTAAAAAAAAAAAAGCAATCCACCATAATTTCCCAGGGACATTAAAATTTAAATATGCTTATTTGTACACTGAGTCACCTGGCCTCACCCTTCTTCCTGATCATAGTGGCTTCAAACTGCAAGGGAAAGAGTGACTTGAGCATCATACACCCAAACCCCAGGCCAGAGCCTGTGTTGAGTGCTCGTCTTTCCTTAACCAAGGAGCTAATACTCCACTGTGGACAATCTGGGCTCTTGGCTCCTTACGCCATTTCTTCTGAAGCCAGGCTTGTGGTCCCAGGACCTGCTCACGTTACAGAGAGGGTTAGGGTTTCTCATTAATCTCTGTCTGGACCCTGTCCTCAGATCAGCAACCACTGAAACATAACCCCTGTGATGAAGAAATGCAGGGCCTGGCCCAGAGGATGTTTGTTTGGCATTTGTTTGTTTCCTTATTTTTTAATATTTATTTATTTTATTGAAGTATAATTGATTTACAATGTTGTATTAGTTTCAGGTGTGCAGCAAAGTGATTCAGTTATACATATATGTACATATTCTTTTTCAGATTCTTCTCCATTATAGGTTGTTAAAAGATATTTAATATAGTCCCCTGTACTACACAGTAGGTCCTTGTTGTTTACCTATTTTATATATAGTAGTGTGTATATTGTAATCCCAAACTCCTAATTTATTGCTCCCCCCTTCCCCTTTGGTAACCATAAGTTTGTTTTCAATGTCTGTGAGTCTATTTCTGTTTTGTAAATAAATTCATTTGTATCATTTTTTTTAGATTCCACATATAAGTGATATCATAAGATATTTGCCTTTCTCTGTCTGACTTACTTCACTTAGTATGATAATCTCTAGGTCCGTCCATGTTGCTGCAACATATATATATATGTTATATATATATTTTATATATATATATATGATAGATATATCACATCTTCTTTATCCATTCACCTGTCAGTGGACATTTATGTTGCTTCTATGTCTTGGCTTTTGTAAATAGTGCTGCTGTGAACACTGGGGTGCATGTATCTTTCTGAATTAGAGTTTTCATCTTTTTCGGATATATGCCCGGGGGTGGGATTTGCTGGATCATATGGTAGCTCTATTTTCAGTTTTTTAAGGAACCTCCATACTGTTCTCCATAGTGGCTGCACCAATTTACATTCCCACCAACAGTGTAGGAGGGTTCCCTTTTCTCCACATCTTCTTCAGCATTTGCTATTTGTAGAATTTTTAATGATGGCCATTCTGATATGTGTGAGGTAATAACTCATTGTAGTTTTGATTTGCATTTCTCCAAAGTTTGCTTATTTTTTAAAGAAATAAAAAAGGCTCAGTTTCCTATCTCACAGGACTGGTGAAAGAATTAAGTGAAATAATGGATGTAAAGAACTTAGCATTCACTGAGTGTTTACTACTATTATTATTTCACCACTTCAAAAGAAATTCCAAAGGGTTGAAGAGGGTAAGAGACAGAGAAAAGTACTTCTCATGTTCCTTCTGAGCCAGGGAGAGGGCCAAAGGGCTAATATTCCAGAGACAGACTAAAATTTCACGTCAAGAAATGGTAGCTTGACCCAGTGCAACACCCAGAAAGGCCTAATGAATGGGACTCAACATGCCACTGGATATTTCATTGTTTGGTGGGCTGGCTCTCATAATTTAAATGCAGTTTTAACAATACATATTGTCAGAGAACATCTGGTAGACACAGAGGGCCTGTCTGCCACATTCCTTTTTCCTTCTTGACAAATATTCCTCTAACCCTAGAGGGGGTGAGAACCAGACATTCTTCCATGACATTCTTTTGTTCTTCTTACAATAACTGAAATCCTTTCTGTACACATATTTAATCCAGGGGTGCAGGAAAATTGCAGCGTTTTTCGTCTGGCGAAAGTCCCAAGTACAGGTGTTGGCTGTCTTCCCAAGACATTCTTTTTAAGAGTTCCTATCAAGAGACTGCTTCATTTCATCTCTAGTGCACAACATGAAGATGTTACATGATTTAAAATTTTCTTATTATTTCCTGATCTCAGTCACTAAGGACACTCAGACACTGAAGACAATTTGGAATATCTTCCCAGCTCTACCCCTCCTTTAACTGTGTCCCTCAACTACAGCCCACAGCTGGGGGGAGAGAGGATGGGATACACACTGTCATATTGCACAGCTGATGGGACAAGGGGTGAAACTCTAACCTGTGCCAGGTCAATTGGTGACCCTTTCCAGTGAAAATAGAATTGAGAGCAAGATCAAGGGCTACTGAGAAAGAGTCAGCCGCTCCCTGTGGCTAAACCCAGAACATGCAAACCAGAAAGCCATGGTTGCCCATGTTTCCTGTTATACGAAGTAGCGAGCAGAGAATGCCACCCACAGGGAAAGAGAAAAATGAAGCATTGAAGGCAAATCCAGCCTCTGTACCCTGACACTAAATTAAATCTCAGAGACAGAGTTTTGGGTGAAGTAGAAAAGATTAGCTTTATTGCTTTGCCATGCAAAGGGGGCCACAGCAGCCTAATGCCCTCAAAACTGTGTGTCCCAACCTGGAGGCGGTAGTGAGAAGTTTTATAGTAATGGTTCAAAGAGGGCGTGATCAGCTCGTGGACATTTTCTGATTGGCTGGTGGTGAGGTAAGTGGGAGTCAGCATCATCAACCTTCACGCTCCAACTGGTCTAGTGTCTAAGTGCTTGTGGACAGCATACAGTTAAATTCTCCCACCTGGTGAGGGTTTCAGTATCTGCAAAACAGCTCAGAGATATTGTTATGTGTATTCCTTGAGGGGGAACCAGGACTTTGCCCCAAGTTTGCACTGTTGTATCTTTTGACTGTTCCTCCCGTGTCTCCACATCCACTCCCTTCCGTAATTAGCGACTGTTTGAACCTGCTCATTGAAACTCAGGAAAGGTCATGGAGGCTGAATAAAGCCTATTTCCTGTAATCAAGAAATGGGGGCACAGACAGGCTTTTGTGGCCAGGAGCCCCACAGGATCCTACTTTGTTTCAGTGTATGTACAGAGAGAAGAAAAGGCTCAAGATGGAGAGGGTCTATTTCCTGGTTCCCAGTGGCTTTCTTGCCTCTGGTCCCATCCTGAGACCCAGCTGTACTCTGCCCTTGAGTTTTATAAGGCACCCTTGCATCCATATACTAAACCTTCCCCTTTTTAACCCAGCTAGAGAGTGACCCAGTGTATTTCCTGAGTCCTCTATCTTCCATTTCCCTCAGTACAATGACCCTGCATTTCGTACACAGGGGGAGGCACATTCTCCTATTTAGGGCCCACGGATGACTAGGTTACTTGACCTGCATTTATATCTCCAGTTTGCCTGTAGCTAACATAGAACCTGTCGTCGCTAGGGGAATGCTTATTACTCCATCCTTCAGTTTCCACAGACTTTCCACTTTCAGGAGAGACAATAGGGGAAGGAGGGAGCATTTCTATCCTTATGGTCTCTAACTCACTCTTCTGCACAGAAAGAGCAGCTACTTCTTTCACCGAGATTGGGAGAAGTGACTGGAGTCACAGAGTAGGCATTTTCTTCTCTCTTACTTGCTCTTGTTTCACTGTGGAAAGAAAGTGTAGAGGCCTCACAATCCTTTCCCATCAGCCCTTCATCCTCCCTGGGTAAAGGGAGACCGCAGATCTCCTTGTACATGTCTTGGCAAACATCAACTCTTCAGACCTGATTCTTTTCTGGGAGTTGGCATGGGGAGGAGGGGAAGCAGTGGGCTGGTGAGGGCAGTAAAGTCCCAAGATCTAGACTTGTGGAGGGGAGACAGAGCATGTGAGGAAGGCTTATCTGGGCTGCAGATCCAAGATACGTTCTCCAGCCTTCCTTTATACACAGTAAAGTAATATTTGATCCTTGATTCCTGAGTCTATTTCTAAATTGGGTAAACCATTTAGAGGAAAGAATACAATTGGTCCCTCAGAATCTTCACCAGTCTTGGAGATACTTTAAGGAATGTTGAGTTCCATGAAAGAAATAAATATCTAACTACAGAATTAGGTGCACTCATTAAGACTCTGCTGTGTGATTGCCTATTAAAAGATGTGTAATCTACCAAGATATCTTAGTTGTTCGCCATTATTTCCTAAACTGGTAATAGGTAACATATTCTACCTAGTGACTGTAGTTGAAAATCTTCAAGTCTTTCTTGATTCCTTTCTTTTTCTCATTAACCTCATCAAAATCAACAACTCCTATTGATTTTACCTTCCCAGGGTTTCCTCTGTTCTTATGGCACTGCTTAAGTTCAGGTCCTTTTATCCCTAGTTTTAATTACTGCTGAAGCTTTCTGGTTGTCTTCTTGCCTCCAACCCCTTTCACACTGTAGCAAGAGTTACCTTTGTGAAATAAACCTGATGATGTCAGTGCTCTGACTAAAAACCTTAGGTAGTCCTACAACCTTTTGCCTGTAGGACAATCTGAATGTACAAGACCTATCACAATCTGCCCCAATCTACAATCAGTAAGTTCACTTTCTTCCATCATGCTTTATGATGTCCCAGCATCTCTACATCTGTAGCACCATGCCCCAACCTGATACTCCAACCAGATTTATATACTCACCATTTCTTCGTGCATGCTATTAAATGCCCAAACATTTCACTATGCCTGAAACATTCTTTCACAGGCCTCTCTGCCTCATGAACTACCATTTATCCCTGGCTAAAATTTAAATCTTATGTGAATTTGGTACCCTTCGTGCTCCTCATTGCTATTTCCAAATGATTCTCATTCTCTTTCCTCCCTAGACACTCTCAGAGTTGTCTCATATAAATAAATTATATTACTCATTGTTCATCATTGTTGATGTCGCTAACCATCCCCTAGATCATACCCCTTTATTTCCCACTGATTTTAGGTCTTGGTTCACTTTCACTCTCTCCAGTACTGCTAATGTCTCAATTCTTTGAAGATTGCAATATACACAGTAGACGACTCAATCCAACACTCTAGCCTCTCAGTTTCTTGAATTCCTCTCTTCCAGTGATCCAGCCCTCCACACCACCCAGGCCATTCACTTATATATTCATAACCCTAGACCTTCTCATTACCAGTAATCTCTCCATAATCTCAATTTAATTCATTCCATTCTCTAACCATAACCTCCATCCATCCCCCTAGTGCCCCAGTTCCAACTTCACCAGGATCTCTAATCCACTGATCTTTCTATCTTTTCACTGTCTCTAACCTTCTTAATAGTCTTTCTCCCCTCCTTATTCATCTCAAATTCCACAATCAATCAATATACTCACTTCTTTGCATATACCCTCTGTTCCTTGTTGTACTCACTTGACAAAACCACAACCCTGGTTAAATTCGTCTCTTTACCTAATTTGTGCCTTCATTCATGCAAAAGAATGCACTGAAGACAAATGCTCTTGATTATGAACCTCAAGTGAACCCATATGCTGCTTGATGATCATATTATTTTTCTCCCATCTAAAGTCAATCCCTCCACTTGCAAACTGGATCCCATCTTGTCTTACTTACTCAGTGACGTTGCTCTAGCAATTCTCCCATTTCCTCTCCTCAATCACAAATGTCTCCCTCTCTACCAAATCTTTCCCATCAGTCTACAAACTCAATCAAATTATTTCTCCCACCTTAAAAACAAAAACAAAAAACCCTTCTCTTAGCCCTACTTCCCTTGCTTGATACTGCCTTATTTGCAAATATGTTTCCCTTTCTAGCAAAACTCCTTGAACAACTTGTCTATATCCATTCTCTACAATTCTTTTTCTCCCATACTCATAACTGCTTCAATCCAGCTTTTGTTCCTACTTACTTATCAAAGCTGAATGGTCAATTCTCAGTTCTCCTCTTACTTGACTTATTAGAAAGAGTTGATATAGTCAATCTCTCTGTCCTCCTTGATATACTTTCTTCACTTGGCTTCCAAAACACTCCACTCTAGCTTTACTTTATTGTTCATGCCTTAGTCTCCTTTGCTGTTTTTTCCTCTCCTTCCCAAACTCTTAATGTTTAACTGCTCCAGGGCTCATGCTTTGTCTTCCTCTCTATTTTCACTTGTCCTTTTCGTACTCTCATCCAGAATCACAACTCTGAATACCATCTCTATGGTAATTTTCCATCTCCAGCCCAGACTTCTCTCCTGAACTTCAGACTTGCCTATTCAGTGAGCTCCTCAATATCTTCACTTGGTGTCATCTAAAAACTCACACATGTTGACTTTAAGCTGTTCTGATTCCTGATCTTTCACCATGAAAATGGTTTCACTACCAACTTTCCCTACCTCAAATGATAGAAACTATGTTCTGGTTCAGGCCCAAACCTTTACTCTCATCTTTGACTTCCCTTTATTATACTCCCACACACAATCATTTAGCAAATAGAATTGGCTTTAATTTCAAACATAGCCAGAATCCAAACACTTCTCACTACCATCAGTGCTGCCTCCCTGGTCTGAGCCACCATTACTTCTCTCCTGAATTACTGCAATACGATAATTTAGGGATTAGGAAAGTTGTGGGGGGGGTTTTGTTTTTGTTTGTTTGTTGGTTTGTTTTTGTAAAAGGGCCATATAGTAAATATTTTCTGCTTTTCAGGCCATATGGTCTTTGTGGTAACTCCTCACTTCTGTCATTATAGTGCAATTGGGCAGAGCTGTGTTCCAGTACAAGTTTAGTTACAAAAAAGCAACAAGCTGAATTTGGACCATGAGCCACAATTTACCAAATCCTGGTCTATCTGGTCTCTTTGCTTTTATCCTCACCCCCACTATTATCCTTTCTCAACACAGCAGCCAGAGGAATCCTTTTAAAACACAGGTCATATCATGTCACTTCTCTGCTCAAAACTCTGCAAAGGCCTCCTTTCTCGATAAGAATAAAAGTAAGAGTCCTTTCCATAACCTACAAGACCCTGTGTGATCTGGCCCCAGTCATATCCCTAAAGCTCCTATCTTATTACAATCTCTCCCTCATCCACTCTGCTGCAGCTGCACTGACCTCCTTGTTGTTTCTCAAATAGTCCAGGCACACTCAAGACTTGGGGCATTTGCACCAGGTGCCCCCTCTTCCCCCAGGTGTCCATATGGCCAGTGCTCTTACCCTCTTAACTTTGCTCAAATGCCACCTCTTCAATAAAACCAATACTGGCCACTATTTGAAATTATAACCTTCCTCCATGACTCTCAATCCCCCTCACTCTATTTTCCCCTTTTACTTTCCAAAAATTTGCCATCTAACATTAAAAAAATAATTTACTAATTTCTATTGACTGCATTCCTATTTCTCCTAGAATACAAGCTCCACAAGGCCAGTGATCTTTGGCTTTTATTCCCTGTGTAACCTGAGACCCTAGAGCAGTGCATGGCATATTTTTTTCAAAAAATATTTGTTGAATGAATGGAATCTCTGTGGCCTCCCTCAAATCCCAGAGATGTAGTGAGTCACTCTATTCTGTATATTACTTTAACTCTTTGTTCATGCTATTGTTTTAGTCCTCTTTATCCTGATTTATAATTATTTATGTATCTCTCTTGCCCATTACAGTGTCATGATCTTCTTGGACATTTTCTATATGTATATTTGCAGTAAGTAATACAGCTTGTCACACAGCAAAAGGACAAATAATGCCAACTTAATGAACATACAAAGGTGCTGTATGTGCGTAGTTCTCTGACACCAAATCATTAACTCTGCAAGTCAGTTATTATTTTAAAAGTCTCTCCTCAACCCCAGCTCTAGATACAAGTATACACACACACTACTAATTGAGATAATTTAAAACTATTTTTCACATATTTGCTTAATTAACTTGCAGTGACCTCTGCAAAAGCACTGGCCTCTGATGATTATAAGAGGTAGTTTTCTGGCATAGACACCAAAGCATCAAAGAGTCAGCTAGAACTAAGGAAAGCAATAACACAACTGGTTTTAATTACTCATGACAGGCAGCTGAGTATATCTGACACAGGTCTTATCCCCAATACATCACTCAAAACAGGCCAGTTACAGGAAATGGTGGAGAAAAAAAAAAAAGCCAGAATGGGGCCAAGATGTGTCCACAATATAAAGCAGATCATCTTTCACGTGGATGACCTTGTTCATTTTGTGTTCTATTTTTACGATGGTCCCAAATCTATAAAATTGCTGACCCCTTAAGACTTGGCATGCCTCTATACTGATGCTGAGGAAGGGTGGCTCAGGTTCTCAGAAGAGGAGATAGGTGAAGACTGTGCCTATTCATGAGTCACTGTATAAACCAAGGGGTCCTCCAAAGTTAATCTAGAACGACAGGCATGTTTGCGATTAATTCATCTGTGAAGTAGAGGTGAGCAACTTCTACTTCTCCTCAACATTCACAGAAGGATTAACTTCATCTAAACCTGGCTGGTTCTTTGGACTTGTTGCTTAGCAGGTAACAGGTGAGGATTCACCTGTGAGTCACTTTGTTAACACATACTCACAATTTTAACATATCTCTCTTACGAGGTACACCCTCCCACCTAATGAAACGATGGGCTTTGGTTGGCCATATCCTTGAGTATGGCTCCTGTTGAAAAAAGAGATTTCCTAATCAGGCAGGATTTTACCGCAGGACCTAATTTTCTTGCTACAGTCTCCTCCCAGATGCTTGTATGATCCCTGAGCTCACTGCCTTCTTATTTCTGTGCATTTCCTGGTTCTTGCCAGCTTGCACTGTTTGATCACTCTCTTGTCCAGTCTTGCACATTCCAGTGCTCGTGGAACTTCAGAAGCCCTTGGTTTTTCCTGCTGCTTTGCTCTGATTCCTGTTTGATGCCTCCAGAAACACAGACTGCCTCCTGAGTCTTTCTACTTTTATACTTTCAATAAAAGTTGGAGTTCCTGCAGTGTGCTAGGGCATATGCTAAAGACTGAGACTCTAACATGAATGCTCCATTAAGAAGCTCAGAATTTAATAGAGGAAATGGCAAGTAAGCAGGCAATTACAATGCACATGATAAGTTCTGTAATACGTTAAGCAGAGGGTATGAGGGTAGCATATAGTAGCGGCACCTAAGCCGGCACCTGGGGGGTGAGGGAAGATTTCCTAGAGCCAGTGACATCTATGCAGTCTGAGCCAGACAAAAAAAGAATGAGAGATGTTGTATGCTAAGGAAGTAACATCAAAAAATGCCATGAGCCATAAATCATAGCTCCTTTGGAGATCTATAAGTATTGATAGTTAAGTACGGCTGCAGGGGATGTGGGAAAACTGAGGCTGGAGAGGGAAGCCAGGGTTAGATCACAAAAGGCTTTATATGTCATTCTAAGGTGATGGGAATTCATCGTATCAGTGATGGGGAGTCACTGAAAGTTTATACATAACATGGTCAGATTATGTTTTAGAAAGACTGGCATCAGCGTGGTTATAGATTTCACCATCTAGCTACTTCCCTGAGCCTGGCCCACTTTCTTGCCTGCCCTGTCTTATCTTCCTTCGACTCTGAAGGGCCCAGTTCGACACCCCTTTCCCTATAAGTGTCCTCAAACAAAACTAATGATCAGAATCATTTTGAGACCTTACAAAAATACAAGTTATTTGATCCCATTTCACAGAATCAAACTCTCACAGAGACAGAGCCTGGGAATCTCTATTTTATAAAAACTGCCCAAAGGATCCTGGGGCAGTTGGACTATGGACAGAATTTGTAAACTAATGTAGATTGTCACTTATAATACAACAGAGATGTGTTGATAAACGTCAGCAATGTGTATGGCTTACTGAATTAGATTGAAGATGGCTGGAGTAGGTCTCACTCCAAATGTCTTCTTTCTACAGCATTAGAAGACCAAAACAATCAGCCCCGTACTTGGAACCTCAAGATCTTTCCCTTGTTCTTTGAATAACATGTCCAGACCTTCACATGACCTATTAGGCAGCATGATTTGGCTCCGATGGCTTCACCTCTCAAGCTACTATTCCCTTTACCTTGTACTAATTATTAACTTGTTATAGAGAGGGGATGTTGATACATTTACTCACCAGTTTCTACATTCTCAATTAAATTACAGATAGATATGGTCTGGGGAAACTTTGTGAAACAATAAAGATCTGGAAATTTTCTAAGGAGAATGGAAAATGATTTGATTTAGGATGAGAAAAAGGACTGTGGCTCAACCTCAAAGACTCACCTGAGTTAAAGATCATATATCCAAATTCATAGGACAATTCTGTTATTTCCTCCTTAAGGAGCCGAGGAGCAGAGAAAATGGACAATTTTGTCAATCAGCATGTGAGTACTGGCAAAGCACAAAGTCAAGAAGTAAGAGAATAAGTGTGTTCATGTAAAAGAAGCAGAAAATTCCTGGGATGGGCCAAAAAGGAAGATTCAGTTAATTTGCTCCAAGACACAAAGGATGAAAACATGAGTACCCTTGTTTTGTCATACTACTCAGTCTGTTTGGTAATGATCCCCCATTTTATTTAATTCTGGTCTCTGCCTTCTCCGCCAATGGTTCTAACTCATTCTGTTACGTTACCCTAGAGCATTGTGAATAACACACTGCAGCTGGAAGGTGCCAGTGGCAGAGTAAGTGACATAATTTTCCAGGACATAAATGAAGCTACCTAGGTAAGGTTATATCAAGGTAGTAAATGTTTTATAATTGTTTTCCTCCTAAGTTAGAAATATGACTTACAAACATGATTTTTATGGTGATAGCATATCCATACAATAGACTTTCTTTACTTAAATTGATTGCATTTCATGGAAGACTCGATATATATCAAAACACAAATATGTCCTTCACGTGAAGATATTAGAGTGTTTTAAATAGAGTAGCTGTTATATTTAAACATTCTGCTAATAAAAATTAATTACATTTTTGTTTTTGAAAGATTTTAGATTATTTTTAATTAAACCAATGCCTTAAATTAATCCAGTTAGTTCGATTTTCAGGTTTATCATTTCGTTTCTCTTTCCAATGTACAGTCATATCAATCAAGGAAACAGGAGCAGCTGCAATGAAGCAAGTTGTGTTGGAAGCCAATGGCTAAAATTAGATTATCAATGACATTTACTTATATGTTCACAGCTGAAATTTCAAGGGTAAAACATTTTCTCCTGAAAGGAGACACTTCCCCATCACTGAAACGCAGACTTTTGTTATCAAATTATATCCATATTACATCACTGGGTGGTGAAACTGACCCAAAATAGAAAGTGAAACCATAGTCTTTTTTTCTGCTAAAGCTAAAGACAAAATTAAGTAATGGAATTGTTTTTATAAGATTATTTTGACGGGTGCCTTCTTAATTAGGGGGAGATTTTTATCTAGAGAAGTAGTATTCCCAAGGAGGAAGGAAGTATAATGTATCTAGCAGGAGGGCAGAGAAAGGTGGTCTAGGCTTTACCCCACTCACCCTAAACTACTCTATACTGCAAATCTTCAGAGACCAAGGCAGTTTAGATTTTGTGAACGTTGCTCCCTTTTCTGTTTTTTGTGTACACTTGTACAGTTTAGCAGTTTTTCCAGATGTCACTTTTCATTTCTCTTTTGGAAAATCCACAGAGTGTGTGCATGTTCTTACATAATTAGTGGAAACATGTACATATTACATCAGTCATTTCCAAACATGCTGCAGTCCCTTCCCTTCACTCCTACGTGAATTACAAGGGGCACCTCAGACGAGAACACCTCTTCCCAAAGCACTACTGTGCAATGCAGCCGTTCACTCCCACTGCTGGTCTGGAGTGTCCAACGCTATGCAGTGCAAACATCCACACTGGGATGCACTGCTCTGGAGAGCCGTCCTGCTTCTCCTGGCCCAGCACCACCAGCCCACTCTTCCTAATGAGGCTCTGGAGGACGTCCATATCCCGAGTCACACTGCTGTCAGACAGATGGAAGATGCAGCCCTCCCGAGCCACATTGTCCTTCAGTATGGTGATGCCGTTTTCTTTCAGGCCATCTCGGCACCGGGAAAGAAATGCAAGAAGGACTTTAACGGTCAGGTACCCAACAGGTGAGGCCAAGTAAAAGGGGGAACAGGATGAAAGGGTGGGTGGGGAAGGAGGTGAGTAGGAAAGATGGACTGACCACAAGGCTACAAATCAGGAGCTCATTTGTTCACTCATTCATGAGTTATTTAATAGCCTGAATTGTTTTGCTGCAGGAGGCTTTGAGAATTTAGATAAGAGGACAGGTATCTTCTTTGAGGTGAATCAGTGTACGCTCTATAAAATAGATATTATCCTAGCTAGTCTATCTACCTCCCAGGCACAAGATAATCTATTGCTCATCCCTTGGGTTCCCTCCATGTCCCCTGTACCGCCTAACTCTGTCATCATTCCTCTGTGTCTCACACACACACACACACACACACACACTCAGACCAAAATCCAATTCACTGCTGTCTCATTTCCTGGGAATTTAAATCTAAGAAAGTCTAGTTTTGCCAGTAAACGGGGATAGACTCTTTTTGTCCCCACTTTTTAAAGTTTTTCAAATATTTAGGTTTCTTCTATGATTTAGGTTGGTCCAAAGGCACTCCATCCCTAAGGATGGGAATTGTCAAGCTTGTTCAGAGGATGTTATGGGAGAAATCTGGAGGACCAGAGCTTTGGGGGAGTTCCCATGATACCTAAGGCTAGCTAACTGTTCTAAGCACAACTATAGCCAGATCTCCCTTTGTGTCCTTGTTCCGCCTCCACAAATCCTCCAATCAGCCCCATGTGTTGTCTTCTCTATCTGGAAAGGGGAGAATGGCAGATGCAATGCCATGCAGGACTAACCAGAGACCCACTGAATCCAGATGACATCGTATCTCCCCAGTGGGGGTGTGAATTCCTGCAGACTGTAGCAGTGGTAGCTTTCTACCTTGTCCCCTTTGACCTGCAGGCAGTTCTGTGCCTCGAGGAGGAACGATTCCATTATGTCCACCAGTTCCACAGTGTTGAAAACCAGCAACAGGACATGCTTGTTGACCCTTCCTATCCCAGAGCCGCAATCCAGGGCACAGTCTGTCCCAGCTCTCCCAGGCCCCTGCAGAAAGGTACCTTGTGGAATACTTCAGGAAGAGACACTCACCCTGAGTTTGGACACTCAATTACCTCTTTAAATAAACTTTATTTGGGTCAATTTCATATAATTAAATGTACTATTTTAAGTATATCATTCAATGAGTTTGGACAAATGTATACAGGCACGTAAACACTACCACAATCAAGTTATAAAATATTCAATGACTTTTTTCCAAAAAAATCCAAACATGTCTAGTTTTTGCCTTCTTTATTTTATTCAAATATAGGTCTTTCAAAGAATTTCAAAATAGTATTTTAGAAAATAATGTCTTAAGTTTGAAAACTGAGTAATTTTCTCTAAGATAAATGGGCCTTTGAAAGCCCTATGAAAATAGAACTTTGTTCACTGTAAATCTGGGTCAAACCCACAGCTAAATGGACCTGCACCATAGCTTACTGCCTTGTTAAAAAAAGAGAGAGCAAAGCAGTGAGAGTCTTTCAGAGTTTTAAAATTACTTTTCAAATTCATGCAATGAAAACATTTCAATTCATACTGAGCTGGATAATTGAAATTTTATTTTTTTCAGAACTGATTTTGGGGGCTCTGAATTATCTACTATTCTTGTGTGGAAGATAATTTTTAAGACTTGAGCTGAGGAAATGCAAACTGTTCCATTCTCAGGCCAGGATTTTACTTCAAACTCAGCCTCAGTGGCACACAGCACATTCATGAGGATAAAAGGTGGTTGCAGCAAAGTCTCCTTGTCTCTTTTCATGCTAAAAATTGTTTTCTGCTTTTATACCAGAAGCTACATGATCTACTGGGCACAAAAGCCCTGAAATTTTTTTAAAGTAAATCTCTGCATTAAATTAACTGAGGGTGAAAGATGAATAGGGGGTGGAGATAGGAGGAAATCAGCCAATAAAAACGTTCTCAAACTTGCTTCTGTAAAGTAATATACACATATACATATATGTATGTGTACATGACCAGTATATGTCTATGATATGTATATGTGTATATATGTGTATGTGCATATATACATATATATGTATATATATGGATATGTGTGTGTGTGTATGTGTATATATATATATATATATATATATATATATAAGATTCAGCTGGTCTAAATTATTTGGTCACAGTTGGGATGGCTGCTGAATAGGTTTTGTGCTAGAAATTACAGTAACAAGATATTTGAAGTTGTCAATCAAAATCTTAAGGAGAAAGTCTACTCTTGATTTCTCAGGACCTAAGGGTTTAAAAAAAAAAAAATTGGCTAAGGATCAAAAGGTGAAGTTTAAGCAGAAGGAAACATCAGAAACGCTGCTTTCCAGTCCACTCAAAAGGCCTTCCTTACAGCAAGAACAAAGAAGGACAAAAAGTGAAGTAATTGTAGCTTCTTTTCAGAGGAAATAATAATAATCACGCTTTATTGACTGCTTGTGTGTAGCAAGCTCTTTGCATCCATAATAACTATAGTAATCAAAAAGTCCCACAAGATAATGATTATTCTCCAGTTTGGAGATGAGGACCCTTAGACTTTCTTAATATCACCCAGCTAATGGCAGAACTAGAAATTGAACAGTGAACTGTGTGAATCCAAAGCCAGTTCTACCTTAGGGCTGTCACCTCGAGTGCCACAACTCTGATTCCCTTGGTAGTAGCTGTCTAACGTTATGTTGAAGAGAATTCTAAGGCTTCATTCAGACTTATCAGGAAGAGGTCTATGATTGATTAGTTATGTCTGCTGTGACTATGGGAATGGGAAGTGTTAGTACATGTGCCATTTGTTTGCCATTCCTAGTTACAATATGCTACATCCCTCATTCAGATATTATAACTTAAACTAAGCTAATTCATTAAAAGGCCTAGGCTAAAGTTTTATGTTATGAAGGCCATAAAAGTAGCATCTTTTAAATAAATTTATAACATAAACAAGATGGAGGGAAATATAGGGAAATTATTTTAAGCTACTGAAAATGACTTTAGTAGAAATCTGTGTGCTCAACTAGAGATTCTCATTATAATTTTTCCTTATCATTATTTGGCCCTAAAGCCTCTACTGATCATGTTGCTCACATTATTATAGCAAGTGGTTTTAAAAATTGAACCATGGGACAATAAAACAGAGACAACAGAGATCTATGCCAGAGGATTTCAAGAAGGTTATAACAGCTTAACTCCTTTTTCTCAATGAACAAATAACTATGAAGCTGTCCTGGTTAAAGTGAGGCAGGGCCTCACCCACTCAACCTTTCTATCATTCTCCCAATAAGCCCTTGAAGGATCTTAGCAAAACCCTGGACTTTTAAAACCATTCATGTCTAATCTCCCTACTTTTTCAGACAAAGAAACTGAGGCCCAAAGAGGTGAAATATTTGCAATAGAACTTTCTTGAAAATGCGCATCCTCTGATGTGTATTTTTCACCAACTTAGACGTGTGATATCTGACCACAGTTATCCTTGAAACAAGTTATTTACAAATACAAAAGATGCCTTTCACTCAAATCCTGAGCACCTTAGCCCTTCGCCACTACTGCCTACCTCTCTTTATTGCATATCACTCCACATGGTTGGCACTACCTCTCATATCCTGGCACCACGTTTATTCCTCTGTCTCTCATTCACATGCAGCACCTCTGAGAAGGGACATTTAAAGGCTGATCTTGGGAACAACAACTCTAGCCTCTTGGATACCATGGCTGCCCACTACTGTGGTTGGATTGAAATTTGATAATCTTCCATGAATGTGACCAGAACTACATACAATGTGTGATTTCAAAACAAGACGTTTTGTTATTTTCATTTATTATCCTATCTTCATATTTATGGATTCATATAAGAGAGTAAAATATTCTTAGAAATTTCATTTTCATTTTGATTCTGCCTATGTATTTCGTTTTGAAGAATATTATTTTACCTTCTCTCCATTGGAGTTTAAAACTAAAATGAAAGTGCTAAATGCCACTTTATAAAAACCATGAAATACAAGTTAGCCCCAAATTTTTTAGTCATCCAATCTCTGAGAAATGTCAAGAGATAAATATCATCAAATACCGATGACTTTTTATAAATTTCTGCTTTCCCCAATAGAAAGCTAGAAGTAAGGAATGTTATCAGCTATGCCGTTGACATCATCTTGGTATCATTTGTTTATTTGCTAAAGTAAGCACATTTGCAACAAGTTTAAACACCTTTTCCCACTGTCCCATGTCACTAAGTGTTGAAAGGAAAGAAAAACTTTAAATTAAACAATCTGTCTTTTCCCAGTTGACACAAGGATAAATCATGTCAGGTACTCATATTCCCTAACTCCTTGTATCTTGACCTGGATACTAATTTAGCATATTATTAAGGTCAAAGTACCAAAATATCATTTCTTTAAAAAGACTGTGTTTGTACTTAGTTAGAGGTCACAGCTTCACAATGAGCCTAGTCTACTAAGAAGGACTCCTTATATTTGTTTGAAAAGAGCAGGCTGCTCTTTTCCAACATAAATATGCAAGCACAAGGCTGTTTCCTTTCCCGGGTCCATGGGCGTGTGTATGGGCTCTGTCTGACCAGCATCCCTGTGGTCAGCTTGGCATTCCACATGGAGTGACAAGACAGCTGGATTACTAACTAAGCTTCTGAAATGCATTGGGATCAAAGTCAGCCTCACCATGAGGCGAGCAGGAGGGATTGCTCTTGGCCAGACTGGAGGAGAGTTGAGGTCTGTGGTCCACACACACACACACACACACACACACACACACAAAGCAGGGATTTTTCTGCTTCATGAGACAAATGGAAAAAATATGTTGTGGATAAGAGCAGGGAGTTTGGTGTCAGACAGACCTTGCCAGGCATAAGTCCCAGCTCTGTCTCTTACCAACTGTGTAACCTTGAAAACTTTCTTAACCTCTCCAAGCCTCAGTTTCCACAACTGTGAAAACAAGAAGTGGTAATAGTACTTACCTCACAGAATTATTATGAAGAGTAAATAAGACAGTGCTTCTAAACTGACTATCTCAGAAAAAGTGCTCAGTGAAATCGGTCAGCAACACTCATTTAAAAATATTCCAGGTTAACCTGACCTAGAAATAGCCCCAGCCAACATCCCTAGCTCCATAGTCCTTTATGGCCACAGCTGATGTCCACGTTGGCCCAATGGGTGCTCCATCCTGATCCTTTTTTCTATACTCAGGCAAAGGGTGCTCCAGGGAATTTGGATGTGAAGTGAACCTCACCTCAGGACTAGGGATATTATTAATGTTATGTTTCTAAATAGGTTGACAACATAACCCCAAATATTCATAATATTCTTAATGTTTCCTTCATTAGAATAAAATGGACTCCAAATTTCAAATGAATGACTTCATAGTGATTTGGAACAAAACGTATTTGCTGGGTAGGACTTTGTTCTCAGTAGACCCAACAGCAGCTTTATTGTGTGGGTTAAGTCTATTCTAACAACTGAATGAAGCTCCTTAAAATATAATGAATGCATTTTATGAAAGTTTGTTATTAGTAGTAGTAGCAATAAATTAGATTTATTGGGCAATAATTACGTGCACTAAAGTAAGCACTTGACTTATATTATCTCATTTGAGCTTCACATTATCCTATGAGGTGAGTTCTGTGGTTATGCCCTAGTCACAGGTGAAAAGTTGAGGTTTAAGAGCATTTAAGGAATAAGCCCAAGGTTGCTTATACAGTAAGAAGAACTGTAATGACTCTAGAGCCCAAGATTTTGGCCCCTACAGTATATGATCCATCTTCATATGGCGTGGAAGTAAGGAAGTGGAGTTCCACCCAACACCAAGTCTACAAAGGGATCACATTCTTTCAAGGCAATGTCTCAACTATGTATAGAATAATATAAAGAGATTCTACTATACTTAACACTTTTAGACTGAACATAAGCTTGCATTTCCTTACAACATTGAATTTTTAGTACAGGGACTCAAAAAATCACCCCAAAATCCAAAATGGCATGATCTCTGATCAATCATCTGGGTATCAACTGTTTATCTATGAGACTCTGAAAGAGAAGTCTTCTTAATCCGCTAATTGTAATATTAACACTGCCAGTTCACCTTCCCCTGTAGCATAAGAAATTAGCTGGTGCTAGGAGGGTGAAATGCCAAGTGGGACAAACCAGTCATTTAATGTGACCTATCCTTTCTGAACATCTTAAAACAGGCTTTCACACTAAACTCTTGGCTGAGCCATATGGCTTTAATATGACTTAAGCAACAACACAGAAGCATGTGAGCTCAATGTTTGCAAGGACTTTGCCTCCTCATCAAACTGCAGTTGGATAACTCACCCCAACAAATTTCCTAAGAAATTCCCGAGAGGCCTGGATATCTGGGTTGGACAGTTCAATGAAATTTCCCATCATACCCTCTGTATCTCACCATTGATGACTTGACTTGTTAAAGCATACAATTTCACTGCAAATAAAATATTATTAATATTTATCAGTATTTAAATGGCAGAACAAGTTTATTCTTATCATGCATTGAATTTCCTCTTAGAAGCCTGCAAATTTGTGCGGTGGAAGAAAGGGTATTAGTTTGATGCCAGAAGATCTGGGTTTGAGTTCTGGCTCAGAGACTTACTTGCTATGTAACCTTGGGTAAAGTTCTTAACTCCTATGATCTTCAGGTATCTCATGCATAAATCACAATCACGTGACATTTTCATGATTTAATAACACTAGAGTTTAATTTTTAAAATAGCTTGTCACTGTATTAAAAAAAGCTGAACAGTGTTTGCTACAGTAGAATAAATAATGTCGCAAGTTTCAAAGTAAGTTTTACCTTTGACTTCCAAATATTTTATGAGAATTTAATCACTAATCTTTACTTCTAATCACGAGGTAGATTAGGCATAGCTATTTTTTCATCTCTTTTTTTTAATGCAACTCATACCCAAATATCTCTTTGTACCAACGTTACAGAAAATGTGCTTGAGCTCTATCTTCTGAAAATAAAATAATAAAAAGAAATATAATATTTATTGAGCAACTATTCTGTACCAGGTAGTGTACTAGGCATATTCACATATACTATGTCATTTCATTATTTCAGGTATTTTAAGACATTTATTTTTAGAAAAACATGTGTTCTGCTTCTGAGGGGTAAATGAGTATGCATTTAGTGTGTTTTTTAAACCAAAAGGCACACTTGCAGATATAAAATATTTTCATTAGAGGATATTCAGAAGGAAATGATAGAAAGTGAGATAAAAGGGAGAAACTTATGGTTCAAGATTGTAGGCTGAATACATGCATTTGTCCTCCCTGCTCCCCAGTACTCCCCAAGAATCGTTTTAATAAACTCAACCTTTAGCAGTGAAGAAAATGAGAAGGGGCCACTAATGGATTCATGATTTCAACAAATTTCTGGAAGACGAAAAACAGATAAAGCAGATGGAACAGAGCTAAAGAATTTACAGCTCAGGATAGTTGCAAAAGGAAGTAAGAGTTAATAAAAAAAAAAAAATCTGCCTACAGGCCAACTGGTGAGGTGACCAATGCACTCCCCACAAAAGTGACAAGCAGCACAGCTATAATCCTAGGGAGGGTAAATATGTCTCTTCTCTAAAAAAAAGGGAAAAAAATTAATTAAGTGCCTTAGGAGAACTAGACCAGTTAGCGTTGGAATCCTAGAACACTACTCATTCTGGCATATAGAGGATTCCAAGTACCTCATTTGCTCATACTCAGAGTCTGGCAAGATCTACCGGCAAATGTAGAGCTTCTTGTCATCTTTTCTATTCAGTGGAGAAGTATATAACAGAGGAAACCTTCTCTATTACCTAAAATCATTGACCCTCTCCTTCATTTCTAACTATGGATAAACAACGATTTCCAAACACATCGGGGCAAAATGGCAGTCTGAAAAACAAAGATACAGATAGACAATCAAAACTGACCCCAAAGGAAATAGAAATAATCCAGAAAATGAATGAGAATTTAAACCAAAACTACGCAAAAACTTACATCCTTGAAGAGGTATGAGAACAGGTGCATCCATAAATCGAAGATGTCAAGAAAATGATAATTTAGAGAATAATAAAGAATTCTTAGAAATTAAAATTTTGATTACCAAACACTTTGGAATATAACATTGAGTAAATTATCAGGACATAAAGGAAAAGATAGATATGGAAAACAGAAATAAAAAGATTAGAGCTATAAAGACTTAATTCATGTACTTCCCTGGCGGCGCAGTGGTTAAGAATCCGCCTGCCAATGCAGGGGACACGGGTTCGAGCCTGGTCCGGGAAGATCCCACATGCCGTGGAGCAACTAAGCCTGTGTGCCACAACTACTGAGCCTGCACTCTAGAGCCCGTGAGCCACAACTACTGAGCCCGCACACCACAGCTACTGAAGCCTGCGCGCCTAGAGCCTGTGCTCTGCAATAAGAGAAGCCACCACAATGAGAAGCCCGCGCACCACAACAAAGAGTAGGCCCCGCTCACCGCAACTAGAGAAAGCCCGCATGCAGCAATGAAAACCCAGCGCAGCCAAAAAAATATAAATAAATAAATAAAAGTTGTATGAGTTGAAAGTGCTAAATACATTCCATCAGTGCTCAGAATTCAATGAAAAGAATGAGCTATAATCAAAAAGAAAATTTGAAAAACATTTTTTAAAAAAAGACAATTCAGAAGACCCAACATCAAGCTAATTAGGATTCTCAAAAACAGAAAATGGAGGGAAGAAAATTATTACAGAAATAATAGAAAAAATTTCCCAGAGCTGAAAGAGACTATAAGGTCCAAAAGTACTGAGCAGTATGGATTTAAAAATACTAATAATTAAATAAAAGTCACATTTATACATATCCTTAGGAAATTTCAAATCACAAAGAGTAATGAGAAGATCATTAAGTTATTTAGAGGGAAATAGTTTGTTGACCTTCAAGTAGGGTTGCCAGATTTAACAAATAAAAATACAGGACACACAATTAGTTTTGCACTTTAGATAATCAATGGATAATCTATTAGTATAAATACACTTGAAATATCACACATTGCACGGGACATACTTATACTAAAAAATTGTTGATTATCTTAAATTTAAATTTAGCCGGCCTTTTATATTTTATCTGGCAACCCTATGTTCAAAGAACTAGAATCAGGCATATAACACAGATCTCATCAGAAACCCTGGAAAACAGTGGAACAGTGTTATCAATATTCTGAGGGAAAATTATTTTGAGGTTAAAATTTGTTACCATTCAAATGGTGAAAGAATATTTACCTCCCATGCATTCATTCTTCAGACGTGTTTTTGAAGCTATATTCCAGCTCAGTGAGGGTTAAAATCAAGAGAAGATATACAATGGAAGACAATGAAATTAACCCAGGAATCCAATGAAAAGAAATTCCAAAATGACAGATACTATCAGATCTAGAAAGAAATCAGTTTATATTACAACAGAAAACATAGGCTTTAAAAAAATATCTTCAGGAAGTAGAATGAGCTGGATTCTGGGTAATAGATAGTAGGTAAGAAGTAGGGAGACATCAGTGATATCCTTAGGAAGACATATTTTTAACCTCAATCAACAAAAATAAAAGACAGTTGAAAGTTGTAAGTAAAATATACAACAGTATAAAAATGTTACAATCAGGATATGAAGCAAACCAAAATATGACATAATTTTATGTAGAAGGAGTATAAGAAAAGGCAATCTATTTAACCTTAACTAGGAACATTTTTCTTCAGGTAAACCGATTGTGACATTGGACTAATGCACTACTTGGCTTTGAATTGAACAATGGTTACATAATCCCAAATTTTGATTCTAAAAGTTAAAAATCCAATAAACACTACTACTATCCATTTTAGTATGCTTCATCTGTGGAGTTAAATCAGTATTTCCCAACTTGAAAACACTGGATGTGGCCAACATTTGGACCCTTGAATGATCATGAATTTGCTAAAAGGGGTACAGGAATCAGTTCCCACGTACTTTATTTTCTAGAGACTAACAATGTTATATACTATATCTCCCATATATATTAAACAACAATAATAGATTGTCATTTTAAAATTACAAATCTTTTAAAACTATTAATAATATATAGATTTTTTGACATTTTATACTCAAGTTAGTTACTGATTGAGAAAATAAAACATTAAAAGGAGCATCCTCATGTTCAAAAACATTGGAAACCACTGACCTACACCAGTCCCCCTTCCCTAGTACTTGGTAAAGTGTTGTGTAAACAGGTAGCTCAAGAAATGCTGATAATTTCAACAGGGACGACAAAAATTAATCATTGCCATGCCAAAAACATGACAGTTCCAAATTCTTCTGTATGTCTCAGAAAACCAGGCTAGGAAATCACAGCTTACAAAGTCTTTCCAGAGTTGAATGCTTCTTGGGATCACAGGCAAGCCACAGCCCAGTACTGTCTCGTTGATCCAACCAAAGCAGAAAAACAGCCACACTCATCATCACCTGGTTAAGTCAACAAGTTGGTGGAGTTTATTAAAACCCTTAATCTGGAAATGCGAATGGTCCATTATGCCAGCAACATTTAGACTACAAGTGAATGTCAAGCTCAGCAGGGGTCAGACTCAATAGGTACGTTTTTATGGTTATGGGCTTGTCACCTAATTGACAGGAACATTTCACTAAAAAGATATATGAGGTGTAATGGCCAGCCCCAGGTTCTCCCTTCTTGATAGCTCCTGCAATGGTGCCAGTTGATTCAGATAAGGTTATCAGTCATCAGCCTGTGCCTTTTTATTATAGAAATACATCCAGTGGCTTATTCTTGCATGATTGCAACGTTTTTATGAAACTTGGGGTAGTCTAAGACAGAGGCTAGACACTCTATTAGTTCTTGGTATAATATGGTACTTATTTCTTGACCTACGTTATGAGCTGAACTCCCAAGGACCTTCCAACGGCTTACTTGTTACAAAAAGAAAAATAAAGTACATGTGAATTTGCCCTGAAGAAAAACAAAGATCTTGTGAACTCTCTAAGAAAAATTTTGTTGAGAGATAAGTGTCTATGTTTGCTGAGTACCTTTTTTTTTCTTTTTCTTTTTTTTAATAGTTGGATATAACTATTTTAGACTTTATTCCAAACGTTAGACCTGTTTGTCAACTGAAAATTGACCTGGGAGTCTTCAGAGGATATGTAGGCTAGATTTAAATGGTAAGTTTGAAATGATCGGAGATAGAATATTGAATCAAGTTAGTCTATAAGAGAAAAGAAAGTCCAACTAGAAGATGCCCTTATGAAGTGTAAGATCTTCCATAAAAGAGATTTGTAGGTGATGATGTCTCACTTTAGCCATTAAAGAAGTAATGGTAAAAATTTAAGGAAGGAAGGAAGGAAGGGAGGGAGGGAGGGAGGGAGGAAGGAAAGAAGGAAGGGAGGAAAGAAGGAAGGGAGGAAGGAAGGAAAATGTACCTAGGCACAATGGAATACTACTCAGTCATAAAAGGAAGAAAATCCTGCCATTTGTGACAACATGGATGGACTTTGTGGGCATTATACTAGGTGAAATAAATCAGAGAAAGATAAATAATGTATGATCTTACTTACATACGGAATCTAAAAAAAAAACAAAGTCATATCTGTGTTTTCACCAACAGGAAAGGGTAGGAAGTGGGATTTTATCAATGTTCCTGGTAGAATCCAAGGGTCTGTGTGTGCCAGAATGCTAGAAAGTCATCATTAACAAGTCTCAGAATTACCCTGAGAGGCCCTCTAGGTTTTATTTCTTCCCTGCATGCTTTAGGTGTCTGGTGTTTCTTGCCTCTAAAATAATGCACTGCCTACCCTGAAAGTTTTAGTGGGTTTTTTTTCTTTCTAACTGAGAGCTATTTCAGTGTTCCCTAAATTCTTTTCAGGCTTCAACACAAATAACGTAGGCAGAGGTAGGAAAGGAGGGAAAATACACTTTCCCCTCTTTAGCAAGAATGTACTCAAGCTCCCACCACACATCACAACCCCTGCCCACTTGGCTGAGTGTCTTCCTAACTCTCTATTCCAACTTGAGTGTTCTACCTGACCCACTGTCAAATTTGAAAAGGTCAGAATTCAGGTGAAGATACTGGGGACAGAGTTTTCATGGTGAGATTTTGCATCAGAAGAGTCAGAAGCTGATTCAGCAGTCACCACGCCTCCTCTGCACCTCTGCAACATCCTGTAGTGGTCTCTACCACAATTTCCACATTCCACAAAAATTATCTGTGTGGGTCTCTCTCCTACGCTAAACTCTCAGGATAAAGCTCTATTTTATTTTCCTTGTAACCCTAGGACTTACAATTACGCTTAACACATAGCAGGCCTCCTTTAAATGTTCACTGAATAAAGGAATATTGTCTAGCTTTTTGTACTTTGAATAATACACAGGTTCAGCAAAGTAGTGAATGGCTATAAGGAAAAACCAGCATAATCACAAATAAGTCACACTTTTTGTAGTTTACGAAAAACTATAGGAGGATATATCTTCTCTCCTAATTAGGCATACCCAAATAATAAAAAATATTAACTATCACTGATCAAATATGTATATATGTGCTACATATGCTAAGCATTTATATCTAACTGAATATGTAAGATAAATGTGATTATCTACAGAAGAAAACAGGGCATCAAGAGGTTAACTAAACTGCCAGTGAGTGACACAACTGGGATTTTAACCTAGGTCTATTTAAATCCAAAACTCATATTTTATCCATCTAACACTGTGTATCTGAAAGTCTGCTAAATAAAGGGAAATTATCTGGTTCTTCATTTCTTTAAAGTGAAACAATGATCTTACAGCATTTGCACTGCAAAGGTAACAATAAACATTTGGAAAATGTATCACTGTACAATAAGTTGTGCAGCAATGCCTACCACAGGGATGAAATCAATTTGAAAAATGCCAAGAGTTGTATGCTGAGTTTCATTTGGAAGTTCCAAGTGTATTATAGGAAATGTTTTTATTAATTCTAGTTTTTAATTGTGATGGCAAAGGCGTGGCCATTGTTCTCAATTTCCTCCTCAGAGCCTAATTCTTCTAAAAAGGGGTAAGTGAAGGGGGGTCGGTTACTAACCATTAGTGGGTACCTCCTATGTGCCAGGCATTATGCTAGGCACTCTCACATCATCTCTTCACACTCTGATCCTCACAACGACACTACAAAACTGGGATTATAATCATCATTTTACAGGTAAGTAATGAGAAAATCAGAAAGATTTAGTAACTTACTCAATATTACACAGAAATGAAGTGTCACAGCCAGGCCCTAACCCAAACCTATTTAAATGCAAAGCCTTAAGTCAGAAAGAGAAAAACAAATACCGTATGCTAACACATATACATGGAATCTAAAAATAAAACTGGTTTTGAAGAACCTGGGTGCAGGACAGGAATAAAGATGCCTACATAGTGAATGAACTTGAGGACACAGGGAGGGGGAAGGGTAAGCTGGGATGAAGTGAGAGAGTGGCATGGACATATATACACTACCAAATGTAAAATAGATAACTAGTGGGAAGCAGCCGCATAGCACAGGGAGATCAGCTCCAGCTTTGTGACCACCTAGAGGGGTGGGATAGGGAGGGTTGGGAGGGAGACGCAAGAGGGAGGGGATATGGGGATATATGTATACGTATAGCTGATTCACTTTGTTATACAGCAGCAACTAACACAACAATGTAAAGCAATTATACTCCAATAAAGATGTTAAAAATAAACAAATAAACAAACAAACAAATAAATGCAAAGCCTTTGTTCCTTTTGCTAAACCATGTGGAACTACTGTTCTAAATGTGAAGTTAAACTAAGTCTTTAACAATGTCCAGGAGTAACGGATTCTTGCTCAATATATAACTAATAAATATTTGCTGACTTCTATGTACTAGAAATATGCTGTGGATAGTGCTAGAAGAATTACTGAGGTGTAATTATATGAACATCTCCAGTTGGGCCATATATAGGCCCCTGCATACACTGGTATACAAACTGGAGATTTATATGAATTGTTTTCCTATTCCACTTCTGATTTGTTCACAAACAGCCACCTTTGGAAAATTCATTCACTCCAAGCCTCCAACTGAATTTGGGCTGGTAAAACTAGAGTATATGAACCTACTCACTGGCTGCCCATCTTGTTGATTATCTCAGTAGAAAGCCAGTGCTCCTCATAGACTATGCTTTGTATTCCTGTCAATTCAAAAAAATGTGGTGAAACTTGTATTGTTCCTCTCATTAGTCAAGTTGCCATTTACATTGGGAGGCAGCATGATTTTGTGGTTAAAAAAGACAGACCATGGAGCTAGACTGCCTGGATTCTAATCCTGCTCTACACTCGCTACCACAGGCTCTTTGGCAAGTTACTTACTTCCTCTGTTCCTCAGATATACGGTGGAGAAAATAACAGCACCACCTAATAGAGATGTTGTGAGGACTAACTGAGATACTATATGTAAACCACTGAGAATAGCAATAAGCTTGTTCCCATTTCTTTGTGAAGACCTGTTGTATTCAATGGCGTAGGTAAGTTTTCCATTGGAGATTTTGAATATGCATTCTCTTGCTTCTCCATGAATCACTGAGGCTAGCCAGGGATATTTCAGCAAATGTCCCCATGACTGAATGTCACTGCACGGTGTGCTGGTGTGAGCCTGGCTGCCTAACACAGGCAGTTGGAGGGAGGAAGGAAGGAAAGAAGGAATCAAAGAGTCCGGTTAGCTACTGTTCTTCCCATAACTACCCCAAACAACAAACTCTCTGTGCAGACTCTACAGTAGGGTTCCCCAACCTTTTAAAAGAAGGGCTTTATATTCATTTCTATGAAGTCTTGAAATCATCAGGAGGAGGGGAAGCCAACTCTAAAACACCTCAGTGGGGCTGAGTTTTATTTCCAAACTGAAAAGACTAATATCCACTGCAGCCTGAAAACTCCCATATAGCAAATTAAGCTTATCATCTTCGGTAATGCCTGTTCTAAGGAAGGCTACGTGGTGACTTTAAAAGAGATCTGACTCTAAGGAAGGAGATAAAAAGCTAATGCTTACTGAGCGTTAGCTAGTTTCACATATACAATCGCATTTAATCCTCCAACAGCCCCACAGTTTTGAGGAAAATGATGCTCAGAGACTTTAGTAACTTGCAGAGGTGATTTTCTCTACCACTAGCAGTGCCAGAATTTGAACTCAGGACGTTGGTAACCTGCAATTAATTATTAGTAAGGGGCCCTTAATTTGTCTAATAAATATTTATTGGGGTCTTTTAATTCATCTTTAGCTACTTTCAGAGATGAGTTTCTTTTCTTATAATTATTTTTAAAATTTGGCAGTCATCTGCCCCTTAGTGAACCTCTCATAAGTTATTGTAATTAATATCTTTCTCCAGACTAATGCAACATGAGCCAACAAGCTACTGTTATTGAGGTGTGGCCCAAAGAGTGTCTCCAGAAAAGCAATGTTCTGACAATATGTGGAGTGGGCAGAACATCATCACCTTCCAAATAGACTGCTCTGATTTTTCCATTTGAATACAAATGAGATGTACACTATGTCCTAAAAGAATTACCCATGTGTAGTGCGATCTACCAGAAAGAGCCCTGGTCTTGGGTTCTTGCTTTGGTATCTAGATGAGATCTATCTAGATTAGATCTCATCATCTCTGAATTTTCTTTTCCTCACTTGAAAAAATAAGATAGGGGGCAAGAGTGAGAAGGTGGGTGGAAAAATAATAATACCCTATCTATCGCATAGCGTGGCTGTGAGGATCAAATAGAGTCATGAATGAGAAATTTTTATAAGAAATATATATAAATATAAGATGAAAGTATTTGTATGTCTAGAGTTAAAGATCCCCTTCAGAAATGGACTTATAGAAGAGACTTTGGTAAGCTGCTAACATAGTTTTGAATGCAAAACAAAGAATTATGTAGCTCCTTTCACGTCTGGAAACCCTGGCCACATCAAGTGTACAATGGGGCTTTCAGCAACCTTAACAAAGCAGACTGGGGCTGATACACACTGTTCCTGCTTTCATGGGGGGAAAATATAAATCAAAGGGAGATACTTTACTCCTTAATCGCAAGTTATTTCCTCTTCAGTGTTGTTAAGAGTGCCCTGAAGTAACCATTTTCACAGAGGCTGAGAAAAGTGGTGTAGACAAACCAGATAAGCTTTTTATTGCCCTATTGTCCAATTCCCTGAAAACTAGAGGAAATGACTAAAATGGAGACAGACTACAGCCCAGTTTTTTTCTTAATATTCAAAGACCAAACTAAAATCTGCTCCTTTTAAGCCCTTGGACTATTATTGTAATTTAGAAAGGCCAGAAAGGATTATGTGGAGTGTGTGCTCATGCATACAAACACACACACACACACACACTCACACACACACACTCACACCAACAAACTTCATCTATTATTGTTTAGCCTTTTTAAAAAATTCTTTGTTGATATGCTTCTGTATTAATATTCTCATCTTTGAGTTACCTAATTTGCCCACCTCTAAATTTTTGCAAATATTAAAAATGTCCTTCCAAGCTCAAGAAATTAATTTCTATAATCCTGATACTCAGGCAACCAACACCCAGAGAAGCAAGTCACCCATGTCTGAGGTGCATGGAAGTCCCAAAATAGAGGCTTGTCCTGCCAGGCAATACTTGATCTTTGCACTTTCCATAAAAGCATGCCATTGAAACATTTAAGCCCACTGACATTGGTTGTGTGTCCTTTTTATCTGAAAAGTGTCCTTGTTCTAATGCCTTTTGCAAGAGCCCCACAATCTCACACAGTTGCTCCAGTCATTTCTTGTCCCTTATCTAGTAGCTCTGACTCACTTACCCCGGGGAATATTTTCCAGCAGGTAGAGATAGCTCTGAAAGAAGTCATTGCAAATGGCTTTGCGAAGAATAAAGGACATGCTATGTCGACAGAGTTCATCATTGGTCTTCTGCCTGCGGGATCTGAAGGCAAAGTGGGCTCCCAGGTGGGCCATGATGAAAGGGGATAATAGTTAACCCTACAGAAGAAGGAAGCTTGCCTGGCTGTTTCTTTGAATTAACTTTCTCTTCCTACACGGACTTGAAACTGTCATTTTAAACCAGCCCCTGTCCATCTGTATCAGGAGAGGTGTCATGGGGTTTGGGGGGAGGGGCGGCAGACACGGGGAGGTGAGACACTTGGCACATCTACCGTCTGCTTGCTTGGCTGACACCACTCCAAGCCAACAGGTGCTAACTAAAGATGAAAACAGGTTGAGTGAGATCCTGCTTCATCCAGGAAAAAGCACGCCTCCCTCCTTTAGTTGCCACTTCAAACAGGCAGGAGCACAGCCGGCTAACACCCTGAATACTTGCTTTAATTTGATTCCTAAATTGGAATAGCCTAATTTCCATTTCAAAGAGTTGTGAATATTTTGCACGAGATCCAGTTCCCTGATTTCCATCACTCCTCCTGGAATGCCATATCCTCAAGTTACAAGGACCCTTCAAAGTCATCTTAGCTACCCACACTTCTTTCATCAGTACAGTTTTGCCCAAATCATTTCATAGAGATGGATGTGTGTTTCCCATTTTTAAGGATCTTCAAGAGACACAATTATATGAAAGCCTGTTCTGATGTTAAATACCCTTCTCTGTCACCAAACTCTTCCATCTAGCTTGCTCTAAACAATACCTAGTCATGTAAGCCTGTTTCTTCCTCTCTGCCTATAATGGATATGATTTTCCTCATAAGTACTCATTTGCTTTCTGTACTGGGTATCTTCTGATTGTCCCTCCAGGTCTGCTCTCCACTCTTCCCACATTACTGTGTGCAACTGGAGACTGGACTATATTGACAACATCAGTGAACTTCCCTGCCTTCTAGCTTCTGGTTGAGTTCTGCCAATGGGTAGTGCCAGCAGGAGGCTGGAGGAGAGTGATTCAATGTACTTATTCCCCTGGCACCTTCCCTGCAGAGATGCCATAGGCTGACTGCTTCCTATGGTGAAAAGTCATAGCCCCTGTCCAGGGGTCTTCTCATACAAATATCCTCTCCTAGTTCTGATATCTGCTCCCTCCTCATGCTGCTTCAGGCCTCGGGGGAGTGATACACCAAGCTGCCACAAACCCTGGAATAACATACTATTCCTTGTAATTTCTCTATACTTAACTTACCACACCTTTGTAAATAGTCCCTTTATTAAGCTGGCTCAAATTCTCAATTTGTGAATGTCATACATTTCCTGTAGGGATAACAACTACCCTTTTAACCCTCCAATACTCTTAACAGGAAAATCCATAAGAACTCATACTCTTTTGGCCCCATACCATGTGCAACCACTGACTACCCAGTGTCCCTGAAAACACATGTACACACCCACATACACACAAATGCACACTTTATGGTAGGCAGCTTCTAAGATGGCCCCATAGATCCCCAACTTCTGCATGATATTCACACCTCTGTGTCCTCTTTCCTGAGAAAGGGCTAGACTTACTGACTCACTTCTAAAGAATAAAATATGGTGGAAGTGACAGAATGTCACTTCCAAGATTAGGTTATAAAAAGACTGTCTTGGCCATTTTCTTTTGCTTTCTTGCTTCCTTGCTCTGAGGGAAGCCAGCTGCCTGTTGTGAGCTGCCCTAAGGAGAGGCCTACATGGCAAGGAACTGCCTCAGTGCAACAGCCCAGGGAAAGCTAAATTCTACCAACAACCATGAGTGAGCTTGGAAGATCTTTCCCCAGCAACCTGATAAAAGACACTGAGCCAGCTATGCCACACTCAGGTTACTGACTCAGAAATAAATGCTTCTTCGAAGCAGCTAAATTTTGGAATTTGTTACAATGCAGCTAATGGAGAGCTAATTCACACATCGTCAGTGGAATATTTTTTAAGATTTGGAATCTAACCATGATCTTCCTTTTAGTTTAATTTATGTGTTAATCTTTTAGTGGGAAAGGAAGTAAGGATTCCATTTGATTGATTCTGACTTACTGTTTTTCATTTTCCTGTGCTTCTATATTTCCATTTCCCCCTCTCCCTACCTCAAGGGGCAGCCACTCAATTTCGGTGGGATTGTTCCCATCCCTGGCTTCAGGAAGTACCTAAATTGCAATCCAAGTTATCCATTTTCCCCTTGCCACAGTGTGTGGTTCATGGATGGGTACACCATCCTGTACTGAGCCAATGAATACATGGTGTTCCCCCAGCTCCAGTTTTCACTTGGAAGTGGGCATATTATCTAAATCTGTTATTAATGCCAGCTTGAGTTGGGCTTTCTGTGCTAGCAATATGGAATCTCATCTAACACAAATACCATCGTGCCTCATTTTTACTCAATTCTGATGAGGATGGAGATAAAGTAGATGATATTAAACAGAACAGGGAAACTTCAAGTAAGACTATTTCATGGTGTTAAGAGGAAGGCTCTTAACTACAGTTAAACATATTTGACTAAGTTAGAAACTCATTTCCACCACGTATATACTTGGCAAACCTGACAAATTCTTAGCCTTTCTGAGCCTCACTTTCCTCTTCTGTAATATGACGGTAATGATAATAGTATATACCTCATATGATAGCTGTGAGAACTAAATATACTCCATGTAAAACACCTCAGTGCCTGGCACACAGTCCATGTTCAGTAAGTGCGAGCTATTATCGTTATAGTCTTTGGAAGAAAGCTGATAAGTTATAGGTCCTAAAAACACTTTCTGTCTGTCTGGCTCTTTTGGGGTTATATTCAATGTAGCATTGCCTCTTACTGTGAAATTTCACCACATATCCAGGAGACTTTTTTGCACTGTATGCATTTAAAAGTTGAAAAGAAAAGAAACCCAAATTAAATATGCTATTGGAACTCACTCATCATCCCTTCAGAATTTTCTGTTGTTGTAGGAAAAACTAAGCAACAGAAGAAGAAAACTCAGGGTACCTCCTTTGTTACTTGATTTGTCAATACGTCTAACAGGAGGCAGGTACTTAACTTCAACATCTTAGTAGTATTTTGATAACCTCTCATATGCTGAAAAGGTTAGGATGTATGGTCCTAGGAGAGAGACTGGCAATCACTGACTCCACCTACTCAGTATTCTTTATTTGCAAGATATTGCAAGATATTGGCAAGT
Source organism: Eschrichtius robustus (assembly GCF_028021215.1). Taxonomy (NCBI): domain Eukaryota; kingdom Metazoa; phylum Chordata; class Mammalia; order Artiodactyla; family Eschrichtiidae; genus Eschrichtius; species Eschrichtius robustus. The sequence continues at coordinate 127,914,567 of NC_090826.1, read as the reverse complement.
TTCTCCATTTTTTACAAAACTAATTTTCTTTCACTATAAAACGGGCGTTAATTACTTATGTTTCGAGAAGGATTAGTAAGTGTTCTAAGATCTCCATATTTCAGACCTATAATTCCTGTGTGGGAATGAAAGACAGATTGGCTTATACAAAATGCCTTTGTCAGCTTTTGTTTACCTCTGTGAGTCACATTAGGTTTTGCGACTATTTCTCATACTGGTATAGCTTGTACCAATTTCTGGTTCATTGCGTTTATTTCTTTATGCAAATAATTTTTCTCTCCTGGCTGAAAAGCTCTATTTGCTAAAACCTCATACCACTCTTGACCATATTCATAGTAAATGAATGAGGGTATGATATAGATCTCCAGTCTACCACAGGCATCCAGTTTCCAGGCAGGAAAGGAAAACAATGAATGTAGAGGAAAGAAATAAGACTATACCAAAAGAATGTGGAAACTCTGAATTTATCCAGGTTTGCCTTCTAACAAACAGCGGATTCCTTAGTGAGGAGTAAACTACTGTTAAACAATAAATTAGCATGGAGAGAGACTCAGAAGTGAGAAAGATAAAGAAAAAAAATTCATAGAGGAAGTATACTCATTCAGTAGTATGATAAACTAAATATTTGGGGAAATCCAATCAATATAAAATACATATCAAATTAAAATTCCATAATACTTTAAACTGAAAATTCAACAGAGAAGATAAAGATATTTTCAAATGAAGATAGAACTTACCATTCATAGATGCTCACTGAAAGCAATAACTAAAAATATCTACTTCAGGAAGAAGGAAATTAAGACAGGGTGCTATTAGCATAAGAATAGCTAAAAAGATGACTAAAGCAGAATGCAGAGCCCCCAAACAAATCTATTCACATATGTTAAGTTGATATAAGACAGAGATAATATTGCAGTAGAAAAAAAGATACTTTCAATAAGACCCCTGATGTGGGCACAACTGGATCCCTACCTCACATCCTACACAAACCAACTCCAGGTAGATTGAAGACTTGAAGGTGGAAAGCACAATTCTAAAATTCTTTGAACAAGTTACAGGAAAACACATTTATGACACCAGGGTAAAAAAAAAGATATATTTTTTAAGATGCAAAAAACAAAAACCATAAAGAAAGAGAGTTAATTAATTTGACTGAATTAATATTTGACTAATGAACTTCTGCCCATCAAACGAAACCATAAAGAAAGTGAAAAGTCAACCAACAGAAAGATAAATATTTGGAGCATTGATAATCAATAAAAATTTTTGTACTAAATATATGAATAGTTCCTATAAATAAACAACAATACAAATAATCTTACAGAAAAATGGAAAATAAAAAGTATATAGAGACATAGAAAACAAACTTATGGTTACCAAAGGAGAAAGGGAGGAGGGGAGGGATAAATTAGGAGTATGGGAGTAACAGATACAAACTACTACACATAAAATAGATAAGCAACAAGGATTTACTGTATAGCACAGGGACCTATATTCAATATCTTGTAATAACCTATAATGAAAAATAATCTGAAAAAAATATATATGCATATATATATATATAACTGAATCACTTTGCTGTATACCTGAAACTAACACAATATTGTTAATCAACTATATTGCAATTTTTTAAAAAGTATATAGAATTGGTGGTTAAAACAAGACTGAAATAAAAGTACCTGGATCAAGATTCCCAACTCCAACCCAGGGAAGTAGATCTAGAAGACTAAAACAACAGGCCAAAATCATCTAAATTAAATTTAGGATAAAATCAATGCATTTTATTATATACAGGTTTTAATGAAAATTAGTGGTGAGAATACAGAATGAGTAATTATTGCTTGATAATCTCTATGTGTCTTTGTACTAAAATGGGCATTTAAGTAGACTTTAAGCTTGGAATGAGACAGCAGTATGAAAAATAGGGCAAACAGGTTTCTATGAGCGAATCTTAAACAGACCACCAGCTCTCACTTCACCCTATACTGGTATAACCTCATATGAAGTGTTTGCCTCTTCCTTTATCCTGTTATGTTTAAGAAACAGGTACCCAGTAAAGATTACCCCTGATTATAACTTGGAAGTCAGTAAGAGAGATTATTACCCTATATGTGCTTAGAATATATGGTACAAGAGGAAGTTTGGATGACTATTTTCATCTAGTGTGGTGCTTCATGTAGTACAGAAAGGCTGTCTGTCCATTGAGTTAATTAGATTCAAGGTCAACAATCAGATTTCCACTTAACGTCATTATTAAATAAAAATGGGGCTTGAGGTAAATGACCCGTTGCAGCTGAAGAAATATTTAAACTCATAATTTTCAGGTTAAGTCATTCAATTAAACAGACAGAAAGACTGGAGTAGCCCTTGAAGAACTCCTTCCTGCCATACTGAGGAGAGAATTCAACTGGGCTGCTTAGTTTTAATTAGGGTTTTGATTCCCCAAGAATTTAGATTAAAAAAATACATTTACATCTCTAACTAGGGGAATATGTCCTTGCCTAAAACATCTGTTTGGGGGTGTGTGTGTGTGTGTAGACTTTTTTCATTTCTCATTTATGTTAATTTAAGGAATTATAAAACATTCAACTTCATTTCAAATTCTCCTTTTAAAATATAACAAAGCTTGAGTTCACATAATTTCCATAATTTAATATTCCAATATGATTTTGGATAGATAAAAGTGCATACATAGAACACTATCTAGGTAAATTAACTTTTGTACATTTTCCCTAACCAAAAGATATTAGGTAATTATTAATAAAAGAAAATCAAATTATCCTTCTTTTTTATCTTACTTAAAGAATTAAGAAATATGATGAAGTGTCAGATTGATATCCTAATATTTCAGCTTTCCCTTCAGTGTACCAACCCTTATTTTTCATTTTAGTAGGAAGGCAAGTTGAGGGAGGAAGTAGAAATATGAGCTAGAATGTAAAGAGAATATGCCTTATCAGTAGTACTAGGTCTTCGTAGATTCGGGCAGAGCATGATGAGGTGAACAAGTAGGTGGGCTCTGGCCTTCCCACCCTCACGTTGGCCAGAGGAGCAGATTTTAATTTTAATATAGAATTCTACATAGACTTTCACTTGAAAACAGTGTTCTGCTCCCATCCCCTCCTTTCATCATGCTTCCCCTTTACCAGATATCCTGGTTCTTACTCAACTTGCCCTTGGCTTTCTCCTCAACAATGTTTTCATATGTGTATGAGCCTCCATAATTACCCCACTGTGCATTTAGCAAGCTATATTTTGGGATAAATATTCTATTTACACTACCCTCTGATTTCAGCTGAAACTGAACATATATCACTACCAGATATAAATTTTTAAGAGGCCTAAGTAAAAGAATATGCTGTCCAATCCACAATATGTAATACAAAATAAAATTCCCTCTGTTCTGTCTCTTAATCTCAATCCCCACCCCCCTGTCTCTCTCTGTCTCTCTTTCTCTCCCCAACACCCTGCCACCCCACAAGCCTAGAAACTTGGACTCTTGATGTCCTTTGGATAACCCAGCATTGACGACAGAGGTTCTCAAAGTGTGAACCTCACACAATGAGCATCAAAAACTTCTGGGCTGTTTATTTTTTCCAACTAAAAGCTAGAAAAATAAGAGACTTTCTTCTCTGCCACAGTTATGTTTTTTATTTTCTAATTGACTGGGTTTTGAAAATTATGAAATAATTCAGACTTACAGAGATTTACAAAACAAGCATTCATGTTACCATCCAATGTTAACAAATGTTATATTATGCTGTATAAGCTTCAGATTTGTCTTTTTAAGAATTAAACAGTTATACAAATACAGTTGGGAGCTCTTTCCTCCCCCCCCCCCCCATTGTTCTACTGCCTTTCTCAGAAAACGCCAACTTGAGGTATGTATCCATCCTATATAGGTGTTTGTATTTTCAGTATATATGTACATATCCATAAATTGTCTTGTTAATTTTTAAATGGACACAAGTTGGTATTCTGTAATCCACTTTACTCAGTCAACTATATGCTCTTGATATTTTATCCATGACATTACATATTCAATGCACAATGGGGAGAGGGGGAGCAAATACACACACATTCATTCATTTTAACTACAATATAGTGTTCTATCGTATAACTGTACCACTTTTCATCTATCCCTATTGATAAACATTTAGGTTGCTTCCACTCTCATACTTTACCAACATCCTTCTAAAATCCTCCTGGTGCATATGTGTGAGAGTTGCTCTAGAGAGTATGCTCTACTGGAGTCTGTGGGTTGTAGACTATGCACTGCTTTAACTTTGCTACACATTCCAAAGCTGCTTTCCAATGTGGATACACACATTTATCCACCAGCAGTGTGAGACTTCAATTCCCCTATATTCTTCCTAAAATCTGCAATACGTTTTAAGTTTTGCTAATCTGTTTTTATGGGCATTTCACTGATAATACTAAGTAAACATTTATATAGCACCTAAATTATTCCAGGCATTGTTCTATGTATCTCTTTGAGAAGGTTCTTTTTTAAATTTCTTTTTTAAATTGAGGCATAGAGAGGTTGTATAATATGCCCAAGGTCACACTGTTGGTAAGTTGTAGAGTTGGGAGTTTGAACCCGGGTAGCCTAGCTCAAAAGTGCATTCTCTTAGCCTCTGCACCATTTAATCATTATTCAAGAGAGCTGCCTGTAAAATGGGGGAAAAAATGGCTTTAAAAATCTGTCATATTATCAGTAAAGTAGCAAGAAAGTCTTATTGTTGCAATTTTCCATCTCAAATTATTTCAATGAGGCTCTTCTGTAGGAGGAGAAAAGAAATATCTTCAATTGTGCAAGCTGCACCAGGCCCTGGGAAAGCAGACATGAAATGGTTGAGATGGCCAAAAGTTGTCACTGGGGACTAGGGATTAGAACCTGGTCAAAGCAGCAAATAAAAAAAATTTTAAAAGCTCTTAAAGGAACCTGACAAGGGAAGCTTAAATCTTATTTAAAGGGTTGGGTTGTACTAAGCCTTGAAAAATTCAATCCTCTGGAGGACTATATCTCACTAAGAAAGCTCCATGTAAGTTTATCATGTATCCAACACCTAGACATTGGGCCTTGGAGACCACTAGGATAATATTTCCTCTGGATTAGCACTGAAGCTTGGAAGTGACATTTGTACGAGGCATACTTTAAACTCTAGGGCTTTTCTGATTATAAAATGATAATTCTGAGGGGAAAAAAGTGCTTACTGCAGAGAGAAGCTGCCATGATTTATATGTCTTGGACAATCTTCCTTTTTCACACAGAGTAACTTATTAGACCAAGTATGTTTTGCTTTTCCTTTGTTTTTAACTAAAGTCGTCTTTTGATTGATATTAAGGGTAGAGCATATTTGTTTTAGTGTGTTTTTATTTTTATAGTTCCACCAAGTCCAAAAGAATGATTGTATAAATACTAGTTACAGGTGACATTGGCAATTAAATTGTACACATAGCACAGAAATGCCAACCTTAAGCCAGGGTAACCTCTGAAGCTTCACCGAGTGGTCCTTCTCTGCACAGACTCAATGGGTCACTCTCCAACTGCTCTGGCTCTCTGATGAAAGACAGACAAGAATGAAGTGAGGCTGAAAAGCTGTCCCTCCTTTATTTTTGGTGCATCTATCAAGATCTCTGGAATCACTGTAAAATCTCCTATCATTCCAGTTATAAAGGGTACTTTGAATTAAATATCTGGTGACAGCCAAGGTCATAAACTGCTTGATTCCCTTGGGTCACTTTTCCCAGGCTGATTTTAATCGTACTTTGGCCAGTATGTATATTTTGTGCAGTTGTGAATACTGATGGGTTCAGTGACATAATTTAAAATAGTACATCTCTATATTTGCATATGTATGCATACATCCAGGGTATCTAGAGAGTAAGCAAGACAGACTTGCATTTGAAGCCAAAGGAAGCCTTCTAACTTTTGTTCTACTTCTTAACTGCAGGCTGGATTCCTAATTGACTCATCTCGTTTATAAATCTGTGAAACTTGCCAGTACTGGGACTAAAAGATTATGGCTAGATCACAGCAAATCCATCACCTCTGGTAGAAAAACAACACCTAGACTTGCTGACTAGATCAGTAAAATCATCACTATATGGAGAATTCTTCCTTCTCAAAACTAAAATGAATCTTGAAGCCAAATGTCAGAAGCCAAGTATCAGAAGACAATACAATTTTTACACTTCTACATATTCTATAGAAAGAATTAGAAACCTGGTGTGAAAAAATTCCTGGCTTTGCTTATCTACTCTGTGCTCACCTTGCTTTTCCTTTTTTCCATCACTCATTCCCTATTCCTATCCTCAGCTCCAACACTTCTTTTATCTGGATTTTGAAAGTTTTTATTAAGGCCTGAAAGGCGTAGTCAGTTCTTGAGATATATGAAAGTCCGAGCAATTTTACCAAATTTTTACACACATTTTTAGGAAACAGAAAATTGGTGATTCTTAAAGTTAGACAACTCTAGAACCACATTCAAAATCAGCTTTAGCCAAAGTGACCCCACAATAATATAAAATTAATATTCAGTTACAGTGATTAAAATCAAGATTCCAGTTTTGAAGATCTACATGAGGCAATTATTAAGAACTAAAGGAGGGCTTCCCTGGTGGCGCAGTGGTTGAGAATCTGCCTGCCAATGCAGGGGACGTGGGTTCGAGCCCTGGTCTGGGAGGATCCCACATGCCGCGGAGCAACTGGGCCCATGAGCCACAACTACTGAGACTGCGCATCTGGAGCCTGTGCTCTGCAACAAGAGAGGCCGCAATAGTGAGAGGCCCGCGCACCGCGATGAAGAGTGGCCCTCACTTGCCGCAACTAGAGAAAGCCCTCGCACAGAAACGAAGACCCAACACAGCTATAAATAAATAAATAAATAAATAAATAAATAAAATAAAAAGAACTTGAGGAAGACCAGCTGAAGAGCAGATATGCAGATCTGCTATGACCTTGTAGAATTTAGCGTGTATCACCTGAGGGAGAGAGAGCAAGCCCTAAAGTTTAGAACACTAACAGTTTGGAGGAATCGTGGAACATTGGTGGTTGGATAAGATCTAATATAGAGTGAAAGTCAATGACTAAGCAGACAATTTTACACCCATGCAGTCATTTAAAAATATTTTTTGAGGGAATTCCCTGGCAGTCCAATGGTTAGGACTCAGCGCTTTCACTGCCAGGGCCTGGGTTTAATCGCTGGTGGGGAACTAAGATCCTGCAAGCGGCATGGCAAGGCCAAAAATTTAAACATTTAAAAAATTAAAAATAATTTTTTGATCACCTACCATGATACCGTACTAGGCACTCTGGTCAAATAGTGAACAAAACTAATCTCAGTCCCTTATCCTCCTGAAGCTTACAGTCTAGTAAGCAATAGAAAGTAGCCAGGTAATCAGGGCCTTGTGAAAGCATGCGTCTCTATGACGAGTGCTAAGGAGAAGCACACAGGCCATGAGAGCCTGTCAAAGGTAGAGATGATCTATTTAGGGACCACTGCCCTGAGAAAGTCACCCCTGAGCTGAGATCTGAGGAATACGCAGGAGTTAACTAGAAGGGAAAGGGAAAGACAGCGGCTTCTCATTAAAGTAAAACAGAGTGTCTGGTTTTTTTTTAACATAATTAATTGATTTAATAGTTTTTAAGACCAGGATTAAAAGATATTAGAAGAAGCAGTGTGAATGGGTGGTAACTTTTTTCTTTCTCTGAGCTTTATTGAGGTACAATTGACCAATAAAAAGTATATAACAATATTTAAGGTGTACAATGTGATGATTTCATATACATATACATTGTGAAAATGTTTGCTAATTAACATAGCCATCATCTCACAGTTACCTTTTTTTTCTTTTTTTTTTTTGGTGAGAACAGAAAAAAAAACAGATCTACTCTGTGCGCAAATTTCAAATACACAATATAGTTGTTTTTCTTTTCTTTTTTTTTGGCTGTGCTGCACAGCTTGTGGGATCTTATTTCCCTGACCAGGGATGGAACATGGGCCTGCTGAGTCCTAACTACTGTACTGCCAGGGAATTCCCTACAATACAGTATTATTAACTATAGTCATCTTGCTATACATTAGATCTCTAGAATTTATTTATCCTGCCTATCTGAAACATTAAAATTTTATATGTTTACTCCCCAACAAATCAAAGGAGCCTGCTCAGGCCCCTTGTCTGGTCCTATTTCCAGGCTCTCTCCTCCACTGTTAGGATATGGCTTTGATCCTGGAGATAATTAAGCAAAGAAAAGAGGGAAAAGCATTCCAAGAAGAGGGAACAGCTTATGCAAAGGCACTCTGGCTTAGGCAAGAAGCAGTCTGTGCAGAGCTTTATAAACTGTGTCAAAGAATTCTGTCAAATCTAAAAACATAGAAAGCCATTTAGGACATCTTAAGCCAAAGGGAAGAAGGTGGAGACGGGGCTAACATTACCAGGTTTGCATTTTGGAAAGATTATTTTATCTACAATATGGAAAACAGATGGAAGGAGTAAAATGATGAAAAGTTTGATTGTATATATAACCTCTGCCTCAGAAATGTTACTAAAATGAATGGCTTCTGTCACATTATATGGAAGAGGGATATAATCATCACTCTTCAGTTTATTCATTCAAATGACATTTACTGTGCACCGACTCTGTACTGGTTTGGTACTGGGGCTATATCAGTGACACAATAGCTAAAGAAATTCTCTGCCCTCCTAGAGTCTACAAAATAGACAAAATATAAAAGTACATAATACAGCTTGTTAGAAGTTGATAAGTGCCACAAAAAAAAAATAGAGCAGGATAAGTATGATTTGGAGTGAAAAGAGAGGAAAATGGCATGTAGTTTTAAACAGGATAACCAGGATAGTTTTCTTTAACCAGGTGTGTTTTAGCGAAGACTTGAAGTAAGTGAAGGCATCCACCTTGCAGAGGTCTGGGTGAAGAGCCTTCCTGGCCAAGGAGCAGCCAGTGCAAAAGCGGTAGCATATCTGACATGTCTGTGGAACAGCTGGGAGGCCACTGTGCCTGGAGCAGAGTGAACACGGGGAAGGACAGTAAAGATGAGAGCGGGGAACACGGCCTGGAAGGACATTGATGGTGCTCTGAGTGAGGCAGGGAGTCATCATAAGGTTTTGAGCAGAAGAGTCTCATGATATGACTTCTTTTTAAAAAAGGATCAGATCACCCTGCTGCTGTGTTGAGAACAGACTTTAGCAAGGCAAGGGTGGAAGCAGGGAGACCAGTCAGGAGGTTTCTGCAGTAACCAGGTGAGAGATGATGATCGTTCAGACCACCATCACCAGACTTATGAATGGCAGCAGTGGCAGCTAGAAGACGATAACAGAGGAAGATTTTCAAAACTGCGAGAAAAAATTATTTCAATACTAAAATACAAATACACAACCAAACTATCCATTGTGACATGAAGGAAGAATAATGACATTTCTGACATGGAAGAAGGCACCAAAAATTACCTCCCATGGACCATTTCACTAAAGGAAGATACTAAAAAATGTGCTACACCAAAATGAGAGTATAAACCAAGAGGGAGACATGGGATTGTTGATTCTAAATGAGACAAAACTCTTACAATTTTGACTGAATAAAAAACACAACAGCATCATGAATTTTTTTTTCACTTATAATCTTTTTCTAGCTAAACGGATAAACTTCAGAAGTACTTATAGTTTTTCACACAAAAAGACATGTCCATTTGAATATTATTTGAATAATATTACTGAATGCTATTATTTGAATATTACTGACAGGTTGACAAATTAGTAAATAAGACAACCAGTCAGATCTGTAGATTTTGGAAAGAATATGATATATTTCATAGGACATAGCAATAAATTCTCTCTGGGTGTCTTTAAGATTTTTTGTAGGAATAATACTCCTAAGAACAGTTTTAAACAAATAATATAATACACAAATATATTTTTACTCAAATCTTAAGACTGGACAGGAGCGTAAAAATTGAGACTTTTGTAAACTTTTCCAGTCATCATTTTATCAGGGTGAGTTTTATGACGCAGAGATTCTCTCTTTTACGCAACTGTAAGGAATGAAGGAACATTTTCCCTTTTTGATTTTTCTCAGATTTTTTTCACCAACTGTTAGGAAGGCCTGAAATTTTTAAGGCTAAGAATTGGAATTCTATTAGCACTGAGGAAAAAAAATTGGCCAACCCTTGAAGCTCAAAGCTTACATTATGAAAATTAAAGGGCAGAATGTGATTATTGAAAAAGGAACTATAGGGCATGTAGTATTTTGAATCTACAGGATCCAGGAAAACGGGGAATCATGATAAAAGAAGAAAAAAAAATCCCCAGGATTCTAGTGAAAAGAACCTCCATAATGGCAAGTAAGCTACAGTTCTGGATAATCACCAGCCAGTTTAGAGCAAGAGGGTGGAGGTCTCTGGGAGGAAATAAATATGTTACCTGATATGTTGGATATAGTAGGAAGAGACCAACAGAGTGTAAGGAGAAATGTGTGATAGGTACATAGAATTCTAAGGAACTAAAAAAAGGAGGTTTTTACTGATTCCAGAGAAAACTGGAAGTTATAAAAGAATAAAAAAATGTAAGTTATTATAACTACACAGCACAGCTATGAATATTATTCATATTATTGAATATGAATTTAACAAAAAATTATGATTTAATGTTTTGAAAAATGTAGAAGTGAAGTGGGGATAGGAGGCAGGAGTGTAAGAAATCTAAATGTTTATTTTCTACTACAAGGATGTCAGTATATAATATCTAAACAGAAAAATATCAAGAAATAGAATAGAAGCATGTTATTTTCAAATAAGCTGGTAAATACAGAAGAAACAGCTACAAGAGTAACTTGGAGAGCAGGAATAAAAACTGGGTGGTTGGGCTGAGGTGGGGGACCAATGGACCTTTAATGAGCATTACTATCTCTGTCATCACAATCCATCAACTCTCCGGGTCTGAGTTGGTGCAAGAAACTTAAAGGCTCTATAGGGCAGGTCTGTGGTTCATCAATGCAAAAAAAGATACTTAGGATTGGGGAGGAGATTAGTAGAGCAGATTTGGGCAGGTACTTAATGGCCTTACTTCTGTTCCTCTTCCATGAAGGTTTGGGGAAATAGGCAAGTTTGAAACAAGACAGGATAAGGGACAGACAACACTACTTCAAGGTGTAGTCAAGTATTTAAGGTTTGGAGGTAATGTTAGTTTTACTAGTGACCTACCCCCTTGACTCTACACAGCCCTTGGCTGGACACCTGAATCAATAGATTTTTCATCCTCCCTGATGTTGACCTATAGTTTCTGACCCTGGCTTAACAATCCACCTTGTTTGTCCTGTTTTCTGATTTTTCTGTGGTCCTCCTCTTGCCTTAACAACTTCACTCTTATCATTAATATTCCTAACTTTGGCCTGGAAAACTGATCTGATTTTCTGCATTCTTGATTTTCTTCCAGTTTGCTGCATCTGTTACTTCCTTCATGCTAATCTGTTTCTTGGGCCACTGGTAACCTAACCTTGATTCTTTGGTTGCCCCGTTTGATTCAGGATTTGGTTTAGTACTCATGACACTATTTCTGATTAATGCTGCCATATGTTCCAAACTTTTCTTCTGACAGTGGTATTATTGTGCCAGTATTGGTCAGCTACTTCTTACAAGTGGTAGTGGCCAAACTATGCTTATGCAGCTAAACCAGAGGACTGAACAAGTTAGATCAGATGCTGACAATACAGAAATTAAAATGTGTTCCTAGAATGAACAAAGCACAATCGGAGACCCTTAGACCCAGACAGATCCAGACAGAACTGCTCTTTGAGTCCCTCCACCCCCATCCCACAGTCAGGGGAGAGATTTTCAGAGGAGGAAAAAAGTCCAAAGAAAGAGGTGGAAAGCTCACACAGGGACTTCAGCTCTCAGAGGAGTTCCCTGAGTTTACTTTAGGGTTAGGAGATTTAACTCTCAGGGCTCCCACAGTGTCTGTAAACCTAACTTCATGCTGGAATTTTAAAAAGTAAAGGATACTTAGGCCTCTGGATAGTTCACAGTCTCTCTAAATACCAGCACCACCTCACAGTGGATGAAATAGTTCTTGCCTGATTAAATTTCAGTAGATTAATATTAAGACACTCATATTTGACATCAGAGATTCTTTCTTTTGCCTGGTTTTATTCAATAGCCCCTGAGTGAATTAATTAAGATAAGACCAGAGAAAGAAAAGAAGAGAAGGAAGAAAAGAAGCAATTTAGTGATATACTGGCTCTAGGGGAAGGAAATCCACATAATTGTTTGTTCCTTCTTAGAGAGTCCTTTTAATAGATGGTAACTCTCATCCCTTCTTGGAAAAACAACAAAGAAAGGACAAGAAAGTACTGAAGACAATACTTACCACTTATTGAGTGTGTACTAGGTGCTAGGTCTTTGTACACATTAATTAAATTAATTCTTATATCAACCCAATGAGATGGGTGACATTTAATGAATGAGGAAAGTAAGATTCTGAGCCAATAAATATTATAATTTGCCCAAGGTCATTTAGCTGCTAGCTGAAGAGATGGGACACAAAACAAAGACTATATGATGCCAGAGACCATAATCCTGACTTCAAAGGCATATGCTCTTCCCAGCAACATTGGGAATAAAAGGAAATGATAATTTAAACTTTTAGGGGAACAATTAGGATTTAGATGATGTTCAAATACAAAAAGAAATGATCTCCCTTCCTTTATCATTCAGTCAGGAAGTCAAAATATCTCCCAGGAAATCAAGTGAGAATTTCAATTTCAATTCAACTAATATTTTATTGAGTGCCTTCTAATACCAGACTCTACACTAAGGTTTGGAATATATAAGAGTGAGTTAAGACAGGCATAATTTCTGTCTTCGAGAAAGCTGCAGCCATTTTAAAGGTAAAAAATATATGTATAATAATGATTACAAACAAGGAAGGGGAGCAAAAATCTGTGGGAAAGAAAAGCAAGGGTACTTTATAGTCTAGAACATAGAAGCTCTTGCTTAGGAAATGAAGGTTAAGCTAAAATGTAAATGATAATGTGAATTAGCTAAGTAATGGCTTCAATCTGATGTTACAAGTTAACCTAATGAACTAGAATCAGAAGAGTGACAAGCTCTTCTCAGGAGAGATAGCACACACTACTGTGTCTCCTTTGCCAGAGCAGCAGAAGGGGAAGGAAGGGTAAGAAGAAAACAATTGAAATTTTAATAAATGTCAAAAGGCTACACATGGGCTGGCGTGACAGTATAGGATCCTGAGAGCCCCAGACACAAGGAGAGTCTGAAACATTCAACAACTATGAAAAGAGTTCATAGTTCAACTCTTTTAGTCCTTAACTGAGAGCTCATGAAAAAGACCGAGAGCACGGCAGGAGAATTGAGAGAGTCATCTGCTAAATCACAGGCATGCAGGGTATGCCTAAGACTGAGGACAGAGCAGAAAGACTGAGAGAAATGCTCTGTGCTCTGGATCCTGCACGAAGTATAAGACAGCAGCTGTCTGCCACTGGGAAAGAAAGAAGAGAACTAGACCACAGCAGTCTGATGCTAAGGGAAGTGAAGAAGCATTGAGAGAGTCACCATTCTGAAGACACAAGTACACAAGTCTCCCTATACCTAAGGAAGGAGCAGCAGAACTGAGAAAGCCCTCTTACCTTCTGAGCATTGCCAAATATGAGGCAATAGCAGTCTAATTCTGGAGAAAAAAAAAAAGAAAAGCTTTGAGAGAGGACTATCTTCTGGCAAAGATGCATAGACTTGCTAAATTCTGAGGCCACAAAAGGAGAACTGAGATATATGTTTGGCACTCCAGGCCTTATAGTAAGTACCAGACAGCATCAGGCCACAACTGGGAAAATGTGAAGCCTATGGTTTCTTGAACATAATTCAAGCATTCACAAAACCCAGACCCAATTAAATCACAGGCTAGTTTAATTTACTCATGTAACGACCTCACAGAAGAAGAGGAACGCCTTTTTCAGAGAGTAAATGTTATTTACCTTACAATCTACTATACTACTACTCAGTGTCTTGCATTCAATCAAAAATTATGAGGCACACTCAAAAAATAAGAAAAGATAACCCATAATGAAATTATAAAATGGAACAAACCCAGACATGGCCCAGGGGTTGGAATTATCAAACTGGGACTTTAAAATAATTATGATAAAAAGGTTTTTTAAAACGAATGAAAAAATTAACAACTTACATGAACAGATGGGGAATTTTAACACAGAGATTAATATTATACAAAAGAGTCCAATGGAAAATCTAAAAATGAAAAAAACATGATATTGGAGATAGAGAATACTTTCAGTAAGTTTACCAGCAAAATGGACACGGTGGAGAAAAGAATCATGGAACAAACTCAGAAGGATGTATTGGTGAATTCTATGAAACATTTAAAAAAGAAACAATATCAATATTGTACAAAAATTTCAAAAATAGAGGAGGGAACACTTAGAAACTAATTTTATGAGGCTAGTATTACCCTGATACTAAAACCAGACAGAGGAAAGAAAAGCAAAAAAGAAATGAAAACTGCAGACCAATATACCTTATGAACATAGATGTAAAATTCCTTAACAAAACATTAGCAAATTGAATCCAGTAATACATGGAGAGGATAATACACCATGACAAATTGGATTTGGCACCAGAATGCAAAGTTTATTTAACATTTGAAAATTACTCAATGTAACTCACCACATCAACAAATTAAAGAAGAAAAATCTTATTATTTCAGTAGATGCAGAGAAGGCATTTCACACATTCATGATTAAAAACTTTCAGCAAGCTAATAAAAGAAGAAAACATCTGCAACCTTATAAAAGTCATCTACAAAAAACTTACAGTTAGTATTATACCTAACAGTGAAATAGTAAATGCTTTTGCCCCAAAAAGCAAAGCAAGCCCTATTTACTAAACAGAACAAAAATGTTCACTTTAATCACTTTTATTGAACTTTATACTGGAGATTCTAGCTTGTACAAAAGGACAGAAGAAAAAAATAATAGAAATTGGAAAAAGGAAGAATCGTCTTTATTTGCATATGACATGATTGTGTATGTAAAAACTCCTAAGGTAACTCTAAGAAAACTACTAGAATTAATAAGTGATTTTAATAATAATGTTGCATGACACAAAATCAATATACAAAAATCTATTGCATTTCTATATATTAGCAATGAACAATTAGAAATAAATTTTTAAGCAGTACCATTTACAATAACATCAAGAAACATAAGATCCTAGGGATAACTTTAACAAAAGGTATATAAGACTTCCGTTTTAAAAAGTACAAAACAGGAGAGGTTTCAAGATGGTGGTGTAGGAAGATCCTGAACTCACCTCCCCCACAGACACAACAAATCTACAACTACAGGTGAAGTAATTCCCTCAAAAGGGGCCTGAAAACCGGATAAACAAAGCCTCCACAACAAAGGGTAAAAGGACAGCATCCAAATGAGTAGGAGAGGCAGAGATATGGTCTCAACAAGGAAAAACCCACACCCTAGCCACAGTGATCCACAACCAGAAGGGATCACAAAACTGTGGATCTTTTACCCGAGGAGCAAGGGATTTGAGCTCCACATCAGGCAGCCCAACTCTTGGATCCTGCGCAGGAGAGACCCCCCCAACACGTGGTTTTGAAAACTAATGAGGAATATGTCCAGGCAAACGGTATAGCTGCAGGGAACAATGACAACAAAAAGAACACTTTTAAAGGGTTTGAGCATATGCTTGCTAGACTTTAAAACTGGCACAAAAACACCAGATTGAAATGCGCATGGACTGTAGGTGAAGGGAACCCTCTTACTAATTTTGAAGCATCTGCCAGAGAGGCAGGAAACATTTGGGATGTTCCCCAGGGACTGAGAAATGAGCGGGAGCCCTTTTTGTTCTTTCAGGCTACTTTGCTAATAATACTGCCACTGGCTGGGCACCATCTTGGAATTCTCCCTCTAACCTGTTAGTGCCAGAGGGCACACACCACTAAGAGCCCCGTCCACTCCTACACCTTGGCTGGACCTCAAAGATGGCCCCACCATAGATGGCAGCCACAGGCAGACCCAGTAGCCACACTGGGAGCCAACTCACACAACAGCATGCTTCAGCAGCAGCTGTGGTCCCACCACAACGGAGGGCACACACGGCCCACATATGGGACATCCCTTGAGCACGTAGCTCTGGTGGCCAGGCAGGATTGCACTTCTGAGACCCACAGGACCTCTTCTAAATAATGCCACTCCTCAAGACCAGGAGAAATAGATGATTTACATAAAACACAGAAACAAATGCAGAGATTATGGTTCGCATATGAGAATGGCTAAAATAAAAACAATCTACATCAAATGCTGGAGAGAATGAGAAGCAACTGGGACTCTAATACATTGCTGTTGGAAATACAAAATGATGTAACCTCTTCAGACAACTCTTTGGTAGCTTCTCAAAAGGCTGAATATGCATCTACTATGTAACAGAGCAATTCTGCTCCTGGGTATTTAACCAAAACAAATGAAAACATATGCCCACAAACACCCTTGCTTATAGCAGTTCTATCCCTAAAGGCCGTACAATGAATGTGTTATATTCAAAGGAAAACTATTCAGCAATAGAAAAGGGGCAATGTATTGATATATACAACAACATAAATAACTTTCACAAACATTTTTCTGTGTGAAAGAATCCAGACACGAAAAGTGCATACTCTGATTCCACTTGTATGAAATTCTAGAATAGGCAAATTAAGTTATAGTGGTGGAAATCAAATCAGTGGTTGCTTCTAGGAGAGTGGAACTGATTGCAAAGGAGTACAGAAGAACTTTCTGAGATGATGAAAATTTTCTGTCTTGGCGTGTGTGTGGCTTATACAAATGTAAGCATTTGTCAAAACTGAAAGTTACACTTGAGATCTCAAAAAATTGAACAATCATTCCCAATCTCCACACATTTGGAAACTAGATAACATTTCTAACTACATTAGGGTTAACAAGTAAAGCATTTTGAAATAAGTAAAGCATTTTGAAATAACATTTCTAACTACATTAGGGTTAACAAGTAAAGCATTATTAGAATTAAGTATCAATGAAGGCACTAAGTATCAAATCTTGTGAGACATACAAAGCTAAAGCAATATGACCCTCAACCCCTCATCTGTAATTCTGAATGCCCCAAATCCATGAGAGCCAATTTTTTAAAAAGTTTGACACCAAAGCCTGAACTGATGTGATATGAGGCTAATTATAGTCTTTATTATGTCTGTGTATATGAACACAGATTATTGGCACAGGTCTCACTGGGGATTTTTATAATATTCAGTATATACCACATTGCCATTCTAAGATCCAAAAACACTAAATTCTAAAACACATTTGAACCCAAGAATTTTGGATGGTGGAATGTGGGTCATGTAATATATAACCTTAATTAAATATACTAGTTTAAAAAATTAAAAATAATGAGCTAAACATTCCACACATAATAGAGAAAAATTTAAAAAACAGAAATGAATAAAATAAAAAACAAAGACATGACAGAAGAGAACAATAAACCAACAGCTGATTCTTTGAAAAGATTAATAAAATAGTCAAACATCTGGAAATACTGACTTAAAAATCCTAGAGAAATCACATATATCATAATGTTGGGAATAAAAAATGGGACAAAACTATAAAGGCAACAGAGAGTCTAAAATTTATATATAATGTCAATAGTTTTGAAAACTTTGGTTAATGGCCATATTAGAAAAATAAAAACAACAAAAATTAAAGAAGAAGGAGAAAATCTAAATATTCACTTTAACTGATCTCTTTTCTTGCCTTAGTGCATCAATGAATAGATGTTATGATAGTAGGTATTCTGATATTTTTTTTTAAATCTTGTAAAATGTTACTTTATTAGTCCAGATTCTCCAGAGAAACAAAACCAATAGGATGAGGATAGATAGATAGATACATACGTACATACATAAATACATACATAAATAGATAGGTAGATAGGGATGATTTTAAATTGGCTTGCTCAGTTGTGGAGACTGGCAGGTCCAAAATCTGCAGGGTTGGCCAGTCGACTGGAGACCCAGGGAAGAGTCAGTGTTGTAACTCCAGCCCGAAAGCCATTTGCTGGTGGAGGTCACTCTTTTGTTCTATCACACCTTCAACTGATTGAATGAGGCCCACCCACATTATGAAGAGCTATCTGTTTTACTCAAATTCTGTCAATTTAAATGTTAATATCATTGAAAAACAGTCTCACAAAAACATCCAGAGTAATGTTTGACCAAATGTCTAGACACTATGGCCCAGCCAAGTTGACACATAAAATTAATCATCACAGTTACCTTTTCAGGGTTATGAGAGGAGTAACATAATATGACATGTTTAACAAGATGATTCTGACTGCTGATTGAGAATAGACTATAAGGTGACAAGTGTGGACTCAGGACACCAGTTAGGAAACTACTGCATTAATAGAGATAAGATATGACGGAGGCTCAAGCCAAGTTGTTAGCCGTCGAGTAGCGAGAAGTCACAGAGTCCAAATGTAGTTTGATGGTAAAGCTAATAGAGTTTCTTGACAAAATGGATGTGGGATGTAAAAGAAAGAAAAGAACAAAGAATAACTTAAAGGTTTGGCATCCAAACTACTGAGGGTATGGAGTATCTTTCAGCTAACAGAAAAGGCTGTGGGTAGAGCAAATTTTGAGAAAAACTCAAAACTTTAAGATGTCAGATATACAAGTGGAGATGTTGACAAAGTAGTTGGCTTCACATCTGGATTTCATAACTCTGGATTTTATTTTATATTCTATTTGTATACTGGGAGTCATCAGTATACAAATAGAATATAAAGCACTGAGACTAGATGAAATAAAGAAGGAACTGAGTATAGATACAGCAAAAGACCCGTAAATACCAAAGACCCTGGGCACTCCAAAATTAAGAAGTCAAAACATAAGTATTGTTCAGATCTCACAAATAATTTTTAAATAAAATGAAATTTTTATTGGAAATGTCTTTTAATAAGGTAGATTGGATCTTATATTTTCAATTAATGTATCTATGGATAAATAATTTACTAGTATGATGAGGCAGGACTGATCATAAATTCTATTTAACTTAATTTGTTTTAATAGGTATAGACACTGAGAAACAGTCTTCATAGTATGGAAATGAAAGTTTTATTACACCATATCTATATATATATATTTTTTAAGTTGATGTGGACCATTTTTAAAGTCTTTATTGAATTTGTTACAATATTGCTTCTGTTTTATGTTTTGGTTTTTTTGGCCGTGAGGCATGTGGGATCTTAGCTCCCCAACCAAAGATCAAACACACACCCTCTGCATTGGAAGGCAGTCTTAACCACTGGACCACCAGAGAAGTCCCTATATATTTATTTATATTTATTATTATGTCAAAAATCCTATATGACCTATTATCAAAAATTTTTTTAAATTAGATAACAGCTAATAATTTAATTACATCTTCTGTCTGTTTTGTTGAAAGCAAAGAAGTGGAAATTTTATTTGCAAATGAAGCTGTAACCCAGAAGGAACCATTTATCAATACCACATTAGTATTTCAAATTGTCCTATTGGTTGGAGCCATAGAGATTTTTTACACCTCAGAAAAATGTATCATAGTAATATCCTAAATGGGATATCCTGAATGTAAAGTGAGGAAAGAACAACTGTGAAAGAGAAGGTGGGAAAGTAATACCTGCTCCTTCAAAACAGGTGCTCTGTCAGGCAGATCAATTTTGGGAACAAGTATCAATATATATCAAAGTCAAAGATCTGGACATTTATTCCTTTAATCTATTTCAGGCATTTTATTTCTGAGAAAGTCTTCACCTACTATCCAAGATTTGTGACCCTAGTTTGAAGAGTAGGATAAAAGGTGAAAAGGCTTAGAATCAAGACCAAATATGAAATGGTAATAATAAAATCTTGTATTTGCATAGGAAGTTTTAGTCTCCAAAATGCGTTTATTTTCATTATTTCAATTGACTCCTTCAACAATCATGTGAGATAAGACAGAAGTACAGAACAACAACAACAACAAAAACCTTAGAATGTGGAAATATATTGTCTTTAAAAATGTGTTAGCAACAGTATTTGAAAGATTTGTTCTTTTATTTCTTCTCGTCTATATTCAGACACTATTATAAACTGACCTTCACCTAAACAGGCTTTGAAAGGAATATGCATAGTAACACTTTACTACTTCCACACTGAGGTTTCATTTAAGCCTAAACTACACACACACATAAAAATATTCATCCACAAGTAAAGCTTACATAGAAGGAAAACAATACTGTACACCCAATCTACCTCAAGATATATGTCATCAAAACTGCTTAATTCAGAACCTCCCTACTCTAAGCATGTTTCCTCACTTCTTACTATAAGTATTAAAACTATGTCTGGATACACAAATTTTTCCAATAAGTAAATTTGAGGATGAATATCTACACAGTAAATCTGATTTCTTCAATGAAGGTCCCTGCCTGACATGAATGCTTATTGGTACTTGTATCTTGATTTGGTGAACAGTGTCTTAATTTTATGAAGCCATCCATAATACTTCCACAAGGAGTTTTTTAAGAGTATGATAGATAACTACAGTCACATTTTAAGTCCCTGAAAAAAATTAAATGATTCAGGAATGATGTACTCCAATCTATCCTGTGTTGAGAAATACTAGTAGAACTGATAAGTGTTGTGGGCAATGATATCATTATATATAGGCATACATTAAAATATAATCTATAAAATAAATTAAACTTGTGCTCGACTGGCACTGGTTTGATTTTTCTTATGTTGTGTAAAACCATATGGCTAAGAGATACTCACGTGTAATTTAAATCTTCAGCACCGGACTTCCCTGGTGGTGCAGTGGTTAAGAATCCGCCTGCCAATGCAGGGGACACAGGTTTGAGACCTGGTCGGGGAAGATCCCACATGCCGTGAAGCAACTAAACCCGTGCACCACAACTACTGAGCCACATGCCACAACTCCTGAAGCCCGCGCGCCTAGAGCCCATGCTCCGCAACAAGAGAAGCCACCGCAATGAGAAGCCCGCGCACCGCAACGAAGAGTAGCCCCCCGCTCTCCACAACTAGAGAATGCCCGTGCACAACAACGAAGACCCAACGCAGCCATAAATAATAAATAAATAAAATAAATAAATCTTCAGCACCATGGCCAGCATCTACTTTGCCTATAAGCCTCTGCATAGGCCAGTAATGAAAATCACAGGCATCATTTGATTTCAGAGGTTAAGGAATCCTTAGGTCAACCAATCAACTATCCATTTAATCTCTGCATTTCATCTACTGCCATCCAGACTCTGGCTTGAATGACCAGCATCACCCTATGGTTATAGTAATATATACAGTTCACTTTGCTAATGCCATTAACATAAATGAAAAACCAAGGCTAAAGCAGTCCTATAGCTCTGAAAAAAAAATGTTTACTGTAAATATATAACTTTATTTTAGTGTACTATATATGCCAGGTCAATTGATTTACTGACTTTACTTATTACAACATCCCTCCACTGCGTTTAAAGCAAATTGTTCTAAGTTTCTAGGAACTGAAATGGGCTGAGAAGGGAGAAAAAAATAGGAGGAATACACAATCCTTTATCTCAAAGAATTAATATTTCAGTGGGTGATATACACAAGGATACAACAAGCTACAACACTGTACTAAATTCTATAATCTAGACAAAAGTGTTGCGGGAGATAGAAGAAGGAGCAAGTCATTCTATTTTAAGAATCAATCACTCTTTCTCAGGAGAGTTGAAAGAAGAGTCAAAACGTTAAAGGGAGATAAGCAAGAGAAGAGAAATCCAGAGAAAGCAAACTACATGAGCTAAGATATAGAAGAGTGAAAATACATAGTGGTTTGGTGATTTAGAAGCAGTCTTACATGACTTGAAAAGAGACTATGCGGAGGGTTGACTGACAAGGTAATGAAGAGCCAGACTGAAAACGTCCTCAGATGGAATGCTAATGTATAGACATCCAATTATGATAGTTTAGTTTGCAGAGTTGGGGCAGAAATTTGTGTGGCAATAAACCAGTATCATAAATAGTAAACATTGAATAGATTGAGAAATCAACATGTCAAATTCCCGCTGGACACATCAGAGGTATTTCAGTTCAATACCTCTCAATTAAAAGGAACTTTTTATTATGTTTAGCCAACATTTCTTCCAAATTGGATTTACTCATATGAGACATTTGGTTATATGGGAATAACTAACAGTGAACAGACCTCTGGAGTTCCAAGATTACTTAATGGTAGCAGCAAAGACTGATATGACATAGGGGCATACTTACCATAATTTAACCAGAACTGGAAAGTCTCAGGCCCACCAAAATAGAGACCCCCTACTCAGGTGCCTTGGTGCCAAAAATTACACAATTAATTCCTTTGGTATATCCCTCATTAACATCTTAGTGTTATAAGACTATAAGAGACATATTCTTAACCATGAGAGAAGACTGCTGGAAAAGCATGAAGACAATAAAGTATGCACTAAAAGTTAGGAAGAAAGGAGATTATAGCAGAAGAATACAAGAGACAAACTTCACATATCTACCTACTGCCAGCCCTGAAAATACATTTGGTGTAAAAAATACATTAAGTATCAAAACTCAATAATGCCAATAAACATTTACTAAGAAGCTACTGTGTGTCAGGAACACTGGAATAAAATACATTAATAAAACATGGATCGTGGTATAGTTTGAAGTCAGGGAGCCTGATAACTCCAACTCCGTTTTTCTTTCTCAAGGTTGCTTTGGCTATTTGGGGTCTTTTGTGTTTCCATACAAATTGTAAAATTTTTTGTTCTAATTCTGTGAAGAATGCCATTAGTAGTTTGATAGGGGTTGCATTGAATCTGTAGATTGCTTTGGGTAGTATAGTCATTTTCACAATGTTGATTCTTCCCATCCAAGAACATAGTATATTTCTCCATCTGTTTATGTCATCTTTGATTTCTTTAATCAGTGTTTTATAGTTTTCTGAATACAAGTCTTTCACCTCCTTAGGCAGGTTTATTCCTAGGTATTTTATTCTTTTTGTTGCAGTGGTAAATGGGAGTGTTTCTTTAATTTCTCTTTCTGATTTTTCATTGTTGGTGTATAGGAATGCCAGAGATTTCTGTGCATTAATTTCGTATCCTGCAACCTTACCAAATTCATTGATTAGTGGGATAGGGAGGATGGGAGGGAGGCTCAAGAGGGAGGGGATACGGGGACATGTGTATGCATATGCCTGATTCACTTTGTTGTGCAACAGAAACTAACACAGTATTGTGAAGCAGTTATACTCCAAGAAAGATCTATTAAAAAAAAAAAAAACATGGATCGTTTCTTTGAAGAGTTTACTCTCAATTGGGAAAAACAGAGGGTAAAAAGATAATTTTGATATGATGTGGAATGTGCTCTAAGATAAAAACAGGATTCTGTGGATTCTTACTGTAACTCTGACAGGAGGCTTGGGGAATGCTTCATGCAAGAGGCAATAATAAAGCTGGTTTTTAAAGAGTGGTATTTTTAAAAATTTTATTGGAGTATAGTTGATTCACAATATTATGTTAGTTTCAGCTGTATAGCACAGTGATTCGGTTATACATATACATGTATCCATTCTTTTTTAGATTCTTTTCTCATATAGGTTATCACAGAATATTGAGTAGAGTTCCCTGTGCTATACAGTAGGTCCTTATTGCTAATCTATCTTATATATAGTAGTGTGTGTATGTTCGTCCCAAGCTCCTGATTTATCCCTCCCCTTGACCACATTTCCCCTTTGGCAACCATGTTTGATTCTGATATCTTTAAATCTGTTTCTGTTTTATACATAAGTTCATTTGTATCATTTTTTTAAAAATTAGATTCCACATATGAGTGATATCATGTGATATTCGTCTTTCTCTGTCTGACTTACTTCACTTAGTGTGATAATCTCTAGGTCCATCCATGTTGCTGCAAATGGCATTATTTCATTCTTTTTTATGGCTGAGTAATATTCCATTGTATATATGTACTACATCTTCTTTACCAATTCATCTGTCGATGGACATTTAGGTTGCTGCCATGTCTTGGCTATTGTAAGTAGTGCTGCAATGAACATTGAGGTGCATGTATCCTTTCAGATTATGGTTTTCTCTGGATATATGCCCAGGAGTGGGGTTGCTGGATCATATGGTAGTTCTATTTTTAGTTTTTGAAGGCACCTCCATACTGTTCTCCATAGTGGTTGTATCAATTTACATTCCCACCAACAGTGCAGGACAGTTCCCTTTTCTCCACACCCTCTCCAGCATTTACTGTTTGTAGACTTGATGATGGCCATTCTGACTGGTGTTAGGTGATATCTCATTGTAGTTTTGATTTGCATTTCTCTAATAATTAGTGATCTAGAATCTTTTCATGTGATTTTTGGCCATGTGTATGTCTTCTTTGGAGAAATGTCTGTTTAGAATTTCTGCCCATTTTTTGATTGGGTTGTTTGTTTTTTTGACATAGAGCTGCATGAGCTGTTTGTATATTTTGGGGATTAATCCCTTGTTGGTCGCTTTGCTTGCAAATATCTTCTCCCATTCTGTGGGTTGTCTTTTCATTTTGTTTATGGTTTCCTTTGTTGTGCAGAAGCTTTTAAGTTTAATTAGGTTCCATTTGTTTATTCTTGTTCTTATTTTCATTACTCTAGGAGGTGGACCAAAAAATATTGCTGTGATTTATGTCAAATAGTGTTTTGCCTATGTTTTCCTCTAAGAGTTTTATAGTGTCCAGCCTTACATTTAGGTCTTTGATCAATTTTGAGTTTATTTTTGTGTATGGTGTTAGAGAATGTTCTAATTTCATTCTTTTACATGTAGCTGTCCAGTTTTCCCAGCACCACTTATTGAAGAGACTGCCTTTTTTCTATTGTATATTCTTGCCTCCTTTGTTGTAGATTAATTGGCCATAGGTGTGTGGGATTATTTCTGGGCTTTAGATCCCGTTCCACTGGTCTATACTTCTGTTTTTGTGCCAGTACCATACTGTTTTAATTACTGTAGCTTTGTAGTATAGTCTGAAGTCAGGGAGTCTGATTCTTCCAGCTCCATTTTTCTTTCTCAGGATTGCTTTGGCTATTTGGGGTCTTTTGCTTTTCCATATAAATTTAAAAATATTTTGTTCTAGTTCTGTGAAAAATGCCATTGGTAATTTGATAGGGATTGCATTAAATATGTAGATTGCTTTGGCTATTTGGGGTCTTTTGCTTTTCCATATAAATTTACAAATATTTTGTTCTAGTTCTGTGAAAAATGCCATTGGTAATTTGATAGGGATTGCATTAAATCTGTAGATTGCTTTGGGTAGTAGAGTCATTTTGACAATACTGATTCTTCCAATCCAAGAACATGGTATATCTTTCCATCTGTTTGTCATTTTCAATTTCTTTCATCAGCATCTTATAGTTTTCAGAGTACAGGTCTTTTGTCTCCTTAGGTAGGCTTATTCCTAGGTATTTTATTCTTTCTGATACATTGGTAAATGGGGTTGTTTTCTTAATTTCTCTTTCTGATCTTTTGTTGTTATTGTATAGGAATGTAAGAGATTTCTGTGTATTAACTTTGTATCCTGCAGCTTTACCGAATTCATCAATGAGCTCTAGTAGTTTTCTGGTAGCATCTTTAGGACTTTTCTAAAGAGTGGTTCTTATAAAGAATAAGACTGGTTAGGATTTTCTAGGCAGAGAAAATAGCACAAGCAAATGCATACCTGTAAAATAGCATCCTTCATATAGAGAATAATATATAGGGTGTTTTTTTTCTATATTATAAATTCCTAGGTAGGTATTTACATGATGTAGGGGATCCTGAAACATGGAGAAATTCAGGATACTGTTTGTTTGCCAATAATAAATGCTTTGTTATGGCGATCCTTACATTTTTGCCTTCAAATTTGTTGGTAATCACTTCTACTGAATTAAACTGAACATAATACATACTTATTTATTTAAATAAATATGTATTAAGCTAGTTAGTATGGGAAAAGCCAGAAAAAGCAGCAATCGGAGAAGTAAAATGACAGTATTATTTTAGATTTCAAGAATCAACATCAGGGCTTCCCTGGTGGCACAGTGGTTGGGAATCCGCCTGCCAATGCAGGGGACACGGGTTCAAGCCCTGGTCCAAGAAGATCTCACATGCTGCGGTGCAACTAAGCCCGTGAGCCACAACTACTGAGCTCATGTGCCACAATTACTGAAGCCCACGTGCCTAGAGCCTGTGCTCCACAACAAGAGAAGCCACCGCAATAAGAAGCCTGCACACTGCAACAAAGAGTGGCCCCTGCTCTCCGCAACCAGAGAAAAGCCCACACGCAGCAACGAAGACCCAACACAGCCAAAAAAAATAAAATAAATAAATTTAAAAAAAAGAATCAACATCAGGATGTCAGTATCTACATAAGGAAATGTATGTTATTGTAAGCCCAACTTTATAAAAGGTTGATAATTCTCGTATTAATTCAGCGGTGCACTCCACAAGTAGTTGTACCTTTATTAAAAAGATTTCTTAAAAAAAAAAAAAAAGATTTCTTGGTTAAATGCAAGGCCTGAGTTTAATGGACAAATGATTTCTAAAAATGGGAAGGAGAAAAATCAAACATAAGGAGTCAAGTGCATTGATCCCAGTGAAGAGAGAAAAGAGTATTTGTGAAAGAGTGAATTCAGCTTAATTTAGTTTATATTTACTGAACACCTCTGATGTGTTACTGAACACTGTTTTCAGAGCTAGAAAAGCAATAAAGATAGTCAGAGGGCTTGAAACATACATAATCTGGCTATGGAGGCAGTCATAGAAACAGTATGAACCTGTGACTAGCTACAAAATCAAAGACAAAAAAGCAATTACTTTTATTTGAGAAATTGGAGGGTCAGGGAAGTTTTCATAATGATGACATTAAAACTGAGTCTAAAGTGAGTTTATCAGGTGAACAAATGTAGAAGGAAGAAGCAAATTTAAAGTGCATTTTCATGAAACTTTAAAGTTCATTTTTATTTGGGAAATGGCAAGTAATGTGGGATGGCTAGAGGTATCCCACACAGGGTTATGTATCATATGCTGAGTTTGGACTTTATAGGTAATGGGAATTCATCAGTAGTTCTTAAACAAGGGTATAATAATCAAGTCTGTGTTGTAGAAAGACAGGTTTATCAGCAAACAAAAGATTAGTTAGAGGTGAGGGAACCTCTAACTTAGAAGGCATTTGTAATTATTGAGATTGGTTCCATTTCACTAATAGACATTTTTTCTTTTGTTCCCAGGGCTTTGCACCTTCTATTCCCTCTGTATTCCTGTTGTCCTGACATCCCTTCAATGAGTTCACAGTAACCACCATTTTCCCAAGCAGAGAAAACTCATTTCCCACTAGACCATAAAACCAGTGACTGTGAGGACCAGGCTGATCTCACTCACCATTGAATTCCTAGTACCTGGTACATAAACAGTTCTCAATAAATGCTTATTGAATAAATGAATGAATTCAGAGGTGTTCAAGAGAGAGAAGCATCATGATTCAGTGATCAATTAAATTACATGTGAGGAATGTAAAAGTAGAAGGAATTAAAATGGATTCCAAAGTTTCTAATTTGGTCAACAAGATGAAAAGTGATACCATTAACTGAGAATAGGAATTCAGATGAGAAAGAATGTTTAAAGAAGAAAATAATGTGTTTTCCTTGGAGCACGATGAGAACTTAACTAGGAATGGAGCAGAAAGAAAGCGAGAACAAAGAGAAATTTGGGGATAAGTCAAAGGAAGAGCTGGTAATAACTGGTGGCAGCACATAAAAATATTATTTCAAAAGATCCATGATCTAGGAATCAGGAAGGACTGAACAACGAACTTGAAGTTCTAAGGAGTAGCATGGGTTGGCAATTTTAACTTGAATTTTTTACCTAATATTCACCAAAAAGAGTCTTCATTTCTTTAGGAAGAGAGTCTAAAAGATAAAGTCTAGTAGACCTGGAAGGGATGAAATAGAACTTACTGAAAAGTAGTATCAAATTCCAAATGGAACAAAACTGGCCTCTATAACTACGACATGTAATTGTAAAGGGCCTTTCCATATTTCAGCTAGAACTCTGAGATTTTCACACTGGAGTTGGAAGCTAGGTTGACAGTATGATAAATAAGATGGTTTCCTCTGAAGTGTTCTTTAAAATTTCTTTTTAGAGAGAGAGAGAGAATTTGATCCCATAGACTATTTCATCCTATGTGTGGTGGTAATGGAAAGAACCAGCTGCAAAAATGTGACGCCTTTCTAGCAGCCAATATCCAACACTTCAAGCCAGAAAAGTTAACTTCAGAGCCTCAGATGACATAAATTTACTTATTGTCCTGCTATACCAATTTGATAAATACACAGAATAAAATTCTTTACCTAAAGTTCTATACAATAACTATCTTTGAGCACTTAACATGGTTCAGCCCTTTGGAAGGCATTGGGAAGAAATTTTATGTAGTAGTATTCTCATTTTCAAAAGTAAAGATATTGTCATAGTCACTTAGAATGTTTATGTCTCCTCAAAATTCATGTGTTGAAGCCCCAACCCCCAGTATGTCTGTATGTGGAGATGGGGCATCTAGGAAAATGATTAAGGTAAAGTGAGGACATAAGGTGGGGCCCTGATCTGATGAGATTGGTGCTCTTAAAAGAACAGATACCAGAAAGCTCTTTCTAAAAAATAAAAAGAAAAGCTCTCTTTCTTTCTCTCTCTTCCCAAATGCCACACGTATGCACCTTGGAAAGGCCATATGAGGATAAAGTGAGAAGGTGGTTGTTTACATGCCGGAAAGAGATTCTTTACTAGGAACCAACCTTGCATTACCTTGATCTGGGACTTTTAGCCTCCAGAACTGTGAGAAAATAAATTTCTGTTGTCTAAGTCACCCAGCCTGTAGTATTGTAGTATGGAAGTCCAAGCAGACTAATGCAGCTTGTAAGTAATAAAATTAGCACATGTGCTCAAGTCCTCTGACTCCAAATTCCAAGCTTTCCTACAGTGCCAAGTGTTTTAAAATCTAATAATCCAGCTACACAAGAAAAATGCACATGAAATAAAGAGGAAAAGAAAACAAATGACAAAATGGTCAATGAAATATAATCAGACGTAAGAAAGGGGGTATTATTATGAGAGAGCTCATAAAGGACTTAAGGATTGGTACAACTTTGGCTAGATAGTAAGGAGACTGTTGGGTGGAAATGGTGGAGAAAATACTCAAGAAGATGCAGAAATGATCCTGGAAGATTAGGCAGAAGGTTCTTACATTCCATGGGAGAACTGGGATCTGAAGCATGATTAATAAGGTAAGACTCGCTGTGGGCTTGAGATAATAAGAGAGCCTAGGGGAGGCCCAGCAGAAGTACATCACTGTTGAAACCATCTCCATCTCTGAGGCAGCATTGGAGATCGGGTTATGCCTGGCAGGATGGAGCACCTTTACCTCAAAAGCCAGGGGCTTGGCTGATGTCTAACCACCCTTAATTCAAGGTACTCCTCTGTGAGTTTTAAACTTTTAAAAACAGGAGTTTTCCAAGAGGATACCTCACCAAAAATGAGTATCTAATAGTGTTAGGCATGGTCCAGAGTCAGAAAGCTCTTTAGGAATAGGAAGCAAAAAGAGCTAAAGAAAGGCCAGGAGTCTATGATAGGGATGGCTACCAAAATGTACTAAAATGTACCCAGGGTTTGTTTTAATCAGGTATGGTGAGGCCTACAGATCAGGAATGACTGCTATTGAAAAGATGGTTTATTACTACAGTTCCCAAGAGGAGGGGGCACTCCATGGCCTGCAGGGCCACACAGCGAAGCACTTGGATCAGTCAGGAGGCAGAGGGGAGAAGAAAAAATCATGAGGCTGAGACTTATTGGGGTTTTTGAGAGGAGGAATGGGTGAGGCAGGGTAAGTACACAGTGGATAGTTTAGGATCAGATAGTTTGAATAATTCCAGTGGGTTCGAGACTATAGGGGTGTTTCCCAGTTGTCTGTTACCTAGTCGCAGGGAGACTATTGGCTTGGTGTGTAAGAATATATAAAGGAGGTGGTTGGAGGTTTGGGCTCTGATTGGTTGGTTTGCATATCAAAGGTGTGCTCACAGGCAAGTTGTTTGCTATCTTTAGGAACTAAATAATCCTGGGAAGGGCAGTTCTCCCCTGGGTCCTCAAGGCTCCCAAGATGTCAAATATAGGACATAAAAAATGTGATTAATATTCAAAACACTATCCAAAACGTGTAGAATGAAAGAGTGAACCGAAAGAATAGGTAAGGAGTCAGGAGGTGATGTGAACCTGATATCTGGGTCTTGGAACACTTGATTTAGCCACTTGGATTCAGATATGTAGATAGATGATAGATACATACATAGATAGGTAGATAGATAGATAAGAGTATGGTCAGGCCACTCAAGATGGTTGCTCCCTTGCTCTCTGTACATCCTCTGCCTGACCAGTGCCTGCTTCACCTAAACCCTACTCATATGACTGACCATCCTGCATACTTGCCCCAGGCCCCAGCTAGTGACTGTCATTATCAAAGGGGCAGTGAGGGGCGTGCCCCTCTACTGGTTTCCCTGGTAACTAATAAGCCCACCTGACAACAATTCCCCTATAACTGGTAATCTCCTCTTCCCCCCTCCCCTCCCCGGGAACAAAGACTACCACCTGTCCTGCCTACCATCTGCCATACACAGTGGGGTGTTGCTCTAGGACCCTGCTTCAGATGTGTAAACTTCCCCATCCATTAAACCACTGATGTCTCTGCTGCTGACTCTGGGCTCTTAGGTCTTGAAGCTGGGCAAGCACAGACCTTGCAGGCCTGTGGGGCGCAGCCCAACAGATAGATAGATAGGCTTTTTTTTTTCCTTTTTTTTTTAAAGGGGCCACAACATGACCAGGCTGAGTTTGGGAACAGCCTGTAGGGTTGTTAAGTAAAATAGAAATAGATTCAAATAACTGCATTTTTGGAAATTTATGAAGTCATTAAGGCCTAAGAATATTATGCTGGGTATGACTTTACCAAATCACGCCCTTGTGGGTTGAAAAAATTAATGTACCTCCAAATTTACAGTTATAATATTCAGGTATCAGCTTACTTAACTTTCAGTCTCTGGCCCAGTAACTTCTAATTCTGAACATATATTTAAGACAGACCTGATTTTAAACCACATTTCATTAATGGGCTCTGTTTTAAATGAGTTTCTTTGTGTAAGTAATGCCACTTTGTGCTCGATTTGTTCAAAAGCTATTTAAAAATCCCTTGAACCTCAAATTCATTATTATGTCTTAATGCCAGTCTCATTTATGGAAATACATGTAAAGGAACAGAAATATTTCATCTCATTCTTTCTTTGCTTCCCCAAAGGGAGTCAATTGTGCTTCTTTAAAGCAAAGTGACAATTTCTGATACAGGTTTATTTAATTTTTTAAAAATTACATAGAACAATCAAACATGAGCGTTAATGAGAAACATATGTGAGGTTCCAAATATTCTGTAAATGAATGCAAAGTAATGTTTCAATCAACATGGAGTCAGGTTTCCTGGCCTGTTTCTGCACATACGAAATCAGAGAATGTGAGAGGGTGAGCATAGGTGTGTGGCCATTCATGACTCTGTGTGTATTTGTGTGTGTGTTGTGAAAGGCTTGCTTCTGCTGCAGCTCCCAGCAGCCTAGAGAAGCAATCTTTTACATGAAGCAAGACACACTCCAGGATATTAACACTCTACCGTTTCCAAGAGCCTCTGTTCACACCAGCTCCAGAGTAAACACCAAGAAAGAAGGAGCCTCAAGCTGCTAAAAAGCAACAAAGCAACAAGGAGAAACAGTTCCAAATCCCATAAAAATATAAAATGTTTCAAGAACAACTGCTCATTTGTTCAGAGAGTGCCCACAGAGCAGGAAGGTATATAAAACTCAGTACCCCTTAGATTTATAGGCAAATAACCATTATCTACTATGCGTAGATGAGTGTAGGATAATTTTATGCAAACCACAATAAGTAAATTCAAACAGTAAGAACTAAGCCTGCACAGTTAGAGCAGGAAGTTCAAGGAGAAAAAAATAAGGAAATGGCATTTTCTGTTGATGTATCACCAACCTGGGAAATCCATTATAGAGCCAAAAACTGGAACAGGATTTTATAAAGGCATTGGCTTGAAATAGAGCTATGAATCCCTCAGGATTTGTGTGGTGACTTAATGCCTTAGGCAAAATTTTGCTCGCAAAGATCTAATTACTAATTGGCCTTACGTAGAGGATTATGGAGAAGTAGTATATTGGGAGTTTTTACATAACAGAGTGTACTTGTATAAATTCCTTGGGAGCCTTCATGGTGTGTCCAATTTTTGAATGAATCATTTTCAATCAAGTATCATCAGGAGTCAAACACCCTAACCAAAACAGCTTGGGATTTTATGAACTTGGGTCCCAGAGCAGTATAGTTTTCAAATCAAAGTAGTGCTTTTATAAGATTTTTCAAAAGCAGGACATTTGACTTTGGTCAAGTTTAAAATCTCTTTAAATTCTGTGGATTTTAAATTTGAAAGTGAAATCAAGGTTTTTTAGGTTCAAATTTCATTTACTCCTTATCAAATGTGGTTTCCTGGATGGAGGTGGGAGATGAAAAAGGCTTTCAAAGAATTACATAAAATGCCTGTAAATATGTTCATTAAAATAAGAGCATCGATTTACTTCTAACAAACCATATTTTAAGGAGGCATGTGTCAAAGAATCTTGACATTTATAGATTCCATTTGAAAAGTATGTGAACATAAAACCAGAGAGGAAAATGTTCTTAGAGCAAGACAAGTGTAGGTTTTAGTGAAACTAATTTGGTTTAAATGGTTTTGCTGAATTAAAAGCTCCAGTGACTTCACATCATGGGGTAGAAGCATAGCACATTAAATGAGCTTGCAGAGGCTTTGAAGTCAGAAATAACTGGGTTTAAATCTAGGCTCTGGAGGGAATGAGGAAGAACTGGAGGCAATGAAGGAAGGGAAGAAGGATAGGAAGAAGAGAGGAAGGGAGAGAGGGAAATAGGAAGGAAAGAGCATGCATTAAGCAGACTCTCTGTACCAGGTCCTAATCAAGGTGCTTTCAAGTACATTTATCTTCTGCGTCTAGCTGTGTGATCTTGGGCAAATAACTGTACCTCCTTGGGCCTCAGGTACCTTATCTATAAAAAGAACAACTGTTGTGAGATTCTAGGAAGATAGTAGTGTCAGCATAGTTTTTCAGCATAGTCCTCCTGGATCACCACATTAAAAAGATAGCACCTAGATAGCAAAAACAAAAATTCAACAAACTGGGTAACAAGGTACAACACAACCTCAAAATACAAGCAGATAGAGACAAACTACCAATAGTCACAAGACCTTTGTGTCATTGGCATCTGTGTGGGAGAAAGCAGCGGAAAATAACAAGGCATTTGATGACCCAAAGAATAAGAGAACCAAAAAACTCCCAATAGATAATACCTGAAAAGTACAACATACCAATATGAGAAGAGTGGCTGAAACTGAGAAAGATATTGTTCACTCCAGCAGCATGTGAGTGTAAAGCACCTGTTGTAAGTTCTTTAAAGGTGAAGCAGTCTGCTATCTAGGAACTCTCACACTTGACACAAGAGGGCACAGGTCTCTATACTGAAGAGAAATTACTGGGGCTGGAGGCATGGTTTAGCAAGAAAGAGACAAAAAAGGAAGAAGATACTGATAATAGTGGGGAAGCTGAACAGAGCCAGAAAATCTCAGAAAGCAAGGTGCTATATTTTTAACACTGTATGCAGATAGCAGAAGAGGGAGGTCTGTGAAGTCAGAAAAATCTACTACTACTTTCTAAACATTCAAAATATAATTTTATAAAAAATGAACAACTTAAAATGTATCAAGGTCAAATCCCATATAATCACAATGAAATCACACCAGAAAGACATGAAAGATAGAAAAAAAGATCAAAACTGCAAGTTATTATTTCAGAAGAACCCAATCTGTATTAATGATATAGAACATGAAATAACATAAATCAAAAGTAGAAAAGTCAGAAATAAGGTGATTTAATTCAAAAGAGAATTAGAAATTTAAAATCTTTTAAAAATGTAAGCTATACTAGAATACATGAGTAAATAAATGCAACAAATAAAGAATTAAAATTAGAAAATCAAAAGAAGAAAAAATTAAATTATAATGAGATGAAGAGTGATAAAATGAATTTAAGAGAAACTGACATTTAAGATAGGTAAAGAAGTTGCAGTATATGAGTATTAGGAGTCCCTTAAGATGAAAACCCAAGGAAAAGAGCAAAACAAATTTTTTTAATTATAATTCAAGAAAGTATTCCTGATATTTTTTAAAAGGATGTGAAACTACATATTGAAAGAGCACACCATATAACTGACTATCCATGCAGAATAACCAACATCAAAACATAGCCTAATAAAATTACTAGACCTTGTAAAAAAGAAAAAAAATTTGGCCTTTTATGCAAAAAACATGTGTGACTTATAAAGAACAGAAAATTACATTAACAAACTTTTAATCAGCAACACTTCATGCCAGAAGAAAATAAAGTAACATATTTAAGACACTTAACACATTATTCACCAGAGACCTATCAATACGTTTTTAGACAGCGATACAATTATCATCACCGGGGGAAGTTGTTAGAGCTTAAAATTGATCAAGGGTTCATTATACAACTTATGATTGTTGTTATCATTCACATTTTGCTCTGTTAGGTTTTTGTTACAACCTTGTGTATATTATGAATGCAAAATTTTCAAAAATGATGCATTGTGAAATTTTGAGTGAAGAAGAATTTTTCAGTGAATTTTCTCTGATTGAGCAACATATATACTAGTGTCTCAAAAGATGATAGTTCTTCAGAATATAGTTCTGATTCAGACAATATGAATATTAGACCAACAAAAAGACAAAAAACCTTAGTGATTGATTCTGATATGGAAAGTGAAAATGAAATTCATGGTGCTGGAGAATGCTCCTTTGCTTCTACAGAAGAGTGGATTGAAGAGAACATTTCACAAAATTAGAAGACTTTACAGGTGTGTCAGGTGTAACTACTGAATGTAATAATCCACAAAGTGTTAGTGAAATAACAGAATTAATTTTTGGCCAGCCAAAAT
Organism: Eschrichtius robustus; assembly: GCF_028021215.1. Lineage (NCBI taxonomy): Eukaryota > Metazoa > Chordata > Mammalia > Artiodactyla > Eschrichtiidae > Eschrichtius > Eschrichtius robustus. Next base: position 127,879,342 of record NC_090826.1, on the reverse strand, counting down.
AAAAATCGCCAGCCACACGTGTTAGTTTCTGCAAAAATCCCCCAGTCAATAATGAGTTAAGGAAAGAAAATGTGAGCCAAGGATTTTATATTCAGTAATACTGAAATTCAAGTAAAAAAAGCACAGACAACTGTTATGAATAAGCAAGACCTCAAGGAATATTGTTCCCATGAGCACTTCCTAAAGAATATACTAGACAATGAGCTTCAGACAACCAAAATGACTAAAAGACACTGAATAAAGACTGGTTGACAAACTAGAAGAAATGGACAAATTCCTAGAAATGTACAATCTCCCAAGACTGAATAAGAAGAAATAGAAAATATGAACAGACCATTTACCAGTAATGAAACTGAATCAATAATTTTTTTAAAACTCCCAACAAACAACAGTACAGGACAAGATGTCTTCACAGGTGAATTTCACCGAACATTTAAAGAAGAATTAACACCTATCCTTCTCAAACTATTCCAAAACATTGCAGAGGAAGGAAACTTCTGATCTCATTCTATGAAGCCAGCATCACTCTGATACTAAATCAGGCAAAAACACCACAAAAAAAAGAAAAGTACAGACCCAAATCCCTGATGAATATAGATGCAAAAATCCTCAACAAAATATTAGCAAACCAAATTCAACAATACATTAAAAGGATTATACACTATGATCAAATGGGATTTATCCCAGGGATGCAAGGATGGTTTAATATGCACAAACCAATCAATGTGATACACCTCATTAACAAATTGAAGAAGAAAAATCATACGATCATCTCAATAAATGCAGAAAAAGTTCTGACAAAATCAACATTCATTTATGATAAAAACTCTCAACAAAGTGGATGTAGAGGAAACATACCTCAACATAATAAAGGCCATATATGACAAGCTTACAGTTAACATCATATTCAACAGTGAAAAGCTGAAAACATTTTCTTTAAGATCAGGAACAAGACAAGGATGCCCATACTTGCCATTTTTATTCAATGTAGTATTGGAAGTCCTAGCCACAGCAACTACACACAAAAAAATAAATAAATAAAAGAAATTCAAATTGAAAATGAAGAAACTGCAACTGTCTGCAGATGGCATGATTCTATATATAGAAAATCCTAAAAATGCCACCAAAAAACTACTGGAACTAATAAATGAATTCATTAAAGTTGCAGGAAACAAAATTATTATGCAGAAATGTGTTGCATTTCTATACACTAACAATGAACTATCAGAGAAAAACAATCCCATTCACAACTGCATAAAAAAGAATAAAATACCTAGGAATAAATCTAACCAAGGAGGCAAAAGACCTGTACTCAGAAAACTATAAGACACTGATGAAAGAAATTGAAGACAACACAAATGAAAAGATATACTGTGCTCATGGATTGGAAGAATTAATATTGTTAAAACGACTATATTTCCCAAAACAATCTACACATTCAATGCAATTCCTATGAAAATACCAATGATATTTTTCACAGAACTGGAACAAATAATTCTAAAATTTGTATGGAAACACAAAAAACACCAAATAGCCAACACAATCTTGAGCAAGAAGGACGAAGCTGGAGGTATCACACGCCTGGATTTCAAACTGTAGTACAAAGCTATAGTAACCAAAACAGTATAGTACTGGCACAAAAACAGACACAAAGATCAATGGAACACAATAGAGGGCCCAGAAATAAACCTAAACTTTTATGGTCAATTAATCTACAACAAAGGAGGAAGAATATACAATGCAGAAAAGACAGCCTCTTCAATAAATGGTGTTTGGAGAACTGGACAGCCGCATGCAAGGGAATCAAACTGGACTACTTTCTTACACCATATACAAAAATAAACTTAAAATATATTAAATATCTAAATGTAAGGCCTGAAACCATAAAACTCCTAGGAGAAAACACAGGCAGTATGTTCTTTGATACCAGCCTTAGCTATATATTTTTAGTATGTCTCCTCAAGCAAGGGAAACAAAAGCAAAAATTAAAAATGGGACTATGTCAAACTAAAAAGCTTTTGTACAGCAAAGAAACTATCAACAAAATGAAGAGGCCACCTACTTGAATAGGAGAAGATATTTGCCAATGATGCATCTGATAAGGGGTTAATATCCAAAATATACAAAGAACTCACACAAGTTAACATTATAAAGACCAACAACCTGATTAAAAAATGGGCCCTTCCTTCTATACCACTATATAGAGTTTTTTAGGACAATAAAATAGATTTATCCTTGGGCCAGCAGAAACCAATAAAATAGAAACAAAGTAAATGTATACTGAGGTAGAACTAAATAAAGGACTATCACGCAGCCTCCCTCTTGCCCACTGCTCTCTCTATGAGGAATACTATTATTTAAGAGAAAAAAATGCAAAAGCCCCAATTTCTGTATAGTCTTTACTCTAGTGGCCTACATGCAAAAAGTTAAATGTGTAACCTACTACTTTATGAAAAAGCACCAGTAATTTTTATTTTATCTGGTGATTTCCCTCTTTGTCTATAGATATTCATTCAAAACTTATTTACTGAACACTTCCTATGGCCTGTTTTGCTTTTCCTTTGCTCTGAGTAAATTGACCAGCAAAATGAAAGAGTATGTGTTCCTTTAGTTATATTTGACTTTCCATTTCAGGCTTTTCATATGTCTTCAGTTTTAATGATATTATAAACTCAAATGTATTGGCAACAGAATAACCTTGGAATCAATCCTAGCCCAACATCTCAATGTCTAAAAAAGAAAGGTATTCTGGGAGCCATGAAAATATTTTAATAAGGTAAAATAAAACCAATCTTGTTAAAAATGTTTAGGCTGTTAATGCTTCCTTAGTTCAGATGGAGGAATTTTCACCAGCATGTCCATTTGGTTATGGGGGAGAGTATTTGATAGAATTCAGTCAAGAGACCATTTAAAGTGAAGTACACATCACCATATCCTGAGGACAGCAAATGCTGCTAAGTGGAAAAGCAGCATTTTGTTTATTTTGTTTTTACTTTGTTTTGTTTTTGTGATGGCATGATAGCATCTTCTACTTAGAGCAATGTTGACATTCTCTCAACTGACTCATTTGGAAAGAAAAAGAAGCTCACATGCCAATGAGTGGGAAAGACAGGAAGAGGACTGATTTAACAGAAATATTTTACAATTTGTCAAACTTAGAGTAGCAGCATCTTATTTTTTACCTCTCCCTCTTAAAAAAAAAATAAAAGCAATATGGACAAGGTATTGAAGTGTGAACTAAAACGAAATGAATTTCAATTCCTTTTTGTCACTAACACACAGGAAAGATTCTGACCCTATTTCAACCGTTTCTCAGGGTCTTTGATGTGTATCTACTTCCTCTCCTGATATGGTAATGATTACATTAAAGAGATATCGATTTGGCAGGAAATTTCCCAAATCAGAAAAAAATTCTTTTTCCAGTATGCTATTATTTTTATGACACGTGTTGTCTACACACAAAAAGAAAGGAAAAAGAAAGGAAGAAAAGAAGGGATAAAGAAGGAAGGAAGAGAAAGATGGGGAAGAGAAGGAAAAAGAAAGAAAAGAAAAGTTAAAAGTTTAACAGTCAAATAACATGTGATTTAATTTCGGCCCCATCCTTAAAAGGATGGAGTTACATCACTCATTGGAACATCATATATTTCAACCCTGGAAGCACAAATTCATCTCTTACCCAACTTCAAAGTTATTGCTAACTGGCAGTTGCTAGGAACTGATCTGGAATGAATTGGCATTTCTGGTTCTGTTCTTAGTGACCCAGAGGGTATGTCATAAACACTTATGTTATGGTAATACCTTTGTTAAAGAGGTGAAGAGGAGAGAGCACTCTTTGGTGACCAAATAGCTTTCAACTCATTCTAGCAGAGGTATGCAGCAGTAGTTGTCATGCTCTAAACATTTTCTAATTCTGCTACTAAGGCTTCAGAGGAGATGTCTGATTATTAATATATATATAGCCATTGCCTGAATGTATCCATCCAGACTACAAGTTTAGCTCTGAAGTGTACCTGGAACACATAATATGCACTAAACAAATGTGTATTTAATGAGAGATTGGATTCACTTAAATATCTAACTCAAATGAAACTTCTATCATAGTGAGGGATTATGGAATTGAAGCAATAAATTGAAAAGATATGGTGCAGCATATTCTTTATAGAAGAAAATCAATAGGTAAAAGCAGTTTAAAATAATCCAGGACAAAAACAAAACAAAACAAAATTTGACGTGGGATGTAGATGTGTGGGAAATATGGCTAAAACACCAATTACTTGTCCTCTGATTGCCTATTCATAGTTTTGAATTCCTTCAAGGTAAGGTCTGTATCTTATTCTTCTCATAGCTTCAATTCCTGGATGAGTGTATTGTGCAGAATAGGATTAACTGTCCGAATCCACAGTCATCTTTTCAGTTTCTACAGAGATGCATTATAGCTCTATCATAGAATGTATTATTTTGAATTTTATTTCTTCATTTTGTGTGTATCCCTACTGGATGTAGATACAATTCTTCAAGTCAGGAACTATGTCTATTCATTTTTGCATATTCAAGTCTAAAGTAATGCCGGCTCATAAATTTTGTTTAGATTAATAAATACAGCTGATCTGGCTGGATATACTCAGATCCTCTTCTTCCCTCACCGTGTCACGTGCACATCTCCAAAAGCACACACACAAAAGCACGGAACTTCCAATTGAAGATGTACGTATATAACTACACATACAAATTCACAAACACAGGTGTTTTTGTGTGTGCATGAATGTGTGTGTACATGTATGACAAAATACATCTTCTATTTATACTGGATAATATTCATTTGACTGATGTCTTTAAGGATCATCAGGCTGACATGTATTTAAATAGTTGACACAACTATTTTCTCAAAGTATGGTTCAGGCTGTAAGAGAACATGGGGAAGAAAAACAGCACAGAGATTCATTATTTTCCTAGTAGGCCACCTCCCTCCCTGTTCTGACCCTTGGAGAAACCTAATGAATGATGTCATAGTTGTTGTCTTACATCATATTAGTTGAATGCAGAGATTACCACCATCAAGAAGAGGATGTATTTTAAAGGATCCTTTTAACTTAAATATCTTTTGCATTAAGATGTGCAATGTGAGCTCGAATTAATTTGAAAAGTAAGAAGATGACCACATTAATAGCCAGTGGATGTGGATTCTTTGGACCACAATGGCCATTTGATGATATCCCAAAGGCAGTCACAAGGTAAGAAACGATTTTCTGTGAACTTCTGAAGCAAATCAGCATTGAAATTTAAAAGCAGCATATATGGAGAATAAAAAATGTAATTCTTACATCTCTGTTCTATGTTGCTGTGTGGATAAAATATAGAACAATTAATATTGCTAAAATAATAAATTTCAACATATAATTTTTCCATATTAAAATGCTTTCATGGCTCTCGATCTGTGCAGAGAATACCCAAATACCATACTCTCTTATAGCAGGCTGTCCACAATTTTGCCCCTCCTGAATTTTCCAAATTTATTTTTCATTGCTCTCCTACTCAAACCTAACTCCCTAACCATCTCAACTACTTGCACTTAACATAAATATATAATGATATTTCATATGTTTGTGTATAAACTATTGTTTATATATTGTATGTATACTATTGCCCTTTCCTAGGATATCCCTATTATGTTTCTCTGGTAAGCAATTTTTTATTCATCCTTTTTGAGCCCCACTCTAAGCTTCTATCCACCATGAGTGGATTATTTCCTTCTGTGTGCCAACGTTCTACTTGTTTCACACTGCCATTATGACCGTCAAGTTATCTGTTTACATACATGGTGAGTACTTTATGTGCTTCTTGAAAGCTGTAATTATATCTGAAAAAGCAGGAGCTGCCATTTGTTAGTTATCACTATGTGTCAAGAACTGTGACTGGAAATGTAATTTTAAATCCATGATTTTAAAACTTTTGAATCACTCATAAACAAATCATGTCCATAAAGTACAGTAAATGCAGTAGGAGAACAGAGAAAGCACTTTACTAAGTCTGGAACTTAAGAAAAGCTTCTAGGAGGGACAGTTTTGCAGAAGGAGCAAAACTGATATTAACAGGAAGGTTTCCCAAAGCAATGCAGCCTGACTCCTGATGAATATAGGTGCAAAAATTCTCAACAAAATACTAGCAAACTGAATTCAAAAGCACACTAAAAGGACCATACAACCATGATCAAGTGAGATTTATCCCTAGATGCAAGGATGGTTCAATATATGCAAATCAATAAATATACATCACATTGATAGAAAGATGACAATCATATGATCATCTGAATAGATGCAGAAAAATCATTTGACAAAATTCAATCCTTTCATGATACAAAGGCTCATCCAACTAGGAATAGAAGGAAATTAACATAATTAAGGCCACCTATGAAAGCCCACTGCTAACATCATACTTAACAGTAGAGAATGGAAGGCTTTTACTCTAAGATCAGGAACAAGACAAGGATGCCCACTCTTGCCACTTTTATTTAATACAGTACTGGAAGTACTGATCAGGTCATTTAGGCAAGAAAAATAAAAGGCATCTAAATAGGAAAGGAAGAAGTAAAATTATTTCTGTTTGCAGAGGACATGATTGTATATTTTTAAAGCCCTAAAGATTCCACAAAAATCTGTTAGAATAAATGATTCAATAAAAAGTTTCAAGAAACAAAATCAACGTACAAAAATCAGTTGTATTTCTGTATTCTTACAGTAAACTATCTAAAAAGGAAATTAAGAAAACAATCCCATTCACAATATTATAAAAAAAAAATTTAGAAATAAACTTCATGGAGGTAAAAACCATATACAATGAAAACTACAAAACGTTGATAAATGAGAATAAAGAAGACAAAAACCAATGGAAAGACAACCCATGTTCATGGATTAGAAGACTTAATATTGTCAAATTTTTCCACACTACCCAAAGTTATTTAAAGATTCAATCTAATCCTATTGAAATTCCAATGGCATTTTATTTTATAGAAGTAGGAAAAACAATCCTTTAATTTATATGGAACCAAATGGGTCTCAAATAGCCAAAACCATCTTGAGAAAGAATAGCATACCTGGAGGCATCTTACTTCCTGACACATAGACAAATGGGACAGAAGAGACAGCCCAGAAATAAACCTACACAGATATTCTTTATTAGAGTGAGGAAGTCACCTTCTACTCTTAGTTTTCTAATAGGTTTTTAAATCATGAATTCTGTCAAATTCATTTTCTGCCTCTATTGACATGATCATATGGTTATTCACCTTTTTATTTGCAATGTGGTAAATTATTGGATTTTCATATGTTAAACTAACCTTGCATTCTGAGTTAAACCCCATTTGGTCACAATGTTGTATTTTTTTTATATATTGCTGATTTAATTTACTAGTATTTTGTTAAAGATTGTTACATATATGCTCACTAAAGATATCTGTCTGAATATGATGGCAGGATAATGCTGACCCTTTTATATGTTGGTAAATATTCCTTCATTCTTTATTTTCTGCATGAGTATGTAAGTTGAACTTATTTCTTAGAATTAATCAGTAAAGCTGTGCTTGGAATATTCTTTGTGTGAAAAACTGTAATTAGGTTTTTGATTTCTTTTAAAAATACAGAGCTTTAACATTTTCTATTTCTTGTCTCAGTTTTAATAATGTGTATCTTTCAGATCTAGTATCTGTTGCTATCTCTCTGATCAGTTTGGTCAGGCTAGTGAAAACATAAATAAAAAATGAACAAAATATTTGAACAAAGACTTCACCCAAAACGGTACACAAATGGTAAATAAGGACATGAAATATGCTTATACCATTAATCATTATGATTTAAATTTAATTTAAAAATTAAATACAATTTAAATTAAATGAGCTATCTCTACACACCTGTTAGAATGACTTGATTAAACAAATTAAAAACTTGATAATACCAAGTGCTGGTGAGGATATGTATCAGCTGAAGTCATACATTGTTGGTGGGAATGCAAAATAGCACAACGACTTTGGAAAACAGTTTTGCAGTTTCACAGAGTTATTCATATATTTGCTATATAACTGAACACTCTTAGCTGTTTGCTTTCAGGAGAAAAGAAAACTTTAGTTGACACAAAAACCTGTATGTAAATGTTTAGAGTGGCTTTATTCACAGTTCCCAAATACTAGAAACAACCCAAATGTGGTAAATGAATAAACTGTGATACATTCATACAATGGAACACTAGCTGACAGTAAAAAAGGAATAAATTAATGAAACACAATATGGATGGCCCCCAAATGCTAAGAGAAAGAAACCAGACTCAAAAGGCTATATCAAATATGCTTACATTTAGATGACATTCTGGAAAAAGGGAAATTATAGGACCAGAAAACATCAGTATTTATCACAGCGTGATGTTGGGGGAACAGGATGACTCCAAAGGAACAGAGAGGAATTTGGGGGATGATAGAATTGCTCAATCTTTTGATTGTGTAATGGTTACATGACTCGTGTACTTGTCAAAATGCATAACAGCACACCAAGAAGAATGCATCTTATTGTATGCAAATTATGCCACAACTTTAAAAATACTGTACGTAATCTTCTTCAATTTACTTTCATTCAATATAATGTTTCTAATACTCATTCATGTTGTCTGTATAGTTCTAGTTCATTAACTTTCTCTGCTGCATAATACTGTATTGTGTGACTATTTCAAACATATTTACCCATTCTCCTGCAAAAATATTTTGGAGTTGTTTTTCAGATTTTCTTTTTCTATTATGCACAACACTGCTCTGATAGTTCTGGAACAAATCTCATTGTACACATATGCTAGAATTTTCTGAGTTATATAACTAGGGGTAGAATTGCAGAAATTTAGAGAATATCCTTGTTCAACTTCACAAGGTAATGAAGACATTTTAGTCTCAAGTGGTGGTTTGCAATGAACACTCACACCTGAAATGTTTACTAAATCATTTCCAGGGTTTCACGTTTTCACCAGAATTTGGTATTGTTAGACTTTTTAAATTTTGCACCCTGGTCCGTGTAAAATTGTATCTTTTTATGGTCTTAATTGAGATCTTCCTGATTACTATTGAGATGGAGCATCTTTTCATGTTTTGTTTTGTTTTGTTTATCTTGCTAACCCTAATTTGTCTTTTTCTTCTTTGTCCATTTTCCCATTGGGTTGTTTGTCTTTTCCTTTTTGATTCATAGTGGATCTTGAAGCAGTCAATTTAATCCTTTGTTAGTTTTCATGTGATGCAAATAGGTCACATCATTTTTTAACTTATCTTTTTTCACTTTATAGTGTCATGGTTAATAATTAGAAGTTATTAATTTTAATGGAGTGAATTTATCAATCTTATTTCTAGTGCTTTCTGTATTTTGTTTTAAAATTTGTCCTTAACTGAATGTCATAAAGATAATTTATATTTGCTTCTGAATGTTTTTAAAGTTTTCTCTTCTACACTTAAGTGTTTATTCAATGTAGAATTAGCTTCTGCACATGGCATGAGGTAGGGATCCAATTTAATTTGTTACACATGCATAAACAATTGTCTCAAAAACATTTACTGAAAATACATTTTTCCCATAATGATCTGAAAATTCACTTCTGTCATATTTCAAGTTTACACATGTGCATGGGTCTGGTTCTCTTTTTTGTTTCACTTGTGTCTCTCCCTATGTCAAAACTATACCTTGTAATTATTATTCTGATATGATGTATCTTGATATCCAATTGGGTATGTTCCCCACTCTTTGGGCTATCTTCTTTATTTAGTTCTGCATATGAGATCTGTTGACCTGAAACAAAAATAGACTGCCACACATTTCTCCAGCAAAGATGTGTTTATTTGGGCTCAACAGAGCATTGTAATTTGGGGTCTGCAATCGCAGTGAACCACTTGCAAGTGCCCCATAGGGCAATGCTTTTATAGAGAGGAAAAGGAAGTTGGGAGGGCTATAGTAAATAAAGAGTCCATGACTTTTCACTGACTGAGAACTTGACAGGAAAGGAGTCTTTCTTCTTTCTGTTGGGCTCTGCTATCATCATAGGGCATGAGAGCTCCCCATTCTGTTTCTCAACTCTATTTAATTGAGATTTTCATTTATTAATTTTTTACAGATCTGACAGTTTAGTTAGATTCCGGTTAATTTTTGGCAAGAATACTTAATAGGTGATCTTGTGTGCTTCCTATTGCATATACTATCAGGTACTGTGACTACTAATGATGCCTAGTTTACTTGTTTAGAATGCTGATAGCTAGATCTCCCCATTGTAAAGTAACATTTTTTCCATTTAGAATTATCAAGTAATCTGTGGGGTGAAACTCTACCACATTTTAAATTACTTTATAATAAATCAATCAGGTACATTACTTCTTGGGGCTTGCAAAATAGTAACTGTCTATATTGTTCCAGTACTAGCAGGAATATTCTGCAAAAAAAAAAAAAAAAAGAGCTTTCCCTCATTAAGAGGAGGTAAATTATGGTTTATTTCCAAAAGGCTTGGATTAAATGCTTAATTATTTCCTTTAATTACCAAGTTTCAGAGTAAGAATTTGATGCAGTCATTACCTTCAATGAAAGTGAGGTTTTGTTTTTCTGTTTTTCTATGTGTCGTTGAGTATCATTATGGACTCCTGTACTTTTATTATGTGTTAAATCAACCACAGTAATTATTCCTTGTGAGGCAAATTATCTCAAAATTGACTACTGTCTTTTGGACACAATACCATTAGTATTTTCTTACTTTCAAGAATAAAATGCCTAGGCTCATCTTGTACTGTTCCTGCTATAGACTGACAGCTTCTCTAGTTTGGGCCCAGTTTCAGTTTATCTCCTTATTGATCTAGTTTTCAGTTCTTCCTTTCTGGCCTCTGGGCATTTCCTCTAGATTTTTGTTGTTGTTATTGTTTCAAGCTCAAGTATGCATTTTTTTCAATTCCAAATATTTATTTAGTGCCAACTATGAGCCAGATGCTGTTCTAAGGATACAGAAGTAAACAAAGCAAAATCTCTGATCTCAAGGAGCTTATATTGCAAGAATGCTTATCATATAAACTATGAATTTTAATAGATATTATGATCTGGCAATATTAGGTATTGTAGGGGTTTTAAGGTAATGTAGCTATGAATGATAATTTGTAAAATTTTATATCAGTTTTGAGAATGAATATTTAGGGAAAAAAAAAAAAACAGAAAATAGGAAGTCCAGTTAGGAAAGAATTGCAGTATTCCAAGTCTGAAATGGTTAGGCTAGTAGGTAGAAGTGAGAATGGAGAAGAAAGCTGGATTGCAGGAATACCTTGAAGGAAGAAAAGATAAAACTTTGAAATAGTTTAATAAGAGGGCATGATACAAAGAAAGATGTCAAAGTTAGCTCCATACAGTCTTCCCTGGAAGACTGGAAGAACGACTACAACACTGACAGAAATAGTGTAGCCTGTGTGAATGGGTAGGTGATAAAAATCTCTCTTAGTCGGTATGGACTGTGTCTATATTTAATATTCCATGCAGTGCACTGCATTAACTTATTGCATCTGAAAAAGGCAGTGGAACAATGGTGTAGACACAGTGCAAGGCGACTAAAAACATAGAACTAGAAGAGAGGGACAGGTGAGAAGTGGGAGTAGAAACGCCTCCTTTGTTATCCCTAGAGCCTGGTTTGATCTCTGGCACAAAGCTGGCCCTCAATTAATATTTATTGAATAAATGAACGTAAGTCATTTGCATAGATGAGATAGCTGAGCCCATGGGAATAGATCTCAAAAAGAGGACATTACTTGCTAAGGTTCAAAAACAGCCCTACTGATTCCACATGTAAGTGGTATCACATCGTATTTGTCTCTGACTTACTTCACTTCGTATAAGAGATTGGCACAACATTGTAAATCAACTATATTTCAATAAAAAAACAACAAAACAAAAAACAGCCCTTTGGCCCTATGGCCTGAATTGCCAACAGTTGCCTGTCTTAGAGGAAATGATTCCAAACGTACCCCGAGTTAGGGATAGTTAGTTTAGGAGTTGTAATTTCAGGAGCTGTGTGTGTGTGTGCGGGGCAGGGGTGCATTCTAGATTTAGGATACCAAAATGGAAGTGAGAGATTTGCCCCTCGATCAAAGTTGATATTAATTGTATTCATTTCGTAAGGGTCAGCCTATCTGCACAAGTTCCAGCTTCTCAGTGCAATCAGTGCAGTTCCTTTTCTCCAGTGCCCCAAATAACAAACCTTTCTTTACAGGTTACCAGCCGAGGGCTTGACTGCTCTAGAGCATTCTCTAATTAAAAGGTTAACGGAATTCCTTTCCCTCTTTTCAAGCGAAGGACCTGAAATATCAATTCGACTGACCGGGATGACTCTTTCAATTCCCATCCTCAAGGAGGCTGTGACCACGGAGCCCCTCCTTAACCACGCGCGCTGAAATCTGCGGCAAATACCTTCACGTTCCGCTCCAGGGTGCGTCAGATTAGTCCCAAAGGCCAGCACCGCATACTGAGCCTGCGCGTATTGGCGCCGCGGAGCAGGCGCATGCGCTTTGAGGCGGAGCTCATAGAGGCCGCTCTGGGCGGGTCTGGGCAGCGCCAGCGTTTTGGGGCCTAGGAGCCGTGGGAGGAGCCGGCGGCTTCACCCTGGTAACCAGAGCGCTGTAGCTGCCCCGCCTTGCAGGCCTCAGGACTGTCATCGCCTTTGGGTGTGGGGTACTTTGGCCAGCGTCCCCGGAAATAGCCCCGTCGGCCTCTCTCAGACACCCCCATCCTCCCCACGCCGCCGTCGCCGCCGCCATGCAGGGGGAGGACGCCAGATACCTCAAAAGGTGACGACCCCCCAAGGCTCGGTCCTACCCTCCTTGCCCGGACCCTGAGGTTATTCTTAAAAGGTTCTTGGGTTGGCCGTGAGATGTCACTGGGCAAAGCTTAGAAGAGGGGTGGGAGACAGGGGAGAAATCACGGAAAGGGAGTGGGGGGGAAAGGAGAATTAAAAAGAGGAAGGGGCCCTTAGGGGGTGCGGGTTTCTCCAGCCTCTTACCTGACTCAGCGGGGTCCTGACAGCATTGCAGATGGTTTCCTTGCTACATTACATTGTTCAGGGTAGAGGAGCGAAGGGCGGAGTAAACCGCGTCTTCCTATTTTTCCCCGATACTCCGACTCTCCATTTTCCTTTAATAGATAAATCCTGTGGAAGCCTGGAACTGAAGTCTTCTGGCGCCTCTGTCCTATGTCTCCAATTTGGGGTTCACTGCCATGGGGTTTTGAAATGAAGGGGAAAGAAGTGGTGGCTTTTAATTAATGGGAGACTGGATTGAGATGTTGCTTTCCAGTTTATTTCTGCTTTCCTCATCCATTTCACTGCCATGTATACAGTATAATTTTTGTAGGAGGTTCGTAATTATCAAGGGGTTTGTTCAGGAGCTTGACATGAAACAGGCCATCATTTCTTTAGTTTAAAAATATGTGTAGTATCAATTACTCCTTAAAGAAAAATGTAATCTGTTGGGATTATTTATTTGACTCAGGTCAAAGATAAGATCATCCCTCATAAAAAGAATACCTCTCACTGGACCAAGAGTTAGCAGTGATCCAATACAAAAAAATATTTTAATTAGGAGTCTCCATTTTTAGCTAAATCCCTGCTACTGATTGTGTAAATACCCTAGAAAGTCACATGTATTCTTTTGGACTCAGTTTCCTTATCTAAAAATGGGGCAAGTATTACTTTATGATAGGTACGAGGACCAAATATGAAAATGTTTTAAAAAGATAAAACCTGCATGTAAGGTGGTGTCATCATTTCAATTCATAGTATACTTTTACTGAATGTATTTATCCCAGCTTGGCAGGGCCCTGATCATCACAGAAAGATCTAACCTTTAATAGACTCTTAAAAGGGATTGAAATTATTGTAAAATCAATCAAGCAACCAACTGTATTTGCTGTCTTTGCAGGCCTGAAGCATATATTGCCTGCCTGTCCCATTTTATAGAAATATATCTGAAATTGTTACATAACCAGAGCTTATCAGTAAAAATTTCAAAGAAGAATATGTAATCATAACAAGTATATAGTCAGCATTTATTTCCTCATTGCATTTTACTTACATCGGTCATTTAAAATATCTTGATTGAAAATTTGGTGAAAGAAGAAAACAAGAAATTCTCCTTCAACTTTAAAATCAAGGTTGTTCTAGGGCAAAGAGTCGCTATTACACCATTAGCTTATTTTCATGTAATATAGTTGTGCCAGAAAATAGTTTTTCTTAGGATTCTGGTATCCTGTGGTCCCTTAGGCATCCTGTGACTTGTAATTCTCAACCTATTGCTTACTTCTAAAGCTAAATTATGTGGAGTTCAACAAAGAAATCAGATGAGTCACTATAATGTTTGAAGTAAAATAAGGTCAGAATCTGGAAAGGCTGAAATATACACGTCTCAATTTTGTCTAATTTTGACAATATAAATAGTTTGCATTGCCTGCTTTCAGTTTAGAAATGTGCATCCAACATATAATCATATAGGCCCGATGGCTTATGATATGACAGAACATTCCATTTTAATGATTGATTCTTTGATAGTAATTACATATATTCATTCCTTTTGTAATATTTTTACTTTTATTATTTTGTTTTTAACAAGAGGGCAGTGTGTTTTCAATTTAATTGATTCATTCTAATTTTAATTATTTAATTTCAGTGGTTTCATTGTAGCTGTCACTGAGGAATCTATAGTCTCTATATGTTTACATGTGTAATAGATTATAGAATCAAAAATCAGGTTTCATTTTTTGTTCTGCTACCCATTAGTGTTTTGATTCAATAGTGCTTAATACATACTTACCAAATACTTAGTCCATGCCTAGCATTGTTCTGATCACTGCGGAAATGATTAGACACAGTTCATATCCTCAGTCAGATATGCACACAAATAAATAGACAGTTAATCTAGTAGGTTTTGTTTTTTGTTTTTTGCCTCTTAAAACTCTCTGATGGCTTTCCATTGCTCTTAGAGTTAGAGCACCAACCTTTTCAGCTTCATCTCTCTCTGCTCCCCTCCTGTCCCCAACAATTCCATACTTCAGCCTTACAGAAATAACTTCTTTTAGATCCCTGTGTGTTTCAGTGTTAGACCCCAAGTGCCCTTCCCATTGCCTGGTACTTGCCTTGTTCTTTATCCAGCTAACTCTTCATCTTACCTGTTTTAGCTTAAATGTCACTTTTTCTAGAAGGTATTTCCTGAGCTGCCCTTTCCCACCCCACAATCTGCCATCCAGGTCAGATATACCTGCTAGCTTCCATGATACCTAATACCTTGTCTTTTTCCACTCTTACTATTTTGTTATTGTTTGTCTTTCCTGCTGGTCTAAAAGCTTCAGAAGGGTAAGAATTTTTGCATCAATATTCATAAAGGATATTCATAAATTATATTCAAAAGTATATTCTGTTTTTATGGCATCTTTGTCTTTCTTTGGTATCAGGGTAATGCTGGCCTCATAGAATGAATTAGGAAGTGTTCCCTCTTTTTCTAGTTTTTGGAGGAGTTTGAGAAGGATTGGTGTTAATTTGGTAGAATTCACCAGTGAAACTCTGGTTTTGGACTCTGTTGGGAAGGTTTTGATCACTGATTCAATCTCTTATTTTGGGGGAATTCAGAATTTCTATTTCTTTTGAGTCAGTTTTGGTAGTTTGTGAATTTCTAGGAGTTTGTCCATTTCATCTAGGTTATCTACTTTGTTGGCTTACAGTAGTTCATAGTATTTTTTTTTTATTTCTATGAGGTCAGAGATAATAGTAATAATGTCCTACTTTAATTTCCAATTCTAGCAATTTGAGTCTTCTCTCTTTTTTTCTTAGTTTAACTAAAGGTTTGTCAATTTTGTTGATCTTTTCAAAGAACCAACTTTTAATTTTTTGATTTCCTCTATTTTCTATTCTCTATTTCTTTTATCTCTGTCTTTATCTTTATTATTTCCTCCCTTCTACTAGCTTGTTGTTTAGTTTACTCTTTTTCTAGTTCCTCAAGGTGTAAAATTAGGTCATTGAGTTGAAATCTTTTTTTTAATTGAGATATAATTGACATATACCATTATATTAGTTTCAGTTGTACAACATAACGATCCAGTATTTGTATATATTGCCAAATGATTACCACAGTAAGTCTAGTTAACATCCATCACTATACAGTCACTTTTCTTTTCTTGTGATGAGACTTTTAAGATTTACTTGCTTAGCAGTTTTTCATATATACAATATAGTATTATTAACCATAGTCACCATGCTGTACATAACAACCCCAGGACCTACTTATTTTATAGCTGGAAGTTTATACCTTTTTACCAGCTTCACCTACTTCACCCACTTCACCCACTTCCCATCTTTGGCAACCACCAATTTGTTATCTGTATTTGTGAGTTCAGGTTTTGTTTGTTTTGCTTTATTTTTAGATAAAAATAAATAGTGAGATCATATGGTATTTGTTTTTCTATCTCTGACTTATTTTACTTAGCACATTGCCCTAAGGTCTATTCATGTTGTTGCAAATGACAAAATTTTCTTCTTTTTTATGGCTAAATAATATTACAGTGTGTGTGGGGGGGGGTGGGGTGGGTGTATACACAGATATACATATATTTTATCCATTCATCCATTGATTGACACTTAAGGTGCTTCCATGTCTTAGCTATCGTAAATAATGCTGCAGCGAACATGGAGGTACATATATCTTTTTGAGTTAGTGTTTTCATTTCTTTTGGATAAATACCCAGAACAGAATTGCTGGATCATATGGAAGTTCAATTTTCAATTTTTTTGAGAAACTTCCACACTGTTTTCCATAGTGGCTGAACGAATATAAATTCCCACCAACAGTTCACAGGCTTCTCTTTTCTTCACATCCTCTCCAGCACTTGTTATTTCTTGACTTTCTGATAATAACCATTCTAACAGGTGTGAGGTGATATTGCAATTTTGATTTTAAATTTCTGATGATTAGTGATGTTGAACACCTTTTTATGTAATGTACCTGTTGCCCATCTGTATATATTCTTTGGAAAAATGTCTGTTCACATCCTCTGCCCATTTTTTCCTTAGATTGGTTTTTTGCTATTGAGTTATATGAGTTCCTTATATATATTTTGGATATTAATCCCTTATCAGATATATGATTTGCAAATATTTTCTCCCATTTGGTAGGTTGCCTTTTAATTTTGTTGATGGTTTTCTTTGCTCTGTAGAAGCTTTTTGGTTTGATGTAGTACCAGTAGTTTATTTTTGCTTTTGTTGCCTTAGTTTTGGGTGTCAGATCCAAAAAATCATCACCAAGACCAAAGGCGAGGAGCTTACTGCCTATGTTTTCTTCTAGGAATTTTATGGTTTCAGGTCTTACATTCAAGGCTTTAATCCATTTTGAGTTGATTTGTGTGTATGGTGTAAGATAGCGGTACAGTTTTGTTCTTTTGCATATGGCCATCTAGTTTTCTCAACACTGTTTATTGAAAGGACTGTCTTTTCCCAGGTGTATACTCTTGGCTCCTCTGTCATAAATTAATTGGCCATATATGTGTGGGTTTATTTCTGGGCTCTCTATTTTTTCTATTGATCTGTGTGTCTGTTTTTATGCCAATATCATACTGTTTTGATTACTGTAGCTTTGTAATATAGATTAAAATCAGTATGCATGATGCTGCCAACTTTGTTCTTCTTTCTCAAGATTGTTTTGGCTATTCAGGCTCTTTTGTGGTTCTGTACAAATTTTAGGATTTTTTTGTTCTATTTCTGTGAAAAATGCCATTGAGGATTTGATAGGAATTGCATTAAATCTTTAGATTGCTTTGGATAGTATGGACATTTTAACAGTTTTAATTCTTCCAGTTCATAAGCATGGAATATCTTTCCATTTATTTGCATCTTTTTCAGTTTATTCCATTATTGTCTTATGGTTTTCAATATACAGGTCTTTCATATCCTTGGTTAAATTTATTTCTTAGGTATTTTATTCTTTTTGATGCGTTTGTAAATGAGATTGTTTTCTTAATTTTTCTTTCTGGTAGTTCATATTAGTGTAAGGAAATGCAACTAATTTATATACATTGATTTTGTATCCTGCAACTTTACTGAATTTGTTTATTCTAACAGTTTTTTGGTGGAGTCTTTAGGATTTTCTTTATATAATATCATGTCATGTGCAAATAGTGATGGCTTTATTTATTCCTTTCTGATTTGGATACTTTTCATTTCTTTTTCTTGCCCAATTACTTTGGCTACCACTTCCAATACTGTGTTGAATAGAAGTAGCAAGAGTTGGCATCCTTGCCTTGTTGTTGATCTTTCAGGAAAAGCTTTCAATATTTCACCCATAAGTATAATGTTAGCTGTGGGCCTGTCATATACCGTCTATATTGTGTTGAGTTTCGTCCCTCTATACCTACTTCGTTGAGAGTTTGTATCATAAATCTATGTTGAATTTTGTCAAATGCTTCTCCCACATTTATTGAGATGATATTATATGACTTTTACCCTTCATTTTGTTTGTGGTGTATCACATTGATTGATTTGTGTTTGTTGAACCATCCTCACATCTCTGGAATAAATTCCACTTGATAATGGTGTGTGATTGTTGTTTTAAAGTATTGTTGAATTCAGTTTTCTAGCATTTTGTTGAGGATTTTTGCATCTGTATTCATCAGGTTTGGTTTTTTGGTTTTTTTTGGTGTCTTTGTCTGGTTTTGATATAACAGTAATGCTGGCCTCATTAAATGAGTTTGGGAGTGTTCCTTCCTCTTAAGTTTTTGAGAAGAGTTTGAAAAGGATTGGTGTTAATTCTTCCAATGTTTGGTAGAATTCACCCATGAAGCCATCTGGTCCTGGGCTTTTTTTGGGAGGTTTTGACTACTGATTTAATCTCCTTATTAGGAATCAGTCTGTTCTGATTTTCTGTTTCTTCATGATTCAGTCTTGGGAGGTTGTATATTTCTAGGAATTTATCCATTTCTTCTATGTTGTCTAATTTGTTGGAGTATAATTTTTAATAGTAGTTTCTTGAGATCTTTTATATTTCTGTGGTAACAATTGTAATGTCTCCTCTTTTATTTCTGATTTTATTTATGGGCATACCTCATTTTATTGAATTTTGCTTTATTGCACTTTGCAGATATTGCATTCTTTGTAAATTAATGTTTGTGGCAACCCTGAGCCAAGCAAGTCTATTGGTGCCATTGTTCCAACAGCATTTGTTCACTTCTTGTCTCTGTCACATTTGGTAATTCTCCCAATATTTCAAATTTTTTCATTATTACTATATTTGTTATGGTGATTTGTGATCAGTTATCACTGATGTTACTATTGCAAAAGATTATATCTTGCTGAAGGCACAGCTGCTTAGCATTTTTTAGAAGTAAATATTTTTAAAAATAAGGTATGTACATTGATTTTTAAACATAATGCTATTGCACACTTAGTATATCACAGTATAGTGTAAACATAACATTTATGTGCACTGGGAAACCAAAAAATTCACATGACTTGCTTTATAATGATACTCACCTTATTGCAGTGATCTGGAACTGAACCTGCAATATCTGCAAGGTACGCCTGTGTTTGAGTCCTCTCTTTTTTTCTTGGTTAGCCTAGCTAAAGGTTTGTCAATTTTATTTACGTTTTCAGAGAACCACCTCTTAGTTTCATTGATCTTTCCTGTTGTCTTTATAGTATCTATTTCATTTATTTCCCGTCTAATCCTTGTTATTTCCTACCTTTTACTAACTCTGGGCTTTGTTTGTTATTTTTTCTCCAGTTGCTTAAGATGTAAAGTTAGATTGTTTATTTAAGATCATTTTTTTGTTTCTTGATGTAGGCATTTATCTCTATGAACTTCCCTCTTAGAACTGCTTTTCTGCATTCTTTAAGTTTTGGTGTGTTGTATTTCCACCTTTACTTGTTTAAAGGTATTGATTTCTTCTTTGACACATTGGTTGTTCAGTAGTATGTGATGAATCTTTATGTGTGAATTTTCCAGTGTCTTCTTGTAATTAATTCTTAGTCTCATACTATTGTGGTTGGAAAAGATACCTGATATGATTGCAGTCTTCTTAAAAATATTAAAACTTGTTTTGTGGCCTAACATATGATCTATCCTTAAGACTGTTTTATGAGCACTTGAGAAGAATGTGTATTCTGTTCCTTTGGGTGGAATGTTCTGTTTATGTTTGTTAAGTTCATTTGGTCTAATGTGTCATTTAAGGCCAATGTTTCCTTATTGAATTTCTGTCTAGGTAATCTATTAATTGATGAAAGTGAGGTATTAAAGTCTCTTCCTACTATTGTATTGCTGTGTATTTCTCCCTTTAGGTCTTTTAATATTTTCTTTATATATTTAAGTGCTCCTATTTTGGGCATATAAATATTTACAAAAGTTTTATTTTCTTATTGGATTGACCCCTGTATTATCATATAATACCCTTCTTTGTCTCTTATTACAGTCTTTATCTTAAAGTCTATTTTGCCCAACATAAATATAGCTACCCCATCTTTCTTTTGATTTCCATTTTTATGGAATACGTTTTTCCATTCCTTCATTCAATCTGAGTGTATATTTGCATTTGAAGTGAGTCTCTTGTAGGCAGCATATAGATGGGTCATTTTTTTAATCCATTTATCCACTCTGTATCTTTTGATTGGAGAATTTAGTCCATTTACATTCAAAGTAATGATTGATAGGTAGGTACTTATTGTCATTTTGTTCATTGTTTTCTGGCTGTTTTGTAATTCCTCTGTTCCTCCTTCTCTTGCTCTCTTCATTTGTGATTTGCAGATTTTCTCTAGTGTCATTAGATTTCTTTATCTTTTGTGTATCTACTATAGGTTTTTGCTTTGTGGTTACCATGAGGCTTACATAAAAACACTTATAGCAGTCTATTTCAACTTGTTAACACCCTAAGATTGAACACATTCTAAAGCTCTACATTTTTACTCTCCCCTCATTTTATGTTTTTGATGTCACCATTTACATTTTTTTTATCTTGTGTGTCTTTAACAAATTTTTGTAGTTATAGTTATTTTTACTACTTTATCTCTTAACTTTCATGCTAGCTTTATAAGTGATCAACCTACCACCTTTACAACATTTTAGATTATTCTGAGTTTTACTACATATTTACCTTTACCAGTGAGATTTATATTTTCATAAGTTTTCCTGGAAAACTATCTCTCCTTCAATTCAGTAGGAGAACTTGGCTGTGTAGCCTAAAAACTGGTTGGCAGTTTTTTCCTCTCAGCACTTTGAATATATTTTGCTACTTCTGGCCTGCAAAATTTCTGCTGAAAATCTGCTGGTAGTCTTATGGGGGTTCCCTTGTACGCAACAAGTTGTTTTTCTCTTACTGTTTTTTTAAGATTCTCTCCTTTGACTTTTGACACTTTAATTATAATGTGTCTTGTTGTGGCTGTCTTTGGATTCATCTTTTTTTGGAACTCTCTGGGCTTCCTGGATCTGGATGTCTGTTTCTTTCTTCAGGTTAATGGAGCTTTCAGCCATTATTTCTTTAAATAAGTTTTCTGCCCCTAATAAGTTTTCTGCCCCTTTCTCTTCTCCTTCTAGGACCCCTCTATTGCAAATGTTGGTCTGCTTGATGTTAGCTTATAAATCCCTTAAGCTGTCTTCACCTCTTTTTTGTTCTTTGCTTCTCTGGGTGTGTTCCGTTGCCCTGTCTGAGTTCACTGATCCTTTCCTCTGCTTCATCGAGTCTACTGTTGAAGCCCTTTGTTGTATCTTTAAGTTCAATTATTGTGTTCTTCAACTCTGTGACTTCCATTTGGTACTTTTATATTTTCTATCTCTGTTGAAATTCTCACTTCGTTCATCCATTCTTCCCCTGAACTTAGCAAGCATCTTTATGATCATTACTTTTAACTCTTTATCATAGACATCGTTTATCTCTGTTTCATTATGGTCTTTTTCTGAGGTTTTATCTTGTTCTTTCTTGAAACACATTCCTCTGTTTCTTCATTTTCCTTGACTCTGTGTTGGTTTCTATGCATTAGATAAAACAGCCACCCCTCCCATTCTGAAAGGAGTGGTCTTGTTTAGGAGATGAACCTTTTTATTCAACCATGCCTAGCTCTTGGTTGTCTTTCAGACCTTAGTGATTGTCCAAGTAGCCTACTTTATTTTTAGTGCTCCCTCTGAGCTGAGTCCTGGGGTCATAACCAGTTAATAACTGTTTTTTTTCTTTCACTAATGTCTCTTTGAACTTATGAATACAAGCCCCAGTGGCCACCAGAACCAGGTGATCACCTGGGTGGCAGCCACAAAAACTGGGGCACCAGGTAAGTGTACAAGCTCTCCTCCAGGATATACTAGTGCTCTGGGGTGGGACAGAGGGAGAGTGCAAAGACAGCATCTGCTCTCCCAGGTCTCTGGAGAGGATGACAGTCAGCCTTTAGATGTGTTTAATTAGAAGCCTGCCCCTAAGTCCACAGCTATGAAGATAAGCTAACAGATCTCTTTCATAGAAAGATTGGTTGCCTCAGTCTGTTGCCTCTCTGCTGTGCCCTGGGAGTGGTAGCCAGTTAAGAACTCCCTCTCTCTGTTATGGTCCTGTGGGACCTGGGAACGTAAGCCCTGATGGCCACCAGAGTCAGGTCATCTGGAGGTGTCCCCTGGGCAGCAGCTGCAATAATCAGGACACCAGAAGACAGCAGTACAAGCTCTTTTCTGGGAGATACTGGTGATCTGGAGAGCATAAAGATGGAACCTGCCAGCCTCCATCCTGAGTATTTCAGTAGACTCATATGTTAAATTAGATGCTGGCCCCTCAGGCCGACCCTTTAAGATAAACAAATAATCCTTTTTAACAGAAAGTCTAGGTGCTTTTTAGTCAGTTGCCTCTGCACTAGGCTTTAGGGTGGGTGAGCTTGCATGTGCAAGCCCTTTAAGAACTGTTTCACTGTTTTGCTATAGCCACTGGGGTCTCGTGGAAGCTAGATGTTTTGGGGGCTTGTCTCTCAGGTGTAGGTCTTAAAAGGTGGGTGCCAGATGTAGAGTTCAAATCCTTCATTCCTCAAGTAGCAGCTCAGGTGTGAGTTTTTGCCCAGTTGTGGGTCTCTACACCAGAGGTGGGGTTTATGGCAAGATTGTGTCTCAGTCTCTCTTATTTGCTTCAATGTGGGTTTTCTTGTTTGCTCAATTTGTGGGCATTGCTCAGCTAGTTTGGGTTTTTTGGGTTTTTTTGTTTTTTTGTTTTTTTAGTTGCAGCGTGTTGGCTCCCCCTGCATTGGGAGCTCCCTGCATTGGGAGCATGGAGTCTTAACCACTGGACCACGAGGGAAGTCCCAAGGTGGGGGCCGGGGGGCGTTCAGAGGAAATTGTTTCATAAATGGTATAGACTCAGTGCATCTATGGGAGGAGGTGAGTTCAGGAACCTCCTACATCACAGTCTTGAACACAAACCTGTAATAAGCCCTTTTGACAGCAATAATTTAAAAAATAAAAACCTGTTTAATGAAAAATTAAGGGGTAAATTTTGTTTCTCTAGGAAATTGATAATGAATATGGAGCACAGTGTTAGTCAGCATTTGTTATCTGTTGTAGGGATCATAATGATATCGTCGACCACATGAAGTCTAGAGACATCAGGATGTACTTTAGAAGTTAGTAATTAAGAATACTCTGCCTGAAGGTGACAATTATCACATGTAGATAAAGAAAGGTATATCTTATATCAGTCTGTGAAGCATGACTTCACTTCATATTGAGATTAAAAAAGCAAAACTTTTTCTAAATCAATTTAGCACATTTTTGGTTCCAGTTTTCTTGTGCAGGTTAAAAAAAAAAAAAAAGGTGAAGTAGACCTGTTATTAAGAAGGCTCCATTAGTACAAGAAATTTGCAGACAGTTAAAAGATATCAGTTTAATATCAGTGTCATAAGATGCTACAAATAGTAAATCAGTTAGTTCTAATAATGGGCTAAATTATTTCTCACCTGATTCATGGATTCCAAATAAAGCATTTGAAGTTCATTGTCTCAATTGTTAAATATCTGACATCATTATGAATGCCATGTTAAATTCAGTTTAGAAGTATAGCATTTAAGATAAAATTATTCATTTTGTGGTGATAATACAAGTATAAATTTTGATGAGGCACATTGCTATGGTAAAAGCAATTTTTCATACTAAATCAGCTATCAACAGCAGATGTGTACTTGTCACAGGTTGCATGTAGACATAATTCATAATTGTGTCCAAAAAGCTGGAATATTTTACCAACCAAAATAGAATTTGAAACCATGTTTGTCAATTTAAAAATATTTATATCATTCATAAATATAGAGTAACTGAATTACAAAATGTTTTGAGCCTTTAGAAAACTACTTTGTAAATCAACCAAGTGTCCTGCAAATGGTTTTGAATGTTTTGTAAGGGAATCTTGTAAATTTTGTGCAATGTAAGTTAGAAATAAAGAATCAAGGTGTTCGACAAATGGAGTATCTAGTATTTGACTATATGAAGTTCTAAAGGCAAAGTATTCTTTTAAAGTCATATAGTAATTTTGGAAAGTATGTTACACACAGTATATATAATATGAGCTTAGTTTGTAATATGTGTATTTTATATATTCAGTGGCAGTGCCAAGGGGAACAGGGAAGGGGTTTATCCATCCCATAATCTCCATCAGCCCCCACAATGATATAAACATTTAATACTTGTGTCAATCTATGTAAATTGCTATTCAAATGTAGTTTTAACCCTACCAGATTGCTACCCTTAAGCCTCTTCTTTAAAGAAATTCTAGAGCTGACATTCTCTCATTATATATTATCTACATATAGGTAGAAAAATGTCTGGATGTGTATGTGCTAAATGGTAACAATTGGTTTCTTCTAACTTTTTCAGTTTATTTTTTCTCTTTGCTAATTTCTGTGTTCTGTTTTTTCTACAGTAAGCATAAATTGTATTAGCAAAAAAAAATAAATATTATAAAATTAATTAACTTCTTTAAAAGGCACATACAGAAAAAAAAAAGCAAATGAAAGCTGAAAAGGAATAGTGAGGTTCTTTGAACTATTTGATTTCTTTGGAGAAAGGCAAAATATCAGGCCAGAGGATAACAATTACGCTTTTCTGTCAGTTGTTATTATGTGGAAGACCCTCTTTGAAAGTGTTGGTATGAGGTTACTCTTAGGATCTGCAGTTACATTTCATCCTGTGATTGTCTTCAATTGGATACAGTTACCCTCTCCTATATAAGAAGTTCAGTACTGGGGTTGCTCTCCATTTCATCAGGAAGCAAATAACTAGTTCTCTTTATAATTAAATAGCTTCTTTAATGCTATATTACATTTGGTTTTTAGCTCTCTTACTTACTCTCTTGATTCCTGTGGTTTCTCTAGCTTTTGACTGCTAGCCTGAACTTGTATGCATTTATCTTATCTTTTGGAAGCTGTACCATTCTCTTTAATATGTGTGTATATATCTAATTTCCCAACTCCCTGTTTTTTACTGGCCTACCTGTTTTTGCTTTTATTCTTTATAGGCTTTGTTCTGTATGTCTTAACTGTCAGTTTAGCTGCTGACCTACCTAGACTCTAGCTTCTGTATATTTGATTTCCTACTCTGTCTCTATACTTGACTCTTAATCATTGTCCTAATACAGACTGAAGAGCCTTACCCTTGTTGTAATAAAGAATTCTGGTGAAAAAAAATTTAAAAATTACATTGAAAATATGCATAATAAGCCAATTATTCCTAACTGAAGGAAAAGCTTTGAGTTTCTGATTATTGGAATTTAAGGTGTTGTCATATTTCTATTCCTTCCCATTAGGCTAAAAGACCTCACTAGCCAGCTAGCTGGCTCTGACTACAGTGGGAAATTTTGCTCATTTCCATTGCTTAATCTCCTTTAATAAAACTCATTTTATCAGATCCTAAAGTGGGCAATAACATGTAGTGATTAATTCATTATTGTGGCAACATGGATGGACCTGGAAGATATTATGCTTAGTGGAATAAGTCAGGCAGAGAAAGACAAATACTGTATGTTTTCACTTATATGTAAAATATAAAAATAAAACAAATGAACGAATATAACAACACAGAAACAGACTCTGAGATACAGATAGCAAACTAGTGGTCCCCAGAAGGGAAAGGTG
Source organism: Eschrichtius robustus (assembly GCF_028021215.1). NCBI lineage: Eukaryota > Metazoa > Chordata > Mammalia > Artiodactyla > Eschrichtiidae > Eschrichtius > Eschrichtius robustus. Next base: position 127,853,197 of record NC_090826.1, on the reverse strand, counting down.
TAGGGCAAGGGCCAAAATAGGTGAAGGGGGATTAGCAGGTACAAACAGCTAGGTGTAAAATAAGTTACAAGGATGTAATGTACAGCACAGGGATTATAGCCAAAGTAAAAATATAAAATCACTATGTTGTACACTTGAAACCAATATAATATTGTAAGGCAACTATACTTCAATTAAAAAAAATTGTTCTATAACTTTAGGGGTCTGGGGACAAAGTATATACAATCTTTCTATTGAAACTACTGATGGCACTATAATTTGAGATATGTGACTATAGAATATAACCTGTAAATGCTTTTTTGTTACACAACTTGTGTGTGATTTGAAGAGTGATTTAGGTACTAATTCAATTTATATAATTATGTAAGATAATACATAATCAATATTATTTTGCAGTTTAGATAATTCATGTCATTCTGTGATACAGTTAATGGGCTAATTATTGGGCGATTGATTTTTTTTTTAATATAAATTTTGGGGTAGCTGCCTTTGGTTTTGAATTGCTGACTTTTGGTTGAGATTATTCTCTCCAAAACCATCTTAATTGTTTGTTTTATTCACTGGCTATTATGCATGATTCTTTGGGTAAATGTATTTTTTCTCAGAGCTATTCATAAAGGTACTTTCTGCAAGACCAAGAATTACATGTACAGTACAGAGTTTACAGAGTTGGAGAAAAAGAGTTATTTCTTGGTCCAAGTCAAGAGTAAATCTGATTTAAATGCATATGTTAATCCAGCCCACATGTTTTTGGAACTAGGAACTAGATAAAAACCTTGGATGTTTTGTGAGCTTTTAATGTAGCTATGCCTGTTTTTATTTTATATTAATAGGAAAGTTAAAGGAGGAAATATTGATGTACATCCATCAGAAAAAGCACTCATTGTTCAATATGAAGTGGAAGCTACCATTCTTGGAGAAATGGGGGATCCCATGTTGGGAGAACGAAAGGAATGCCAAAAAATGTAAGTTTTCTTCATTTGTGCACATTTGAAAGTAGTAAACTTTATAGAAATCTGATGTTATTTAAACTTGCATAGATGATAAATGATTATGGCGTTCTTACAGACATACATTATCTCAGTGAAGCGGAGACTATATTAAATTATAAATACAGAGTATATTCCAGAGAAAATCATGTTTATGTGAGCATAATTGGATCCTAATGAAAAATGCCTATTCTTATTTATCCCATTTAGTAAATGCATATAATAGAATATAACTTGTGAAATCAACTATAAAAGATATGTTTATATAGGACTTTTTAGCTTAATTTAGGAAATTTTTATTTTAGGGGATCCTGTGTTGTTCTTTCTTCCCTGGAATTACAGAAAGTGATATGACATCCAGAATTCACAAATGGGGCATGTACCTTGAATTCATCCCTTAAAAATCTAGCGCTGTGAAAGATATTAGTAATAGGACAAGCATTTTCTGTCTAAATGAATTGAGCTTAGATCTCCCAGTGTTCTACACACGTTCCTTCCTGCTTTCATAGTACTTTCAGGAGTCCCTTGGGAACTGGCCTTTTTCGTTAGTCTTCAGTTGTGCTGGCGATGATCTTGCGCTCCTTCTGTAGTTTTGTGGAAGTAGAGAGGGTCTGAGATCACCTAGTATTCTTTCCCAACTTTCTTCCCCCCATAGATAATTTTGATTTGGGAACTAGTTAAAAAGTTAGTGTGTTTTGGTGGTATTAAGTATATTCAGGATGCTATAAGTGCATGTGATAGTATTTAGTATTTAGCACACTGAACAGCACTGTATTTTAAATATATAGCAGTGGTTCTCAGCTGGTTAGGATTTTTCCCCCAGGGGACATTTGGCAATACCTGGAGACATTTTGGTTGTCATAACTGGAGGGTGCTGTTGGTATCTAGTGGATAGAGGCTGGGGTGCTGCGAAACATCCTACAATGCATAAGATAGGCACTTACAAACAAAAAATTATTTGGCCCCAAATTTTTATAGTGTTTCAATTAAGAAACTTTATTGTATAGCAACCTGAAAAGAGAAGCTACCTACTGTCTTATTAAGATCTGTAGTCTCTCTTCTTATTTGGGTTAAAAGACTAAATTACACAGATAATTCATTAAAAATAAATGAGTCTTTGGATAATCCACTAGATTGAAGAGATATACACATGCACACATACATACCTACACTGTAGATTTTAACTCACGTGCTCACAGTTTTTTGTGTTCTCTCACACTTTCTTCCATTTGTGTGTTTGTGATTGCTGCCTAAATTTTGTACATTTTGAGGAAGTAACATCTCTTAAGATTTTATTAATTTGACTTCCATAGAAAAGCTAGCAGATTAGGGGTCTTTGCCATTAGAACCTCATGCATCCACATTTCATGAGAGAAATTTAGTTTTTAGTTCTTAATAGTGTAGTCAGTAGCCTTATTAAAATTAAGTGAGAATGTTGTTATTGTTTGAAAATCTGTAGGCTTTCTAGACAAGGGGTACATTCACTAGAGAGCCACCTGGAAAGAGTTACTACCAACTGGCTAGTGTAAGTGGATTTAAACATCAGTATGGGAAAAACCTCTGTAACCCAACTTTGTGGTATTCAACCTGGCTGCTCAAGATTTGGAGAGGAATCATATTGTGGGACCAAAAGGAGAATATGGTTTGTTGATAGTTTAAGAGGATTTATCAATGGTGGCAGCTGGGGGTGAGGGTTTTGAGGGGGACACTCATATACATTGAGATCGGTGTGAAATGAAACTGTCATTAAATTGTGGTAGTCAGTGCTATGGCTCAGGTCCAGAAGACATGTATTTCATTCTCCCTTATCGGATAAAGGAATGTGTAAGCCCACCTTCAACAGAGTCCCAGTTTTCTGAACATTTCATTATGAGAAATCTATGGTTATGGTCCAAAAAGAATATGGGCATTTTTTGGTATGAGTTTTTGGTATTACTAATAGGCATGGGCTGCCTAATGAAGGGGGCCTATTTTTTGATTTTAGAAATAATCAGTAAACATACAGCTGACATTTTCTAAAAATTCTAGTCCTACATATTTTTTCTTTGTCTCTTTTAACAAGGGAAGGATTTAGGAGAGAGATGTACACACTAACAGAAGAGAATCTTTCTATTACTTGGATGGAAAGAAGATGATGAATCAGATTGCTAATATATATATTGGTAGAAAATAAATCTAAAAAAAGATAGAAAAAATCTGCTTTATTAAATCAAGATACTACTACGCACCTATTAAAATGTGTAAAGTCTAAAACACTGATAGCACCAGATGCTGGTGAGGAAGTAGAGCAACAGGAACTCACTCATTGCTGGTGGAAATACAAAATGGTACAGCTACTTTGGAAGTCATTTTGGCAGTTTCTTACAAAGCTAAACATACACTTACCATATGATCCAACAGCTGTGATCCTAGATATTAACCCAAATGAGTTGAAAATGTATTTCCACACAGAAACCTGCACATGAATGTTTATAGCAGCTTTACTTATAACTGTCAACAATCGTAAGCAACCAAGATATCCTTCAGTAGGCAAATGGGTAAACAAACTGTGTTGCATCCATGTAGTCAAGTACTATTCTGCACTAAAAAGAAATCAGCCATCAAGCTGTGAAAAGACATAGAGGAGCCTAAATGAATATTGCTAAATGAAAGAAGCCAGACTGGAAAAGCTATATACTGTATGATTCCAACTGTATGACCATCTAGAAAAGGCAAAACTAAAGTAAAAATAGATTAGAAGTTGTCAGGAGTTTGGGGGTGGGAGGGGAGAATATGTGGAGCACAGGGCATTTTTAGGGTAGCAAAACTATTTTGTATGCTACTTTAATGGTGGATACATGAAATTATGCATTTGTCCAAGTGCACAGAACTATACAATACAAAGAGTGAACCTCAATGTAAACTGTAGACTTTAGTTAATAATATATCAATAGTGATTCATCAATTGTGACAAAGTTACCACACTATCACAAGATGGTAATAATAGAAGAAACTGTACTGGGGGTGGGTAGTGGGGACATATATGGTAGCTCTGTACTTTCAGCACAGATTTTCTGTAAACCTAAAACTGCTCTAAAAAAAACTAGTAGGAAAATTTCAAAAATATATGTTTATAGAGTTTCTGTTGTGCTTCTTCTCAATCAGATTTATGGAAACTCAAGATTTCCCAGTTTCTTGTTAAAATTAAACATGGAGATGTCTTTTGAGAGTTTTTCTCTGAATGGACTCTCCTTTATATCTCTGCTTTCTGATGTGCAGCTAAAGTTATACAAAAATATTCAACAGTTTAAAAGATTTAAAAGGTAGGAACTTAAACAGCCAAATAAATTAGAGAAAAATTAAAATAAAGGGACAGAGTATTGCTAGGGTTCTTGTTACAGACATTAGAAGCCACTCTAGAAAATTCAAGCATAAAAGGAATTTATTAAAGGCTATTAGGTAGCTTATAGAATCCCAAGAGGACCAGATTCGAGGATGACTATAAAGCTGTGAACAGGATTCAAATCACTTTACTAGACTTGTTTGAGGAGAGATCATCTGTATCTGAATAATGATTTCACAGATGCTGAGTGCAGGACATTTTTCTGAGGTCTCTGTCCCTGTTGCCTCTAATACCTTGAGTCTCTCCAAAAATTGGCCATCTTCACTAAAAAGTATTTCAACATAGTGGCTACTTTCTTATGTTTCTCTTTTTGAATCTAAGCTTTTCATGAATGCATCTGCTTTGCAAGAATCTTTTGCCACCAGTTTGAGTCTTTTCCCTGAACCTAATTTTATGTCCTTATAGCTTTCTTTGGTGCCATGAATCCACATAAATTGGTAGTTGTTTCCAGATTTTGAACAACCTTTTCTTATTGACCTTCCAGTGAATCTCCTGGATTAAATTAAAAAGGAGGGAGAACATGTTTGTTTGTTTTTTTTAATATACTAACAGGTATAACTATATTTATTTGTTCCTCAGCATTACTCATATAGATCTTAAAATGCATCCTACTTTGTTTTCTTCTGTCTTCTATATAATTTCCATCAGAACAACTGAATCCAAATATATTAATATTGTGTCTTGCCCCTAACTGAAAAGAAAATGACTGTGAATATGGTCAAGAAAATGGTTTATTTTTGGCAGTATGGATTTTCACATCTAATAATAACTAAAAACTTGATGTGATATCAGAAAGACTTTAAAAACAAGCTCTCTGGATATGCTATCCTGCCTAGAAGAGTCAGATGTAGATTTTACCATTCCTTTTGTTATCTCATTTGTCCAGCTCAAGGAAAATCATTGCTTTGCATTTTTTTCTAAGCCTAATTATATCTAATACTTTATTATATTTTACTAAAAGAGACTATGTTAGGTACATTTAAATGTTTTGTAAATTATTTAAAAGAAGTATTGTTTAAGTTATCACTTACTTTAATAATACCTGAGTTGGAAAATTCTGATATGCCTGCAGTATTCGTCTTAAGAGCCTCAATGCCAACACAGATATAACTTCCCTGGCACGAAAGGTGGTTGAAGAATGTAAACTCATTCATCCCTCAAAGCTAAATGAGGTAGAACAGCTGTTGTACTATCTCCAGAACCGCCGTGATTCAGCGTCAGGAAAAGGTAAGCAGAAGAATTCCTAACTTTTTAATGCAAAACCAGAGTTGTTTGACTGTGGTTTGTACTTTTGATATTTGAATGGTGAGTTTTCTTTTGCCAGTGCTCTAAGTAAGTGAATGAAAGAATAAAGAAACATACTAGTTTCCTACATGCCAGGCTTTATGTTAGATGCTTCCAAAATGATCTATTTCATACTGTGTGTGTACACATGTGCTGAAATAAAGAGTAAAAAAGCAAATATCATATTGATTCTAGAATAATAAAAGGAGAAAATTGGGAGCAGAAAACCTGTTTTCTCTACCCCAGCAACTAGATTTATATTTTCTAAATTTTTTATTGACATTTAATTGATAATTTGAATGGATTACTTATTTAAATGTTAAAATATATGTCATATGCATAAGTTTTGTGAATCTTTGTTAGGAAAACATTACCTTTTCATTCCTAAACGTCTTTGTTGTTACCATTCTTCTATCTTTAATTACCTCATAAAAGAACCAAGCCATTAAAATATTAGAGCTAAGCAGTTGATAATTTATAGAAGACATTTTCGAATAATCCAAACCCAAAACAAAACGAGAGTACAGACATTTGAATGGAAAGTCATCTCAGATTATTCAATGGTTAGTTATTCCATTTCATAGTATTTATTAAGTTTACATATATCTTTCTTTTATCATTGGTGAGTTCTAAAATATGGTACCCTTGAAATAACTTATACTTAAGTTTTGATTGTATTAAATAGAAAAATGAAAGAGAAAATTCATTTGGACTTTTTTCAGATTAACCAGTCTTCTCTCTCCATCCACAGCAAATAAAATGCCTTGTGCCTAATATATACTTTCATTAATTGTCGCTGTATATAGTATCTAACACACTTTATATGATCAATACATGTGTGTTGAATGAATTGAATAGCTGTGAATTTATTTAAAAGCAAAAATGAGCATTTTGAATTTGTTTCCAACTACATAGCTGGCACTCAGTGTATACCTATTAATTATTAATAATAAGTGCTATAAGGAAAATATTATCAAAAATTTTATTAACTATTTTTTGATACAATATTCCTGTTAACAGTGTTACTAAATGATGAGAGATAGCTTCAATAAGTAAGTGAGAAAAATAAATTCTATGCTCTTTTAAGATGTGTGTGTACTTACTGTAGGTTGTACAATATAGTTAAAATTGATCTTTCCTAATACTAAATTAATATAATTCCGAGGGCATTTGTAATAAAATATCTTTAAACGAATGAAAACCCTTTCACTGAGTTTTCAGAGTAAATCAGTCTTCTCACCTCCTTCCCCAGAAATTAGAGGAATATGAGGAAATTTTCATGTTATCATAAGTAGATAAATTAATTCAAATCAATATGTTTCTCTATATGGATATTAATGTTTGGAGGCATATATGAAATGCTATACTATAGTATATGTACACTTATTTTTAAAAACTATTCCATTTTCTTTCTTTTCTACTTGATATTCACTATTTCAAAGCCAGAAACCTAGCCCTAAAAGTGGTTGAAACAAAACAATAATAGTTATTTGATTATGTGATTCTTTACTATAAGTATTTTTTTTTTCTTTGCTTAATTAAAATCAGTGTCATAGTAAATTATCTGTTTGAGGAAAAATCTAGCTGTTAAGAAAACATAACTTTGTCCATAACGGCTACCTTCCTCTGAAAACAATCAGGGCTAATTCCTATTATATGTAAAACATTCGCTAATTATAGAATCAAAAGTTTGATACTACTTGAACTTATTTTAATGTGCATTCATTGCTTAGGTTTTTGACCCAGATCAGAGCAGTGAAGCATTTTTGATAATTCTTTTTTACAAAATGAACTTCTGCTGTGAATCAAATAATTCAACATAAAAAATGACTCAAAGTTGTGTTCAACACCTTTGAATACCTCTTTAATTCATTTGGGAACAAGTGAGGATTAAATTAACACAAATATTAAACATTTGCCTTTTAATTTATGATCCTAATTTTGTTTAAAAAATCAGCAACTGTATTTTAGCTTTTTAACTTTATCCAAGTTATCTCTTTTCCTTTTCCTTTGTTAATTTTTATTTTAGTTTTTATATTACTCAACTCATTAGTTTTTCTTTGCCTTATTGATTTTCCTATTCTTACCTTAAATGTGAATTAGGAAAAGAAAGAAAACTTAAAATGGAGTATTTTGCTTCTTGTTGGAGAGTCTGGCTATTTACATACCTAAAATGTTAGCCAAAGAGGGAGTTTAAATTGCTACCTAACATAACTTGGAGATTATTTATAGATTTTATTATACTCTCCGTGATATCCTTATTAGAACAAATGCATTATAGATGAGCATTTTTTATACATTGGAAAAAAGGTTATTTCATAAATTACCCATTTGAAGATCCCCAACTTAGCTAGAATTAAACTCAGCTGCTGAAAATAAAAATTACCCAGAAACCTAAAAACGTTGTTCTTCTCATAAGAAAAAAATCTTTTTACAGAAAAAAAAGAAAAATCAAGCAAGCCTAAAGATCCACCTCCTTTTGAAGGAATGGAGGTAAGACTATTTTTATCTAATAGAGAATTGATTCTAAGGTATTGCTTTTTACCATCAATAATTCATGCAATCACATTAAACAAATGCGGAATTTTAAAAAATGGTTGAACTTAAAGTACCTGAAAAAGGTAGAAAATCAGTATTTAATAAAGGCAAAAATTATTGGATGTGTCTTTTAGACATAATTTATTTTGATAAATAAGTTGTGAAATGTTTTAAATATTCTTATTGTACTATGTTTTAAAGTATGTTTAATTTATTATGGTAGATACTATTTTGCATTACATTTAAGATACTTTATCAATATAAATAGGCCAGTTTTAGAGTTTATGTACATCCCATTTTATCATATGGTTTATGACTACTTTCACTCAGGAGTCCTATCACCCAAAGGTCTAATTTCCCCCTCTACAAAAAGATGGCAACTGTAAGTCCTTTGAAAACTTGTCTCTTACAATCAGGGGCAGTTTATTGTACACAGAATACCATTCCTTTGACATTGGCTCTGTTGAGCATTATTCTTTTAGAGTACTTCCTTCCTCTTCCTTTGTTTCAGATTGATGAAGTTGCTAACATTAATGACATGGATGAGTACATTGAGTTATTATATGAAGATATTCCTGACAAGGTTCGGGGCTCTGCTTTGATCCTACAGCTTGCTCGAAATCCTGATAACTTGGAAGAACTACTATTGAATGGTAGAATTTATAGACTTGAATTTATAGACTTATCTATAAATATTTAAAGTAGAATTATTATTGTGAAATATGATTTTTAAATTTATTATCATAGAGGGGTAAGCCAAAATTATTTATATCAAGCTTAGGAATGCACTTATTTTCCAGCTCTTTATTACTTTCCTTCTTACTCAAATTTCTTAACATGTGGGCATAACATTTAAATATTCTCTGGAGGATTCACTAATAATTTAAACCAGAAAAGTAAAGTATTAATGGTACTGAATCTTTTCTTTCTTCTATTCTGGAAGACTTTTTATTTTTTCTTCTATTCTGGAAGACTTTTTATTCTTTCAATTAGGATACAATATCAGACTTCTGACATTTGCACATGTATATATATGCTTTTATTAAATTACAGTTCCAATATTAGTTTTCTTTTAATAGCACAGCCAAAAATAGTAATCTTTTAAATTTCATTTAGATTGATTTTGATGCCAAGTATTTGCTTTCTTTTCCTTAGAAGTGCTGGGTAATAAAAGAAAACGGAGATATAATGCTCTTAAAACCTTTTTTCTCAGTAATACCACTGTAGAATACCACTATAGAATTATTATAATTTTCTGATTACACTTTTGACAAAAATAAAACATGGAAGATATTGTTATGATATGATTTCCATCACATGTGAAGGAATACTTTTTTATCTATTGTCAAACTCCTTTTATGGAGGCTGCACAGTGCACATCAATGCTTTGTAGCATGGAAAATATATCCAGAGATCTGTCCAGAGAGTCACAGGATATTACCAATATTCCAGTTAGGAAATTTGTACATTTTAAGTATTTTCTAAATTATACAACTCATATATTAATATATTCTTTTTAAAGAATTAGAGTATTACAGGTAAAACCCCCTTTGACCATTAGTCTATAATCTGTTAGGAGTTTGGAGTACATTCTTCCAGATCTTTTCCATATATTTATACATATATATATATAGGTTTTTTTCCTGTATTAAAAATAGAGTATTACCTTATATGAATTTTTATGTTAATTATATCACACTTACTTGTTAATTTTTTCTCCATGTAGTAATGTTTCAAGATTATATGCATATAGATACATACAGTGTAATTAGTTTTGAACTACTTTTGATTATTGTATTTTATGAAGTTATGCATATTCTTTAGCCATTCCCCTTTTGATGGTCATTTGGTTGTTTCCAAAGTTTTCAGTAGGGAACTTTAGTGAACATCTTTGTTCATATCTTATATACACAGGCAAGGGTTTTTTCAGCGTGTGTACACAGAAACAAAGGTCATACAGAAATGCAGGTCATAATGTCTTAGGGTTATTTCTGAATTGTCCTCCAAAGTGGTTGTGCCACTGTCTCTCCAGACCAATGGAATATGAAGGCTATAAAACTTAAACATTTTTGCCACTGTGTTGTTGGTAATAAACAATATCTCTTTGTTCTAAGTTGTATTTGCCTGATTTCTAATGAATTTGATCTTTTTCTCATGTCACTAGACTTCTGGATTTCCTACCCTGTGAAGTTTGAATTTATATATACATGTGAATATATGTATATTTACATATGAGTATACATCCTTTTTCTTTTATATATATATGTATTATATATACAGTCATCCCTTGATATCCATGGGGGATTGGTTCTGAGGCCTGCCAAGGATACCAAAATCTGCAGATGCTCAAGTCCCATAGTTAGTCCTCCATATCCTTACATCTGCGGATGCAACCAACTACGGATCATGTACAGTTGACCCTTAAACAACATGGGTTTGAACTACCTGGGTCCACTTATGCACACATAAGTTTAAACCCACGTTCAAGTATAAATGGGCCTGTGCAGTTCAAACCCATGTTGTTCAAGGGTCAACTATACATCCTTTTTCTTTTATGTACTTAGAGATAGTTTTTTTCAGTCTAATGTCTTTTTTTTTTTTTTTTTTTTGCATGACATATCTTTTTCCATTCTTTTACTTTCACCCTATTTGTGTCTTTGAATCTGAAGTGTTTCTGTTGTAGAATGCATACAGTTGGATCGTATTTTTTTAATACATTCAAACAATCTGCCTTTTGATTGATGTGTTTATTCTATTTACCATTAACATAATTACTCATAAAGGATTGTCATCTAACACTTTGTGTTTTCTATATGTCTTTTATCTTTTTTTGTTCTTCTGTTTCTCCATTACTGCCTTCTTTTGTGTGAAATATTGTCTAGTATACCATTTTAATTCTTTTGTTGTTCCTTTACTGTGTTTTCCTGAATTATTTTCTAAGTGGTTACCCTAGGATTACAGATACCATCTTAAATTTTAAAAATCTAGTTTAAGTTAATGTCAACATAATTTTAACAATATACAAAAACTTTCCTTCAGTATACCTCTATTCCCACCCCATACCTTTATACTATTATTTCAAACATATTACATCTGCATACATTATCAGCCTATCAGCAAGTAATATAATTATTGATGTATGCACTTTAAAATCAGATAGAAGAAGATAATACAATCAAAAATATGTTTATAATGTCTTTTATATTTATATATAGAGAGAGTTACCTTTACCGGTGCTCTTTTTTTCTCTGTTTGGACTTAAGTTACTCTCTAGTGTCCTTGCATTTCAGCCTGATGGAATCCCTTTAGTATCTCTCATAGAAAAGGTCTACTAGCAACAAATTCTCTAAGTTTTTGTTTACCTAGGAATAACTTTTCTTCTGTTTAAAGGGTAGTTTTTCTGGATATAGAATTACTGGTTGACAGTCTTTTTCTTTTACAATTTGAATATGTCATCCCACTGGCTTCATGTCTGCATGGTTACTGATGTGAAACCAACTGTTAACCTTATTGAGGACCATGTGTACATGTTGAATTGATTTTCTCTTGCTACTTTCAACATTTGCTTTACCTTTGGCTTTTGCCAGTTTGACTTATGATGTGTTTAGGTGGTCATATCTTTGAGTTTATCTTGCTTGGAATTTGTGGAGCTTCTTGGATATGTAGATTAATGTTTTTAATCAAGTTTAGGAAGATTGGACCATTATTTTGTTAAATATTTATCTAGCTCCTTCCTCTCTATCCTTTCCCCTTGGGACCCCCGTGTTAGTAAGCTTGTTGATGTCATATAGGTCTTTGAAGCTCTATTTCTTTCTTTCTGTTCCTCAGACTGGATAATCTTAATTAACCTGCCTTTACATTTGTTGATTTTTTTTTTCTAATTCACATCTGCTGTTAGGACCTTCTAATGAATTTTTCATTTCAGAAATCATACTTGCAACTTCAGAATTTCTATTTGGTTCATTTTGTATAATTTGTATCTCCTTATTGATATTCTTTGTTTGGTGAGACATAATTCTCATACCTTCTCTTATTTTCCTTTAATTCTTTAGACATGATTTCCTTTAGTTCTTTAAATATATTTACAATAACTTCACATAATTTAAAATCATTGTCTCATAAGTTCAAAATGTGAGCTTCCTCATGGACAGTTTCTATTGAATGCTGTGTTTTCTGAGTATGGGAAATACTGTCCTCTGTTTCTTTGCATGTGCTGTATTTTTTGTTGTTGTTGAAATAATATTGGGGCAACTCTGGAAATCAGATTTCCACTCCTTCCCGGACTTGTTATATTTGCTGTTTATTTGTTTAATGAGTTTCCTGGATTAATTAATTACTGTAAAGTCTGTATTCTTTGTCTCTGCAGTCACTGAAGCCTCTGCTCAGTTAGTTTAGTGGTAATTAATGATTAGATAGAGATTTCTTTAAATGCCTGGCACAGAGTGTCCCAGCCTTTGCTGAGGGGCTGTGGGTGTGTACATGTGGGTGGGAGGATATCTTCAGTGCTCAGGGAAGTAGTTTACAAGCCTTAGCCTTCAATTCCTGCTTGAACATTGCCTCAAGGTTGGCCAGAGACGAGAGATTAGGCTTTTTTAGGTCTTTCCCTGGCATGTGCACATTCCTACATGTGTGCCGGGCCTTCTGGAGTCCGAGGAATGTGTTGGAGTCTTTCAAAGACCCAGTGAATATCTCATTTCCCAGTTTTCCCTTTTAAAGTGTTTTGGTCAGCCTCTTGTTACCTCAAGTTGGCTAGGCTGCTGCACATAGCTGCAATGTTGCTGCTGGTAGTTTTCAACAAATGCACTGGGTCTAAGGCTGTTTGTAAGAGCAATCTCTGAGTCAGGTCAAATAAAGCCAAACCATGGGAATGGAGCTTTTCAGCAAGTACCCTGATGGATAAGATATTGACAGTTCACCGGAGTGGGAATTTGGGGGGGCACCACACTGTTCTACTTCCTCCAGTTGCTGCTGGGCTACTGTTTTTCACAGATATCATGGTTGTGATGCTGTTGGTTTTCAAAGTTTCCACAAAGTTGCACAGAGGGGATGGATTTGGGCAAGTTGAAATGCCACAGAGCTCACTGTTCTTACCAAGTCAGCCATATTTCTTAAATAAACACTTCTTGAGTTTTTGCAAAACTAATTTACAGAGTTCTAAAAGAGTTGATTTTGAAAAAATTTACCAGTATTATATTTGCTTATGGAAGAGTGGATTTTTGCAGGTCTTTACTCTGCTGTTCCTAAAGTGCTTGGCCCTGGAATTCATTTTTGTTGAAAGTGACAGGTAGAGATGAAATTTTATTGTTTTCCACATTGTATAGCCAGTTATTCCAACTTAGTTTTTTTTTGTTAACATCTTTATTGGAGTATAATTGCTTTACAACGGTGTGTTAGTTTCTGCTTTATAACAAGGTGAATCAGCTATACATATACATACATCCCCATATCTCCTCCCTCTTGCGTCTCCCTCCCACTCTCCCTATGCCACCCCTCTAGGTGGTCACAAAGCACTGAGCTGATCTCCCTGTGCTATGCGGCTGCTTCCCACTAGCTATCTATTTTACAACTGGTAGTGTATATATGTCCATGCCACTCTCTTACTTTGTCACAGCTTACCCTTCCCCCTCCCCATGTCCTCAAGTCCATTCTCTACCTCTGCATCTTTATTCCTGTCCTGCCCCTAGGTTCTTCAGAACCACCTTTTTTCTTTTTTTTTTTTTAGATTCCATATATGTTAGCATACAGTATTTGTTTTTCTCTTTCTGATTTACTTCACTCTGTATGACAGACTCTAGGTCCATCCACCTCACTACAAGTAACTAAATTTCGTTTCTTTTTATGGCTGAGTAATATTCCATTGTATATATGTGTCACATCTTCTTTATCCATTCATCTGTCGATGGACACTTAGGTTGCTTCCATGTCCTGGCTATTGTAAATAGAGCTGCAATGAACATTGTGGTACATGACTCTTTTTGAATTACGGTTTTCTCAGGGTATATGCCCAGTAGTGGGATTGCTGGGTTGTATGGTAGTTCTATTTTTAGTTTTTTAAGGAACCTCCATACTGTTCTCCATAGTGGCTATATCAGTTTACATTCCCACCAAAAGTGCAAGAGTGTTCCCTTTTCTCCACACCCTCTCCAGCATTTATTGTTTGTAGATTTTTTGATGATGGCCATTCTGACTGGTGTGAGGTGATACCTCATTGTACTTTTGATTTGCATTTCTCTAATGATTAGTGATGTTGAGCATTCTTTCATGTGTTTGTTGGGAATCTGTATATCTTCTTTGGAGAAATGTCTATTTAGGTCTTCTGCCCATTTTTGGATTGGGTTGTTTGTTTTTTTTTTGATATTGAGCTGCATGAGCTGCTTGTAAATTTCAGAGTTTAATCCTTTGTCAGTTGCTTCATTTGCAAATATTTTCTCCCATTCTGAGGGTTGTCTTTTCATCTTGTTTATGGTTTCCTTTGCTGTGCAAAAGCTTTTAAGTTTAATTAGGTCCCATTTGTTTATTTTTCTTTTTATTTCCATTTCTCTAGGAGATGGGTCAAGAAGGATCTTGCTGTGATTTATGTCATAGAGTGTTCTGCCTATATTTTCCTCTAAGATTTTTATGGTATCTGGCCTTGCATTTAGGTCTTTAATCCATTTTGAGTTTAGTTTTGTGTATGGTGTTAGGGAGTGTTCTAATTTCATTCTTTTACATGTAGCTGTCCAGTTTTCCCAGCATCACTTATTGAAGAGGCTGTCTTTTCTCCATTGTATATTCTTGCCTCCTTTATCAAAAATAAGGTGACCATATGTGCATGGGTTTATCTCTGGGCTTTCTATCCTGTTCCATTGATCTGTATTTCTGTTTTGGGGCCAGTACCATACTGCCTTGATTACTGTAGCTTCGTAGTATAGTCTGAAGTCCAGGAGCCTGATTCCTCCAACTCTGTTTTTCTTTCTCAAGATTGCTTTGGCTATTCGGGGTCTTTTGTGTTTCCATACAAATTGTGAATTTTTTTGTTCTAGTTTTGTGAAAAATGCCATTGGTAGTTTGATAGGGATTGCGTTGAATGTGTAGATTGCTTTGGGTAGTTTAGTCATTTTCACAGTGTTGATTCTTCCAATCCAAGAACATGGTATATCTCTCCATCTGTTTGTATCATCTTTAATTTCTTTCATCAGTGTCTTATAGTTTTCTGCATACAGGTCTTTTGTCTTCTTAGGTAGGTTTATTCCTAGGTATTTTATTCTTTTTGTTGCAGTGGTAAATGGGAGTGTTTCCTTCATTTCTCTTTCAGATTTTTCATCCTTAGAGTATAGGAATGGAAGACATTTCTGTGTATTAATTTTGTATCCTGCTACTTTACCAAATTCATTGATTAGCTCTAGTAGTTGTCTGATAGCATCTTTAGGATTATCTATGTATAGTATGTCATCAGCAAACAGTGACAGCTTTACTTCTTCTTTTCCGATTTGGATTCCTTTTATTTCTTTTTCTTCTCTGATTGCTCTGGGTAAAACTGCCAAAACTATGTTGAATAATAGTGCTGAGAGTGGGCATCCTTGTCTTGTTCGTGAGTTTAGAGGAAATGGTTTCAGTCTTTCACCATTGAGAACGATGTTGGCTGTGGGTTTGTCATATATGGCCTTTACTATGTTGAGGTTTGTTCCCTCTATACCTACTTTCTCTAGGGTTATTTATCATAAATGGGTGTTGAATTTTGTCGAAAGCTTTTTCTGCATCTATTGAGATGATCACATGGTTTTTCTCCTTCAATTTGTTAATATGGTGTATCACATCGATTGATTTGCGTATATGAAAGAATCCTTGCATTCCTGGGATAAACCCCACTTGATCATCATGTATGATCCTTTTAATGTCCTGTTGGATTCTGTTTGCTAGTAGTTTGTTGAGGACTTTTGCATCTATTTTCATCAGTGATATTGGCCTGTAGTTTTCTTTCTTTGTGACATCTTTGTCTGGTTTTGGTATCTGGGTGATGGTGGCCTCATAGAATGAGCTTGGGAGTGTTCCTCCCTCTGCTATATTTTGGAAGAGTTTGAGGAGGATAGGTGTTAGCTCTTCTCTAAATGTTTGATAGAATTCTCCTGTGAAGCCCTCTGGTCCTGGGCTTTTGTTTGTTGGAAGATTTTTAAACACAGTCTCAATTTCAGTGCTTGTGATTGGTCTGTTTATATTTTCTATTTCTTCCTGGTTCAGTCTCGGAAGGTTGTGCTTTTCTAAGAATTTGTCCATTTCTTCCAGGTTGTCCATTTTATTGGCATATAGTTGCTTGAAGTAATCTCTCATGATCCTTTGTATTTCTGCACTGTCAGTTGTTCTCCTTTTTCATTCCTAATTCTATTGATTTGAGTCTTCTCCCTTTTTTTCTTGATGAGTCTGGCTATTGGTTTATCAATTTTGTTTATCTTCTCAAAGAAACAGCTTTTATTTTTATTGATCTTTGCTATTGTTTCCTTCATTTCTTTTTCCTGTATTTCTGATCTGATCTTTATGATTTCTTTCCTTCTGCTAACTTTGGGTTTTTTTTTTTTTTTGTTCTTCTTTCTCTAATTGCTTTAGGTGTAAGGTTAGGTTGTTTATTTGAGATGTTTCTTGTTTCTTTAGGTAGGCTTCTTTGCTATAAACTTCTCTTTTAGAACTTCTTTTGCTGCATCCCTTAGGTTTTGGGCCATCGTGTTTTCATTGTCATTTGTTTCTAGGTATTTTTGATTTCCTCTTTGATTTCTTCTGTGATCTCTTGGTCATTAAGTAGTGTATTGTTTAGCCTCCATGTGTTTTTATTTTTTACAGATTTTTTCCTGTAATTGATATCTTATAGCATTGAGTCTTATAGCATTGTGGTTGGAAAAGATACTTGATATGATTTCAGTTTTCTTAAGTTTACCAAGGCTTGATTTGTGACCCAAGATATGATCTATCCTGGAGAATGTTCTGTGTGTGCACTTGAGAAGTAAGTGTATTCTGTTGTGTTTTGGGTGGAATGTCCTATAAATATCAATTAAGTCCATCTTGTTTAATGTATCATTTAAAGCTTGTGTTTCCTTATTTATTTTCATTTTGGATGATCTGTCCATTGGTGAAAGTGCAGTGTGAAGTCCTCTACTATGATTGTGTTCCTGTTGATTTCCCCTTTTATGGCTGTTAACATTTGCCTTATGTATTGAGGTGCTCCTGTGTTGGGTGCATAAATATTTACAATTGTTATATCTTCTTCTTGGATTGATCCCTTGATCATTATGTAGTGTCCTTCTTTGTCTCTTGTAATAGTCTTTATTTTAAAGTCTATTTTGTCTGTTATGAGAAGTGCTGCTCCAGCTTTCTTTTGATTTCCATTTGCATGGAATATATTTTTCCATCCCCTCACTTTCAGTCTGTATGTGTCCCTTGGTCTGATGTGGGTCTCTTTTAGACAGCATATATATGGGTCTTGTTTTTGTATCCATTCAGCCAGTCTACGTCTTTTGGCTGGAGCATTTAATCCATTTACATTTAAGGTAATTATCAATATGTGTGTTCCTATGACCATTTTCTTAATTGTTTTGGGTTTGTTTTGTGAGTCTTTTTCTTGTGTTTCCCACCTAGAGAAGTTTCCTTAGCATTTTTTCTATAGCTGGCTTTGTGGTGCTGAATTCTCTTAGCTTTCACTTGTCTGTAAAGATATTAATTTCTCTGTCGAATCTGAATGAGATCCTTGCTGGGTAGAGTAATCTTGGGTGTAGGTTTTTCCCTTTCATCGCTTTAAATATGTCCTGCCACTCCCTTCTGGCTTGCAGAGTTTCTGCTGAAAGATCATCTGTTAACCTTACGGGGATTCCCTTGTGTGTTATTTGTTGTTTTTCCCTTGCTGCTTTTAATATTTTTTCTTTGTATTTCATTTTTGATAGTTTGATTAATATGTGTCTTGGCGTGTTTCTCCTTGGGTTTATCCTGTATGGGACTCTCTGTGCTTCCTGGACTTGATTAACTATTTCCTTTCCCATACTTGGGAAGTTTTCAATTCTGATTTATTCAAATATTTTCTCAGAACCTTTCTTTTTCTCTTCTTCTTCTGGGACCCCTATAATTCGAATGTTGGGTGTGTTTAATGTTGTCCCAGAGGTCTCTGAGACTGTCCTCAATTATTTTCATTCTTTTTCTTTATTCTCCTCTGCAATAGTTATTTCCACTATCTTATCTTCCAGGTCACTTATCCGTTCTTCTACCTCAGTTATTCTGGTATTGATTCCTTCTAGAGAATTTTTAATTTCATTTATTGTGTTGTTCATTATTGTTTGTTTGCTCTTTAGTTCTTCTAGGTCCTTGTTAAACGTTTCTTGTATTTTCTCCATTCTATTTCCAAGATTTTGGATCATCTTTACTATCATTACTGTGAGTTCTTTTTCAGGTAGACTGCCTATTTCCTCTTTATTTGTTTGGTCTGGTGGGTTTTTAACTTGCTCCATCTACTGTGTGTTTCTCTGTCTTCTCATTTTTCTTAACTCACTGTGTTTGGGATCTCCTTTTCACAGGCTGCAGGTTTGTAGTTCCCGTTGTTTTTGGTGTCCGCCCCCAGTGGCTAAGCTTGGTTCAGTGAGTTGTGTAGGCTTCCTGGTGGAGGGGACTAGTGCCTGTGTTCTGGTGGATGAGGCTGGATCTCGTCTTTCTGGTGGGCAGGACTGTGTCCGGTGGTGTGTTTTGGGGTGTCTGTGACCTTATTATGATTTTAGGCAGCCTCACTGCTAATGGGTGGGGTTGTGTTCCTGTCTTGCTAGTTGTTTGGCATAGGGTGTCCAGCACTGTAGCTTGCTGGTCATTGAGTGGAGCTGGGTCTTAGTGTTGAGATGGAGATCTCTGGGAGAGCTTTTGCCATTTGATATTATGTGGAACCGGGAGTTCTCTGGTGGTCCAGTGTCCTGAACTCGGCTCTTCCACCTCAGTGTCACAGGCCTGACACCCGGCTGGAGCACTGAGACCCTGTCAGCCACACAGCTCAGAAGAAAAGGGAGAAAAGAGAAAGAAAGAAAGAAAATAAAGTTATTAAAATAAAAAATAATTATTAAAAATAAAAAAATTTAAAAGTAATAAAAAGAAAATAAAAAGGAAAGAAAGAAGAGAGCAGCCAAACCAAAACACAAATCTACCAATGATAACAAGCGCTAAAAATTATACTAAAAAAAAAAAAAATGGACAGACAGAACCCTAGGACAAATGGTAAAAGCAAAGCTCTACAGACAAAATCACACAAAGAAGCATACACGTACACACTCACAAAAAGAGAAAGAGGAAAAAAAATTTATATCGTTGCTCCCAAAGTCCACCGCCTCAATTTTGGGATGATTCGTTGTCTATTCAGGTATTCCACAGATGCAGGTACATCAAGTTGATTGTGGAGATTTAACCTGCTGCTCCTGAGGTTGCTGGGAGAGATTTCCCTTTCTCTTCTTTGTTCGCACAGCACCTGGGGTTCAGCTTTGGATTTGCGTGTAGGTCTCCTGAGGGCATCTGTTCTTTGCTCAGACAGGACGGGGTTAAAGTAGCAGCTGATTAGGGGGCTCTGGCTCACTCAGGCCAGGGGGAGGGAGGGGTACAGAATGCGGGTTGAGCCTGCGGGCGGCAGAGGCCGGCAGGACGTTGCACCAGCTTGAGGCGCGCCGTGTGTTCTCCCGGGGAAGTTGTCCCTGGATCACGGGACCCAAGCAGTGGAGGGCTGCACAGTCTCCCAGGAGGGGAGGTGTGGATAGTGACCTGTGCTTGCACACAGGCTTCTTGGTGGCTGTAGCAGCAGCCTTAGCATTTTATGCCCGTCTCTGGTGTCCACGCTGATAGCCACGGCTCGTGCCCATCTCTGGAGACGGTTTAGGCAGTGCTCTGAATCCCCTCTCCTCGTGCACCGCTAAACAATGGTCTCTTGCCACTTAGGCAGGTCCAGACTTTTTCCCGGACTCCCTCCCGGCTAGCTGTGGCGCACTAGCCCCCTTCAGGCTGTGTTCACGCAGCCAACCCCAGCCCTCTCCCTGGGATCTGACCTCAGAAGCCCGAGCCTCAGCTCCCAGCCCCCATCTGTCCCAGCGGGTGAGCAGAGAAGTCTCTCGGGCTGCTGAGTGCTGGCCGGCACCGCTCCTCTGTGAGGGAATCTCTCCGCTTTGCCCTCTGCACCCCTGTTGCTGCACTCTCCTCCGTGGGTCTGAAGGTTCCCTTCCACCACCCGCGGTCTCCGCCCGCGAAGGGGCTTCCTAGTGTGTGGAAACCTTTCCTCCTTCACAGCTCCCTCCCACTGGTGCAGGTCCTGTCCCTATTCTTTTGTCTCTGTTTTTTCTTTTTTCTTTTCCCCTACCCAGGCATGTGGGGAGTTTCATGACTTTTGGGAGGTCTGAGGTCTTCTGCCAGCGTTGTAGGTGTTCTGTAGGAGTTGTTCCACATGTAGGTGTATTTCTGATGTATTTGTGGGGAGGAAGGTGGTCTCCTCGTCTTACTCTTCTGCCATCTTGAAGGTCTCTCCCCAGCTTAGTTATTGAATACTCCTTCTTTTCCCAGAGATTTGAAATGGCTTTTCTACTATATGCTGGCCATTTTTTTATTCAATTGATACTTCTTGAAAGCTTATTCTGTGCCAGATACTGTTCTCATATATTCATAGATATGTTTTGATGCTTTCTTTTCTTTTCCATTGATCTGTTTGATAACTTCCATACCAATATCATACTGTTGTTGTTTTGTTTTGTACTTTGACTAGAGTTTTAGAGTATGTAGGAGAAATGTTCCAATTTGTTGAGTTCTTTTTTTTAAAGTGGTGTTGCTGGTCTTTGTACATTTTCTTATATATTGTTTTGAGATCACTTTATTATATTCTCTAAGAAAATCTTAACAGAATTTTAATTATGATTGCACTCAAATTATAAATTAATTTTAGGTTATATTTTGATCTGTTGTAAACTTTGTAATTTTCTTTTGGTTTATTTCTTCATAACCTGTGTATAATTCCTATAGCTGTATTTTTATTGAGACATTTTTCTGTTCTTTAGTAAAGAAGAAAAATGCTAAATTTGTGACATTGTAGTACATCATTTTCCAAAGTATATTCTAAGAAATGCTGTATCCTCTGGATTATAAGGATGAATGCCTTTGGAAATACTGGATTAAGCAAAGCTAAACCAGATTCTTTATTAAGTAGGACTTTTTTAGAGCTTTTGCATATTACCTATTTATTTGACTTCAGAATAATTTTGTTCAAAACCTGTATTATACCAGTGCTCTGTATTATGAATATGAATAATACTGTGAAATGCTATTATAGGGTGTTTTTCAGTTTGTATAAAAAATTCCTCACTAAGTGGATTAGTAATATACTGAATTCTTGTTGTTTCATAATCTGAATGGCCAGAAAGCTCAAATAAACTAAATACTTTCATTACCATAATAAATACTTACAATGCAGTCCACGAAGTACAATAGATCCTCAATGCCTGTTATAGAAAGTTGCATTGTGATCACTATGTAATACACAGATATTTCAATTTTTAATGATTTTAAGATTTAGTCAGCCATGTAACAGTACTAATTTGAAACTAGTCTCATTACTTTATGTTTACTTAATGTATAGTAATTCTCATTAATCAATTCATTACCTTTTTCAGGAAAAAGGTGTAACAGGGATGTTTATCAATCTACCCTAAAGCTAGTTTTGTGAAAAACTTTTTGCTCTATTTATGTCTGTTGGCATCAATTTAACATGACATTAAAATATTAGACTTATTTTTTTGTGTATAAGTTTTATTTGATTATTAATTTGCTTTAGTGAAGTCAGTGGTAGCCTGCTTTAAACTGCTCATTATTTTTTTAGACTTAATCTAGTTTTTCACTTATTCATGAACACATTAAATCAGATGTTAAAAAAAAACTGGCACTGCAGTAGCAAGTGGAAATGAAAATTAAGAAATAAATGGTTCGTTTTATTATTTTATTGTCACCCATAGTATACTTACTATGTTACTTTATTTAGATCATATTTTATTTTTCTATTTACAGTTAGACTTAAAGCTGCATGTTGTGAGTTTTAGTATTTCAGTTTTAAAAATAGCTTTCTGTGTTGGAAAGAAGCATCCTACTTTTTGTCCCAGTTCTATCTTAGCTTTGTTATTTATTGATAGTAGACATTTAAAACCAATTACCCTTTATATCAGAGGCAAAGTGAGTGATCATTTTTGTACATCCCCTTTTTCTTTAGAAACTGCCCTTGGTGCATTAGCAAGAGTCCTCAGAGAAGACTGGAAGCAAAGTGTTGAGTTAGCTACAAACATAATATACATCTTTTTTTGCTTTTCCAGGTAAGTGTAAAAATTAGGAAATAAAAGTACTGATCTATATCTATTTCTGTCTGTCTGTGTCATTGGTTTAGATAGTAGATCACTAGTTTTCTCAGTCTTCTTATGTATCTAACAACGCTCTGCCTCTAAACTTCTATTTCCGATTCTCTGTCCTCTTTGTTGTTCTCTCTTTCTTTCAGTCTACACTCACCAATGCATATACATGTACAGTAGGATAATATAATGGTTTAGAGTTTAAGAGTTATGGGCTCTGGAAATAGACTCTCTGGCTTTGAATCCAAGTCCTGCTGTTTATTAGCCGTGTGATCTTGGCTACATTACTTAACCTTTCTGTGCTCAGTTTCCTCATCTGTAATTGTGGATAGTAATAGGAGCATCCTCTTCAGGAAGGTATTAGAAAAAAGCCTGACCCAGAGTAAGTGCCAGTAAATGTTACTGTTTTATATACAGTTGATCCTTGAACAACATGGGTTTGAACTGCGTGAGTCCACTTATACATAGATTTTTTTCCACTAAGTATGTACTACCATACTACATGGTCCCCCAGTTGAAACTGTGGATGCAGAACTGCAGATATGGAGGACCCACTATAAGTTATACATTTTTGACGACACAGAGGGTTGGCACCCCTATCCCTTGCATTGTTCAAGGGTCAACTGTGTGTGTGTGTGTGTGTGTGTGTGTGTGTGTGTGTGTGTGTGTGTATACACAGTATATGTTTGCAAACACATACCTGTTATGTATTCATGTATTTTATTTATACACATATATTCTTTAGAAGGATGCTTATTGAGACATTGTGAAAAGTTTCTTACTTTTCAGAAATTCTAGGGAATTTCTTACCTCTGTTCTAAAAATGTGCCAGCATTAGCAAATAAATATTTACTGAATAAATACTTGGATGAATAAATTGTCTAGGAAACATATATAAAACCTAATTGCTAATACTTCACTAGTTTATTTCCTGGTATCAGTTTTATTCAATAATAGTACTGTTATATTATTAGTTTTGTTAGGTGGTAGTCTGAAATTCTATTTTGAGGGTATCTGAATAGTTAAAATGGTGGTTAATTACAAAAAAAATGTGTTCTGTGTAATTTCTAACTTAAAAATAATTTCGTTTCAGGTAAGTGTTGTGTGTTAAAATATATTTAAAGTAATGTCACAATTTCAAGTCTTCCTGGTATACTGTGGGCATATTCATTTATTGAAATATGTATATCAAGTCTATTTTACATTGTTTGTACCAGTGTTTATCCAAAACAGATTTCCTGAAGCCACAAAATGTATTCCTTTAAATACATACTAAAAACTCTTCTTTAAAGCTTTTCTCAGTTTCATGGACTTATCACTCACTATAAAATTGGAGCTCTGTGTATGAATATCATTGATCATGAATTAAAAAGACATGAGCTTTGGCAAGAAGAACTTTCTAAGAAGAAGAAAACTGATATCCTTTGAAGCGGCATTTCACCCCACTGTTGCCTATTGCTGTGAGCTTTGGATGGAGAGGATTTTGTTTTGTTTGTCATTCACATTACTTGAAAAAATGCAAAAGTGTGCTGAAGGTTAAGATGAAGATTGAAATTATCAGAATGAATATAGTTTTACATATACTTTTTAATCTTTTTACAACTTTGATTAGGTGATAAGCTAGAGGGAATAGATAATAGTGGTCCTGGATAACTGAATTGGTGAGTCTCTAAGTGACTGTGCTATTTTGTCCCTTAAGATCCTTTAGTTAGCTGAAGTCTGGCTCACCACTGTTGCTTATGTAGTTTTCTCTGTGTAATAAGGTGACTTTGATTGGAATGAGTGTGAATTTGGTGAAGAACATAGTTTTAAATTCTATTTTTCTAATTATTAAAAAAAGTATTTTTGGACTTACATACAAATTTGAGATGCCTGCAGAAGCGTAGAACCTGTGAAAGGAACCTTAAAAAGAATCAATTTTAACCTTTCAATACAAGAATCTTTTCTGCAACTTCCCTTACAAATCGATTATTTAGTCTCTTTATCTTGTCACTGCTTATTGATTTAGCTCATTCTGTGTTTTGACGTTCTATTTATTATAATGGTTTTTTGCTTAGTGTACTAAAGTCTACTTCCCAATAACTTCTATCCCTTGATTTTAATCTTGCATACTGAAGCAATATAGAATAAGGATATTTTCTTCAATATCACATTTCTTATATATGAAGATATTTGTCATATTTCTTCCACAACTTTAATTCTAAATTGAAGGCCCTGGCTTATTCATATCTGTCTAATATAACATGTTTTGCAGATGACAAGTCATATTGGTAACTTTCCTTTGAACCCAATATTTATTGATCTCTTTTAAAAAGTAAAGATATTATTTCTGTTGTGCCCAATATCTCATGTTTTTTACCTCCCCTTCGTGGAATACCCAAGGCACTATAAAAATACACCCTCACACACACACACAGATTTGACTTTTCTTAATTAGGATCTTTATAGGTTTAGACAATTTTCTCTATGTGCTTTAAGCTTCTGACATCTAGATTGGTGTTGACTTAAACCATATGGAAAACTCAATAATCCTGGAGACTTCAGGTCATTTCTTGAGTCCCAAGTTTCCTGAATGTACCTAAAATTCATTGAAACTAAGGCAGGGGGGATACAGAGGAACCACTAATGGGACTTTTAGCAATCATTAATTTATACTTTGTGATTGCTTGGTGACAAGAACTGATCTTTTAGGATATATCATATTCCTATAAATATTAGACACCACTGAATGTAAGATACACCATTATTTATGAACCACTGCGAAAGGAAAAAGATGCTTCCAATTAAAACTATGACATATCATGGATTATAAGACATATTCAAATTCTGGAGATGTTAAGATGTGCAAAAAATGTGTCTCAGAATCAGTGGATTACAATAATTGAAGGAATATAAAAATGACCTATCAGAATTTTGGCCATTTCTCCTAAGATATTACTATTTTATTAAGTCTTAAGTTTCCTTGTGTTGTGATGCAAGTAGCATTCCACAAGGGGGATGTTTTTGAGTGCTTGGGGATCCTGAATTCATACTGAAGTAATTGGTTATTTCTGCAGGTGTCCAAGGGACTATTTGGGGCTATAAGATATAATTTTTAAATTTTGTTTTTCTCTAACTTTGGGATATTTCTCTTTTTGTATGTAGTCTGAAGAGGGTGCTAAAAAGCTTTAGATATAATCAACGTCCTTTCAATATACTAGACATCTGTCCGAAGTGGAATTCACTATTCTTATTAACTAAATCATTCTTTAAGGCTGTAACCTTTTTGATTCATGGACCTATTTTTTAATCTGGTGAAAGTTAGAGACTTGTGCACATACATAAAATATTTACATACAATTTCTGAGGATTCAGGTACTTGGTGAAGCCTAAACATGTGTTCACCCAAGGTCTGCAAGCACATCCTCGAGCACTTGGTTAAGAAGATCTGTTATAACACAATTGTGCAGGGAATAATATTTTAATTAAACTATTGGTTACAGAAAATAACTGGATAAAATTGCACATAAAATTTATTAGCACTGTTCTTCATAGTATTTTTCATTAGGTTTTCTTTGCTTCAGTGAATATGGATGATCCTTAACTTGTTTACTTGATGAAGACCCTGAAAACCAAACCTTGAAAAAAGATTATGAAAAAACCTTTAAAAAATACCAGGGGCTTGTGGTAAAACAGGAACAGCTCTTACGAGGTATGAATACCTAAGCAATGAGAACGCAACAAAGTTCTTACTATACATTCAGCTTGTTCTATTTTTGTCAGATAAATAAAGCTAATACCAGACTAATTGAAAGTTCTATGAATTTTAATGTACTACAGAATCTTCTGTCTTTAGCATTGATAATGATGTTTTAAATTTCACTGCACTATCTTTCTACCAAAAGGCCCCATTCAGCTCTTAAATGTATAAATTACATTCTTGAAATTGTATTAATCAGAAAGGATTTTTTAATCCAATGTATGGCCTTTTCAATAATAAGAATCTTGTCTCTCAAACCCTGCTATATGTATCTTATATGGTGACAATTTTGTTGCTTTCCTAGGAAATAGATGTAAAATTTTTCAAAATATTTCTCTTTAATAAAAAATAGTCTCCTCTTTCTGGGGTTTGTGAGAGATTTAACAGTTCGATAGTATGGTTTTTCAGTCATTGATAAGATGCAAAATCTTATGTTGTTAGTAAGAATGATGTGGGACTTCTAAGTGTGCATTCAATTCCTGCTTTGTAGCTGACTATTGATTTTTTCCCCCGGCTTTATTGAGATATAATTGACATATAACACTGTGTAAGTTTAAGGTATACAGTGTAATGGTTTGATACAAGTATATGTTGCAGAATGTTTACCACAATAAGATTACTTAACAAATCCTTCTCCTCACATAATTACCATTTTGTTGTTGTTGTTGTTTTTATGGTGAGAACATTTAAGATCTGTCATAGCACCATTCAAGTATACAGTACAGTATTTTTACCTGTAGTCACCACGCTGTATATTAGATCCTGGAACTTACTCATCTTATAACTGAAAGTTTGTACTCTTTGACCACCATCTCCCCATTTCCCCCACAACCCAGCGTCTGGTAACCATCAATCTACTCCTCGTTTCTGTGAGTTCAGCGTTTTTAGATTCCACATATAAGCATATAAGTGAGAACATACAGCATTTGTCTTCCTCCGTCTGACTTATTTCATTCAGCATAATGCCCTCAAGATCCATCTTTGTTGTGGCAAATGTCAGAATATCGCCCTTTTTAATAAACAAGTAATATTCTATTTTATATATATTATATATAATATATAAGTAATATACGTTATATTTTTATATAATATTTTATATAAATATATATATCACATCTACTTTATCCATTCATCCATGTATAGACACTTAGGTTGCTTCCACATCTTAACTATTATGAATAATGCTGGAGTGAACATGGGAGTGCAGATATCTCTTTGAGATCGTGATTTTATTTCCTTTGGATATATACCCAGAAGTAGGATTGCTGAGTCGTATGGTAGTTCTATTTTTAACTTTTTGAGGAACCACCATACTGTTTTCCAGAGTGGCTGGACCAGTATATAGTCCTGTCAACAGTACACCAAGTGTTCCCTTTTCTCCACATTTGCCAGCATTTATCTCGTCTTTTTGATAATAGCCATTCTGACAGATGTGAGATTGTATCTCAGTGTAGTATTGATTTGCATTTGCCTGATGATTAGTGATGTTGAGCATTTTCATGTGTCTGTTAGCCATCTGTACGTCTTCGTTGGAAAAATTTCTATTCAGATCCTCTGCCCATTTTTTAATTGAGTTGTTTGATTTTTCGATATTGAGTTGTGTGAGTTCTTTGTGTATTTTGGATATTAACCCCTTATTGGATATATCATATGCAAATATATTCTCTCATTCTGTAGGCTGCTTTTTCATTTTGTTGATAGCTAGCTTCCTTTGCTGTGTAAAAGCTTTTTAGTTTGATGTAGTCCAATTTGTTTGTTTTACTTTTGTTTCCCTTGCCTGAGGAGACATATCCAAAAAATTATTGCTAAGGCTGATGTCAGAGAGCATACTGCCTATGTTTTCTTCTAGGAGTTTTACAGCTTCAGGTCTTACATTTAAGGCTTTAATCCAATTTGAGTTTATTTATTTATTTTTTTAACATCTTTATTGGAGTATAATTGCTTTACAATGGTGTGTTAGTTTCTGCTTTATAACAAAGTGAATCAGTTATACATATACATATGTTCCCATATCTCTTCCCTCTTGCATCTCCCTCCCTCCCACCCTCCCTATCCCACCCCTCTAGGTGGTCACAAAGCACAGAGCTGATCTCCCTGTGCTATGCGGTTGCTTCCCACTAGCTATCTATTTTACGTTTGGTAGTGTATATATGTCCATGCCACTCTCTCACTTTGTCACATCTTACCCTTCCCCCTCCCCATATCCTCAAGTCGATTCTCTAGTAGGTCTGTGTCTTTATTCCCGTCTTGACACTAGGTTCTTCATGACCTTTTTTTTTTTTTCCCTTAGATTCCATATATATGTGTTAGCATACTGTATTTGTTTTTCTCTTTCTGACTTACTTCACTCTGTATGACAGACTCTAACTCCATCCACCTCACTACAAATACCTCCATTTCATTTCTTTTTATGGCTGGGTAATATTCCATTGCATATATGTGCCACATCTTCTTTATCCATTCATCCGATGATGGACATTTAGGTTGCTTCCATGTCCTAGCTATTGTAAATTGAGCTTCAATGAGCATTTTGGTACATGACTCTTTTTGAATTATGGTTTTCTTAGTATATGCCCAGTAGTGGGATTGCTGGATCATATGGTAGTTCTATTTGTAGTTTTTTAAGGAACCTCCATACTGTTCTCCATAGTGGCTGTATCAATTTACATTCCCACCAACAGTGCAAGAGTGTTCCCTTTTCTCCACACCCTCTCCAGCATTTATTGTTTCTAGATTTTTTGATGATGGCCATTCTGACCGGTGTGAGATGATATCTCATTGTAGTTTTGATTTGCATTTCTCTAATGATTAGTGATGTTGAGCATTCTTTCATGTGTCTGTTGGCCATCTGTATATCTTCTTTGGAGAAATGTCTGTTTAGGTCTTCTGCCCATTTTTGGATTGGGTTGTTTGTTTTTTTACTACTGAGCTACATGAGTTGTTTATATATTTTGGAGATTAAACCTTTGTCAGTTGCTTCATTTGCAAATATTTTCTCCCATTCTGATGGTTGTCTTTTGGTCTTGTTTATGGTTTCCTTTGCTGTGCAAAAGCTTTTAAGTTTCATTAGCTCCCATTTGTTGATTTGTGTTTTTATTTCCATTTCTCTAGGGGCTGGGTCAAAAAGGATCTTGCTGTGATTTATGTCATAGAGTGTTCTGCCTATGTTTTCCTCTAAGAGTTTGATAGTGTCTGGCCTTACACTTAGGTCTTTAATCCATTTTGAGTTTATTTTTGTGTATGGTTTCAGGGAGTGTTCTAATTTCATACATTTACATGTACCTGTCCAATGTTCCCAGCACCACTTATTGAAGAGGCTGTCTTTTCTGCACTGTATATGCTTGCCTCCTTTATCAACGATAAGGTGACCATATGTGCGTGGGTTTATCTCTGGGCTTTCTATCCTGTTCCATTGATCTATATTTCTGTTTTTGTGCCAGTACCAAACTGTCTTGATTACTGTAGCTTTGTAATATAGTCTGAAGTCAGGGAGCCTGATTCCTGCAGCTCCATTTTTCGTTCTCAAGATTGCTTTGGCCATTCGGGGTCTTTTGTGTCTCCATACAAATTGTGAAATTTTTTGTTCTAGTTCTGTGAAAAATGCCAGTGGTAGTTTGATAGGGATTGCATTGAATCTGTAGATTGCTTTGGGTAGTAGAGTCATTTTCACAATGTTGATTCTTCCAATCCAAGAACATGGTATATCTCTCCATCTATTTGTATCATCTTTAATTTCTTTCATCAGTGTCCTATAATTTTCTGCATACCGGTCTTTTGTCTCCTTAGGTAGGTTTATTCCTAGATATTTTATTCTTTTTGTTGCAATGGTAAACGGGAGTGTTTTCTTAATTTCACTTTCAGATTTTTCGTCATTAGTGTATAGAAATGCAAGAGATTTCTGTGCATTAATTTTGTATCCTGCTACTTTACCAAATTCATTGATTAGCTCTAGTAGTTTTCTGGTAGGATCTTTAGGATTCTCTATGTATAGTATCATGTCATCTGCAAACAGTGACAGCTTTACTTCTTCTTTTCCGATTTGGATTCCTTTTATTTCTTTGTCTTCTCTGATTGCTGTGGCTAACACTTCCAAAACGATGTTGAATAATAGTGGTGAGAGTGGGCAAACTTGTCTTGTTCCTGATCTTAGTGGAAATGGTTTCAGTTTTTCACCATTGAGGACAATGTTGGCTGTGGGTTTGTCATATATGGCCTTTATTATGTTGAGGAAAGTTCCCTCTATGCCTACTTTCTGCAGGGCTTTTATCATAAATGGGTGTTGAATTTTGTCGAAAGCTTTCTCTGCCTCTATTGAGATGATCATATGGTTTTTCTCCTTCAATTTGTTTATATGGTGTATCACGTTGATTGATTTGCGTATATTGAAGAATCCTTGCATTCCTGGGATAAACCCCAGTTGATCATGGTGTATGATCCTTTTAATGTGCTGTTGGATTCTGTTTGCTAGTATTTTGTTGAGGATTTTTGCATCTATGTTCATCAGTGATATTGGCCTGTAGTTTTCTTTCTTTGTGACATCTTTGTCTGGTTTTGGTATCAGGGTGATGGTGGCCTCGTAGAATGAGTTGGGGAGTGTTCCTCCCTCTGCAATATTTTGGAAGAGTTTGAGAAGGATAGGTGTTAGCTCTTCTCTAAATGTTTGATAGAATTCGCCTGTGAAGCCATCTGGTCCTCGGCTTTTGTTTGTTGGAAGATTTTTTTTTTTTTTGTTAGTTCACACTTTAATCAGAGTATAGATCTGATTCTATCACTCTCTTGCACAGAGCTTCAATATTGTTTTGGGCTTTGAGTTCAAAGTCTGTAGATGAAATTTAGGTCCCTAAATTATTTCTTTTTTTTTTAAACATCTTTATTGAAGTATAATTGCCTTACAATGATGTGTTAGCTTCTGCTTTATAACAAAGTGAATCAGTTATACATATACAATATGTTCCCATATCTCTTCCCTCTTGCATCTCCCTCCTTCCCACCCTCCCCATCCCACCCCTCTAGGTGGTCACAAAGCACCGAGCTGATCTCCCTGTGCTATGCGGCTGCTTCCCTCTACCTATCTATTTTACATTTGGTAGTGTATATATGTCCATGACACTCTCTTACCCTGTCACATCTCACCCCACCCCCTCCCCATATCCTCAAGTCCATTCTCTAGTAGGTCTGTGTCTTTATTCCTGTCTTGCCACTAGGTTCTTCATGGCCTTTTTTTTTTTTTTTTCCTTAGATTCCGTATATATGTGTTAGCATACTGTATTTGTTTTTCTCTTTCTGACTTACTTCACTCTGTATGACAGACTCTAACTCCATCCACCTCACTACAAATACCACCATTTCATTTCTTTTTATGGCTGAGTAATATTCCATTGCATATATGTGCCACATCTTCTTTATCCATTCATCTGTCGATGGACATTTAGGTTGCTTCCATGTCCTGGCTATTGTAAATAGAGCTGCAATGAACATTTTGGTACATGACTCTTTTTGAACTATGGTTTTCTCAGGGTATATGCCCAGTAGTGGGAATGCTGGGTCGTATGGTAGTTCTATTTGTAGTTTTTTAAGGAACCTCCATACTGTTCTCCATAGTGCCTGTATCAATTTACATGCCCACCAACAGTGCAAGAGTGTTCCCTTCCTCCACACCCTCTCCAGCATTTATTGTTTCTAGATTTTTTGATGATGGCCATTCTGACCGGTGTGAGATGATATCTCATTGTAGTTTTGATTTGCATTTCTCTAATGATTAATGATGATGAGCATTCTTTCATGTGTCTGTTGGCCATCTGTATATCTTCTTTGGAGAAATGTCTATTTAGGTCTTCTGCCCATTTTTGGATTGGGTTGTTCGTTTTTTTGTTATTGAGCTGCATGAGCTGCTTGTAAATTTGGAGATTAATCCTTTGTCAGATGCTTCATTTGCAAATATTTTCTCCCATTCTGATGGTTGTCTTTTGGTCTTGTTTATGGTTTCCTTTGCTGTGCAAAAGCTTTTAAGTTTCATTAGGTCCCATTTGTTTATTTGTGTTCTTATTTCCATTTCTCTGGGAGCTGGGTCAAAAAGAATCTTGCTGTGATGTATGTCATAGAGTGTTCTGCCTATGTTTTCCTCTAAGAGTTTGATAGTGTCTGGCCTTACACTTAGGTCTTTAATCCATTTTGAGTTTATTTTTGTGCATGGTGTCAGGGAGTGTTCTAATTTCATACTTTTACATGCATCTGTCCAATTTTGCCAGCACCACTTATTGAGGAGGCTGTCTTTTCTCCACTGTATATGCTTGCCTCCTTTATCAAAGATAAGGTGACCATATGTGCGTGGGTTTATCTCTGGGCTTTCTATCCTGTTCCATTGATCTATATTTCTGTTTTTGTGCCAGTACCAAACTGTCTTGATTACTGTAGCTTTGTAATATAGTCTGAAGTCAGGGAGCCTGATTCCCCCAGCTCCATTTTTCGTTCTCAAGATTGCTTTGGCCATTCGGGGTCTTTTGTGTTTCCATACAAATTGTGAAATTTTTTCTTCTAGTTCTGTGAAAAATGCCAGTGGTAGTTTGATAGGGATTGCATTGAATCTGTAGATTGCTTTGGGTAGTAGAGTCATTTTCACAATGTTGATTCTTCCAATCCAAAAACATGGTATATCTCTCCATCTATTTGTATCATCTTTAATTTCTTTCATCAGTGTCCTATAATTTTCTGCATACCGGTCTTTTGTCTCCTTAGGTAGGTTTATTCCTAGATATTTTATTCTTTTTGTTGCAATGGTAAACGGGAGTGCTTTCTTAATTTCACTTTCAGATTTTTCGTCATTAGTGTATAGAAATGCAAGAGATTTCTGTGCATTAATTTTGTATCCTGCTACTTTACCAAATTCATTGATTAGCTCTAGGAGTTTTCTGGTAGCATCTTTAGGATTTTTCTGGTAGCATCTTTAGGATTCTCTATGTATAGTATCATGTCATCTGCAAATAGTGACAGCTTTACTTCTTCTTTTCCGATTTGGATTCCTTTTATTTCTTTGTCTTCTCTGATTGCTGTGGCTAAAACTTCCAAAACTATGTTGAATAATAGTGGTGAGAGTGGCCAACCTTGTCTTGTTCCTGATCTTAGAGGAAGTAGTTTCAGTTTTTCACCATTGAGAATGATGTTGGCTGTGGGTTTGTCATATATGGCCTTTATTATGTTGAGGAAAGTTCCCTCTATGCCTACTTTCTGCAGGGCTTTTATCATAAATGGGTGTTGAATTTTGTCGAAAGCTTTCTCTGCCTCTATTGAGATGATCATATGGTTTTTCTCCTTCAATTTGTTTATATGGTGTATCACATTGATTGATTTGCGTATATTGAAGAATCCTTGCATTCCGGGGATAAACCCCAGTTGATCATGGTGTATGATCCTTTTAATGTGCTGTTGGATTCTGTTTGCTAGTATTTTGTTGAGGATTTTTGCATCTATGTTCATCAGTGATATTGGCCTGTAGTTTTCTTTCTTTGTGACATCTTTGTCTGGTTTTGGTATCAGGGTGATGGTGGCCTCGTAGAATGAGTTGGGGAGTGTTCCTCCCTCTGTAATATTTTGGAAGAGTTTGAGAAGGATAGGTGTTAGCTCTTCTCTAAATGTTTGATAGAATTCACCTGTGAAGCCATCTGGTCCTGGGCTTTTGTTTGTTGGAAGGTTTTTAATCACAGTTTCAATTTCAGTGCTTGTGATTGGTCTGTTCATATTTTCTATTTCTTCCTGGTTCAGTCTCGGCAGTTTGTGCATTTCTAAGAATCTGTCCATTTCTACCAGGATGTCCATTTTATTGGCATAGAGTTGCTTGTAGTAATCTCTCATGATGTTTTGTATTTATGCAGTGTCAGTGGTTACTTCTCCTTTTTCATTTCTAATTCTATTGATTTGAGTCTTCTCCCTTTGTCTCTTGATGAGTCTGGCTAATGGTTTATCAATTTTGTTTATCTTCTCGAAGAACCAGCTTTTAGTGTCATTGATTTTTGCTATTGTTTCCTTCATTTCTTTTTCATTTATTTCTGACCTGATCTTTATAATTTCTTTCCTTCTGCTGGCTTCGGGGTTTTTTACTTCTTCTTTCTCTAATTGCTTTAGGTGCAAGGTTAGGTTGTTTATTCGAGATGTTTCCTGTTTCTTGATGTAGGCTTGTATTGCTATAAACTTCCCTCTTAGCACTGCTTTTGCTGCGTCCCATAGGTTTTGGGTCGTCGTATCTCCATTGTCATTTGTTTCTAGGTATTTTTTGATTTCCCCTTTGATTTCGTCAGTGATCACTTCGTTATTAAGTAGTGTATTGTGTAGCCTCCATGTGTTTGTATTTTTTACAGATCTTTTCCTGTAATTGATATCTAGTCTTATAGCGTTGTGGTCGGAAAAGATACTTGATATGATTTCAGTTTTCTTAAATTTACCAAGGCTTGATTTGTGACCCAAGATATGATCTATCCTGGAGAATGTTCCATGAGCACTTGAGAAAAATGTGTATTCTGTTGTTTTTGGGTGGAATGTCCTATAAATATCAATTAAGTCCATCTTGTTTAATGTATCATTTAAAGCTTGTGTTTCCTTATTTACTTTCATTTTGGATGATCTGTCCATTGGTGAAAGTGGGGTGTTAAAGTCCCCTACTATGATTGTGTTGCTGTCGATTTCCCCTTTTATGGCTGTTAGTATTTGCCTTATGTATTGAGGTGCTCCTATGTTGGGTGCATAAATATTTACAATTGTTATACCTTCCTCTTGGATCGATCCCTTGATCATTATATAGTGTCCTTCTTTGTCTCTTGTAATAGTCTTTATTTTAAAGTCTATTTTGTCTGATATGAGAATTGGTACTCCAGCTTTCTTTTGATTTCCATTTGCATGGAATATCTTTTTCCATCCCCTCACTTTCAGTCTGTATGTGTCTCTAGGTCTGAAGTGGGTCTCTTGTAGACAGCATATATATGGGTCTTGATTTTGTATCCATTCAGCCAGTCTGTGTCTTTTGGTGGGAGCATTTAATCCATTTACATTCAAGGTAATTATCGATATGTATGTTCCTATTCCCATTTTCTTAAATGTTTTGGGTTTGTTATTGTAGGTGTTTTCCTTCTCTTGTGTTTCTTGCCTAGAGAAGTTCCTTTAGCATTTGTTGTAAAGCTGGTTTGGTGGTGCTGAATTCTCTCAGCTTTTGCTTGTGTGTAAAGGTTTTAATTTCTCCATCACATCTGAATGAGATCCTTCCTGGGTAGAGTAATCTTGGTTGTAGGTTTTTCTCCTTCATCACTTTAAGTATATCCTGCCACTCCCTTCTGGCTTGCAGAGTTTCTGCTGAAAGATCAGCTGTTAACCTTATGGGGATTCCCTTGTGTGTTATTTGTTGTTTTTCCCTTGCTGCTTTTAATATGTTTTCCTTATATTTAATTTTGGATAGTTTGATTAATATGTGTCTTGGCGTGTTTCTCCTTGGATTTATCCTGTATGGGACTCTCTCTACTTCCAGGACTTGATTAACTATTTCCTTTCCCATATTAGGGAAGTTTTCAACTATAATCTCTTCAAATATTTTCTCAGTCCCTTTCTTTCTCTCTTCTTCTTCTGGGACCCCTATAATTCGAATGTTGGTGCGTTTAACGTTGTCCCAGAGGTCTCTGAGACTGTCCTCAGTTCTTTTCATTATTTTTTCTTTATCCTGCTCTGCAGTAGTTATTTCCACCATTTTATCTTCCAGGTCACTTATCCTTTCTTCTGCCTCAGTTATTCTGCTATTGATCCCATCTAGAGTATTTTTAATTTCATTTATTGTGTTTTTCATCGTTGCTTGGTTCCTCTTTAGTTCTTCTACGTCCTTGTTATATGTTTCTTGCATTTTGTCTATTCTATTTCCCAGATTTTGGATCATCCTTACTATCATTATTCTGAATTCTTTTTCAGGTAGACTACCTATTTCCTCTTCATTTGTTAAGTCTGGTGTGTTTTGACCCTGCTCCTTCATCTGCTGTGTGTTTTTCTGTCGTCTCATTTTGCTTATCTTACTGTGTTTGGGGTCTCCTTTTCACAGGCTGCAGGTTCGTAGTTCCCGTTGTTTTTGGTATCTGTCCCCAGTGGCTAAGGTTGGTTCACTGGGTTGTGTAGGCTTCCTGGTGGAGGGAACTAGTGCCTGAGTTCTGGTGGATAAGGCTGGATCTTGTCTTTCTGGTGGGCACGTCCACGTCTGGTGGTGTATTTTGGGGTGTCTGTGGCCTTATTATGATTTTAGGCAGCCTCTCTGCTAATGGATGGGGCTGTGTTCCTGTCTTGCTAGTTGTTTGGCATAGGGTGTTCAGCACTGTAGCTTGCTGGTCATTGAGTGATGCTGGGTCTTGATGTTGAGATGGAGATCTCTGAGAGATTTTTGTCGTTTGGTATTACGTGGAGCTGGGAGGTCTCTTGTGGACCAGTGTCCTGAAGTTGGCTCTCCCACCTCGGAGGTACGGCCCTGATGCCTGGCTGGAGCACCAAGAGCCTTTCGTCCACACGGCTCAGAGTAAAAGGGAGAAAAAATAGAAAGAAAGAAAGAAAGAGGCTATTATATAGTGAAGTAAAATAAAGCTATTTTAAAGCAAAGCTGTACAGACAGAATCTCACCCAGAAGCATACACATATACACTCACAAAAAAAGGAAAAGGGGAAAAATTAATATATCCTGCTCCCAAAGTCCACCTCCTGAATTTGGGATGATTCGTTGTCTATTCAGGTATTCAACAGATGCATCACATCAAGTTGTTTGTGGAGTTTTAATCCGCTGCTTCTGAGGCTGCTGGGAGAGATTTCCCCTTCTCTTCTCTGTTCGCACAGCTCCCGGGGTTCAGCTTTGGATTTCGACCCGCCTCTGCATGTAGGTCGCCTGAGGGTGTCTGTTCCCCGCCCAGACAGGACGGGGTTAAAGGAGCAGCTGCTTCGGGGGATCTGGCTCACCTAGGCCGCAGGGAGGGAGGGGTACAGAGGAGGTGGGGCGAGCCTGCGGCGTCAGAGGCCGGTGTGACGTTGCACCAGCCTGAGGCGCGCAGTGCGTTCTCCCAGGGAAGTTTTCCCTGGATCACGGGACCCTGGCAGTGGCGGGCGGCACAGGCTCCCGGGAGGGGCGGTGTGGAGAGTGACCTGTGCTCGCACACAGGATTTTTGGAGGCGGCAGCAGCAGCCCCAGCATCTCACGCCCGTCTCTGGGGTCCGCGCTGATAGCCGCGGCTTGCGCCAGGCTCTGGAGTTCGTTTAGGCAGCGCTCTAAATCCCCTCTCCTTGCGTGCCGCGAAACAAAGAGGCAAGAAAAAGTCTCTTGCCTCTTCGGCAGCTGCAGACTTTTTCCCGGTCTCCCTCCCAGCCAGCTGTGGTGCGCTAACCCCTTCAGGCTGTGTTCACGCCGCCAACCCCAGTCCTCTCCCTGCGATCCGACCGAAGCCCGAGCCTCGGCTCCCAGCCCCCGCCCCCCCCCCCCCCGGTGGCTGAGCAGACAAGCCTCTTGGGCTGCTGAGTGCTGCTCGGCGCCGATCCTCTGTGCGGGAATCTCTCCACTTTTTCCTCTGCGCCCCTGTTGCTGTGGGGTCCGCGCTGATAGCCGCGGCTTGCGCCCGTCTCTGAAGTTCGTTTAGGCGGCGCTCTGAATCCGCTCTCCTCGCGCACTAGGAAACAAAGAGGGAAGAAAAAGTCTCTTGCCTCTTCGGAAGCTGCAGACTTTTTCCCGGACTCCCTCCCGGCTAGCTGTGGTGCACTAACCCCTTCAGGCAGTGTTCACGCCATCAACCCCAGTCCTCTCCCTGCTATCCGAATGAAGCCCGAGCCTCAGCTCCCAGGCCCCGCCCACCCCGGCGGGTGAGCAGACAAGCCTCTCTGGCTGGTGAGTGCTGCTCGGCGCTGAGCCTCTGTGCGGGAGTCTCTCCGCTGTGCCCTCCGCACCCCTGTGGCTGCACTCTCCTCCGTGGCTCCGAAGCTTCCCCCCTCTGCCACCCGCAGTCTCCGCCCGCGAAGGGGCTTCCTAGTGCGTGGAAATCTTTCCTCCTTCACAGCTCCCTCCCACTGGTGAAGGTGCCGTCCCTATTCCTTTGTCTCTGTTATTTCTTTTTTCTTTTGCCCTACCCAAGTACGGGGGGAGTTTCTTGCCTTTTGGGAGGTCTGACGTTTTCTGCCAGCGTTCAGTGGGTGTTCTGTAGGAGCAGTTCCACGTGTAGATGTATTTCTACTGTATCTGTGGGAAGGAAGGTGATCTCCGCGTCTTACTCTTCCGCCATCTTCTCTCCTCCCCTGTTGGAAGATTTTTAATCACAGTTTCAATTTCAGTGCTTGTGATTGGTCTGTTCATATTTTCTATTTCTTCCTGGTTCAGTCTTGGCAGGTTGTGCATTTCTAAGAATCTGTCCATTTCTTCCAGGTTGTCCATTTTATTGGCATAGAGTTGCTTGTAATAATCTCTCATGATCGTTTGTGTTTCTGCAGTGTCAGTGGTTACTTCTCCTTTTTCATTTCTAATTCTATTGACTTGAGTCTTCTCCCTTTTTCTCTTGATGAGTCTGGCTAATGGTTTATCAATTTTGTTTATCTTCTCGAAGAACCAACTTTTAGTTTCATTGATTTTTGCTATTGTTTCCTTCATTTCTTTTTCATTTATTTCTGATCTGATCTTTATGATTTCTTTCCTTCTGTTAGCTTTGGGGTTTTTTTGCTCTTCTTTCTCTAATTGCTTTAGGTGCAAGGTTAGGTTGTTTATTCGAGATGTTTCCTGTTTCTTGATGTAGGCTTGTATTGCTATAAACTTCCCTCTTAGAACTGCTTTTGCTGCATCCCATAGGTTTTGGGTCGTCGTGTCTCCATTGTCATTTGTTTCTAGGTATTTTTTGATTTCCCCTTTGATTTCGTCAGTGATCACTTCGTTATTAAGTAGTGTATTGTGTAACCTCCATGTGTTTGTACTTTTTACAGATCTTTTCCTGTAATTGATATCTAGTCTCATAGTGTTGTGGTCGGAAAAGATACTTGATACAATTTCAATTTTCTTAAATTTACCAAGGTTTGATTTGTGACCCAAGATATGATCTATCCTGGAGAATGTTCCATGAGCACTTGAGAAAAATGTGTATTCTGTTGTTTTTGGGTGGAATGTCCTATAAATATCAATTAAGTCCATCTTGTTTAATGTATCATTTAAAGCTTGTGTTTCCTTATTTATTTTCATTTTGGATGATCTGTCCATTGGTGAAAGTGGGGTGTTAAAGTCCCCTACTATGATTGTGTTGCTGTCGATTTCCCCTTTTATGGCTGTTAGTATTTGCCTTATGTATTGAGGTACTCCTATGTTGGGTGCATAAATATTTACAATTGTTATACCTTCCTCTTGGATCGATCCCTTGATCATTATATAGTGTCCTTCTTTGTCTCTTGTAATAGTCTTTATTTTAAAGTCTATTTTGTCTGATATGAGAATTGGTACTCCAGCTTTCTTTTGATTTCCATTTGCATGGAATATCTTTTTCCATCCCCTCACTTTCAGTCTGTATGTGTCTCTAGGTCTGAAGTGGGTCTCTTGTAGACAGCATATATATGGGTCTTGTTTTTGTATCCATTCAACCAGTCTGTGTCTTTTGGTGGGAGCATTTAATCCATTTACATTTAAGGTAATTATCGATATGTATGTTCCTATTCCCATTTTCTTAAATATTTTGGGTTTGTTACTGTAGGTGTTTTCCTTCTCTTGTGTTTCTTGCCTAGAGAAGTTCCTTTAGCATTTGTTGTAAAGCTGGTTTGGTGGTGCTGAACTCTCTCAGCTTTTGCTTGTGTGTAAAGGTTTTAATTTCTCCATCACATCTGAATGAGATCCTTCCTGGGTAGAGTAATCTTGGTTGTAGGTTTTTCTCCTTCATCACTTTAAGTATATCCTGCCACTCCCTTCTGGCTTGCAGAGTTTCTGCTGAAAGATCAGCTGTTAACCTTATGGGGATTCCCTTGTGTGTTATTTGTTGTTTTTCCCTTGCTGCTTTTAATATGTTTTCCTTATATTTAATTTTGGATAGTTTGATTAATATGTGTCTTGGCGTGTTTCTCCTTGGATTTATCCTGTATGGGACTCTCTGTGCTTCCAGGACTTGATTAACTATTTCCTTTCCCATATTAGGGAAGTTTTCAACTATAATCTCTTCAAATATTTTCTCAGTCCCTTTCTTTTTCTCTTCTTCTTCTGG
The DNA here is from genome assembly GCF_028021215.1 of Eschrichtius robustus. Classification (NCBI taxonomy): domain Eukaryota; kingdom Metazoa; phylum Chordata; class Mammalia; order Artiodactyla; family Eschrichtiidae; genus Eschrichtius; species Eschrichtius robustus. Next base: position 127,812,695 of record NC_090826.1, on the reverse strand, counting down.
GACCCCTATAATTCGAATGTTGGTGCATTTAGTGTTGTCCCAGTGGTCTCTGAGACTGTCCTCAGTTCTTTTCATTCTTTTTTCTTTATTCTGCTCTGCAGTAGTTATTTCCACTATTTTATCTTCCAGGTCACTTATCCGTTCTTCTGCCTCAGTTATTCTGCTATTGATCCCGTCTAGAGTATTTTAAATTTCATTTATTGTGTTTTTCATCATTGCTTGGTTCCTCTTTAGTTCTTCTACGTCCTTGTTATATGTTTCTTGCATTTTGTCTATTCTATTTCCCAGATTTTGGATCATCCTTACTATCATTATTCTGAATTCTTTTTCAGGTAGACTACCTATTTCCTCTTCATTTGTTAAGTCTGGTGTGTTTTGACCCTGCTCCTTCATCTGCTGTGTGTTTTTCTGTCGTCTCATTTTGCTTATCTTACTGTGTTTGGGGTCTCCTTTTCACAGGCTGCAGGTTCGTAGTTCCCGTTGTTTTTGGTATCTGTCCCCAGTGGCTAAGGTTGGTTCACTGGGTTGTGTAGGCTTCCTGGTGGAGGGGACTAGTGCCTGTGTTCTGGTGGATGAGGTTGGATCTTGTCTTTCTGGTGGGCACGTCCACGTCTGGTGGTGTGTTTTGGGGTGTCTGTGGCCTTATTATGATTTTAGGCAGCGTCTCTGCTAATGGATGGGGCTGTGTTCCTGTCTTGCTAGTTGTTTGGCATAGGGTGTCCAGCACTGTAGCTTGCTGGTCGTTGAATGAAGCTGGGTCTTCATGTTGAGATGGAGATCTCTGAGAGATTTTTGCCATTTGGTATTATGTGGAGCTGGAAGGTCTCCTGTGGACCAGTGTTCTGAAGTTGGCTCTCCCACCTCAGAGGCACAGTCCTGATGCCTGGCTGGAGCACCAAGAGCCTTTCATCCACACGGCTCAGAATAAAAGGGAGAAAAAAATAGAAAGAAAGAAAGAAAGAGGATAAAGTAAAATAAAATAAAACTATTATAATAAAAAATAAGAAAAAAAATTAAGAATAAATTTATTAAGAAAAAAATTGTTTTTTAATTTTTAAAAATAGATTTATTAATTTTTTATAATAAAAAGTAAGAAAAAATTTATTAAGAAAAAAATTTTAATTTTTAAAAATAAAAAATATAGAAAAAACTTACTAAAAAATTTTTTTTAATTTCTAAAAATAGGAAATAAGGAAAAAATTATTAAGAAAACATTTATTAGGAAAAAAAATTTTTTTAAGTAAAGAAAGAGAAAAAAAACAAAAAACAAACAAAAAAAACGGACGGACCTAACCCTAGGACTAATGGTGAAAGCAAAGCTGTACAGACAAAATCTCACCCAGAAGCATACACATATACACTCACAAAAAAAGGAAAAGGGGAAAAATTAATATATCCTGCTCCCAAAGTCCACCTCCTGAATTTGGGATGATTCGTTGTCTATTCAGGTATTCAACAGATGCAGGCACATCAAGTTGTTTGTGGAGCTTTACTCCGCTGCTTCTGAGGCTGCTGGGAGAGATTTCCCTTTCTCTTCTTTGTTCATACGGGTCCCGGTGTTCAGCTTTGGATTTGGACCCGCCTCTGCATGTAGGTCTCCTGAGTGCGTCTGTTCCCTGCCCAGACAGAACGGGGTTAAAAGAGCAGCTGCTTCGGGCGCTCTGGCTCACTCAGGACGGTGGGAGGAAGGGGTACAGATGCGGGGTGAGCCTGCGGCGGCAGAGGCCGGCGCGGCTTTGCAGCAGCCTGAGGCGCGCCGTGTGTTCTCCCGGGGAAGTTGTCCCCGGATCACGGGACCCTGGCAGTGGCGGGCTGCACCGGCTCCCGGGAGGGGCGGTGTGGAGAGTGACCTGTGCTCACACACAGGCTTCTTGGTGGTGGCAGCTGCAGCCCTAGCGTCTCACGCCCGTCTCTGGGGTCCGCGCTGATAGCCGCGGCTCGTGCCCGTCTCTGGAGTTCGTTTAGGCGGGCTCTGAATCCCCTCTCCTTGCGCGCCGCGAAACAAAGAGGCAAGAAAAAGTCTCTTGCCTCTTCGGCAGCAGCAGACTTTTTCCCGGATTCCCTCCCGGTTAGCACCGAAGCCTGAGCCTCTGCTCCCAGTCCCCGCCCGCCCCTGCGGCTGAGCAGACAAGCCTCTTGGGCTGGTGAGTGCTGCTCGGCGCCGAGCCTCCGTGCGGGAATCTCTCCGTTTTTCCCCTTGTGCCCCTGTTGCTGTGGGATCCGTGCTGATAGCCGCGGCTCGCGCCCGTCTCTGGAGCTCGTTTAGGCGGCGCTCTGAATCCCCTCTCCTTGCACGCCGCGAAACAAAGAGGCAAGAAAAAGTCTCTTGCCTCTTCGGCAGCTGCAGACTTTTTCCCGGACTCCCTCCCGGCTAGCACCGAAGCCCGAGCCTCAGCTCCCAGCCCCGCCCGCCCCGGCGGGTGAGCAGACAAGCGTCTCGGGCTGGTGAGTGCTGGTCGGCACCGATCCTCCGTGCGGGAATCTCTCCGCTTTGCCCTCCGCACCCCTGTGGCTGCGCTCTCCTCCGTGGCTCTGAAGCTTCCCCCCTCTGCCACCCGCAGTCTCTGCCCTCGAAGGGGCTTCCTAGTGCGTGGAAACCTTTCCTCCTTCACAGCTCCCTCCCACTGGTGCAGGTCCCGTCCCTATTCTTTTGTCTCTGTTATTTCTTTTTTCTTTTGCCCTACCCAAGTACGTGGGGATTTTCTTGCCTTTTGGGAGGTCTGACATCTTCTGCCAGCGTTCAGTGTGTGTTCTGTAGGAGCAGTTCCACGTGTAGATGTATTTCTACTGTATCTGTGAGAAGGAAGGTGATCTCCGTATCTTACTCCTCTGCCATCTTGCCTCCTCCTCCCAGAAGCCAGGCCTCATCTTTGAGAACCACCAACAAGGATATATCAATCTGGTCCAGCTGGGCTCGCCTCCGTCGCCCCGCCCCTATTCTTTTGTCTCTGTTGTTTCTTTTTTCTTTTGCCCTACCCAGGTACAATGGGGAGTTTCTTGCCTTTTGGGAGGTCTGACGTCTTCTGCCAGCATTCAGTGGGTGTTCTATAGGAGCAGTTCCACGTGTAGATGTATTTCTGATGTATCTGTGGGGAGGAAGGTGATCTCCGCGTCTTACTCTTCCGCCATCTTCTCCTCTCTCTGAGTTTATTTTTGTATATGATGTGAAAAAGTATTCCAGCTTCATTCTTTTGCGTGTAGCTGTTTAATTTTCCCAACACTGTTTATTGAAGAAGCTGTCTTTTAGCCATTGTATATTCTTTCCTCCATTGTTGTAGATTGACCATGTAAGTGTGAGTTTATTCCTGCAGTCTCTATTCTGTTCCATTGCTATGTGTCTGCTTTTGTGCCATACCATACTGTTTTGATTACTGTGGCTTTGTAGTATAGTTTGATATCAGAGCGCGTGATATCTCCAGCTTTGTTCTTTGTAAAGAACAAAGCTGGAGATATTGTTTTGGCTGTTCAGGGTCTTTGTGTTTCCACGTGCATATATATTTAAAATTGTTGTATTTTCTTTTTGGAGTGATCCCTTTATCATTATGTAATGTCCTTCTTTGTCTCTAGTTACAGTCTTTGGTTTAAAGTCTATTTGTCTGATATAAGTATTGCTACCCCATTTTTCTTTTTGTTTCCATTTGCATGGAATACCTTTTAACATCCTCTCATTTTCAGTCAGTTTGTGGCTTTAGATCTGAAGTGATTCTCTTACAGGCACCATACGCATGGGTCTTATTTTTGTATCCAGTCAGCCACTCTATGTCTTGATTGGAGCTTTTAGTCCATTTACACTTAAAGTAATTATTGGTAGGTATGTACTTTTTGCCATTTTGTTCATTGTTTTGGGGTTTTTTTTTTAATAGTCCTTTTATGGTCCTTTCTTTTGCTCTCTTCCCTTGTGATTTGATGTCTACCTTGTGTGTTATGTTTGGATTCCTTTGTCTTTTTTGTGTGTGTATCTATTATAAGATTTTTGGTTTGTGGTTACCATGAGGTTTATATATATATATATATATATATATATATATATCTGTTATAAACCCTATGATACATTATTATTTTTGTATAAACAGTCAATTTTACTTTAAAGATGTTTAAATATTAAGAAAATAACCTTATATATTTACTTATATAGTTACTATTTCCACCGATTCTACTATTTTTTGTGTAGATCATGTTTCTGTCATTTTCTTTCTGTCTGAAAGATTTCCTTGTATATTTCTCACAGGATAGATTTACTAAGGATGAATTATTTTATCTTTTTACATCTGAGAAATTCTTTGTTTTTTTTTTCTTTTTTGAAATATTTTTACTGGTTTATAATTCTAGGTTGACAACTTATTTCTATTTGCTAAACATACTGTTACACTGTTGACATGCTTGCATTGTTTCTGATGAGAAGTGTGCTGTCATCCTTATCTTTTCTTCATCTGTATATGAGGTTTTTTCCCTCTGGCTGCTTTAAAATGGTCTCTTCATCATTTGTTTTGACCAGTTTGATTATATTGTGCTTTGGTGTAGCTTTCTTCGTGTTTCTTGTTCTTGGATTTCACTGACCTTATTGGGATTGTGGATTTATATTTTTTATCAAATTTGGAAAATTATCAATTATTATTTCTTCAGGGACTCCAATTACAGGTATATTAGGTCACTTGACGTTTTTTCCATAGTTTACTGATACTCTTTACATTTTTGCTGTTGTTGTTTTTTTCTTTGTGTGTTTAATTGTGGATAGTTTCTAGTTATGTCTTCAATTTCACTAATCTTTTCTTCTCCAGTCTCTAAACTGCCGTTAATTCCATTTAGTATACAATGTCAGGCATTGTAGTTTTCATTGCTAGATGTTTGATTTAATCTTTTGTGTATCCTCCATGTCTCTACTTAACTTTTAGAAAATTTGGAATACAGTTATATAACTATTTTGATGTTCATGTTCGATCATTCTAACTGTGGTGTCAGTTCTAGAACAGTTTCAGTTAGCTGATTTTTCTTTTCCTTACAGGTTGTGTTTTCCTGCTTTTTTTGAATGGCTAATAATCTTTGATTGGAGGCAGGACAATGTGAAATTTTCATTGTTAGGTGATGGATATTATTTTATTCCTATAAATATTCTATTCCTGAGCTTTATTGTGAGACATAATTAAATTACTTGGAAACAGTTTGATCCTTTTGGATCATGCTCTTAAGATTTGTGAGTTTGGACATGAGCAGCATTTAGTCTAAAACTAATTATTCCATACTACTGAGGCAAGGCCCATGTGAGAACTCTACCCAGTGGCCCATTAATTATGAAGTTTCCAGTATAGCTGGTAGAAACAGGCATTATTTCCAGCTCTGTGTGCATGTCATGTATTTTTTCTTCTAATTCTTTCATTTTGTTCTGCCCCCAGCCTCAGATTTGTAACACATGTGACTAGTCAGTACTCTGCTCAATATGTAAAGTAGACCTCTGCAGAACTCTGGAACTCTTCTCTTTTTGCAGCTCTGTCCTCTCTGGTATTTTTTTCTGTGAACTCTAGCCACCTTGGCTTCCCTGGTCCCTTGGTTCCATCTCTTCATTCAAGAATTCTTTGGGGTTCTGCTGGGATTTTTCCTTATCTGTTTCATGACCTAGAATCTCTCAAGACAGTATTCTGGGGCAATCATGGGCTAGGTCATTTGTTTCTTATCTCTCAGGGATAACTATCCTTCATTATCTGGTGTTCAGTGTCCTGAAAACCCTTATTTTAGTCTTTTTGTTGTTGTTGTTATTGTTATTGTTTCTGGTGAGGGTTTCCAATCTGGTCCCTGTGCCTCTAATGTATTAATTTCCCAGAGTTGCCAAAACAAAGTACTGCAAACTGGGGGATTTAAAACAATAGAAATTTCACAGTTCTGGAGGCTAGAAAGCCAAAGTCAAGATGTCAGCAGGGCCATGCTGCCTCTGAAGACTCTAGAGAAGAATCTTTCCTTGGCTCTTGCTAGCATTTGGTGGCTTCTGGCAGTCCTTGGTGTTTCTTGGCTTGTGGCTGCATCTATTCATTCTCTGCCCACACCTTCACATGGCCTTCTTCCCACTGCATCTGTCTGTTATGTCCTCTCTTCTTATGAGGACCTCAGTCATTGGTTTCAAGGTCTACCTTAATCTGTTATGACCTCATCCTAACTAGTTACATCTGCAAATACCCTGTTTCCAAATTAGTTCAAATTCCCAGGTTCTGGGTGGATGGAAATTTGAGGAGAACACTGTTCAACCCACTACATCTATCTTGGTTGCAAGAAGAAGTCTACTATATGCTTTTTCAACACAACTTTAAAACCTTTTATTAGTGCCTTGCATGGAAAGTCAGCATGGTGCAATAGTGTAAACGTGTGAGCTTTGGTTTCTGGTGGGTTTTCTTGCTGTGTGGCTAGGGCAAGGTATTTAACTTCTCTGAATCTGGGGTTCCCATATGTAAAAATTTTTATAGTATTTCTTGCCTTGTAAAATTGTCTTAAAATTAAAATGGGTTACTGTTTATATATCAACTAGTACAGTGCCTGGTATATAGTAGGTACTTAATTAGTGAGAATTGCTTTTCCATTTCAAATATTTGTTAAATAAAAGTTTATATGTATGCATATATTTTTTTCATAAAGGTTTAGAGATGGTTTATAAGAGTACATAAAATGAAATACTAAAAAAATGAGCAAAATCAAGACAATAGGAGAGCAAAAAGACTATGTTGGCCATAATATTCTATGTAATTCTGACAGAAAACTTTCAGGTTTAACTCTGAAGCTTACTGTCAGTCAAGGCCAAATGGAAAACATTATCTGTTACATAATTCTCACTGTCAAAAGGGAACAATTAAATGAGTTTCTTATGAGAATGTAAGCATTTTTATTACCATTATCTAAAAGAAATTTTACTTAGAACTAGTATACAGTGGCCTCAACTTTGGTTAGTGTAACAATTATTTTACTGAATTTCATATGGCCATTTTCTGTAGTGACTACCAAAAACTCATTTTGAATATGAAAAATAGGTTTTAGTATCCTTAAATTTAGTATCCTTAAATTCTAGCTATACTCTACATTTTTTAACACAGCAGCCCCTAATTGTTGAAATTTTACCTTGTTTTCTACATGTTTGCCTGTTTTATTATTTGCTAACATATACCTTTAATTGACATTTGATTACAATTACGCTCTTAGCTCCAAGAGGGTAGGAATCATTGTCTTATTTTGGTTATTGCGTCTTTCTCAGAATCATAAGAATATTATTTTATATATATGTTTTGTTTCATATGGCATATATATCAATAATAATAGTTTTCTAATGAATAAATTAACTAGTTAAAATTTTCAAGATGATATACTATCTTCTACATCTGTTACTTTAATGGGTAGAAATGATTTATTAAATTGTTGATTCAATGTGCCAGTTATTTAACTCTCATTTATTTTACTTTTCTAGTTGCTCTTTATTTGCTTCTGAATCTTGCTGAGGATACACGTACAGAGCTGAAGATGAGGAACAAGAACATAGTTCACATGCTGGTGAAGGCTCTTGATCGGGACAATTTTGAGCTGCTTATTCTAGTTGTGTCATTTTTGAAGAAACTCAGCATTTTTATGGAGAATAAAAATGATATGGTAACTTACATTGAAACAGCCCATGTTCACCATTTTTGAGTTAGAATATTTTGATAAAAAGTAAACACATTATCCCCCTACTGAGATAATTCGGAATGAAAATTTTACAATGGCAGTAACTCACTTAAGTGGCTTCATTAAGAAATATATTTCATATTAGTTAATAATGCAGATAATTAAAGTTTTCTGGATAAAAATATTTTCCTAATATATTGTACAGAATGAATCTTTCCATATTAAACATAATATATAGAAAGTAATTTTAACTTTAGATCGTGTTTCAGAGTCATCTGGCCTTATTATTTTCCCCTAAGGTATTTTTTTTTTTCCTGCATTTCTGGTATTAGTGTGTGGAATTACAGTTTAGCCCAATCTGTTTCTCATTTATTATTCCAATTGGTAGCTGCAACCTGTTGATTCTGCTTAAGTATCTCTTGAAGCTATCTGTTCTTTCTATTCCCAGCGCCGTTGTGTTACTTCATGCCCTCTTTATTTATACACTCTTCATTTCTTGTTTGAATCATTACAGTAGGTTCCTATTTGCCATCTTATATTGTGTTGATGCAGTTGTCTTTGAGAAATAGTACAAATTGATCATATATTATTTCTCCAGCTGAAAAATATGTATAATATAGAAATATAGAGAGATGGAATAAAAAATATCTGCTTTTTTCCATGTCATTAAAAAGTCTTTGTAAGCACAGTGTTATATTAAATAGATCATACATTAACCATACCTTGCCTTCAGATACTTAAGTTGTTCATAATTTTAGCTATTATAAATAAGACTTCATTGGACACATTTGTACATGCATCTTTGTCTATATTTCTGTTTATTTTCTTAGGATACATTTCTCGAAATGGAATTATTGGATCATTGGCTTTAACTCCATTGGAAACTATTTTAGAACTGCATGCTAATACAAGTCATTATGTGACTGTGTATTATTGGTATAAGTGGATTCTCCTTCAGATAGTCTAAATATATAGTAGTTCTACCTGTTCTTTTTCCTTCTTTTAAAATCTAATGAGCTAGGAAGTAGCTTATGCTTATTGAACAACATGGCATGCTCTTTGAAAACCTGAGACTGATTAATTAGATTTAATAAGTGCCTTGAATTCTGATACTTGGAATACATGAAATTTTATTTTACCCACGGATATTTAGTATGTGTCATTTTCATCATTAGTTTTGATGATTATTGATGATCACCGTGTGTCTGATACTGTTTTAAGATTGAATTTACTTAATCAAAAACATGTTTTTTGTTTTTATCAATCTTATATTCAAGAATAATATGACCTGGTGATAGATATACTCCTGAGTATAGTTAGAGTGTGGCTAAGTAGTTGCTTCCCCTTGCTGTAAGTTGAAATATATTCTTCCATTTATGTGTTTAGAATAAGTTCACCTTTATTAGGTTTGCAAAATTCAAATTGATTTGCCATAAGCATGTGTCTACTGTGCATTGCTTAGATTTGTATTTAGATAATACTCTTCTTATGTGTTTATTCTGTCAAAACTGATCTCAGGTACATAATTAAAAATTATTTTCTGGTAAAATCATAGATTCAGAAGATACAATATAAATTATCTCATCAAACCTCATTTTTTATTGGGGAGGAAAAACAGGTTCAGGAAAGGTAATTCATCCAAGGTCATAAGAATAATTTGATTGGCAGGGGTTTTAGTGTAGATGTTATGAATTTCATCTTTTATTGTGGAGAAGAATTCATTTTATTTAAGGGCGTTGTATAGAATTAGGATTTTTAGAGCTCAGCTGGACCTTATCTCTATGTTTACATTTTGTAGATTAACTCCTAATTTTACAGATGAAGGAACAGAGGATTAGAGAGGTTAAGTAATTTGCTCAAGGAAATATCTCCAGGATTCAGCTTCCTACTCCTTTTCTCTGCCTCCAAGACAAAATTTCTTTTTGTTTTTATTTTATGTTGTTTTTTAAAAAAAAGATTTTTAGCAAGATTAAGTATAAGCAATTTTTAAATGTTGGCTTTCAGAAACACTGAAAAATAATTACTTAAAGGCTGAAATAAATTTGCTTGTCAGTTTGATAAACTGTCGCTTTGTAGAGAACTTTTAATGAAAATCCTAATTAACTATAAATTCCATTTTCGAGACATAAAATTAAGAGGGTATTGCATGTTGAGACAATGACTAAATTTAGCTTTGGGGATTGAGCTTTTATCAACCAGAAACATGATTAGAAGTCTGTGTCTAGTGTTTAACTATCTGATTGGGCTACATGTTTTACATTCCATTCTCTGCAATGGAAATACAAATTAAAAAAAAAACAACTCTCCGAGTTACTTTATTAAGTTTGCCATAACCACCAGTGTGTACTGTTGCTTTTTTGAAAGAAAAATATTACTTAATATAATTAGTAACAGATGAAGCCTGTGGCATTTTTATTTAAGAGGGATGGAGGGGAGGGATGACTGATCTATTTGTGAGGTTGTATTATTTATTTAAATAAAGTGTTCATTTTACTGTTATAATGAACTAATACTGACCTTGCTTTTTAGAGTTATATATTTTAAAGGAAGTTTAGTTTGCATAAAAAATCTTTCAATTAATGATTTAAACTGAGTTTTCATATTTTTTATATAAATACAATATGATTAAAAGGGAATAAGTGATATTAGAATATGAATTTAAGAACAACAGAGAGGATATATATTCCTTGGGTTGCTTATTTTCTTATTAAGTTTTGAGACTTGTTTTTGTATTTTGAATATAAGTCTTTTATCAGTTATGTTTCCAAGTATTTACTACTTTTCTGTGGCTTGTGTTTTCATTTTCCTATGAGAGCAAAAGGTTTTAATTGTTATGAAATCAAGTATATCAAAAAAAATTTCTAATGGATTGTATTTTGGTGGTGTATCTAAGAAATCTTTTCTTAACTCAAGGTCACAAAGATTTCTTCCTGTGTGTTCTTTGAGAAGTTTTGTAGGGTTTGTGTTGTTGTTGTTGTTGTTTTTGTTTTAGTCTGTGATCCATCCATTTTTAGTGAATTTTGCATATGGTGCAATGTATAGATCAATATCCATGTTTTGAATATGGATTTCCAATTGTTCCTGCACCATTTGTTGAAGAGACTATCCTTTCTCCACTGAATTGCCTTTGCACCATATTGAAATTGCCTTTGTACTGTTTTTGTTGATAATCAGTTGGCTATGTAGGTGTGGTTTTATTTTTGGACTATTTTCTGTTCCATTAACCTATGTTTCTATGCTTTCGCTGATACATTTTTGTCTTGATTACTGTAGCTTTATAATAAATCTTGAAATAAGGTAGTGTGAACCCTCAAATGTTGTTGCTGTTTTTCAGAATTATTCAGGCTATTTCAAATTCTTTATCTTTCCATATATTTAGAATCAACTAGTCTATTTCTTTAACAAAATATCCTGGAATCTTGATTGAGATTGCATTGAATCTATTGGCAGGATACAGTATATTGACCGTATTGAAGTTTCTGATACATGAACATGGTATAACTCTCCATTTATTTAGGTGTTTCTTGATTTCTTTCATCATTTCATAGTTTTAAGCATACGTATTTTGCACATATTTTGTTAGATTTATACCTAAGTGTTCTACCATTGTAATAGTAGCTTTTAAAAAAGAATCAGTTTCCTGTTGTACATAGATATACAGTTGAATTTTGTATATTGACCTTGTGTCCTGTGACCTTGCTACATTCATTTTTTCGCTTGGGATTTTCTAAGTAGACAATTATATCACTTGTAAATAGAAAGTTTTATTTTGTCTATTCTTAGCTATATACTTTTTATTTCTTTTCTTTTGCATTTTTTTTTTCTTTTTTGGTCTTACTGTACTGGTTAGGCCCTCTAGTATGATGTTAAAAAGGAATGCTGTGACTTGACATCCCTGCCTTAATGTTACTGGTTTTAGGAAGAAAACAATGTCTTTTACTATTAAGTGTAATTTAATATAGGTTTTTTGTAGATACTTCATTGGTTTAAGTAAGTTCTGTTCTAGTTCTAGTTTGCTGAGACTTTTTATCATGAATGGTAGTTGGATTTTGTCAAATGCCTTTTCTGCATCAATTGAGATAATCACATGGTATTTCTTCTTTAGACTGTTAATATAATGAATTGTATTGGTTGACTTTCAAATGTTAAGCCATTCTTGCATTCAGCAGGTAAACACCACTTGGTCATGATATATTGCCTTTTTATATATTGCTAGATTTGATTAGCTAATATATTGTTAAAGATTTTTGCGTCTGTGTTTATGAGGATTACTAGTTTATAGTTTTCTTGTGATGTGTTGGTCTGGTTTTACTATTAGGGTAAGTCTGACCTCATAGAATGAGTTGGGAAGTATTCCCTCTTCACTTTTTTTGGAAGAGTTTGTGTAGAATTGGTATTATTTCTACTTAATTGTTTAATAGAATTCATCAGTAAAAAAGTCATCTGGACGTGGAGTTTTCTTTCTTTGAATTTCTTTAATACCTATAAGACTATTCAGGTTATCTGTTTATTTTTGAGTGGGAGCTTTGTAGTTTGTATCTTTCAAGTAGTTTTTCCATTTCATCAGTGTTGTCAAAGGTATAGGTATAAAATTCTTTGTACTTTTTCCTTCTTATATCTTCAGAGTCCAAAAGTCTGAAGTGACTTTTCCTGTTGCATTACTGATATTAGTAATTTGTTTTTCTCTCTTTCTCTCTCTTTTTTTAATAGGTTAGTGGTTTATCAGTATTATTAATATTTTCAAAGAACCAGCTTTTGGTTTCATGTTTGATTTTTGGAGGATATTTTCACTGAATACAGAATTCTAGGTTGACACACTTCATAAATATCTCTGCATTGTTTTCTGGCTTGCATAGTTTTTGATAAAAAGTCTCATGTCATTCTTATTTTTTGTCCTCTATATATAGTGAGTCTTTTATTTTCTGCCTGCTTCCAAGATTTTATCTTTGATTTTCGAAGTTTGAGTATGGCCAGGCACACGCGTGTGTGTGTGTGTTGTATTCTACTTGGGGTTCTTTGAGCATGTATCTGTGTTTTGATGTCCTTCATGTTCTTGGAAAATCCTTAGCCATTATCTTTTCAGGTATTCCTTTTGTCTCTTTCTGCCTCTCTTCTACTGGCTTCCAGTTACACATGTTAATCCATTTGGTATTGTCTCATGGCTCTTGAATGCTGTGTTGCTGTGTTTTGTTCTTCTCGTTTTTATTTTTTTGGGGAGTGGAGTGGGGTTCAGTTTGGAAAATTTCTATTGACCTACCTCTGGGTTTACTAATCCTGGCATTAGCTATATCAAGTCTACTAATGAGCCCTTTGAAGTTTTCCTTCATCTTTGTATTATGTGTGTTGTGTCTGTATATGTGTTTTAAAATTTAATTCTTTTGGTATCATTTTTTTCTGTGAGATTATCTGTGTTTACTTGTGTTTTTCATCTTTTCCAATAGAGCCTTTAACATATTAATCATAGTTATTTTAAATTCTCTGTCTAGTAATTATACAAGTCATATCTGAATCTGGTTCTTTTGATTGCCTTATCCCTTATCAATGGGTTATTTTCTTGCTCTTTCATGTATCATAATTTTTTGTTGAAAGCTAGATATTATGTGTAGATTAGTAGAGAGTGAGATAAATACTATTTATGTCTGGAAATGGACAGACCTTCATTTTTTTAGGTCTTTAATGTAGGGGATTAAGTCATTTTTGTCAGGAGTTTAGCTGTATTTGCTTACCCTCCAGGCACCATTAGCTTCAAATTCATCTAGCATTACTTGGTCTTTGGTAGAGTATTGATGATCAGAGGATTTTTCTCAGTGTTCATGTTCCACCCTCTACTTCAGGCTTTCCTAGCGTGCCTGTGCCTCAAAGAGGCTTTCTCCTCATTTTAACTCTCCCCCAGTAATATACTGCTGTTATTTGTCACTTGACTTTTGCTAATCTGGTGCCAGGGGCAGGGAGGGGAAAAGAAAAGAGACTTTTTCCATTGTTCTAATTTAGTTTCAGGCTGGTCTTAGGCTTATCCTGTGTCCATGGTTTTCAGCAATGGGGCTTCCTAAGTCATCCTGTCAACTCCTCTCAGGATTTTTTTTCTGTTCCCTTGCCCCAGCTGCAGTGGGTCTTCACCTGTGCTTCAGATGTGACAGGATTTCCCATACTTCCCCAAGAGGCTTAAGTCTTTTGTTTTGTTTTGTTTTTAGGGGAAATAGGAGAAAAAGATCCAGACAGGATTTTATGCCTTCTCCCCGGTGGCAGCTGTGCCCCTCTCCCAGACCCATGCCACTGAGGGGAAGTTTTCTTCCATCCCCTGTCCTATCCCCAGTTTTTCTTGTGACCCTCTGATAAGGTCCTTGGAAAAGAGCTTGCAGGTGGTTGCAAACTCCCTGAGCATCTGTAGCTTCAGAGTTCTACAGTCTCAGGCTACTTCACATTTGGCCTTTAGCTATTTGTTTAAACGTTTTTGTGCAATCTTCCTACCGACTTCTGTGGCAGCTCTCTTTCTCTCCAGTGCTCTGCTCCGTATAAACCAGTGCTCATGACCCTTATCTCCTTGGGGGTGCCTATTTCCTCCTTATATTTCAGGCCAGTTGATTTCCGTGCAACCTCAGCTCTCTGATTTTTTTTTTTTTTTTTTAAGTTATGATTTTGTATTTGGATTTTTCTTGCAGTTAGCGTGGGAACCATATCCTTTCCAGATTTTTACATCCTTAGTGGAAGTTTTAGATTCTGCTTACTTTTCTTAATCACTAATGCCTCTATCTGACTAATTCCATGGCATTTTAGTTAATCTGACTACTTCTGTTTTCACCTTCTTGCAATATATTCTCTACTTTGTAGTCAGAATGACAGTTTTTAAGGAGTTTCACGAATGCTATATTTTCCATGTCATTTCGGGGCCTTTGCACACTGCTGTGTTTTCCATCTAGACAGCTCTTTCCTCTGCCTCTTCAGTTAACGTTAGCTAATTTCTGTTCATCCAGTAGGTTGTTTTTCCTCAGAGAAGCCTTCCTTGACAGCTCCTCACACTGAGATTATATCAGGTTTACTCCTTATATTCCCTCATGGTACTCTGTTTATTTCTCACATATAATATCACAGTTTATACAATTACAATTAGATAACTGTATAATTGTGTGTGGGAGGGTTGTTTTGTTTTTTTAACTGTATTTCATGCTCTCTAGAATATAAGCTCCATGAAGACAGGAACCATTTCTTTCTTGTTCACCAAAATATACCCAGGGCTTAAATTAAGTAATATTTGTTGAATGGATAAATAAATAAAGCTGGAAAAGAAGTTACACACTGTAATCAAAGAAGGTAGTGTAAGAATTACAGTTTTGCATAAATGTGACGAATATTTGTCCCTGGCCTCTGTGGAAATTATTGTGTGAAGTTAATGAATGAATCCTGCAGCCTTGCTTGGAAGACTAAACTAAGAGAAAGGGAGAACCAAAGTTAAAGAGTCTTTGGAGATGGACTTGTACTTTTTAATAAAGAGCTCTAGGATATGACTGCAGTGTGGCCATGGAGTATAGATACAGGTCTGAAGGAAAAATTGTTGTTGGTTTGTCAATTTACCATTTTAAAAAAATTGTTTACTCCTTGGCATGGAATGAAAGGAAAAAAAATATATTGAGGCCTCAATTATTAATGTGATTTGTATGAGGTCAGTGAAAATTTGCAATAAAGATATGGGAAGGGTGGTATAAATAAATGCTTTAGACCTCCCATAAAAGAAAAAGTAGAGCAAGGTTATTCATAAATATTTTGGTAATGAACAAGAAAAATATGTAGTTATATAGAATTTCTCTCCTTTTATGGCCATTTCTTTGTAACAATGATGTGAGATATTTTTATAACCAAATTTTTCTGATTATTACTTTAAGAAATGTGAGTACAGGGCTTACACTATCAAGTAAGTTCTGTCCTCTGATTTCTCATCCTAAACCAAGCTCTCTTGAGGCAATTTCATAATCTTCTAGAGTGGGGATCAACAATCTTTTTCTGTAGATGGCTCGAATAATCTGTATTTTAGGCCTTGCCCTTCATATGGGCTCTGTTGCAACTACTCATCTCTGCTGTGTAGCATGATAGCAGCCATAGACAGTCTATAAACAAATGAACGTAGCTGTGTTCCAATAAAACTTTACTTATGAAAACTGAAATTTGAATTTCAAATAATTTTCATGTGTCATGAAATATTTTTCATTTGTTTTCAACCATTTAAAAGTGTAAAAGTCAGAAACCATTTTTAGCTCTTGGGTTGTATGAAAACAGATGGCAAGCCAGATTAGACCCACTAGCCATAGTTCGCTGATCCTTGTTCTAGGGTTTAAACTATTACTCATAGCCCAGCTTCTCTTCTGATTTTTGAAGATTTCCAAATATCCACTGAATATCATCTCAAATTAAACATGACAGAACTTTTAGTAATTTTTTGCCCTCCTTGCCCTACACCTGTTTTTCAATTTAAAGATCTTAGTTAGTGGCACCTACATCAACCTTATTGACTATGCAGGAAAGGAACCTGAGATTGCTCTCCTATAGGCCTTCTTTCAAGATTGGCCCTTGGCTGGTGTCTAGAAACTTGGACTCAGGAGTGTTCTCACTGTTTCCTAACTAATACGTGTAGTTTACTGTTTACACAGGCAACGTGGTTTAAGCTAACCACCTGCTTTCCTTCTCAGGGTTTGGAATTTTATTTTACGCTAGGCAGAGGTTTCCTATGTGACCAGCCCCAAATAAAAACCTTAGGCATCGAGTCTCAGTCTCAATTCAGTGCTGGAGCATGTTCTGTGTGAGTCTAGGAGGAGAGGGTTCTAAGAAGCTTACACCTGGCTTCTTTCAGACTTTGCCTGCATGTGCCTTTTCCCTTTTCTGATTTTACTTTGCATCCTTTTATTGTAATAAATCATAACCATGAATATGACTATATGTTGAGTCCTGTGAGTCCTCCTAGCAAATTGCAGGACCTGGAGGTGGTCTTGGGGATCCCCGACACACACTGACCAAGCCAAAAGCCTGAAAGTCACCTTCAAAGCTTCCTTTTCACTTCACATTCAGATGCTTTGACTGTATCTTCTAAACACCTCTCAAATTATTCTCTCCTCTTCAACATCTTTGTCCTTGCTTTGAGTCAGACCTTAATCACATCTCACCTGTCTAAGGAATATATTCTTGTGCCTGCCTTCAGTCTCTACCTATTCCAGTCTGTCCTATACAGTGCCCCTTATTTTCACTTTTTTGTGTATGTTTGCATGTATGTATGTTGGGTGTGTGTGAATACATATATATGTGTGTGTGTATTGTTATATTTATCTTTGTATTTATCTTTGTTCTAGTCTGACCACATCACCCTCGGGACTTAAAATCATTCAAGGCACTCTATTGCCTAAGGAATAATGTTAAACTTCTTAGCAGAGCATTAAAAGCTTTTCGTGATCTGTCCAACGTCTGTCTGTATAGGCTCCTGCCACTCCCCAACATGTACTTTATACTATGGCTATATCAAAGCACTTGCAGTGCCTCAGACCAGCTCTTTTATGCATAAATGCCTATCCACGGTTTTTTTCTTCTATTTGGATTACCAGTGTCTTTACCAGAGAGCAAATTATTACACATTGTTTAAAACCTTGTTCTGAATTTAGTCTTTTCTGTTCTTCTAGGTAGCTTGTAGTTCCTTCCACATTGTTTCTAGAGCACTTTATGCATTCCGCTTTTATCATATTGTATTTTAATTATTTGTTTTATTTCTCTGCTCTATTTTTAGACTGGAATCCTTAAAAGCCAAGACAGAATCTTGTTTAATCTAGCACAGGGTCTGGCACTTAGTAGGTGGAGTCCATAATGTGCTTTCAAGAACCCAAAGTAATTTGTCTTCCAGTTGATGCTATGAAATGAGGGAAGGAAGGGATGAACTGGAAATATGTATTTCCTCCAGAAAAGTTTGGTTTCAGAGAAGTTTACAGATTAAAATGAGAGTAAATAAGTTAACACATAGTTACTTATAAAAAATATATACATGAGGGTAGAAACAATGAAAAAATACTTCTTTGTAATCTTTTTTGTCTTATTGTGCAATAGAGCCTGACTGCATTTGTATTATTACTTTACATAGGTGGAAATGGATATTGTTGAAAAACTGGTAAAAATGATACCTTGTGAGCATGAAGATCTGCTGAATATCACCCTCCGACTTTTACTGAACCTATCCTTCGACACAGGACTGAGGAATAAGATGGTACAAGTTGGGCTGCTTCCCAAACTCACTGCACTCTTAGGTATGCTTTTTAAAAATTAATGATAGTGTTGCTTGGAATTTCCAACATCACTAGAAAATTTAAGTCTGTCTTGAAAAGACTGCTGAAAAAAAAATCATTGTCTATATGTTCCTTGATTGGGTACCTAAATATAAGCAGAATGAATGAAAAATGACCTGTGCTAGGATTTCCATGGTGGTATAGAATGAAATGGAATAGGAACTTTTAGCTGTTTGACTTCATTTACCCCTGTGAAAATGAAACCAAAGTGAAAATATAAAACTACTACTATGGGAGCAAGAATGAAAAATTACTCTCTCTTCAGCATTTTTTTAAAAAGCAGATATTGTTTAAGTTCTTATATTCTGCCATACCTTTAAAATTCTCCTTACCAATATACAAATTTATGGAGCCTTTTTGTCATCAAGTAAAAAAGGGCATTTTTATATAGTGTCAGAAAATATTGTGTTGGAGGATTCAGTTTATACATTATTTTCTTTTAGCTATTAGCAAGATATCTATATAGTGAGGATGGATTCAAGAGCTAACTCTTCTGTGCTCATACATAATGCTTCTCATGCATAATGCTTCTTAGCAAAATATTTAAAAACGCTTTTTGATCTGTTCAGTGTCTGTCTTCATAGGCACCTGCTACTCCCCAACATATACTTTATACTATGTCTATACTGATCCCCTTACAAATTCTAAACAAATTCTTTCATGCCTCAGTGCCTGTCCACCTGCTTTTTTCCTCCACCTGGAATGCCGTTGCTTTTCTTAACCAGAAAGCAAATTTTTACTCAGCTTTTAAGACTCTTGTTTCTTTGTTTAGCGCTGCAGCTTCATTCTTTTTTTTTGTAGCTTTCTCCATATATTCAAATATTTTTAAGCAATGGAATAGTTGGAATGATTTAAAATTAAGTTTATTCTTAGCTATCTAATATCTGTGAATCCAGTCTCATTGACATCATCATTTTTTTTTTTTTTTTTTTACAATACTAGAAGTAAAATTTATTGAATGTTTACTGTGACAGTTATTTTGCTATGTGCTCTGTTTACATTATCTTGTAGAATCCCCATCTGAGATCTTTACCCAGATTACACAGTTAGATAAAAGACAAAGCTCAAATTCAAACTCAGGTATATCTGCTGCCAAAGTTGGATTTATTAACTACTATAATAAACTACTATGTATAATAATATTAAGTTAACTATGATTAAGATAGGCAGCACTATAATTTAAAATTTCAGTTCTCCAAGTCCCCTTAAAAAAAAAGTTTTAAGGAAATTTATTTCTTACTTTTTTTCTCAGAAAAGGAAAACCTTTAGTCTATTAGTCAGTCTAAGAACATTTGGTCCATTGGCCAGTCCACAAATATTACACAGGACGTTTATTATGCATTTTAGAAGAAACTATTGAGGAGCACTTTCAAAAATTGCTTTTGGGGAACCAAAGAAATACTAATACCTAGTGAGGAAACAGGAAAATTTTAAAGTAAAATTGGTGGGCCTTGAATTTAATTTATATGATCCTTTATTTATCATAAATCTAGCAGAATTATATATCGAATATCAGGTTAGATTCTTAGTGTATGAAGATGATAAGCTAAAGTCCTTGTCCTGAAGGAATTCATAGTCTATTTGGTTTGTTCAGTATCCAGTCACCTACTTTTATGAAGCAAATAATTTAAAAGAGATTTTTGGGAAATTACTCATAGGGTACTCATTTCATATTTTGTTAACAAGTAGTAAATTTTGGCATATAAGATATTCAGTACAAAAAATATTTCTTTCATCTCTCCTAGAGTTCATTTCTGGAGTCAGACTGTCATATTAGAATTGTCACTTTTTCCTTTTGAACGTGTCACGTTGGGCAAGTTACCCAAACTCTGATTTGGTTTTCTCATCTGTAAAATGAAGATAATAATTATAACCAACTTAAAGTTATTTTGAAGATTAAATGAGCTATTGCATGAACGTGCTTAGAACAGTATCTGACACATAGTATTTTCTTAATAAGTGTCAGCTATAATCATTTTTATTACTAACATCATCATCATTATCATTTAACGTGAAGTGAACGTTCTGTAAGTGTTGCTGACTTACCTTTCTCTGAGCACAAATATCCTTCTTATAGATATTAAATCACTGTTAACAAACAAGGTAGCTTATTTATTTTTACTTCCCTGTGATATACGTGCAGTTTAATTCAGTTTAAGTCAGTAAAATGTTGCTAATCTACTATGGCAGAGCATAATGCTAAGCACTGTAGAGAAATATTTTTCAATCTGTAGATATATTGGAATTCAAAAGAGAGAATGTTTCCACATTGATACTTCATAGACAAAGTGCCATTTGAGATGGACATTGACAGATTTGTGTTTTTAACAAGGTGATATTTACAAAGGAAGGAAGAATAGAGGCTGTAGAAAATATTTCAGATAAAATGATCAATATTACCTAAGGCATAGATGGCGCTAGGCCAGTATGAGGAACAATAACTAAGAAAATAGTGGGAGATAAGTTTGAAAAAATGGGTTCATATGCTTATGTGGCATTATGAAGTTTAAGGCTGTGCTAAGTGTTATACTTAATATAGTTGATGATAGTAATCATTGCAGGTTTTTGAGCTAGTTGGGTCATAATTAGAGTATTGCCCTAGGGAAATTAATCTGGCATCATTCTATTGGATGCACTAAAACTAGAGTCTAAAGAAGAGAACAGTAGCATGTTGTGTTAGCAGGACAAGAAGTAAAGAAAACCTCAATTAAGGAAGATGTGGTATGTCAGGTATGAGGCAGAAGGAAAGGGCAGAAGAGACATATCATAGGTAGACTTAATATGACCTGGCTGCTGTTTGGATATGGATAATGGTAAAGAATTCATAAAAACTCAATGCCTGTTAGAATGTTAGTGCCAGGAACAGAAATGGAGAAGTGTAAAGGAAGTAATTTGAGGACATCAGTGATGGATTTAGTTTCAGATATGTTGGAGACGTCTTAGACAAAGATGTTCAGTGAGCAGATGGAAACATAGGTCTAGAGCTCAGGAGAGGTAGGAGTTAAAAAAAGAAAAACTTGTCCAAGTGATGAGTAAAACTGGAAAAGGGAAACTACTAAGTGAGCTACAACAGTCAGAGAAATATGATTATTTTTCAACAGATACATAAAAAACACGTTAAATTTAGGCTGTTCCTGAGAAGCAGTGATGCTCTTGGAATTTTCATGCAGTAGAGAAGTGAAGAAACTGAGTAGGAAGAGCACCTGAAAACTTTTTACTTCCTTTTCACTCATTCTTTCAAAGTCGTGCTTTATTATTTTCTTTGAAATATTATGAATTCCTAGGGCATCAGATTTTGCTACACTAGGGAGAGTAAAGAGCTAGTATTATTCTGACCTTACATTACACAGGTAGGAATGGATGATCTTAAAAGTTTCCACCTCTGTTCTTACCTGATCTGTAAAAACTGATTGAAAGCAAAATAATTCTGTTGACATGTTTAGCTTGCCTCAGTAACTTCTTGGCTTATCTTTCTCTGGTAAGTAAAAGATGATGACTAAGTAGCATTCCTCATGAAAATATACACAAAAATTTTCGTGTAGAATAAATTGAAAAAATATGAAAAGGTATTGTGATTTGAATAATTATTAAAAGCAAAGAGGAAGTTGGTAACGGCTCGGCTCTTTTGCCATGTGAGGAACCAATATTCATTTATAAACTCATGAAAACTTTTCATCTATCTGAGAGCTACTAAGTTGGCTCTAAAATCATTCCTGTTCAGGTAAAGATTTATTATGTCATACTCTTTCTTCCCCCTCTCTTTCGTTGCCCACAAGCCATTGAATTTGAATTTAAGCAGTTTTTGTTTTCAAATGTTCATTTTTCTTTTTTTTAACATCTTTATTGGGGTATAACTGCTTTACAATGGTGTGTTAGTTACTGCTTTATAACAAAGTGAATCAGCTATACATATATGCCTATATCTCCTCCCTCTTGTGTGTCCCTCCCATCCTCCCTATCCCACCCCTCTAGGTGGTCACAGAGCACTGAGCTGACCTCCCTGTGCTATGCGGTTGCTTCCCACTAGCTATTTTACATTTGGTAGTGTATATATGTCCATGCCACTCTCTCACTTCGTCCCAACTTACCCTTCTCCCTCCCCGTGTCCTCAAGTCCATTCTCTATGTCTGCATCTTTATTCTGTCCTGCATCTAGGTTCTTCAGGACCACTTTTTTTTGTTGTTTTTTTTTTAAATTCCACATATGTGTTAGCATACAGTATTTGTTTTTCTCATTCTGACTTACTTCACTCTGTATGACAGACTCTAGGTCCATCCACCTCACTGCAAATAACTCAATTTCATTTCTTTTTATGGCTGAGTAATATTCCATTCTATATACGTGCCACATCTTCTTTATGCATTCATCTGTCGATGGACACCTAGGTTGCTTCCATGTCCTGGCTATTGTAAATTTAGCTGCAGTGAACCTTGTGGTACATGACTGTTTTTGAATTATGGTTTTCTCAGGGTATGTGCCCAGTAGTGGGATTGCTGGGTCGTATGGTAGTTCTATTTTTAGTTTTTTAAGGAACCTCCATACTGTTCTCCATAGTGGCTGTATCAATTTACACTCCCACCAACAGTGCAAGAGGGTTCCCTTTTCTCCACACCCTCTCCAGCATTTGTTGTTTGTAGATTTTCTGATGATGCCCATTCTAACTGGTGTGAGGTGATACCTCATTGTAGTTTTGATTTGCATTTCTTTAATGATTAGTGATGTAGAGCATCCTTTCATGTGTTTGTTGGCAATCTGTATATCTTCTTTGGAGAAATGTCTATTTAGGTCTTCTGCCCATTTTTCGATTGGGTTGTTTGTTTTTCTGATATTGAGCTGCATGAGCTGCTTGTAAATTTTGGAGATTAATCCTTTGTCAGTTGCTTCTTTTGCAAATATTTTCTCCCATTCTGAGGGTTGTCTTTTGGTCTTGTTTATGGTTTCCTTTGCTGTGCAGAAGCTTTTAAGTTTCATTAGGTCCCATCTGTTTATTTTTGTTTTTATTTCCATTTCTCTAGGAGGTGGGTTAAAAAGGATCTTGCTGTGATTTATGTCATAGAGTGTTCTGCCTATGTTTTCCTCTAAGAGTTTGATAGTGTCTGGCCTTACATTTAGGTCTTTAATCCATTTTGAGTTTATTTTTGTGTATGGTGTTAGGGAGTGTTCTAACTTCATTCTTTTACGTGTAGCTGTCCAGTTTTCCCAGCACCACTTATTGAAGAGGCTGTCTTTTTTCCATTGTATATTCTTGCCTCCTTTATCAAAAATAAGGTGACTATGTGTGTGTGGGTTTATCTCTGGGCTTTCTATCCTGTTCCATTGATCTATATTTCTGTTTTTGTGCCAGTACCATACTGTCTTGATTACTGTAGCTTTGTAGTATAGTTTGAAGTCCGGGAGCCTTATTCCTCCAGCTCCATTTTTCTTTCTCAAGATTGCTTTGGCTATTAGGGGTCTTTTGTGTTTCCATACAAATTGTGAAATTTTTTGTTCTAGTTCTGTGAAAAATGCCATTGGTAGTTTGATAGGGATTGCATTGAATCTGTAGATTGCTTTGGATAGTATAGTCATTTTCACAATGTTGATTCTTCCAATCCAAGAACATGGTATATCTCTCCATCTGTTTGTATCATCTTTAGTTTCTTTCACAGTGTCTTATAGTTTTCTGCATACAGGTCTTTTGTCTCCTTAGGTCGGTTTATTCCTAGGTGTTTTATTCTTTTTGTTGCAATGGTAAATGGGAGTGTTTCCTTCCTTTCTCTTTCAGATTTTTCATCCTTAGTGTATAGGAATGCAAGACATTTCTGTGCATTAATTTTGTATCCTGGTACTTTACCAAATTCATTGATTAGCTCTGGTAGTTTTCTGATAGCATCTTTAGGATTCTCTATGTATAGTTTCATGTCATCTGCAAACAGTGACAGCTTTACTTCTTCTTTTCCGATTTGGATTCCTTTTATTTCTTTTTCTTCTCTGATTGCTGTGGCTAAAACTTCCAAAACTATGTTGAATAATAGTGGTGAGAGTGGCCAACCTTGTCTTGTTCCTGATCTTAGAGGAAGTAGTTTCAGTTTTTCACCATTGAGAATGATGTTGGCTGTGGGTTTGTCATATATTGCCTTTATTATGTTGAGGTAAGTTCCTTCTATGCCTACTTTCTCTAGGGTTTTTATCATAAATGGGTGTTGAATTTTGTCCAAACCTTTTTCTGCATCTATTGAGATGGTCGTATGGTTTTTCTCCTTCAATTTGTTAATATGGTGTATCATATTGATTGATTTGCGTATATTGAAGAATCCTTGCATTCCTGGGATAAACCCCAGTTGATCATGGTGTATGAGCCTTTTAATGTGCTGTTGGATTCTGTTCGCTAGTATTTTGTTGAGGATTTTTGCATCTATTTTCATCAGTGATATTGGTCTGTAGTTTTCTTTTTTTGTGACATCTTTGTCTGGTTTGGCATCTGGGTGATGGTGGCCTTGTAGAATGAGTTTGGGAGTGTTCCTCCCTCTGCTATATTTTGGAAGAGTTTGAGAAGGATAGGTGTTAGCTCTTGTCTAAATGTTTGATAGAATTCGCCTGTGAAGCCCTCTGGTCCTGGGCTTTTGTTTGTTGGAAGATTTTTAATCACAGTCTCAATTTCAGTGTTTGTGATTGGTCTGTTTATATTTTCTATTTCTTCGTGTTTCAGTCTCGGAAGTTTGTGCTTTTCTAAGAATTTGCCCATTTCTTCCAGGTTGTCCATTTTATTGGCGTATAGTTGGTTGTAGTAATCTCTCATGATCCTTTGTATTTCTGCAGTGTCAGTTGTTACTTCTTTTTCATTTCTAGTTCTGTTGATTTGAGTCTTCTCCCTTTTTTTCTTGATGAGTCTGGCTAATGGTTTATCAATTTTGTTTATCTTCTCAAAGAACCAGCTTTTAGTTTTATTAATCTTTGCTATCAAATGTTCATATATTTTTTGCATGATAACTTTATTTCCTCCTTTGCCTTCTACTTACAAACCATGGAAGCAATGGCAGTCATGTGTAGTGAACAAAAGAGAATATCATCTGATATTCCAGGATCAAGGAAAGGGAGAAAATGTACATACTGAAGAGAAATTAAAATATACTAGAACAGTGCCTTCCAACTTCTATAAAATGCTTCAAAATCTCTACAAATGTTCAGAATACCTACAAGTATTTCACATGCTTTTTTAAAAATTATTTAATGCCACTGTTATTTTCAATTGTTTTTCATTTAAATTATGGGTTAAATAAGCTTATGTAGGCCCTTTTATAAGGTGAGCCTATGGGGGAAAAAAATGTTCCAAATTCCAAGTAACTGATTCAGTATGAACTTTTGGAACATGACCATTTTGTAGATAGAATTGTTTCTATTTTATTAAGTCCTCAAAATGGCCCTTTTATCCATCACTTCCCAGAAAAACCTATTTATTAAATGTATTAGTCAGGAGGACAAGCCTATGATTATTAATAAACAACCCTAATATCTCAGTAGCTTAAAAATAGAAAAAAGTTTTATTTTTTACTCATATTATATCCACTATAAGTAAGTAGAAACTGCTGGTTCATGTTAGCATCAGTCAAGGACCCACTAACAAAGCCTCCAGGTCACTGTGGCATCAGGGGAGGGAAAACAGAGAAAATGGAGAATTGCAAACTTAAAGGCTTCCACTTTGAAATAACAAATATCATTTTTGTTTACATTTCCCTTGATAAAGCAAATCACATAGCCATGTAGAACTTTAAGGGGGGTAGGCAAATGCCTGGAAGGATTAGAACTGGAACATTGGTAAGCATGCAGCCTAATGATCCTGAAAGATATTTTTAAATTTTTCTGAATTTTAGCTGGGTTTCCAAGATTACCAGAATCTCTTAAAAAGTACATCCTGAGACATTATTGCAAATATTACCGTATGTAGTATACCTTGCCACTGTAGTGGCACAGAGCACATTGAATAAAAGCTAGAATTATGGAGCCAGACTATATTGAATATTGGCTTTATCAGTTACTAGCTATGTGATATTGTACAAATTACTTAACCCATATGTCAGTTTTCTCATCTCCAGTATGTAGATAATAATGGTACATATTAATAGGGAAGGGTTAAATGATATAATGCAGTAAATATTAGTGAACATAATAATATTATAAGTGAAATTAATGTAAAAATATGTAGAACACAAATAATTGTTATCCAGAAATGGGTCTTTTTTGATGAGTATGTTTTCCAGGCTTATATCATTAAGGGTATTTAATCATTTCATATTTAAAAATTGATTACATTGTTCTTTTCTTAAATATTTTCTTAAGTTTACCTTAATACATAAACATAATTTAAATTTTTATTGAGAAGCAGTATAATGCTGTAGGGGTTAAAACCATGGGCTTTGGAGCCAGAGTGCCTGGCTCAAGTGCTATATAAGTAATTGCTATTTTTTTCATTATCATTGATTCAAATTTGTAATTCTGAAGATAATTTATTACACAGGGCTGTAAATATTACTGTGCTCAAGTATTTCCCCTTGCTAAATGGCCCCAGAATGCCATGTATTTTTAATTTTTATATACAGTTTTTCTGTTTTCCTCACTTGTCCTTGGCTGTCACTTCTCATTTCTTCTGTACCAGCAGCAATTCCATGGCAGCAATTTTCCTTTCCTCTAATGATATATTTCTAATCTCCTGTAGTCTTGGAAACCAACAACTGAACTTATTTGAAATGTGTATTTTGTTAAAAATGAAATTCCAAATGAATGCCCAAAGGGTTCTCTTCCTAGTAACATTTATTGCATGGACCTTGTAACATTTCTTTTGACTGTGAAGAACCTATTTTGTTTGATTGTACTCTTTGCTGTGTTCAGAGAAATTGTATGTAGTGTATACTAAATGATTTCCTGATAAGTGATTAATAGAATGGTTATTTTTACATTTGTTAATGTATATGTTATATGTGTGGAAAATTAAATCAACTTCTAACACAATAAACTAAACTTCTCAATTGAGTAGTTCAAGATATATTTAATATCTCTGATTTTTGGCCACTACAATTATATAGAAGTTGGAATTATAGAGAGCATAGATTTTGAAGGCATAGGAAATAATTCACCTAGAGCAGTGCCTTTCAAATATCTTTTACCCCAGACTATAGTATTATATTGTACATTGCAACCCAATACTCACATGTGTATGTGATGTATATGTATATGTATGTATGTGTGTATATTAATATACACTATATTTTGTGATATATATTACACTCTGTGTTTAATATATGTAATTTTTTTAAACATTCATGAAGCAGTATTTTGCCATTTCTCTGTGCAATGCACTATATTTTCTATTTTTTCTATTCTTTTTAAATTCTACTTATGACTTAATCATTGATTTTATGTCCTCTGATTTGATGTTCAGTTAGAAAACTGAACTAGGGGAAGTGATTAGACGTCTTTTCCTTCAAATCTTCAGAAATATCACTGTCTCTTTTGGATTTTTAATGTGTTGAACAGTAGATAATCTAAATAATGTAGGTTACTCCTTGGATAGTACTTAGAATGATTCTGTGGAGTTGAAATTTCTTTTGAAAAGGAAAAAAAAAACCTTCTGTAAATCAAATATTTAAAGAACTTGAGGTGCATTTTCTTCACTGTAGTTATGGAGAAGGAATTAAAGAGCATGTAGTTTATTATAATATGACTGGTCAGTTTGCTTTTTTCATTAGATAAAAATTCTTTGTTCATTATATGTTCACATTGACAAATGACTGTCTGAATTTAAAATTACCCATTTCTATATAGAAATCACTTAATTTTTAAAAGATGCAAAAAATGCAGAAGCACTTTTGTAGAGCTATACATCTGGTAGAACTTTTCAGAAGTGATTTTTAAGGGATGCTGTTTCAACTGGAAATGCTATCAGATATTAAGTAGGTTTTCTTTATTATTATTTGGGGACCCCATAATGAAAAATCTTTTTATACTTGATAATAAATTATTTTAACTAGAGTATAATGAATCATGAATATTTCAGGCTCTAATAAAGCTGTGCTATATGAACATTTAATCCCCTTCCCTTGTGTCCTGAAACATTTAACTAGTACATTGCGACCCCTGCTGTTGTGAGAATTGCCAAATAACTGGAAAAAAAATATGTACTTGAGGAAGGTTTTGTGATTTGAATAATTATTAAAGGTAAAGAACTTATGTTATAGCTCAGCTCTTTTGCCATGTGAGGCTCTGAACAGAACCAAATATTGTAGTTCAACAGAACTAAAAATTATATTGATATTGTTTTATCATATGAGTATTTCACTTAGAAAGTTTGAATTTAGCTTTTTCCTTTGACATCAGGGACACATAAAGGGATTAATAGGGGATTTTAGAAATCATCATTTAAAATGTTCTTTCTCAACTTATCCTGAAATTAATTTGCTTGAATAGTTTTGATCTTTTCCTAGGCATAGAGAAAGAAGGCATTATTTCCCCCAAATATTTCAAAATTTTTACTTGGGTCCTTGGAAAACCTTATGTCTAAAGGTTATAAAAGCTTATATCTAAATTCCTTTGTTTTTATTTTCCTAAATACCACCAAAATTATTCATTTCTTATTTCATTTTTTGATATGTTATTTTCCTAAGATTTCATAAAGATCTTAAACTTATCTCTGCTTAGTTCAGTATCAATTTATAATCTTTTCAGTACTCTTAATCCCTGTACATGACATAGTTTCTTATGCTTAGTAACTTTATGTTACCATCTGGGAGACCTATCATAGCCAATGGTTTCATCAATTGTGATTATTTGCAAATTGAATTGGACCTACGAAGTTTGCCTTTACTTAGGTAATTGTTAGACAGTTTGTTCAGGTTTTTTATGATATTGAGTTAACTTTTTAAAGTGTTTAAAGATTTTTTGCCTCATCTAGGAATCAGATCATTAAAAAAATATTCCCTTGTCATAAGTCCTTAAACCGTTTGACATTGATATGTCTCAAGAGTGCTTCCTTATGTCAGAATATCCTGGGTTGGGAGATGGCAAGGAAATTCCTTGTCGTAGTGTATTCTTCAGTTCCCTGGAGAATGCACTGACAGTGTTTCAAAAGTAACTGGAAAAACTAAATTTTCTTAGCTTTCTGTCGGATGCAACAGGCAAATAATGTTTTTCTTATTTGCCTCTCAGTTGCTTTGGCTTGGATGTTTCATACGCTGAGTATTGTTTAATGTGCTTGGGGATGATGTTAGCACAGAAGCAAGCATAAAAATACAACTGAAATGTATTCTTTGGAAGATCCTAGCTCAGCATGACATCGCTTCGTGCATAAAGCTTAAACATCACAGAGACAGTGTATTACAGGGTCCATACTTAATAATATTATTAAAAAACTGCCAAATTTCACTGATGAACTCTTCGGGACAGCTTTGAGTTAATTCACACTGTTTTTTTTCCCCATTTGTGAATGACATTGATATGTATTTTAAATTGAGTGATGTCTGAGTTTTCATGTCAGCCTTTCAGTTTTTAACTTGATTTTCAAAGGAATTTAAACTCAAGGGAATAAACCTTACAAAATATACAGGTCTTATCTTATAAACATGAATTTTTGGATTTGTTAAAACAAAAATAGAATAGGCACAACAACCTAATGGTTAGGCAGATTAGGTAGCTACCTGTAAATTATAGACAATGACCACTTTCCCCACTTTCTCTCCTGTTTTGTAAGTTCCCTGTTTATTAGGTGATTGTTGTAATTCAATGATTAGTGCATCAGTTTTCAAACTTTTGGTCTCGGGACCTTTTAATACTCTTAAAAATAACTGAGGACCCCCAGAGATTTTTTGTTTATGCAGAGTTATATTTATGGATATTTATTGTATTCAAAAATAAAATTGAAAAAGTGTTACATATTTATTTTAAAATAACCTGCTACATGTTAACATAAATATTTTTATGAAAAATAACTCTTTTCTAAAACAAAACAAAAATTACTGAGGAGTGGACATAATTTTACTTCTGCAAATCTCTTTATAGTTAGACTTAGTAGACAACAGCTGGCTCTCATATCTCCCTCAACAATATGCTGTGAAATCGTATGTCATATATGTCATGTATATTATGTCATGTAGCCTCTTATGAAATAATGAGAGTAAAAAAAAGGAAAATAATATATTATGATTGTTATAAAAATGGTGTGACTTTGTGGATCCCCTTTCGGGGTCCTCAAACCACATTTTGAAAACCAATGAATTAGAGCATTCTTTTAAAGCTTTTAATTCCCATTAAATGCAAACACTTCTGGCAGTAACAATACATCAGGAGTCTCAAACTAGCAGGTTAAATGTAGCTAGAAGGCATGTTTGGTTTTCCCAAAATATATTTTCTTAATTTTATATTTGGATTTCTAGGCAAGACCCAAACACTCCCATTTCCATAGGATAATACTTATTTTCTCTTAGACATTTAGTTATATTTCTTTCCTTGCACTTTGGACCACTCACATATTAGTAAGAATCATTTTTACCAGTTTCTTTGGTGCTTCGTGAGGGGAGTTGGGGGATGGATGTCATGGTGTAGGAAAATGGAGATGGAAGACCCTGAGCACAGAGGGACAGAAACATACAGAAAATTCTGGATAATCAGTACTAGACCTTTAATGCTGCCCAGCAATCATACTACATTTTCTTTGTCTAGTCATTCTCCCACTCTTTTAGGTGAGAAATTCATTCCTCTACTTTCTACTTCTAAATCCAACACCTCATCCTCATCCTCATCTCATTACCTTGTTTTGCTTCCTGTTTCACTGAGAAAATAGAAGCAGTCAGAAAAGAATTTCCATGAGTTTCTGTTGCCACACTTACCCTCCTGCCTGCATCTGTGTCTATACTTTGCATCTACTCTTACCATAAGCCATACTCCCTCCCTATTTCATTCTCTCGCCTACTCAAGATTCTTGCTCCAGCAGTTCTCCTCTCTGTCCCACATCATTAATTTTTCCCTCTCTATTAGATCATTCCTATTGACATACAAATATACTATTATTTCATCCATCTTAATAAAGATTCTTCTTGACTCTTCACTCTTTTACCTTTAGCTGTCATCTCATTTCTTTTCTTCCCTATCTGTGTAAATTTTGATTCCTTTACATTTGAGGGTTGTGAATCTATGCTAATTTGCTGAAACTAATTTTATTGGTTATGGCAGAAAAATTAGGATTCCTAGATTCAATAGCACATTGTCATGCCTGTTTCATAATTCCACATGAATCATTTCAAAATGAATCCAAATGTTAGACCATATTCTCTTCAATGGAAGGTAAATTAGAGTTTCTAAGGTGCTCGAAATGGATATAAATTTTTCTACATTCTGTGAGTAGACCCAGAATGGTTTTGAGAGTAAGAATGGCACCTGATTCATCTTGATCTAGATTACATTAGGTAATCTGGGTTTCAGGGCATTTTCCAAGGCTGTAGAAAGATTTTATCAACATGTAGGGAGTCAGACCAGGTCAAGAGTTAAGTGATAAATGTTTGATTTCTTCCGGTTGAGACAAGTCTGATTTCCCTTATTGTTGGAGATTGCCAGAGTAGATACTGTTAGACTCTAAACTTTGATCACTTAAAAATTAAGGGTTATTTTCTGTGACCATTCTGTCATGTGTCCTTAAAAGAAAATTGAAAAAGTTAAGTTCTGAACACCTTAAATTAAATTCCCCCATAATGTTAAATTTACTTTTTTCATTATATATTAATGACTTAATTTATAATTTTTAAAGTATCATAAAATGAAGACATAAAGCTTGTCTTTATTTTTTAAAGAGAATAGTATTTTCTAAATGACCTTTTCTGACTTGTTTATTAAAAACTGGAAATGGTCAAAATATTTACCAATTAGGAGGTATTTTCCATTTTTAAAAAACTAAGTTGCGTTTATGATGATTTCTTTAAGAAACTTAAAGTAGATTTTTGTTTTATAACTTCATTTGGCCTGTTTATTACAAAACTGTTATGGAATTTCACACATCTATTTCAGTACACAGCTTGTCATAGACTACTGCACTGTTTCTCATTTTAATAGGCCTCATTTATCCTATAAATAAACCTACATTTTCTTACCTGATCAAGTGAGCAAACAATAGGGGTCAGATGTGTCAAACACTTTAACAAAAAGCACATGTCTGGCCGTCAGGGTGAAGTAGAGTCATATCAAGATTGCTTGAAGTTATTAATGGCAGTAAAATTTATGCTTCCTCCTGTTTTCCCAATTAAATCAAGAAGCCTTTTTTCTTCGGATTCTTCTATCACCAGCTGGTTCCAATACTCTGTGTGTGAATATTGCCTGGGGTCTCTCCATTTCTAGGTGGTAAAAGCTGACCAAAGCACATTAGGTCAATGATGTGGACCTGTAGGCTAGAAAGCAGCCATTGTTAAGGGCTTTATTTTGGCCCTTATCGTTCGTACTACAAGTATGCATATTTTGTAGGGTGTATTATAAGTAAGTTGTTGTAGTATGCTCTGGATAAAAGAACACTACAGACAAGGTAATAAAATAATTGAAACATGTTGAAAATATTTTAAAAATAAACTACATGGCGAAATGTACAGTTGTACATACGAAAAGAGAGTGAAATATATCAAAAGTGCTGAATTTTAGAGTACTTATTTCATGAATACGTCTTAATGTGACAAGGCTATTAAGCTTAATGGTAGATTTACAATTTCAGTTTCTTATAGTTTTTAAATTAAATAATTTAGCACAGGAAACATTTATCCATGAACCACTGTATCACAAAACTATTGTTATGCTTGTTTTCATTTATCATTGTAACCTATACATTCTGACATTTCCCCCCCTGAACTCACAGTTAAAAAACCATTGGCTTTTATCTATTCATTTCAAATCTCTGTTAGATTTGACTGAACAGATCCATTCTAGAAGAGAAGACTATCCAGTAGAGTTTCAATCTTAAAAATTGGTCTCTCCAAATTCAAGTTTTAACTAAGGCTATCTATCTAGTTATGCTGGTTATGTATCTGCAGTATGTGCGCTAATAAGTTAAACATAAAATGATATGGAAACGTGTACAAAAGATCACCTAATGTACCTGCAGTATATGTTTAGTGTATTTCAGTATAGTCAATATATGTGTTCAATAATTGTTGCAATTATCTTGTAAGTGGTGGTTTTGCCTGTGGCATTTTCACTATAGTGATAGAGCTTTAAAGGCTCCAACTCTACAGTAAACTTAAAGGCAGTTGTGATTTTTGAAGTATGTTGTACTCACATAGACTTTCTAGGGGTAATTTATCACCTTAACGCTGCTCTATTCTAATATAGGGGTGCTTATATCCCCACTTCTCTTATCTTTTCATGGACCCTTTGTGACTTCGAAGGGAGTTTTCTACTTTGAACGAAGACATGGAGTGCAGAAGGGAATGAGAATCTGGCTAATAATGTGACCCATAATTTGTGTTCTCACTCTGCTTTTACAAAGTATTGGGCTGGGTCTACTGCAGCAGTGGAAATTTGGCTTTGAGTTCTGGTGTTCAGAACTCATATTTCTGCTTGACTGAACTGTGAATGGAAAATCCCAAGTATCTTACAAAATTAGTAGCTGAATGGTGTCTTTACTAATCACTTCAGAGATGGAAAAAACTGAAGACATTTTAAAATTCAAAACCCATCAGCATGTGTTTCCCCTTTAATTGGCAGAAAATCAATCGTGAGAGCAACCCAGAGAGCTGACTTTTTTTCTCCGTCAGTTGCTCCAGCTGAACTACAGCTGCAAATTTCTTTAAAAAGAAAAAAAAAAAAAAAATCTTGAACGAGTAAGTGCAATAATTCCCACAAAATCAGTTGCTGGAGTTAATGACCAGTTTGTTAAGGCATTAACTGCCCTCAGCTGGGAATGACCAGTTTTGAGGGGAATGGCTGCACAACTGCTAAGATAATTCAGTAACGCGTTCAAATAATGATCCAGCTAATTAACAGTGAATTTCTGTGGAAATCCTATCGAAGTACTTATGACCTCTGCATTTAATAGCCGGTGACTTCATCATGATTCATGTTTATTACCATAAATACCAAAGGAATCATAATGACTAGGCCATTTTATTTTCACCGTGGCCTTATTACTTGAACAGATCTGACTAAGCCACCTATAGTCATGAAGGACCTAGTGCTCAAAATATTCAGTCTTTTCACTGCTCTGCTCAAAATTCACAGAGCCTTTGGTGCTTTGCCAGCATAGCGACTGCTATTGGCAGACTGCTTTAACTTGGGATGCCACTAGGGAATAATTGATGTCTGTAAGTCTTAAAGGAGCCCTTTTGAAATGTCTGCCATTGGTATGATGTAGAGAAATCATAGTTGGTTTGCTGGAGTTTATGGTTCTTCATCATGAATTCTTATGGGAAAATCATAACTCCCAGCCCCAAATTCGTTTAGGATATGCAAGATTTTTTTTTTTGAGATTTATTTTTTAAGAACTCAGATATCTTTTCTTCCAATGAATGAAGAAGACTATTATTAGCTTATAATAAGGGATAAGCTTTAATTTTACTTGGACCATTTAATCTCTCTTAATTGCTGTTTATTGCTATGTGATCTTTAAATTAGTCTTTAAGTAATAATAAATGTTGGCTGCCAGAAAGCCTCTACTTTCTGTGTGCAGCTGTGTTTGAAGAGATGAATTTAGGTTATTTCCAGACATCTTCCCCCCTCCAGGTATTCACTTTTCTCCTACAATATTTTGTCCTTTTGCTGTAGCTGTCAGATATCTGCTAGATACAGTAAAGTTATAGGCTGTGTTTTTATCAAGCAATTAATCACTTGTATAATCATTTATGATTCAATGAATATGACACCTGTGGTTTATATACTATAATCTTCCTTCAAACATTGCAGTTCTTTAGAGGAGATTGGAAATATGTGATTTGAAACCATAAGATATGAATTAGAATCATCAAGGTAACATATGGGTAACAACCATTTATAAAATATTTCCATCTTTTTTTCTGAATAAAAAACCAAGTGTCATCTTGTATCTTTTTTCATTCCCTAAATAAATACAAAATGAGAAGAAAATCAATTTTATAGATATTTGTAAATCAATTGATTGAATTCTAGGGAACCTTTACCCAGGTAAAATCTAGAGGACATATCAGCAACTTGGGTTATATAGACCTCTGAGTACAATATTGTAGTCCCTTATATCTGTCATCACCTCCTTTCACACTTTCCTCAAGGGAAAAAAAATATCTCTGGTCATATTCCAGTTTCTTTTGTTTGGTTGTGCTCAGCTCAAACAAATGGGGAAACACCTGTACGTTTTATTTGCCTGGGACATGAAACTTAAAGGTAAATGAAGTAATATAGCTAATAGTGAGGTTTGTCTTCTGTGTTCTCAGACTTCTCTCTCTGTGTCCTTTCATCTCTTTGTACCCCGTCGCCTCCACAGCTATTCCCCACTCTAGGAGTGAAATTAAGTTCTGTTACAGACAAGGAAGCATGAAAGAAGGAAGAGAGGGTCACAGTGTGTTTGTGGTGGTGGTGGAGGAATACATACTGATGACAATAATCTGTCCTTTGATTATTTTCTTTTCCCAATTTTTGTTCTGATTAAGGGATTTATAACCCTATGAGACTGATGAAGGGTCCTTATCAGATACTGGTCACTGAGTGGAGCCTTGAGGGATGAGGTGACTCTCCTAAGCCCGTACTTTGTGTATAGCAGAGCTTTATATGAAAGTGACTAGGGACAAGTGGCTCAACCACAGGCTCAGAATATACCTGTGAACCCTGTCTAGCTCATCTCAGAGGAATCTTGGCTGCCTCTTAAACCTACATTACCTCTAACTATGGTCAAATCTTGAGGATAGAAAACCACAAAGACAACATATATATTAGGGGAATGTGAAAATAGTGTTCTCTTGGTAAAACAGAAAAGTGTTATTATCAACATAATAACACTAAGAAATGACATTTATTGATTCAGTTTATTGTGTGTCAGACTCAGTACTAATTGTTTTACCAGGATTCTTTCACCTAATCTTCACATAACAACTCTTTGAGATAGGTACAGTTGTTATTCCAGTTTCACAGAT
Organism: Eschrichtius robustus; assembly: GCF_028021215.1. Lineage (NCBI taxonomy): Eukaryota > Metazoa > Chordata > Mammalia > Artiodactyla > Eschrichtiidae > Eschrichtius > Eschrichtius robustus. Next base: position 127,776,655 of record NC_090826.1, on the reverse strand, counting down.
GAAACTGAAGCACAGAGAATTTAAATAACACTCAAAAGGCCATTTATGCTAGTAAGTGGCAGAGCCACAAATTGAACCCAAGCAGTCTGCCTCCAGAGCCTGAGATTTGAACCACAGCATTTTACTGCCTCTGTTTACCACTCTACTCAACTTTTAAGCTTCTAGCACCTTGTTTTTCTCATAAAATCAAACACTGCTTGATAGCAGTTCTTGTCCAATTCAGTGAGAGTGAGTTTCAGAACTGCTATAGATCTAGTCCCCCAAACTGCTTGGGGTATAATGCAGTTTGTCCCTGTCAAGATCTTTCATCCATTGGAACCTATTGCATCTGGGCACAGGTACTCTGATAAATAACTGTTTTTCTTCATTTCATCTCCTCTCTTCTCCTCTTCTACCATCGTCTCACCTCTTTCTCCATAGAGTCCCTTCTTAACTGCATTTCTTTCCGGTACTGTGCCACTAAGGAATGATGATAATAATTTATGTTTATTTGGCATTATTTCACCCTTCCTGCTGCTTCCTGGAAGGCTTAGTAGAGAGTACATGCACACAGGCTTTGTAGTCCGACCTAGGTTTGAATCTCAGATTCACGAGCTGTGTTTCCTTTTGAAGGATTCATAACCTTAATGAATGTCATTGCCTCACATCCAGATCAAAGATAATACCTACCTCTTCAGTTGTTATAAGAGTTAAATGAGAAAATACATGCTTAACATACAAGAGGAACTATCAGTTTGCTTAACTCTTTCTCTCTTCCCTTCTCTCAAAGAATTGTAGTTATAGAAAGACTGGCTATCCACGAATCTTTTGGGATAGCCTTATAATCCTTGAGCTTCTGTTTTCTTCAGTCCTTTAGTTTTAGCACATTTTTGGGGCATGATAATCATTTTAGGTAAAGATTATGGGAAATTGAGCATATGTTCAGAGACTTTTTTTAAATCAAGCTTTATTTTCTAGAGCAATTTAAGGTTCATAGCAAAATTGAGCAGAAAGGACATTAATTTCCCATATACTTCCTGCCTGTCCCCCCAGCCTCCCACCTTTTTTAAAATTAATTTTTATTGGAGTTTAGTTGCTTTACATAGGTTTTTAAATAGAAGATCACAGATAAAGAAGAATTAGGAAGGTACTGGAGAACTGCAAGGATCTTTCACCTTTGGCCATGAGTATGGGGAGAGAAGGAGAAAGAGAAAGCACACAAGAGCAGAATTAGAACTGGCAGTAGAATGACTCATCCTACTTTTTGAAACTAGATATTTAGTTTTGCTGTAGAAAAAGAAAGTAATATAAATTATTGTTGAATCTGAGATGTTTCTTGCATATGTTATTCATCTACTTTTTAAAAATTATTGTAATTTTAGGACTTTTCTCTAGACTTTCTATTCTATCACATATCCTTTATCCTGAGTTATCCTTTGGAAGTGATATAGATATATAATCATATATATATGTGTATGTAATTTGCTCTAGAAGGACCTTCCTTGTTATTCTCTTTATGGGGTACAGATCTCTTAAAGGTGAATCTTTCTTTCCTCTCACCTTACATGAATTGATGTACTACTTTAGAACATTGCATTTTAGAATCCTTTCATCGATAACCAGCAGTAGACAGACAATCCTCAAACATAGAATAGTGTCTTTTTTCATTCTTAGTTCCACACTGAATATTAATGTCTGATTACTTACTTTGATGTTAAACAATCTTTTATATTGGATATTGATTTCTCTGTTTCTTCTACCATTTATTTAGTAAGTTGTGTGACTTGGAATCCTACTTTTCAGTGAATCCATTACATAGAGAAAATATTTTCAAATAATATTTTGAAAAAATTAAGTAGGACTAGAACCTACCCACAGCTGAACAACATATAGAAAGAAACTGTAATAGCAGGGAAAGAGAGACTGTGCCTTCAGAATATGAGTTTGCTGTAGGAACTTACTTGAAAAGATTTTAAAATACCTCAGTCCCTGGAGAAAAACTAAATACTGTGAAGTATAATCTGACCAAACCCCTAAGGGACACTTTCCTCTCTGGAGAATAAAGTTGGAATTTTTCATTTTTAATCTACGTATCATGCAAACCTATGCAAAGATTTGTTTTTCCTATGGCAAGTGTGTTTTATACTAGAATAAGTATAAATGAATGCCTTCAGTGGTGTAAAAATGTGATTTATTAAAATCTATGAGTCTTTTCTATTTAGATTGCTCTGATCCCAAGAGCAAAATACTGGGGTTGGGAACACCCAGTTAGTATCTACTTTTCTCTTTTTTGGAGTAATTTCACAGTTTTTGCATTACGTTTTCCTCCAGATGTAGTTCCTGCATATGTTGTATTCCAAGTGGTTAAGTTAGTGAATTCATAGATTTTTAGTTAAGATGAAAACGTTTACTAGTATGTATTCATCTGATGAACATATGCTAGATTTTATTGTTTTTGTTTTATGCCAAGAATTCATTTTTACATTGATAGAAAGCCATAGGAAATAGGCTTTAGCCAAACAATTTAAAAAGATGCAAAAGTCTTGATTTTTAAAAATTCTGTTTTTAAAATGTGTTTTATTCTATCATATGTCAGTGTATTTCAGTCTTTTATACCTGATAATAATATCTTACTTGAAAGACCGTTTTACCTTATGATATAAAAATGTTTGAGAGATACTGTAATATACCTCTGGTGTATATAACTTCACCTCTGGTGAAAATTCTGGAGTCAGAGAAACCTGTGTTTAGAGCCCTGCTCACCCACTTACAAGGCTGTGTAGGAAGTATTTATTTTTCTCCAAGTGTTAAGTTCCTCATCTGAAACATAAGGATGATAAAATTTATTTGACAGATTATTTTAAAGACTCACATTGTTCTTCCTTACCATATGATATATTTTTTATTTAACATGTAAGCTCCAGGAAAGCAAGAGGCTAGAGAGAGGGTCACTATATGTTTTTAAAAAACACCTGGAAACTTAAAACACTTTTGTGTCAAATCTGAAAATCTTGTAGAACTAGTAATTTCTGTCTTTGACTAAATGTGCTTATTTTTTCAGTTTTAGCCTCTGATTTTTTAAACATAACATTGTTTTTTTTTCCAGCTTTATTGAGATCTAACTGACATATAACAGTATGTAAGTTTAAGGTGATGACTCGATATATGTATATATTGCAAAATATATAAGGTTAGATATAAGGGTAGTTAACTATAAAAGTTACCACTTTAAGATTAGTTACCACATCCATCACCTCACATAATTACTTTTTTTCTGGTTGTAAGAACTTTTAAGATTTACTCTCTTAGCAACTTTCAGATGTACTATACAGTATGTTAACTATAGTCACCAGGCTTTTTAGATATTAAAAATAGAATCAATCAGCAGGTATTTATTGAGAAACTTCCATATGCTATACTAAGCCTATAAGAATACCAAGGTATGTCCCCTAAGAATTTCTCACCACCTCATAAAAGAGATAACCTAATATCTAAAAAATTTAATAAGAATATAAAATAGTATTTTTAAAAAACACGAAGTATTTTAGTAATTTTATACTATGGTAGACACAAGAATAAAGGTGCTGAATTTATCCTCCATGTCACAGTATATTTAAAATTTTCTTGATATGTTATTTATCAACTAAATTTATGTATATCCTTGATTTTGTTTTAAAACTCCAAATATCTCCAAGGATTTCTCATAGCCCAAATTTTTTAAAAATAATATTGTTTTTTGGATAAAACTTTTTAGCTAAACTTTGCTAGCTCAAGTTTTGTCACTGACTTTGAGATCATAAGTAGATCCTTAAAATATGGTCTGTCTGAAAGCATGTAGAAGGACTACATGACATATTAAAGTCCCATTTTATTTTTCAAATCTATGATATATCATTCACTTTTCTTTTTTCAGTTTCAAGGTGTACGAAACTAGAATAATCTTACCTCAGAAGTTCTGAGTCAATCCTTAGACTATGCTTATTATCTCTACCCTTTAGCATTTTATAGTCATGTATTTTTTTTCCATCTTTATTGGAGTATAATTGCTTTACAATGTTGTGTTAGTTTCTGCTGTACAACAAAGTGAATCAGCTATATGTATACATATACCCCCATATCCCCTCCCTCGTGAACCTCCCTCCCACCCTCCCTATCCCACCGCTCTAGGTCATCACAAAGCACCGAGCTGATCTCCTTGTGCTATGCAGCTGCTTCCCACTAGCTATCTATTTTACATTTGGTAGTGTATATACGTCAGTGCTACTCTCTCACTTCGCCCCAGCTTCCCCGTCCTGCCCCTGTGTCCTCAAGTCTGTTCTCTATGTCTGCATCTTTATTCCTGCCCTGCCACTAGATTCATCAGTACCGTTTTTTTAGATTCCATATATGTGCTTTAGCATACGGTATTTGTTTTTCTCTTTGTGACTTACTTCACCCTGTATGACAGACTCTAGGTCCATCCACCTCATTACAAATAACTCAATTTCGTTCCTTTTTATAGCTGAGTAATATTCCATTGTATATATGTGCCACATCTTCTTTATCCATTCATCTGTCGATGGACACTTAGGTTGCTTCCACGTCCTGGCTACTGTAAATAGTGCTGCAGTGAACATTGTGGTACATGTATCTTCTTGAATGATGGTTTTCTCAGGGTATATGTCCAGTAGTGAGATTGCTGGGTCATATGGTAGTTCTACTTTTAGTTTTTTAAGGAATCTCCATACTGTTTTCCATAGTGGTTGTATCAATTTACATTCCCACCAACAGTGCAAGAGGGTTCTCTTTTCTCCCCACCCTCTCCAGCATTTATTGTTTGTAGATTTTTTTGATGATGGCCAGGCCATTCTGACTGCTGTGAGGTGATACCTCATTGTGGTTTTGATTTGCATTTCTCTAATGATTAGTGATGTTGAGCATCTTTTCATGTGTTTTTTGGCAATCTGTATGTCTTCTTTTGGACATGTATTTTTTTTTTATTGTAACAAATACTATTCTACTTTGTTTATTATTTGTTATTTTTCCAGTTTCTGATTCATAAAAATTAAATATACTTTTTGTTTACTATTTCTTATACATTATCACTGTCAATGAAGTGTGTTTATCATATATTTTGATGAAACAGTAAGGATGGAGGGGCCAGTGGCCAAATCTACTTTTTAGTGGGCTACTGGGAACAATTAATTCTTAGGTTTGTGGTTAATTTTTTTCAAAAGTATACCTTGTAAAATACACATAATCTCTTGGAACTTAGTGATATTTCATAGATAGTGTGCTCCAAACTTTGGAATTGAAATAGGGAGCTCAAAATATTTTCTAAATTAGGGTTATATAATGATTTTTTTTGATTCAGTAGCTTAAAAGTTTTAATGCATTAAGTTAAGTGTGTTATACAAAAAAAATTAATTTCTTTGTGGTCATTCCATGCCATGCATGGCATAATATAAAATCTCACCATATCCATGATTTCTTATTTGCAGGCAATGAAAACTACAAACAAATAGCAATGTGTGTTCTTTACCACATAAGCATGGATGACCGCTTTAAATCAATGTTTGCATACACTGACTGTATACCACAAGTAAGTGCTTTAAGTGTTTTTTTTAAAAGGCATTCAAAAAATATGTTTTTTGCTTTCTTCCCTTGATTTGCCAGATAGGTTTTTTCTTTAAAATTCCCCTCTTAAAAATAATATAAACTTGTTATATACAATCTGGAAAGTACAGAACATTATAAAAATGAAAGTAACTTTCTGTTATCCCAAACCCAGAGATAACCATTTAAAATTTTGGTACATTTTCTTCTACATGGTTAAAAAAAATACTGTATTGAGATTATATGCCATATGTAATTTTATATTGCTTTTTTAACTTAATATATCGTTAAGTACCCTCCCATGTCACTGAACATTCTTCAAAAATTATTCATAATAGTTGTATACTATTTTATTGCATAAGTGTACCATAATTTAAATATTGTTAAATTGTATATTTAGGTTTTTTTCCAGTTTATCACATAAAAACTGATGTAAGTAAACGTATGTAAACAAATGAAATAATGTGGAATAAATATCATAGTATGTAAAAGCTTAACCACATCTCAATTTTTTCTTTAGTTTAAATTCCTAAAAGTAGAATTACTAGGTCAAAAGGTATTTTGTGTATTTGACACAATATGGGCAAATTACCTTCTAAGAAGATGTGAGTTGATTTTTTTCCAACTGTCACTTCACTTTTAACAGCACTGAATACTATCATTTCTCTAAAAATGGAGTGTCTCTATTTCTTTTTATTTGCATTTTATTTGCATTTCTGTGAATATTGGTGAGGTTGAACATTTTTCACATGCTTATTGTTGATATTATGTTATAAATCATTCATGTCCCTTGATAATTTTTCCATTGGCATGTCAATATTTTAGGATTAATAAATAATATCTCTATATATAATAACTATTTTAACTCCTTGTCATATTACAGACGTTTCCCAACTTTGTCATTTGCCCTTTAATTTTGTTTGTGGTTGACGGTTTTAAATGCTTTGCGTTCTCTGATGGGAAAATGCTTCATCAAAATACTTTTATTTTTATAGCACTGCTCTCAAGAAAGATTTTTGCTATAACTCAGTTGCTTGATATATTTCATATGTTAGGTTTATTTGTCTTGAAGGAGTTTAGTGATTTTTTTTTTCATAGACTATAATGGTGGAGATTCTATACATGTGTAATTTTACTCTTAGGGAATTTACATTCATGGAATCACTATTGTGCCATTAATCTTCATTAAACTGAGCTCTACTAATTTGAATACTATTTGATGATTGGAACACTAGTTAGGCTGATTTTTAATATTATTTTTATAGTATGGCTTTCTAAAATAGAAAAAGCAAAATCGCAGGATGTATAATATACAATAAAAATAACACTTTTAAAAGACACTTCAGAAGAATATGTATAGTAAGTCATACTTATTAAAGTAATCCTCTTAAGACTCCTACTACATAATTCCTTATTAGCCTAATATAAGTTATTAAATGTATATTATTTGGCAAATAATTATTATGTAGTAAAAAACAGGCCATAGTTTTTATTAATTTTTATTAATCCTTCTATTCATCCCAAATTAATAAAACGGTTCTAAAAATTGAATTTGCTATTCCAGAATTTTAATACTTTATCTACATGCAATTAAAAAACTGATAAACTCTCAAGGATAATTTCTTAGGCTTTTATACCAGGGGATAAACTAATTATGCTTGTTTACAGAAAGTAGACATCCTTCAAATATGAAGCATATTTTATCTAACAAGGCAAGGCTTCTTATAGAGATAACACATGTCAGACTACAGCCGATACAAAGTGTAATCAAACTCTTTGTCAAACAAGTTTTCAATAAAAAAGTAGCCATGTCAAAGGGGGATTACAGGTGATTTACTACAGTCTCACTTCATATGTTCCAAGGGGTTTTGCTTCACAGTTTCAAAGGGTGTTCCTTTTCCAATCCCATTTAATGTCAGAACTTCATTGACTACAGGATATGAATTGGAAAGCAATGATAAAAGAATGATATTTTTGTCTAGATTGACTGTTTTTATCTAGATTAGATTTTAAAGAAAATAACATTAAATAAAAGAGAAATAAATGTAAACTAAAAAGAGATTGAAAACTTTTTTTGTTAAATATTTAATTTGGAGTTACCCTTCCCTCTATACCCTAGAATTTACAATCTCAAACATAAAATGTGAAACTTTATTTTCAATAAATAATCAGAAATAAAAGCCTGTTTACGTTACTTTTGAAACATTATTATTATTGCAGTTGAAGACTTTGTAGAAAATTCTCCCATACCTTTTCAAGGACAACATTCATGCTTGTTTCCTTGCCAGATAATTTTCTAACGTGAAACATTTCTGCAGTGGGGTTTTCAGAACATTTGTGGTCTGTATTTCATGAACAGAATCTTGCAAAATTCATTCAGTGGTCAGTGTTTTGGGGTTTTAGTTTATTATATTTTGTTTTTAAAGCTCAACCCTGGTAAGAATAGTGAGGGTATGTTATCAAATTATGTTGTAAACATCCTGAAACTTTTTAGTATGAGGCCATATTTTGAGAAACCAAATGGTACTCTAGAATAGTATGTTTGTTTCTAAAGTGCTATCCAGCCTATAACTTGTACTTTATAAGGCTCAACTTTGACATATTTGGGGAAAAGTTGACATGGTTTGATTGCCACCCAGTACCAATTGTAAAAGTACATTGTAAAATAAAAGAATCATGGAAAGCAAATTTGGGATTAAATTGAAATTCCCAAGCTTCCTTCAGGAATTAAAACGATACTCAGAAGTATTGACTCCTTGAAGTAATGTTTATAATACTAACAAAGCTTTGAACTCATTTGTGGTAGCAACTGATTAACCTACTTATTAAATAAAACCATATCTGAAGTTTGGAATATATTAGAGTTAATGTAATACTCTGTTCACTTTGAAATTATGCACATTAATTTTTGTTTAGTAAATATTGTCAAGTATTACAAATGAATTTTTCAAATGAGCAGCCTAAAATAACTTTGAAAGTAAGAAAGCAGTGGTTCAATTGTCATTCATATTCATTTCAGTGATCAAAAAAGATGTGGGATATGGTCATATTCTTTAATTCCATTAGATACATATGTAAAGGAACTTTATAAACTGTGAAACACTGTACAAAAATAAGGTGCCATTAGTAAATGCTTCTCATTATTTTGGAACCACTCAGAGTCCAATTTAAATACTCCCTTTCTTATATGTGTTATATAGGCTAAACCTATACTTTCTAAAATTTCTTCATCAGAATTTTATTAGTCCAAATAAACAATGTGTTAACATTGGGCTCATGGAATAGCATTTCATAAATTAGATTAACCTTAAGAGGTTGTATCTAGTGCATGATCATGGTCTTTTGGGGGAAAAATGATTACTGATTTCTCATTCTTAAAGAGCTGGGCTTTGGTGGAAATAGATTGTGAGTTGCTCTAACATAAGCCTATAATTAGAGCTCACTTTTGTAAATTATTTAATATGCAGAGTAGATGTTATAAAGTCAACATGCCTCATAGTCTCTCCCAATATTATGTTGCTTTGCTTCTTTTGTACTTTATTGCCTCTAATTATCCAATATATTCTCATTTTTTCCCTCTATTATGCCACTATTTTGTAAAACTTGGGGGTCAAGGCAAGTCTTTCTTTATGTATGATCTTAATGGTCTCAGTGGGTGAATTGTTCCAGGTAAGCATACTTGGGGATACCAGGAGTTAATGGTTGTATTCTAATAATAGTTAAGAGTACACATTAACAGTTCATTGTTATTTAGACCTCTAAGATGCATGTTTTGTTTAAATAGGTGCAAATGCCATCCAGATGCTTATAAAAGTATTTATTGGTAATAGAATGGCCAAAGTACATGTTTAGGTAATGATGTCATGGTGTTATTTAACATTTTACCTAGAACAGTGCGCAAGAATCTTCATAGTAATCCACACGTTTTCTACCACAGTTGTCCTATTTGGCCCCTCTTTGATCTACACGCTTCTTTTGAGCTGAATGCTGGTAAACGTCCTTTCTGACAGCCCCCTTTGCTCCTGCCTGCCATTATCTGCTGAAGTTCAGAAACCAGAGCATCACTTCAAACAGCAGAGTTAGGGAGTAGCCAGTCAGAAGAGATTCCTGAGGCATGCAAAGTTCTGCCATAATCATTCAAAGATGTTTGGGTAGGGGGGTGGGGGTGGCAGAGGTGTATGTGAATACAGAGAGCTGTAGGGGTTGGCCTCTGGTCACTGGTAAATAAGTGAAGTCAGGTGCCAGAGAGTCTAGACACAGTGATTTCAGTCCTGGGTCTTTGGTATCTGATACTCAATATGGGACTTGTCTGATTGAACACTATTGCCTCTTCATTGCACAGGCTGAAGCCTTTTAGTGCCTTCCTGTTAAATTAGTAAAAGATGACAATGGACATAGTTAAAACAGAACAAATCTAGTTTTAGTATTTCCTAGTTGTCAGCAATTACACTTACATCTGAAGTGCTATGGGTAGCAGTCAAAGACAGTGTTGCACGTAGAGCTTGAACTAAACTATTATTTTAAAATGTGAACACTTTAAAATTGAAATGTTTCTCTTTCTTATTATGAAAAACTAATTCTATATCATGATGTATTTCATTCACCCTTAGTCCTGATTTCTCTTGATTTGGGGATGTAGGTGTTGGATAAGGTTTTAAACCATGCATTATTTTTTAAAAAGCTAGCTCCTGAATATTTCACCACAGGACTTAACGTGGAAATTACAAAAACAAGGCAAAACAAAAACCCTCAGCTTCTAACAAATCACCCTGTAACACCGTTCTTAAGGGCAAATTTCATACTACAAGGTTAATTTCAAGTAAACAGCGACAGATATTTTGCCTTGCTAAACATTGCATTGATGTAACAAACAGACTTGTTATTTTTAAAAAGCTTCTTGTATTAGGAGACGTTTGGAAGAAATCTATAGTGGGTTTTTAATTAGAGTATGAGAAACATACTGTATATATTTACATTTTTAGAGGATTGTCACCTACATTTTTATTAATTTGTAATTTAGTTGGCAGTTAATAGGTAGCAAAATCTGTTAAAAGTATATCCAATAAATTAAGATTATTTTATCTTTGCCATAGAATTTTTTTGTTCTGCAACATTATTAAGTGTTAGTGATTAAAGATTCCACTAGCAGCAACATTTGTGTTAAAGAAGTGCTCTCTGGGAAAAGGCATGATACATGCCAACCATTCACCAGCTATAGTGTTTTTGTAGTTCTCAGCAAATAGTGAATTTTATATATATACATATAGTTTTGTTAGAATTATATCTAAGTATTTTTGGGAGCAATTGTAAGTGGATTTGCTTTTTAAATTTTGGTTTCCAGGTGTTCATTGCTAGCATACAGAAATAAGATTAATTTTTGTGTGTTCACCATGTATCCTTTTTGAAACTTAGAAGTTATTTGGAACTAACATAGAGAATAACCAAAACAAGATTTAACAAAATAGGGTCTAACCAGTCAACAAAGGCATGTTGATCTAAAAAGGTATCCGCTGAGATAAAACATAAGAAATTTTTAGGTTATAAATTTAGGATTGACTTCCATATGTTGTTAGCAATTTGACTAAGAGAAAAATATATTTATATAATATGCACTAAGTTAATATGCTATTTACCAATAATAGTAGACAAGCTTCTTAAAAGTATAGCTTAAGGTTTGTTCATTTCTCCTTTATTACATAGCAACTATCTCTCATCATGACAAATCTAGATTACTGCTAAATGGAGTAAGTGGCCTGCCTTTTTCTTCCTACTCTTCTGTCTGCTGCTTCTCAGATCCATCTTCCCTTTCTCTCTCTCTTTTTTTTAAATAAATTTATTGATTAATTGATTGATTTTTGGCTGGGTTGGGTCTTTGTTGCTGCACACGGGCTTTCTCTAGTTGCAGCAAGCGGGGACTACTCTTTGTTGCAGTGTGTGGGCTTCTCATTGCAGTGGCTTCTCTTGTTGCGGAACAGGGGTTCTAGGCACGTGGGCTTCCGTAGTTGTGGCGTGCGGGCTCAGTAGTTGTGGCTTGTGGGCTCTAGAGCACAGGCTCAGTAGTTGTGGTGCACGGGCTTAGTTGCTCCATGGCATGTGGGATCTTCCCGGACCAGGGCTCGAACCCGTGTCCCCTGCATTGGCAGATGGATTCTTAACCACTGCGCCACCAGGGAAGTCCCTTCCCTTTCTCTTATCATTAAGTAGAGTTCGTTTCTTATTTTATACACACTCCCAAATGATTGGGTCCAGCTTTACAGGTTCGGTTATCAACCATAAATGACAATTCCTAAAATTATACCTTCAGTCCAAACATGTCTTCTAAACTTGTGTTTATAACTTTTACTGACTATCTGCACCAGACTGTCACATAGGCAGCTTAAATTCAGCATGTCCAAAACCAAAATTACTGTTTTCCCTTTAAAGTTTTTTCCTACTTTGGTTTCTGTCTTTTGGTAAATGTTAGCACCACCATCCATGTTGTTGTTTAGGGCAGAAACCTGTGAGTCATCTTTGACCCTTCCTCTCCCTTAACCCCAACATCTAGTCAGTTATTAAATCCCAGTTTGATTCTCTTTCCTAAATATATCTCTGAGCCATCCTTTTTATCTCTATCCCCACTGCTCTACCTAGTCCAGGCAACCATCATCATACCTCGACTTTTCCACTAGCCCCTTAGATGGTTTTGCCACATTTTCTTACCCTGTTTCAATCTATTTTCTACATTGACCAGATCTTTTCGAAACGTAAATCTTATCCTTACACTTTCCTTATTTGGAAGCCTTTAATGTCTTCCCATTTACCTTAGGATGAAGCCCAAAATCCTTAACGTGTACTTCAGAATCCTGCGTGATCTGGCTTTCACCTTATCTCTTAACAGTATTTCCCTCACTCCAACCATGCTTGGCCTTCTCTTAATTCTTCAGAAGAATGACTTTTTTTCCTGCCTTGTAACCTTTGCACAAGCTATTTTCATTGCTCAGAATGGTCTACTTCCACACAACATTTTAAATTCCTTAAATGAAAAGGCTTTATCTAATATACCTCTTATATTCTCCAGTGTACTTGGAAGTTCATATTGAATGCTGAGCATCTAATAGTTCATTGAGCATTCCGTTATTCAACAGTAAAAGCCTACCACTTCTATGTTGAAAATGTAATTGTATTATATTATTTCCAACATACAATCTAAGGTAACACACTGTGATAAAATAGTGCCTGTGGTTTTTTGTGTGTTTGGGGGTTTTTTGAGTAAAATATGTTTTGTGCTTCTTGCTAGTTAATGAAGATGCTCTTTGAATGTTCGGATGAACGAATTGACTTGGAACTCATTTCTTTCTGCATTAATCTAGCTGCTAACAAAAGGAACGTACAGCTTATCTGTGAAGGTTAGTGCCTTTGAGCTTCATAGATAACCTCTATCATATGCTATTGGCATATGATGGAAAATAGATAATAAGGAATTAAGAAATATAGTAAATATGTAAATCCTATTTTTAAATAGTTTTAAAAATTATAGCTATAATCCTTAAATGTCAGACTCAGAATATTCTTACATCATGAGTAGAAACGCTTACCCTTTAGTAACATTTTATAAACCATTTGGTCAGTTACCCTTAATTGAAATTTGATTTTTAAAAATATTTTCTAGATGAAATAAAACTTTTTATTTGCAAAGCAATCTGTTACAGTGTAAGATGTTGCAATACAAATGTATTAGCTATTTGTTTCTATAGTACCTTCATAAAATGATTCATCATACATTATGATATTTCAGAGTTTGCTCAATAGTTTTTTCATATTTGAGAAGTATACATGTTCATTATAAAAAGTACAAATGAGCAAACAGGAAAAAATTAAAAATTTTACTCCCACTATCCAGAGATAATCATAGGTAAAACTTTGGTACAATGCTTCTGTGTATTTTTAAATTAAAATGGGATTCTCTCTATATATGGTGACATATTTTTTGAAGTTAATATCTGAATATCATTCCATATGATTAAATACTTTAATAAAACATAATTGCCAGTAGCTGCAAAATAATCCATTAGAGGATTTTCCATAGTTTAATCTGCTAGTTTGTTGCCACTTCTTTTCTGTTACAAGCAATGCTACAGTAATTTTCCTTTCTCTGAATCTTTCATGTTTCCATTTTTATATTCTTAGGATGAATTCCTAGAAGTACAATTTTTATGGGTCAAAAAGTATTTACATTTTAAAACTTTGTGGTACATATTTCATATACATACTGTGCTTCCATTTATGTGAAATTCTAGAAGAGGCAAAACTAATCTGTGTTTAAAAATAAAAAATAAGAAAAAGGGGAAGAGGAGGAAGAGGAAAAGGAGGAGAAAAGAAAAGTAATTGTATTGGGGGACTAAGATTGACTAAGCACAAGGGAACTTTCTGCATTGAATGGAAATATTCTGTATCTTGATATGGGTACGAATTACACAGGGGCATACATTTATTAAAATTAATTGTACACTTAATATTTACGTATTTTCTGTGTGTAAATTGGGGTTTTTTGAGAACCGAAAATTTTAAAAATCATTAAATTTAAATGAACCTTTATTGGGGGAGTTTTTCTGTTTTTATTATCAGGAAATGGGCTGAAGATGCTCATGAAGAGGGCTCTGAAGTTCAAGGATCCATTGCTGATGAAAATGATTAGGAACATTTCCCAGCATGATGGACCAACTAAAAATTTATTTATTGTAAGTGTAGTTTTTGGCTTTCTGTGTATTAAAATAGCCTGAGAATTAAAGCTTTAAAGTGCTGTGTCTGGAAATATAACTCTTCCTTAGCTCTTGTCAAATATTAATTCATGACCCAAGTTGGTTTTTCTTCAACTTCCTTGTAAGTTTAGCTCCTAGAAATCTCAACCTAAGTTTTAATGTTGTTTTTGTTTTACGATCCCTATCCCTAACCTTTTCATCCTCACTCCAGTTTGCTTGCCTTAAACCAGTTCACCATAGTCTCCCTTAGCAATTTAGCTCAAGGTTATTAAAATAAGAGAATCACATTTGATACTTTTTCTTCCTATGGGTTAAATTATTAGATTAGTTCTTCTGCAGAAATCATATTTTAAATTTGTATTAAAATTCTATTTTATTCAGGATTATGTTGGGGACCTTGCAGCTCAAATCTCTAATGATGAAGAGGAGGAGTTTGTGATTGAATGTTTAGGAACTCTTGCAAATTTGACCATTCCAGACTTAGACTGGGAATTGGTTCTTAAGGAGTATAAGCTGGTTCCGTACCTCAAGGATAAACTCAAACCAGGTCTGTGCTAAATATTTCACTTCTGCGTAATCATTAAGTTATTTCTTTCTGTTGTGGATAAGGCTGCTAGAACAGTATTTTGTGACCATTATTGTACTATGTAACACATTTTCTTCCCACACCTCTAGTTCTAGCCCTAGTTCTAGTTTCTTTCTCTCAGAAAGGCAGTCACTAGTTCTCCTCGTATATGTATGTACTCTCTTCCCTAACAGTATGTTTTTTTAATATTAGTTTCCCTTTCCTATCCTGTCTTCTTATTTTTTTATCCTGCCTTTTTAAAATTACTAAATACCATCCCGCTCTACACGAGTTCACATGCACATACTAAGTTCTTTGAGGCATTCAAATGACTCTTCTATTTTCTGTGTTTACATTGTCATTCATTTGTATTTGCAAAGACTTATCTCCACCTCTCTACTGCCCCACCACCACAAACTGTCATCATGGAATGGAATTCCGCGAACATGGAATTTTGGAAAAAGGACACATTTATAAGCGTGTTAATGATTCATAAGAACTGATTTAATAGCTTTTAGTATCTTTTCTGTGAATTAGAATTTTGGCAATATAAAAGGATTTGTATCAGGACATTTCAATGAAAACTTTCTGTGATTTGACTTTACTAGGTGCTGCAGAAGATGACCTTGTTTTAGAAGTGGTTATAATGATTGGAACTGTGTCTATGGATGACTCTTGTGCTGCATTGCTAGCCAAATCTGGGATAATCCCTGCACTCATTGAGTTGCTAAATGGTAAATTATAATTTATCTTAATTTATTTTTATGCTAATATATAAACAAGTTATGAGTTTAGATTTTTAAATGTGGAATCTGCAATCATGAAATATTATTTATCTTGTTGCGTTACTCATCTTACAGCAACTTAAATTATATAGTTAGGAAAATGAATTAAATATACTTTTACTGGGATTAGATAGCATAGTATCAAATAGCTTTAGGTTGCAAAGTTAAGAATGTTGCTATAAAGTGATTCAGGACCAATTTCACAGACACTACCCTCCTCTTATCAGCCTTGAACAACTAATATTCTACCATTTCTTCTTTATGTTGAGCTTTGTTTTGGTTGAATTGGATCTTCTATCTTGCACAAACCCTTTTTTTTAATATCTTGATTTCTAATCAGAAAAGTTTATTTGGAAGCTAATTCTAATCACCATATTCCCTCCTAGATCCATATATATAGTATTGTCCTCTAAACTTTCTGCAGTGAAGAAAATGTTCTCTATCTGCACTGTCCAGCACATGTGGCTATTGAATACTTGAAATGTGGCTGTTGGGACTGAGAACCTGGAGTTTAAATTAAATTTAATTAAAATTAACTAACCACATTGGCTATGGTTACAATACTGGATAGCGGAGGCCTAGATAGTCTTCCCCTTACCTTTGTTTTGCTCTTAAGGGCCAAGGTTTCGTTT
Organism: Eschrichtius robustus; assembly: GCF_028021215.1. NCBI lineage: Eukaryota > Metazoa > Chordata > Mammalia > Artiodactyla > Eschrichtiidae > Eschrichtius > Eschrichtius robustus. Next base: position 127,760,361 of record NC_090826.1, on the reverse strand, counting down.
TCCATATTGTATACAAAATTTGTCTGACTCTAATAGTATTTTATTAGGGCCAAGTTCTCTAGGACCTTGTGTTAGTCTGCTCAGGTCGCCATAACAAAATACCACAGACTTGGTGGCTTAAACAACAGAAATGTATTTTCTCATAGTTCTAGAGGCTGGGAAGTCTATCAGGGTGCCAGCCAATTTGATTCCTGGTGAGGTCTTTCTTTCTGGGTTGCATAAGACCACCTTCTTGTTGTGTCCTAACATCCTCATATGGCAGGCGGGCAGAGGAAGTGGGGGAGAGGGAGAGAGAGAAAGCACGAGCACACACAAGTGCTTGGGTATCCCTTCTTATAAGGTTACTAATCTTGTGGGATCAGGACTCCACCCTTATGACCTCATTTAACCTTACTTATTTCCTTATGGCCCTATCTCCGAATATAGTCACATTTGGGATTAGGGCTTCAGCATATGAATTTTGGAGGGATGCAATTTGCCCATAGCAGATATACATTAAAAGTAGCTAATTAGTATAGAAGTTAAATATACTAATATGGAAAGCTTAAAAAGACCCTCTAATCTCAGTCTTTCCTGTACCAGGTATAATAGGTAAAGAAAAATACACAAGTTGTAAGTATGTATAGCACAATGAATTTTCAAAATGAGCGCTCTCATGTTATTCCCACTCATATGAGGAAATGAAACATTACCAGCACCCTAGAAGTCCCTCTCCTGCCACCTCCCAGTCATTACCACCTTTGCCAGAGTGGTTTCCATTTTTCTTTTTATCACCCATAGATGAATTTTGCTTGGTTTTCAGCATTTTAGAAATAGAGTCTTGTTTCTTTTTCCCTATAAATGTGAGGTTTGTCTATGTTTTGTACAGAACTATGTTTATTTTTGTTGCTGTTTAAATAAATATACCACTATTTTTCCTTTCTACTGTTGATTGATAGTAGGGTGGTTGTTTTTGTTTGTTTTCTTTTCTAATCTATTTATTTATTTTTCATTGGAGTAAAATTGATTTACAATGTTGTGTTAGTTTCTGCCGTACAATGAAGTGAATCAGCTCTATGTATACCTATATCCCCTCCCTCTTGGACCTCCCTCCCCCGCTACCCCCGCATCTAGGTCATCACAGAGCACCAGGCTGAGCTCCCTGTGCTATACAGCAGGTTCCCACTAGCTATCTGTTTTACACATGGTAGTGTATTTATGTCAAACCTAATCACCCAATTCATCCCATCCTCCCCTTACCCCCGTGTCCACATGTCCGTTCTCTATGTCTGTGTCTCTATTCCTGCCCTACAAATAGGTTCATCTGTACCATTTTTCTAGATTCTATATATATGTGTTAGCATACGGGATTTGTTTTTCTCTTTCTGGCTTACTTCACCCTGTATGACAGACTCTAGGTCCATCCACGTCTCTACAAATGACCCAATTCCATTCCTTTTTATGGCTGAGTAATATTCCATTGTATATATGTACCACATCTTCTTTATCCATTCATCTGTCAATGGACACTTAGGTTGTTTCCATGTCCTGGCTATTGTAAATAGTGTTGCAGTGAACATTGGGGTACATGTGTCCTTTTGAATTATGGTTTTCTCAGGGTATATGCCCAGTAGTGGGATTGCTGTGTCATATGGTAGTTGTATTTTTAGTTTTTTAAGGAACCTCCATACTGTTCTCCGTAGTGGCTGTATCAATTTACATTCCCACCAACAGTGCAAAAGGGTTCCCTTTTCTCCACACCCTCTCCAGCATTTATTGTTTGTAGATTTTTGGATGATGGCCATTCTGACTGGTGTGAGGTGATACCTCACTGTAGTTTTGATTTGCATTCTTCTAATAATTAGTGATGTTGGGTATCTTTTCATGTGCCTCTTGGCCTTCTGTATGTCTTCTTTGGGGAAATGTCTGTTTAGGTCTTCCACCCATTTTTTAATTGGGTTGTTTGTTTTTTTGATATTGAGCTCCATGAGCTGTTTCTATATTTTGGAGATTAATCCTTTGCCGTTGCTTCATCTGCAACTATTTTCTCCCATTCTGAGGGTTGTCTTTTCATCTTGTTTATGGTTTCCTTTGCTGTGCAAAAGCTTGTAAGGTTAATTAGGTCCCATATATTTATTTTTGTTTTTATTTTCATTACTCTAGGAGGTGAGTCAAAAACGATCTTGCTGTGGTTTATGTCAAAGAGTGTTTTTCCTATGTTTTCCTCTAAGAGTTTTATAGTGTCTGGTCTTACATTTAGGTCTTTAATCCATTTGGAGTTTATTTTTGTGTGTGGTGTTAGGTAGTGTTCTAAATTCATTCTTTTGCATGTAGTTGTCCAGTTTTCCCAGCACCACTTATTGAAGAGGCTGTCTTTCCTCCATTTTATGTTCTTGCCTCCTTTGTCATAGGTTAGGTGACCATATGTGCATGGGTTTATCTCTGGGCTCTCTATCCTGTACCATTGATCTATATTTCTGTTTCTGTGCCAGTACCATACTGTCTTGATTACTGTGGCTTTGTAGTATAATTTGAAGTCAGGTAGCCTGATTCCTCCAGCTCCATTTTTCTTTCTCAAGATTGCTTTGGCTATTTGGGGTCTTTTGAGTTTCCGTACAAATTGTAAAATTTTTTGTTCTAATTCTGTGAAGAATGCCATTGGTAGTTTGATAGGGATTGCCTTGAATCTGTAGATTGCTTTGGGTAGTATAGGCATTTTCACAGTATTGATTCTTCCCATCCAAGAACATGGTATATTTCTCCATCCATTTATGTCATGTTTGACTTCTTTCATAGTGTTTTATAGTTTTCTAAGTACAAGTCTTTTGCCTCCTTAGGTAGGTTTATTCCTAGGCATTTTATTCTTTTTGTTGTGATGGTAAATGGGATTGTTTCCTTGATTTCTCATTCTGATTTTTCGTTGTTAGTGTATAGGAATGCCAGAGAGTTCTGTGCATTAATTTTTTATCCTGCAACCTTACCAAATTCATTGATTAGTTCTAGTAGTTTTCTGGTGGCATCTTTAGGATTTTCTATGTATAGTATCATGTCATCGGCAAACGGTGACAGTTTTAAATCTTCTTTTCCAATTTGTGTTCCTTTTATTTCTTTTTCTTCTCTGATTACCGTGGCTAGGACTTCCAAAACTATGTTGAATACGAGTGGCAAGGGTCGACATCCTTGTCTTGTTCCTGATCTTAGTGGAAATACTTTTAGTTTTTCACCATTGAGTATGATGTTTGCTGTGGGTTTGTCATGTATATCCTTTATGTTGAGGTAGGTTCCTTCTGTGCCCATTTTCTGGAGAGTTTTTATCATAAATGGGTGTTGAATTTTGTCAAAAGCTTTTTCTGCATCTATTGACATGATCATATGGTTTTTATTCCTTAATTTGTTAATATGGTGTATCACATTGATTGATTTGCACATATTGAAGAATCCTTGCAGCCCTGGGATAAATCCCACTTGATCATGGTGTATGAACCTTTTAATGTGTTGTTGGATTCTGTTTGCTAGTATTTTGTTGAGGATTTTTGCATCTATGTTCATCAGTGATATTAGTCTGTAATTTTCTTTTTTTGTGATATCTTTGTCTGGTTTTAGTATCAGGGTGGTGGTGGCTTCGTTGAATGAATTTGGGAGTGTTCCTCCCTCTGCAATTTTTTGGAAGAGTTTGAGAAGGATTGGTGTTAACTCTTCTCTAAATGTTTGATAGAATTTGCCTGTGAAGCCATCTCGTCCTGGAATTTTGTTTGTTGGAAGATTTTTAATTATAGTTTCAATTTCATTACTTGTGATAGGTCTGGTTATATTTTCTAATTCTTTCTGGTTCAGTCCTGGAAAATTGTACCTTTCCAAGAATTTGTCCATTTCTTTGTGGTTGTCCATTTTATTGGCATAGAGTTGTTTGTAATAGTCTCTTATAATCCTTTGTATTTCTGTGGTGTCGTTTGTGATTTCTCCTATTTCATTTCTAATTTTACAGATTTGCATCCTCTCTCTTTTTTTCTTGGTGAGTCTGGCTAAAGTTTATCAATTTTGTTTATCTTCTCAAAGAACCAACTTATAGTTTTATTGATCTTTGCTCTTGTTTTCTTCATTTCTATTTCATTTATTTCTGCTCTGATCTTTATGATTTCTTTCCTTCTACTGACTTTGGGTTTTCTTTGTTCTTCTTTCTCTTGTTGCTTTAGGTGTAAGGTTAGATTGTTTATTTGAGGTTTTTCTTGTTTCTTGAGGTGAGATTAAATTTGCTATAAACGTCCATCTTAGAACTGCTTTTGCTGCATCCCATAGGTTTTGGGTCGTCGTGTTTTCGTTGTCATTGTTTCTATGTATTTTTTAATTTCTTCTTTGATTTCTTCAGTGATCTCTTGGTTATTTAGTAGTGCACTGTTTAGCCTCCATGTATTTGTGTTTTTTACAGTTTTTTCCTGTAATTGATGGGCTATTATTATAAGTAATGCTCCTATGAGCATTCTTAAGCATTTCAATTAGTGAACATATTTACTCATTTCTGTTAGACACATACTTAGGAGCAGAACAGAGTACGCATATATTTGGCTTTAGAAATAATGCCAACTACTTTGTTTTCCAAAGTAGTTGTGCCAATTTGCAGTCCCACCAGCAATGTACAAAAGTTCCAGTTATTCTACATCACCAACATATTTTGGCATCCAGCCTCTTTAATTATAGCCTTCATAGTGGTATCTCATTGTGGTTTTAATTTGCATCTCCCTAATAATTAATGAAATTGAGTACCTATTTGTATTTATTGGTTATTGGATATGGCTAATAAAGTGAAGTGCCTGTTTAAGTCTTTTGCCCATTTTTCTCTTCTAAATCTTTAAAAGTTTGATTTGTAAATTCTTTAAGATAATGTATTTTAATGGTCATCTAGAGATAGTGCCTCCATATTTGAAGTATGTCTACAAATAGTGTATATGTATTTGTTTTGGTGCACCCTTCACACAGCCAGGAGTTTTCGGATTAGAAATTATTAAAAGACCAGGTAGTTGGGAGGTGAAAGTAAAGATAATGTAGTTGGCAGAGTGAGAATGAGGATTTTGTGGTGAGCTGGAGAAAGTTGAAACAAAATGATCTGGGTCCTTGAATTGCTGTCCCATTTTGATTATGACTGAGAGATAATAACAGAGCCAGCTCAGTGTTTTACTATATTTTGATGTTCTCTGACATGTGGTTATCACAGGCAGAGGCTGTATACTACTGTTTTTATGAAATATATGGATTTTCAAGATTAAAACCCTTGGGGTTAAGTGAGGGAACACTATATACCAAGAGAGAAATTAATAAAATTTAAACCCAAGTAGTCTAAGAGACTTGGACTTTGACAAGTTAGTGAGGAAAATTATTTGGAACAGTTGGACTTTGAGGGGACCACAATTTATTCCACACAGCTGGTTGGATGCTCTGTTGACCTGTAAATCTTTGTCTAACAGATAGCACTGATCTGTTGCCAAGAGTTGTTAGCAGACTATTAGTAAATCAAATTTCATAACCAGTATCTAAAAATTGGATTTCTATAAGTATTTGCTTTTGCCATTACATGTATTAATCAGTGGTCATCCGCTATTCTGTTAGTCTTCTTTTCATGATAATAAACATTTCTTAATTAGTTTGTATGATTATGTAACATTCCTTTTTACTAGTATAATTGATTGGAACTAAAATTACTCTATTACTTCATACCAATAAGTAAAGTTTAATTTTGTTAACATTATTCAACAAAGAAAAAACCTGTTTATAACAGTCTAATTTCTACCAAAAACTTAGAAAATGTGATTTTTTTTTTTTTTTTAATAGCTACTTTATTTATTTATTTTTAGCTGTGTTGGGTCTTCGTTTCGTGCGAGGGCTTTCTCTAGTTGCGGCAAGCGGGGGCCACTCTTCATCGTGGTGCGGGGGCCACTCTTCATCGCGGTGCGAGGGCCTCTCACTATCGCAGCCCCTCCCGTTGCGGGGCACAGGCTCCAGATGCGCAGGCTCAGCAGTTGTGGCTCACGGGCCCAGTTGCTCCGTGGCATGTGGGATCTTCCCAGACCAGGGCTCGAACCCGTGTCCCCTGCATTGGCAGGCAGACTCTCAACCACTGCGCCACCAGGGAAGCCCGAAGATGTGATTTTTTAAGAACCATTTTTCTCATGTAAGGTCAACATTATAGAGACAAAATAAAACCAGGTTTATGTTACAAATTAGAATTATTTGAAGAACTTTTTTATGAGGCACCAAAAAAAAAAAGAAGTCCCCACAAGTGGTGGTAAGTGTTGCCATGTCACATTGGGGACTTAGACGTTAACTTAATCAATTTCTTTATACTTGGTGGCAAAAAATAGCAAAAATTACAGAAAAGCACCATTACTATTCTCTTAAACATGTCTTGTTTCTCAGTTCTTCCTAGATATAACCTTTTGAGATGAACAGTCTCAAGTAGTGTGGTTTGGACTCAGAGATGATATAATTTCTCTCTTTACACTCTTATTTTTTATTTTTGTATTTCAAAGTAATTTAACCTATTTAGTTTGACCACAACCAAATTTACTAAAACTTCTGAAAATATATTATTATGAAATTTTTTGACTGATCACCATCAAGTAATTTAGAAAAAACACCTAAGATGTAAATGATACATGCCACCCATATATTATAAATAATTTAAACTAATTGTCCTTTACCTGTCTCCTTGTCACCGTTAGTTTTTCTCATTCTTCATTTTTCCCCTCAATGTTTTTCAATTTTGTATATAATATAGTATTCTTTTATTTGAAGTTTTCTGTTTCTTTTCAGCTCAACAAGAAGATGATGAATTTGTGTGTCAGATAATTTATGTCTTCTACCAAATGGTTTTCCACCAAGCCACAAGAGATGTCATAATCAAGGAAACACGTATCCTTCAATGTTTACCATAGATAATGACACTTCACATATTAAGAAAAGATGCATTTTTAGGTATTTTTTCTTGCAAGTGTTCAAATATTGTAGAAAATATCAAGTTTTGAAATAAATTTAGAGGGCAAGCTATTCTTCATAGAAGCTATTTACCCCAAATCAGTATATAGGTAAGATACATTGGAGAACAATTTTATTAACTTGTCAGGTTTCCTAAAAAACCTAACAAATATCTCATACCTTCCTTCTCTATTAACATAACTTATATGTCACAGGTTCCTAGGACTATCCTTAGTCCTCTTTTAATCTTACCTTATTCACTATACATGGGAAAACACATCTTCTATTCCCATGACTTCAGCTCCTATGCTACTTATATGCTAACAAGTATTTGATATCTTCGAAACCTCTTTCTTGAGTCCCAGGCATTTGTTGCTAACTGCCACCTGGATGTCTTCCACCTACCTAAGGGGGCATAGTATGGCCTATAAAGCATTATAATTAAATAATATAATATAATATAATTAAATAGCCCTAATTTTAAATGCACTTACTAGCTACAGAACATTGGATAATGTCCATACTTAATTTCCTTGAGCATACAATCTTGCATCTATAAAATGGCCATAATATTATTAAAATAAAAAGACCTCCTATAGGATAGCTGTCAGTACTAGTGGATTTAATAGTAATAGTTCCCAACACAGAGAGATACTCAGAAATTGGTATTTTATCACTATTGCATCCAAAAGGGTATTCGATATTGCTAACATCTACCTCTCAAAAAGTCTACCTTCTGTATTCATGGTCGATAATAAATGTCATCCACCCAGTCCCTTAGTTGAAAATGTTGTGTCTGCTGTCTCTTTTACTACATAATTAATCATTCGTTTATTCTGCAAACATTTATCAAGTTCTGGCCATCTAACAGATACTGTTTTAAGTGCTAGACATATAAAAGTGTCAGTCCCTGTACTCAAGGAGTTTATAGTCTAATTGGAAGGCTAGACAAGTAAATCAATATAAAATTAAAATCCAGTGTAATCAATGTCATAAAGGTATGTACATCAGGCACAGGAGAGGATATATATAAACCAAGTCTTGGAATGTCATGAAAGGCTAGCAGTGGATGTATCTAAGCTGAATCTTTGTGATTTTTGTTTTTTTTTAATTGTGGTGGTCTGCTTATTTGTGTACAAAAAAAGAAAAAAAAAGCTGCTTTCAAATACTGCGTAAAATCGTTCATTACCCATATGAAAAATCTAAATTGTTTTTTGCGTATATCTCTTCATAACCTGACCTTAACCTATTTTTCTAAAGTTGCCCTTTAACCTTATAATACACAGTTTCTCTTAGCATACCAAATTTCTCATCATTTATCAGACATTACCCTCCCTGTCATAACTTATTCCCTCTTCGTATGCCTTGTCAAACTCAGATGCATTTTTTTTTTCTTTTTTTTTACCTGACAGTCTCCAACTCATCAAAGATAAGTTTATAAGCCATCTTCTCAGTTTAGCCTTTCTAATCCTGTGCCTGCCTTCTTACCATTGGGAGTAATTTCTTTATTTTTCACCTCTAATAAAGTACTTTAAATTATGTATTTATATGCCTGTCTCTACCAAAAGATTTTGAGCTCCTCTAGCTCAAGGACTGGCTTTGTCTTCCTTTTATCCATACCCAAAACTTATAGTACCTGCCATGTAGTTAGAACTTGTTTAGTCAATGAATTCATGTATCTAAATGGTAAATGCTCTTTAAAAATTTAAAATTTAATTGGGATACTTTTTTATACACTGGGCTATTGCTCAAAACATTTTGAGGCTCCTCTGGTGTTCAGAGCCAATAACACGTGCTTTAAGTATTAACATTGCCTTTCTTTTGAGGACAAGTTTAATTTCTGGAACCATATAAGGTCTCCAAGAGTCAAGTCTGATTAAAGCAAGTTTAATTGAGAAATGTTCATTTTGCTAAGGGCTGTCAAAATGCAAATACTATTTTGCTGTAACAGCTTCACTAGAGAGAACTCTTTTTATCATAAAGTAATAAATATTTTTAAAATGTGGCTTATAAACTAACTCTCCCAGAAAGATAAATTCGAAATACACTTTTGAGCAATGTTAACATCGTTGGAATAACTTTTCAGCTGTGTTCCATGGAATGTGTGCCTCTAGAATTAATAGTTGCTTAATGAAAAAAGGTTCTGTGATAAATGAGTTTGGGAAACACTGAGTTAAAGTTAAACAGATATTCTTGCTGCAGGGTCTTCTTGGAGCCTTTAATATGCTTTTCTGGGTTGAGAATCTCTAAAAGAGTATTTTATGTAGAGAAGATTTATATAACTCCAGAAGTCACTGTAAGAAACACATGTTAGAAAACATTAAAGTGAAAGTATAGCGTTTTTTAGGTAACTTCTTTGGAAGGCAGCCCCTTGTTTATGTGTCATCTCATAGTGTTTCTTCCTTAGGACTAAAGAAGAATGAAGCGTTTAAAGTACATACCAGGTGCCTGACACACAGTGAATAAGTGTTACCTCTGCTCTGGTCTGTCTGTTTTAAATGTACTCTCCGTACCTTATTTGCAAAGCTCACACTATTAAGACTACTTGTATTTGATTTTTTCTTCTCAGTGTAACTTTCTTTTCATTTTCTCCCAAGTGCGATTTTTGTTAAGCCATTGAATCTAAAGTCAATACTTTTTAAATAGTTATTCTGAAGAATATAACGTGTTGATAATGGTGGGAGTGGGAGATAAAAGATCTGCTGAATTAAAATTTTTACAAAAGCATCAAGGAATATTAGATCTGATGCTTTAGTCCATGTCTTAAGATTGGATAAAGATTGCTGAAGGGCTTCAGCCCAATATTTTGGTTTTCAAAAAACAAGATTTTTGTTGATGTCAATGATATTTGAGTATGTCTCGTATTTTGTAACATAGTTTAAAATTATTATTTAAATATTTCACCATAATTTTAAGCATTTTACTGTGATTTTTCTCTATGAAACCAATATACTTAAATATTTTAAATAAAATTTATTAGGCAGGAAATCATTGCTTTTTCCAATTTTTTAAGTTAGAAAATCTGATCAACATTATTTGATAAAATTTTTAACAGAATGAAAGAAACTTGACATTTTGAAATGGTTGGTGTAGACTTATTTTAGGTAAATATATGATTTATATTAAGATGTTTGAAATATTAAAAATGGCTCTGAGCACAACTCATAGGAATTGAGAACCAGTGCTATAATAATAATTAATTTTCATATAATCCCGACAGTTTCAGCATGCAAAATAAAACAACCCAAGTTTGACTAGATCCTTTTAGATTCCCCCGGAGAATTCCTAAGAGTTTCCTAAGAATTTTATTTTCATCTTATCCTCACAAAATCCACGGGTAGTATGTAGAGTAGGTCTTATTTATTTATTTATTAAATAAAAATTTATTGAGCACCTGTTATATTCTCAGAGCTGGGGATACCATAGTGAACAAAATAGACCAAGTCCCTACCCTAATGGAATTTACATTCCAGTAGAGAAAAGAGGCAATAAACACCATATTCTTTACAGATTTTTCTAAAAATGAATTTGAGTGTACACAGATATATTTTCCTGTATATTTTTCTACATTTTAAATATATCCCTTTTATTCCCCCCCAAAAATAGTAAGTAGCACTGATGAATAGAAGATCTGGGTTAACCTCTGTCTTTGCCACTTGCTATGAAACTTGATAAAAATTTTTTGGCATTATAATCATTGCCTCAAAAAATGTCATTTGCTTGTACACATGTGCTAGAGTTTCTTGTTAGAAACTTGTGGGCTTTGTTTCAAATAGTTTTAACCAAGACCAACTTTAAGTATTGGAGATTATAGCTTTCTCTTTCTTCACTGCCTCTTTTAGATCCATTGAGGTTTCTTTATTGATTTGAGTTTTCTTTATTCTTCCCTTTTCCCCTACTTGTTATTTATACATTCCATTTCTTTTCTTTTGTGTTACCCTTAAAGTTCAATGTGCATTCTCACCAAGTTCCAAACGAATATATCTGTTCTTCTACTTGTAAGTCTAATGTCTCCACTTCCATAGTCCATGTTATTTGTTGCTCTCTAGTATTGTAATTTCACCTCATTTTTATAACATAAGATTTTTATAACATTTTAAAATTATTATTTTGATTATCCCTTTTTAAAAACCAGTGCTTATTTAGGATTTATAGTATGTTAAATAGTATAGTATGTTTTCTCATTTACTGTTTTTTCTTGGATTCAGTTCCTTTATTTTTCTGCATTGATTTCTTTCATAATTGATTACATTCTCTTATACTGCTTAGTGAACATCTATGAGTAATAAATATATGTGTATCTGAAAATAACTAGTTTGTCCTCTTTAATAATAATTTAGCAGAATATGGAATTCTATATTTCCAGTTATTTCCCTCAGCAATTTGAAGGTATTTTTCCACCTTGAATTGCTGGCAATGAGAAGTCTGTAGTCTACTAATTCTCTGTCATAAAGTCTGATGACAGTTTACTTTTTTTTCCCTTATAAGTGACTCGATCTTTTTGCCAGGAAGACCAAAGTATGTTTCTGTGTTTTTTTAAAGCCAAGTAGTTTTATTAGAATTTGACTTGGTGTTCATCATCCTTGCTTGATTTTTCCAAGTATGCAAATATAGTCTTTCAGTATGTAGTTTCGTCTTTTTTTTTTTTTTTAATTTTAGGCAAATTTTCTTGAGTTGTAGTTTATAGTATTTGTTCTGTTGCTTTGGTTGTTCTTTAAAATTTCTATCAATATTATGTTGGATCTTCTTTGCCTATCTTTAGTATCTGTCATTTTCTAATCTTTTTAATTTCTTTTCATTTTTTAAAATTTTACAAATTTTCTTCTTTTTTACCTTCGGTTTAACTTAGAGTTTTATCTGTTGCTTTTATTTACTCTTGCATTACTATAAACTTAGTTTTTATATATTTGAAATGATTTTTACATTTATTTTTGGTTATTTCTGGAATTATTTCTCTGAATTTTCTAATTCTGATTCATATTGTTCTTTCATATATATCTATTGATTTCTTAAATTCTTTTATTTCTTTTTGAAATATTAGGGTTGCAGCTTTCAGCTTTTATGTAAAAATGTCTTATGTTTTCTCTTCCTTATAATAACCATACCCATATATGGGGTTTGACTATGATTCTTTTCTGTTGTGTGAAATTTTTTGTATGTGAATTTTTGTGTGAAATTAATTTTTCTGAACTTTTAGGAGGGTCAGGTCAATCAAAGTTTTACAACTATGCAGCTGTAGAGCTCCTTCTTTAGTTACTTTCACAAGTTTCATGGTTTCAAAAATATGGCCTTGGATTTTCTGAGATTTACTGGCTCTGTTTTCCTTACCCATTTTTATCTAGGTTTTTCTCCCCCCTTTCTTATCCCTGTTATCCATGTTTTTTAAATAAATGAAATATTAAATATTTTTGGTCATCTTGTAGTAATGATTTTATTTTAAAATTTGAAGTTAAATTTCAGATTAACATTTGAATTTAGAGAAATGCAGGATTCTCTAACATGATTGAATAGCTGCAATCTCAAGCACAGTTTGTTTCTTTAACCACTTTTTATTTAGAGGCTCCAGCATATCTCATAGATCTGATGCATGATAAAAATAATGAAATCCGAAAAGTCTGCGATAATACATTAGATATTATAGCGGTAAGTAATTTTTCTTCCTACACAAAGTATAATAGTCTTTATTTTGTGGGGCGAAAGAGACATTGTACACCTGTTTAGAACTTTGCATTCAATATATGCATTGAATTTGAATTTTGGTAAAGTTCAGAAGATGCAATGATACTAAATTCACTTTTTAATTGAAGTATAGTTGATTTACAATGTTGTGTTAATTTCTGCTGTAACCAAAGTGATTCAGTTGTACATACACATACATTCTTTTTAATACTTTTTTCATTATGGTTTATCACAGGATATTGAGTATAGTTCCCTGTGCTATACAGTAGGACCTTGTTTATCCATTCCATGTATACTAGTTTGCATCTACTAACCCCAAACTCCCACTCCATCCCTCTCTAACCCCCTTGGCAACCACAAGTCTATTCTCTATGTATGTGAGTCTGTTTCTGTTTTGTAGATAAGTTCATTTGTGTCATATTTTAGATTCCACAAAAAAGTGATATCATATGGTATTTGTGTTTCTCTTTCTGATTTACCTCATTTAGTATGATAATCTCTGGGTCCACCCATGTTGCTGCAAAGGACATTATTACATTCTTTTTTATGGCTGAGTAGTATTCCATTGTATATATGTACCACATCTTCTTTATCCATTCATCTGTCAATGGACATTTACGTTGTTTCCATGTCTTGGCTATTGTGAATAGTGCTGCTGTGGACATAGGGATGCATGCATCTTTTTGAATTATAGTTTTGTCCAGATATATGCCCAGGAGTGGGATGGCTTGATCATACGGCAACTCTATTTTTAGTTTTTTGAGGAACCTCCATACTGTTTCCCATGTGGCTGCACCAGCTTATATTCCCACCAACAGTGTGGGAGGGTTCCCTTTTCTCCACACCCTCTCCAGCATTTGTTACTTGTAGACTTTTTAATGATGGCCATATCCTGACTGGTGTGAGGTAGTACCTCATTGTAGTTTTGATTTGCATTTCTCTAATAATTAGGGATGTTGAGCATCTTTTTATGGCCTGTTGACTATCTGTATTTCTTCTTTGGAGAAATGTCTGTTTAGGTCTTCTGCCCACTAAATTCACTGTTTAAACATTATTAAGACCTTTGGCTTTCAACTTTTAAGTATAGGCTCCTTACTTAAAGAGATTTTTTTTTGTTTTTTTTTTTAAAGAAAGGTTTTTAATTAATTAATTAATTTATTTATTTATTTTTGGCTGTGTTGCGTCTTCATTGCTGTGCGAGGGCTTTCTCCAGTTGCGGCGAGCGGGGGCCACTCTTCATCACGGTGCGCGGGCCTCTCACTGTCGCGGCCTCTCTTGTTGCGGAGCACAGGCTCCGGACGCGCAGGCTCAGTAGTTGTGGCTCACGGACCTAGTTGCTCCGTGGCATGTGGGATCTTCCCAGACCAGGGCTCGAACCCATGTCCCCTGCATTGGCAGGCAGATTCCCAACCACTGCGCCACCAGGGAAGCCCCTAAAGAGGTTTTATACATATTCAGAGTTTTAGATCTGGTCTAAATGCCATCTCAGAATCACTTGTTTTTCAGAAAAATTATTGCAGAGAAGCAGGGAGTTTGATGACAGTTTTGCCAAAACTCAGCACAGTCATCTTTGCAGTTTGGCCATTACATTTTTTTAATAAATCAAATCTTGTATCAACTATTTTTTCAATTCTTTGATAATTTTTGTTGTAGACATAGATTTGTTTTATAAATCGCTTTGGAATGATGAAACACCCCAAAATTTTAATGTTATTCATGACTTTAGAAGTTTTTACAGTATATATAACTGTAAGAATTCGATCAGAGGGTTAATCTGAGCCCTGGATTAGAAACTTGCTCACTGTGCAGACTTTTCTTCAGACATTGTGCTGCCCTTCTGCCTGGACTTGACCCTTGTACCTGGGATGTGCTAGATGCTGGATTACTTTGAGTATTTTTCTCACCTATGGCATACACACATGCACAACCTACTTCCTTCTTTGGGCTGGATTTACACTGTTTATTTTGGCTCATCCTGTAAAAAAAATTCTTGAATATAGCCTATACAGTAGTTTTTCAAAGTTTTACTTAAGTGTTTTAAAAGGATCAGGATAGCAGCTTAAAGAATCAATTAACACCTTCCTTGAAATCCTCTAAGTTGGCATTTCTGCTAGTGATTTCGTTACAAAGTCAGATTACCACCAGGTACTTTCTGGTCCATTTCATGCATTTTATTTTAGAAATTCATCTTATTTGATTTCATCTGTTTTTTTGGATTTGACAAAATATATCATTACTGGTTTAAAAGTAAATCTTTAAACCATTACTGGTTTAAAACTAAAACGAAATCTTGACATTTTAGCTTTGATATCTAAATTAAAATAGGGAAGCTTTATGTATTAAATCCTTGCTCCACCAAGATGTTTCATACATATAAGCCACTGGTCACAGGGTTTATGAACAGTTTCATGACTCATGTACTATTTTCTAGATCACTAATGTCATTGTTGTATATAAAGTATATAGTATAAGAATAAGAAACTTCTTAAAGTTCTATATCTGATTATCTTACCTTGAGCAATGAGGAAAAGAGAGAGACGTCAGTCTGTTATGAATTGCCTTTATCATGCTTTTAAAATTACCTTCTTTTGAGAAAAAGTAGATGGAAGGTAAAAATATGTTTAGGTTTATGTATTAGGTACGTTTGGTTTAGAATACAGGCTAGTGATAGTTCCAAAAGGCCAGCTTAGTCTTATAAAAATCTTTATTGTAAAATGTGAATTCATTTGTCATAAGATAAAATTTTCATTCCCAGTTATTTCTAAGCTCTGGGCTCAAGTCTCTCGTCTTAAACAGGAGTTATCAGGAGTTATCCCCACCCTGTGTCTTCTGTCCTAGCTCTCTCTTTCTCTTTAGAATCAACATTTTGAAAAAAATGTCTGCATATTACTTCCTTCATTTCTTCACTTTCCCATCCTCCTTTCTACATTCCCCTTTCTCCTTTCTACCAATTCTTGCTTCTGCCTCCGTTACTGCATTGAAGTGGTGCTTACGAAAGTCACCTTGACCTTCATTTTTCTAAATCCAATGAATATTTTTAGTCTTCATTTTACTTTGTTGATCCTACCCTCCTTGCAAGAACTTATAAATCCTGGTCAGAGTTAAAATATAAAATCACAAAGAAAATTATTTTAGATTATTACATTCATAAAAAGCCTTGTGAATAAGAGGACTTCCAAGAAGAATCAGCAAAGTGAAACTGGTGATATATCAGCTAGCTCTATATGGTTCCCTAAGATGCTGTCTGATCATGTGAGTTAGCATAAAACAGATTTGAACAAGCAATCTGAAAGTTCACCTAATCTCCCTGTGCCTCTCTGCACTGGACTCACAAAGTAAGCATTTGATATGGTGCCAAGTAATTTTAGATTGTTTCATTTCATACTTTGTAAAACTTAAGTCTGAAAAGGTACTCAGAAATACTAGAGTTGTTAAAGTGAGACTATTTAAAGATATTCACATGTGAATTATTCATGTGATCTGGAAGTCCTATGCTGTGCTACTCAACTGAGTCATAGTCATAGCTGAGTTTCTCAGAAGAGAAGAAGTAGTCCAGTACAGCTGATAGGTGGGCACCAGACTCTGGAAACATCCCATGTTCTGCGAGAAGAATGTTTTTTTACCTGTCTGCTATTATACACCTTATCGGATTCAAGGCCCTGGCTCAGTTTTATCTCGGTGATAGGAAACTGCACCACCAGGAGCAGCTTCTTCCCGAAACATTTTTCTTCCCTTGTCAGTTGATAGGGATTCTGATCTTAGATTCAGCTTCTGGCCTCTGTGAAGTGGCAACTTGATCCAATAGAGTATTGCATTTAGAGTACAACTGATTCTAGTTCTCTCCCTGCTGAACAATCTCAGGCGAGTCACTGTTTGAAGATTTAGTTTACAGTGACACTTCTGAGGACTAAAGAAGTTAGAGAAAATATATATGAAGCCTCTGCCACTTGATGGTCACTCAGTATGTTGTGTTCAAACTAAACCAAAATTCACACCAAGTTGCGAAGTTTACATATAGATTCAGTATCTGGATCAACGTTTCCTTTCCTTAGTACAGTTAATTCTTTATGTTATTTTCCGTTCAACTTTTAAAATGATGTGGGAAGATAATCTGTTCACAGTTTGGATTTTAACTCTGGAAAGTTACTTGGAATATATATTTTGGCCAGACATATTTCTATTTGTAGTTTACTTTAAGATTGGCCTGCAAAATGGCTGAATTTGGCATTTTAAGACTTCATGTCAGGGAAGTTAACAGAATAGGTCAATTTACTGAAAGGTGTTGATTAGGACAGTGTAGAGAAATAGGAAGCTACCTTTGCTAGTGTAGAAGTGCCCCACGTGTTAAATTACCCACGTTCTGAATCTGTGGTGACTAATTTGGATTTGGACTCAATTTATCAGACCAAACCAGACTAACCTCAGACCAAAGTTATACTCCTGGTTTGCTGGGCCTCATTTGGAAGAAATTTGAGGAGTGGGGCATTTTAATGCATCAGTAAAAAGACAGCTTCTCAGGTCCACTTGGGACGTAGCTGCCATTCTTTAGTTCTTTGAGCTCAGACTCTATTACTGATCACGACGCAGGGTGCTATTGGCTTGTCCCAAATCTTTTTAAAGAGTAAAACAAGAGGAAATTGACTTAATTTGAAACAGGAGAAACTTTGATTAGACACAGCAAAGATGATGAAACACTAGAAATAGGCTGTCAAGGGAGAATGTGAAGTCTGTCCAGTTAACATTAGTAACAGTTAAATAACCAGCTTTCTAAAATAGTTTGTTAGAAACCTGCCTAAAATGGAAGTGGATGATCTCTTAAGACTCTTTTCTACCTCTGGATTGTGATTGCCGAGTATTCTTGACGTGGCTATGATCAAAAAAATACAGAAAAAGTGGGAACATTTGTAGCTTAAGGCGATTTATCTTTAAGAAAGCAAACTTCTTGCACTCAAAACAAACATCATGGAATAATACTAAGAAAAATTAGATGCCTTGCAAACCTTAGGGAAATATGCCTTCTGCAGTAAAGTGTTCTTTCCCCAAATTATAGAAATGTTACATTAGTGATGAAGTGTTTAATGTGCTTAGGCCCAGGCCCTCAATTGGTGAATTGAAACAGATATGTGTTCATAGTACTCTTTGTACCATAGAGGATTACATGTTTGGTGATGCAGTCTCTATGGCCTCATCAGCAAATTGTTGCCTGTCTGACTAGGCTTTGCATGTAGCTTTGGGAGGCAGGGAATGGGGCAGCTGCAGAGAGGAGAAGGGAGGCCAGGAGAGAGGAGCCTAGCTTCCTCATCTTCCAAGGGAATTATACAGCAATCGACCATTGCCTTTTCTCTTCCAAGCCTTGAAGATCATCAAGGGAAGATCAGAACCCTCTAACATAGAGAGCTTCTGAAAACCCAAATAGATTTTTATCCCTCAGTCCTTCCTCAGCTTTGTATGAAGTATTTGAGAACCTCAAATTCCTACCCAATTAGTAAACAATTTCCTCCCCTGACATTACTGGGTTGTCAAACATTTAATGCATGTTTATTAAGCACATACTGTGCTCCGGACAGCTAAGGTTGACACTGGGAATAAAAAACACGAAGTCTCTAGAATATAAAAGTTTACGATCTAGACACCAGGATACTGTCGTCTAGACATGAACTGGCCTTTCAGGGGCAGTACTACTACATGGGCTGTCAATAGATATTCTGTACTAATAAAAACATCTACAGGATGTTTATGGAGAAGGGAATGTACCTAGGTTCTCTGGTAAAATACTGATGTCTGTTGTCTTTCTAGCCAGCCACAGGCCTACATGTGCTCTGATACTAACACAGGTTTGTGTCACTAAGATTTTGAATGGCAGCTTTTTCTCTTTTAACTCTTGATTTTGATCATTGGCAAATTGTGTGTGTTATAATAATCTGGAATTATTTTAAACTACGAAAACAAGGTGCTATCTTCATTCTAGGATAGACACGATTATATTTAATAAGACTGGTATATTGAAGTGAGTTATCTAATGTAGGTTTACATGTAACCTCTAAGACATCAACTGTTATAGTTCCCACAAAAATTACCAGGGGAAGCCTGTGTCAGACAGAAAAGGTGGATTTATTAATAAACGTCCAGCAAGGGAGAACACTTTTTTAAAATGTCTTATAATATCTTGAAAGGGAAGTTATAGAGAATGTTTCATAGGGTTAGGATTAGGGTTAGCTTAAAACTCAGGTTATTTCAGGACAGGATTTCAAAACCATAGAATGGGTAGGGATTGGTAAGATGGGTAGAAGGTTTTTACTTTTAATTGGCTTGCAGGTTGGTTATGGGCACAGAGGAGGGATTTTCAAGTGAGTTGTTGACAGAAACTTCTAAAATGTTCTTTCCAAAGAAGGTGGAGTTGGTTCTTGCTTGTTTTACAGTATTGGCAAATTTTCATTTCTCAGATTTGTAAGTTTGATGTTTATTTCTCAATTCCATACAGTCAAATTGGGCTTCGTGAGATAAACCCAGTTGGTTTTAGTGGTTAGCCCTCTTATGGAGTTCATTTTTATATTGCATAAATCTGAAAGGCAGAAATTTAAGATATTTTTCTAGTTTATTAGAATTTACATGCATATGTATATATGCATGTATGTGTATTCCCTGCCAGTATTATGCATGTTACTTTATTGGTTTTTTTAATTGTCAGCAGTTGGATTAAAAAAAAAAAAAAACAAGCATGGTATGAAAGAAAAGTCATGATTCCTTGCTTAAATAAATTTTATTTAGTTATATCTTTTACTTTGTGGACATGATATTTGAAATGATATTACACAGATGAGCCTCCTCAGTGCTTTAAACAGAGGTTGAAGAGATAATTGTACTTTGAGGTCTGGTTAGAAAATGCCATAGTCAAGACTAAAGGGCAACATTTGGGACAGTACTATTGAGAAATATGTAGTATGTGCATGAACGTCAACAACTCTATTATGTATGTGTGTTTAATTATGTGTTAGATAAATATAGATAATATATACATATCATTGGGAGAAGTATTTTCTAAGCTATAAAAGGCATCTTTTTAGCAGCTACTACCTTAATCTTAATGAGCAACTAAATTACTCTAGATCTGCTTTAATTTAGTATGAAGAATTGTATTAAATAAACCATATTACATTCTCAATTAGGGGGCTGCCACGTTAAAGGAGAAAGGAAAATCTGTTTTCCGTCAGTTACGTTAGAACACAAAGCAGATCTATGTAGCCCTATGTTACCCTGTAGTGTGTTAATCACATACAAGGTGTGACGGAAGCCAGTGACAAAGAGTTTTCCTGATAGTGAACAGGCTCTGATGATAAGCTGGTTAAGGCTTCATAATGTTTCAGTGGTTAAGTAGTAAACAAAATGATAGAGGACTTCAAAAAGGATGGCACACTCCGTATAAAATCAAACCATAAGTCTTTTGTGACACTTTAGAATTTATGAAAACTAGTGCTTAAGGTCGTAATGTCAGGAGCTGAGAAGAAAATAAAAGACAAAGCATGTGTACCTTTAAATACAAGACAAACTAGAGTCCCAAAGCAAGGATATCAGGGTGCACTCCTTGTGAAAAGAAGCATTTCAAAAATGAAGAAAAAGCAACTATATTCCTAGAGTATTTCTGCAATAGCTTGACAAAGTTTGATGACGTTTCTTGCCTGTGTTTGAGCTATGGCATCCCTGAATTCCCGTAGTTATTTTCTGATAATGAGGGGGCAGTGATATAAGAGGGAAGTAGAGATTTGGGGAAGAGGGGTTAGAGGGAATTGGTTTTAATTGATATATGTTGAATTTATTAAATTTTGATACAATATTCATTTAGAATTGCTACGTAATTTTTAAAAGATGACCTCTGTATATTGCTATTATTCTGCAGTTTTGGAGGATAGTTATTTCAACAGCTTTATGAGGTAATGGTATTAATTATAGATTTGTATTTGAGGAATGTTAGAACTTGAACAAATCTTAGATTTGTTTCATTTTACAGTTGAAGAATCTGAGACCAACAGATGTTAAAATACCTTTAGAAGGTTGCATATTTCTGTTAGTATCAGAACTAGAAGGAGAACCCAGGTCTCTTGGCCCTTATCCAATGTTCTTTGTATTATACCATACCACATTATTAGTGTCTGTAAATTCAGACTCTGAGACACAAAGAAAGTATGACTTTGCCAGGGCTATTAAACTATACTCATTGAGGATAGATACAGAAGATAGCTGAGGCTAGGGATTCCAGAATATGCTGGTCCACTGGGGTGTGATAAAGCTTTCACTGGTTTTCACTAAAATGGAAAAGAGAGGGAAAAGAAAAAAGTGTGTGTGTGTGTGTGTGTGAAAGTGAGAGAGGAAAGAGAAGAGAGAGACCAGAACTGGGGAGGAGTTGTAAATGTAAAGTTAAAGTGTTTTAGTGTTGGGAAGGTGTATCTTTATTTTGAGATCGTCTTTCTCACATTTTTAGTCTTAAAATGGCCTTTCGTTTATAAAACAATAATAGTAGGTGGCAGTTGATTTACATTTAATATCAGTCCCACAGATTTACTTTTTTAAGAAATTAAATTTATTCATTTATGTATTTATTTTTGGCTGCGTTGGGTCTTCGTTGCTACACGCGGGCTTTCTCTAGTTGCGGTGAGCGGGGGCTACTCTCGTTGCGGTGCGCGGGCTTCTCATTGCAGTGGCTTCTCTTGTTGCGGAGCACGGACTCTAGGCACGCAGGCTTCAGTAGTTGTGGCACTCGGGCTCGTAGTTGTGGCCCGTGGGCTCTAGAGCACAGGCTCAGTAGTTGCGGCGCACGAGCTTAGCTGCTCCACGGCATGTGGAATCTTCCCGGACCAGGGTTCAAACCCATGTCCCCTCCATTGGCAGGTGGATTCTTAACCACTGCACCACCAGGGAAGTCCCAAGTCCCACAGATTTACTTTTGAACCTTTCTAAAATCTAAAATTTTGGGGACCACTGTCCTAACCTATTAATTCACTATGGTTGATAAATAGATCTTCAACATCCATAAGCTAAAAAATTTAATTTTCAAGAAATCTGGAACATAAAAATCAGTGTTTCAGAAACATAAAGATGAAAAATACAGCATCATATAGCAAAACTGTACTATCTTTTTTGATTCTAACCAATTTGCTATTAAGGAAGAAGAAATGAAAATATTTAAACAAATATTGCATTCCTCATAACATGCTTCATTCCAAGATGCTACATTTGGTAAATATACCTGAGGCTGCATTATCACAAACTAGAGCAAACCTTTATGGCACAAGTACAATATCTTAATAATGTTTTATACTTAGCCTCTAAATTTAAAAATGCGTATTTTAAAACATCCTCCAAAGTTAGCTGCTAATATTAGAATTAAGAAAGTCACTGAAAACTGGTATATACCAGTATTTATTGTGGCTCTATCTAAGGTAAAGATATTAGGGTATTTTTTCTATTATTTTCAACTTTCAGTCAGGAAATAGTTTTATAATCACAAAACTCCAAATGTTTTCAAAAAGTCATAACTGCTTGAGACTTAAAGGCCTTGACACTGTTTGGTCAGGGTGTTTTGCCATTTTCTTTCCTATGATCTATAACAAAAAGCTCACTGTACTTAATAAGTCTCAAGGCCATCTTTTGTGAAAACTCCACTTGTCATGGTAGTGGATTCATTGTAGTAGGAATCTGTAATCATTGTTGGATCTTTTGCAGAACATAATTTTCTATATCCTAAATGATTACTCAGCTTGGTATAGAATAACATATTCTGTTTCATATTTACTGAGGGAGAAACTTTTGTTTTTGTTTTTTTTCTGAAGAGCTGAGAAGACAACCATAGTTGTCATCCAGTAAACAATAATGTACATGTTACTCATTATGTTAGTCATAGAAAAGTAAACCTGTTGTTTTATAGTACAAAAATACTTAAAATCAGAATAAAATTATCTTTAATGCAGAAAATAACAGTACAGTCTATATCATTGTTACTGTACTTTTTGGCCTTATAATGTTAAGAGATGCCCTGGTTCTGTGGGTTTGCTCAGTCATAAACTGATATTAAAAAATAATCATAATAAAAGAAAGGCAAAAGCTTTAAAGGAATTCAGATCAGCCTAAGGGTAGTCTTATTAAATCTGATGCTAACTCACTGCATTGGAAAATCAGCTTTCCCAAGACACTAACAAGTCAAGCTTTAGTGTCAAAAGCTAGCCATGGAGTCTCATGGATGTTTTTGGTTTGTGTGTTTGGACTTCTGTCAAATATAGTGTAGATAGTCTTATAAAAAAAAAAAACTCAGGCTTGTGTGTGTAGGTTCATTAATAAGAACATAGCAGTAAGTTTAAAGTGTAATAAGGTTTAAGTTAGAAAAGCTGTTGTTTGTGATGAAAACAGCTTATTTATTACACATTTCTACATTTATTAGGTGTATTTTTTATTATTAAACTAGAATAGTAAAATCTTACAAGAAGGGTAGAGATGATAACTCATAGAATAAGCGTGAATTTTCTTCTTTGTGCAGAGCATTACTTACTAGGCCAAATACACTTTTTATGGATATACAGTTTAAGGATTTACTTTTTTATTTTATTTTTTTTGGCCACACCATGCAGCACGTGGGACCTTTGTTCCCTGACCAGGGATCGAACCTGCGCCCCCTGCATTGGAAGTGCAGAGTCTTAACCACTGGACCACCAGGGAAGGATTTACTTTTTTAAATTATACGTACCTCTGTAACATTTCACAGATATTCACAAGAAGCAAGTTTTAGTCTTAGTGGAATAGCAAACCCCATATTTTACATGCTTTGGGCGCTTGATGATTTCAACTTCTGTTCTTACACTAGGAATCCACATGCTTGAACTTAAATTATAATAAAACATTCAAATCATATGTCTATCATCTTCCTTGAATACTTCTTCATTCAGACAATCAAATTTAAAATTTTTCTACCAAAATGAAAAATTAGTTTTATACCTCTTGCCAAGTGAAACAAACTACTATTCATGAAAGAAACAATACCACTCAAATTAGTTCCGGTATTTAATGTAGATCTAATAGGATATCTGGTATTATAAGGCATATTCTATTAAATATTGTTATTATAACAGTTGAATTAATGTTTATTATTTTAAGTAAAATGCAATAATATTTATGATAACTCTTACTTTTATACAATTTAATTTTAAATAATTATATTAGGAAATAAACTGACAACTAATAGGAATTTTAATAGATAACCACTAGAAAGAATGAAAGCTTAATAATTTGGTGGCAAAATTGCCATTAGCAGTACCATAGCCAAAAAATATCTTCTACTTCCACCAACCTAAGTCGATAAGTAACATCTATATAGTTTCAGAGTTGTACAGTATAGAACACACAGTCTAACAGCTGACACTGCTAAGAGATATATTGATAATGTGAAACTTAAAATTTAACAAGAAAAATTTTGATAATAATAAATACATTTATTATAAAATTTCATATGTATTCTTACATCCCAGAAATTTATTCCATGATGACAGTTTTTGACTTCAGCGTTACTTGGCTTTGTATGAAAATTGCTCAGCATTTACCTAAAATGTATATTTGGTCCACCTCTTAGTTATCGTGATCATCCTAACTATTGGAGGACAGTAGTATTGCCTGGCACCTTTCCAACTTAAAAAAAAAATAACTATAAACAAAAGTGTTAAAGATACCACAGAGGAGTTTAAAACTAAGAACCCTGTGATTAGGATGACAAGAAATACCTGAAGCCTTTTTTTTTTCCATCTAAGTCATCAGTGGTACTGTCCATTAATTAAGTGAATACACTTGTCAGAAGTAACCACAACCTGTGGAGCTAGATGGGTTCAGCTGTTAACTTTTGTAATAATTTGCCTACTTGTCCTTCAAAAACACGTACCAATGAAGTTCTCTGTGAATAGATGCTACAGATACAATGAATAAGCCACTGTCTTGCTCCTCAAGAGTTCATGGTTGAGCTTCCCTGGTGGCGCAGTGGTTGAGAATCTGCCTGCCAATGCAGGGGACACGGGTTCGAGCCCTGGTCTGGGAGGATCCCACATGCCGCGGAGCAACTAGACCCGTGAGGCACAATTACTGAGCCTGCGTGTCTGGAGCCTGTGCTCCGCAACAAGAGAGGCCGCGATAGTGAGAGGCCCGCGCACCGCGATGAACAGTGGCCCCCGCTTGCCACAACTAGAGAAGGCCCTCGCACAGAAATAAAGACCCAACACAGCCAAAAATAAATAAATAAATAAATTTTTTTTAAAAAGGAGTTCATGGTTAAAGCAGGAGATATTTAAAGAAATAATTATGACCAAATAAGACATTATTATTTTGTGGTTGAAACAAAATTGAATTAAATTCTGCTATTTGTTTTTTGTAGTAAACCATTTCAGTTTTTAGGAGAAATACTTTAATAGTGCTTTTTTTTTTCCTACTGAAACATGTTATCTAAACAAAAAAGATACAGCGAAAGATGTAATTTTAATGCTTAACCACCTGTCATTAGTGCCACAGTAATTATAGCCACAAGACTCTTTGGAAACTGAAGTCTGGTTGCTTACCTAAATTCTAGTAATACTTAGATAAAGAATTTGTGAAATTTGAACTTTTCCAGTTTTTGCCATTGCCAATGGCGATTGATAATCCAAAGAGAGATGTCTTTAGTATATGTAATAAATTGATTTTTATTGATGATCATATACAGTAATTCTGAACAGGTACTTTTAATGTCTTCTCTGACCCAAACAAAGGCCCCAAAATTCTCTTCTTATAAGCTAAATGTACTGCTATCTGAGTGCCAAGGAAATGCCTTCATAAGCTTACATAAAAATAGTTGACTTTGTTTGCAATAGGAATATGATGAAGAATGGGCTAAGAAAATTCAGAGTGAAAAGTTTCGCTGGCATAACTCTCAGTGGCTGGAGATGGTAGAGAGTCGTCAGATGGATGAGAGTGAGCAGTACTTGTATGGTGATGATCGAATTGAGCCATACATCCATGAAGGAGACATTCTCGAGAGACCTGACCTTTTCTACAGCTCAGGTAAAATGATAACCAAAGCAAAAATAAGTAGTCTGTGTGTGTGATATAAATAGGGACTTTTGTCTGCCAACCTTGCTCATTCCCAAGCTTTGTAAGCACTTCTTTTAGTATATAAATGGCCTTCTGCTAATGATTTTAGACATAACATCAGTACACACACCACGCAAACCTATTAACTCACCATTATTTTTTTCCAAGTTAGTCTTTGATGTGATCTCCATTAAAAAGGCTGTGACCAGGAAAATTAATGGCTCTTAGAATGTGTAACTTAAAATGACATCTTCAAGATTTCCGACTTCTGTTTGAAAATGTGATATTTTTCTCTATTCTGCATTTATTTAAATGTATAATTTACTGATTTATGTTTTCTTTTCCAGTGTGTTTCATTTTAACAGTCTCATTTTGCCATGGTTTTGCTTTAGTTTCGAACTAGTAACCCCTGTTTGGTTCTCTGGTTGGGAAGATTTAGACATTTTATAGCAATAGTTTTTTCACTCTAAACTCTTGCTAGTATTTTCAAGGCAAAACTTAATTTTTACATAGATCTTACATACCCTTGTTGATTCTGCCATCCTGCCTTTTTCCAGGGATTTTGGTACTAAGAACAGTAAGTTTTTGCATATTCTGCCTTTTAATGTGTTGCACTGTTACCAGTATTAATTACTTCATTGAAGTCATTTAGTTGAAGAGACGAAAGAAAGGATTTCTAACTAAGATCTGTAGCAGGTTGCAAATAAAAAGCATTTAAAGTAATTGTATCTGAATTAATGGCTCACCTTTTTTTCCTGCTATGTATTCATTCATATATTTTCATAACTGTATGCTGTGCATATTGCCCGTAAGGCTCCATTATTTTTATATTTGATATAGATACTTGAATCCTGGAAAATCGGTACTTTAGTTTGAAAATTAAATAGATTTCTTCCTAACTGAACTTTACAGTAGTTATGAAATGCTGCTTTGAGTTTCAAACCAGATGGAGTAGATCATTAATTTCAACCAACCAGAATTTCTTAATTCAGTAATGGCAAGCAGCTGTTCCTTACCTAGTCAGATATTCATGAAGTAAAATGATGTAAAATATATATGATGTGAATTTTTTGATAATAGAAATCAGAATTTCTTGGAATCAGGTTTCTTGCTTTGAAAATTGATAGATAGCTACTTCTCAGTGTGAATCAGTGAGCAGTTTCCAAAAACGAGTAAAACTTGTAACCACCTCAGTATTTAACTTTGTTGTTTTAATACAATTAGAATTTCAGAACAGATTTCTAAAAAATTACACCACTTTTCCAAAATTAATTCATTTAAGTTGACCCCTTAAAATGAAAATCATAACATTTTTCCGTGAGATACAATTAAAATATACAACCTGTGCTTTTGTAAGAAATCTGAATTGTACACATTTTTATATATCTAAATTTAGAAACAGCCACAGCTGGTGGAAAAATAAATAAATTTAAGCATCCGAGGGGTGAAATGTTATCTTTAGATAGCCTCATGGTTGTTTTTTTATACCTATAGCCTGATGATATGGTACACACTTGACAGCAGAGATTACATTGCTATGAGTTTAAAGATATAGTTCTCATATCAAGCCACCTGTACTTTTTTAGTTTATTATTTTACCTAGTTTATTTTTCATGAATAGTTCAACAACTAAGTGAGTCTCTGTGGTGTTTTTGATATGTGTCATGGAAATCTAGACAATGCTAGTCTCTTGTCTTTTATTTTGTGCAGTTGTATCTTCAGAAACATCAGATAAATTTGTAATACTGCAGATTTGTTGGGATGCTTTAGCTATCTTACTTAAGTCTCTGGGTCTCCATGAAACTTTAGGCTGCTTCTGATAAAAGCAACTTTAGTAGTTTTTCAACCACAGAGGTTAAGCTAAATGGCCAGTGATACCCTGGTCTTATCTTTTATTTAAAAATGAAATAGCATTCACTACTTCCTGGTCATTAGTATTGCCCTCTATGCTTTCCGACTGTTAAACATGTCAAAATGTATCTGTTTCTTTCTTGCTATTACTTTAAAAAAGGACCTCCCCGTTCTGTTATCTGAAATAGGAATCTACTTATACATCTCCTTATAGTTACATTATTTTTTTTTTTCTTAGTCTAAAATAATTGTGATTGCAGTTACTGACTAATTTCCTTTTCTATCATGAAAATGATGCTGTTTGCTTTAGTTAGTACTTTTTACCCACAGAGGAAGTATATTATAATTTATAAAGCTGTATTGCTACTACACATTTGTAAATTGTTTGTTACTTTTTTGCTTTTGTTCTTCATTCATTGTGATGAATCTTATTCTTAGCATTTAATATGTAACTATATTACAGAATATGAAGCTTAAAATGGTGTATTTCTGTCTCAGGATCATTGTAAAACCATAATTTTCATTTACCTATGTGTTTATGTGATGTATCTTATCAGGTGTAGCCAAATAGGTTATGATTTATCTATTTTAGTCATTTCTTTTTCTCATTTTCTTCACTCTTGATATGTTTCCTCCTACACAGTCATGATTTCACTTTTAGCTAGTTCACCAAAGAGCCTAACACTACGTTTTCATTCGACTTTTAGAAATAAAGTTTACTTCAGTAACAATATATAAGAAGATACTGAGTTTTTGTATTTTTTTACTTTTATTCACAATATGTATAAGCCAGTTTTTTTTAACTGAGTTTCAGAAATCAGAAAGTTGATCAATTATCTATGCTGGCAGTAAATTTGCTTTGATTTCCTTCTTGTTCCAATACATACCCCATTTTACTCATAACCACATTTATCATCATTACTTAGAGCACCTCAAGAAAGAAGGTGTGTTATATAACTATGGTCTAAAAGGTTTCATGTAATTTAATAACCTAAATGTATATAATGCTCTACAATTTACAAAGTGCTCTGGTATATATCCTCTCTGTCTTCTATTTGTTCTCTGGGCATTTAAATGTTACATGAAATTCTTTGATTCCTTGTTGCTGTCTTTGAAACAGTAAGGTTAGAGTAGGAGCTTAAGAAGGACACTCCTAGATTTATCTGAATATGTGATTACAACCAAAAATACATGATTCCTTTTCAGTATTTCTATAAAAATTAATTTTGGTTACAGAATGCTGAGAAACAGATAGTTCCAAAGAAGTTGAAGTGCTTGAGTTGATGATTTAAGATACAATTTAACTTTTATACTTCATTCTAGTGAAGAATGATTGCTCATATATCAGAGTTACCTAAATTTTGTCAAGTCATTAAAGGGCAGTGTAGAAGCTGTAGTTTACTGAATGAATTGCAGAGCCTTAGGATGATTAAAAATTAAGTTCAGAAGTATAAATTTACTCTTTATTCACATAATATCAGGCTTATTATATTACTAAACTTACTGTATTCTAGGTTTATAAAATTTCTTAAACTAGTTGTATTCTGGGTTTATAAAATTTCTGGCTGAATCTTTAAACTCAGAATTTTTTTAGTTTCATCTCTATTTGATGAGATCCCCGTTTGTAGTTCCCTGTATTCCATTTATCCTTTTTACTCATTTTTCCCTTTGAAGACAATGAGAGCTCTGAATCAAAATGAAGATGTTGAGAATTTGACAACGGTTTTTCATTTAAGTTCTTCCTCATCTGATTCACTTCACTAGATCGTGTTTCATGTAATATAAACTTTTAATGTATAATTCAGGTATTTTTATTTGGTTGTATTTATATCTGAGTGTTATATTTCTGAGTGTTAGAATCTTTTATTCTGCTGGCATGCTGAATACCTTTGTATTCATTTTCAAAGTGTGGTATACATTTTATTTTGGCATTTTACTTAGCTTTGTTCCTCTAAAATTGCCAGATTTCTTAACTCCTGATCCTAAATTATTTGGTTTTAATTTAACAGAGAAATTTGTTGATTTTTGTGGTCTTCACCTTGTTAATTTTAGCCAAACTTTCACAGTCTTAAATCCATAGAAAATTAGTTTTTTTAGCCACTTAACTCTCAATCTATGGTGTCTTGGCATTCCCATAATTTCATTTTTTGTAACTTTTTTTGTGTTTAGCTGGCCTTGTGGTTTATAGAATTTTTAACTTTTCGAGGACACAGAAACTGGACTAAATATTACATACTTTTTAGCTACCTCTTAAGTATTTTAAATTTACTAAAGTAATAAGGTAAATACCAAAGGTATTATTAACAATTCAACAATTAAATAATAATGCAAGTCTTTAGTATATGGTATGTAACAAATGGATATATGTAACAAATGAGTGGTACAGGAGTCTTATGGAAATACCAATTATTTTTACCTATTCATTTCCCAACTCTACTAAGTTTTACCATCTATTCATTTTTTAACACCCTTACTCCTAAACAGATTTTATCATTTAATTCCCAGCTGTCTATCAATACTCAAATCCGTTACACCTCTGCCTCCCTCCCTTCCCAAGTAGGATTTTCTAACCCCTACAGAACACAGTAATCCCTCTGTAGCTTTTTCAGCCTCCAGCATTCATTTAGTATGTATATCCCTTCCTGTTGTGGATCATTTATTAACGAAATGTACTATTTAATTGCATCTTAAGTGTCTATTTGTGTTTCACTTAACCTGAAATTCCTGAAAACAGAAATTATGTATTCTAAGTTTTTCCACAGGACCTAGCAAAGTATTATTGCATGTGGTAGGTGTGAAATGATTGTCTGGTGACTGAATAATTTGCTTACTATGTGCCAAATTTATAAACTATGTTGTGGATACCACCTAGCCAACAAGTGACCTAGAGGTCACTTACCAACCCAGAATACTTTTGAGAAAAGGAAACTTTAAAAGGCCTCAGAGCTTTTCAAATAGTAATTACAAAAGTCATATACTAAAATATATTTGTTCTGTGCATAAGACAGCCCTGAAGCCATCACTTAGATCTTTTTTCCTCAGATTCTTCTTATTCTTAACTTACTCATAATTGTATCAAAAATAGGTCATCTGGATTCTTAGATTGGAGTGAGTGAGAAAGTAGTATCACTCTAAAATCAGCAAGAAGTAATAATAAAGACTTAGATTTAGGAAAAGGAGCACTTCATAAGCAAAGAAAAAGTGCTCAAAAAGCATACTAGTGTAGCCACATAGCGTAGGTAGTCAAATATATCTAATAACCTAGGGCGTTACTATATAATAATTGATGTTTATAATGAAGATTGAGTTATCAAGAAGTTTTAAAATTATATTCAGTGTACTTTTTAAAAACACAGGAAATATAAAATGTATTTTCAAGGATTTCTAACCCAAGTTTGTGTGTTTGTTTTAAGGTTTGACACTTAAAGTGTCAAGCGTTGCTTATATAAAAATTCACTTATTTGAAATGTATAATTCCCTAATCATACTACACAAATGAAGCTGTCTGGGTATAAAATGTCGGACATACTAGAGTGTTGGTCTTTACCAAAACCATGCTATTTAATGTCTCTTCTATTTCCTTACTCATTCTGTTTCTTAGCCTGGAAGGTTTATTGTCCCCCCCTATCCTACCTCACCCCTTAACTTTTGTTGTCTTCTCCAGAAGGCTAGAAGCCCCTTGAAGGCAGAGATCGTCTTATTCATCTCTGTAATAAAATAGTACTACCACATAGTAGATGCTCAATAAATGTCCAATCATTGTAAAAGAACACTTAAGTATATATGCTCTTCTGTTCATACTCCCAGAGAGAATTGAATATCATGCTAACATTTTTCTTCCGGATTAAATATACAAGTTATTTTCTATTGTGTTACTTGATAGAACAGTTTCCTTTTTGTTCCCTGCAAAGATGTTTCACTAGTTACTATTTTCTTTCTTCCTAGATGGATTAGTTGCCTCTGAAGGAGCCATGAGTCCAGATTTCTTCAATGATTATCACCTTCAAAATGGAGATGTAGCTGGGCAGCATTCATTTCCTGGCAGGTAAACAGTCTTCCAAGAAAAATCTAATATATGCTGTTCCCCTTGTTTTTGAAAAGCTAAAATTCTCTTTACTTCCCATTTTTCTTTTTCCATTAAAGAGTAAAAAAAAAAAAGAAAAGAATCCTGAATATTTTCAAGAACATACTCATTTGATTTTAAGTTAACTTATGAAGTCACATTTTGTATGTAAAAAAATGAAGATCACAGTTCTAAAAAAAAGTGTGTGTGTGTGTGTGTGTGTGTGTATATATATATATATATATATGCTTCCTCACTTTGGAAAATACTGGCTGTCTATTGAAATAGACAGTACTTTTGCCAAATTAATGACCCAGATTGTTTCCTAAGTGTTTTCCAAAGCCAATAGAATATAAAATAAGAACACAATACGTGTATTTTTTTTTAACTTTGTTCTTTTTTTTTTTTAACATCTTCATTGGAGTATAATTGCTTTACAATGGTGTGTTAGTTTCTGCTTTATAACAAAGTGAATCAGCTATACATATACATATGTCCCCATGTCTCCTCCTTCTTGCGTCACCCTCCCTATCCCACCCCTCTAGGTGGTCACAAAGCACTGAGCTGATCTCCCTGTGCTATGCAGCTGCTTCCCACTAGCTATCTATTCTACATTTGGTAGTGTACATATGTCCATGCCACTCTCTCACTTCATCCCAGCTTACCCTTCCCCCTCCCCGTGTCCCCAAGTCCCTTCTCTAGTAGGTCTGCGTCTTTATTCCTGTCCTGCCCCTAGGTTCTTGAGAGCCATTTTTTTTTCTTTTTTTTTTTAGATTCCATATATATGTCTTAGCATACAGTATTTGTTTTTCTCTTTCTGACTTACTTCACTCCGTATGACAGACTCTAGGTCCATTTACCTCACTACAAATAACTCAATTTCATTTCTTTTTATGGCTGAGTAATATTCCATTGTATATATGTGCCACATCTTCTTTATGCATGCATCTGTCAATGGACACTTAGGTTGCTTCCATGTCCTGGCTATTGTAAATAGTGCTGCAATGAACTTTGTGGTACATGACTCTTTTTGAATTATGGTTTTCTCACGGTATATGCCCAGTAGTGGGATTGCTGGGTCATATGGTAGTTCTATTTTTAGTTTTCTAAGGAACCTCCATCCTGTTCTCCATAGTGGCTGTATCAATTTACATTCCCACCAACAGTGCAAGAGGGTTCCCTTTTCTCTACACCCTCTCCAGCATTTATTGTTACAATACATGTATTTTAACAATTATTCAGACATCACCATTTTAAAAAGTTGGTGCTTTGATTAAATTAAAGACTTTTCCTCCCTGCATAGCATTCAAATAAAATATTCAAGGAAAAAAAACCTAACATGTCAGCATTGTTGTACAATTATAGTAAAGTTTCCCCCAACAGATATCCTGCTTCATTACTGGTCTCATAGATTTTTTAAGTCTTGCCAGAAAGTGTAAATAATAGTTTTCCCTTCATATCATTGCTAGAGGTGTAATATTTTAATTTAGGATGACTGTTGAAATTTCACATTAAAATGGTCCAATGAATAGGTGTAGTCTTTTTGCCCTTAAGACTAGTTTTTTCTTTAGATTATTGATTTAATTTTCTCTTCTAAAATTTTACATTTTATTAACATAAATATTTATGTTTGGAGAATGTGTTTAAGAATACAGTTGTGACCAACGTGTTACAACTCTTGAATCATCGCTTGTAGTAAGCCATTGTAATTCAATAGTAATAATTATTGCAACCATTATCAATTATCTATTATGTATAATTTATTTTGCAAATATTTATTATGTTTATTTTAATCTACTTAGCAAGATTATTATAATGTCTATTTTCATAGACATTTTAAAAATGAAGAAATCAAGGCTCTAATAATTTAAGTAACCAACTCACACATGTAGGATGATAGAGAAAAAAATTTGAACTCAGGTCTATATGTCTTATGATCTTTCCAGTGTAACACGGTGCCTAATTTTGAAGGAAACATAGCATATTATGGTGACTTTTAAGTGTTTTTTTTTTGTTTTGTTTTTTTTGCCACAACCCATATTAAGAAATACCTTTCATATTGCAACCTGGTGCACACATACATATTTATATATATACATATATATATGTTATATATATAGACACACATATATAAAACAAAAAATTCTTAAAACAATAATTAATTACTCTTACTATCTGTAATACACAATGATATATTCTGTTTTAGTCTATTCAATTTTATTTTTAAAATGCAGATTGCAACCCACTATATTGATTTCACAACCCACTGTTGGTCGTGACAAAATTTAAAAGCATAGTGGAAAAATACAGGGGTATTTTATGAAATGTAATAACCTTATATGTAGTTCAGTAGTCTTTAGTGAACTTTAAATAAATAACACTTTAGAAATAGTTTCATTGGTGTACTGGATTGTCATGATGAGAAACTACTTGCCTTAGGAAAAAAAAAAATTAAACATGGTTAAATACCAGAAGCATATGGCTTTTGATTACTTCTGATGTCTCTGTCTATGTTAGCTATAATTATTTAAATAGAGATTCTCTTTAATTATTATAACTATTATACTCCATCATGTGACAGTTCACTGTACAAATGTTTTCTGAAACATAATTAGAAAGGGAAGAAATTATTTTGTTATATAATCCTAATGTTGTTTGTATTGAAAATTTTTGCTGATAGCATTTAAAAGATTAATTTTTCTGCCATTTATGTTTCACTATGAACAAAACATTGTTTTTGTGTGATACTAACCATGCGTTGCTTATTTGAGAAAGACATGATTTTTTTCTATAGTTATGTGATTTTAAAGAACCTGAACATTTTCATTAAAATTGAATATCCAAAGGAATGAACTTGAGCTCAGCTCAGCAAAATCTTTCATTTCTGGTTTTCAAAAATGGTCATTTTATAAAACAATAAAGATGTTTAGAGAGATGGCTATACTCAAAGACTAAGTTATGTACTGTGTCCAAAGATTTCAGGATTTTATTCCTCAGTTCTGTTAACAAGTGTTTTTTTAAAAGACTGGGAAAGTTCTCTTACCTTTGTGCCTTTAGTTCCTTTTCAAGAATAAAAATATATAAGTAGCTTTTTTCACATCATAAAAGACACATCACAGCAATGTTGGTTTAAAGGATTAGTTAATAAAACTTCATGTAGACTATATATTTTTTCAAATCAAAAGAGTGATATACTTATTTATTATAATCATTTTGAATTGAGAATTGTTTGCCCTTTCAAAAGAACTTCCCTTGAGAAAGCTAAGTCTTTCATCTCTTGTCTTTTGTAGTTTTTCAGGCCTTAAATCATGCAACTGTATCATTTTCTCTTTGTATTTCCAGAAGAAATAATTTACTATGAATTTCCTCAGTTTTTTTTCTAAGTAACAGATCAAATAAAAAGGGACTCTAAATTTTATCAGCAGATATACAGAGAAAGCTTACAGTATAACCAAAAATTCATAGTTGTTTTTTGCTACATTTTGTATTGACCTTCTCTAGAATCATTTACTCTTTCTTTTATGAATAATTTTTATTGTTAGGATTGTCTTCTGATAGGATTTCTTTGTTCTTCTTTGATAGCAACAAACCATGGATCTTAACTCTGGCTTATTTTTTTAATTCTACAAAGATTTAAGTATTTTAAATTGTTCCATAATTATTCACATATTTTGGCATGATAATTTTGATGCATAATGTCCCAGATGTGAAACTTGAAACTAATGGCTACCTTTAGGCTTCTGATATCCAATAGGTAAATTTAAAACCTATTAGACCAAATAACATTGACTTAAAATGATGCTTTTGAAATGTTTCATTTTAATTGATTTTAAGCAAAATGGGAATATTTTTTGAAAAATGTAGACACAAGGTGTTGAACTTTTATTCTTCATCTTTACTGTGAAGATGAGAATAAGCAGACTTAACTGAACAACATGAAGAATTTGGGTTAATTATGAAAGAATAATGTCTTGATTGAATTTTGAATATTGAAAAAGCTGATTTTAAAAACAGGAAATGTTATCTATTTTGAGGGCTTTTTTTTTTTTCTTTAAATCAGGAAAATTGTCCAGATGACTTACAAATTCTTTCCCTGTTCTTCATCATATGTCTTTGATTAACAAGCAGTGTCAAGTTAATTGGAATAGTAATAATATTTTTTAAATGTATAAAATGTGAATTTTTATAATTACCATTGTTTCTAATGATTTGAGAACACGAAACAGCATGACAGTGCCAAGTGGCATGCTATTCAACCAGTAATCGTGACTTTTCAGTCTTTGTGGATTTTTAACATGTCAGTTTCAGTGGGTTCAGGTAAAGTAGATGATCCCAAGCTACTGCAGGGTAAAGAATAAATTTCTAATTTGTGTAAGAGTTTTTTTTTTTTAATTGTTCACAGAAAAATTCTTCAATTTCTTCCTAAAATAACCATGTTTAGTAATGGGACAAGTCTGTTAAAATGGGGTAACTGAGTCAAATTTAGAGTATTGTTTAAACAGTTCAAATTGTATATTACTTAAAATCCAAGTCGGGGGGGGGTCCTTCTTAATCTGAACGTCTGCATTTTTGTAATATAGCAGGGCAGTTTAATTGGAAACAGTGAAAACTGTTAAACTCATCCATCCTATTCTACAAGGGAGACTGGATGTTTGATAAAATACGTACTGGTAGTTGGACAG
Organism: Eschrichtius robustus; assembly: GCF_028021215.1. Classification (NCBI taxonomy): domain Eukaryota; kingdom Metazoa; phylum Chordata; class Mammalia; order Artiodactyla; family Eschrichtiidae; genus Eschrichtius; species Eschrichtius robustus. Next base: position 127,724,049 of record NC_090826.1, on the reverse strand, counting down.
CGAATCCTGGGTTTTAGACATGTGTCACTATCAGTTTGAACCTCTTGGCACCAGAATCTCCCAACATTTTAAGGTAATGCAAAGTGGATTAGGGCTCCAAGGCATTAGCTATAGAGTTGACATTGCCAGTGGGTCAGATGTAAATCTTCCCCTCCCAAAACCTGAACTGGCCTTAGAAAGTAAAGTGGAACTTGCTATTGAAGCTGATTAAAAATAATAGGAGTAAGACTAGCTTTTTTTCCCCTTATATACAATGTATCCGTACCATATTTTTGGACAGTTTTTTTTATTATAAATCTTACTTTTCAAGACTAACAAGAACCTCATGTTGAGTATTTTTAAACTGCTTCCAGCTTTTACAAATCAGTTTTTGTTGCAGTAAAAAATGGTCCATTTTTCTTTTATAAGAATCCAATTTTCATAAACTGGAAAATAATTTCAGAGACTGCTTAGGTTTCCTTGGGGCTTTGAAAAATATTTTTCAGAGGGCCTGAAGATCTTCTCTGTGGTTGGCACAGTGATGTCATCTACTGACCATTTCACTAGAGTCAGAGATGAACTAAATGTGTGCATTATTGAGCCATCTGAATCTTACACTTTCATTTTCTGTGTATATGCCTGCCTCTTTTTTTTCTTTCTTAGAGTACTTGGTGATTAACTTTTCTGTTCATTATATGTATTGTATATTTCACATATATACCTTTTATTCTGTTCTCTCTAATATATTTTCTTTAAAACATTAAATCATGGTTGAAGCATTAGTTGCACTTTTTAAAATTGTACTGACTAGAACTAACACATTATTTTCTTAATATATGAGAAATAATCTTTTATCCAAAATTTTAAATGTGTAATTTTTCCTAAGACAGGGACTCTACATGTAAAAATTAGACTTATTTCTTTAGCTATAAGATCACCTTCATTAAACTCAGCCATTTAGTTAACTCAGTTATTTCACTTGAGAAAAGCAACCTTAAAATTAAATATTACCTGTCTAAAAGGCATTGTGTAGTATTTACCGACCTTTATTATTATTCCTAGAACTATATATTAGGGTATTATTTCAAAGCAGTTATTCAAAAGATAAATCAAATTAATGTCTATATTACAACCCTTAATTTGGCAATCGAGAAATTCTCATATATTGAGGTAAAATTAAATATGCCTATAAAATCCCTTATTTGATAAGTCCTATATCAATTTTAATTGATAAACCAAACTCTTCCATTTGTTCTAATAGTTTCAGTTTTAGTGACCTTCATTACTATGGCAGTAATGTAGAAATTATATGGAAGGATCAAAAGAAAGTGAAAAGAACCTCATAGAAACATTTCCCTTTGATAGATATTGGAGACCAACCATTTGTTCAGCAACATTGTAAGAACTAAATGAATTATAAAATACTTATTAAATCTTTTAAAGGTAATCATTAAAAAAAAAAAAACGCTGCTTTATTTAGTGTGTAGCTTTTTTGTTCCTAATTTCTTTATAACTTTTTCTCAGAGGAGAACATGCTTCATGAAGTCTTTAAAAAAACTCCTGACTTTAGTAATTTTTCCAGACATGGTGAATATAAAATAAAGCAGCCAGATTCCGTTTTCACCTATCAGTTGCTAAAGATTTTCTAATGCTAATACCCACACATGGGAGCAAAGAGGTACTCTGACACACTTCTTGTGGGACTTAAGTGGACAAAACCTTTGTGAAATATATTTGGTAACAGAGAACAGAAGCCTAAAATTGTATACTTCCTTTATTCTGTAACTTCATTTCTCAGAATTTATCCTCATGAAATAATCAGAGATAAAGACTGGATAAATGATTGTGTGATTTCTTTCTATCAAGAAAATAGATACATTGAGTATCGTGAGATACACTTACCTAATTGGGGAATAAATGTTATTTTTAGTACCTACTTTTGTGCCACATGATTTTGTCCGTATATTAGATTATATTATACCAGTGTTCTGATTTAAGTAAATATGAAAGTCAAAATAGGTAAAAATAGATACATTTAGCAAGAGATATTTACTTTATATAAAATTCATCTTTTTAAAGAATTGACCCCAGAGACCTTTTAATTTGCTTTTTTCTTATTGAGAAAAATTTTTAATAAAACTGTTATTCACCTATGATGTTTTGACAGCATAAAATTGAGTACACCACTGCCACATCTGTAATTCTAGTAATGAAAGCTGACAGTATGTTTGAAATATTTGGTCATTCCATTTATGTTTTTTTGCATGTATTAAAACATTATTATTAACAGTGCATAATATTTAAAAAAAAAACCTTGCTGAATGCTTTGTTGAGGCACCGTTATACATTTTATTTACTCTTTGTTTTTCATACGCACATTTGCGAAGTTCCCTAATACTTGTTCTTAGCTGTATCTAAGTTGGGATATTTGCAAGAGTTGCTTCTCACTTTAAATGGAATTTTGTTAAATCATGATTAAAACATATACAGCAGAACCTCTATAGAAACCATGGTGTTGGGTAACAAGACAATATCCTGTTTACTTTTAAAAGTTACTCTGTTTCAGGGTATATGATTTGATCTAAAAATATCCAGATCTGTGCAAATTTTTATTATAATTGTATTTGGTTGTCCAAATGACATTGTTTTTAGTATGTATAAACATGTATTTCACACTCAGTAATAATTGCTACGGCTAGGTATAACCAATAGAAATAATCTTAAGTTCTTCCCACCTTCATTAGTATTAACCAATCAGAAATGCATGGTAGAAATTTCTTGAAATGAATAAAACCATTCATAAGAAATACTACTATATGACAGGTAAAATCCCATCTAAGGTAATGAAGTGGTTAAATCTGTGGGATGGTGAAAACAGGAGAACAAGAGTGGCAATAGCTGTGTAACACAGTTCTGATGAGAACATCAAACCAATGCAAATAGATGGTTTTTTACACTATGAGACTGGCTGTAACACGATCCTAACATTAAATCACATTACATTTTTTTGTCTCTAAATACTCTCATAACAATTTTGCTAGTTTTCTTTTTTTTATTATTTTTTTTCAGAAGATGGAATGTCTTAGGAGCCTTCTAAAAGTTTTAAAGAATAAAATGTTTAAGGCACTTTTTTGGTCTAAAATCTTAGTATACCAGGACTAATAACTTGCATGTAGCTAACACTTATATCATCATATGTCTCATTTGACCATCAGCAGTGTGTGAGGTATATAGGGCAAAGAGTAGTATTGGCCCTATTTTAACAAATGTAGAAATTAAGACTCCGAGATTTTTAAGGGACTAGCCCAGAACCAGTTAGGTAATAAATAGCGAAGCCTTTAAGCTTGGTAAGAGCCAGCATTCTTAGTATTACACCATTACTGCCTCCAAAAGGCAAGCAGATATATTAGTCTTAACAGTGAACTGTGCTTTAGAAAATTTTAGAGTAAGTGTTATCAAACTTCAGAGTAAGATATGTAGGTTTTTTTGCGTGATACAATATATTGTTTACTTATTTTACTTTAATACACTGTGTATGGCTTACTGCAAATTGGTATTTAGATTGCTTGGAGAACAAGTTGCTGAAAATTTATTAACATATTAAGTAACTAATTAGTTCACTACCATTAAATTCTTTTAAGTAGTTAGTTCATTAAGTTCTCTACAGATTAATCCAGTTGTATAAAAAATGAGGATGAAATGAGTGGGATAATCTCAGTCTAGAAGGGTTAATGTCTCATGCAAATCATTTATTTAGCTAATTAACCAATATAAATGTTTATATACATGATGCTATTATTTTATGCCTATAAATGAATCTTCATATATCAGTCTTAGTTGACTTATTTGTTTAGACTTTTTAATAGAGAAAACTTCTTTCTAGCCATAAAAGGGCAAGGAAATTCCATTCCACTGCTTGGGCACTAATGATTTGCATTTCCCAAGGAAAATTGAATTAGGTTTTATTAGTAAATTGGGCCTATAACTTTTAAGGCCAGATTCTATTAGATTATCACACATCAGCATTAGCAAATTGTAAACTTTACTGAAATATAGAAATACAAGCCAACAATCAAGGCTAAGAATCCTGGAAACCTGGGAAGATGTTTTATGCTAGAGAAATTATACTGACTTGAAAAAATATTTTAAGCGATTTACTTTCCTTTGGAAATTTAGAAACGAGAAGAAGTTGGTGACAGACTGCTCTCATCAAATTCGTGTTAATTTTCAATCTGGTGATCTGGGCTAAGTTTTTGGAGGTATGCATGTTAGCTATATGTAAAATCCAAAGATGCTCCCAAAGGAAACCAAATTTATTGTCACTTTATTAGGACTTCCATTTAGGAGAAGAAATTCAGCATAATTGAGTCTATAAATGAAAAAAGTAATCTGAATATGACTAGATCCTATAAAAATGTTAACACATCAGTTATGGTGTAGCTTTGTACTAGAAGAAATGAATGGGAGTTAGTCCATTCATGACTAGGAAGTTCATTATATCACCACCACTTAAGAGTGATTATCCAATGTTAAAGTTCATAAATTTTTATACATATTAATAGCATTTTTGTTGGCTGTACAGATATATAAAAATTAGTTATAAATTTAAAAAGAAAGAAAGTAGAAAGTCCTTAAGCAAAGATGACTGCTTTTATGACATATTTGACCTATGAAATGCTCTTATTTTCAAAAAAATTATGGGTTTTTTTTAAAGGGAATAGGATGTGGATTACCATTATAATATTATTTATTTATTTATTTATTCATGGCTGTATCGGGTCTTACTTGTGGAACACAGGATCTTTCATTGCAGGATCTTTTGTTGTGGCATCTTTTGTTGCGGTGCATGGGCTTTTCTCTAGTTGTGGTGCGCGGGCTCTCAGGCTCAGTAGTTGTGGCGCACAGGCTCCAGAGCACATGGGCTCTGTAGTTGCGGCATGTGGCACTCTAGTTGTGGAGCGCAGGCTCAGTAGTTGTGGTGCGTGGGCTTAGTTGCCCCGCAGCATGTGGGATCTTAGTTCCCGACCAGAGATCGAACCTGAGTCCCCTGCATTGGAAGACAGATTCTTAACCACTGGACCACCAGGGAAGTCCCAGATTACCATTACAAAGTCTTGCTTATTCGTAGTCTAATGAGAATTTTAAAATTATAAGCAATTTGGTTGATAAGCACCACCACCCCCTCCAAAACAATAAAAGAGAGAGGAAAATAGAGCATGTCATCTTTTATTTCCCTTAAGTCTGGATTCAATAATACTGAGCTTACTCCTAAACTCAGGGACGGGTTGATTGATTCTAGCCCATCTGTGTTTTGATTGATATAACAATGTGATTTAAGTATTTATGAATAATTGTTTAAAAGTCCCTATTTAGAAATATTAAACATATATTAGAAATGTTAAACAAATGTTTTTTCTTAAATATTTTTTAAAAACAGACGAAACCTAGAGCCTATAGGTTTTTAAATGTAATATTAATTTATTCCCGTTTTCTCCATATTGCCCATAGTCCTTCCAGATGTGCTATTACAAATAGCTCACCCCTCAGATATGAGCCATATGGGCTCTGTAAACTGATTTGCACTTATTTTGAATAGGAATTGTACAGATTACAGATGAATTATTAAGGTAAATGTATATTGCCAAATAAATCTAAGAGCAAAATATTAAACTGTAGTAAATGAGAAAGGAATGTGCAAATGAAGACCTGCCTGCTTTAATAAGTTTAGTGGTTACCTCCTCAGTTTCAACCAAAAGAAAAGAGTTTTTTTCTTTTGTTTTGTTGTTGTGTTGAAAAAAAAAAAAAAAGTCTTTAAAACTGCTTACAGAAGTATCTAAGACAAAAACAAGGAAATATAATGTTCTAAACTCAGCCAGTCCAAACCATTTGAGCTGCTATGACAGCTCATAAAACTGAGAGTAGTTTTTAACTGGGCTCTGTTTTACATTGCCAAAGTGAATTTTCCTTGCAGGAAGTAGCCAGAGGGTTTATTTAGTTTCCAATCCAAGGCTTTGATCTTTCTGTACTGTCACATCTCGGGTTACATAGCCCTTTTTCACTGCAGTAAATCTGCAACCGTTAATGAGAATAAAATTTCCTCCTCCTTGCTGATCACTTGCTGTTAAATGCCAAAGCACAGCCAACTGCATATTTGCAGATTTCAGCTACAATGTATGAAAACAGGGCAATCAGTTTAAACTTGTTGTCTTTGTAATTCATTTTATTGGGCTTTCTTCCTTTTTAAGTGACCTATTTTATCAAGTAAGTGGTTGCAAGGCCAAGCCTGGGAGAAAGATTTAGAATGCTAATAAGCTGAGAGGAGAAAGGTGTGCACGTGTTGGGGAGGCAGGGTACGGGAGTGGTTGCACATGCACGTGCACTGCCATTAATGTTCAAATTGGGTCTGCTTTCGTGCTCTTGAAAGACCCGACCTCTCTTTCCGCTCAAATAAAGTAAGCTGGTTTGTTGTTTCTTTGATTATGTTGTATGTTCAGTTTCAACATAAATTTGCGCTTAATGAGTTTATTTAGTAAGTCAGAACATTATTTTTCACTTTCGACTTCAGAGAAGATTTCATAGCATTTAAAGGAACTTAAAGGATTTCAAAAAACTTGATCTCTACATTGTAAGGGCTATTCTTAAAGTAAAAAGAACATCATTATAAGTATCCACTGAACCATCTTACCAAATGGGTCCTTACAAATATTGGAAATATTATAAATATCTGTTGAATAAATCAATGGAAATTCAAAATCACATTTAAGCAAGCTGAATTTTATACATTATTAAATATATGCATCTTCAGACTGAAATATAGTAAAATCTCATTTATTTTTTACTGCAATGAAACCTCTCAGTTGAAGCATTAACTATTTGATTCAGTTAATATACGTCGTTAAATTTATTTTTCACTTATACCTTTTATCTTTACTACCGTCTTATTTTGTGGTTGGCAACTAAACTTATTTCTGTCAAGAAATTCACTTTTAGAATGCCATTTTAGATGATAGCCATTGATAAATACATTTTATTAATATATGTTGATATAGATCATTATTAATCTACATAAATATGAAATATGCTAAAATACATGAAAGAAAGAAATCAGCTTCTATTTTCTCACCATTGAAGCCAGTTACTATTATCTTATAGCTGTCTGTTTTCACAAAATAAATTATTTCTATTTTCATAAAAATCAAAATGTTGGGATAAATCAACAGTGCATAATACCCATTCATTGATTTAGACAACTATCATAAAAACAATAACTGAAAATATATTGAAACACAGAATAAGATTTCTAACTTGGGGGCAGTAAAGTCAGATCTTCTGATAAAACAGAGGACCCTTTTTTGGGAAAGTGTCAGTTTTTAGTTACCCCAATAAGAAAGGAGGGTAAGAAAAGAATGGCTTGAAAATTTTAGGAGAGGGGGAGGTACAGCACTACCCTAGGCCTTTTCAGAAGGTATTTAGTATAATGTAGAAATGCTGAACTTTAAAATTGTAGCTTGTACTCTTAGAATTATTGTGTTTTCAAATAAGCCTATCTACGTGTACTTAAACTGTAACACGAAAGTTTGCAGGTGGGAAAAAAATGGTAGAAACTAAAGCACAGTTTTAGACACTGTATCTGGGGGTGGTGGGGACTGTTCTGTAGTTTGCTTCTTTGTTTTTCTGATACTTTAAATCTGCATCAGACAGTCCGCAATCCATCCAAAATTCTGGACATGAAAGTCCACAGAAAATTTCTGCACAAAATAAACATATTTTTTTAAGTTTTTGTTGTTCTTTAAAAAGCACAAGAAAAATCTTAAATAAGTGAAACTGCTCCAAAAAGTTTGTTTCTGTAACATGAACCATCCAGTCCAGTTTTAAATGAAATTACTGGAAAGGAATAGAAACAATACAGGCTTCAGTGCCATACAGACTTAATCTTTATTCTAATTGTATTATTTGAAATATTATTCTCTAAAATGGTTTCAAATCTGTCTATAATCTGAGATAGGCTGATTAATAGTAATGCTGGCATTTACTGAAATATATTTACTGAGTGCCAGGCAGTATGCTAATTGCTATCATTACATCCCTTATCTAATTTGATCTTCACAACAGCTCAGGAAAGGAGACATTAAGAAAACCCAAGCTTATTGAGTTAAGCAACTTGCCCAAGTTATCTCCCCACCTCTCAGTGGCTACTCTTTTTTTTTTTTTTTTTTTTTTTTTTTTAAAGCTTTATTCTTCCATCAGAGAATGGAGAGGTGGGAGCTCATCATCTCCAGTCCAAGCTCTCCCGACAGGTTGCGGGTGGGGCTGCTTTATAGGGCTCTCTCTTTTTTTTTTTTTTTTTTTTTAATTAATTATTTATTTATTTATTTTTGGCTGTGTTGGGTCTTCGTTTCTGTGCGAGGGCTTTCTCTAGTTGCGGCGAGCCTGCTTTTTGAAACTCCCTTCTTTCAGCTCTCAAGATACCCTGTTTTTTTAATTCTCCTCCTAAGATCTTCTCCATTCCTTCCCAATGTTCTCTGCTGGATCTTCCTCCTCCTTTTCACCTTTAAATGCTGGTTACTTCAGGACTTCAACCTTGTTCTCTATCCATATCATTTTGGGGCGCCCTCTTTTCTAATTACACCCACTACCTAGAGGATTTCATCCAGATCCCATGGCATTAAATACTATCTGAAGGCTTGTATTTTTATCGGATGCCTCTCCTCTGAGCACCAGCTTTATTCCTCTCACTGTTTAACATACCCAATTGAATGTTTAATAAAATCATCAGACTTAACTTGATTTCCTACATGCAAATAGGTGCCTCCTCTAATCTTCCATCTCAGTAAGTGTCACCACCATCCAGTAGTTCAAGCCATAAACTTTGGAGTCTTCCCTGGTTCCTCCCTTTTCTTCACCATTACCACTCTCCCCAGTGCAAACCATCTGCAAGTCCTGTTGTTTTCATTTCTAGACTGTCTCAAATTTGGCCTTTTCTTTCCATTTCCACCGTCAGTACTCTAGTCCAAGCCACCATCATCTGTCACCTGAACCATTCAAAATAGCCTCCTAATTAATTTCTCTGCTTCTGCATTTACCTTCCCTTGAAATCCATTTTCCCCCCATAGTAACCATTGTGATCTTTTTAAAGTGTAAATCAGATCATTTCAAATGTATAATGTGTAGTATTTATTAACTATATAATCAAGATGTATATATAGTATTATGTGCTTGTATTATAAAATTGTTGGTAGGAGCCTATGCTATATGGGAAATTTTTTAGTAACCTACGTAACATAAAAAACTGCCTTTTGAATTGCAGTATTTTATATACATAAAGATGATTGCCTTTATAGTTATGATTGAGTTAAGAAATTCTTAGTACACATGTATTGTACTACCACATATCCAGTTGAATATATCTGTACTGATAAGTACTCATTTATACGGAACGTAAGCATTCTCTAGCTTAAAAAAAAAATGGTTTATTGTCAATAGAAACTTGTAATGTCCCAGTATTACAAGGTTTATATTAGTTTTCATTATCAAATAGCCTATGTTTTGTAGAAACAAATCCTACCCCATACTTAACATAAATAAAAGGTTTCTTTGATCTTGTTACTTTCCTATTACTGGGTCTTAACTAATGACCTGTTGATAATCAATAGATCAGAAGTATAGCATATATACTGTTGGAGATTATTTCCAAAAGATACTTTTAACTTTTACTTAGTTTCTGTGATGGCAAATGAGATTAACTTTATAGAGTATTAAATAAAAATACAATTAAAGGGAGAATGTGCATTTAATGTTTTCTTTTTAACACTTAAAATTTATTTATTCAGTAACTTTTATAATTTAGAAACACTTGGAGGGCTCTAGGGATAGAGGTCAATAAGAAATAATCCCTTTCCCATTGAGAAGGGTATATAGTTCAGGGTTAAAATATAATTTTTTGAGATGACTTAAAGCATCCTATTTATTATTCTTTATATCACTTTTTTAAAAAATCTTTAAAGGTAATAGTATTATCGTGCTTAGAAAAATAATTAAGGAATTAATACTAATCACAGTGTCAGTTTTTATACATCAGTGGTCTTCTACATGTTCCTGCTAACTTTTGTGTTATTCTCACACCTTGATTAAATAAGCGTGTGTGTATGTGTGTCCCAATGAAAGAAACATCTTAAAGATTTTTGATTTGTCCTTAATCTTTAGAGGACACAAATTAATCATTAGAGAAGAATGCCGTAATGTCTTAAATAGACACTTTTTTTTTTTTTTTAAGAGCATGCTATTTGGAGTGTTGTCATTTGTTAACTTCTGTTACAAAAGATTATACCTTTAACATTTTCTTACAGAAGAAAAAATCAGATAATCTAATGACAATAGTATTTGTCAATTATATCTCAAAGCCAGAATAAAAATAAGAATAATTTTAAAAGATACTGTGATGAATTTTCTTAGATAAAAAAGTAAACAGATTTATAGATTCATATTTTTGCGTTTTAACCTAAGCAGTGCAATATTTGACAAAGAATCACATTATTATTAAAATACAACCTCCTGAGTTATATAGGCTGTTTAATAAGACACTGATCTTTAATGGTCTGGTAATTCACTAGAATTTAGTTACTTCATTATAACAGTAAGCACTTTGGAGGGATTAGTTCAGACAGCAGCTTTTCATAGCTTTGTAATAGAATGTCTCTTTAGAAACACATCAATGTCCTACAAAACATAATTTGAATAATTGTGAGATTTGAAGAGACATTGTATCAAAGAGTTTGATTTAAATGTTGGGTTCTGATGCCTCCCATCTCATGAGCAAAGGTTTACGTAGGTAGGTAGATAGGTAGATAGATATTCCCAAGGAAATAAGTGACAAAACATTTTAGTCCTTGAATGTTTTTTAATGCTGATATCATAGCTGTTGATGAATTCTCAAAACTTTTAATTGAAAGAGTTTTAGATTTGTTAAAATGCATTAGGTTTTCTCATTTTTTAAAAAAGGCAGTAAACCTCCATTGAGGGTTATGGAAATGGAAAGGAAGTCTGGAGTTAAGGGGATTAATTATGACCTATAATCCTGTGGATTTTACCTGTAGGGATTTTAGGCCAATGTGCAGTCTTTCAGCAGTAGCCCAAATCACTTGGTAATCTCGTAAGTACTCAACGCCTCTGCCAACTAAATATAACTCAGACCTACTTCAGAGAGGCAAATGCGGCACTCTGTAATAGAATCTATTTTGAAATGTGGCCTTGTTTCTGTATTTGAGAAGAAGGGTTAGTATTTTTCTAAACTTTATACTTTTATCATTAAAGTTAATTATTGGTGAGTGTAAAATCTATGTATGGCTATGTTGGTTTTTACATAAAAGCTACACATTTCAGACTAGAGAGGCACGATCAGCAAATGATTTCTTGTGCCTGTAATCAAAGTTAAACATTTTAAATAATTAGTCTTTTGAATAGACTTACAGAGAGGAGCATAATTAATGATTTTCTGAATATCATCTCTTTGGTGGACATAAGTCAGCATTCTATCTCAAATAATATACCATACTTTAATATATTTTTAAGCCTATTTTCTTTGTTTAGCTTTTTCTAAAGTTGATACATCCTACTTTTTCAGAAATTCTTTCCATTTCAGGTTTCCCCAGCCAAAAACAAAGCACCTTCATATTGGCCTGTCAGAAATTAAAAGGCAAAACAATCTTAAAAAGGAATCCAGATTTGTGTGGACAGTATCAAGTGGCTAATTTAGAGCCCCTCAAATGTGAAAGGATGGGAGGAGGCTTCTATGAACATAGTTAGGCAAGTAAATTTTTAAATTGCAACTGTAACTGAAATTGATACAAGAAACCCCACAAAGCTATATTTACATGGGTACTTAGACTTCATGTGGAGATCTCTTTTGAGGTGGTAAATAAGCAGGCATTCTTAAAAGTCTCAAAAAGTTTTCTTAAAAGGTTTCTAGGTTTTAAGGACTTTATAAATATTGGGCTATTATAGTTCAGCTCATTCTCTGTATATACTAAGGGGAAAACAGAAACTATGTCAATATACTACAGTTGAATTTTGCCTTTTTCTTCTAAAATCTGAGGGAGAGAAGTACTGTTTGCCATCAGCAAGTGTGCACCCTAGTCATTTTAAATCAATTTGTAATCTTTCCTTGTCCTGCATACTTGAAGTAATTAATATGGATATACCTATGTGCTAGTTGGAAATACTGCTTAAAACCCTACACTGCCTGTAATTTCAAAAATGTATAGTGCATTCCCATCTCCCTGAAGAATTCTCCTCATATCTACCCAGCTCTGCTTATGTGTCCCGTATTGTCAGGTTGGCACCACCGCAAGACAGTGAACACCACAGAATGAAGATACCCCACCCTAAACACTTCTGTGACCCTGTGCCCTTTTCAAAGAAAAACCAACACTATAGCAGTAAACCTAAGTGCAGCAATGTATGCGATGTGGAAAGTGATAATTTGTGTGAAATAACTAAAAACCTTACCCTTGATTTACTACTTTCAAAATAAAGTCCCTGAATGTAAAATAAGATGAAAAAGCATGTAAAGAGACTTTCCCAGTATTATTCATCCCTAAAGGTGTTGTATCGTTTGCATCCATCTTGACATAGAATCTGAAGGGTTTTGATTGAATAATTTTATTTATACAAGCAGTCCAGTCTCACTATGGTAAAGGAAGATATGATTGGCCATGGCATTATTTTAGTGCAACAACAATTAGTTGCCTATGTGTAGGCATAAATCTCTATGAATTATGTAAGAGCCCTGTAAAGGCAAACAGAAAGCATGTGTAAGAAGCATGCCAAGTATGATAGAGTATCTCTTAACAGTCTAGATTATATGGCAGGAGCCAGAATTTCTTAAGTATTTTCTAGGGAAGCCTCTATCATTTTCATATGTCATAACAATAACACCAAGTACATACTACAAGAGTCTTTGTACTGTTCTTGTAAGAGACCTGGAAATATAATAACCTCAAGGCAGAGAGATGTTAAAAGGGATAGCCATTATTCTTATTTTACCAAAAAAAAAAAAAAAAAAAGAAATCATGACAAAGAAAGTTACAGTTTTAGACGGAGACAAGTTATATCAGTAGAGACATAAATTATATCCAGATATTCTGGTTTTGAGGTCATTGCACCCCACTAACTTTAATAAAATGCAGGAGTTGTTGATAAGTTCATACTTAAGTTAGTGTAGCTGAATTTGTAAACATAATTACTAGTCCTTAAATTAAAGGAGAAAAATGCCCTTGTACATCAGTGAGAAAGAAAAAAAAAAAGTATGCTCTTATGTTGCTTTGAAAATAATAATTTTAAAATATGGTAATCGGGCGAAGTCAGAAAAGTAATTGTTAGAATCATATACTTCTGCATTCCAGTCTACACGGAATTTGCTTGGTGTCAATGCAGTGTGTGCAAAAGGTGCTTAGCCCCATTCTATGAAGACACTGTTAGAAATAGCTTGTTTCATCATCAGAAGACTGCAATCCAGTTGATCAGGATGACTTCAATCAGTTTGTATCTTGACAATCTAAAATTAGCCTTAGACCTAAGTAGAAAATTAATTTACAGGCCTATAATATAATAAATACATTCTCAAGGGCCAAGAGAGTTTATGAAATTTAAGAGTAGAGATTTACTTTAGTAACTGTTCTTCTAGTGCTAAATGCATTGTTGGTGTATTATGTAGTATATGGAGATCCTAAGTGCTGTAGAGGATACTAAATAACTGTTAAATATTTATCTGACCTGTATTAATTACTGAAATTACTGAAGGCTGAAAGTATCTATATAACACTGCCCAACATAGATGTTTTAATTATGCTAAGTGAAATAAGTCAGACAGAGAAAGCAAATACTATATGATATCACATATGTGTAATCTAAAAAATACAGCAAATTAGTGAATAAAACAAAAAAGCAGACTCACAGATATAGACAACAAACTAGTGGTTACCAGTGAGGAGAGGGAAAGGGGAGTGACAAGATAGGGGTAAATGGGGGAAAAAGTGTTTTTATTGGATTATATGAAATCATGTGTTTAAAACTTGAAAATTGTAAAGCACTGTAGAATTTAAAGAATCATTCAATTTAAATTTTTTATTAAAAAAATAAAGTATCATAATAATACAAGGAAATGTCTGTTGTTATATATTTGATATTATAAACTTATTTTAGAATCGAACTTTCAAACTTTGATGCTTAGCTACTTAAAAACATGTACTTTTAATTTGTTTAAATATAGTTTCTATTATCCATACTTGTGCCCTCAATTTTAGAAAAATATTACTTAGTCTGATTTAGCTACAAAAAAAGGTCCTTATCAGTCACCACTTGATTTTTATCAGCCAAAGGTAATTTGCAGGCTATTTAGCCTAAAAACTATTGAGACAAATAAATGAATAAGTAGACTAGGGCATAAATTGGAAACTTTCCATTAAGCTTATATTTGATAATGTTTTTGAGATTTTTTTTTTACAACTCACATTTATATACCTCTTATGAAAGGTAGTAAAAGAAAAAGTTTCAAAGCTATATAAAAATATTCCAAACGGTATTATTTATTTAAGGACTTCGGACAAGGTTTTAACAGAAGTTTAACATTAATTTTTAATTTACAAGAGACTGATATGTCAGTAGGGGTAGCATGCATGTTAGATAGTGGTATTACCTCTTTGATTATATCCATATGTCAGATTTCTGTCTGCTTTATAAAGAATGATGGGGAGTTGATATAGCCCATTATGTATAGTACTTGTGATAATTTTAGGTTCTATTCCATCTCTTGAACTTGTTCATTTTGATAGTGCATTATCATTCTAAGATTCTGGTTGGTGTTTAAATTTCAGTAACTGAAGGTCATTATTCATATTTTAACTGGACTAAAAAGTTTCTAAGGCTGGCATTAACTTTTGAATTATGCTCGAGCTCTTAGACTTTACAGCATGTTTAGTTTCTTTTCATTTCTTATTAGTATTTTTCAGTACTTAATAGTCTCCCGCTCCCACCTCCAACAAGAACTCTCCTCTCTGTTCAACATCAGAAACATTTTCCTCTTTGGCATGTGCTTTTAGTTCCCCAAGCAGTATAAGCAAATTGGAAAGTTCAGCTGTCATTCTTGGAAGGTCATAGATCACACTAGCAGCCTGAGTAATCCAAGAGGTTTTAAGTATCATAGCATTTAGTTTAAAGTGAAATTTGCTCTGACAGAGCTGGCAGACCAATAGGAAAAAGAAATATTTGTGCTTGGAGAAGTGCATATGTAGAGACCAAGAGTCTAACTGATGGCTGGAAGTGATTTCAGTCTAAAAAAACAAATCATTAAGAGAGTGCATAGGGGTAAAGTACACAGTTCATATTTTAAAGAGTCTCAAAATGAACCAGCAACTAAGGTTAGCATTACATAGTAATTAGCTGTGGTGTTCAGACTTTAACTCACTCAGTACCAGACAGTATGGTTAAACTATCACTGTGAAAACATCGCTACTTAAACTCTCTACTTTAAACCTACAGCAGTAATTTTTGTACCTTAAAAAACCAAAGTATTATGACAGGTTATATAAATGTTGAACCAGTAACAGACAAACAGTTATTTAAAGGAGGTGCTAATGACTCAGTTTATTGACCTAGGGGTTACTTAAGCAGCTCAGCAAGTTCCCTTAACATTTGGTGGTGTGAACTGAGGCATTCCTTGATATTATAGAACTGCTAATTTCAAGAAGTCCTTGTACTTAATTGAAGAAATGCAAGTTAAAGATGACAAGATGGTATACTTTCATTAAAAGATTGCTATAAAAATTTTGAGACCATTATAAGTTTCAGTAAATATTCACTTCAGCATCATCACATCTGATGGCTTCTATTAGGCACCTATTAGAGTATTTTTTCTGTTAATTGCTACAAATAAGGAAAAAGAAAATATCTTCTAATGGCTCCAGTTATTTTTCTTTCAAGTCATTGTTCTGTTCAAGAAAGCCAATTTTGAGTCATAGGAATACAAGGTTTATAAATTCTTTCCTTAGATGTGCAAAGCAGATTAATAAGAGTAGAATAGAAGGGACTCCAGCAAGGTGGTAGACTGACCTGACTTGGAAGGGCCCCCTCCTGTATAGCTATAGAAAAGATGGACAAAATACAACCCCAAGTGACACACAAACACAAAAGGACCACCACAAGAATATTGAACTAGGTATAGGTTATATGGTATAGGAAGATAGAACTGAATTCCCTATTTAGAGCCTGGAACTTCAAAGGGCTGCCTTTTTCTCATCATTTGAAAAGAGGACTAGATGATTTTAATTCAGCAGCCCAGAGAAGTGGCTAAAACTTGTCTTCTGCCCTAGACCCTAGATGGGGAGGCTAGTCACCCATGAGGAATAGGAATCATACACTTGCTTCATGAACACGCGTGGGGTCAGAATTTATACTATACATTTAATTCAGGAAACCCCAAGTCAAGAAATTATCATTAAAATGGTTTCAGGACAATGAAATTCCAGGACCTTGATATATTATAAACAAATACAGAACCTCTCTGTAGAAATATTTCGAAGCTCAAGGGCCAGCAGACAGGCAAAAACAAACAAACAAACAAACCTAAAGTTGAACACAATAAAAGATGACTAAGCTCGTGAAGAAAGGGACCGTCATGAAGAAGAATTGTCAGAGGCAACAGTAAAAGAGTAAGGATGCCCAACAACTAGAGTTAATAGAAGAATCTCAGTGAGACTATAAATTTAAAAAAAAATAATAAAAAGGGATAGAAGACTTAATGCAAAGATGATATAATATGAAAAAGTACCAACTGTAACATCTCCACGTAAAAAAATATAATCATTAAAATAGGCTCTGGAGATGGGTTAAATAACAGATTAAGATGTATAATAAGTGTAAATTGAATGGTATTAGAAGAGCGTCAGTGAAATGGAATTTCTTTCCATTTGGAATAAATCAGTGACTATTTTACACATGCTTCCTCCATCATTAGTACAAATTAGTTTTTTATCTGAAGCATCTCAGTATAGTAACTAAATTGAAAGGATTTGTCCCCAAGATGGTATTTTCCCCTTAGAACTGACAGATGTCTTTTTCAAAAAAAATTTTTTAATAAGTTCCAGATGAGTACGTGAAATACAACCTCCCACAACTCCTATCATTTACCCTTAATTTTGAAGAAAATATTACTTAGTTTGATTTCACTAAAAATATGATTCTTTAAAATTGATAACCATGCATATAAAAGATTAAGAGTAAAAGAAAACTAAATGGAAAATGACAGCTAAACTTGATACATATTGGTGAAACTCATTAAAAGACTGCTTCACTCTGCTCATTTTCTCAATGACACAAAGGCTGAAGTCAAAAGCAATCAGTAACACTTTGGAGCAACCTAAAATATATATTATTACATTTAAATTTATAGAAACAAGATGTTATTGACAGGTTCAATGAAAATTTTAGAAGTTTTCCTATAATAGTGGTACTTTAACATGCAAGTGCATTACATTTTTCAGTGTCCAAGACAATCAGCATCTTCTCTCATTTTTATAGGCCTCCACATTCACAAAACTTTTTTGCATATGAATGATAGCGATTCCTATTTAACTCTAAATTGTTTCGCATATATAAATTAAAGACAGCGATTATATGAAAAAGCAATGGAAACCACATTCTATCAATGTTAAATATGCTGAGAAGTTTAAATTTGATAAAGCTTGCTTTAAAACTTTGTAAAAGTACGATACTCAGTGATAAAACAAGCTCTCCATCTAGCGGTGGATCTCTAAATTGCAAACATTTAGATCTTGATTTAGTAATACGTCACTGTACAAATGCTAGGTATAATTTTATAGGCATTATGTCTCATTCAATCCAGGCTTCTCTTGTTGCTATATATGAATTTCAAGAAAAAAATGCTCTCTTCTGCCAGAATAGCCCATCTCTTCCTGTTCGATACAGGGAGAAACTAATTCTACAGTTTGAGTTCATCTACATGGAATATTACAGCCTCTTATTTATTTGATGAAACATATCCCCATATTAAAGGGGCAAAAATTGTTTCATTCCAGTTAACTATAACCTCAATTTTTTGGCCAGTTTTGAAATTCTTTCTCTTCATTCTCAGTTCCCAAATAGTAAATGTATAACTGAAAAATCCATTTCAAAAGAGAAAAGATCCCATTTTTTGTCATGAAATGTAGCATATTTGATCATTGTTAGTTCTGCCAGTGCCTCTACAGACTCGCATTACTTCACATATGGACAGCCATAATATTCTTAAATGTTCCCCATGCTTTTGCCTCTCAACCCCTTGTTCCCCAATTATCTTTTTGAAACACAGAAGTAAGTTGTTCTTGGTCCCCTTCTTAAAAACATTGACAACTCTCCAAAAGTATGTGGTTCTTAGTATGGCATAGGAAGAGCTTTTAAAATCTAGTCCTAACCTCCTTTTCTAGCTTTATCTCCTGCTACTGCTTACATTGCAAACCTAAGACTTTGACCATAACAGATCATTTGCTCTTCTTCAGCCCCTTCTCTTGCTCAGGCTGCCACACCATCAGGAATTCTCTCTCTCTCTCCACTTGTGAAATCCTACTTGTCCTTTAAGATTCATCCATTCATGCAATCAAACACTTTTTGAAATCCCACGCCATGTCAGATACAATACTAGATGCTAGTGATATAGCAATGAATAAGATAGTCCTTACCATTCATGGTGCTTACCATCTAATAGGAAATGAAGACAAAAAATGTCAGGAAGTGACAGATACATTAAAATCAAAGTATTTTCTATAAAGGCTTTCTAGTTCTTGAGATTCTTCTGTAACAATTTGTACATATCTCTAATATACTCTCACATTATATTAAGTATTTGGTCCTATTCTACTCTGTAGTAATTTATAAATGTACTAGGGTAACACCACACATTATTATCAGAATTTTGTTCCATATTAGTTGCCTCCAATCCATGGTCAGGGACCATGTCTTGTTTATTATCGCCTTCCAAGCAACACATCTTTTTTTTGACATTGACTTCCAACACTATACTTAACACATTATAGAAAGTCATGTACTATTTGAATGGATGGATGGATGGATGTACAAAAGATCACTATTACGTAGACCTAAATTTCCCATGACAAATCATACTTAAGCTGAAATTACTCTGATGATAAATTTATAACCTAGTTGGAAAGGAAGATAAACATACTGATTTTGGTTCTATGATCAATATATTGGAGTAATTAATAAAAAGAATGAACTGTTCTAGAAGACTGTTACTAAATTATTTCATGCAGTGTTATAATGTCCTGTAGCTGTATCCTCCAAAAAATGTTAAGTCCTTTGACTTAACGATCCCAAAAGAATTCCAGCCTTCAGTATTATCTTATGGATCACAAAGATAGGCAGTTAATAAGTGTCACTGTTCCCTACTTGTAAGTATATTGTCATAAAGGATTTTGTCGTAGGGAGAATAGAATCCCCAAAGAAAGACCCAAGCTAAAAAGATGAAATTCAACATGGTAGTTATAAGTTATAAATTTCATGTGTGTCTGTATGTATATACACACACAACTATACACACACGTATACGGTCAATGTAAGCCATTTTGTGATAATGACTCCTTAAAAATTTTGTTCAGGATCAACACAGTTTTGGCCTACATTAGCAGAGTCAGAAATGGGATCTCATTTTTATCTTCTGTACTGGTTTCAGACCATATCATAAGTACCACATTGTTTTCAGCTTCTTTATTTTAAGATTAATACTGAAAAGATCGAAATACTTTAGAAAACAAATGATTTTAGAGACCATGTCATGAGGATTGATTAAATGAGAGTTGTAAAATAGTCATATTAAGGAATAATTAGACTTCTTGTGTGGTTTGAGAAGGTAATTCTAGGACTCATAGAACCAGATTTCAGTTGGGTGTAATGAAGAACTTTCTAATAGTTTGGTAAGTCTGTAGAAGGAATGAACTGCCTTGACAATGTAGAGTTATGGAGGTGTTATGACAAGAGCTGTATAGACCCTGTCAAGGATGTTGTGAATGAATGGGTACACTAGAGTATTTCTAAAAATGCTTCCAAGTCAAAGATTCTATGAGCCTATGAAAAGAGAACTTGGCTTGAATGTATCCTTTTTTTTTTTTTTTTTTTTTTTCCTGTGGTATCCACTAATATATTCATTATGTGCTTTGCATTCATTTTGCTGACTTGGAAATTTCAAAGAAGAAAAAGACTTGTATTGCTTTTATCTAACTTTAATAAAATAATGATAATACTTTTCACTTACGCAGCACTTTTCACCCAAGGATTTCAAAGGGCTTTACAAATATGCACTAATTAAGCCTCACAAACAGCCAGAGGTAGGTGACTTTCTTTCCTTTCTACAGGAATGTCAGTTCTGGCACAGAAGTTTAATCAGAGCCTCGGAGTGCCTAGGATTCCTTACTGGCTGTCATTCCCTTTGTAATGTGCTGCATGTGAAGCATCACTTGTCATGTCTGGATTTCTTTTTTCCACCCTTCTCTGAATCATCTCAAGTTTAGAATTCTAATGAATGATGTTGAAAATTTGTTTGAAGCCTTGTAAATATTACAGAAAATTTTGTCTTCTGCTTGCTGAATGCTAATTAGATTTCTAAATGTCTGTTTAAAAATAAAACCTAGGTGTGGTTTTATATTTGTTGTTGAATTTTAAATATATATTTTTTACTTATAAAGAATTTGTCATTTTTTCTAGGTACCCCAAAATCATTGTTCTTAGGACATAAAACTTAATTGGCACATGGATTTGGGGGCCTCACCTTTCCTAGTTGTCTTTTCACAACAAACAGTAACCATTTTCTTTAGACTAGAATTATATATTTTCAAGAAGAAGTATTGCATTTTGGTATTTTTCTAATTTAAAGGTCCAAAATATGATACCTAGACATTGAGGATAAAGGTTAAATGACACTACATAATTAGTCTTGTGAAGAAAAAGTGGTCTAGTAGTGGCATATTCTACTCAAAAGGGACACACAGCTTTTTTATATAGTTTAGGAGTACCAGGAAGAGAATATGTACGTATGGAGACACACATGCAGTGTTGGATTAAATTCCAATATAAATAGCCAAATATACAAACTCTTCTCTGAAGCAGGATGGTCACACAGGGCAAGAGCAGGTACAGCATATCACAACTTAGTTTCTCTTGGTTCTGAGGGTCCCTGGTGAGGGCATGCAAGTGGCTTTAATACTATGTACTCTAAGTCAAGTCTTAGTGGATCAGGAAAGGACAATTTTTGCTGTGACACTTCCTTTTATATTCACGCTTCTATCCCCTTCCAGAAGAATTTATATAATCTGTCTGCTTCTGTTGGGAAAACTTACATTAGGCTCTTCTAGTTTTGAACCAGATTCAGCATTAACAAGGCTACATCTTTATCCCAAGGGAGAAAGTAGAGTAAGAGTTCACATGTCCCAGAAGAATATCTATCTCCAGGTTTTAGCATCCTGAAAAGTCCAATCTCCTCACTATATTAGAACCAAATGAGAGACTAAAGAATCAAACTATTCTGTATCAGAGTGAATTTTATTTAAAAGATATTAATTGTAGGGATATGGTTGATCTTTCATGATACAAAAGGATATAGAACTTATGTCAGAGTACCACCCAAACTGGTCATAATGTTTCAGATATTCTTTAAACAGCAATTTGATCTATGATACATGATGGATAATTCCAGAAAAACTCATTTTTAAGAGTTGATCTCAAATTCTCCTATTTGAAAAATTTCCCCAAATGATATTTATGGAAGTTCACGAAAATTTGGTTTTTACATTGTAATACACACAGAAGTCTCTGGGTTAACTGTTGTGTGCATAAATAGAAGTTTATTGCAGTAAACCTGCAGGCTCAGAAAACTCAAACTCAACGGTGTTCAAGATTTGGTCTTACTTTCACTGACTTGGGGATGCATATTCTTACCAAAAATTGTGACTAACATATTTTAAAAAAAAACAAAAACAATATCCATTTGTCAATTTACAATGAAAGTATAACCAGCAGGCAGATCAGATGTCTTAAGTTTATTCTTTACCCTGTTGGCAAGCCATATGAGAAAACAGTGATCAGAAATTTATTGGTCATAGAAATTAAAAAGTTTTGCAGTTTGAATGTATAATAACTTTAGACTCAGAACCTTTGTAAATGCCCCTTCCTCCATGAGGACAAGCCTGCCAAAAAGGTCATCTATTCCTGATGGTGTTATAGGTCACCCCAAGGGGTTGCTTGGGTTGGTTCTACTACAGCATTGCCTCTGAGGAGCTCCTTGTTCTGTGCCAACATGGCTGACAGACTCCCTTCTCAGTACCATCATCTTCTTTTAGATAGAATTACAGTCACATTGTTCCTCTGTGAGATGTTCTGTTTTGAAGGTACTTTCGCATATTTCTTCACTGATCAACCATATGCCTCTTGTTTCCAAGTTCTTAAAAGAGATCTCACCACAGCCCCTAGATTAATAAACGAAGACAAAATTAACTTGAGTTTTACCGAAGTCTGCTGCTATTCAGCCTCAGAAGAGATGCTAAAAAATGTAAGGAGTGGCTGAAGGCAGGTAATAAGTAGAAAGCTGAAAAAGGAAGGAGCTGAAATCCACAAGCTATACAGTCATCCTTTATATAATTGAGAGTTGTTTAGATACATGAGTATTTGTTAGCCTTAATGCTTCAAGAGAAAATTTTTCAATGGCCGACTTTTCCTCTAATTTTAAACTGATACAGGTGTGTCTTAGTCGTGGGCTCCATTAATTTCTAAAACATCTTTAAAGCTACCTCTAGAGTAATATTTCCCTTCATCAGAAAATTTAATCTTTCTTTCCATGGGACCAAAGTAGGAAGGGCATACTTATATTTTGCCATTTCAAAATAAAATTAAGACTTAAAAATTTCAAACAACTTTCAGAAATTACAGACACAGTTTTTGATATAGAAGGAGCCCAAAAGTTTGATTTGTCCAGGACCGTTCACTACAAATGCTAACCTAAACCTTATATTTCAGAAATTCCATTCCCCTAAGAGGTAGATTCACATGAATTATATGCCCTTTACTTTTAGTATTTAATCCTATTCCAACACACACACACACACACACACACACACACACACACACACATACACACATATACATACACATGCACACAAATTATTTAAAACCTTAACATTTTAATCGTTACTTCTAAAGTGTTTTAACTTAATCTCACTTTGAGTTGTGAGAAGAAATTAGTGCCTGTATGAATATATTTTTTAATCATATTGAGATTTTGCTGATAAAGGGAAAAGTATCTTTCCATCTAGCATTATCTGGAAGCATCTTAAATCATTTAAATATATTTACTTTTTCAAAGCTTACATTTCTGGATTATAAATAATTTCTTTTGATTGGAAATAAGCTCACTAGCATTCACTGCATGCGCTATGCATGAGCATGTTATAGCTGCCATATTTGCCTGGCAAAATAAATATCTTGTCATTTCGCTAAGTGTTTAATAATTCTCTGACTCTTTAAAAGTACTTTTTCTTCTAAATGTATTAATAGATGAAAGAAGAATTTTTAAAGTAATATCAGTTTATCCGTGTTTCAATCTACCTTTTTAACTCTGAAGGTTATCTTTGGGCTTCTATTATTTCCATAGAATAAATTGAACCAAAATTTATAATTAGCTTGCTGTAACTCAAAACATGTACTATTTAGTAATTTTTTTGCATTGAGGAGTCAGAAGAAGAATTTGCGTATCAAATCTGGCTAACTTTCAAATTTTGTAAAATTCTTTGTCTTCTTTTAGTCATAGGCTTGTGGTATGATTTGGCTCTGAGTGAGAGATTACTGCTAAAACTGAATTGCATGTCCTTACTAATAGTGGATTAGCCCTATGAAATAGAGATCTTATTATAAATAACAAAACTCACTTTACTACAGTTTTAATTTTATCATTCCCTAGCAATGTATTACTGATAGTTGCTAACATATAAAATATTTTCACATTCTGGCATAAACACCGTATATGAATGTAATTTATTAAAACGTTTCTGATCTCTCTTTGTTTTGAATGGTACCTGATGACAGAGGTTTTCAACATTTTTAACACAGGTTATTAGAATTAAATATTTATTAAACACATTTTTATGACTACAGTAATTTAAAGAAGAAAAGAAGTTAATGATAGCCAGCCACCTAAGTCACTTTTGCTGCTAGGAAGAGAATTTTGTAGGTATAAAGATCCAGGCCTCTTCTTTGACCTGCATTGGAATGAAAAATATAATTGATTATTCCTTTTTCTCTTTTTAGCCTTGGAATGGATGGCTTTGGCCAATCGGTTGGCATTCTTGGACGCCCTGCCACAGCTTATGGATTCCGCCCTGATGAACCTTACTACTATGGCTATGGATCTCGATAAAGTCATCCCTCTCCACTTGTGCTCTCCGCTTAGAAGAGATCTGTGTGGGTTGGGTTAACTTTGAATCTTGGCCTAATAATGCATGTTGATACTATTGCGGGTCTGTGTTTCTTTTTACTTTTCCATATTGTTAGCTGCAGGTTAACTTCGACTGCTTCCGTCCTGTGTTAAGTACAGTTGATGCTTGACACTGTTCACTCATCAAACCACATCCTGATGCTGAATGACATTTACCATGAGACTCAAAAGTGAATGCTGAAAAGCAACTAGACTAGAAAACAAACACTACATTATGTACATTAATTGACTAATTTAATTTCTATTAAAAAGAAGCATAAAGTACAAATGAATTAGCAAAAGTCATGTGTTTCTATTTAATGTGTTTCATTAGGAGTTACATGCTTATGTAGAGTGCATATAAATTTTATTTTTTCCTGTCCTTTTTTTTCCCCTTGTAAACGCTTGAGTATTTCACATGATATGTGCTACCTTTAAAATTTATAAAAAGAGTATCACCTTTTTTTATTTCATGCCATGTGCCTGAAAGGTTGCTTCCCAAAGTTATTAACTATGATTTTTTGATTAACAGTGGAACATATGCCATAATTATGTTATATGTGAGTAGAGTTTCTTCAGCAATTAATCCAAATTAATTTTGTCTTTCTGATTTTAATATAGAAAACCTAGGACATCTATTAGTATACATGAAACTAGATTAGCATTGGGTTTTTTAATTTTATTATTCATGAAGTCTAAAATATGGAAAAGCTAATTAATTATGTTTCACTGAAGAAAACTAAGGAACAAAATATTTTGCTCACTTAGATACCCGTTTCCCATTTGTTCACTTGTTTTTACAAGATTTAGGTAGTAAGAAATGGAAAGACATAATAATGAGTTGTGAAAATAACTCATGCATGTTATAGTATGGAAAACTTTACTTGAAAAACAGAGCAAATTAAATAATTACAGTCTACAGATATTTCCTTGAGCACCTGCTGTGGAAGAAATTACATGAGGCTTTGAAGTAAATACATAGATCAAAGACAAGAATTTAAAATCTCATTGGTCTACTATGCTAGTTATTGGGCTTCATTTATATTTTAAGCATAGAATAGTAGAGCTGGAAAGGGCCTTTGAAATAATTCAGTCCATCTACTTATTTGGGAAACCAATCACATAGATATTTAAAATATAGTCAACAGATAGTAACTACCTGCTATGTATAAGGAAGTATATCGTGCTTCTTAGGGAATAAGTGAATCTGAGATATGATCTGTGTCTTTGAACTCACAACCCAATTGATCTCTCTGAAAGCATGTATTTATTTGTCTTGGTTTCTATTTTAACTATAGAATGTTAAAGCTGGAAAGGGCCTTAGAAACAACCCTATCAGACTCTTTCAGTTGGAAAAACCATGCCAGGAGAAATTAAATGACTTCCCCAAGCTTATGTATTTAGTCTGTGACATAGCCTGTCTTCATGCTTCCAATCCAGTAACCTCAATTACTAAGTATCGTGCCTTACTACTTGTCATGTGTACAGAGTATAAATACATGTGAGAAGTGACATTATTAGAAAGATAAAGCAAACATTCTATAACTTCCCTCATACCATTATAAACTGATTCAGGAAGAACATCCACAACGATCCATAACATTTCCAGGGCTGGTCTCCAGGGTTTACGTGCGCATACTCATTCTCCCTGTATATTTTTTTCATTATTTTAGGACTTCACAGAATTAGAAATTGTGGTCTCTCCACGCAGGCATGGACTGATTTACCTTTGCATTATTTATGAAGGAAACTTTTACTAAAGGAATAAGGAAGAATATCTAAAATTCTTACATACTTCAGAGAACAAAAGGTTTTGGCCTTGGGCACTTTTAGAAATACCGTTTATATGTAAGTCAGTTACCCTGGCCTTACCAGACTTTGTCTACAAATTAAAGTCATGTTTACTTTAAGAACTAAATTGCCATGGCCTCAAGCCATAGTTTATAGCTGGAAATTATTTCTTCTCAAGAGTTTTCTGCTCTTTCTGAGAGTTCCCTAAGGCGCTTTCTCACATGGGGCCAAGAATAGGTTCCTCGTGTTCTGTTTCCTCCCCTTGTCCCTACACTGCTTCGTCTAGGTTGTTCATCTTCATGAGATCACAGCTGCCCTCTTCATGGGAGAGCCACCACTACATTCACTCAGGACTTGGGGAAGAGGACACTGCTCCACCCTTGCCTAGCCCCTTGCGTATGTGTGACACACCTGTTGCTTAATTCTGCACAGCACAATAGAACTGAAGCCATATATCCTGTCATGATTTTACAGAGACCTCAGAAATGGTAGATGAGGTACATCACACAAAATCACTTGCTACTATTACTAGTTGTAGCTACGATCAGAGCTTACAGTCACTAGGCTCTCACTTGGTGTTATGTTGCAGGGCTTACTCCATGCCGCCAGAAATATGCCAAGAATCTTTAGGACTCAAAAGACTAAGCCAAATTGTCAGAAGGTCTCAGAGAAAAGAGAATGCTTTTTCTTCAACCCAATTGAAGGCCTATTTTTCAGAGTCTTTGTTTCTTGTTACAAGATTTTTTTATTAGCTGCCTGGTCTTCAGGATTTTAAAGACCTTGCATATTTTAAGTCATGAAACAGAGAAAAAGAAATATAAATTGATCTTCCTACTTCTTGCCAAGTGGTACCTGGAGGGTTTTTAGCAAATCCAGCCAATTTGTCCTGGTTATTGGCAAATCTTCCCAAATTCTATCATTGAGGATACATCAACGTTCTCAGTGAGGTGAGTTTGTCTTTTTGTGTCTTTGTTGCTAGTTTAATGAGAATTTGGAAAATACTGGCGTCTCCTCAGATATCTAAAATCCCACATACACATTCTAGCCAGGTACCTGACAGTCTACTAAATTGAAGGGATAACGTTAAGCTTCAATATATGTTCTCTGTGTAGCATAGCAGAACCTCCCTACTATTTGAGATAAAGACTTGCATGAAATAGGCATTAAAAGAATCGAATTAATAACACTGAGAAAAATCAGTGATAAAGAAAAATTTGATAAGCTCTCTGAGAAGGCAGAAGAAAATAACATAGATTAAATAATATATAAAAAATAATATAGAAGATAAAAATCAGAGCACCAATATTTGGCTGGTTGGTTTTCCAAGAAAAGATTTCTTTGTTTGTTTTTTAAGGTACAGGAATAATAGCCAAAGATAATAGAAGAAAATATTACTGAGCTAAAAAGGATTTTTATCCCTGCAATATGTGAACCATTTTATAAAATGGATACTGACATCTGTTTTGACATAGAGAAGTTCTTGATAAAAATTAATTAAAATTCCCATAAGAATCCTGAAAAGAAAGACAAAACACCTTCAGAGAAGTTGACTGCCCTTAGACTTTTGACATTAAGCGGCAGAAGATAGTGGAGTCTGATCCATAGAGTGGTTTTAGTGAGATTTAGAACTCAAAAATACCATACTTGATCAATTTTGTTCTTCTTTTTTCTGTTTCTGTCTAGTTTGTTTTGGGGTTTTTTTGTTTGTTTTAGTTTTTTGTTTTGTGAAGGAGATGGATATTCTTAAGTGGGAAAAATCTCATAGGAAAACAAAATGGCCTATATGGTCTGAGCCTTTTGTAAAGAGAAATCTCCCCTGAAAATTCAAACATGTTTGAACATCTTTGAACGTGGAGTTCAAATTTATACAATCTGTATAGTATTGGAAACCCTGGAGCACCTGGCAGAAACAAACACAAATCTCCTCTAGAGAAATATACCTTCAACCCAGGTTTCACAGGATTCTCACAGATTGAGATCAACTGAACATGAGCTCACATGGAAAGATTACAAAGCACATGAGGAAAGAAGCCGCAATGAGAGAGAAAGCAGAGACAACAAACAAAATGAGGCACCTTCCCCCAGCAGATACTGGAATTTTCATACAGAGAATATGTTTAAATGTGTTTAAAATATTTAAAGAAAGAGGGAATGTTAAACATGGTCAAGAAAAGACAAATGGGAAACTAGAAATATACTGATATTTCAAGTTCAATGGGTGAGTTAAATTAGACACAGTTGAGTAAGATAATAAAGTTAGAGTTTCGAAAAAGTAGCCAGAATGCATAAGAGTTATAAAGATGTAGGAATATAAGCAATTACGGGACATCAAATATAGGTGGAAAGTTCTAGAAGAAGAGAATAAAGGGAGGAGGCAACACTTAAAGAGATAATTTTCTAAAATAACAAAAGATGACTATATCTTCAAAATGAGTGTCTTAGTCTGTTTAAACCACTAAAACAATACCACAGACTGTATGGGTTATAATCAACAAGGATTTTTTTCTCACAGGAAGTCCAGGATTATGGTGTTGGCAAATTTGGTGTGGTGGCTAGTAAGGACCCACTTTCTGTTTCATAGATGACACCTTCTGTGTCTTCACATGATGAAAGAGGATAAGGGATCTCTTTGGAGCCTCTTTTATAAGAACACTAATCCCATTCATGAGGGCTCCACCCTCATGACCTAAGCACCTTCCAACAACTGCATTTCCTAATATCAACCCACCTTGAGGGTTAGGTTTCAACATATGAGTTGAGCAGGGACACAAACATTCAGATCACAGCAATGAGGAAGAACACCAAATCTGAAGACAGGAAACACACACACACATATGGATGTACCAGCATGAAACTGCAGCATATCAAAGAAAAAGAAGAAAAAAACAGCCAGAGAGAAAGAAAATTTACAAAGATAACTATAATTGGGCTGACAATGACGGAAGCAAATAGCCAGTAGAAGAATATCTTCAATGAGTTGATAGAAAATAACTGGTGACCTATAATTGTACATTCAGTTAAACTCATTCCAGTATAAAAGGAGATTGAGTAAACATAAGCAAGCTTCTGGTTTTGCCAGCAATCCTTGGCATTCCTTGGCTGGTAAATGCAGCACTCCAGTACCATCACTGTCTTCCTTCTGTGTCGTCACATCATCTTCCCTCTGCATGTCTGTCTCTCTGTCCAAATTTCCCCTTCCTATAAGAATACCAGTCATATTGGATTAGGGTCCACCCAAAGATCTTATTTTAACTTGATTACCTCTCTAAAGACCCTATTTCCAAATAAGGCCACTTTGAGGTACTGGGAGTTAGGACTTCAACATATATTTTGGAGGGGAGGCAATTCAACCCATAACAATATGCTTATGCCAAAGAGTGTACGAATACGTTTCCTTTGTCCCACTGATGTTTTATAATCTCTGCTGGCCAAACTGCTCGAAACCAGTGATAAACAGAAAATCTTAAAAGCAGGCAGAGGTTAAAAACAAATAGAGTGGAACAAAGATGAAGATGGCAGCAGATTTCTCATCAGAAACAATGTAAACAGGAAGACAGTGGAGCACTATCTTTAACAGTAATGAGAGGAAAAATTGTCAACCTAGAATTCTATACCCAGTGAAAACGTTTTCCAAGAACGAAGGTGAAAAAAGACATGTTCAGGCATACGAAAGCTGAAAGAAGTTATCACCAGCAGAGCCACACTACAAACATGTTAAAAGAAGTCTTTCAGGCAGAAGAAAAAATGATACCAGATGAAATATGGATCTCCACAAAAAAACTAAGAGCACTGAAAAAGGTAACGAAGGGGCAAATATTTCCTATCTTCCTGGTGTTGGACTTAGAAGCTCCTACCATAAATCACTTATGGCATGCGGGGTGGGGGAGGAGGGTAGGTGAAGGAAGGGAAAGGAAGAAGAAAGGAACAGAGGAGGAAACAGGAGGAGGAGGAGGTAAAAGAGAAGAATGTCTGCTTAGTATTAGTATTAGGCTATGTGACTGACTCTGGCTCTCCAGAAGAAATCTTAATTTTCCTATCAGGTATTTTCTCAGGAAAATTAATTTCCTCTCACAAAGAGCAAATAATCACATCAGACTACAGAGTTCTGCCCCAGCTCAGGTTTGAGATGATTCTCTTTCTCACCCATTAGTAGGAATAAAATGATGCTTGCTCAAACTCCATCGAACAATTTCGCTAGTTCAGTGGATCTCAAACATCACCTTACATGAGAATCAAGTGGAGGGCTTCCCAGACCACATTTCTGGGCCATATCCCAGTATTTCGGATTCAGTAGGTCTGGGATGGGGCCCCAAATTTTGCCTTTCTAACAAGCCCCCCAGGTGATGCTGCTGCTTCTGATCCAAGGACCACACTTTGAGAACCATTGCATTAGTTCATAGTGTGGGAACCATTGCA
The DNA here is from genome assembly GCF_028021215.1 of Eschrichtius robustus. NCBI lineage: Eukaryota > Metazoa > Chordata > Mammalia > Artiodactyla > Eschrichtiidae > Eschrichtius > Eschrichtius robustus. Next base: position 127,693,340 of record NC_090826.1, on the reverse strand, counting down.
TTAGTTCATAGTGTGGGAACCATTGCATTAGTTCATAGTGTGGGAACCATTGCATTAGTTCATAGTGTGGGAACCATTGCATTAGTTCATAGTGTGGGAACCATTGCATTAGTTCATAGTGTGGGAACCATTGCATTAGTTCATAGTGTGGGCACTAGTTTTTATACCAGTATGCATTCAATAGAATCACCTGAGGAGTTTTTTAAAAATGCAGGTACCCAAACTCCAGCTCAAACCCATTAAATCATAATCTCTGCGACAGGAGCCCAAGAATCATGGTTTAAAAGTTCCTCTGGGTGATTTTAATGTACAGCTAGCATTGATAATCGCTGATTTACAGGAAACCAGTAAATATGCAGGGACTCCCGCATGGAACATGTTTTAAATGGCTGTGTGCATGTCCATTCACCTAAGTTATAGGTTGCGGACGAGTAGGGATGTTGTGAGCATGAAATTCCTGTGCTGGTAGATACTATATCTGTAACACTTACTGCAGCACGTGTGGCAGATGCTGATGTTTCGATGTTCCTACAATTATTATATGTAATTCAGGCACCAAGACACAGGGATTCTGCTTCCACATAAAGCAGCCACAGCGAAAAGCACCAGCCTGAAAACCCACAAACACACAGTACAGTACACACAAAACCAACTGTCCTAATGGTCATCACAAATGGGGGTTGAGTTGCACAACTGGTCATAAATATTGTCATTGCCCCTGAATACAAGTGTAGGGCAGTAAGTCAATACTGTTTCTTGTTACCTTCATCAGAAGTCCTTAGAATCCATCTACCATGTTCCCTGGGAAATAGTACCCTAGGAACACAATCCTAGGACCTATTTGTAGTACCTGTCAAGTTGGGACACCAAATTAGAGTAGATTTGATTGGCTTTCACTAGTTTAGATCCCAGTTTTTACATGTCAGTTACTTGTAAGGGTGGTGCCCAACTCTCAGGATGTTGTCTGAGCCCACCTTCCTAATACTTCCATGAAAAGAATCAGGGATGGATAGAACTCCTGTTGCCTCGGTTTTCCTTTTCACAGGCTTAGGGTTCAGGTTGCAGCATCTATTTCATTGCTACATTTAAAACCTCTTCCTCATCAACTGAGTATCTACATATAACACCAGCGCTTGTGATAGTTCGTTTTCCCACACCAGTTTTCCTTTAATTACCTAGCCATTTTGTTTTCATCTATTTGACTATACGGTTAGTCCATTAGTTATAGCCCACCAGCCACATGGCTTCCTGTGCTGTCTGTATTGAGACTGCCTGGAGCTAAGCATATTGTGCCGATTAGCTTAGTCCTTCTACAAGGGAATCATCAGAGGGAAGCAAGAAGCCTAGTGTTTAACCTAATTCCAGGTTATTGTGGCATTGCTATCCTTGACCCACAAGTAGTCTTTGTGTTTCCTCTGTTCATCCTGACAGTGTTGTTTCTTTTTAGCAGAGGCTCCCCTCTGATCTCAATTGACATAGCCATCCCTCAGAATAGGAGGGGACCAGTGTTTGTCTTGCCACCTGCTTGTGAACGTAATAGTTTGGCCCTTTCCTTAAAGCACCATTGTCATTTTAATCAGATCAGGATCTAGGCCATCATTCTGGACTGTTCAGAGTTTTAACTGATCCAAAGTATAATTAGAAACTTTGCTGCTATGGCTGTAGGCACCAGACCCATGAGGCCTTTCAACTCACATAGGTCCAACTAGATAGAAAGTGGTTGTTTTTCTAAGGATATGAATTTGTCTATGTCCCCTGAAATTCCTTACATCAAAATCCCACTGGTGGCTTCTGCTCTTTTCCTGACCCTACAGGGATCATCCTAAGATCTAAGATCCAAAGCCCACCGTGAGTAATACCACTAAAGAAAATTCTGGGACAGATAGAGTCAGCTATTTTTAATTGGTCTTATATCATTCAGAGTTTGATCAGAAAAACAGAACCACTCTGAGTGATACAGCATATGGAATTTATTACAGGAATTAGACTTTATATAATTGTGGGAACCAATAGAGAAGTCTATGAAAAACTGCTTCTTCTTAGTTGTGTGGGGTTTGAACTAGCAGTTGGGAATGGAATAGAGAACACTCCCGGGGAGCAAATCTAGGCCTTAACTAAGGAACACTCCCTGACCCCAGAGTGAAAGGAATTAGCAAATGCGCCTGGCAGGATTTCAGATTTGCCATGAACCAACAACTCCCATTGCTCCCCTTTTTGACTAGGAGTGTCCTTTGTGGTTATCCTGTCCCTGTCTCACCACTGCATATTGGGTGGGAGTAGAGGGGTGATGTGGCAGATAACTTATTTCAGTTCACAAGTCTGAATCAAGAGAAGCCGTAATAGAGGAGAACCTGAAAATCACACCCAAGGAGCCTCATCCCCACCTGCATATGATTTTGATGAGAAGCTCCCGTACTTCAAGCCAGAGCCTAATGCCATAATGGTAGGTGACTTTTGGGGGGAAAATTAAGTATATTCTGTATGTGGACAGAGTATAAATAATGCGGCCATACGGCTATGTGGATTGATTGAAAAAGATGGCCATGGTATTTTTCTGCTCCTCTCAACGTGAGACGGACTCTGTTTCTTCACTTCTTGAATCTGGGCTCACCTTGTATCTTGCTCTGACCAATACAATGTGGCAGAAATGATATGTGAGTTCTGGGGCCTGCACCTCAAGAAGGCTTGCAGCTCCTGCCTTTGCCCTTGTAGAATGCTCCCTGAGCCTGACATGCTGTGAAAATACTTGGAGAAGCCCAAACATCCCAGCTGTCTCAGCTGAGCCGCCCACCCCAACCCTGCTGACATACCACCAAAACTCAGTTATGTGAGTGAGCTCAAGTAAGTCCAGAAGAAGGACCTCCCAATCAACCAAAAAACTGAAAAATGATAAATTGATGTTGTTTTAAGCCTGTGAGTTTTGGGCTGATGTGGCCGATTGTGTTTCCAATGATGGCCCCTCTGATATATCCCATCCCACATGCTCAGCTAACAAAGTGATATTGACACTCCCCCATCTAGTAATGGAGTCTATGTCCCCTCCCCTTGAGCCTGGGTTTCAACCAACAGCATTAAGCCGAAGTGATGTTACATGACTTCCTAGGCTAAGTCATAAAAGTACTTTCACTTCTGCCTTGTTCTCTTGGAACCAGCTGCCATGCTGTGAGAGGGTCCAGCCACATGGAGAGGCCAGGTATAGGGCTTGCAGGAGATGGTCCCATCTGAGGTCCCTGCAGACAGGTAGGATCAACAGCTAGAGGTGAATAAGCCTTCAGAGGATTCCAGCCTTGCCCCCACCCCCTACCCTCAAACCCCCGCAGAGGATACCACATGAGCCAAGATCAGCTGCCCTGCCAAGCCCTGCCCAAACCCTTACAGATTTGTGAGCAAAAAGAAAAGTAATGTTGCTGTTTGAAGCTCTTAAATTTGTGATGGTTTGTTATGCAGCAATTGATAACTGATACAAATTATATCAGAGAGTGATATATATAAAGGCCTATACAAATGCTTCAAATCACAAGTACTAAGACTTCCTTAAACCTTTTACTTTCTCTCCACATCTATTACCACCACTAGTATTTTCCACAGATAGGAAGACTGTGAGTTCATGAGAGTTGTTACCTAAATGAAGAACAATCAAGAACAACAACATACCACCCTGTAGAGTGACTATTTTAATTCATTTCCCAGCAAAGTTATCAGTTCCTATAAATCATGATCTCTCAAGGCCACTTAGAAATATTTTGATTACCAGAGGTCCAACATACGGCGCTTTGCAGTATAAAATACTTGTGTGTGATCCTCATGACCGCTCAGTATAGAAACCCTGCAGTTAATTAACTTGTGAGAAGAAATGTTTAGCATGCACTTAACTTCCTCTACTCTTTTCTCTTCCAGGCCTCTTAATCTTGTTTGGTTGGTAGTTTGGGGAACTGAAGTAAGTGAATCTGGAATCTGGAAGTTGGTAACTGCTACTTAAAAGCAAAATAAATACCTCTTATGAGGTCAGCTCTTTTTCCTCCTTACCTGCAATTTACCAGTGTCTCAAGTCTGCTGTGTCATCAGCCCTGGGCTAGGGCGTGATTGTGACATTGAACCCCAGAGAGCATGAATATTATTGTTTGCCCCAGGTGGGATGTGGAGCTGCGCATTAAGGCCTAGAGTCTAGGAGGGCAAGTTAAAGAGGCATTGAAACTTCTCAGTTTAGCTTAACTTTCAGGGCTTATTTATTTCCAATCCTGGGCCGAAGGAATCCATTTTAATACAGTGATTTTGGAAAGGAGACCCCTAATTTTGGAAGGGAGCTCAAAGGGATCTGCAAACCCCAGAAATGCAGTGAAATACTTTCAAAATGGAAGCCCAGCCTATCAATCATATCTCATTGAAATTAGTTAAGTCTAACCACTTGCTTTGTTTTTTAACATTCCTAATGTTGTCTTTATGACTATCCCCAATTAATTTTCCATTTTTGTCACACTTGACTTTTAGTAACATAGAATATGACATAAGGCACCTACCGATACAGAGTTCCCTTTTGTTACAACTGCTGACAACAACTTGATGAGTATGATATCCATCCTCCTTCATGTGCAGGTGTGTGCATGCTCACACATATTATATGCGCATTTTTAATTGAGAAAAAAATTCACACACCATAAAAGTCATCATTTTAAAATGTACAATTCAGTGGTTATTAATATAGTCATCAGTTGTGCAACCATCACCACTATGTAATTCCAGAACATTTTCATCAACCTGAAAAGAAGCCCTGTACCAATTAGCATTCACTCCCCATTCCCCTCTACCTCCAACCCATGGCAACCACTAATCTACTTTCTGTCTCTGTGTATTTACCTGTCCTGGATATTTCATATAAATGGAATCATAATATATGGGCTTTTGTGTTTGGCTTCTTTTACATAGAATAAAGTTTTCACAGTCCTGTATGTTCTAGTATGTGTCAGCACAGATCTTTCTCGACTTACCATGGGGTTACATCCAGATAAACCCATCGTAATTTGAAAATATCATAAGTGGAAAATATATTCGATGCACTTACTGAAGATCACAGCTTAGCCTAGCCTACCTTAAACATGCTCAGAACACTTACATTAGCCTACAATTGGGCAAAATCATCTAACACAAAGCCTATTTTATAATAAAGTGTTGAGTATCTCATGTAATTTATTGAATACTGTACTGATGTAAGACTACAAGAGCTTCCAATCTAAGTTTACATTTCAGTTCCTTATTCCTTTATTAAATTATCTTTAAAATTACAAAAGGAATCTATGCTCACTATATCACAAAAAACACAAAATATGCAGATATATCATGAATAAAAGTAATTCCATCTCCCTACCCCACACAGTGACTATCAAAACAGACTAGTATCTATCTTTCCACACTTCCATTCACCATTCATCAATAAATGCTTGTTGACATCCTACAATGAATGTTAGATCAATGAACAAAACAAAATTATTTCCCTTGTGGAACTTGTATCACAGCAGAGGAGAAAGAAGCCATTTAAATACAATTGTTTAAAAAGATAGAATGGGGTCTCTCAGGTAAATATGAGTCACACATTAAGGCTTTGAAGCCCTAAGGCCGTGGAAAGGCAAAGGTTCAAGAATGAAAGGAATGAGAACTCTGATGAAAAAAGCCAGGCCCCCTGGGGTCTGGGCCAGTCACAGAACAGCAATAACAGGATGTAATAGTGTTTGAATGTTTGACATGTGGTAGCCCTTTACATGCTTTACCTAATCTAACCCTCACAAACACAAGTAGGTACTACTTTAATCCTTATTTTGCAGCTGAGAACATGGAGGTTGAGTAAAATGAATTTGCCCAAGAATACTCCAGACAGTGAGTAGCAAAAGTGGGCTCAAACCAAGATCTGCTAACATTGGAGCCTGCCATATTGGAAGAAAATATGCAATGAGGTTGAAAATAGTCTTAGTGAGAGCAAAACAGGGAACTAGCCAGATGGGATCTGGTCAGAAAGTGGTGCTGTGATTTTGAAAATGATGCACAGTTCAGACTGTAGGGTATGACCTGAGAAAGGCTCGTGTGTCTCCCAGACACGTCTCTGAAAGGTGGCCATAGATGGTCGTGCATACTAGATTCTAGTGTCTGGTCCTCAGCTTTGCTGGATTGGAATTGAGAGTTTGGACACCAGCTATGATCAAGTTCTAGGAGAAAAAAAATAACAAACTCAAAAAGGACTGATGCATATAAAAGCAAGAAGTAAGGGACTTCCCTGGTGGCGCAGTGGTTAAGAATCCGCCTGCCAAAGCAGGGGACACAGGTTCAATCCCTGGTCCTGGAAGATCCCATATGCTGCAGAGCAACTAAGCCCGTGCACCACAACTACTGAGCCTGCGCTCTAGCGTCTGCGAGTCACAACTACTGAGCCCGTGTGCCACAACTACTGAAGCCTGAGTGCCTAGAGCCCGAGCTCTGCAACGAGAAGCCACTGCAATGAGAAGCCTGTGCACTGCAACGAAGAGTAGCCCCTGCTCGTGGCAACTGGAGAAAGCCTGCGTGCAACAGTGAAGACCCAACACAGCAAAAAATAAATTAATTAATTAAAAAAAAAAGCAAGAAGTAATTTATTAATTTACAAAGAGAAGTAGAACCAGAAAGTATGAATACCTAGTTAGCGTGCACTCATGAGAGTGGCTCATATAGGCTCATGAGAGCTGACTGTTAAATGTTCAGGAATTTTGGAAACCAGTTGTTAAACACAGCCATTGTTAAAAATTAAATTACATAAACTCATCATTAAATATATTATATTTTTAAAGGTAAGAAAGACTAAGAACTCATCACTTAAAACTTATTTTACTATATTATATTATTATCTATGCTCAGAGGTTATTTACATCTTTTATAGCTCTATGATGGAAATACTATATAATGTGGGAGCACATTTCTTCCCAACTCTGCATTCAGTGATGTCATATTGATACCTTGAAGTTGGCCATGGTGGGAGTATTTACACTATAGAAATCAGCAATGCTACAAATCAGGGCTTTGTTTAATGTTTTGTTGATTGTCTAGAGTTAATAAAGTGATGAAGAATGTTAATAACAATGCAAATTAAACTTAAAAGTCTTTCTTGACCTACATTAGAAATTGAGGAAATATTCTTCTAGTATTCAAAAATATTATTGGTTTCAGCATAGAAGATAACTCACAACCAACATATGTCTTTCTTGTTTCATTTTCATCTTAACTGTTAATATAAATGAAAATAGTAACCACCTTTCATATCAAAACTACACTCATTCACCAGTTGCAACCATAGGTTGACCATGAACACAAGAGTATGGCAAAAATCAATGAAAGCATACTGTGAGAATCAACTGGTTATGTGGAATCTACAGTAAAGAATATTATATATGGACAAAGAATCTTACACAGAGAGGCAGTAGTCTCTAAATTCATTTGTTCAGATACTGTGTTGTGTTACAGTTGTTTTTCTCTGTGTTGAGTATAGCTGAATCATACAGTATATCAGGATATTTACAACTTGATGAGACCATGATGCCCCAATTTTTGTCTCCTGTCTGGGCCTCTGCAGTGATTCTTCAAGCCTTTATAGCCATCAGCCGACTTGATAGCTCCACTTGGATGTTTAACAGGTTCTGCAAACTTGTTATTGTTTCACCATGCATCCAATTGCTAGAGCCAAACCCAAGGCAGCAACCTTGATCCCTTACTTCACTCCCTCTTACCAGCTAATACCATTCATTCTATGTCTTAGTGGGCTTGCACTGCCCAAACAAAATACCATAGACTCAGGGGCTTAAACACCAGACGTTTGTATCTTCACAGTTCTAGTGAGAGCTCTCTTCCTGGCTTGCAGATGACTGCTTCCTCACCCTGCCCTCATGTGGCAGAGATAGAGAGAGAGCACGCTCTCCGGTGTCTCTTCTTATAAGGCACTAATCCCATTATGAGGATCACACCCTCATAACCTCATCTAACCCTAACTATTTACCAAAGGCCCATCCCCAAATGGGGTTAGGGCTTCAATACATGAATTAGGGTTTAGGACTTCAATATCTAGATTTGATGGTGGTAGTTGGGGGGGTGGAATTGGGGGTACACAGTTCAGTCCATAGCCCTCTATTCCAAAATATATTTCTGACTACTTAAGTCCATCTCTATTCCTTGTCCTGTAGCCCAAGTCACTATTATTCCCCACATAGACTATTGCTAAAGGTTTTCATTTAAACACGTACCCAAAATAAAAAATTATTAATGAGATATTTTACATTTTTTGTACTGTCTTCATAATCTGATATGTATGTTTTACAATTTAAACTGACCATATATGAATGCTCAAAATTCACATGTAGATAAAGATTACAGTATTGGAGGGTGCAGTTGTAAATGGTTTGACCACCACCTTGCACTAGAAAGCTGAGAAACAGAAGTACAGGGCTGCAGAGGCAGGATTCTGTTATCATCATAGCAAAGGCCCTAACCTGTCTCCTTGCTGCCCTTCTCTCTTCTTATGATCCATTCTCCATATAATGGCCAGCGTGAGTTTTTAAAACTGTAGACTAGATTGTTACTCTCTTGCTTAGAATCCTCAGTGGTTTCCCAAAACGCCTTCCCATGACCCTCAAGCCCCAGCCTCTCCTAGTGGCCTCGTCGTGAACACTCTCCCCTTTACTTACTATACTCCAGCCACACTGGCCCTCTTCCTGTTCCTTAGACACATCAAGCTAGTTCCTGCCTTGGGATGTTTACCGTTGCTGTCCCTGTGCCATAGATCTTCACATAATTATCATTCAGTGTTAGATCAAACATCACCTTTTCAGAGGCCATCTTTGGAGATCCGTCTAAAATAACTCCCTTTCCTCTCCTGTCTTCCCCCTTACCCTATTACTCTCTATCACATTGGGGTGGCAGTATTGCATAATGGTTAAGAAAATGAAATCTGTAGGCAAACTACTCTATGCCATTACCAGCTGTGTGACTTTGGTCAGCTTACCTAACCTTTCTGTGCATAACTTTTCTCTTGGGTAAAGTGGGATTGATGTACAGCTTAAATGAACTAACGCACAGTAAATACTCGACACGTGTTAGCTGCTATTACTACCATGTTTTATTTTTTTCATGGAATTCACCATTATCTGAATTTATCTTTATTCATTTATATATCATCTGTCTCTCCCCTTATGGCCGCCGCCACCTGCCACCTCCCCTCCAAGACGTGAGGTCTGTGAGAGCAGGAAATTTATCTTGTTTTGTTTGCTGTAATATTTCCCCAGTCTCTAGAGCAGAGGCTGGCATATAGTGAGCACTTCTAAAGTATATGCTGACTAACTAAATGAACAAGAAACAATTGTCAGAAAAGCCTCAGAGTAACCAGGGAAGTGTAGAGTCATTTAGCTCATACCCAGCTTCACACACAGTAGATTGAAACTTATTTGTTGGTGGTGGCACAGGGCACTTCAAAAAGCGAAAGTAACATTCCTAGCACTAAGCTACTAGCACCTCCTCAATCACTTAAAAAGAAAAGTTTTATTTGGACCCCTCAAAGAACCCACTTTTCTGCAATGACTGTTATCTTTTTCCTCCTTCTTTTCTTAGCGGTCAGCACTGTGCATGGCTCAGAAAAGGTGTGTCAAATATCCGTGGAATAAACATAGTCTGTAACATAAGGTTGTAAGTTCTATAACATTTGTATAGTGTTTACAGTTTACAAAGCAGGCCAATATTCCTTACAACGTGGGTATCATGATGTCTGTGGTCGACTTTAAATTTCTTCAGGACAGTGTAATATTCTGTGTGGGTCATTTGGTTGAAGCTATGCCCTGGAAGCTGCTGGCATTCTAGTAATTAGGAATCCACACTCCAGGAGTAGTTAGCTAGCATCATACCAGAAAGGTCACATTCCAGAGATGGAGCTACAAATACTTTAGTCACCTTGATCTCTGATGACACCGGATGTTTTGCTAATTATCAGAGTGAGTGCCAGAAATGGCTTTTGATTGGTAAAAGTAACAGCTTATTAATTATCATGATGAATACTAGAGATGAGCTCTCAAAAGAATGCTCTCCACTCCTGAAAAAACAGGGTGAGCACTAAAAATTCGAGTCCTCAGCCTTTGGAGATGCCATCTGAGGCTTCATCGCTATTGGTCCTGGCTCTACCACGGGTCTGGAAGATTTCTGGTTGCCAGATGCTGGCGGTAGCTATGATGATAACAGAATCCTGCCTCTGCAGCCCTGTACTTCTGTTTCTCAGCTTTCTAGTGCAAGGGTGGTCAAACCATTTACAACTGCACCCTCCAATACTGTAATCTTTATCTACATGTGAATTTTGAGCATTCATATATGGTCAGTTTAAATTGTAAAACATACATATCAGATTATGAAGACAGTACAAAAAATGTAAAATATCTCACTAATAATTTTTTATTTTGGGTACGTGTTTAAATGAAAACCTTCTGGCTATGTGTTAAAATATAATACTAAAATTGACCCCACCTCATTCTTTTTACAGTTTTGTTGCTGTTGTTGTTGTCGTTTTTGTTTTTTTGGCTGCACCAGGTGGCATGCAGGATCTTAGTTCCCCCGCCAGGTATGGAAGCCGTACCCCCTTGCAGTGTGAGCTCAGAGCCTTAACCCCTGGACCACCAAGGAAGCCCCTCTTTTTATTTTTACTGTTTTAAATATGGCTACCAGAAAATTTTAAATTACATATGTGGCTCAAATTCTATTTCTATAGGACAGTGCTGACCTAGGAAGGAGAGCTCGACTTTCAACAAGCTAATAGGACAGATTAAATACTATTTGTGCCTGCTTTCTAATAAATATTCATTTCCGAATAAGGGACAAAATTGGGTTTGATATTTGCTTTCACTTAATCTAGTGAAGAAACTATGGGATCCTTATCCATACTGTAACAGACCAGAAAGAATTTAAAACTTTTAGGTGATCAAATGATTTAGGTCAGCTGTGAACTGTGAGGTTGTAAAAGCGTTAAATAGTAGCGATGACTACTACTAAGCTCATATGCAAGATAACAGAGAAAATATACTGGGTTTGAGCCATGTAGTTTTAAAACTATCACGTATATTCATTCTATTCGCACAACACCCTATTAAGTAGAAACCGTCAATATTAATAATAAGTACTATTAATATTAATAGTCCCAGTTTGACTCTCTGCTGGTTTTAGCATAACTTCAGATTTCCCATTTGAAAGGGCTTCAGCCGGAATCACTTCTACCTCTGCCAGCTTCAGCTGCGGATCCGTACGACTTCCGCCCACGCAGCGCAGCCAATCAAGGCTGCGGGGTGAGCGACGTCACTCTCCCAAAAGTCCTCGCCAATTCCCAGAGTACTCCTCTTCTCCGTCCTGCCCCCTTTCTATTTGTCAGAGGCGACCGGCGGCCATTTTAGGTTCGGGCGGAAATCCAGTTAAGACCTTGCGGTTAAAAGCCTGAAAATTAAAATCAAAGCAAAGTTGCAGGTTCAAGTCAGAGCCCAAGAGAAGAGACATCTTCACTGACCAACTAGGCGGCTGCGGACAGAGAGTGAACCGCAGGGCCAGCACCGCCGCCCATACTCAAGATGGCACCGGCCTGAGAATCACCGGCGCGGCCGCCCCATCTCGGTTCCGGGTTCTTTTGCACCAGTGGTGGCGTTGTAGGGCTGAAGGCTGGCATCCTGTCCGGCTACCGGACCCGTCCCTATGGTGCCGGAGAGACCGGACCTGAGAAGATTGTGGGTGTAGTGGCCAGAGTATCACGGGGGAGGCAAGGGTGGTTGGTGTCAGCAGGGGGCGAAGAGGGGACCGAAGCTAAGATCCTCGGCCGCCTCCCCCGCCGCCCTCCCGCAGGTAACAGGGAGCCCCGCGCTCCGTCCTCCGTCAGTGCGGGCCTGGACCGCTGGGGAGGGGGCCGGGCCGGGAGCGAGGCGCGGGGGGGTGGGGGGAACGCGCGCTCCGCTCTCGGGTCCGCACTTGGGGCCCGCTCGGGGGCGAGCTCGGCGTGGCGTCGCTGCCGGTTGAGCTCTGCTCCCGACCTCCGCGCAGTCTCCCCCTGCTTTTTGCGGGGCGCCCTGCTAACCTGGGCTTCGCGGGCGACCCCCGCCCGGGGCGGCGCTGGCGGCCGGAGCTATCGAAGGAAGCCGCGGAGCCCGGCCTGGCGGGCAGGTGTGAAAGGTGAGGGGCCAGCTAAGCGGGAGCGCCGCCACCGCCCCTCAGAGACCCAGGGGAGTCGCAGTCGGACCCCCGCTGGCCCCCAGCCCCCGCGCCCGGGCCGCCCTCTTCGCCGCGGGGGTGGGGCGAGTGTGCGCGGCGGGGCCGAGCCGCGGGGAGCCTGGGGTTGCGCCCGCGCTGGGATGCTGCCTTCATTCTCGATCTGAGACCAGTGCCAGGCCCCCGGAGGCCCAGCTGGTTCCTGTCTTTGGGTAGTGCATTTTGGTAGTGCATTTAGAATGAAGATGAAACAGTTCTGGGAAAATCGTATGTAGGAAACCGTGTGAATACTTAGAGTTGGGTCCTGAATTGTGGAATCTCTGTTACTGCTCTTTTTAAGGACCCGTGTGCATACCCACATAACATCCCATGTCTTAGCTGAAATCATACTTAGTTCTTTCGCTACGCAAAGGCTTCATAATGTATTGCCGGACTGAGTTCAATATAGGGAATATATACGTGAAACAGATCAAAGCAAAGGGCCCGAAGTAATGTTATCACTAGATAACGAAATACCAGTCAATACCGGGTGTCCTTTGAACTCACAGTGCAAGCCCTTATCGTTGGAACTTCCAAGCAGAGGGAGCTAGGATAACGATCATCTAGATTACTTGCTGTGAAAAGAACAGAGGGAGAGTTCCCCAGAGAACACTGATTTCTTAGTTTAGTGTATGAGTTGCCCAGTGACCTAGACAAGGGCTTTTAATCCCACAGGTGGCCCAGAAACTTGATGTGCTGCCCAAGGAAGCAAAAGGATGGAGGAAGATAGGTGAACAGCATTTTAAAGAGAAGACCATCATGTGTATTCAAGTCAGAAACTGTGTACCCCACATTTTATGATAGAGAGTGGAGATGGTAAATTCTGCAAAATACCCATGCTAATATTAAAATATCCTTTTCTGCCTTTTTGTAACTTTTTAATTTCAAAGTTAAACGATTTGGTGTTTCCCCTTTTACTCCTCAAGACAAAAAATGATAGTATTTTGGAAGTCCAGGTGTTATTGTTTATCAGTATTACATTTCAGTAAGTCCATTTAGCTGAATTACCATTTTTAAAGTACTGTTGATAGCAACCGTTTTTGTGCCTCTTAGGGTACAGTTTTGTGAAGTTAAGAATTACTGCTTTAAGACCATCAGATTGCAGTCAACAGCACATCTTTTTGTTTCCCCCGTAGCGAAGTTTGCACTGGACATAGTCTATAACCCAGCTACTCTGTAAGCATTGCACGGATGGTATCAGTAGACTTCTGTCAACAGTAATCATGCTTTCAAACCAATAAAATGTCAGCCTTTTGAGTTCTCACAAGGAAGGGGTTCATTCCTTTCAATTTTTAAGTGGCATTTCTTGGGGTCTTAGACCCAAATACATACTGCTAAGAAAAACTGCCAGTTTTAACCTCTTCCTAAAGCTTTTATAACCCTAAATTGTTAATGATCTTATAGTGGAATTCAGAATATTAAATGAAAGGTTAATAGGTGTTGTAAGGCCCAGTATTCCCACAAGAAGGTATTTTGCTATTTAGAAATGACTAAGTTCATTGAATGTCCATTGCTGTACCTCTGCTGACTGCCATTCATTCAGCCAGAGCCTGCCCCTGACTCTTGGGACCATTTTATCTCCTTTGGAGATTAATATTAAAGCTAAGTGAATGGCATGATTTTCTGCCAAGAAGATTATTTTCTTGCAGCAATTCCTTAATGTGTGGATTTTGGAAAGCTGTATGTGGCTAAGAGAGAGAAGGAAGTTAGACTAGCTTCAGATATACACTTTTCGAAGCACTTCTCTAGCTCCTTTCTTTAGTCTGACTGGTTTTTCAGACAAGAGGAGTTAGAAAGAACTCCTGCTTATGAAATGGCAGTTGGTTTCAAAGAACATGGACCCATTCAGGCTACCTCAGGTGTGCCTCAGGCTACCCATGATTGTAAGGATGGCAGTGAGGCAGTGGATTTGAAGCTGGGCTTCTTGTAGCCTCGAGTTGGAGTAGTAACGTGACGGTCTAAATCTAAGTTACTCTCCCGGTGTTTGCTTTTCCTTCTCCTGCTGCCAGCTGGCTTCTTCTGTACTTGCCAGTTTTCTGCTTTTACGTGGCTTTGGCTTGCCATAGCCCTGACTCTACCTCATGGCCTCCTTTTACCTTCAGCTGTGCAGCTAACAGACAAAAATATCTCTTGTTCATTCAGATTCCTGGGGCAGACAGTGATTGTCCAGCTTAGCTCTTCATCCAGGTCATGGGTCCTAGAGATGGCTCATGTGTGATTAGACTGCCCTTTGGCCCAGGGTAGGCCCTTGACCCATAAACTGTGCCCAAGAAGAAGGCAGGTGCTAAACATGACCCTCCTGACTGGGGTGGGAGTGGGAGGTTGCTGCAGGCGCCACAGCACCTCCAGAATGGGGGAATTAACGGTAATTGCTTTTCTCCAAGATCCTAAATAACTGCTAATTTTATTTGTAGTCCCAGTAGAAAGGTGAGTGTTAGATACACAGGTGACCCTTGAACAACATGGGTTTGAACCACACATGTCCATTTACACGCAGATTTTTTTCAATAAATATGCACTGCAGTACTTCATGATCTGCAGTTGAATCCCCTGCGTTGGTTGAATCCACAGATGTGGAACTGCAGGTGTGGAGGATCAACTGTAAAGTTATACTCACACTTTTGACTGAGAGGGTGTTGGTGCCCTTAACCCCTGCGTTTTTTAAGGGTCAACTGTAGTTGAGATACTTTTTAATACTGTTTTTCGTTTGTTTGTTTTTTTACTTCTATCATTCTTAAGAAAGAGAAATTGCTTGGTAGGTAGGAACTCAGTGAATTTGTTACAAATCCAGCTTAGTTCTTATCCTCAGAAACATTCTTGGGTTTAAAAAAAAAACCAGTTTTAGGTAGCTTTAGCCCTTATACGTGTTGTGTTCCTTATTCAGTGACGTATGTGGGTCTGTAGGCCCTTGAAATTCTCTGTTTGGGGTATCTGTTTTGAGCAGCATTACATACTCTGATGCCCTAGTAAGCGTTGTATGGAACTTCACCAAAGTGGGAAAAAATCCAAATAGAAGGTCAGTATATAATGATTCTTGGGTTTATATTTACCCAAAGGATACAGATTTTAAACTGAATTTTTTAAAGATCCACATAGAATTTGGGGCTGTTTTTTAGAACTAGCAGCTTGTTTCCCACACTGCCAGAGTTAGTAAGAACTCTTTTTATCTTTTATTTATTTATTTATTCATTTATTTTATTTTATTTTTTTTTAAATAATGGTAAAGCCAGAACTGAAAACTGACTGCCACAAACCTTTCAGACATGTGTTGTTTGGCCTATACAGGTTTAAAAACATTTGAGCCAATGTTGGAAAATAGGAAATTTCCACATAACTATTCAGGCTCTTGGCTCTGTATGGTAAATGGTGTGACCTGCCAACTCTGAAAAGGCAGTCCTGGTTGGAACCTTGTGATGGTGGCTCCCGTCAGAGTGCAAGCCCAGTCAGTAGGTGCCTGTGCACACAGTAGGCCTTTTGCTATTCCACCAGTACTGCTGCACTGCTGTGCGTTGTCTTTTGTAACCATGTGAGTTTGTATATCTGTTGTAAAGAAAGATATGCTCTTTTATGGAAGATTTGGGAGGTGCAAGCAAATGTATGTCTATGTTTATATATATATATATATATATATATATATATATATATATGAATCATCCATGATCTGATGCCCACAACAAACCTCTGTTAATACTTTACATATTTTTTTCTAGTCTGTGTGTGTGTGTGTATGCACGTCTATGTATATATATAGATAGCTATAGCTATAGATCACTCATCACTATAATCATAATCCAAATACTGAATATATCCATTCTCCCCAAAGTTTCCTTATACCCCTTTGTAATCCTTTCCTCTCCTGTGGCCCCTCTAACTGCCCTCACCCCAGGCAACCACTGATCTATTTTCTGTCATTATATAGTAGTTTGCATTTTCTGGAATCTCATGTACGTGTGGGTTGTCTTTTTTAAATTTTATTTATTTATTTATTTATGGCTGTGTTGGGTCTTCGTTTCTGTGCGAGGGCTTTCTCTAGTTGCGGCAAGTGGGGGCCACTCGTCATCGCGGTGCGCGGGCCTCTCACTGTCGCGGCCTCTCTTGTTGTGGAGCACAGGCTCCAGACGCGCAGGCTCAGTAATTGTGGCTCACGGGCCCAGTTGCTCCGCGGCATGTGGGATCTTCCCAGACCAGGGCTCGAACCCGTGTCCCCTGCATTGGCAGGCAGATTCTCAACCACTGCGCCACCAGGGAAGCCCCGGCTTGTCTTTTTAACATTTGAGATTATACAGTTTTACATTTTCCTCTTTTTAGCCTAACTTTGAAGACAGTTACGGGATTGTACTTTTTCTTATGTTTATTGTCATTTGTGTTCAATGAGTAGTCTGTTTCCTTTCCCATTAATCCACAGGTGTTTAGTGTTTTCTTGGTTTATACGCACTTTCCATTTGTTAACGTGTTTTTCATCATTGTTAGAAATATTCTCCAGTTCGTATTGTTTTCCTTATAATTATAGGTTATTTTAGACATGCAGAAGTTCATCATCTTTGAGTGATCAAGTTTTGCAACACTTTCCTCTGCGAGGCAGGACATGAGTGGTTTTAGGGAGCAAGAGAGTTCTTACTCTGTATTTGATCGCCTTTCCACTGTGAAAGTTCTGCATGTGCGCAGTGGGGGGTTGGGAGCAGCAGTAACTGCTTGTGTCTGTTTGATTAAGTGTATTTTCTCTAGAGCTGAAAGTTGTTCATTGACAAGCATTGCAGGTAACTTGCTGAACATTTACTACTTCTGTTGTCAAACAGCCTACTTTATGAGGGTTGTAGGAACTAGTAGGTTTGAGTTCCTGGGTCTGGGTACTCGGCTATCTCTAGCTCATGTCTCAGATAGAGACTCAATGTTAGGAAATATTTTCTGTTTTCTTTCAGGTCTGCTTGGCTTTGAGGAGGAGCTGCAGCACCCCTGCCTCACAGCCTAAGGGATGGGCTCAGAGAACAGCGCTTTGAAGAGCTATGCCCTGAAAGAACCACCGTTCACCTTACCCTCTGGACTTGCTGTTTACCCCGCTGTATTGCAGGATGGCAAATTCGCTTCGGTTTTTGTGTATAAGAGAGAAAACGAAGACAAGGTTAATAAAGCTGCCAAGGTACTGTAATAGGTGACTACCTAATAGTTAGTACTTTTTACTGTCGTCTTGTATTCTATTAAAATATGAAATTAATGAAGTTCAAAGGGGGTAGGTCATAAGGAATAGTATTTTTATTCATGTCCTTTAAAAATATAGTTGCCCTTACTTCACGGGAATGTCTCTAACTTGCACGACAAGGTCAAGTACCATAGGTAAGCCAGAAGCTTTATGCAACTCAGCGTGATAGCTCTTATCCTATTTTATTTTTTTAGTGAGAAAGTTTGGGAGGTGATTTTACATGGCTCATAGAAGATAAAGGGACTTAATCTAGCTTAGCAAAAATGCTGTAAGTATGGACATTTTAATCGGTGTATTGATGATGGACCTGGAAATTAAATATTTTAGGAACTGTAGCTACTGTTTTTTCTTTTCCTGAGGCATTGTGATGCTCCCAGAAAGAATGTGAAACTGGAATGTGGGACTGGATGCCGGGGAAAGAATGTGACCTGGGCTCTACTTCTTGCCGAGGGAGCTTAGAGCGTTAACTTCTGGCGGCTTCGGTTTCCTCCTGCCTCACACCTCCTAAGCGCTCCTCCCGGTAAAGGGTGCCAGTGCCATGCTGGCTGACCTACTGTCAGGGGACCCTGGCCTCTTATTAGAAAAAGTGATTTCTCCTTGGAATATAATTAAAGAAAACAGCCCTAAGTGTCTTTTCAAATTCAGTGAAAACAAAGGTATTAGGTGATATTTCCTTGGATAGCTAGCTGCTTCTTTGGGTATTCAGGCATTCAGATTATCTTCAGGAAGGTTCTGAAAAGGCACGCATTAATTAACTCTTCGTTGTTTACTATGGCAGGCGTACTTTTCAGATTGATTTGGTATCTTTATTTTGTTAGAGTTATGATCTACGTACCTTGAGTCACTTTGTACTATCAACAAGAATGAAACATTGGTATCTATTTCATAGGTCTGTTTAAATGGTTTGTACCTTTTTTTATGATTATAAAGGGCTATGTTATAATATGTAATATTAGTAATATAATTTTGGCATTTTGTTTGTCACACCGGTTCAGTATTTGATGTATCTGATCAGGCATGAAGTTAACAGTTGTAAGGTGGTTCCTGAGGAAAACGTTCCTCTCAGGATGCATTTTCCATTTATGGACTGTGGTAAAAAGTATAGCTGGCTGTTGTATTGCTAAGTAATTGTGCTTTTTGGTAAGACTACGTGTTTGTCTCTTTTCATCCCAACTAGGAATTGTTAATAATTTTTTATTGTGATTTTGCAAAAGATAAAACGCCTTGCCTCCCTGTCTTATTAACTGTATGTAGAGTTAATATCTGACATATTTCCTGTTATTTTCATCTGATAAGGTTGCACTTTTTTTTAGTAATAATTTAGAGCGACTGTTACTAGTAAAGTACTAGCGATTTACAATTCTTAGGGTTTTTTTCAAAAGACCATAAGATTTTTGAAAATTACATTAATCTTTATGGTGTATGTACCAAGAAAGTAGAACAACACAGGTCAAAAAGGTTCTAAAGGAAAGAAACAAAGACCTGCGCTCAATGTTTGAGGATTTCCGTGCTGTAGTAATTGCAAAGCTTGAGAGGGAGGATTTTTTTGCCCCTTGGTATCTGTGCATACTCTTCTGAGCCTTTTCAAATAGTTCATACTTGTCTCTTATGTTCTTCAGGCCATTATGTGGCTTTGAATACCTGAGCCATGAACCTGAGAAATCTGAAATGGCAACAAAATGATAAGGAGTTTAGATGTAGGTTACAGTACTTGAGAAATGTATGGCATTGCGTCAGGTTTTAGGAACTTGATTTCCGAGATACCTGAAGTATTAAAACACCATAGGTCACTTGCCTCACTTTCTCTAGAGTTAAGGCTCCTAGTTCTACCACTGATAGTTCTAATGACCGTTTCAAGCAGATATAGCAGTGTTTTCCTTACCAAATATTGTTAGGTAGTGATTGTACTCTTCCTCCACTGTTGTAAATAAAAAATAACAATCACAGCACACTGTTCAACCTCTGAAAAAAGACGAAATGCAAGTATAACCTTTGGCCACAAAACAACATCAGAAATATTTCAAGTCCATCATAGCTTCTCATCTTACCTTGAATTCATTAGCTACAATAGTATAACTTTCTCACTGGTGATTATGACTCATTTCTAACCAATAGCCCATAAGGAATGATAAATCCTGAGTCAGAACTCGGTTACTGTGGTTTGCTATAATATAATCTAAGTGCTTAGTTAGGGCTTCATGGTGAGTACAGGCTCAGAGAATGATTCCTGAGTGTCTTTATACCAAGCAGCCACTTCGGAGTAGGTATATAGATGCTATGTCAGTGCTCTGCTTAGTGCCTTAGGAGACATTATGCTCTTCTCCGTGATGGGTTCAGGCTGCTTTGTGGAAAGGTTGGTCAACATATTTGAGAACCACATTGTGTGGGCACGAGAAAGAGATAGAAGGGATGAATGCTGTGCCTGCATTCTGTTTGGAAAATGCTTTACTGCTCTTCCTTAAGTTGACATTTTCTTTCTGTTCCTCTCCCTCTCCAGCCCTTTGCTATGCTACTTACAACCCTCATTCCAGTAAATCAACTTCCCTACATCGTCAGCTTTTAAAAAATGATTTCCTTCCCCTCATGATCAAAATCTGGTTCTCTTACAAGGCTTCTGAGCGTCAGCGGCTCAGGAGAACTTGGGAAGTATTCCCCCCTCCCTCAGGTATGATGGGGTCACCAGGTGGAAGTGGCCCTTTGCCAGCTCCCACCACAGTTTTCAGACTTCACAGTCTCATCCTTTCTTCTCTAAATATCTGTCAAAGCCTCTTGTCTGAACTCCAGATCTATATTTCCACCTGCCTCTTGAATATCTCCACCTGGGTATTCCAGCAGCACCCAAATGCAGGCTTTCCAACATAGAAATCTTTTTTTTTTTTAACTTTTTATTTTATATCTAAGTATAGCCGATTAATAATGTTGGGATAATTTCAGGTGCACAGCAAAGGGACTCAGCCATACATATCCGTGTATCCATTCTCCCCCAAACTCCCCTCCCATCCAGGCTGCCACATAACATTGAGCAGAGTTCCCTGTGCTATACAGTAGGTCCTTGTTGGTTATTTATTTTAAATACAGCAGTGTGTACATGTCATCAACTCACTAACTATCCCTTCCCCACCCCTGGTAACCATAAGTTCTTTAAGTCTGTGAGTCTGTTTCTGTTTTGTAAATAAGTTCATTTGTATCATTTCTTTTCCAATTCCGCATATAAGGGATATCATACCATATTTCTCTTTCTCTGTCTGACTTCACTCAGTATGACAATTTCTAGGTCCAACCATGTTGCTGCAAATGGCATTATTTCATTCTTTTTAATGGCTGAGTAATATTCCATTGTATATATGTACCACATCTTCTTTATCCATTCCTCTGTCGATGGACATTTAGGTTGCTTCCATGTCTTGGCTGTTGTAAACAGTGCTGCAATGAACATTGGGGTGCATGTATCCTTTCGGACCATGTTTTTCTCTAGATACATGTCCAGGAGTGGGATTGCAGGGTCATATGGTAGCTCTGTTTTTAGTTTTTTAAGGAACAACGTAGAATTCTTTATTCCTTTCCCTTTCTGCATTTTATTCCTAGTTTATGATCTAACCTACAGGCAGTGGGCATTTAAAGACAGAACATACTTACCGTCTTTATCTCAGATTTGCATCTTAAGGGTACAAGGAAGAATATTTCTCCCTGAAGATTCTTGCCCTCTAGTATAGGCATCTTGTTATTTTGTCATTATTTCTTTAATAGAGTAAAATTAAGGCTTTCTCCCTGTCTTAAAACTTGCAAGTGAATTTGATCTATAGTTAAGAACTACTACTTTGTGTTGTTTTCAAAGTGAAGTAGCAAATTAGAGGTAGAATGGTGATGAAAAGTTAAGCCCCTAAGGCTTGAATTAATTCTCTGGGTAACTGATTCCTGAAAAGTAGGGATAGTTTATATTCAAGACTAGAGTCACACACTTAACATCTCTGTGTGGGCATAGATAAGTATACATATTGGCACATTATCTAGTACTACTCATATTTAATAATAAAGGCCCTTACTCAGAATCCTTTTTCAGAGACCAGCACCTAGTACAGTGAATGAGATGTGATAGGCATTCAGTAACTTTGGGACAAATGCTTTCAAGTCACTCTCATCTGACAGCAGTCACCTGTCTTCACCAGAACAAGAGCCATTTATGTCTTTAATTGATGTTCATTGAGAAAATATCCTAGTTACACTTAGCAAATACCTCTTGTTGTTCCCTCTGTTCTTTGGAGCAGCAGAAGCTTGGATCTATTTGATTCGTAACTGCTAACCTTTCCTGTGAATCTGTGCATAATTTTTGCATAACGTTGTGTGTGCCAAAGGGGAGTGACAAGTAAGGTTTTTGCTAAGTTAAGAGCTTTGTTCAGAATCATGCAAGAGTTATCCCATTCTTCATTCAACAAACAAGAAGTCACTTCGGATAAAGAATTTTGCTGGTCATGTAAGGTTAAAAGGATATAAACAGAAGCAAAATAGAACATATTATTTATTAATCAGGTGAACATTTATTGACTGTGTATTTTCATGCCAGCACTGAACCAGGTAGCATTCCTTCTGACTTACTAGTCTGCCCTGAGTATTAGAAGGAGAATAAAAGAAGGTTTAAAACCAAAGGATTATTCGAATAATTAGAGCCCTAAGACACAAAAGCTGAATGAAGACTTTTTCCTGAACAGGCGAAAATGAAGTATTTCATGTTTGGCTTGCAAATTATTTGAAATGTTTCTTATAATGAAAATATGAAAGAGGCTGCATAATTTTACTTGGAAACCACAGCTCCAGAGATACCTGTAGGAAGTTCTCTTCATTTAACACACACGCATTCAACCAACCTGCTAGCACAGTTCTTGGCTTATCTGGACCTTTGCTGTATTTATATGGGTATGTATGGATTGTTTTAAAAGCTGATATACAAATTAATGGTTTATAATTGCTAGTTAAAAGAATTTTCTTAACTCTTTGTTGTTTATTAGAGTAAATCAGGGGAGGGTAACAGCTTCCTTCTTAAGAATAAACAAAAAATCCTATTGGGGCTATCCCCAGAGTTGGCAAAATTTGAGATAAGAAAATAAATTGGGCAAATCAATCCACTCAGAAGATTCTCCTATGATCTTACCTGGGAGAAGTTTAATAGACAAATGTGAGGTGACTGATATAAAACTTGTACCAATGCTGGGTTATGGGCTCTTAAACTATCCCATGTTCTTCTGAGAAGACGTTTTGGAACACTCCAAACTAACTGCTTATTTGTGAAAATGAAACCTGATATTATATTGGGGGCTGTTCTCCAAGTGAAATTTTCCATCAGTCTCCTCCCAATTTGATGATTGGTTTACAAGGCTTCCCCAATGTCCAGTGGATTGTACAGGGTAGAACTCGGAGATTTAAAGTCATGTAATTTCTTTTAGAAAAACTGGGTGATTTGTAAGGAAAACCACCAATCCAGCATTTAAGTTTTGCTGTAAATACATGATAAGATTATTACCTGGGTTGGGAATTTTGGCTTATGGATCTCCTAAGTTACTCAGGGCAAATTTTAGGGGGTAAACAGCATGGGTGGAGATTGGAAAAATCTGGATCTCGTAAGTCTGTTATAAAACCAACCAGGGAAGGAAAGCAACTCAACAGAATTAACCTCTCGTGTTCAGACACAGAATCGTTTTATATTTGTCATCCATCTGTGTATACTCTTTGTCTGCTAAGAAAATAGGACAAAGGAAAAAGGTGTGTGTTTTGGGGGAGAATACTCCGTATTAGGAGGTTCTAAAGTGGGTTATCCACACCCTAGGGATTGTGCAGTATGATTCACTGCCATTTGGGGAAAATATATCAAGAATGTCTATTTGAGTTTACCTTTAATCTTTTATTTTGGTACTTTCTCTTTTTTTCCATCTATTTATTTTTGGCTGCGTTGGGTCTTCGTTGCTGCACGCGGGCTTTCTCTAGTTGCGGCGAGCAGGGGCTGCTCTTCGTTGTGGTGCACGGGCTTCTCATTGCGGTGGCTTCTCTTTGTTGAGGAGCACGGGCTCTAGGTGTGCGGGCTTCAGTAGTTGTGGCATGAGGGCTCAGTAGTTGTGGCTTGCGGGCTCAGTAGTTGTGGCGCATGGACTTAGTTGCTCCGCGGCATGTGGGATCTTCCCAGACCAGGGCTTGAACCTGTGTCCCCTGCATTGGCAGGCGGATTCTCAACCACTGCGCCACCAGGGAAGTCCTGGTCCTTTCTGTTTTGTGGGTGTTTTATAGTAGTATATGTATTTTATATATATAACATATATATACAAAATATATATTATACGTTCATATAATATATATCATGCATAAGCTACATATTTAACCTTTTTACTGGTGTGAAGTGTGTGAACAAAAACCTTTGACGATCACTTTTCTAGATGATAAAAAGAAGTTTTAAAGATGGTTGAATATTTTAGTATTTTTTAGTATTCCATTTTAATTTATCTTGACTTGGGGTCTGTATTTCTTTATTTTTTTAAAATGGTTGCACTAAGGACTTCAGTATACATAACTAACTTTTAATAGCCTACTTTTGGTTAGTATTGTACCACAGTCAAATAAAATGTAGAAGCCTTGGAATCATATAGGTGTCTCCAGCCCCCAACCCTGCCGTTCTCTGGTTACATATATATCAACTGTACGTGCACACTAGCACACAGGCATACATATACATCACACACATTGAAAATCTCACCAGGCAGTGTTAACAATATGTACTTTACGTAGGCATCTATATTTTAAATAAGAAGTAAAAAGTAACCTTCAGATTTATCCTGAGGTTTATTATTTCTGATTTCTGATGCTCTTCCTTCACTCCTGAAGATCTAAGTTTCCCTTTGATATCATTTCCTCTTCAGCTTGAAGAACTTTAACATTTTTGTAGAGCGAATCTTGTAGCAACAACTTTTCTATTTTCCATGATCAAAAATGCCTTTATTTTGCCTTCTTTCCTAAAGGATATTTTTGCTAGATACAGAATTCAGGGTTGATCTTTTTTTTTTTCTTTCATTGCTTTAAAGATAGTTCCCCTTTGTCTTTTGGACTCTGTGTTCTTATGAGAAATTAGTATCATTCAGTTTGTTATTTCTCTCCACCTGTGTTGTTTTTCTCTAGCTGCTTCCAACATTTTTTAATATATCTTTGATTTTCAGCAGTTTGATCATAATGTAGTTCTATTTATCCTATTTGGTGTTCATTGAAGTTCTTAAATCTGTAAACTTAAGTATTTGGCCAAATTTGGGAAGTTTTCAGCCATTATATTTTTTAGCCCCAATTCTCTCTTCTTTCTTTTTTGGAACTCCAATTATATGCATTAAATTTTTTGTTATCGTCACCCAGTTTTCTAAAGCTCTGATCTTTTTTTTTTAATACTTTTTCCTCTTTGTTCTTTAGATTGGTTCACATCTTCAGGTTTACTGACTCTTGCCTCTGTCATCATCATTCTGTTTTTCAGTCCATCCATTTAATTTTGTATTTGTAATATTTTATTTTTAATTTCCAAAATTTCCATTTAGTTCTTTTATGTAACATTCATGTCTCTTCTGAGAACTTCTATCTTACCACTTATCTCATAACTGTTTCCTTTACCTCCAGGGGGAATTGTTATAGTAGCTGCTTCAAATTCTTTCTGATAATTCTCTCTCTGGTCTATCTGGTGGTCAATCTTGGGGTTGATATTTGTTGGTTGTCTTTTCACGTTTTCATGGTTCTTTGTCAGTTGAGTGACTTTGGATTGCATTCTGGGCGTTTTGAATGTCCTGTTGCATAGACCTTGGTTCTGCTGTAATCCTCTGGAGAATATTGATGTTTTTTGTTTGCAGGCAGTCAGTCCCCTTGGGTTCAAGCTTCTTCTTCTTCTCCTCCTTCTTTTTTTAACTACTCTCCTACCACCCTTCCTGTGCATGGTAGTTCAAACCTTAGTTCATTTCTCAAAACTTTGCTGTGCTCGTTCGGGTCTGTCCTGTGCGTGTTTGGTTCAGGGGTTAGTCTGAGACCTGCGTAGGTATACAGATAACTAGGGCATCTCCTTTTCCCTCCCTCAGTCCTCTCTCCTCTGGGGCAGCTTCCTCATACTCAGCCCTGCTTTGGTTCTCCTGGCCAGAAGGATGGCAAGGTTTCTCTCAGAGTTTTAGCCACCTTTGCTGCACTGCTCTGCACCTGGGGACCGCCTTCAGTGCACAGCTGTGAGAAGGGACATTCCCCGAACCGGGAAACTCCCCCCAGTGGGTGACTCCCCTCCATAATCTGCGTGTTTCTGTTTGCTTTTCAGAGTCCTTAGGTAGTTGTTTTTGGCACTTGGTTAGGAGTTTATAGCAGTAATCATTGGAGATCTAGGCTCTTGGGGGGCTTACCCTCCCATAATGGAACTGGAATTCTCTGTAGAGTAATGTAAATGTTGGTAAAGTGAATACTGTCAGAGCAAGTCACGTATTCTTCTCCGCCTTTTTTGAAACTTGGTGGGGGGGGGCGGGGTAGGTGGGAGAGGTAGGGAGCTGGAAAAGACCTTGAATGTAAGAATACATTTTCTGACTTGACTACAATGTTAATGAAACTATAGTTAATCTTGTTTTGAGTCATTAACTTCACCAACTCTTCTGTTTATATTTTTAAAGCACTTGAAGACACTTCGTCACCCGTGCTTGCTAAGATTTTTATCTTGCACTGTGGAAGCAGATGGTATTCATCTTGTCACTGAGCGAGTGCAGCCTCTGGAAGTGGCTTTGGAAACATTGTCTTCTGCAGAGGTCTGTGCTGGGATCTATGACATATTGCTGGCTCTTATCTTCCTTCATGACAGAGTAAGTAACCTGGACACAGTCTGCCTCACAGGCTTTCATGTAGACCAGGGGTGGGGTGGTGGGAGGAGGCTGACGCATGGGGTAGTGCTGGTGAATTACGGTATCTGTAGAAATCATAAGTTGCTATTCTTATCAGAAGGCTTCCTGAGGGAAAACAGCATATAAGATGCTACAGACAGACAGGTGGTTTGGGGAACAGGCGACAAGTTCTCTGTCCCTGGGCAGTTATTTATAGAACTTTATTTCAGTTTACTATAGTCTCTCTAGTTTTTGATAAGTCTTTACATAAAAATAGCTACAGCTGGTATTTGTTATTAAGTCAAGATAAAGGTGTAGTAACATCGGTGCTGCTGATGGACCAACGTTCCTATTTGTTTTCAGGAGTTTTTTTTTTTTTTTTAGATTTTAAAGAAAGAAATTACCATTTCTTAGAAAGAGGCAGAGTTTTACACACCCCTTTCCATTCAAGTAGGTGGTACCAAAGAGAGAGAGCCCCTAACACTGTGGCAATGTTTGCTATGAAGGGGATAGAGTATTTTGTTTACTTCTTGTTTATTTCTTAAGGGTATTATTGAGCTACTATTTGTTAATGGAATTTACATTCTAAAGTATTAAGGCCTTTGGCAGCCCCCCTCCCCCACCCCCCCAGATTTAAAAACACCAGTTGTAAGTTAGAAGCACTTGCATTTGACTCATCTTAATGTGTTTTTAAAACATTTTCTGTTATTGGGAGACAGACTCTCCAAATATCACTTTGGATTTATCATCTCTTAAAGTATGTCTAAGATTCACATAAGTAGAATTATTAATGCCCCACTGTGGAGGAATATTTTCTTTGTTGGAGAAATGCATGAATGTGGTAAAAAGTTTGAATAGTATGAGAGTGCAGATAGGGAAAAACACGTCCCTGCCTCATCCTTGAATCCAGCGCCCTACTTCTCTCCATCGACAACCATGATGATCAGTGTGTTGGTCCAGAGATATTCCGTGTGTGTAGAAAGCAGATATCTCTGTGCTTATTCTCCTTTGCTTTTTCTCAAGCGGAAACACACCATGCATACTATTTTAAGCTTTCCTTTAAAAAATATATAACTTGGAGTGTTTTATATAAAAACGTGTACATATTTGATCTGATGGGTAGAATATTTAAAATGCACTTATCTACTGGAATAATTTCTGGTTTGGAGAAAAACATACTTCAACCCTGTTCTCGTTTTCTTCTTCCCTCTCATTTATTTGACTGTACTATTTTTTATAGTTTTAAATTTGGCTCTTCTGTTGGGGTCTGTGGGATATTTCTGGTGGTCCTTATCATTCCATTTTCCTCTTCTTCAGGCAGAATTTTTTTAATGCCTACTGACAAGATTTCAGGTGAAGTGGATCTGGGTTCGTGATAGAATGTAGGTGAGAAAGAATTTAGAGGAGAAAATTAATACAATAACCTGTGGGAGCAAAGATAAATTGTACCTTTAAAGGCATTTGAAGCATACAATGTAGGTTAAAAAGACTTGCAAATTTATGTTTAAGGACACTTGTATCTCCTGACTCCCATGGAGATGGGGTTGTGTAATATCTGTGCAGTGGCTTTTACGTCTTTATTAACCTGCCTCACCAGGCAGGGGGAGATAAGCCTTTCTGTTGTGTTTTTTCCCTTTTTTCTAACCTCATAATGTTTAAGCAGCCTCATTCAATTCGTCATTCCTTAAAGTTGTAGTTCTGTTTATTATGCCACAAGTAGGAAGACTTGCCATAATTTTTTTTTTTTTTTTTTTTTTTTTGGTAATGAGTACTTAGTTTTTTAAAACTTCTACTCAGAAAATTGGAGTGGCAGTCTTCTTTCTGTTCTTTTTTTCCAGGGACACCTCACACACAACAATGTCTGTTTATCATCTGTGTTTGTGAGTGAAGATGGGCACTGGAAGCTGGGAGGAATGGAAACAGTCTGTAAAGTTCCTCAGGCCACACCAGAGGTAAGCCAGGTGACAGGCCCTCTTTGTTATTCAGAATTTGATAGCATTTTGGTGTGTGGTTCTCCCCTAGGGACTTTCCTTCAATGTTAGTGTGATCTCAGATTCGGAGACTTGACTTTTTTGTCAATACTCATATTCATAGAATTGTGGGATTTTACTCTCCAGGGGGAGACTAGGAGTCATTTATTCTTTTCTCCTCATTCTATAGTTGAGGAATCAGACTGAAAGAGGTAGAGTGGCTTAGTCAAATTTTTAATTAAATGCCCGTCCTCTGTGCTCCTGTAGTAGCCTGTACTTAATTTTCCCATTGAATGTTTAATGTTGAAATTACCTTCATGTGTCTGTCTTCTTTACTAGTGGTTGAGCTTCTTGAGGGTGATAGTCTCGTATACTTATCTTTATATATCCACCTAGAATAGTGCCTGGCACATATTAGGTACATTAGAAATGTTCATTGAACAATCGTTCAAGTTGTCCAGAGTCATACGTCATGTCTCAAGAGCTGGCATCAGGAGCTGTGCATCTCAGCTCCTCCTAGTGGGCTGTATTGTTGCTGCCTGTGGTACTTCTTGAACAGTAATTTTGTCTGACAGTGATCTACATACTCCCCTCCTGGGTTGAGCAACCTTGCTATTCTCTGTTTTGTTTCCTGTTTTCACCATCTTGCATGTTGCCACTAGACTTAACTCTTTTTAAAACAGAAAAACCACTCCCATCATAATTTCCCTATTGACAGGGTGACTCCCTGACTTCCTGGCTCGGCCTAATTTCCCTTGTCCCCTTGTGTGCAGCTTCCACACGGGGGCCTTGTTGCATGTGCACCTTCAGGGGCTCTGGCTCAATTCAAATGCTCCTTCCACCACGAAGACATTCCTTTATTATTTCTGCCCCTGTTGATCACTTTCTTCTCAGAAGTCAGCTTCCATCTAATTAGTATACCAGGACATAATTCTTCCTGTGGGGTTCATCCCAGATTCTTTACCATGGCATACAAGGCCCTTCACAGTCTCCTCCCCAGCCTACCTTTAGCTCCGTATACCACTCAGTTATTGAGCTACCCTCCGCTTGCATCCTGTTCCACGCAGCTCAGCTGTGTTCTCATGGGTGGTCCTCCTTCACCCTCTTCTTTCTTTGTGTGCCTTCTTTCTTTCTGTTGCTGGGATGCCTTTCTTCCCCTGGGTTCTCTGCAGGATGTAAGATTGGGCTGACGCCTAGCTGAAGTCTAGATCTGGCTAAGTCTCCTCTTTATGAAGCCCTCCCCAAGGCGTTCCCTACCCAACAAGAGTAGTTCCCTCCTGGGCTTCCATGGCACTCAGCCAGCACACGTTATCGAAGTTCTTAGTTTACGTTCTAGGTTGTGAGCACCTGGCTGGGGGCGGGGATTTATTGCATTCATTTTGTATTCCTGGTGCCCTAAATGGCGCTTGGGACATATAAGCTCTTGAAAAATAATCTTTGAATCAGTGAATGAATGTACTTGTTCTGTGGATGTTGGCTTTGTCTCTGTAGTTTATAAGGTCCTCATATATCTCATGTGACAGCAAACCTTATGATTGACTTGACTCAGTGAGCAGATTAATGATAGATTTGTTCTCCGCTAGAGAAGGCTTTTATTTGTTAATATCTATGCAGGATGAGAAAGAAGTATTTCTAATTCCCTTATAAGGAAATCAGTTACAGAGATGCCTCTGAACACCAGAGGGTTTCTGTTAAACCAGCTGAAGGGGAAAGGAAAGGGAACTGATAATTTATTTTCCACTAAGCCTTGTGCCATGCCAGGTACTGTGTCTACATTTTTTAGTTATCAAGATTTTAAATTTATGCATTTAATGTGTGGCATTGGTTTGAAGGTTTCATTGCTGCTGTTTCCATTGCTCTTTGCTTTTGTAACTTAATGTAAGAGATTGGTTCACCAAACATATGCTTGAATTACTTTCCTTAATTTATTTCTCTGTCTAGTTTCTGAGGAGTATTCGGTCAGTAAGGGACCCAGCATCTATCCCTCCTGAAGAGATGGTAAGAGGATACGCTTCAGATGTAATGAAGGCTTCTTTGTGTAACTGAGTATGAAACTTTAAAAAAACCTTTCCTCTGCCCACCTCTTTCTTTGCTAAGTTATAGACGCCTCATAATTCCTCTGGCCTTGAAGGCTTCTAAGATTTATTGTATCATCACAGCAGAAAGCCTTTTTCTTGACACTCAGCTTACATTTTTAGGTCATATAGACACCCGTGATAGTGCTTAAAGATAAGCGGTACCTCAGTGAGCAGGGTTGGCGCTTCATAGCTATTTCATGGTAAGTCTTTGTACATTATTGGAAGCCATGAGAGCTGAGGAAGCAAGACCCGAGCCCTTTTCTGTGCTTCACCCAACCAGTCATCTGCCTATCTGGCCATTAGTTGGGATTCCAAGATGTAAGGAAGAGCAATTATTAATATTATGGTGCTGGTAAAGAAAGAGTGTATTTACCAGTAAATTCAAAAGCAGCTGCTTTCTCTAAATTTGTTCTTAACCACTATAGACGTTGACCCCCGAAGACGTATTTAGTGTGCTTTACAGGAAATACAAACCCAACTATAAACTTAAGTATAAACCTAAGACTTGAAATAACTCAGGTTTATTCAAATCAGTACTATGTATATATATACATAGTTTTTCAAACTGATGATTTGTGGGTTTTGAATCAATTTAGGGGTCCTGACCAGCATTTTAAGGGAGAAAAAGAAAGGAATAAAATAGAAAATATCATTGGACATCTTGGGTAGTAAAGCTAAGTACTGTTTTATGAAATTTTTGTTTCTGATATGTATTTATACATGTATATGCATATGTTGATAATGATAATTATGATAATTTTTTTTCTCTGGTTTGCAGTCAAAAATATTTTTGAAAGCCACAGACATATATTCTGACCTTTTTTTCTTTTTGCCCTTGTTTGATATTATTAGTATCTTTGATAAATTCTATTCACTAATAGTTTTAAGAGCCTATAAATTTGTGTGTGGTAATATGTAGTGAGCTTTGAGTATAATGAAAATGGGAGAAAGTGCTTCAGAGAAAAGTAGAAATGGTTTGTAAAGCAGATCCTCTGGTTTTAATGGTCTTTACTGCTTTTAGTTTCCAGAATTCACAACTCTGCCAGAGTCACACGGACATGCTCGGGATGCGTATTCTTTTGGGACATTGGTGGAAAGTTTGCTCACAATCTTAAGTGAACAGGGTGAGTTGGAGTTACGCTACTGCATCCACAGAATAAGTAGGAAAATCATCCATGGCTTGTTCTGTGTGTATTCAAAGCACTGCAGTCTTTGATCATAGTAAGGAGCTGTTGCTTACCAAGTAAGTTGTTTAGGGCAGATCCTCATAGCAGTGAGGGAAGAAGCTTTGGGTTTCTTTACTTTGCATAGTTAAAAGAATTCTAAGTAGGAAGCACTTTGAACTATGGCTATGAATATCATATGTTATTATCTTATTAATTGGTATTTATGGTCTAAAGACGATTCCTTATCAAGCCAGCCACTAAGTAAGTGAATGCTGTTATTGATGTATATGTAATGATCTGAAGAGCAGAGGAAGATTCAAAGTTTTTTATTAATTTCTAAATCAAGATTAACGTTTCTTTATCTTTATTTTTTCAAAGTCCTTTTGATTTTTTTCTTCGTGATTTCATTTACTCATACTTTTTTCTTTTGTTGGCCCTCAAAGCCCAGGCCACTGAACCCATAGGTCTCTTCTGAGCTCTCTGGCGGCATGCTTGGCAGCCTGCTTCACTCTCCTCCAGCCACGCCAGGCCTTCAGTCGTCCACCCTTTAAGTGTACTGGGGTCCATGTCCCATTAGGCCCCTTACCGGCCTGTATCTCACATTGCCGCAGCTCTGACGCAGTTTCTTCTTCCCGGTTCACGTGGTGCTCTGCAGTCACAAGCACCATTCACCTGTCAGCTCTGCGTTGTCCCAGCCTAAACACTTGAGAATTAAACCCTAAGGCGTTCTTGGTGGATGACGAACTCACTGTTCTTCACTGTGTCTAGAATGGTGGCAATTATGTACCACCCCCGAGAGAATTGAAAATATAGTCATTCAGATAACTTCCTGTGTTCTGTGGGTGAGGAGACTTGGTTGAAAAGGCCCTCAAACCTGCCGCTTATTAAACCTCCTCCTCTGGGCCTGAGCTGAGTTAAACTGACAGTCGGGAAATGAGAGGGCTTCCAAGGGGAGGCACGTGAGCAGGGGCTTGGATGTGTTGGCAGGACAATTTTCTACACCTGCCAAGGAGTTTGGCTTCAGGCAAGCAGGAAGCTGTTCAGCAACAGCCAGGGCTTTGTTTGTTTGGGCTTTTACAGGTTGGTTTTTGCTCTCGTCAGTCTCCAGCTATAGAGGTCCTGAAAAGAGGGAGACGGCCTTGGAAACTAACTGTCGCTCTGGATTTCAGTTTCAGCGGATGTTCTCTCCAGCTTTCAGCAGACCTTGCACTCAACCCTGCTGCATCCTACTCCAAACTGTCGGCCAGCGCTCCACACCCTCCTGTCCCACGACTTCTTCAGGTGAGGGCGCCCGGGGTGACACGCTGGCTGCTCCCCGCCGATGCCTGCCTGCTCTCTTGCGGGTTATGCGCCAGCGCTGGGTTTTGGAGGACCAAATGATGCGGTCCCTTTCACTGCTCTTGCTGTCCTTCATTATTAGAAGACAGTGAATCATGTCCACCTGGGAAAACAGAGGGAGAAATCAGGTTGCCTCTCAGGTTCCTATCACAGATAGGAAGTTTTCGAACTCCTTGATTGTCAGGGAGGGCCTGGGTCTAGAAACTATAGCTGGATTACTTAGGGCTTCTGAATGGGAAGAAGCTAGGCTGTGTCCAGTGGTTTACAGTTGGAAGTTAATTGAGGAACTTAATAAACACGGCCTCTCCTTTTTGCTGCCATTGTGATATGAGTCTGTTATTGTTGAATTTTACTTGGGCGGGGGGGGGTGTGGAAATGAGCTGATTTTTCTTCAGGCAGAAGATTGTTTTCTTTGTTTAGTGATACGTGATGGAAGAGCAAAGAAGTCAATTTAGAGGGAGGGCACAGTGTAGCTGTTAATACTGTCGCTGGATTCAGAGGTGTTTTTGAACCTCTCTTCCAGGTTAGTTTTAATTATGTGTCCTTTATTTTTTAATTTCCATGACTGCAGAACTTCTGCACAGGTTAACTCCACATTCATGACTTTTATTAGCAAAATCAATTTTATGTCAGTTGTGAAACTAAAAATCCTATGTGTTTGCAGGCGGAAAGCCTGAGAGAAACCAGAGTGAAGGGAAAGCTAATGTTATCCCTGGAGGGGAACAGTTACCTCTAAGGATGGGGAGGGGGTATATTATTAAACAAGGCAGAGAGGGTATTTTCCTTGTAGTTACAATGGTTTTGTCACTTATGCTCCAGGGAAACTGTTCAAACCTTTCCCATTATGAGTCTTTTAACCAAGGTATTTCCATGTCTTTTTGGGTGATTCATAGTGATACTTTATTTATCTTGGTACAGAATGTCTACAAAGAAGAATCCTTTACAGTAAATAGATGCTCTCATTACTATGTGTGATAAGAGTTCTTTAGTAAGAATTGTGTATTAAACAGAGACGGGAGAGGGAAGCCAAAACCACACACCGGCTCCCTCTCCCCCAAATCTGATTGTTACACGTGAGGGGAAAGCCCTGCCAGAGGCGGCAGCAGGAGGAGGGCCAGCAGTTCCCGC
Source organism: Eschrichtius robustus (assembly GCF_028021215.1). Lineage (NCBI taxonomy): Eukaryota > Metazoa > Chordata > Mammalia > Artiodactyla > Eschrichtiidae > Eschrichtius > Eschrichtius robustus. Next base: position 127,659,338 of record NC_090826.1, on the reverse strand, counting down.
TGAGGCAGCCGAGCCAATCTGATTACACTTCAGTTAAGGCATTTGTGCTTTTTCTCTGCCGCTGAGCCAGAGGGAGACAGGTGTCAATGTGAGGAGTGGAGACCCAGGAGGTCAGCTGTCCTGGCGGGGGCCGCAGGCTGCTGCTGAAGCCTCCTTTCCAGGGGCGACGTTCGCTTGGAGCTGAGTGGCCTCGGGACTCTCTGGAGACCCTGCAGGAAACTGACCACTCCTCTCACCCTCTTCCCTGCCTGGCTGCAAAAGTGACCAGACAACTACAGCAGGAGAACTGAGAAGATCCCTATGACTTGTACCAGAAATTCCTCTTTCCCCAACCCTTTTTAATAGTTTTCACCAAAGGAGACTTGAAAATCAGCAACTATTTTGTAATGGTAATACCATTTCTCCCAGGATAGTTCATGTAACCACATCCTATTACAACAAAAAGTTTGGATGATTATGATGATGATTGAAACCGCAGTGTTTGTTAGCGTTTGTGTACGCACATGTGTGTGTGGTTAAGTGTGTATCCCCTTGACAGATCTCTTTGATATTCTTAAAATATTAAGTTCCCTGTGGACTTGTTCCATAGTATTTGTCTTACAAGCTACTTAGTTATAATAGAATCTTCCAAGTGGCACAGGGGAATGTTTCTTTGTTGAATATTATTGTGGTGTGGTCTGTGGTTATGGCTTCAATATTTGACACGCCATCTTTAATCTGTTGTCCTGCATTTTTTTTTTTTTTTTTTGGCATTTAGGAATGATTTTCTAGAAGTTGTGAATTTCTTGAAAAGTTTAACATTGAAGAGTGAAGAGGAAAAAGCTGAATTTTTCAAGTAAGTTTAGAAAATTCAGGCCTTAAAATTCCGTAACTTGGAATCCAAGTCCATGTAATCACTTCAGGTGTCCTAGAGAGAATGAGTCAGACATTTGTTTTCTTAAAGTTTAGTGACATTTCCTATACGTCAGGCTCTTTTCTAGGCCCTGAGATGGATAGGTCTGGTGAGGGAAACAGATACAGACTGATAACTCTTAAACAGTGATGGAGCTTGAGGCGGGGGGGGGGGGGGGGGGGGGGGGGAGGGGTCGTCCTGAGAACAACAGAGGATGGGGGAGAAGGAGGTTAGAGAAGAGGTATTCTAGGCAGAGGAGCAACATGAACCGGTGCACAGAGGCAAGACACAGTATGTCTTGTGCAAGGAATGATGAGCACTTGGGTCCTGCTGGAGGGCAAGGGGTGGGCACCCTTGGACGTGGCAGTTAGGAGTATTGACACTACTGGTAAGCAGTGGACTTCAGGCCTTGAAACCACCAAAGGAGTGAAAACGGGCTGTGAGATGGCTGTCTCCTCTTGGGTGGATCACTCTGTTTGCTATGGAGGGCACAGGTTTATTTCACATAAGACTTGGATCGGTTGGTAGACTGCGGTAGGCCAGGTAGTAGATGTGAGGCCTCATGTAAGGGCAGTGATGGTACAGTGAAGAAGACACCGATAAGAAATATTAAAACAGACCGACAAGCCTTAGTGATTATCACCAAAAGAGTTAGAGAATACTGGAGGAGAGAACCTTCATGCAGGGAAAATGAAGAATTTGGCATTCAGTGTGTTGGTCTGAAGTGTCTGTGGGACTTCAGCTAGAGATGTACGTGGGCATGTGGGCAGATGGGTCTGAAGCTCAGGAGAGAGGTCTTAAGCTGATGAGCTAGAGGCGAATGTGAGGCTTCGTCAGCCTGTAGTTGGTGACATTGTCCCATAGAAAGTGGGTAGCATGAAAAGGACAGTGGCCCAAATGTAACCCTGGGGCACCCAACCTTGTAAGGGGGCCAGTGGGGAGGGAGTGGCTGATGAATGAGGCAGAAGCAGTGGTTGGAGGAGGTTGAGAGAGAGCCAGGAATGCTGGTATTCCAAAGGAGTAGAAAATTTCAGAAAGATAGGAGCAGTCAACAGATAACCTGTTCACTTAGCAGTCAGGAGAGCACTGATGACCTTGTCTTGGAGCTGTTTCAGCAGAGCGAATCAAACTGCAGTGAATTGAGAAGTGGGTGGAAGGTGAGAAAGTGGACTTTGGGTAAAATCTCCTGAAAAGCTCGGAGAAGAGGAACATAGAATTGCTAAAGAGTTGCTAATGGAGTCAAGGAAGGATTTTTTTTTTTTCTTTTTAACAAGGATGTTTTTAAAGGCTGGAAGAGACTGGAGCATGTTTGTAGGCTGAGGGGATGGAGCTGGTGGGGGAGTGAGGGAGGAGTTGAAGATGCAGTTGTGTTGGGGGGCTGTCGGTGCATGGCCCTGGGGGAGAAGGGGGTGTTGGGGCAGTGGCTCAGTGGGGGTGACCTTCAGTAAGAGGAAGCCCTCGCATCCATGGAACCTGGAAAGGAGCCGGGAGTGAGTTTGGGTGTGGACCCGTTTGCCGATAGTGGCCGAGGGGCTTGCAGGAGATAAAGCATGGTGGGGCCTGTTTCCCGATTAAGGAGGAGGCAGGATTACCTGCTCAGGGTGATTGTATATTGGCGTGTTACTACTGCTTACACCTGATATCTGTGTATTTCCTAAGTGCTTGTACATAGCTTGTTTTAATAAGTTGAGTAACAAAAGCTAGTATTTTGTTTACCATGGAATCTTTAGATAATGTAATATCCTACATCCTTTAAACTTGAGAAAGTACCGTTTATTGACTAAAAAGCCTCTGGCTTATTAGCGGGGAAAGAAGACACTCTTGCCATTAATGAGGGGCCGTTTGTTGAAAAAATTTTCCTAGCTTGGATTGGAGGTTGTGTATGTACTGACTAGCTGGCCTTGCCTCACACCTTCTGTGTTTTTCTTAAATACCTGGGGACTGACCTAGCTACAGTTTCTCTAGCTGCATTTCAGATTGATCACTTTGATGGAAGTGGAATAAAGCTGCGTGTGTCTAAACTGTACAAGTGAGTTGATAACAGTCACAGCCAATTTCCCGGGCTTTCCTTCTTTGCCCTCAGGTTCCTCCTGGACAGAGTCAGCTGCCTGTCAGAGGAATTAATAGCTTCACGGCTGGTGCCTCTTCTGCTTAATCAGTTGGTGTTTGCAGAGCCAGTAGCTGTTAAGAGTTTTCTTCCCTACCTCCTTGGCCCCAAAAAAGGTGAATTTTTTTCAAAGTATTATTGGTAATTACGGAGTTTGGGAGTTATTAGTCCGTATTTGAGCAGCGCTAGATTATTTCATGGTAATCCGAACCACCTGGGGAGCTTTTTAAAAATTTGCCTGTGCCTGATCCACTGGTTCTGGGGCAGAGCAAGGATGGGTAAATGTGTATTTTGAAAGGTGTCCAAATGATTCTGATGCATGTCTCTGTTCAATAACCTACCATAACTACTAGGAAGGAGAGGACTGTCGGCACCAACTCTTGCTGTAGCATTTAACACACTTCCTGGCTTGCGGATAAAATTGCAACAATCATATCCGTTGAATCTAGTATATGGAATTCCTCATTGATTAGATGTAAATATATAAAGAGCTGTCGACTCAGGATTCTATTAGAACATGAGGTTTCTATGTAAATAGTACATTAAGTATGATAAGAGTATTTCAGAAGCACTTCTACAAGGTGGAGTGTGATTAAGACAGTTAAGCCTTGAGTAATTTGGGGTCAAAAGAAGCACTTCCCTTTGGTTTGGGACGTAAGAATTTAGAAGAGCACTTGGAACGTGTGTGAAGCTCTGGGCTCAGTTTCTGCGCCGGGCTTCGTGCTGCTTTCACCGAAATGACGAGTTGTTTTTCCCTCTGACCTGGGGAGAAGACGGTGCGAGGGGAGGAGCCCCCCGCCTGCTCTCGCCAGCGCTGTTCCAGGCGCGGGTGATCCCTGTGCTGCTGCGGCTGTTTGAGGTGCACGAGGAGCACGTGCGGACGGTGCTGCTGTCTCACCTGGAGGCCTACGTGGAGCACTTCACCCAGGAGCAGCTGAAGAAAGTCATCCTGCCCCAGGTAGGGGCGGGGCGGGGCGCCGGGCCCACAGCGCTGTCCAGGGGAGGAGGCGGGGCCGGGGGCCGCCGCGGGTGCTGGGGGCCGGGGAGCTGGAAGGGAGGGGGGCTTTGGAGCGTCTGGGGAACAGCTGAGAAGGCCTGAGGCAGAACTTCAGTTTAAGCGCCTCCTGGGATCCAAAGGGCAGGAATTAAAGTTGCATTTCCAGGCCAGTCACACAGGCAAATCAGTTAAACTAACATATTTGGTTTTCACCTGTTTATAACCTGAAAAACTATAATAATTCTGTTTGCTAATTCTTTGGGGGAAAACGAACGAGATTCGTTTGTGGGATGCTTTGTGAACATAAACTGCAAGTGTCATAATTAAATTACTGTAAGATAATTAAATTATAACTGAGAGGAACAGGAGATGATTCCTGTCAGTGGTTTTCAGCCTGTCAGTCAGCCAACAGGGGGCCTGTTAGATTTGCCCGCGCCAGGGCTCCAGGTCTGTATCGGTTTTCTGTAACTGATGTAACAAAATTACCACAAACTGCATGGCTTAAAACAAGAGAAATCTATTCTCTTATGGTTCTGGAGGCCAGAAATCCAAAATGAGGGTGTCAGCAGGGCTCCCTCTGAAGGCTCTAGGGGAGAATCCTTCCTTGCCTTCTTCCCAGCTTCTGGTAGCCCTTTAGCGTTTCTTGGCTTGTAGCTCTGTCACTCCAATTTCTGCTTCCGTTGTCACATGGCCTTTTTATAAGGACACCAGTCATTGGATTTAACCCAGTATGATGCATTTCAAGGTCACATTCTGGGTGTACATGAATTTTTGAAAGACGCTGTTCAACTCAGTCAGTACAAGGTTTTAAAAGATTTTATCGGTCACGTGGTATTTTTCAAATAACTTGTTTTTCTATGAGATTAATTTATTTACAAATTATAAGGCCTGGTTTTATGCCAGTTCTTGTGCTTAGGTACTGGGGCCCTAGAGGTATGTAACACACTTCCTGCTTTCAAGGAGAGAGTAGATCGGAGATAATAGATGTTTGTTGTCTGTGTAGCAAATCACCCCAAAACTTAGTGCCTTAAAATGACAATCATTTTATTAATTCTCACTATTCTTTGGATTGGTTGGGCTCAGCTTGGGGGTTCTGTTGTTCCACATGATGTCAGCTGAGGCAGCAGTCATCTGGGGCCCCATAACACATCCAGAACAGCTCCTTGGCACCTTGGAGGGGAAGGTTGAAAGGTGGGCTTACCTGGGACGTCGGGACAGCTGGGGCTCCCTCTCCATAAAGTCTCAGGACATTTCAGGGCCCCTATTCCCCCATGTGACTTCTCCACATGATTTCCTTAGCAAGGTGGGTGGACTTCTTACATGGCTGCCCAAGGCTACCAGAAGTGCCCAAGCAGCCTTCTTAAGGCATAGACTGGAAACTGACAACATCGCTTCTGTCACATTCTCTTGGTTGAAGTGAGTCACAGAAGTCAGGCCAGGTTCACTGTGGGGTGGTTTTATACAAGGGCGTGGATACTGGGGGTGTGGTTCACTGGGGGCTGGCTTTAGAGCCTAGCTACCACAACATACCATTTTGTGTTTACATCTGCAGCAGTAGTTGTCACCCTATTTGTAGTTTGTGTCTGAAAATTTAGAAGAGGAATGAAGCACTCTAATTCTGAAATAGACATGCCATCACAGGTCTCAGAATTGGCACTGAGCTGAGGTCAAATAATAAGTGGATACTCAGCATATGAAAGGCAGTGAAAACTCTCAGTGGAGCTACTTCCCCTGTAGGGGAATAACTTGACTGATTTCAGGGTTCACTTTGGTAGCAGTGTGGAAGATGGACTAAGGGAGTTCAACTAGGAAGTTATTAGAATAGTCCTGCTCAGAGATGACAAGGACTGGGGAAAACATGGCGGCAGTGATTAAGGGTAGAAGGGGTAGGACTCAGTTTCTCACTAGATGGGAGAGTTTTGAGGATGACTCTTGGGTTTTTGGCTTTGGTGGTTTCTTGTTTTACGATTACCATATTCAGTTGATAGAATTCTAACCATGATTTAGTTTACTTGTACAGCTTTGTTTCGAGAAAGTGCCTGGTTTGTTAGCATTGGACCTGTTAGTTATTTTATTGAGTCCTGTTGGAAACCTTCATCTTGGGTATATGAGGAAACTGGACCAGAATAATGAAGCGATTAATTGGCCGAGTCATACTGAGAAGCCCTGGCAGAGCGAGGACCAGAGCCCAGCACTCCTGATAGCTTGTGTCTGGCTGGTGCACATGCTTTGCCTGCCACCTTCCTTACGTATGTGTTTGCCAATTCAGAGCAAAATCTCTCCCGATAGCTCCATGTGAATGTCTTAGTCGAGATTCTTCTGGTTGCAGGTAACTGAAACCCACTTAAACAAGCTAAAGCAAAAAAAAAAAAAAAAAAAAAAAAGCGGAGAGAGACTTTAATCAAAGGATGTCATTCTGCCTTACATGGAAATCAAGTGCAGCTGGGACTCAGCCATATGGTCTTCATTCCGTTCCTTTCTCTTTTGACTTTTGAAGACCAGCTTTAATTATTTGGTGTACACATGGACAAACATGGTTGACCCATAGCTTCTAAGTTCACTGTCCTCATTTTAAGCAAACCTCAGAGATAACCAGTTTCTCTAAATTCCAGTTTTTGTTACCAGGAAAGAGATCAAAATTGGCTCAGTTTGGGGCAGGTGTTATATGCATCAGATATAAAGAAGGTTTCAAGGTCCTATCCTTATGGGTGTATAAAACTGAGAAGAGGCCAAGGACTGGTAACATAGCTCTTAGTGACCTAGATGAGTGTTTCTAAGTGAGCTCTGCAGAATATTGCCAGTCCATGAACTGTTTGTTATGGTTCTGCAATGAGGTGAGTACAGATATGGAAAATTAACATTTAAAACCTTTTTTTAAAAAATTGAGGTACATTATTGATATATTCGTTTCAGGTATACAGGAGAATGACTTGATATGTGTGTATATGTATATATATTGCAAATGATCACCACAATAAGCCCAGTTACCATGTGTCACCATACAGAGTTACAAAATCTTTTTCTTGTGATGACTTTTAAGAATTACTCTGTTAGCAACTTTGAAATATGCAATACAGTATTATTAACTATAGTCACCATGCTGTACATTATATCTCCATGACTTTTTAATTTTATAACAGGAAGTATGTACCTTTTGACCCTCTTCACCCATTTCATTTCCTCCCTACCTCCTCACTTCCACCTCTGGCAACCACTGATCTGTTCTCTGTATCTGTGAGCTCGTTTTTCTGTTTGTCCTCTTCCCCACCACCACACACACATATGAGTATTCGTCTTTCTCTGTCTGACTTACTTCCCTTAGCATAACATAATGCCCTCCAGGTCGATCCATGTTGTTGCAAATGGCAAGATTTTGTTCTTTTTTATGGCTGAATAGTTTTCCTGTGTGGGTACTACATTTTCTTTATCCATCAGTAGACACTTAAATTATTTCCATATCATGGCTATTGTAAATAATGCTGCAGTGAACATGGGAGTGCATATATCTTTTTGAGTTAGTAGTTTTTTCTTCAAAGAAATACCCAGAAGTAGAATCACTGGATGGTATGGTAGTTCTGTTTTTAATTTTTTGAGGAACCTCTGTACTGTTTTCCATAGTGGCTACACCAATATAAACTCCCACCAACAGCACACAAAGTTTCCTTTTTCTCCACATCCTCGCCATCACCTGTTGTTTCTTGTCTTTTTGATAATAGCCATTCTAACAGGTGTGTGGTGATCTCTCACCGTGGTTTTGATTTGCATTTTCCTGTTGTTTAATGATGTTGAGCATCTTTTCACGTACCTGGTGACCATCTTTCTGTCATCTTTGGAAAAATGTCTATTCATATCTTCAACCTATTTTTTTTTTTTTAAGACAGCTTTCCATCTTTTTTTTTTTTATTTTTAATTTTTATTTTATGGCTGTGTTGGGTCTTCGTTTCTGTGCGAGGGCTTTCTCTAGTTGCGGCAAGCGGGGGCCACTCTTCATCGCGGTGCGCGGGCCTCTCACTATCGTGGCCTCTCTTGTTGCGGAGCACAGGCTCCAGACGTGCAGGCTCAGTAATTGTGGCTCATGGGCCCAGTTGCTCCGCGGCATGTGGGATCTTCCCAGACCAGGGCTCGAACCCGTGTCCCCTGCATTGGCAGGCAGATTCTCAACCACTGCGCCACCAGGGAAGCCCAACCTATTTTTTTAATCAAACTGTTTTTGCTTTTGAGTTGTATGAGTTTTTTGGTATATTTTGGATATTAACCTCTTATCAGATATACAATTTGCAAATATTTTCTCCCATTCAGCAGATTACCTTTTTACTTTGTTGATGGTTTCCTTTGCTGTGCAGAAGGTTTTTAGTTTGATGTAGTCCCACTTCTTTGTTTTTTGCTTTTGTAACCTTTGCTTTTGGTGTCAGATCCAAAAACTCATCACCGAGACTGGTGTCACAGAACTTGCTGCCCATGTTTTTTTCTAGGGGCTTTATGGTTTCAGGTCTTACATTTAAGTCATTAACCCATTTTGAGTTAATTTTTGTATGTGGTATAAGATAGTGGTCCAGTTTCATTCTTTTGCATGTAACTGTCCAGTTTTCCCAACACTGTTTATTGAATAGACTGTCCTTTCCGCATTGTATATTCTTGGCTCTTTTTGTCATAAATTAATTGACCGTATATTTATACGTTTATTTCTGGGCTCTCTGTTTTGTTCCATTGACCTATGTGACTGTTTTATGCCAGTACTATACTGTTTTGATTACTATAGCTTTGTAATACGGTTTGAAATCAGGGAGTGTGATGCTTCCAGCTTTGTTCTTCTTTCTGAAGATTGCTTTGGCTCTTCAGAGTCTTTTGTGGTTTCATACAAATTTTAGGATTGTTTGTTCTATTTCTGTGAAAAAATGCCATTGGAATTTTGATAGGGCTTGCATTGGATCTGTAGATTGCCTAGGGTAGTATGGGCAGTTTATTAACAGTACTAATTCTTCCAATCCATGAGCAGAGAATATCTTTCCATTTATTTATGTCTTCTTCAGTTTCTTTCATCAGTGTCCTATAGTTTTTAGTGTACAGGTCTTTCACTTCCTTGGTTAAATTTATTTCTAGGTATTTTATTCTTTGATGCAACTGTAAATGGGATTGTTTTCTTTCTCTTTCTGACAGTCCATTATTAGTGTATAGAAATGGTACAGGTTTCTTTATATTGATTGTGTATTCTCTGACTTTACTGAAATCATTATTAGTTCTAAAAGTTTTTTGTTGGAGTCTTTAAGGTTTTCTACATACAGTATTATGTCATCTGCAAAAAGTGACCATTTTACTTCTTACTTTCTGATTTAAATATCTTTTTTTTTTTTTTTTTCCAAGCCTAATTGCTGTGGCTAGGACTTCCAATACTGTGTTGGCAAGAGCGGGCATCCTTGGCTTGTTCCTAATCTCAGAGAGAAGGCTTTCAGCTTTTCAGTATAATGTTAGCTGTGGACTTGTCATATATGGTATTTACTATGTTGAAGTATGTTTCCTCTATACCCAGTTTGTTGAGAGTTTTTATCATGAATGGATGTTGAATTTTGTCAGATGCTTTTTCTGCATTTATTGAGATGATCCTATGATTTTTATCCTTCATTTTGTCAATGTGGTGTATTACATTGATTAATTTGTGGATGTTCAACCATCCTGGCATCACTGGAATAAATCCCACTTGATCATGGTATATGATCCTTTTAATGTATTGTTGAATTTGTTTTCTAATTCTGTTGAGTATTTTGGCATCTATATTCATCAGGGATATTGGCCTGTAATTTTCTTTTCTTGTGGTATCCTTCTCTGGTTTTGGTGTCAGGGTAATGCTGGCCTTTTAAAATGAGTTCCCTCCTCTTCTGTTTTTTGGAAAGATTTGAGAAGGATTGGTATTAATTCTTTGAATGTTTGGTAGACTTCACCAGTGAAGCCATCTGTGTCTGGACTTTTTGTTTGTTGGTAGGTTTTTGGTTACTGATTCAATCTCCTTACTTGAGCTGTCCAGATTTTCTATTTCTTTATGATTCAGTCTTGATAGGTTGTATGTTTCTAGGAGTTTATCCATTTCTTCTGGTTTGTGAAATTTGTTGGCATATAATTGTTCATAGTAATCTCTTGTGGTCCTTTGTGTGGTATCAGTTGTAGCATCTCCTCTTTTCATTTCTGATTTTATTTGAGTCCTCTCTCCTCTTGGTGAATCTCACTAAAGTTTTGTCAATTTTATCTTTTGAATAAACTAGCTCTTAGTTTCATTGAATTTTTTTTCTATTGTCTTTTTAGTCTCTATTTCATTTATTTCTGCTGTGATATTTCCTTCCTTCTGCTGTGAGCTTCCTTTGTTCGTCTTTTTCTAGTTTCTTGAGGTGTAGAATTAGTTGTTTATTTGGGATTTTTCTTGTTTCTTCAGACAGGCACTTATCACTATGAACTTCCTTCTTAGAACTGCTTTTGGCTGCATCCCATAGATTTTGGTATGTTTTATTTCCATTTTCATTTGTTGCAAGGTATTTTTTGATTTCTCCTTTGAATCATTGGTTGTTCAGTGGCATACTGTTTAATCTCCACATATTTGAATTTTCCAGTTTTCTTCTTGTAATTGATTTCTAGTTTTTTTACTGTCAGAAAAGATGCTTGATATGATTTCAGTCTTCTTAAATTTATCAAGTCTTGTTTTGTCACCTAACATATGATCTGTCCTGGAGAATGTTCCGTGTGCACTTGAGAAGAATGTGTGTTCTGTTTCTTTGGGATGAAATGTTCTTTGTATATCTGTTAAGTCCATCTAATCTAATGTGTCATTCAAGGCCAGTGTTTTCTTACTGACTTTCTGTCTGGATGATCTGTCCATTGATGTAAATGGGATATTAAAGTCCCCTACTATTACTGTATTGCTCTGTTTCTCCCTTTAGGGTCTCTTAATATTTGCTTTGTATATTTAGGTGCTCCTATGTTTAGTGTATAAATATTTATAAATGTTATAAATGTTGGATTTGACCCCTTTATCATTATGTAATGCCTGCTTTGTTTCTTATTACAGTCTTTGTGTTAAGTCAGTTTTGTCTGATACAAATATAACTTACCTCAGCCTTCTTTTGGTTTTCATTTGCATGGAACATCTTTTTCCATTCCTTCACTTTCAGTCTATGTATGTACTTACACCTGAAGTGAGTCTCTTATGACATCATATAGATGAGTCTCAGTTTTTTAATCCATTCAGCAACTCTGTCTTTCAGTTGGGAGTATTCAGATTCGTGAAGAATTTGGTTGGGGAATTGTCTACAGCCTTCCCACCCTGAATGCATCCATCTCATCTGATCTCAGATGCTAAGCAGGGTCAGGCCTGGTTAGTACTTGGATGGAAGACCACCTGGGAATACTTGGTGCTGTAGGCTTAAAAGCACTGAGCTCTTGGGAGGACTCTGTGGCCTTGGTTTGGAGGCAAGAGTCAACAGGCATCATGGACAAATCTTAAAACCTTTTATAGTAATTTAACAGAGTCATCTTATTCCTAATATATTTCTAATGTATTTATCTACTTAATTTCATTTTTGTTTTATTTTTGAAAAAGTATCAGGCTGTGATGGATTGGGAGCGGAAAATATTGGTCCTTGACCACAGATAGGTTGTGAGCTACTGACCTAGAACACGTGTCTTAAGAAATGAAGTTCACTTGAGCAAGCACAGTCTGATTGCAGCCCAACTACTTGTTTACGGGGGGAGAAAGAGACAGGCAATACGGCTGTGTACACTTATTACCCAATTCACTCCTAGGTATTACTGGGCCTGCGTGATACCAGCGATTCCATTGTGGCGATTACTCTTCACAGCCTGGCAGTGTTGGTCTCTCTACTTGGACCAGAGGTGGTTGTGGGAGGAGAAAGAACCAAGGTCTTCAAACGCACTGCCCCAAGTTTTACTAAAACTATGGACCTTTCCGCAGAAGGTAAGAATGATTAAAAGGCCTAGTGTGTTGTTTTAATTTATTAGATTTTAAACATTATACAGATAATGCAGATTGTATTCAAATGATACATAAGGAAAAAGTTAATAATTTCCCTCCCCCAGCTCCTTCTGGGGCGTCTAAGGTAACAATGGCTTAGTGGGAATTCTTTCCTCCTTTTTTCTAAGCCCACAAAGACACACAAGTGTATGTTTACACACACACATAGGATTTTTTAAAAAAAAGAAAAAAAATATTATGCACAATTCTATAACTTGATATTTTTCTTGTAGCAGCTTATCAGGGATCTGTCTCCAGGTCAGTACATAACTGCCTAATAGTTTTGTTTTGTTTTTGATAGCTGCCTAATATTTCATTGAATATAATTCAGTGATTTCCCTATTGATGGCTATTGCACTCATTTCTGGATTTCTTACTGAGTCAGAGAATATATTGAATACTTAAAATTTTAAGATAGTGTCAGTTTCCAGAAAGGTTGTAGCAGCTCTTAACAACACCAGATGTTTAAGTTCTTTTGCTTTTGATGGCCTATTAGGTGACAAGCTCTTGATTTTTAGGTACTTCAAGAAATCAAGAGAAAAAAATATCCGTATTTCTGGTATGTTCCCATTGGATGCTACATGGAAGTAGCAGTGATTTCTGATCTTTGTAGGCTATAAAAGTCAAGAATAAGAATTCTTTATCAACAGTGTCATTGCTTCTTTGCTCCTTTGTATAACCCCGAAGGATGATGACGTGTTATGAAGCTCTGGATCTCTAATCCGGTTCTCAATCATAGTGAGTAGATAGCATGGAAACAGTTATTATTAGTAGAAAAGAATTGTCAGATAGACTGTTCTCTAGTTTTGATGCCAAGAGAATTTTTAAAGCAACACTGACTTCCTGACGTTTTGAAGAGAGTTCAGTTCTTCCTTGGTGCTAATGAATCAGTGTCAGTGTGGCTCCAGGGAGCTTAAAGAGGGCGATGGAGAAGCTGTCGCCTCCTCTTCAGCCACGAAATGTCCATACCAAACTGAGTGAGCTCTGCTGTTACCAGTTTTTCTTTTAGCAGAGCGCACAAAGAGCAGATGAAAGATTTATTTATATTTCATCCCAGAGGAATTTCTGGCAGGAGGAGAGGGTATGTATAATTTTGAGATAAGGCTTCGGGGTCAGTCTCTGGGGGCAGCTTTACATGTTGAATTAGCAGAAGTCCCCACTCCGAACATCTTTTTTATTTACTGGATGGAGTTTTCTGGTTCTAGATGTTTTATATACTATCTACCTGGATTACTCTGTAATCTGAATAGAAAGCTGAAAAGGCACCAAAAGCAGCAACAGCAGATAAGTTTTTACTAAAATAGATTTTCCTGAAAACTTTATGAGTCTAATCCCACTGACTTGCCACGTTAGGCTTTTCATCCAAGATGGCTGGGAGCCCTGGTGGCAGCCTACATTCCAAGTTTATAGAAAAGAGAGGCCCTTCTTCTACAGGACATGGGGGGCTGCTGGGGAAGGGGCGTGTGTAAAAGAGGTACTCTTAGACTTGATCTTTTTCCTTCTGTTCTTTTACAGTTTACCTGCATGGTCAGACTTAAGAATAAGGGCTAATATGGAGGTTAGTGAAAAGTGTACCTAAGGGAAATAAGTCTGCATGAACAAGAGTTAGGGAAGACAATTTATAGAAGGGGACATTTTGTAAGAAAAATCAGTAGGACTTCAGCAGGGAGGAGAGTGGCAGAAATAAGCAAGAGGGTGGAGGGCTTGTAGAGGTCCGACTGCGCTGAGGAGGGGAGCTGTGGCCTGTGATGAGTTAGCCCAGGCTTCCCCCTCACCCTCACTTTTCTGAGGCAGAGGAAGTATTCAGCCAGAAATTTTGCCAGAATCCTTTTGAGCAATACCCACTCTTGAGTATGAACTTTCTGATAAGCTGTTAAAGACAACATTTTCTTAAAACATTTTCCTTTTCCCAGTTGGACATTAAATGTCCGTAACAAAGTTTACCATTTTAAACATTTTAAGTGTACAGTCTTGTGGCATTGAGTACATTCACATTGGTGTGTTTGTACTCTTTATTCTTAAAAGGAAAGTAAGTAGAATCAAGTATGATGTTAAATCACCACTAAGATGTTTTTAAAGGCTGTTAACTTTTATAACTAGGTATCCTAAAGGTTTTGTTTTCTGTCTACTTCAGCTGCTCACCTATGCTTGAAACCTTTCTGTTCCACTACCACCATGTGGACACAGCCTGTTCTTAAATGCCTCTAGGACAGGCAGTCCCTTCCTTAGTAGCTATGTTTCTTCAAATATTTGGAGGTGCCCTCTTTCTGCAACTTATCTTTTATCTGTGTTAAATATACCCTTTTCCCTTAACCATTGCTCACCGAACACGGGATAGGAAAAGAAGCAATTTACTACCCCTTTCATTTTTTTGGAGTTTTTATTTATCTTCAGATTCTCCCACGCACGTCGTCCGCAGCCAGCGCAGTCCGATCTCGCCCGTCTTGAAGAACCCCTCCTCTAGCATATTCCCCAAATGTTTTTCTGCCAACATGCCCATCACCAGCAAGCAGCACATACAGCGAGATTACTACAGTACTCTTTTACAGACAGGTAGATTCGTTAAATTTATATAGCTGTTCCACTGCTTGGGTGAATGTTTTCCTGAGTAATAAGTTTAAATTCTGAACCTTAAGGGCACTTTGGGAATATTGAGACTGATTTTTATTATTTGTAATTATGTAGTCAGCTTGGGTCTGTCTTTTTTCCCTGGACTATAGGGTATATACCTGTCTTTTCTTCATAACTGGTGAAGACGTTGCTTGAATTCTTTTTTGCACCAGATACTTTACTTTGGGACTTTTTCCAAATTGTATCAAAGAATGATAGTTCTGGAAGATGTTAATAGGTGTGCTATGAAAGAGGAGTTCTGTGGTTAAATAAGTTTGGGGAATTGAGCACAGAACCAGACCACACTGCACAAGACTTCAGTGACTTGACTACACTTAAGAAAATCTGTTTAAAATGAGGATATGTTGGGCGAGGCAAACTTATTTGAGCACACAACACTTTTTCAGGGTGTACGTAATTAACATCTCAAGGGTAACACTGCCTGGGTTAGAACATTTTTATATTTGTTTATAGACAGTTATGCCAATAAACTGTATGTTTGAATATTTAGTAAAGGATTAGATGCTCCAGTTAGTTGTTGCTTGGGATGCTTCCATCAAATTACAGTTGAAGTATTTGTTTAACTTACATCACATCTTTGTTGATTTATGTTCTGCTGGGATATCTCATACTTCAGTGTACATGGATATTTCCAAGGAATTGGATCTATACGTTTCTGTAGTGTTACCTTTCTCCTAAATATATTGTTCTTAAAACCAACATTTTATGAGAATAATTCTTGTACTTATCCCCCACAGGCGATCAGTTTTCTCAGCCTATTAGATTTCCCATCAACAGAATCTCAGATGTGAAAATTACCTCAGGAGACAGTGAAAAGTTCCCATCAAGTTCTAAAAAGTCTGAGGAGTGGCCTGACTGGAGCGATCCTGAGGAGCCTGAGAACAAAACTGTCAACATAGAGATCTGTCCCGCAGAACCCCATGCTGCTGCCAGGTCCCCACTCACTAACTTGAATGCAGAGGAGGCGGCTTGGGATGACTTTGAGCCCAGCAGCTTAGATACTGAAATGAACCCAGGAGGTGGAATCACGGCTGCAAGACCTGTTACCTCAGGGGAGCAAAAGGCCACTCCTACTTTGCTTCCACTCACTGAAGAGGCCAAGCCTTTGAAATCAAGCCTACCCCAAAACACCAGTCTTGTACGAAGCAGGGATGACCCAGACCAAACCACGCCACCAAAAGTGTTGTCACAAGAAAGGCGCCTTAAAGTTCCATCAGAACTTGGTTTAGGAGAGGAGTTTACCATTCAGGTGAAAAAGAAGCCAGTAAAAGACCCAGAGTTGGATTGGTTTGCTGATATGATCCCAGAAATTAAGCCTTCAGCTGCTCTTCTTATTTTACCTGAACTGAGGACAGAAACAGTAGCTCCCACCAAGGATAATGTCTCATCAGTGATGCACTTTTCCTCAAAATTTGCTGCAGCAGAAATTACTGAGGTGAGGATTATTAAATTGTGCTACTAGTTTATGTGTTTCCCTCATAGGTAGCAGCTGCACTGTCCCATTGATAACAAACATGCTGTTTTCCCAGTGAGAGAAAAGACTGATGTCCACAATTGGATAACATGATCAAGCATAAAATGAATAAAATCAGTTCCTATAAGTGGCATCTTTTGTTCCCTAGAAAAATGTAGCAGTGCTTGGGCTAATAAATGGGCCACTTATTACAATAATAATCTTTTTGTCTGGAAAAGGGATTAAACCAAGAATGTGGTGTCATCAAGCTGATTTTATTGGCTTATATGGTCCTTGGAAAGTTATTTTCCAATACTGTGGTTTTGTAATTCTGGAACCAAAGTAATTCTACTTTTCAGCTTCCTGTTACAGTAAATTATTTTACTTAGTACAAGGAGATGTATTCTGGCATCAAAAGACACGTGTTGCGCCCCTTTTAAATTCCTGATCTTTCGAATCTGAACATGATTTGTTTCAGCAGGTTGCCCTTGGCTTGCTTTCTCTTGTTGCAGGGAGAGTCTGCAGGCTGGGGAGAAGACGGCGATCTGAACTGGGAAGACAATAACTGGTGACAACGGGTGTGAGTTAATCTTTCTTTAGGAAAATGGATTCCTTTTTTAAAAAATCAAACTAATACCTCAAAAGCAGGCTCTGCAGACAAGAAAACCCAAAAGCATCCTGTTTTTCTCATACCAGGAGCTCTTTTTCCAGTCAGTGCCAACGGAAGTGTGAGACCTGGCGTGCTGGCGGGGAGCCCTGGGCGGTGCAGAGGTTCCCAGCCCTTCTCAGAGGAGGAGGCTGTGTGTCTGACTGAGGCCAGTTTCTGTGAAGAGCAAGTGGCTGTGGAAAGGTTGAACTTACTGCTTTTTTCCAGAACAATTCTGGAAGTAAAGAAAATACAAAAACTCAAGCTGATTAGCTTAATTTTGTGCTATTTCTTTGTCAGAAGAGTAAGCTCTATTATGAAATCAACTTACTGAAAAAATTTTAGCTATAAAGTATATAAATGATTTTAAATTGCTAAGGTTTCCTTAGGCAGCTTATTTGTTTGTTTACAGATGTACTGTCTATCTGAGTGAGTTACCGACTGTTCCTGTATTATTACCTTGTACCAAAGCTCTTCATGAGACATATGCCCCACCATCCTGTTCTCTAAATGTCCAATAAAGACTATTTTAACTAGATTCAACTTTAGAAAAGTTTTATGTGTTGTTTGTTAGAAAATATACAGACATAATTAATTACATCAATGTTTTCATCTGTAGGTGAAATGCACTGTAGGATGACAAAAAAATCATCCAACTCTACCTAGTGATAATATGGTCCAGTCCATTCAGTCTTCACCCTAGAATACATGATGTTTTAGCTTATCAATCCTTTCTTGGAGTGTCTCCATTTTCGTCAGAAGCCAGTCTGGAGGAGGAGACTTTTGGAGTAACGACTCGATTGCCTCCAAGGCCGCTGTTGCTGCTTGGAGTGCTGACCTGTACTCCTCTTCTTCCAAGGGGAGCTCGTGACGTGCTCTTTTTGCAGAAGGCTGGCAGATGAGAAAAGCAAGTAGTGCCATGGTACCCATTCCAAAATGGTAAAAATAACGAACTTTCCTTCTGGACTAGAGTAAAGCTTATAAGGACAAATTCTAAACCTGTTAAATTTTATATGAAAATTTTATTCTCGTTAGTCATTGGTTCACAAGGGCAGGAGGGCACCCTCCCCCTGCAAGCGTCTGGAGAGAGATGTGAAGGCATTTTTGGTTTGTCATAGGGATTCAGGCTGCTACCGCCATTAATGCTCAAGGTTGAAGGAAACTAAGAAGTGCTGCCTTGTCCAGTAACTTCCAGTGAGTATTCTTTGGCCATATAATCTGTCTTTTACAAAAAAGCCCCAAATATAAATTTTCTAAATGCCTGCTGTTTTTCCTTTTAATGCTGAGTTTATAATGATGCTTTCGGAGCCAGTTCAGTAAATTGTCAGGGTTTCTAACATCACCGCACCAGGAAGGGGAGGAAGGATTGAGGCCAAGACAGTTTTTATAATCCCTGTCTTCCTAGGGAAGATCGTAACATGTAAATTCTTGAGGGCTTATTTATACTACTGATATATTTAACTTTACAGATGTAAGGCATAAAAGTTAACATGTCTTAAAAACAAACAAGTTAGTTTTTTTTTTTTTTTTTAATGAGAACTGTAACTCAAATTTACCATTGTGGATTACCGTTCCAAATATACTATTACTGCTCAAAACAATTTTGAATATCCTTAGAGGTATCAGATTTCTGCCTTTTAATCGGTAGATGTGATTTCTAGACAGTGCCAAAAACTCTTAGGCTGATTTGATGAATGAGGCAAAGGATCAAAGTAAACATTTTGGAAGGTAAGTTAATTGGTTTTCTTCTGTGGTTCAGAAACTACTGCATTTGTTGCATCACTGGTACGAAGACAGACATAACTTTCCCAAAGGTTACTACAAATAATTGACAGTTATGTTAGAAGAGTATATTTTGTATGATGCTTAAAACTTTTTTTGTAGTCCCTCCTCTGTTCTATGTGTTGATAACCTTTCAGGAAGAAGAAATGTGATTTTTAAAAGAGTAGCTACCATAAAACAATTTTACATGTCTAGACCTATTTATTTTGATATTCAGTATGAGGCCAAGAACCATGCTAGTTTCTGTTTTACTTTTATCATCAGTAAGTAATAAGGCAGAATTTCTTATTAAAGCTTGATCCACACTGAAAAGCAGTCCATACCTGTAAAGATGACTTCTCTGCTTCTTCTACAGTAACTTTAGCAAAGGGCGCCCAGAAAGTACCTTTTTCCTGTTTGACACGTTCCACTCTGGCAGCTGCGGTTTCGTCTACAAACCCCGTCTGCCAGAGACCATGAAAAACCAAGCAAACATCAACATTAGCATTCTCTGCTCAATATTAAAATGGTGTGAGATATTCAGAAGGTGAAAAGGCCTGCGTGTTTTAAGTGCCGGGTGTTAAACTGTTCTGGCTTAGCCTGTGAACTAAGCAAATTTTGGAAGTTAAGTTGGAGTCATCTGTAAATGTATCCTCAGTGTAATTTGGGTAAAATTATTCTACAGTGTTCTCCTTCCCTACAGAAAAATGATAGTCTGCTAGCCTTTACTGAATAGGGTGAGAAATTGTTAAAAGCAACATGTGCACACACTTACTTACCATCCAGCCTATATGTAATATATGCATATATAAAAATAATAAAGAGACACCGCCCAGTTCAATAATGAGATTAAAAAATTAAGTACTTAAGCATAATTCACTTTCTCCTAGCGTTCTAAATTTGTGGTTTAACTGCTCTATGAGTGCTTCAATTAACCTTTAACTTACATCCTACCACTATCTATCTCCATATAAGTTTCAAAGCATGCACAAATATGGGAGCCATATGATTCAACAGTTTGGTCACTATTTGGAAAAGCCATGACTAAATTACAGCAGTGAACATGATCCTCTCAGGCCTACGACTCTACACGTGAATCTAATTATGATGAGTCACGGGTGAGGGCTCCCCATTCTTCATCTCACTGCCTGAGTGATCAGTGCAACAGTATCCCAAACTACAGGCAGAGGGACTCCAAAGTGTTTTACTTCTGACTTGTAATGAGGTCCCAACTGCTTAATAATAATGTGGGTCACCACTGTGTTAAGCACTGTGAAAAACTGGAGCTAACAAAGATATTCAACTTGGTTATAATTTGAAAAAAGAAAAGTAACATGATACAGAACAAAATATGTGCCACTACTATTTTGATTCTATATAAATAAAATACCTTCTCCAGAAAAGATACAACTTTCTTCTTAGTTTCTTCAGAACTGAGACATTGTGGAACTATCTCTTCATGATTTGTTCCCTATTAAAAGATTTGACAAAGCTAATTTCAATATATTTCAACAACTTGCAAAGACAAGTACATGAGCTTTAAGAGCTACCTTAATTAAAAATGCATTTTAAAAGAAAATAGTGCCAGAGGATACTCAAAAGATAATCTCATAGTTATTTCAGGGTGCCTTAGGATAATACAATATTCTGCACAAGTGTAGAGCTGTAAGCTGTAATGACTTCTGCCCGGTCATCCGAACATCTCTGGGCCCCCTTATGACCACAGGCACGCTGCACTACAGTGGGTAAAAGTAACCCAGGGCAGGGTCGCCTTCTCTACAGAACCAAGCTAACAGGTCTGTGTTCATCAACCTCTAGCCCCTGTGATTGATAGGTGGAGACGAAACGTATTCTCATTCGACCCCAACATAGTGTCTGAGTTAGTACACCTGGTCTGAATGCCTGATCTGATTGTTACTATTCATAGGACCTTAGGAAAGTCACCTCACTTCTCTGGGCCTCATTTTTAGGTCCTGTAAAATAGATGACTAGTAATATATCCGCCAGCAGAAAATTTTATGACTAAGATACAAAAGCAGCTCAATAAATGTTTTTGGAATGTTTTGGAATATCTGAGATACTAAATTATTTTAGAGGTCACTGTGATAGACTGGCCTTCTAATTACCTCAGCAAACTGAGTAAACGCCTCCAAGGAATGTTGTTCTAGTAGCCAATTCCTGTCAGCTAGCAGTGAGGCAAAAACAGAAGATAGGTGGGGCAGAATTTTGTCCTAAAAAGAAAACCAAACCTTATTAAATAGAGGAAAACCTCAGCAGAGTACACTGATTATTCTAACGTTGTCAAATTTCCATAATTCTGTCCCAGTGAACACGTGTTAAAACATGTTAAATCATGTCACTCTTTTGCTCAAATCCTTCCAGTAGCTTCCCGTTTCCCTCAGAGTAAAAACCAGAGTCCTCACAACAGCCTGCAAAGCCCCACTGCCTCTGCGTTAGCTCTCCTATCAGGCGTGCTCCCATCTCGGGGACTTCCACTTACTATTTCCCCTGCTCTGGAAATGCTTACCCCAGATACCTGCTTGGCTTGCTCCCTCAGCTTCAGGTTTTACCCACATGTCACTGTGGTGAGGACTCCAGTGACGAAGTTCGATTTAAGGCTCTGCCCCCCAACATACACATTCTTTCTTCCCTGCTTTATTTCTCTCCATAGCACTCACCACCATTTAGTACACTACATATATCCCCACTTCATTAGTCTGTTGCCTCACAACAGGCTGAGAGTCAGTATTTATTAGTTTCATTCATTACTGAACCCCCAGTGATTAAAATAGTGCCTGACACATAGCAAGAACTCCGTTTTTTCTTGAATGAATAAATGAATCAATTTCATCATGTGGCTTCAAATGCCTCTCATATGCTGATGAATCCCCAAAATTTCTTCACACCTGAGCTTTACTCCTGGGAATATGTAAGGTAATGTCTGCTAATAAAACATTTGTTCCATAGGTTCTGGGCCCATTAGGGTCAGTAGTTATGCACTAATGAAGCAGCATTTTAGATTACATTCGTTTTATGCTAAAAAGAAGATAGCTCAAATGCAAGTATCTTTGAATACTTTTGTCCAGAGAGTTGAAAAGAAGCTGCCAAGTACACACCTATCTCATGAGACACCTTACGTGATGAAAACAAATGGTATGGTATTGTTTACCTGTGAACAAGAGAGCTCTTTAGAAACTAACCAGTTCAATTCTTGGTTTCAAAGGTTTTAATCAACATGTACTGAGATAACGTCCATCCATCATGTTTTTGCTCAAGTTAACGTAAAAAGTTCTCATCACTGAACTCTTCATAGTATAAATAATATCTCCCGTGGAGGTGGGAGAAAAAGGTCAACTGTCTAGGACTGTTGTTTTGACCACAGACAGTAATAAGGAAGAAAAAACTCAATTTAGGAGGAAGACCTCCTTTTGCTGTGAAGCATGTCATAAAATTCAGTAGAAGTGTATTGCCAGGCCTTTACAGTTTTATAAATAAATATCAATTTGTCAACTCTACATATACTTTGCAACATTTTCAAAAATATCGTCTTAAAAAACAAACAGGCTGCCTTTCATGGATCTAAAACCAAGAGAATAACTTTTATAAATCACCCAATTTCCTCATTATACACCATTCCCTAGAAGACATAAATATGTTTTCCTTCCTCAGGAACTTTGTGTGCTAGAGCCCAACTAAAATAAATCTCACACCATAGCCAACTCTATAAATTATTTGTATGTCAACATATATTTTTCTAAAAGTAAATAAAATGAGTTCTATTTTGACAGTCACCCTCTCTTCACAAAATATATTTTCCCCCCAATTTTCTTTGTCAACAATCCACAGAATTTCAGAAATCAAAGCCTGAAAATCCATCAGTAATTCTTAGAGATTTTGTTAACATGGGAACAAACGAATTAAGCGAGTATTACCTGGATGGCTTGAGGTATAAAAAGTTTTCCCAGGGAAGACAGAAAATCAAGAACTGCCAAACGAACATGGTCAGGAGGCTCTGATTTGAGTAGTGAGGTCTGCAAAGTTATTACCTAAAGGCACAAAGACCAAAGAACAGTTATAAATGAAAACAAATGCTTTGTAGAGACATGACTAAGATTTTGATGGGTATGTAGGAGGGGAAACAAAACCAAACCCAGGACAGTCGAACATTCCACAAAGCCTACACTTCACAGGTGGAGTTTGAATAAAACAAAATGACTGAGTCAATCATTACAACATTAGTCCTACCAACCACTGTAAAAAAATGAAAAATCCATGTGTTTCTGAAAAATGATACACCAGTGCTCTTCTTTTAAATCTTCAAAAATTATTTTGTATTTTAAATTCTAGAGAGAGAAGTTCATTATTTAAAACATGGGTTGGCCAACTTTCTGTAAAGGGCCAGATGGTAAATATTTTAGGCTTTGCAGGCAACATGTTCCCTGTTACATATATATACATACACACACACAATTTTTTTTTCAACAAACCTTTAAAAATGTAAAAATCATCCTTAGCACTTGTGCTGAAAACAGAAGGGCAGAATCTAGCCAGGAGGCCATAGTTTGCCAACCCTTGGTTTAAAGGAGCACTGAGCTAGTCTATAAAGGAGGCAATATCTAAATGAACAATTATGTTGACATTTTAAAATGTTATTTGGAGTTTTTGAAGGTAGGCAAAATTATTTACATCAAAACTATCACTATTTAATTTCTCAAAAAAATATTAGAATCTTCAGAATCAACATAATTTCAGTCAATTATTTTAACTATATTCTCATTCTCTGTAATTACACATACGGTAATTTAAAATATACCTAATTAGTAAATATTTGTTAATGCTAAGTTCTTCATGTGCACAACCAGAAACCAGAGCTACTAAAAATGAAGTGTTGCTAGTCTCACTCTGCAATATGCTGTGACAGGGTATTACTTCTCTCATCCTCCTAAATAGGAAAGGTTAGCTTTACCTTGGGACAGTTTTTGTTTCTTAAGTGACTGTAAGCTTAAGCCACTCTTGAATTAGGGGATCAAGTCTGTCCAGTATGGACTCATTCCAAAGCCTCAAATCACTTCAGGTAAGATTTTCCCCTCTCTCCAACGCTTAGAACCTCCAAAAGCGAGGCACACCTGAGGCAACACCACATGGATCCCCCGGTGACCCCTGTCCTGCCACGCAAGCTGAGGGCCAGAGAGAAAATTCAGGAGTGCTCCTCCTTGGTCATTTTATTTCTTCAAAGAAACAATGGGGATTATCCTTAAGTCCCTGGTGGTTATATTCCACACTCCCACAGCTGCTGGCATGCCTTTGAAAATGCTATGAACGCAGGGTTCACACGTAAACTATGACTCCTAACCTCAGGGATTTTTCCCGAGCAGTTAACAGCAACAATAAAAAAGGTCTGAGTACTCAGCATCAAGGAGATAGAGAAGAACCGATAACTTGCTCACTATTCTTACCTGACTTATCAGCTGAGGATCTAGAATTTGAATGAAAAATCCCAGCAGTGGAAGTAAAAGGCTGAGTGTCTGTTGAACATAAGGTTGACCTGTTACCTTAAACAAGAAGCACAAAATAATTTTGGTGAAAATTTTCAATTACATGAGAATAGCAACCTTTGCATTTATTATATACCAGGCGATATGCTAAGCACTTTATTACCTCACTTATTCCTTATAACTGTGAGATAGGTATTATTACCCTCACTTTAATAAGAAAAAGGGGCAGAAAGGTTAAATAATTTGCTCTAGATCACAGAGCTAGGAAAAAGAGCCATGTTTCAAACCAGGATTTAACTCAGATGGGGATCTAATTACTTTTATCTGAAAGTCACTGAAAAAGCTTGTTTATTCCTTAGTCTTCTTAAAATTCCATTTCTCCTCTCCATAATTGTTGTTTCTATCATGATATTGCAAGCTATATCACCAGGAGAGGTCCTCAGTGAATATTTATAGAATGATTTGTAAGGATCAGAGGAAAGTACTCAGTGAAGTCAAAATGCTGCAGTAGTGAAATCTGACCTTATACATAAACTTTAATGATAAAACATCATCTGCAAAACCATTTCTATTATTTCCCAAGTGTGAATGTTGCCTTCAGCTTCCACTGACCGGGACAACCAGAGGTCACACATTTATTTCAACTTAAATGTCATATTTAGATATTTAACTAAATACGATTTCTAAATCACAATGATCTGTGGAACATACATCATTCTAATTCTAGCCTGATCATCACCTGGCTTTCCGGCTTTTCTGGAGAAGAGTAATACAAATTAGCCACAGCCATTTACTTGCCCCTTCCACCTTTAAGCCACATCACTCTCCATTGCCCAAAAGATTTTTATAAAAGACCCTAGAATAACAAACAAGCTATACCAACCAAAGAGAGGAGAAAACAATAGAAGAGATTTTTTAAAAAAACAGGATCCAACTGGTCTTGAAACTAGTTAGCTAGAAGATCACTGTCACTTCTGTAGGTTCTAGTTTTACTGATTTAATTCTATCACACTCTTAAATAGAACTGGCTGAAAGAGTACAAGTAGGTATTTTAAGTTCTAACCGCAAGTTCTACCAAGAACCTAAAGAAATTACATACATTTTACAGGGAAATTTCAGTATTATTCTTTTTTCAATATTTTATTTGTTCTTCAGGGAAATGATTAGTTGCTTTCCTTACCAGTTTAATGTTTAAAAGAGCCCAAAGCTGACTCCCAACTTCCTTAACTGCAGTTTGCTGTCCCATATCCAGAGCTTCGCTAGCAGAATTACACACGGCAAGCAAAGCAGAGAGCACTGGGTTCTAGAGGGGAGAGGCAGGGAAAGGACCTGAGTTTAGATACCAGTCGAAAGGAGCTGGAACCCAGTTACCTGGAGGTTCTGAGTTACTTACCACTCTTCATAAAAACCCACGTAGAATTATATTTCTAAGACCCAAAACCATCTCTTCAGCGATTTCTTTAATACATGTATATTTTGCTAAAACTAATTTTCCTTATACACAGAAACATTTGCTTCATTTTTCTAAATAAAGAAACTTTTTTTCCTTTTAGGTTGAAAATTTAACAAAATGGAAACAGCATCATATTTTAATAAATAGGTTTGATACAAATGGCCAGTACGGTCAAGCTAATTTATAATCTTCATCAACTAAAAATTTTAGTTTTTTTACATTAGGTACTTAGCAGTCTTTTAAAGTTACCAGATTATTGTTGCTGCTGTTTTTATAACCTTTAAAATTTTTCAGCAACACTGCATTCAGTAAACAAATATAGTACTTAAGTGCACTATCTAGAATTTGAAACTAAAGACAATTTTCCCTGGATTCGCTCTTATCTATACATCACATCTCTCTCCGACTGGCCGGGAATGGGGTTGGTCTGGTCGTGGTAACAATCAGTAACCTTGCCTTTCATCCATTACACGTCAACAACCACACTTAATTTTATGTAATTACCATACAGCTTTTAATTTATGATTTACTTATTTCCTTTTACAAATAAGCATGTTAAATGACCTGCTGCACTAAAGTTTTGGTCACAGAGCAAAGATCTGCTGAATTTTAGAAAATAGATGCTTTTATTTTATTTCATACAAAAGACTTTTTGTCCTTACTATAGAAATCTGTGCACAAAAACTGCAAAACCTGAACAAGTTCACCTACTCCTAACTAGGTATTTAATAGTTTTCCCAAAATAGAGGCACATAAAAACTTATATTTCCTTTCAATGTATGTAAATGTTTTAAATTATCTTGATGATTATGGTCAAGTGCCATTATGTAACAGACTATCAGAACATTTACACTCAGTATAGAAATATAAGTCCTGAGAAAACCCTGAACTCATAATTTAAAACTGCAAATAGGTCCTCATCCCCTTGAATGCCCTGTCTTCATCCTTGCCTGATTCTTCTCTACTTATCACAAACTGATATATAATATATATATTATTAATATATATATTTATTACTTCTCTGTCCACAGCTAAGCTAGAATGTAAGTCCATGAGAGCAGGAATTTTTGTTTTTTCTGTTTGTTTGTTTTGTTCCCTGATATATTTATATCTCCAATGCCTAAAACAGAGCTTGGCACATATGAGCACTCAAAATATGAATGAATGAATCAAAGAATGAGCAAATAAACGCAACTACATGTACTATATTCAGTTTTTTAAATTGTATTTTTCTTTACTTACAGATGAATTTCTTTTTTATTCCATTATTTTAAGAGGGAGCATTCTAAATAGAAAGGTTCATAAAAGCTCTGAAGAGGTTTGCATAAAATGAGGGTTGTACATCAAACAGAAGAATCATGCCTGCCTAATCCAGAGATATGTCAGCAAAAATACTACAAATAAAGTATTTCATAATGTGTTTCATGTTGTTCCAATGTGTCTTGAGCTACAGACACCCTCCCCCCCTAACATTTACATCAATCAAGGTAATAGTAGTTTCTCAAAGACTTTTACAATGTAGAAATCTGAACCTCTTGCTAGATTCTAACCTGAGGGCACAACCTGTCTTTTCAACAATACATCCCCAGTAACTGAGCTTAATAAACAGCTACTGAATGAACCAAGGCCATCAAAATTATCTTACCAGAGACTCAAGTTCTCCCAACGAGCGACTGCTGCTTAGCCACTTCCTGCACTCTGCGGTGCCTGATCTGCTGACCTCAAGTGCAGTTTGTTTCCTAAGCTCAGCAGGTAATGCCTGAAAGGAAATATACTGCCACAGAAGCAGATTTTCTGCTTCTTTTGGGGAAAATTTCTGGATAAACTCCACCTGAAACAAATTGTTAAAGAAACAAAAGTAACATAAAACAGTCTAGTGAATGGATACACCAAAGCTAAGTATTAGCTTCCATATTTAATATTTTTAAAAAGTTCTTAACTGAATAGCAGTATCACAAGGTACCAGACCAAGGTAGCTTAAATGAACACACATTTTAGCCGTTATTCTTGTTGTTGCTGCATTTGTTTCCAAAATGAAAAACACAGGTTAAGTGGAGCACGATATAAATGCATTAAGAAATGTTAAATAATGTATTTCATTATTAGTCACATCAGCTATTTTACATGCTCCTACCCAATAATTCTATTTTTCCCTAAGAATTTGTGTACTCATCACCTTGCACAGCTCAGTCAAAAGTAATATTCCAAAATATGCCAATGAGATTGATTTAGCCAACTTTTGTGGCTTACTACTCAGCTGATTATCATAGAGAAGCAAAGGTCATAGGTTCAGTTTTCCAATGGACTAGCCGCCAGCTCGGTTCTACTTTAGACAACATAGGAAACTCATTCACAAGTGTTCAGGATAGTATGGTTGGCAAATCCATTCTACCACTGAAATAATTCAAAGTGCTTGCCAGGTTAATAGGGAAACAGTACTGTTTTAAAACGTGTTGTCAACAGACTAGATAAAAATGGAAAACAAAAGTTCTAAAAAAAAAAAAAAAAAAGAGTTAAAATATTAAATTAGTTTCTTGTGGAAAAACAGCAAAAACTGGTGCACTTACTAATTTAGGTATACTCTAACTAGGAATATTAATGTAATTTTTTTAGAAGAATAATTCAATTTACAATCCAAGATCTACTCACTGAATGAAATTTTTCCTACATCAAAAATGAAAAAAAACCCCACTATATTAAATTTGACCGAGAAACTCTTCTACGTTATATATTAAATTTATATTTGAATTTTATTTTGTTTAGAGAAAATATTTAGCTGTCAAAACAAGGGAAAAATCATGTGGCTAACTTTTGGGATAGTTGATAAAGCTGGAAAAATGGATCCCTTCATGAGCTATGTCTATTATAATAAGCAGCTTTATTCATGAAACCAAACTGCACCAGGAAAGCCAAGAGAATTGTGCCAACTAATAAACATCTGTTCAAACAAGACCTTTCTTTATAATAATGAAGTCCAGTGAGTGACTGAGTTCCCTTCCCAAAATAGAACTATAAGTAATAACATCCTGGGCAACATTAAAGGGTAGGTGTTGCCAAGATTTGTTACATACAAAGACTGATTGACTGATTTACTATTCTGAGTTTGAAAACCTTGGCCTCAACACCATTTCCAAGATTTAAAACTGCGAGTGCTGACAGTTTACAAGGAGTGAAGCATAAGGGGATGACGCGCAGAGCATTATGACTTCCCTCCTTAACACTAAGAGGAAAAATACACCAGTGGGCTTAAAATGCAAATATATAAAGTAATCTTTCCTTTACATAAATATGGTAGAACAACTACAGTGTGCTTAAATCCGGCATATTATATCCTTTCCCCTCAGGTAACCTCCTGGTACTTTTCCTTGTTTCTCTAAAACAGGAATATTGTTAATTTTACACACTAAAAGAAACAATAGGATATGCAATAATTACTCCCCATATTGAAACAGTGGATACATCTTAATCACATTATATACTTGCATTCCCCCCCCCAAATTATTATCACAGACACCATACTTTTTAAAGTAAACCACCACTATACTGAGATTAACTATTTTCATTTATGTTAATGCTGCATCATAGATCCAAAATCTGGGTTTTTATTTCACTATCTAAAAAGACACCATCTTGTATGCAAAAGAATTGAATAATTATTTCCAGCTTCACTGCCTGCCTCTCCTTTTCCCCTAGATGTGCTCTCTCACCTTTGCTCTCTATTCCTGCCGACTCCCTCCCAGTTCACCCTTCCTTTAGCATGACTCTCAAATGCCACCATCTCCAACAGCTTCGCTATTCCTACCTGTTCCCACACCACACGTCCCCAATAAACACCCAACAAAACCTGATTTGCACCTCAGTCTTGACACTCATCACATACTACCTTCTATTATGAGTGTTTTTATAAATTTATTATTTCTACTAGGTTGTATGTTGAGATGTCATGATATAGTGCAGTGGAGTCCAGGTTTTTTATTTTAAGCAACAAAACACTATTAAAAATTTGTGAGCAAGCTTTGTATGTCTAAATAAAAGCAGATTTCCTAGGGTAAAAGGGAGTAAGGAGGCAGAGTCAACAGCCCACAGACAGAGGAGGCCCCTGAAGTAGCTGCATGAAGACTGAAAAGAATACTGGAGCTGTGGAAAGAGCACAGATTTGCGAGCACGACAGATCTGATCTGAATCCCAGCTCAGTCATTTATTATGTTTGAGTTTGGGGTAGTTCTTTAATTTCCCTGAGTTATTGTTTCTTCATCTGTAAAGTGGACATAATATCATCATCTATCCCACAAGGCTGATGTAAGGACTAAAATAATTGAAGTGCCTAGCACAAAGCCTGGTCCATATTTCAGTCTCAAAAAATACAGGTTTCCTTCCTGCCTACTTTAAGAAGAGGGATCAAGTCTTAAGAGAAACGGAAAAAGAGCTGAGCATGACAGAAGAACTAACCCTTGTTAAACGCTCACTTGATGTATAATATATATACATTCTCTTATCTCCTCCAGTCTCGCAACTGCCATCTGAGTAATAGTATTTCAATTTTAGGATTAACTAACTCTCCCAAGGACTCTCAGAACAGGGATTCAAATTCAGGTTTGTCCCTTAATTTTTAGTACAGTAACTTGACCACAGCAGGAAAAATCAGTATTTGATAACTGAAGGAAAAAATTAATAGTAACCCCTCATTTATCTATAACTTACATATCTGATAGCTGCAATTATTTGGAAAAATTTAGAAAACTGAGAGGTATGTAAGAGATCTCTAAACAGAGTTTATCTATAACAAAGCTTCTAGAACTCAGGGTTAATTCATTCTGAGTTGTATTATCCTAAAAATTAAAATTTCACAACCCTGGGAAAAGGATCTTATTCCCATTTTGTAAGTGAGAAAACTGAGGATCTCTTCCAGACCCCACTTCTTCAGGAAGGGCCTCCCAGTTAACAGGGCTTCTAGGAAGAACAGTGTACTGGCAACCAGGAGTAAGACATTTGATAGAGGAGAGAAAGGTATTAAAATTCTAAGAGATCTGGAGCAGACAACTCTTGAGGAGTTTTGGAGGGAAGAACAGCAACCCTAGTATGTTTTCTAGAGGGCTGTGAGGTGGGCCTGGTATGCCTTTTGCCTTGGAGACACCGGTAAGGAAGAGGGCTAGGAGGTCAGTGTGGTTCCTCTGGTGCCTGGCCAACCTCTCTCAGGCAGGAAGGCAGGCATGGGCTTGGGGTAAACACTCTAGTCAGAAATTACTCCCAGCATTTATTGAGCATCCTCTGAGCCTGGTACTATGCTAAGTGTTTTGTATATATTATCTCTAAGTCTTTACAAAATTTTTCAAAATGGTTACACATATCTGTCACTTTGTAGACAGGGAAATAGTTTCAGATAGGATGACTTGCCAAGACACCAAGGCCTGTAACCCCCTTCACTAACCCAGTGTTTCCCCAGCTTGTATCCATGTCAGAATCATGTAGGAATTTAATAATAACAATAACAACAACAAGTTAATGAGCCTCACCTCAGAGCCACCACTCTATACCCACTCCATTCACAGGTTTAGGTCCCGGAACCTGTATTTTTTAAAAAGCTCCCATAGGAGCTCCAAACTGACTAGTCCAAGGGACTATGCAAGGCTACACAGGTTCCCGTAACTGTAGAATCTCCTCTGTCACAGCAGAGTTTGTTTTCCTCACAGTAGCAAACAACTAAGGCTCATACTTTCAGTTTTCCCCAAAAAGTTCAACTTATTTACTTTAAAAAAAAAAGGTATCATTATCATTAAGAGCATAATTAATATTCTAGTTCTTCAAAATAAGTTAAAAGGGGCAGAGGATATAGAACCACTTCATTTCAAGCATCTTAAATTTATGAGAAACAAGGAGAAAGAAGACAGAATTATCAATAGAATGATTATCTGTAACTTGCAGCAAAGACATTAATAAGGACTCTCTCCTTGACCAAACTTACGTCAGGCTTTTCTTAGCCCTCCTCTCAAGTAGCCTTTGACCTCCGGCTTGTGTCCATCTTTTTTGGGCCTGCATCATCCAGTTTTGGCAAGAATCCTGCTAAGTCAATTTAGAAAAAATCCCTCACCCTTGGTATCTGATCACCCTGGTCTGTGTTCAGCAAGAATCTTGTCAAGCCAGAATCACCCCCTGACTCCTGATGCTTCTTCTTAGTAATTTTTATCCACTGACCCCCACGCTGCTCCTTGATCACAGAACCACACTAGTTTATGCTGTATTCAGAAATGAGCCCAGTTCTACACTGAAGTCTCTTTGCTCCTATTGCAACAGCTCCGAATAAAATCTGTTTTTGTCACTTTAACTGCTGTATAGCTCTGGCTTTTCTTTAACATCAAAATCTAAACACACCTAAAAGCAATAACCAAAGCAATGAAGACATTAAAAATTTATGTTCAGATCATGTCAGCATTTAAATGTAGAACAAATGGGGGTCAAAAAGCCTTCCAAAGTATCTGGATCCAATTCTCCTCAGGTGCTCAAAGACAGTGACGCAGATGGTATCCTTGCCTGCTGGGGTGGGGTCATGAAGAAGAAGAGGCGCCTCAATAGTACTGATAGGCTGGTGAGCTGATGGCATTCTCCGGGGCAAGATTTTATCTGGGAAAGGCAGGAAAGAGAGGAGAGATTGACTGACTTAAAATCATATAAGCTTGTAAAAGAGCTTTTACAAGCTTTTATATGCCAAAATATTAACAGCAGCTCTTTCTGGGAAATAACCTGGGTAATTTTAATTTTTAATTTGGAGCTTTTCTTTATTTAATTTTTTCTCTTCCATGAACCTAGATTACTTTTATAATAAGAAAGCAATTTTGATATTACTTAAGAACAATACTTTGGAATTTCTATTTCTAATTACCATTTTGATTATAACTTGGTATGTTAATTCCCCTGCTCAAAGATAATTCATGGAATTTTTTTAGATCTAAGCACAAAAGTGCAGAGGTAAATCTCTATAAGATGGAAGCGTCATTAAAAGATTTTATAAATTCCTATCATAATGTACTAGGAGAGCTTTTATTTAAAGTAGATATAATACACATAACATAAAAATCACTCTTTGTTTTGTGCAAGACGTGTTGAGGATTTAGTAAAGTAGGTAAGCACTCCAGACCATTAGCCATGGAGATATAGATGTCAGGCTGTCTGGTTATCATACACCTCACTGGATTTAGTCTACAATATCCTTGTAAGGTAAACCAAGAAATATATGACACAATGACTCTACTAAAAGACGAAAGACACATGGACCCACATAAGATCAGGTCATGACCATCTTATACGGAACATAAACATCTTGGAATTTAAAAGCAAAAAAAGACCAACATTGAAAAGATTAACATAAGTTGTCATTAAATAATTTTCTCTTTGTATCCATTCACAAAGCATTACTTCTTTTTTTTTAAAAATTTTTATTGGAGTATAGTTGCTTTACATTGTTGGGTTAGTTTCTACTGTACAGCAAAGTGACTCAGCTATACGTATACGTATATCCTGTCTTTTTTGGATTTCCTTCCCATTTAGGTCACCGCAAAGCACTGAGTAGGGTTCCCTGTGCTATACAGTAGGTTCTCATTAGTTATCTATTTTAAACATAGTATCAAGTGTATATATGTCAATCCCCATCTCCCAATTCATCCCACCACCCCACCTTCCCGCCCCCTTGGTATCCATACGTTTGTTCTCTACGTCTGTGTTTTTACTTCTGCACAAAGCATTACTTCTTTTCCCAAAAGGCATCGATCACTATCACATTTAGTCCCTCTCAGAAAGAGATATAACAAAATCAAGAGTCAGATTGTCTAAGTCATTTCAGAGAGGGGGGTTGCGGGGTGGGGAGAGAGAGAGAGAGAGAGAGAGAAAGGGGGGAGGAGACAGTAAGAAGAACTCTTGGTCATCAACATTAAAGCTAACTCCTATTTTCTACTTCACATTCAATTTTAAATTTATCCTCAATCAACCTAGTCTTTCTTTCCCAGAACAATCAATGAAACTCCATAAAATTTTGAAAATATGAGACAATTTCCCCAGTGTTACACTCTTTCTAGTATATCTTTCTCAAAGCATCAGCATTAATGAAGAGCAAAGAACCCGTCAAAACAATTTAGCTACCATGCTATTTCTCCTTTTGATATTCACTTTAAGATATCATATCCCCAAAGGAAGTGCAAGGAAAGTGGGTGTTTTAGGCCTTATAATTCTACTCACCAGATGAGCCACTATGGTGACATGGTGGGCACAGAGTTCAGCAGTCCCATATCTGTGATTTAAAGAGAAAGCAATCTTCATACAATTATTTATACAATTATTCAGAAAAGCAAGGAGATGACTTCCATAAAGCACTAAATATTCTAAACTGCAGTTATTCCATGGCCAAGGAATATCATAATATACAAAACTACCTAAGCAATAGGTTCTATTGACTTGAACCAAAGAAAGGAAAGAGGGAATTCAGTCTCTAATTTAGTGCTATGATATGAAATCAAACCATTTTGGGGGGCTGTTAAAGGATTATCAAGACAGAATTTTTCTATAAACTTACAAGTATAAAGTCATTTACTGTCAATCACTACTATAAATCAATCCAAACCCCAAAAAAAGTAAGTATGTTGTACCGAGCAAGGAAGCACCATGCGTCCATAGCTAGCAAAGAGGTGATCATATTAGCACTAAGCACAGCATTCAACAGAGCAGTGTCCTAATGAAAAACAAAAAGCTATGATAAATTATCATTAATATTGCATTTCTCAAAATAAAACAACAAAATACTATCACAATCCAAAAAACAACAGATCCTCAGTAGGAAAGCTCTACTTTCTAGTATCTGAAAGAACCTATGTTGCCATTCCCTCAACATTTATTGAGCACCTACTACAATGTTAAGCATTGTGCTGGGCTACAGAGATTCAAAAGTGGTTTTCAATGTGGTAACTCAATCACAAGACTCCAGAGAAATTCTCTATGTAGGCTGAAATTTTTAAAACAATATGTACAATACACACGCCTATACTTTTGTTTCTGCCATAAACCATTCAAATACGATATTTAATATGTGCTGAATATTATCCATTGCATAATATCTTAAATGATACTGATCCTTAAGTAAATTCTAAGAATGTTTTCCCTAAAATTTTATCAACATCTTTTCTAATCCAATTACACTAAAAAAAAAAAATCCACATTAAGCCTAGGATCTATCTATAGGAGACTTGGTACTACATACTATTTACTTCTCCTTTTCTTTTTATGAAACTGAATTAGGTGAAATCCTACCCATTTTTCCTCTTCTCACACTGTCTTTCCGTACCTTCCCACCCAAAATGTTTCCTCAAATATTTTAGCTAAATATTACATCTGAATACTATAGGACCCTAGGATTACCATTTCCTAGGAGCCAACTGAATTAAAGGGTAAAATGTGCAAGCTGAGGGAATGACATTCAAAAATAAATACACATTTACTACCCCACACTTTCTTCTATATCTGGATCACAATTTCAATGAAAAGAAAGCAAAAGTGTAATCTCAGCTTAGCCCAGCAAGTAACAAACTTACCAGTTCAGGGAACAGTGAGGGATGAAGGGAAGCAATAAATGTACACAGATGAACACAAACGTGCTGATATAAGGTGACAGCAACCTCAGTTTGCCCTTTACTCTTTACTTCCTGTAAATGAACAGGTAGAGACAGTTCACCAGAACACTGCTCAAAACTGGAGAAAATGGCTTTGAGTAGAGACACCCTGCAGGGAAATTGAGAACATTGAACCCAAGATTATTAACATTTAACAATTAGCAGGTGTAATAATATGACATATGGAGGTTTATCTTAGCAAAGCCAAATGTTTCAAGATGTATATATCAACAACAGTTTCCAATATGTGTGAATATGTATCCGTAAAAATAAAATATAGAGAAATCCCTTAAAGGAGAAGAATTTTCATATATATCTTTTATCATTTACCAAGTGTTTATCATAATACAGAACTATACAAAGTCTAAGACAAAATTCATCAAGGAACTTAAATAGCTAAGCTAGGTAGCATATATAAAATAGAAACTAGGTATTATCATTCAGATAGGGAGGGGTTATTTTAAGATTTAAATGATTTAAGAATTCTTCATAGAGGATTTAAATAACAAATTAAAAATAGGCAAACTATAACAGGTAAAGAAGACAAAGCCTGAGTATAAGGTAGACAGGAATCACCAGTCTGACAGAAGCAAGGTATATGTGTAGAAAATGAGTGAAACGATAAGGAGCAAAAGTAGATGATGACAACAGAATGGGTGGGTTTTAAATGCAAAGCTGGGGAGCTGAGATATTACGCTTTAGTTACTGAGCAGGAGAACAGGAAGCTCAGAGCTGGGGTGTAAGGAGACTAACTGGCAGTGGTACACAGGATGCCACTAAAGGATAGGATAAAAAACTAGGGCACAGCAATAACCCAGGAGGTAAGAAACTAGAGCCTGGTGTTGGCAAGGAAGAGGAATACAAGTGAAATTTCCCAGGAAATAACTTATAGTGTCTAAGCACTCTATTTAACAGAGCTCATTTTTAAATGTTACTAACTACATCTAGTCTGCTACACTCAATGTTTATAACACTATTAGGCAATACCTTCTAAAAGAGTGGACAAAATTAAATTATTTTCAGCGCCTATCGCAGATTTATGTATTTTATATTTTTATTAAGTAGCAATATGCATGAGGTCTACACAGTAACTATTAATTAGAATATGTGACATAACAAAGAACTTAATTTCAAGGTCATTGCAAACAAATAGGGCATTCTAAACCATGGTAATGTGATTGGATATCAACAACACGTTTACTACCTGGTTGTAGCTTCTGAGACCTGGCTCTCTGTGCACCACAGGGTCTGCACGTCCTCAGGCTGAGAGGGCAGCTCATCCATGATGACAACCAGCAGCAGACACTGTGGAAACTGTAGTTCACACGGCAGCTCTTAAGGTGGTAAAATTAAGTTACAACAAATTGGTAAACACATACCCTACGTACTTTCAGCAGAAATCTGATTGTAATACATAAAAAAATTAGAGGCATAATTTTTAAAAAGCAGAAATATGTTCCAAGAAAAGAAAGTAGAAGAAATTTTAAATAAAATTTTTAAAACTTAAAAAAAGGATGACTGGGACTTCCCTGGTGGTGCAGTGGTTAAGAATCCTCCTGCCAATGCAGGGGACACGGGTTCGAGCCCTGGTCTGGGAAGATCCCACATGCCGTGGAGCAACTAAGCCCGTGCGCTGCAACTACTGAGCCTGTGCTCTAGAGCTCACGAGCCACAACTACTGAGCCCGTGTGCCCCAACTACTGAAGCCCGTGCATCCTAGAGCCCGTGAGAAACCTGCACACTGCAATGAAGACCAGACCCCACTCAACGCAACTAGAGAAAGCCTGTGCACAGCAATGAAGACCCAACGCAGCCAAAAATTAAAGAAAGAAAGAAAGAAAGAAACAGGATAACTGTATAAGAGAAAATTACCCTGTCTCTAACATGTAATAATTAATAAGAGATGATTCAACACTAAATCTGTTTTGAAATTTACCTAATTTACTGTCCAAAACCACTTCCACGAAAGGTTGGAATTTGAGAAGCTGAGTGACAAGTGGATCCAGTGTGACCAGGAAAGCACCTGCTATTTCCTCCTGTTGTGCTTTAGAAATCCCAGCAGCATACAGGCTTGGAGGAAACTTACTGGGAAGGGAGGGAAAAAACTCATTCATTAATAACTATCTTCGAATTTTAGGTAGAGGTAAGTACGGATGTTCTTCCAGCAGTGAAAATATATTTAAAAATTAAGTAGCATGTGTTTTATAAAACAAAATTCAAAGTACTGAACTGATACCATAATTCTATGAAGAACCTCTGAACTAAATAACATGGCTATAATTCTATAAAATTAAAAGTGTATAATCTTAAAGAAAATGCTGGTATGGTTTTGATGCATTTTAATACATTGTTGACAATGATAGTCTTAAAAAATATTGTAAAAATATGAATCAAATAACTAGTAAAAACATATGTAAAAAAGATATTTCTGATAAATTCTGCGGTAATTACTTCCATTGAAAGTTATTTTAAAATAGGTAAAATGCTGAATTTACTATGAATTTAATGCTCAGTTTCTCAGAAGCAAGAGCTTTATAAGAACAAACTGTATACTAACACTGAAGGGAGATGCAAAGAAGTTCATGGAAAATGTCTCAGTAACTGAGGTTTAAACTAAACTTCGATCAAAACCTATGTGAAATAAGATATGTATTCAGTATTTTTTGCCATGTTATTTTAACTGTGGCAAATTTGATAGTACATGAGAAAACCCTGTCTAGCAGGGGATGACAGCATTTAAAAGGAAGCACTTAACACTTGAGGCCTTTGTAGTGTGATGGAAGAAGCACCAGTCTGTCAATTACTAGTTATGTGACTTTGGTTCATTCATTCGACCTCCCTGAGCCTCACTTTCTTCACTTGTAACACTGATTCAGAGTTGTGAGGACTAAATTATAAGTGAAATTATAAGGTGAAAGACATATAAAATACAACAAAAGTAAGTAAACTCCATAGATTTGAACTACAGCTACTTAACATCAAAGCAAGTATGTGTTTTTCAATCAAATGATACATTTTTAAATTAATTTATTTGACAAATGTTTATAAAGTGCCTATGTATATGCCATGTACCTTTCTAGGAGTGTGATACAGTAGTAAACAGAATATACAAAGTTACTGCCTTTACCGAGTGTATACTCTAATGAAGGGAAGAAGTTAACAAGTAAGTGAGTAAGTAAATACACAATACAGTAGATGTTAATAATTGCTAAGGTGGACAGGAAATTCCATTGAATTTCTATTTGAAATTCTATTGAATTCTGTTTGAATATGGGTCATTTGAGAGTTTGTGCAGAGAAGTCACATGATCTAATTTATATTTTATCACTCACTTCGGCTACTGTATGGAGAAAAGACCAGAGCAAGGCAAGGGTGGAAACAGAGACAGCAGATAAGATGTTCTTTTGCAAAAATGCAGGCAAGAAAATAATAGTGGATGCGATTGAATGGTAGCCGTTTAGGTGGTGAGAAGTGGCTGGATTCTGTTTATATACACTGCATATACATACTTATACTGAAGGTGATACTGACAGAATTTGCTAATGCACTAGATGAGGGGTATGGGAGCAAGACAAACATCAAAGATGACAGGAAGGTTTCTGGCCTGATCAATTTGAAGAACCAAATTACCACTTAAACTGAAATGAGGACGCTACAAGAGGAGCAGATTCTGGGGGGTTGGGGAGTGGGGGATAGATGAAATGGGCTGGAATCAGGAGTTTGGTTTGCGTCAGTTTAAGTACAGATGTCCTGATTGGCAGTTAGACATTAAAGGGGAGAGACAGAAATTTAAAGTCTTGAGACTAAATGACCATAGAGGAGAGGAGAGGCCTGAAGACGGAGTGCTGGGGCACACCCAACTTAAAGTAGCTGGAGAGATGAGGAGGAACCTGCTGAGGAGGGAGAGGTGTCTTGGAAGCCAACAGAAGAAAGAGTCCAAATGAAAGGGTTAAGTGCTGCTGACAGGTTACATAAGATGAAGCCTAAAACTGCCCACTAGATGTAGCAGCATGGAGTCACTGATGACCTTGACAAGAGCTATTTTGGTGAAATAGTGGAATAGAAAGCCTGACGGGAGTAGCTTCAAAAAAGAAAGTAGAGACAGTGGTAAAGACAACTCTTTCTAAACACATGCAGAAAAATGGGAAGGTGTTTATTTGGAGGAGGACGTAGAGTCAAGAGATTTTGTTTTATATTGTTCTTAAGATGGGAAAAATAACAGCATGTTGGTATACTCATGAGAATGACCGAGAAAGCAGGGAAGATTGATGATGCAAGAGGGAAAAGGAACACCTGCTAAAGCAAGGTCTCTGAGCATGTGAGACAGGGTGAAATCCAATGAATAAATAGACGCTGGCCTTAGATAGGCACACAGACAGCTCACTCATGGGACAAGGAAATATATGGGCCTAGATACAGATAGAATAGTTGATGTGTCAGAAGGAGAATATGGAAGCTCTCTTTCAATTGCTTCCACTTTTCTCAGTGACACACACAGTGAGGACATTAATTGACAATGAGAAATGGGGAGGTGGTGCTGGAGATTTAGGATGTTTGAAGAGGGAGAGGTATGAAAAGCTGTCTGGGAGACTAAATGGATTAAGGAAGTATAAGAGGGTTGCTGATGAATGAGCTGACAGAGTCTTTCAGTGTCAAATCAAGGGCTCTTCTGAGGTTACTATCAATTTTAGATGTCATTTAGCCCTCATCTAAATTATGACACCCTTTCTGTAACTCACTTTTTTTCTGAGATGGAGTCAACTACTACTTGAATTAAATCTCACAGGAGTAAAATAAAAATTAAGAAAGATAAAAAACGGTATGCTGATACAAAATGTATGCACGTATATATAACCTCCATTTTTTTTCCTTCGGTATTTATCATCATACCAATATTCATCACTTGGGTATAAAGTACTAGTTAAGAATATAAAGGTAAGTAAAACTCATACGGAACCTATTCCTTAAAAGCTTCCGTCTCCATTAATTTTAAGCAAGCAGATAAAAATTCACTAAAACATTAAGAAAAAATTACTGTGATATTTTATTTTTAAATGATATACATTAATGTTTGCATGGCTCAAATGGCTCTATTCCATTTTAATGGTCATATAGCAGTCTTCTTACCTGTGTACCTGAAGATAAAGCTGGTGCAATGTACAGCAAGAATCAGACAGGAAAGGAAGAAATTCCTAAAAATAAAGCAACTCTATTCACTCTTTATACACAATGTGCTTTGTTAAAATAGATCATCTCATCAAAGGCATGCAAAATAAAATAAAATCCCAGATGTGCTACATAGGGAAAAAATTTTCTTGCATGAGAAGAAAAAAGGGGATGAGGCTAAAAGCACCTCAAATTCTTTACTGTTAAAACTATCAACGCAACCACAATTAGGAGCTATCATTTACTGAATATCTCCAAGTGCTCAGTAGACATGTAGTGACTTTACGTACATTATTTTAGTCCTCTCAAAAATATTATGACATATTACTGTCCCCATTTTATAGACTAGAAAGCTGAAGCTAAGGTATCAAGCAACCTGAGCCACATAACTAAAAACCAGTAGGGCTGGGATTCAAGTACAGTTGTGACTGCTCTATCCATTATGGTTATGCTATCTCTTAGAATGTCAAAGAAATAGTTTTAACTGTATTATATGATATAGAAAACAAGCTGATAGTTAATTATTTAAAAAATTTAAATTCCCCTGAAAGAAAAGAATTGGTTTAAAAATGGTATAATTAGGCACAATTTTGCCTCCTAACAACTCCGGCAAATATCAGATGGGTAACTGCTCAACAAGTGCCACTGGCGCCAGGACCCTCCCACCCTGTACCTCTGCCACTGAAATACACACCCTGAGAGCTGTAGGGAGCCCGGTGTTAGAGCAGCCAACTACGGTAAGTGGTAGTGGCCCCGAAGGATGAACTCGGACAGCACACCGATAAGGACGGCAATGTGCCAGTAGTCAGTGAGCCTGCCATGGCGTTCTGACTAATAAACAGTCATCAGAGATCCTTATCTTTTCCTCAGAAAGGAGGAAGACAAGGTCAAAAACAAATTCAACATGGACAATAGTTTTGTTTTTTTCTTTTAGTTACAAATATTTATTACTATTGGTATTTCTTTCACTGGCTGCTATAAGTATTCTCTCCTCTTTTTTCCAAATAATCTGCCTAGACAGTTTATCTATTCTATTCATATATCTTCAACAATCACTATGCTATCCTGATGACTCCCAAATAGACAGGTCTTCTTAAAATTATCACACAGTTTGAACATTTAAACTTTAACAACCTAATTTAGAAATATGGTAGAAATAATTTATAAACAGTATTTAAAGGCAAATTGAATTACCTTCTGAAAACTGATCTGTGCTTATAGAAATAATTTTGTTTATGCTTACAGAAATAAGTTTTTCAGAAAACTGAATAAAACTAGTAACAATATGGACTTCCCTGGTGGCGCAGTGGTTAAGAATCTGCCTGCCAATGCAGGGGGCACAGGTTCAAGCTCTGGTCCAGAAAGATCCCACATGCCGCAGAGCAACTAAGCCCGTGTGCCACAACTACTGAGCCTGTGCTCTACAGCCCAAAAGCCACAA
The DNA here is from genome assembly GCF_028021215.1 of Eschrichtius robustus. Taxonomy (NCBI): domain Eukaryota; kingdom Metazoa; phylum Chordata; class Mammalia; order Artiodactyla; family Eschrichtiidae; genus Eschrichtius; species Eschrichtius robustus. Next base: position 127,617,632 of record NC_090826.1, on the reverse strand, counting down.
CTACTGAGCCCATGAGCTACAACTACTGAGCCCGCGTGCCACAACTACTGAAGCCTGTGCACCCTAGAGCCCACGCGTCACAACTACTGAGCCCATGTGCCGCAACAACTGAAGCCCGCACGCTCTAGGGCCTGTGTGACGTAACTACTGAGCCCGCGTGCTGCAACTGCTGAAGCCGACGTGCCTAGAGCCCGTGCTCTGCAACAAGAGAAGCCACCGCAATGAGAAGCCCACGCACTGCAACAAAGAGTAGCCCCTGCTCGCCGCAACTAGAGAAAGCCCACACGCAGCAACGAAGACCCAATGCAGCCAAAAATAGTAAATAAATAAATCTTCAAAAAAAATTAAAAAAAAACAAATCTAGTAACAATATGATGGTAGCAACTTAAATGATATAACAGATGCTCAATGTTTAACAATTAACAATATCAAACCAAAAACCCTACAAAATATACTCTTGACTAAATAACTTCAAAAGATTGTTTTTGGCAGGAATAATAAAAACAGGATAACTTACAATGTATTGTTGATTTCACATTCACGCATTATTAAAAAAAATAAGCCTTACCTTAGTATAGTGCAAAAGGGAGTTGGCAAAGAAACGACACAATTTGAGTGTTTTCTGAAATAATCTGCAGTCAGTATTATCCTGTTCCAAAAAAAGGAAATAAGAAAGCACAATAAATAGGAAAAGAACATGAAATTAGCTAAACTTGTAAATGAGACAATATTTTCTAAAAAGATCTCTTAATAAACAGAGTGTAAACATTTTCCATAAAAAAGTAATTCTTCTCTGAGTTGTTAGAAGCAATACGAACACACAACAAATGATGATAAAGATATGTCAAAAAATTAAACTCTACATCACTGAAAAGAAATCTTAATCTATAACAGCAAAAGAGGTGATCATTTTTGATTGATCTGAAAGTGAAAGAAACTTTAATACCTTATTGTTTTTTGCTGTATGGGGATCAGTAGATGGTCAAAAGAAAAAGGTCTTACAAACAAATAAAAGAATGAGATATAAAAGAAAACAGGTAAGACATGAGAAGGCAGTTCACAGAAAATACAAATTTCCAATAAACTAAAATTGAAAAACTCTAAATTACAACCTAATTACATATCTTTTGAAGGGGGAGGGGAGAGGATTATTTGATTAGCAAAGATCTAAGACTGACAATATCCCAAAGTTGAGGAAGTGGAGTAGTAAGCACTTAATTTTAACATTCATGGGAGCATAAAATAATACACTCTTTGCATTACTATTAAAAGCTAGAGTGTTATAAATTCCTTGACCCAGCAGCAATCCCACTTTTGGAAATGTATCCTATAGAAATACCAGCACAGGTATGCAATGCAATCTTTCTTATATAATGAAAATGGAAATAAATCCAGTATCCATCAACTGGAGAATGGTTAAATAAATTCAAGGTATAAAATTGGATGATGAATACACAGATTCATTATTTAAAAAAAAAAAATTCAAGGTATATTCATAAAATGTAGTAGCATAGAGCTATTAAAAGGAATTGGGTAGATATACCTTCACGAATATAGAAAGCCCTAAGACAGATTAAGTAAAAAAATCATGCTGCAAAACAATATGTATAATATCATCCTATTATTATTTTTAAATGTGTGTTATGTGTTAATATTTCCTCCCTAACCCTCCCAAAATAAATCGAAATCTTACCTGTGGTTCTCTGTAGCAGATGAAAGTAGGATTTCACTGTTCATGTTAGGTATTTGTGTAATGTGTGAGGGTTTTCTGAGCATTTGTAAGTTGATAAAACACTGGGTAATGCCAAGATATCTATGTGTATACAGGGGATGTAGAGGACAGTGGAGTCACCCTACCTGGATTAAAATCCTGGCCTTACCACTACCTCTGCATGATCGTGGGAAAGCTACCAAGCCTCTCTATGAGGGTGCAATGTGGCTTACACTAAGGTTACTGTGAGGTTTAAATAGTGTCTGACACTTAGGCAACTTAGCTTAATAAATATTGGTTGTTATGTCATCCAAATGTGTAATACACACTATAATCCAAAGAGCTTTAAATTAGTACCTTAAAATTAAGTCAAACAGATACATTATTATTTTTTTATTATTATTATTATCTTTAATTTGGAGAATAATTTCAAATGAAATAACTTTATTAACTGTGTATGTTCAATCTCTTTCCAAAAATGTATCAAAACCTTAATTAAACCAATCAAAATGGAATTGAATGATCCACTAATTGAGTATGACCCTTCATTTTTACCTTTTAGAAAAATATTTGGAAATAGTCAATTTTCCTCAGCAAGAGTAAGTTAGATGAAAATTCACCTCTTTGATAATTATGAATATGAACTGTCTCATACACTGCTATGGAAGTTTAAAAGGACAGAGATTAAAAATGAATCTAAGATACTTATAAGATACTCAATAAGAAATTTTATTTGGCTTAGATGTCATATCACAAGAAACTGTTCTTGACTTCATGATTGGGTTCCTACCTTTACTCACATAGGCCAACCCGCAATTCTCCGAAGATCACACTAGTCTATAATTACCTGCTTATACTATCTCCCAACCTAGACTATAAGTTATTGGAGGCAGAAAGATGTGGCTGGCTTAGTACCCAGCACATTTTCTGGCACACAGTAAGGACTCTGGAGATAGCTGATAAATGAATTAAATGAATAAATGTTGACACACAACTTATCATGTTTGCCTACTTAAAATTTTTCTTTCTCATTCAAGAGGAAATTGTATAAGATTTGGTTGAAGACTCTGGTTTTACTTCATTACTAAATAGCATACCAATTAAATCTAGAACTGATTTTCACATTTTCAAAAAGCAAGTATACAACACAAATACTATCCCACCTTGATTTACTCAACTGTTTAAGTCAGAAAGTTTGCATCTCAATGCCAATAAAAAAGGGGTGGGGATATAAACAAGGAAAACCATTTTTAATGTTTCAAAATATTGAGTATCCAGTCTTCCTTTCTTTAAATAAAACAAGAAAAATACCGATAAAATCTGAATGTAGTGAGCAATGAATCTAAGTGTAGGCAACAGATATAAAAATATGAGTTTATTTTCTGAATATAACTTTCAGTAAGCATTATATGAACAAAAGTAGGAATTACAGTGCAAATTAAATTTATATCTAAGAGCGTTACAAATAAATTTCCCTATCTTTATAGAAAAACTAAATTATTTGTGGCTAAAAAGCTTGTTACAAAGTCTAATACAACAGTCTCATTTTGAAACCATGTTCAAGACTTAAGAGAGAATAAATATCTATTTTAGGGGCTGTCACGGGTTGAACTGTGTCCCCTAAAAAGACAGGGTGAAGTCCTAACCCCCAGTACCTTTACATTGTAGATGCAATTAGTTCAGATGAGGTCATACTGGAGTAGGATGTGCCCTTAATCTAACATGACTGGTGTCCCTGTTATGAAGATGATAAGAAGAGACAGGGAGAGGACACCACGTGATGATGGAGGCAGAGACTGAAGTTATACAGCTGCAAGCCAAGGAATGCCAGTGATAGCAGAAACTAAGAAAGGCATGGAACAGACTCTCCCCTAGAGCCTTCAAGAGAACAGGGCCCTGCTGACACATTTTAGACTTCTATCCTCTAGAAGTGCAAGCGAACAAATTTGCCACCTGATTTGTGGTAATTTGTTATAGCAGCCTCAGGAACCTAATTTAGGGACTGATACATCTACATGCTTCCATAAATAGCATATTACCTATGAAATCTAGAGGTTTTATTCTGATGCTTTTAAAAACAAGGTGAAAAAACTGCTTGGAAGAGTTTAATGAAATAGTTTGATTCTTCAACAAATATCAATAGTGAACAGCAGAGGGCGATGCTAATCAAAATTTAGAGTTAAGAATGGAGAAACTACACAGACCTTCTCAAAGCTCCATTTCAGGCAATGGACAGTAAGTAGTGCTACTTTCGTTTATCAGTACCAAGTAAGTAAGGAAAAACAAGTAAGGCAAAACATGAAAATTTGCTTGGACAGTTAGGAAAGTTTACGATTTAAATTCTCTGATTTTCATATACACGCAGTTTATATACACTGAACTTATGTATTCAATACTTCATGTACAAATAGCCATCCTGGTCAGGTACCCTCGGGACTTCTCTTTCTTCTTCCATTATAGACTATACTGTGGCTTGGGCTTTCCCCAACTTACTCCTGTCCAGGAATCTCTGTCTAATCTTACTCTCCAAGTAACTCTAGCTGGGGGATCTGTGGTGTCAAGATAAGCAAGATGGAAATTGGAAAAAGAGGAGGTGGAGGTTGAGGATACAGATGTATAGGATAAAGGTGGATAGGGGAACGTCCTTCCTGCCACTGACACAGGATACCCAGCAAAATGCCTTCTCCTTTCGGGAAGGTGAGGGGAATCAGAAAGGGTATAGGAAGGAAGTGAGGACACAAAAGAAAAGGAAAAAAGAACGAAAGAATGTAAGGGAAGGATAGATAAAGAGAAATAGAAGAGAAGCAAGAAGGAAAGGGTTTGCCCCTTCCTAAAGTTACTCCTCACTCCCTCTTACCAACTTCAGGACCCCTTTTCAAACTTCCACCCTCCTCTCAGGTTTGTCTTTCCAGATCAGCCCTGCCCCATGAGTTGTGACCAGTGTTTAGGAACTGGATGAATCCTTACATGTCCACCTGCATAGCTGCTGGGCAGGGAAGAGCACAGGTACAAAGGAATACCCTGTATCAGTTTGCAGGTCCACAACAGGAAGGGATGTTACTGTTATTCTACGGAGAAATATTTAACTCATTTTCCCACTGAAATTATTGCTTATAACTGTTAGGTCCTGAGTACTATTAATCCTATAATTTAGGACTATTACGAGTTAAACAAACTTTAAAGAGCTAGTCTGAGAACAGAAGGCACTATGTATAAAACACTGTTATAGGAAAATATACTGTAATTCCCAATAAGCATATTACAGATTTTTAGAATACAATCTGCTTTATAAAAGGGATGCCAATTCAACACTATAACTTTTTGAAATCAATATAAATGTAAGTATACACCAAGTATACACACAGCTGTATACTGCATCTCTACAGGTTGTAATGGATTGGTGAAGAAAAGGTTGACTGTGGCTATATCATCAAGACGACCTTAAATAAATACAGGACTAAGGAATTAGATTTTTGTCCAAAGGGTAGAAAAGATTCTGAGGAGAATGCCTTGACCAACCAGTGAGTATATAAAAAGGCAGGGACAGATAGACTATAGATGGAACAAAAGCAGATAGGGGTCTAATGCAATGCTCTGAGTGAAAAGTAATTATGGGCTGTAAATAATCCCACAGATTAAAAACAAAAACAAAACAAATTAAAACCCTTTTAGGTAAACTGATCCGTAGATCTAAATGAGATTTAGTAACTGCCAAAAGAAAAAGAGCTACAGTTCACAGTGTTGTTAGACCATATTTTTACCTGCGCATCTGATTGTGTCATCTGCTCAGCTAACTGCAAACAAGAATGGAAGGAGAAAAGAATGTCTTCGCACAAGCTAGTAATTATATCTTTGTGTTTCAGCTGACTCTTTATAACCGACTGGTGCTTAAGGCTCTGCCTAAATGAATAAAAAGAAAAGAATATAATCACCACAAGTAACACATCAAGTAACTTAGGACCATAAAAATATGACTTGAAAGAACATGTAAAAAATCAAAATGCATCATATATATTAGACACGGCATAATTAAGATGTGTTGACGTTACCTCTGAAGCTGTCATGTTAGTTTGAGTAAGTTGATAATTTTTTTTTCTCCTTATAAAATATTAATTGAACTCTTACTATATGCCAGGCACTCTGTGAAGCCCTGGAGATAAAGGGGTGAATGAAAAGACACAACCTCTGCCCTGCCTGCATGGAATTTCTGGTCTAGCACAAAAGAGAACATTAAATAATGTAAGAGTAGTTAATTGATTACAGCTGTGATGAATGCCAAGATGGAAAAGTCCAGGGTGCTACAATAGAGAGATCTAATCTAACTGATTCTCAGGGTGAGGATGAAAAGAATGCTACCACGAAGACGTAACACTTAAACTGAGAACTGAAAGATAAGCAGGAATTAGCAAGGTGTAGAGTACACGAGAGAAGCATCCTAGGCAGAGGGAAAAGCTGTGAAAAGGCTCTGGGACAGGAGAGTGTGTTATGTTTGAGGAGCTGAGAGCAGGGATAGCGCGATGGAGATGGGCTGGTGAAGAAGGCGGGAGCCAGAGAGGATTAGGTTGTTACTTTTAGTAAACTGGGATGGATTTTAAGCAGTAGAGTGACATGATCTGATTTACATTTTTAGAAGATCAGTCTGAATGCTGGATAGAAAATAAATCAGAGCGGGGCAAGACTGGAAGATATTCCATGATGATGGTGATGGTGATGGTGATGGTGATGGTGATGGTGATGGTGATGGCGATGGCGATGGCGATGGCGATGGTGATGGTGTGGCTAATCCACTGAGCACTCACTATGTGACTTGCAGAGTTGCAAGCATTTCACACTGATAAACTCAATTCTCACTATAACCCCACAAAGAAGGTGCTATTGTTATAACTCCCACTTTCAGATGAGCAAACTAAGACTCAGAGAAGTTAACCAAATTGCCTAAGAGTTCCAGAGGGGTAAGTGATTTCAGAATGGATTCAAGCATATGCGGTATGGCTCTGAGTTGACACTTTGAACCACTGCACTATTACTTGTTGGCAACGTAATGACCTGGTGGTGCAAGAAAAACACCTAAGACCTGAAAGTATTACACTACCTTTAATGTTTTATGCATATGTATAAAGTAGAGGTTCTTAACCATTTTTACATCTCAACTATATCTCCTCCCACCCCCAAGAATCTGATGAATGCTATGGACACCCTCCCTAGCAACCCTTCATAATGCTCTAGTTAAAATTATAAATGGAATTAAAATTGAACAACTCAAAAGTATATAATGAGGGGATTATATTCAGCTCTAATTATGATTATTAATTTATCTAAGCCTGGAAATAGGATACTTGATAGTCAGTTAAACAATAGTAGCAGTAGGCAAATGGTTAAGACTCATGGCCCATTATTTCAGAGGTACTAGCTAACTGAGTAGAACTTTTTTTTAATTTTAGAGAGAGCAGGATAAAGAAGTATGATTTAGTTTGGGAGCTACATGTACAACATTTGGATTATAAGAGAGCAGTGTCAGTAAATATTGTACACACCCATACAAAATGTTTTAAATGCAATCTAAGAAAACTTACAAATAATTAAGACTTTGGATAAGGAAAATAGATTACAAAAAGTAAAAACAAAACAAAACAGAAACTTACTTAATTATAAATTTCCAAGTATTGGCATGAAATGCATGGTCCATACTGGAAATAACAGAGCAGATATCCAACAATGAATGAATAACTACAAAGAAAGATAACAGAACTCTTAGGACATTCAAATGTCATATGGGGTGAGTTTCTTCTATATTTAAAAATATCTACTGAACAATTTTGACATTTGCTAAAACAGGCAATACAGTTTGAAAAAAATTATCTCAAAATAATTAGTGAAAGTAAGTGTCAGGCTTTTGATTTAGGGTTTTTATAAATTACAGAAAATTAAGTTTGATGTTTACACCTACTCTATGACCTAAATAAAACTAAAAATGTTCAGTGGACTAAAAATTATGCCCTATTATAACTGAAATATTCTACAGATATTCGAATCAAAAATGACAAAATATACTGCTAAGGAAAGAAAACCTAACAAGGAAGAATCAAAATGAATTTGTACAGTACTCATTAAGGCTTGTACTCTGCCTGAGGTAGATTACTTGTTAAAATGAGCACAATAAACCCCCTTTCTGTGTCCACGGTCTTAGTCAGTTCGCTTCCAAAGACCCTGGGCTTCGCGACATAACTTGCTTTGGTCAACAGGACAAAAATAAACATAAACCAAGCAGAGACTTTACACGTGCCTGCACACTGGGGCCTGCCCTCTCTTGCTGCTCTTAGGACCCCTGAGGCCATCAGCAGGTAGCTGAGCCTGGGCTAACCTGCTGCATGATGGGCTACACGGGACTGGCTCAGGACATTATCTCTCCCTCTGCCGACAAACGACCATGAATAAGGTCAGTGACCACAAACACACGAGTGACCCAGTTACACCATGTGAAGCAGAGAAAGCTGTTCTACCTGAGCCCAGCCTAAAACACTAACTCAGAATCATGAATAAATGAAACAGTAGTTGCTTGATTTCTTTCTTCCTTCCTCTCTCCCTCCCTCCCTCTCCCTCTCTTTCCCTCCATCTCTGTTTCCTCCCTTCCTCCCTCCTTTCTTTCTTTTTTCCTTTCTTTCTTTCTTTCCTTCTTGCCATGCCACACGGCTTGCGGGATCTTAGTTCCCTGACCAGGGATTGAACCCAGGCCCCAGCAGTGAAAGCACCGAGTCCTAACCACTGGGCAGCCTGGGAACTCCCTAGTAGTTACTTTAATGTAATAGATTTTTGGGTTGGTTTGTTACAGAGCAAAAGATACCTGATAATACTGCACAAAACCACCTTACTCTCTTTATGCTGAAGCTATGAATGCAATCTTTTCATTAGAGTACTGCTTTTCAAACTCTGGGCCATGATCCATTGGTAAGTGATGAAATTAATAAAGTAGCAATCAGCAATTCTTTAAAAATGAAATAGACTATAATAGAGTATGTTATTTCAAGTACAATAAATAAATGTAGTATATACATACACATTCACAAACATACATACAAGTATGTAATTATATGCGTTCCGGGAAGAAATGCAAACTTCATTTCTTACTATGAAGGTATGGTTTAAAAACTCTGAAAGCTACTGCTTCAGAATTTGGGCTACTTTAGAGGGTATAAAATTGCATAACTTTCTTTGTTAATCATTGTGGAGAAACAACCTACTTTGAACATTGACTAAATGTATAAATCTATGTTAATGCATCAAATATCAATTTTACAAAATCTAAAATTTAAGAGATTAAAAGTTTATTGGGTAGGATTTAAATTTTTTTACACATAATATCATGAATCATTAGAAACAACATTGAGTTCAATAACTTAACTGATGTACAGTTTATAGTCAATATACATCATATACTAAGTAGTAAGTTTTCTTCACTCACCTACTACCATATTCAAAATGTCATCATTCTCATCTATTAAAGGGTCCACGAAAACCATATCCAGCAGTTCCATTAGCTGCTTTTGAAGAGAATAGGCCTCCTTGAAAAGAGCCTGCAGAAGGTCTGAGACTAGGTGTAAACGCCCAGAATAAACAGATTCACTATTCTGATCACAAAGAAATAAAAACGAGAGAAAAAGCCAATCATAAAAAAGCTCAAGAGCCAAATTTATTTTAATTCATTCTATCAGAGCTCATAAATGTAATGCTTTTAGAGAGTGGGTGGGTGGGGAGCATATGCAAAACATGGGGTGCAGAATAGCATCAGAATGTAAGCTGGTGCAGCCACTGTGGAGAACAGTACAGAGGTTCCTCAGGAAACTAAAAATAGAATTACCATGATTCAGCAATCCCACTCCTGGGCATATATCTGGACAAAACTATAATTCAAAAAGATACATGCACACCTATGTTCATAGCAGCACTATTCATAATAGACAAGACATGGAAACAATCTAAATGCCCATCGACAGATGAATGGATAAAGAAGATGTGGTACATATATACAATGGAATACTACTCAGGCATAAAAAAAGAACAAAATAATGCCATTTGCAGCAACATGGATGCAACTAGAGATTATCAGACTAAGTGAAGTCAGAAAGAGAAAGACAAATATCATATGATATCACTTATATGTTGAATCTACAATATGACACAGGGACTTCCCTGGTGGCGCAGTGGTTAAGAGTCTGCCTGCCAATGCAGGGGACATGGGTTTGATCCCTGGTCTGGGAAGATCCTACATGCCGCAGAGCAACTAAGCCCGTGAGCCACAACTACTGAGCCTGCGCTCTAGAGCCCGCGAGCCACAACTACTGAAGCCCTCGCGCCTAGAGCCCGTGCTCTGACACAGGAGGAGCCACCGCAATGAGAAGCCCGCACACCGCAATGAAGAGTGGCTCCCACTCGCAGCAACTAGAGAAAGTCTGTGCGCAGCAGCAAAGACCCAACGCATACAAAAATAAATAAATAAATTTATAAAATAAAAAATATATACATATGACACAAATGAACCTGTCTATGAAACAGAAACAGAATCACAGAGAACAGACTGGTGGTTGCCAAGGGGGAGGGGGGTGAGGGAGGGGTGGAGTGGGAGGTTGGGGTTAGCAGATGCAAACTTTCATATATAGAATGGATAAACAACAAGGTCCTACTGTATAGCATAGGGAACTATATTCAATATCCTATGATAAATCATAATGGAAAAGAATATTAAAAAAGAGTAAGGTGCATGTATATATAACTGAATCACTTTGCTGTACAGCAGTAATTAACACAACACTGTAAATCAACTATACTTCAATTAAAGAAAAGAATTCTCACCAGCAAAAAAAAAAAAAAAAAAATGTAATGCTTCTTAGTGAATGACATATTCGTTCATTAAGCAAATGTTTAGTGAACCTCCATTATATATAGTGTACTTTGAGAGATGCAGGTATGTATAAAATATGATTTCTGACTTCCAAGATCTTACAAATATAGAACTAAAAGGGAGCTAAATAACGTTAGGCCCGGTGCATGACATTTCAATATCCTGTCACCAAAGAGAAGCATGAGTTAACTAGCAATTTTCATTCACCCAACAAACAGCACTATCAAAACTTCCTGTGACCCACAAATCCTAGGCCAGCTTTTGTGCTTTAAAGCTGTCTCAGGACTAAATAAGGGTCAGTGTCCCTTTAATAGGCACCTAATTGTTAAGCAATTCATCTGAGCCACCAATGCCATGACAGAACTATTTGAGGATCCCTGTGACTTGACACAAATCTGTATCACTTCTTTCCTTATCAAGAGGAAATAGAATAAGACAACAACAGCAAAACTGCAAGAGCCCCCTTCTTACGATTTCTTTATAACTACTTATTTTGAAACAAATATTTACATACATGCTCTTTGTTCTATGGAAAAATGCACTGCAATAATATAGGTTAAAATGTAAACTTATGAACAAATACTATAAGCACCACAAACTCAGCCCCTTTGCCCATGGATTCTAGGCCATTTAAAGTGTACTTAGGGCTTCCCTGGTGGCGCAGTGGTTAAGAATCCGCCTGCCCATGCACGGGACTCGGGTTTGAGCCCTGGTCCAGGAAGATCCCACATGCCACAGAGCAACTAAGCCCATGCGCCACAACTACTAAGCCTGCGCTCCAGAGCCCGCGAGCCACCACTCCTGAAGCCCGGGTGCCTAGAGTCCGTGCTCTGCAACGAGAGAAGCCACCGCAATGAGAAGCCCGCGCACCACAATGAAGAGTAGCCCCCGCTCACCGCAACTAGAGAAAGACCGCGCACAGCGACAAAGACCCAACGCAGCCAGAAAAAAATAAACAAAATAAAATTTTAAAAAAATGTTTAAAAAAAAAATAAAGTGTACTTAGACCCATCACTCACCTTACAATGTACAAATGTACTTTTGATTACATGTAGGACCGAGGAGGGAAGACTGTGAATATTTTCTAGAATGATGGATTCCTGAGTGGCACAGACATGCTGAACACATCCTGTAAGAGCTCCTAATAGCTGTACCATTGTCTGGAAATACGGAAAGAAGTTTCATTCAGAATATATTTTCTGTGTACCTAAAAGGTGTCAGACAATATGCTGAGTGCTAGGGATACAGCAGTGAGCAAAATGGACCCTCTCTCTGTTCCTCCTTACACATAAACTTCAGTCTGTCAGAACTACAAATATTAAAAGTGACTAGGGACTTCCCTGGCAGTCCAGTGGTTAAGACTTCGCCTTCCAACGCAGGGGGTACAGGTTCGATCCCTGGTCGGGGAGCTAAGATCTCACATGCCTTGTAGCCAAAAAACCAAAAATTAAAAAACAGAAGCAATACTGTAACAAATTCAATAAAGACTTTAAAAATGGTCCACATCGAAAAAATCTTAGAAAAAAAAACCAAAAAAAACTGGCTAGCCATTTGGTTAAAAAGAAAAAGAAAAGAAGAAGAAGTTGGAATCCTAACCCACAACATCAAAGTATATGGCAGGTGTTCTACATACATACGCTTTAGAATTACAGGTAGGGCATGCTATCTTGATTACTTGTCTTCTTATAGGAGTTTAGATATTTACTAAGCATGAAATTGTATAAGAAATTCAGAATTTATGTTTTTTGCAATATCTTTATATCTTTAATTCTATAAATTTAATTCTAGCATTGGGGCGTTATATAGAGAATATAAAGCTAATTAATATCTCACACTCTTTAAGCTCTCCCACCCCCCTTTCTAATATATTTGACATACCTGTAAAATATTTCTTAGAGTGGTCTGGATTTCTAAATTTTGGCTTGATAGTCCTCTGGCTTGACTGGTTAACTCATACATCATGTCATCAAATAATCTCACAGTCTGTGAAAACAAAGCAGGTCATAAATAGTAGTAACAGAAGTCACTAAAAAAGGAAAGGCATATCTTCAAAGAAATAAATTAATTTGATTTTGCATTATTAACAGCCACGGGATATTGTCTGGTGTAACAACTGTACCTAATAAAGTTAATAAAATATATATTTTATATAATGTTTCTATAGTATTTCTATTTTTTGTATACTATTTTTCTACAATAGAATCTCCTTAAAAAAAAAAGGCTCCAACAAAAATTGATTTGTCTTCCACTTCTGTGATTTGAATCTACTTAATAACATCCATAAAAAAAGATCAAAGTTCATTTTTTGGTGATGTAACAAAAGTGCTACTCTTACACTTAAATAAATAAAAGATGATGATCTTAACCAATCAACATCCATGTGAACATTTACATGGATCTTTTCTGGTAGTGGTAATGAATTTGTGCTGAATTACCTATTCACTTGTTTTCTAACCAGTTCCCCTTTCTGACCAACTCAAAATACTATTCCTGGGTTAGAGACATAGTACGTGACCTCAGAACTAAGTGTTTTTGTCTGTGAAACATTAGCCAACCTAAGATCTTAATACTCTAAACAAGTTAAATGGCCTGAACACTACACTACAAGAATAACCACAGTCAGCAGCACACTGTAATTAAAGAGGGTGCTGTTTCCCATAAGCCTGTTAACACTCAACATCTCGTTTTCATCTATATATTAGCGGGACCTTTTTTGGCGGTCAACAACAAATTTTAAGAAACTTTTTAGATAGAGAACAATCGAGTGAATATGAGTAAAAGGAGTTCTGATAATTATTGGTTTCAAAGCTAAACTTAGAAATCCATTCCAGTAAGAGATAAGTTATCATAAAAAAAATGTTTCATTTTGTCACCAAAGTATGTTTAGTTCCCACAATTAAAAAAAAAAGTTATGACTCTGCTTTTCAGAGAAAAGTTATACCACATATATCTAAAAGATAACAATGCAGTTGGTGAATCTGATATTTTCTTTTAAGTTACTTGATTTTACCAATTTTCCAGCCATTTTTATTCTAAGGCTTCTTTAATAAATGTTGGCTCCATTTTTCCATACAATGAAATTTAACAGTTATTAATAAATTCTACAGAGAAGATAAAGAGACTTAACTTCATCATCCATCCCAATTTTCAATGAATAGCTTTAAAATACAAGAGTATTTAAAACCAACTACAAATAATGTAAATTCAATTAGTAAAGGATCCATACTCTCTGAAAATGTTTTTTTAATTACCTAATAATCATACTAACACCATCATATTCTCATATGAGATCTACTTTTAACTATTTTATTTGTATTTCAAATATGTGATACATTGGGAATTCCCTGGCAGTCCAGTGGTTACGACTCAGCACTTTCACCACTGTGGGCCCGGGTTCAATCTCTGGTCAGGGAACTAAGATCCCACAAGCCTCACAGCGCAGCCAAAAAAAAAAAAGTGATACATTAAGAAATTAAGAATAAATGGTCTAAAACTGAGGCCAGATCTTAACAGCCTTTATAACAAGTAAATTGATTAAGATAATAATAGTACTATACCTTTGGCAGCACTTGTGAAAAGAAAGTCTGTTCCAGTGTCAGGTGGTTCATATGAGGTAAAAACATTTCTACAATAATTTTCAGAATTTCTATAAAGGAAAATAGTAACATATTTTGTAGCAATATTAAGTCATGTCAGCCAACAAAGATCACTACCCTTTCCCAGATTTGAGCATATTAAGTACTAGCAATCAAAAGCTTTGTATAATTTCAAAATGCCATATTCTATGTAGAGAAACTATTAACAATTAAACAACCTGAAAAACTAGAAAAATTTAAAAAAACAAAACAATGTATGTGTCCAGCAACTGAACATCAGTTAATGGATGTGGGTACATCTACTGAATAGGATCTGCTATCATTAAAATGATTGTTAGAGATTGTTTAAAACCATGACAAAATGTCCACAATACATTAAGCTAAAATAAAAAAAACTTCCAAATAGTGTAATTCCAATCTTAATATATATAAACATGTATATACAAAGAATAACAGATAGGCTGGCAGGAGTATATAGAATCAAGATGAGAATGTCCTATGCCAAAATCTTAAACATTTCAGATTAATGATTGTTTTATTATCTTTTCTGTTTTTCTCCATGTTACAAATTTTCTATAATGAATATGTACAACTCTCATACACAGGATAAAAAGTAACTGTTCCTTAAAAAAATCAGACCCCACAGGCAGCACACAGATTCAAGATTATAAACAAATATTCCACAACCAAGTGAAATGTAAATAGAAAACTCAAAATATATGAGTAAACTCTGCAGGATAGTCTTAACTCTCTACCTCTCCTCCTAGCTAAATAAATAAATTACGTCAAGTAAGATTAGTGAAGACAGATGAAGAAAGTCAACTTTTCCAAATGACAAATCTGTCATGCCTAAACAATCAGCCTTTTGTAACTTAGAAAGTATTTTCTAATTGACACTAATATGTGAAGAGGCTGAAAGTTATTAAGTAGACTGCAAATTATGTTTTATATTAGTCTAACCAGTTTAACAACTAACATTTAAAATTTACAATGTGCTTATACACACATTATCAAACAGAACTTTTGGTATCTATCCAAAATGGAATTTAAAACTTTAAGTACTGTAATTTGAAGTAATTCGGTCATTTTAAGTAACTGAAGATTACAAAGGCTGTAACGCTACAATAGGAAGAATAAACTTAAAGGGAATACGAAACTGGGATATGTGGGACTCAGGCCTTAAAGACATCAAAGTAACCATACAATTAAGATAATTTTACTTACGAATATGCTCAATCCAACTGTCAGAATGCTGATACATAGAGTAAAAAAATTAAGGAAGATACTAGTATTATAGT
The DNA here is from genome assembly GCF_028021215.1 of Eschrichtius robustus. Classification (NCBI taxonomy): domain Eukaryota; kingdom Metazoa; phylum Chordata; class Mammalia; order Artiodactyla; family Eschrichtiidae; genus Eschrichtius; species Eschrichtius robustus. The sequence goes on along the minus strand of NC_090826.1, from coordinate 127,602,131 downwards.
AGTAAGATATTCACTACTGAGAACAGATTTTAAAAGGACCCTTCTTGAAGTTTAAGCAATGATCAGTAAGAGATTGAAATTAGACTCAAATTACTGGCTTAATTTTGCTGTAAAAAATATAATGTTTACTAGGTATAATGAAATATAATGAAAATACTTTAAGGAAATGTCTTCAAAATTGCTCAGGGATAAACTTATCTTTTCAAACTATGTGTACTTATGACTTACTTCTGACAGATGAGAAACAGTCTATAATAATCCATGGGTTTCTGGTTTCTGAAACAGAAATTTCTTCCTCCTCAGCACTTCTACAGTACTTTATTTGCACCTGTCTTAAGTCACTGATCACCTCCTATCTTCTTTTCATGTTACTAGCATATCTATCTTACCACCTTATCAGACAGAAACTCTTCTGCACATAGAAGCTTACAAATGTCATAATAAATTATGCTATGTTCATTACAAATGTTAATCACATTATAAACTATACACTTTTATACCATTCAGAATAATTGTTAGAAATGTTTTCCTGTAAAAATAATATAGGAATTATTAAAGTATGTGTCAATAAGAAAAATGAATAAGCCATAACTCCGTCACAGTAATACAGGAATTGATTCTTTTTCTGAAATCTTACTTTGCATATACATATCTTACAGCAGCAATCAAAATGAGATATAGTCATTAACTCATTTTAGTTCAGTAGGGTAGAATTTGCCTCGTGGATAAATTTCAGTAAAGGTCAAAAAAATTCTAGCCTCTTCCAAAATTAAACATGTTATGATTATGCAGACATGCACGTAAAGACTGGAAAATAAGGGACTTCCCTGGCAGTCCAGTGGTTCAGACTCCACGCTTCCACTGCAGCGGGCACAAGTTTGATCCCTGTCAGGGGACTAAGATCCCGCAGGCCGAGCGGCGCGGCCCCTCACCCCCAAAAAAAGACTGGAAAATAACGTGTGAAATGCAAAACATGAAAATAATTACGTTTGGGTGATGGAGTTACTGAAAATTTCTTTCATTTGTTGAAAAAGTGTTGAAGTAAAACCAAAAGCTGAAAAAAAAGTTATCTAATGAGATTTTCAGGCAGTTTTAAAACCTGACAATATTTTTTAGCCCTTCACTGAATGCTTACTATGTGCCAGGCACTATTCTAGGTGCTGGAGAAAACAAAATTCCTGCCTTTATGAACCTTACAGTATAGCGAGGAAAAGTAAAAAGGAAACAAAGTAAACAAGATAATTTCTATTAAGGTTACTTCTGCTCTTTAGAAAACTGAACAGGGCAATGAGATAAGTATTACAGACTGGGTTTGGGAGAACCACCTAAGACTGAGGACGCTGAAAATGGCTTGCTGACGTGACATCTGAGCTGAGACCTGAATAATGAGATGGACAAAAGGCTGAGAGAAGAACAAACTACGCTGAAGGATCAGCAAAAATGAAGATCCTGAGGCAGGTGAGCTTCATGTATTTGTGGACACAATGTAGTGAGCTAAGTAAGCGAGGAAAAGGCTTAGACCATGAGGCTCCTTGAAGGTAAAAGTTTAGATTTTCTTCCTAATTTGTTAAGAAGCCACTGGGGTGGAGGGAGTGGTTTAAAAAGGAATAACATATTTTTCACTGTGAACTTTTTTTGGAGAATGGATTATAAGAGGACATGAGTAGAAGCAAGGGAGCTATTAACAATAGTTCAGGTGAGAGGTTATGGAAGTCTGAAAGAGTGGTAGCAACCAGGATGGAGATAAGCATTCGGATTCAAGATACAGTCTGAGGTCAGAAACAAAAGGACTTGCTGATTGCATGTGAGAGAGAGAGAGAGGACTGAAGGTTTTGGCTTGTAAAACCATTTATTTAGATGAAGAAGACTGGGGGAAGAACAGGTTTGGGTTCTTTTGAATTTTAAGTTTGAGATGCAAAACCAGGTGGGAATGTTGACTTTTTTTTTTTTTTTTTTTGATGTAAATAAACAAGCTTGGGACTTCCCTGGTGGTGCAGTGGTTAAGAATCCACCTGCCAATGCAGGGGACACAGGTTCGAGCCCCAGTCCGGGAAGATCCCACACGCCGCGGAGCAACGAAGCCCGTGCGCCACAACTACTGAGCCTGAGGCTCTAGAGCCTGCGAGCCACAACTACTGAAGCCTGCACGCCTAGAGCCCGTGCTCAACAAGAGAAGCCACTGCAATGAGAAGCGTGCGCACCGCAACGAAGAGTAGCCCCCGCTCGCGGCAACTAGAGAAAGCCCATGTGCAACGAAGACCAAACGCAGCCAAAACTAAATAAATAAAAAAAAAAAAAAAAAAAAAAAAGCTTGACTTTCAATTACTGAAATCCCCCTATAAGCTTGACAAGAAAAAGAGGAACCGTGTTTCTTATCTTCGTTCCCCCCGAAGCCTAACACTCTGCCTGGTACATATAATATTCTGTACCTAGTAAAATTTTTTGAGGAGGAGGATGGCTATTTGCTACCGAAATCAAAAATCCTTGAGGACAGCAGTTCCATATCTACTCGATAACTAAGAAAGCGCTTTGGTACCTAAGTGGGACTTTGCCAATGCCCAGGTGAATGATTTCTACGTGACCGTAATATTTAAATTTGGCTTTAGCTGTAAAAAAAATTATTTTTGCAGTGTTAAGACTCTCTCAAGTGAAGGTCTTTTTTTTTTCGTTTGAGCGTAGTTTTATGTGCTCAAAGCTGTTAAAAAAAAAAAAAAATTACCCCTTAACATGAAGGGCTAGGACTCCAGGTACACTTAAACCAAAAAGGGATTCGACTACTAAATGGCCTGCATCTGGACAACGGAGACATTAAGTACCTCACACCCAGCAGATGAAAGCCAATTAGCAAAGGAAGCAACTCCTTCTCACCAGCGATAAACCGAAAGAGGTTCAAAAAGGGGAGGGGAAGAACACTTGCATTTACTGAACATCTTACAGACTTGGCACCATGTCAGAACTACGTCCTTTAATTTGATTCTCAAAATAGTGAGGAAGGTATTCATTTTCACCACCCATTTTAGAGATGAGAGCTCAGAGTACCTCGCTCTCTCTACTTCATCCAGTCAGCTCACCTTACAGCTCAAGCCTGAGTACTTGCCTGCCCCCGCTCCCCCCGCCCCATGGAAAAGTATTCACGCTTAACCACGTACAGAGCAACTCAAAGGCCCAGAGGAATGGCAGAAAACGCCACATCCACTGCCAAAAACCACTGGCAGAACATCTCTGCGAGCCCTTCGGATGCCAAAGCCAGGCATGCCTTCGGTCCCGGCACCCACGGCTCTCGCTCGCCCTTCCTTCCCTCGCTTACTCATCTCGCTCATCAACAGAGAAAGGAGAGGGTTGAAGCCGCAGGACCCCAACACGGCCCGGCAGCGGGTGTGATGAGACAGGAGAGAAGATTGGAGACAGGCCCCACACCCCTCTCTAGGTGGAAGTGACAATGAAGGATATAAGGAGACGAGGCAGGACAGATGGCAGTTCCCGGCGGCATAGCTCCTCCGGCCAGCTACTTAATTCTTCCAGGGGAACCGCGCTCGCCGGGACAGCGCGTTCCTGAGACATGCTGTCGCCCAAGACCAAAGCTTCGAAACACTCCCGCCAGAGCCAAGACCGGAAACTCCCACCGTCCCGGCAGGCCTTGCGAGCCAAAACCATAGAGAGGAAGGGCGCCGCTTTCCTTAGTGAGCCCGGGCCCCACACGACTGGGCATAAAAGCCGGGCTTGTCTGGCCCGCGGAGGACTCGACTCACTGGTGCGCGCTTTCAGTCCGGAGGGTCTGGCCGGAGTACTCGGGAGCTGGGAACCTGCCGGGGGGCTAGCGTCCCCAGGTCTGGATCGCTGTAACGTTGCTTTGAGACGCTTTGGGGGAGGTGAGTGCCGGAGGTCCCCAGATTTGCTACACTCCGTCCCTTGGGGCTTTGAGGTGGCACATCTGGTGTCGGGCTTGACCTGGGACCTACAGCCAGAAATGACTCCAAGTCCCGCGGTGAAGTGGGATAGAAACAGGCGCCTTCCTACTCATTTAATGTGTTGACCCTACTCTGTACATCCTATGTAATGGGGATAAAGACCCACCTGCCAGAATTGTTGTGCAAATTGAAGTAGACGGTATATTTTAAGTGTCTAGCACAGTAGATACAGAGAAGAGTCTCTTTATTAACTTGCTTCCATTTTCTACGGACCTCCCCGCACAGTTCAGTGCCCTTATTCTGTGTCAAGCTAATCTTTACTAATTACTCCACAGTTACCTCACTCACTCCCAGTACACTTAGGGCTGCTGGTCTCCGCGAAATGTTTGTAGTGAGGTCATCTGAATGAATTTACACACATCAGAGCATACCTGTTCCTGTTTTTAAAGGGATGCTCATTTATCAAAATACAATCTTGAAGTCCTGTTACTTGAAACGGTAACAGACTGAAGAGATTCTGGCAGTTTAGGAGGTTAATATGTTTGGGCAGGGTCGTGACAGATGAAACACACTAAATAGCTAGGCTTGTCATTTCCTGCCTGAGAATTTTGGACTTTACGTTATTTCTAGTTGTTGCTGCTGCTGTTATTTTGTTTGTTTTTACGGTTTATTCTCTTCTCCAGCTTTTGAAACCTGAAGGGTGTGTGTGTTTCCAAGTCTCCTTTATCTCCCTGTCCCTCCACCGCTTTCATAGAAAAGGCAGCTGCTGGGGGTGGAGCGGGGGACTGTTTAATATTACATTTACATAAAATGTGTCATTTTGCTTTTTAATAACAATTTTCCTTTTTTTTTTCTCCAGAGCTAAATTGAAAAAAGAGCAAAGACCTCTTAAAAGTCATTTGGAAATATCTCTGAATATTTGTAACTGTGTATAAGCAGCTAAAAAGAAATGGATCTCCAGCAAAACTAACAGAATAATTGAAAGCAGGTTTACGTGTGTGTCACCAGTTCTATCCAGAAGTTGAAGAATCTTCGTTTGAGTTTAACGATTGTGTTCATTTTATGAGAGAATGACTTTTCAATTTAATTTCACTATAGAAGACCGTCTGGAAGATGAATTAACATCCCTTGGAGACGGAGCCTTGGCCCTAGATTCCTCAAAAGAGTCTTCAGTCTCAGAAAGACAAAAAGGTACACATAGAGACAAAAAATGTTCTACAGAACAGTTTGACCTGCTTCAGGATCATTTGTGGGAACATAAGTCAGCAGGAAATGCAGGTCCCTCTCAAGACACAGACAGGTCACTCAATGCAGCTAACAGTTCAAGTAGCTTGGAGCCACATGAAAAACAGCCCTGCTTGAGAGTTGCCAAAGAGCATGCTATGCCTAAAGATTTAAAGAAAGTGTTAGAAAATAAAGTCATAGAAACATTACCAGGTCTCCAGCATATGAACATATCAGTAGTGAAAACCATCTTGTTGAAAGAGAACTTCCCTGGAGAAAACATCATTTCAAAAAGCTTTTCTTCTCACTCTGATCTGATTACAGGTGTTTATGAAGGAGGCTTAAAAATCTGGGAATGTACCTTTGACCTCCTGGCGTATTTTACAAAGGCCAAAGTGAAATTTGCTGGGAAAAAAGTGTTGGATCTTGGTTGTGGATCAGGGTTGCTGGGTATAATGGCGTTCAAGGGAGGCGCCAAAGAAATTCATTTTCAAGATTATAACAGTGTGGTGATTGATGAAGTAACCTTACCTAATGTAGTGGCTAACTCCACTTCGGAAGATGAAGAAAATGATGTAAACGAACCAGATGTGAAAAGGTGCAGGAAATCAAAAGTAGCACAAGAACTATGTAAATTCCGGTTCTTTTCTGGGGAGTGGTCAGAGTTTTGTAAGCTTTTACTAAGCAGTGAAAAACTTTTTGAAAAATATGATCTCATTCTTACCTCAGAAACCATTTACAATCCAGATTATTACGGTCCTTTGCACCAAACATTCCTTAGATTGTTAGATAAAAATGGACGGGTGCTTTTGGCCAGCAAAGCACATTATTTTGGTGTGGGTGGAGGTACTCATCTCTTTCAGAAGTTTGTTGAAGAAAGGAATGTATTTGAGATGAGAACACTTGAAATAATTGATGAAGGACTAAAGAGATTCCTAATTGAGATGAATTTTAAGTACCCCAGTTAATGCCCACTGAGTGTCCTAAGTGAAATAAACAAAATAACCAAAACCTTATTTTGAATGTTTCATTTCTGCTTTGCTATTATTTTTTTCTGAAATTATGGTGTTTGTTTAGTTTTGTTTATCCAAATAAGAGACCAACTATATTAGCGACATTGTACTTGCTAGGTGAGACTGAAAAAATAGTGTTCCTCAGTATTTGAAAAGATCTCCTAGGAAATCATTTTGTGGGAAAGTTTTCTGTTCTCCACTTTCATTCTATTTGACCTTTCTACCACCTTTGACATATAAATTTGTTCCCAGGAAAATCTGCCATTTCTTACCTCAAGTTTGAATTTCTTCCCAGTCTTTGTCAGTTTCTGTTCACATGAAGTGCCTGATCGATCACCATGCTGTTAATTCTAAAGACATACATATGCATCACTAAATGATTCTGAATCTAAATATTAGATTGAAGGCCTTGGGCAACTAGGAAGAAGTTTTTGTTTTGTTTTATTTTCATATTCATTTATCTTGTATAATAAGAATTAGAATGCTGAGCAGTTGAATTCAACATTAAGATGGAGGAAATAAGGGGAATCATGATAGAGAATATAAAGGTGGTACAGAAAACTTACAGTGCTTTTAGCCCTTTTTAGCCAAGGAAGTAGGAGACACTAGGGTCTTGGTAGGAGGAAAAAGAATAGGAAACAGAATTCCGGATTCTGGGGAGTAAAGACTCTTCACTAGTTAAGTAGGGCAAAGAAGGGGAGAAAAAGTATTTTGATTCTAATGCAAAAATGTTCACACTTAACATATCTAAAATTGGGGTCTACCTTACTGTCTAATAATTATTGTACAACTGGCAGTATTTTTTTCTTTCTTGAAGGTACCTAAAATAATGGTACGACTTGGATTCAATGAAATGTGATATTTACTGGACATCTGTTAACTAGGCACTTTGTATATATCTTGCTTAATATTTATAACCTCATAAAGTATATATCATCCCCATTTTAATAATGATCATAATAGCTAACAGTTTTCAGCATTTACTATATGCAGGGTAGAAGAGATTTACATATACTAACATATAATATTCGTAACAGCCCTGAATTAAGTTATAATTACTATCTAGATTTTATAAAGAAATTGAGGGACTTCCCTGGTGGTGCAGTGGTTAAAAATCCACCTGCCAATGCAGGGGACATGGGTTAGAGCCCTGGTCCGGGAAGATCCCACATGCCGCAGAGCAACTAAGCCCATGCGCCACAACTACTGAGCCTATGCTCTAGAGCCCGTGAGCCACAACTACAGAGCCTGTGCACCACAACTACTGAAGCCCACGTGCCTAGAGCCCATGCTCCACAACAAGAGAAGCCCCCGCTCGCCACAACTAGACCACATACAGCAACGAAGACCCAACGCAGCCAAAAATAAGTTAATTAACTAAAAAAAAAAAAAAAAGAAATTGAGACTCAAGAAAGTAAGTAACTTGATCCCAATCACATTCCTCACATTCGGAATCAGAATCTGAACTGAAATCTTTTTAAAAGCTTCACTCTTCACCACCCCAATAGTCTTACAATGCCTATTTTTCATCACATATATTTCTTAGCACCCTCTTATTATTCCAAAATGAAAGTCATTGTTAAAGAAACTTATTTACACACATCATTAAAAATTATATGTATTATACATAAATCCCTAATGCATATATATCATATATGTGTGTGTATGTACATATATATATATATATATAAATAAAACTATAATATGAAGAAAGTCATTTATAATCAAATAATTTGTATTCCATCAGGTAAATGCACAGGTGTAGCTGCTGAGAGGACATGTAGTAGTCAGATGCTTGTACCTAGGATACTGTTACTGCAAGTATCACAGCTACAATTCCAGACCCACCTACTAGATAAGGTAGAATAGGCCCTGACAGCAGGTTTGGCTAATTGAGGACATACAAAGCATTAGATAGAGCCCCATAACAATAGTCAGCATCAATAATTTTGAGACAAACAGGTATCTCTCAGTTCTCCATGACAAATTAGATACCCAAAGAGGTGTCATCTAGAAGGCATCTCCAGGAGTAGAAGAGACACAGGCCCTGAACAGGAGGGTGGTCCAGTGAAAACAGCAGGAGTCAAAGCAGAAGCCCAGTCCTAGGAACTAGATAATCCTGGGCATTAAAGATAATTCTGGAGGTGACAGCCAAACAGGGACACATCTACCCAAGATAGCTGGCAGCAAAAGAGACTTGAGAGAAAATTATGGATATAAATCCAGGAGAAGGATGCATAGTGCACTTTCTCATGTAAATAGCTTAATCATTTAAAGAGGCATATATGTTAAGACAATGAGCTTTGGAGTCCAATACTTGGGTTAAAATTCAGTTTCCCCAACTGCAAAATGGGGTTTATAGTAATATCTCCCTAACAGAATTCTTTTAAAGAATAATAGTTAATATTGGAAACCTTTCAGGGAGTTTGGAGTTTTAGAGCATGAGCCACCCATTCTCCTTGCACTGGTGCCTTACAATAAATGCTGCACTTTCCTTCACTACAAAAAAAAAAAAAAATAAAGGTAGTATTGAGCACTTATCATGGTTCCTTCCACCTGGTTCCTAGGTATAAATGGAAATTATTATGTTCATGAATTCTCATAATATTTTTCATCCTGTCATCCTGTTTTCACAATCAAATAGGAAGCCTTGTTCACTTTTCTTAAAAATTGGGTTTGTGACTTTACAGTTTACAAATCCCAGTTCAGAACTTGGAGAAACAAATAGATTCCAGAACTTTCACTGCCCAAGGCCCACCCCCGTTCTCTCCCTCCACAACCCTCCCCAAACTTCACCTTGCAGTTTCCAAGTTGTCTTTTTTGGATGCTTTGGCATTGCAGAACATTAAGGATGAAGAAGAATGCATCTTGTAAATTTTTTTCTAAAAACTCATTCACATGTAGCCTGTGTTCTGCCTTTAAACTCCCCATTTGTCAGATGTGCCTGTACGCTTAGTTCCATTTCCACTGCCCCACAGAGGCTGTCTGTAGCTCAGAAACTGGGGATGTCTCCATGCATACCAGGAGCTGACACACTTCCTTTGTCAAATGCATTTGCCAATGACACATGTGCTGTACTGTCCTCAGGGAAGATGAGGTCTGATGGGGTCAGCTGCTCATCTAGAGGAGAAAATATGCCTTCACTTTTCAGTACCCTCCATAGTGTTTTATTCAGGTTTTATTATAGCTTAATACATAGCTATTTGAAAAAAAAGAAATAGCAAGTAAGCTATGTGACAACATAAACTTGATTCTTTGCCTACACCTCAGCTAGAATTTCCTGAACTTCTCATACTGTGTTGTGGTGGCACTGAGCTTGCTGATATTAAGTCTTTTCTATGGGTGAAAATACACATTCAAAATCACCATCATAACTTGGGTGCAGCCCAGCAGAGAAAGCTCTCTGTGCCATAAAAGAATACTTTTTTGTAGCCGTGGGATGCAGCTTCTAGTCAACCAGGTTGGTTGGGGGAAGCTACAGTACCCTTATCACCGTTAGATAGTCTCTCACAATTCCGATTGCTGTTTTCTTAAGGAATTAAAAGTGAACTCAGATAACCCTTAAAAGTAGCTTCATCATCTATACAGGAAGTTGTCAAAGTGCTTTTTCAGGAGAAAGATTAATACTCTGTTTGAAAGAAACAGTAAAAATTACAATAATAACAAGCAACTTAGTAACCTAAAGATTACTAAAGAAAGTATTGTAAAGGAAGTGTGTCAGCTCCTGGTCTGCATGGAGACCTCAGCCTCCCCAGTTTATGAGCTACGGGCAGAGAGCCTCTGTGGGGCAAGGGAAATGGAACTAAGGGTACAGGCACATCTGAGAAACGGGAAGTTTAAAGGCAGAACATAGCCTGCATGTGACTGAATTTTAGCAACACATTTACAAGATGCATTCATCTTCATCCTTAATGCTCTGCAATGCCAAAGCATCCAAAAAGGACAACTCTTACCCCTTACACAACAGGATTAGTGGCCGAGAAGGTTATGATCTTTAAAAATACAATGAAGGGAATGCTGCTGCTATCTTTTTCTGTGGTGTATACTGATGGGATGGAAAAAGTCGATGTGAAGGTTTGCTTTTGGCAGTATGTATCATAAGCTTTTTTTTTTTTGTAATTTATTTATTTATTTTTTATACTCATCCTAATGAGGATGAGTATAATTTTTGTGACTTTCTGTTTGAATTTAAAAAAAAAAATCCCACAAGGACTCAGAGGCAAAGAATATATAAATCAATGTTCACTGCAAAGTAAAGGAGCTGTTACAGTGGAGGATTACTGGACTGAATGTCAATATTATGACATAGTATGAGTGTGTTTCGTGTTTGGTAATTGCAGTCATTGTTGCTTTTGTTGTGGTCATCCATGTAATGCTTGGTGTCAGTCTATTTATCTCTTGTAAAAATAAAATACAGTGTGTGTGTGTATCATAAGCTTTTGCAGTAGAATCAGATGTACTCATTGTCACAGAACCCCCAGTGCCTCGGCCATGCTGCTGCTGGACTGTGGTGCCTTTATGCAAAGAAAAAGACACTCTGCCCTCCAGGCAGACACAGCTTCAGGTTAGAGAACAGGATGGGGCAGGTAGAACAGGGCTGTTTTCAGCTCCATTTGCCCCCTCAGCACTTCTTAGTAGCCCTGTGCCTTAGCCTTACAAACTTCCACAACTTTCTGACTGATAAAATATTGAAAAATGGGCAATAAACTGATGAACACCAGAGGATCATGTAACATCCACTAAATCCAGGAAGTGGAGGCTGTCAGATACGGTGCTTTTCTTTTCTCTTCTCACGGTGATTTACAGTCTCTCTGTCAGGAGCAACCAGCACAGTTCTATGGAGTAAGGTCTTAGGGATCTTATTTTACAGCAGGTGAACTCAGAAGGAATGTTTGAACTGGGGTATGAGCTACAGAGACAAGAATTCCCACGTAACCTCCCCCTGCACGCTGGACACTGCCGCGGACGTTATCAACATGAGTACTGGAAGCAGATGCCTCAGAGACCTGTCCCTAGCACCCCATCCAGGAGTCTCAGAGGCCTTTGGCTGCCCTAGCTGCACAGTAGCAGCTGCACAGTTCTGAAAGCCTCCTAACATATCTAGTTAGCCACATAGCACGAGGGTAGCTCTAGCAATTTTCTCAGCTTATTCTGAAATTCAACAGGTCAGTGAGGTTCAACTCCTGGTCCCAATGTAATGAACAACAATCATTCAACCAGCCCAGTCATCTTTCAGATCTGAGGCTACAGAGAACTCAGTGCCTCAGAACCTGTTGACAACAAACCCACCCACCCTAAGAAAATTATTTAGTCAAAGAGGTAAATAGAAAAATTTATCATCCTCATTCTATTAATGGAAATCTGAGGTAGGAAAGGTCAAGACTTGACCACATTCTTTATGTGTGTCTATAATGTCATAGAACTCAAAATTCTTCTAGATCTTTGCTGTTCTGGGCTAAATTATTTCTGGTGAATTTTTATAAACTTGACTCTGAACTTGTTTTAGATAGCATGAAAAAGAGTGTTTGGGGTGCATTTTTTAGAGGAGACTTTGTGTAAAAGGGTAGAATAAAGCCCTAGAAAAACACACCAGTCAGTCACTGGCACACCATATTCTCATTAACTTATCTCTATGCCAGCTTTTTTATTAACATTGCTTTCCTACCTTCTGTGTTTAAAGAATCTTCAGAGGGAGCTACATTTTCAGTGATTTGCTTTTCTTCTCCGAGCTTTCCACAAATTGAATTCTGTTTCCTGTTTGCTTTGCTGTTTTCAAGCTTCTCCAAGATTTTTACAATAAGAACCAAAAAGATTCTCTCTTCTAAGGAAAATACCTCAGAGAAACATTTTCTCGGAAGAGTGGCCCACATGTTTCTAATGTGGAGACATTTTAGTACCTTTAACAGGAAATGTGTTCCGGCTTTTATTTTAAACGTTAAATGTTTTAATGTTTAATTTATTTTAAATATTTTTCATTTTCTCAGAGTAGGAAAAATATCTTATTCTGTAATTAATATCTAATTCTCTTCCCAAAACACTTCAGAAACTCTTCTGTCCTGTCTCCTATAATCCTATAATTCAGCATAAAGAGAAATAACTTTAGAGTCAAAATCATTAGACATTTTTATGTCTCTGATAATTTTAGTTTCCTAACATCTATTACTATCATATTGACATTTTACCCAATTCCTTAATAATAAAGGACAAAGCCAGATGTCAGAGGCTGAATGTAAATTGCTCTACCCATAATTGGTCTAAAGAGGCATCTTAGTTAAATTTATTCCTAGATATGTTATTCTTTTTGATGCAATTGTGAGTGGGATTGTTTTCTTAATTTCTCTTTCTGACAGTTCATTGTTAATCTAAAAAAGACAAACAAGTAAACAAAACAAAACTCATAGATACAGAGAACAAATTGCCAGAGGGGAAGGGGGTTGGGGTGAAGGGGATCAAGTGGTACAAACTTCCAGTTATAAAATAAATAAGTCATGGGGAGGTAATGTACAGCATGGTGATTATAGTCAATAATATTGCATTTCAAATCTGAAAGTTGCTACGAAAATAAATCTTATAAGTTCTCATCACAAGAAAAAATTTTGTAACCTTGTGTGGTGACAGATAGTAGCTAGACTTATTGTGGTGATCATTTCAACATATATACAAATATCGAGTCATTAGGTTTTACATCTGAAACTTATATAATGTTGTATGTCAGTAATATTTCCATTAAAAAAAAAGTCACCTTGTATGATCCCACTGTTTGGTCACACATAAACATGCACGTGAAGTTTTTACCTCTCAGGAGTATTGTAGTAATAGGAAGAATTGAGACCCCCGCTAGAAGCCACTTCCTAGATGCCAATCCATTCATGTTTAATCTTGTCCAATACTTAACAAATCAAACAGAATTCTGCTCTATTCTAAAGCCCAAATGCATTCTCTTGCCAACAAGAATTCATCAAGTACTTATTGTATGTAGAAAAGACTATTTCCATCTGTAATAATTTCTCTCAAAGACATGTAATACTTCTAAGAAAAGTTTACTCTTGGGTTCTTTGGTAACCAAACACACTTCCAGTTACCCCCCTTTTCTCCTGGATCTTTATAGAAATGGTGTGATGAGTCAACAAGTCCCCAATTATATTTGACTTCTGTGTGCCCCCTTTACTGTGACTTGTGCATTTCCTTTGTTAATCAAGAGGCTTTGTCAAATTTAATTTATGAAGGGTCAGAGATTAACTAATGGGAAACAGAACAATAGATAACTGATAGGATTCAAGCCTCAGAAGAAGAGAGATGTATGAAAGCAACACAAACAAAGTTGGGAAGGTAAGAGGGAAAGGAGAGAAATGAAGAATGATAGAGAGACATATATGGAATTATATCAATTAAAATTTAGAGCACTAGAAAGAGTCTGGGGAAAGGTAAGATGTTGGAGCCCAAGGAAAAAGACCAATCAGGGAGTCAAGAGATTTCCTGGAATTTGCACAATAGTTGAACCTTTAAACAAGTGACTAAAAGTGGGACTGCTGGTGACTCACAGCGGAGAAGACACTGAAGGAACTGGGTCATGTGACCAGGGTAAGAGGCCAAGGAGAAGCATTTTATGGCAGCCCAAGTGACCTGGCTGTACCCCTAGCATTTCATCCCAGGTGGAGATTTGGTTTATGGGGCAACACTGCTGAGCTTCAAACCTAGAATAACCATACATCCTAGTTTACCTGAGACAGTCCCAGGTCCATACCTGTTGTCCCAGTGTCCCATCTAGTTTAACATTCTAGCATTCTCAAACCTCTGCTGATTTGGATGATAATTGTATGGTTAGCCATTTATACCAATTTGGTAGCACTATCCTTAACCTTATACTTTTGTGGAATAAGTCACAATCGAAAAAAAAAATCACTCAATAAATCAGTATTAACTTCCAAGTTCAGTCTTTTAAAAAACCTACACCCGAGAATCAAGAAAAATGCCCCTCTTCCTATCATATGTCAGACACTGAGCTTGACAACAGGATGTAAAGATAAAATGATACATTCTGTGTTTTTAGGGAGCTTCCAATCTGGGGTAGATATAGTAACACAACTAGGGAACCTCTTGTGCGAATGTCACACATACTGTGCGGGTTTCTGACAGGGTTGTCTTTTCAAGCTCTAGATTAAGACCATTTGCCTGTAATGGGGTGTATAAGGGAGAAAGTGGATGGGGAAGAGGATAGGTGGATATTTCCTAGTGTCAATCATCTGATGGTGACTTAGTAGATTTTCAGATAGATACAGAAGTTGAAAGATTGGTCACAGAGCTAGGAAATCCTGCCTTTCTTTTTTTTTAATCTTACCTTCAAAAATTGAGACAGTGCTGCAGGGACAGGTGGCCTCTTCCAAGTGGAGGCAAGAAAAGGGAGACCATAGGCTAAAGATGAGTAACCTAGATCTCATAAGGGGAATGTGGGGTGAGTACGACCTCCCTTCCTAATTAAGAGTTTCCCCATTGCCAATCCTAAAGGCTAGGGGTTTTACTTCATTAGAGGAAGTTACTAGTTTCCTTACATAAATATGCAAACAAACAGTTAACATGCAAGAGGAGAGCAGCAATACTAGCAGTCACCCTTGAGCCAGGGCTAACACACAGGAGAAATTCCTTTGGGCCTGTGAGGGAAGACTTCTCAGAAGAGATAACACTTGATCTCAGACTCAAATGTGAGTAGATTTTTTATCAGATTGCTAGAGGAGTGGGGCTGGGAGGGCAGAAGGATTGGTCTGTGAAAAAGCACTGAACGCTGAGAATATGTTAATTCTTTGACTCATTGAATATTCACTGAGCACCTACTATCTGGCAAGCACATTTCTAGGTGCTGCGGGAGGTGGGTAGGGGGAGATTCTGGATTTCTAACAAGCTCAGGCGCTGCTGCTGCTAGACTATGGCTGGCACCATAGTGAAGCAAAGCTCCAAATCATGGCGCTACATAACCTCAGTCAGATGTGAAGCTGACTCATGGTAACAGGTAATTCTTGTTTTGTTTTTAATTTATTTGTTTTTGGCTGCGTCGGGTCTTCATTGCTGCGCGAGGGCTTTCCCTAGTTGCGGCGAGCAGGGGCTACTCTTCGTTGCGGTGCACAGGCTTCTCATTGCGGTGGCTTCTCTTGTTGCGGAGCACGGGCTCTAGGTGCACGGGCTCTAGGTGCACGGGCTCTAGGTGCATGGGCTTCGGTAGTTGTGGCAGGCAGGCTCAGTAGTTGTGGCTCGCGGGCTCTAGAGCACAGGCTCAGTAGTTGTGGCGCACGGGCTTAGTTGCTCCACAGCATGTGGGATCTTCCTGGACCAGGGCTCGAACCTGTGTCCCCTGCATTGGCAGGCGGATTCTTAACCACTGCGCCACCAGGGAAGCCCCAGGTAAAGGCTTTTAAATTCAATGCTTTTCCTGTTAAAATTTGCCATCAATTATATTTCTTCAGAACTTGATCTTACCAATCTAAATTACATGTTCTATGGGCACATTACAAATTGGCATTCTTTTAAAATAAGCTAATACAGTTTACTACTGTAGTTTTAAATTGTGTTGAGAAAAAAATATTTTAGAGAGTGGGTTTTTTTTAAAAACCTACACCCAAGATTCAAGGAAAATGTCGCCCTTCCTACCTGTTAAGCCTGTAATAGACCTCTGAGCATAAGTCCTTGGATTTTACTTACCACACATAATAATCAATCTGTGAAGATGTGTTTATTTCGTTCGTACATCCATAAAATTCTCAGGGAAAGCAATAGAAACCTTACACGCCTGAATATTTCTTGGGGGCATCTTCATACCAGTGTTGTGACTTTCTGTTGTTTCTTAATCACTAAGCACGTCTCAGAGCCAGCAGCACACAGCAAAGACACACATACAAGGAAGCAGCAGGTAGCATGGTGTTGTGGGAAGGCCACTGGAATAGAAGTCAGACAGACCTGAGTCCTGGACCTGACCCTTGCCCTGAGTAACTGTGAGCATGTCCTTCAGCAAATGACCAAAATCTCTCTAATATCTCCTCTTCAGTAAAATATTGGGTATTTGTTCTGTTTATCCGCACTGAGCTCTGAGTTTCAAATGTAATATTGTACATTAAAGTTTCATATAAACATGTGACATTAGTCTTATTTGAAACCACTGTTCTTGATTCATGTTTCATTTTCATACCCGTATTTGGCTAAAACAAACTTTTCTAGAGCTGCCACTGCCCTTATTTAGTTAATTGCTTCCTTTGTTTTTCTCTCTAATCAAGGATTTCCCCCATTCACCCAATGCTAATTTGACCAATCCTAATCCATTCAACCCATACCACCAGATAATAGTTTTCATAGCACACCTGATTAAAATCTTCTCATCTCTCCCCTCATTAAAATCTTTAATAGGTTCCCATTTTCAAAGACTGTGGTCTCCAAAGTGGGTATATAAGACCCCTCATTGTAAGGAGAAAGGAAGAAAATATTAGACCATACATTTGCATTCATTTTTTTAAAATCTAAAACAAAAGAAAGAAATTAATTCTTGATTTATCTCCTATGGCATAAAACACACCAGGAGTTCACCATAATCTCGTAATACTCTGTCAACATAACTGTTTCTGTCTTTATTTACATTATCTCAGAACCATAAGGACCATGTGTATGGAAAAGAGGACTCAGGATGTCTTCATAAAGAAGTGGTAAAATTGGGGTCACCATAAAAGACTTTCTGGGGGAAATTTTGAGAACTTACTCTGGTAGCCCTGATTATTCCAAGGGCAACCTCCCCCTACCAGACTTCTGGAGAAAGGCCTAAGTGCCTGAGAAATGGGTCAGTATTTTATTACATCACTCCTTTACTCAAAAACTTTCAGTAACTCTTTATTATCTCAAGGGTGAAGTTCAAATCTCTTAGTCTACATTCAAGACTCTCCTTAATTTAGCCAAAACTACCATTTGCATCGTGTCTCTAGAACACTGCTATAACTATTTCTCCTAAAGCAATCTTTCATTATCAAAGGTTACTTACCCCATTACGACTACCTGGGCTTCCTTCTCTCTCTCTTTATAAAAATTTTATTTCTTCTTTCAGTTTCATTGAGATATAATTAACGTACAGCATAGTATAAGTTTAAGGTGTACAGCATAATGACTTGACTTACATACTTTTAGAAATGATTACAAGTTTAGTTAACATCCATCATCTCATATAAATATGGAAAAAAAGAAAGAAAAAAGTATTTTTTTTCCTCATGTTGAGAACTTTTAGGATTTGCTCTCTTAGCAACTTTTCAATATCCCATAGAGCAGTGTTAACTATAACCATCATGTCATACATTACATCCCCAGTACTTATTTATCTTATCTTCCAGGTAGGTATAAACTGGAAGTTTGTAACTTTTGACCACCTTCATCCAATTCTCCCACCCGGCCCACCACCCCTACCTCTGGCAACCACAAATCTGATCTCTTTTTCTATTAGGTTTTTTTTAAGATTCCACATATAAGTGAGATCATACAGTATTTGTCTCTCTCTGCCTGACTTACTTTACTTAGTATAATGCCTTCATAGTTTATCTATGTTGTCTCAAATGGCAGGATTTCCTTTCTTTTTCATGGCTGTGTAGTATTCCAGTGTGTGTGTGTGTGTGTGTGTGTGTGTGTGTGTGTGTGTGTGTGCATGTGTGTACCACATTTTCTTTATTCATTCATCTATTGATGGACACTTAGATTGTCTCTCTCCTTGGGATCCCTTTGAAAATACAATTACATTAGAACAATAATACTTTCATGTAAATTATTTTATCAAATCACTTTTTTTTCTGTAAAGGTGAGATTCAGTGACCACAATACTTCTGGTGCCTATGGAAAGAGAAGACACACACAAAAAAAGGGAAAGGGGACTCCAAAGATTAATTTTGCTTGCATGACGGTTTCTCCGGTAGTTGCTCTGAGAAAAGGAACCCATTTGCAAATGAAAAACTCTTATTTTCCATTCAAGCTATTTCCTATTAGTTATCACCATGGTATATAAATCTGTCCATTGTCAGTTTGTTGAATGTACAGCAATTCCCCAGAGGCTAGTCAACCCTTGGTAAGTTTATGGATTTGACAATTTCAGGAACAAAGGGTGGAAAAGTAAGATACAGCAAGCCAAGAGGTTGGGGGAAACAGCTAACACCCTTTGTCTTACCATATTAGTCACTGAGGACTATTGTCTGATTGCTATGGAAAATGTCTTAGAACAAATCTTGTTTGAGAATTATCTGTCCATCATCTAGACTAGTCAAGTATATCAACGATTTTCTTGTTACTGACAGAGTTTTGGAAACAGTTAATCCTAAGGACTCTGGTGAACCTTGGGACTTTCCAAATGGGAGTTCCAGATTTTTATCCTGAACAGGAAACAACTTTGCAAGATATTAACCACAACCAATGAAACACCAAAACTTTTCCACCAGAAACATGTTAATATCAATGTTCACTTTTTGAAATTCTAAGCAAATAATTGCATCCAATTTTTTCCCTCCTAGCTCACTACACTATAGGCACACTGAACTTCTTTTTGTTCCTTGAGCAGGCCAAGCTTGCTCCCACCTCAGGGCATTTGCACTTACTATTCACTCTAAATGTCTGTCGCACATCTTTGCACACCTAGCTTCTTGATATCCTTTGGGTCTCAGTTCAAATGTGGTCACCTTCTCAGAGAGACCTATTCTAACTATCCAAAGATAAGTAGCTTTCCTTCCCTCACCTTCTCATTGTCCATAGCCTTGTTTTATATTCTTCACAATAGATATCATTGCCTGAAATCACCTTGTTCAATTATATGTTTACTTATTTGTTGTCTTCCTCTCCCTCTTCAGAATGTCAGTTTCGTGAGATCTGGGACTTTATCTGTCCTATTCACAGCTATATCCTCAGTGCTTAGGAGGGTGCCTGCACATAAAAGGCTCTCAATCAATATTTGTTGAACAACTGACTGACACTCTTCAGCTGCTGCCTATGGCATTTAGGATTAGGTTCAGGGTACTTCACAGGGTTTACAAGCTGGTCCCTGCTTCCTTATCTAGTCTTATCTTTCACTACCCAGATTCTCCGAACTCTTCTTGACTTTGACCATATACTGTCAACTATCCACCAATTCTGGACTTTCATGTATGTTGTTCTCTTTCCTTGGATGCTCTTCCCCCTCTATATTCATCTTTGCCTGACTCATTTCTACTTACCTTTTAACTCTTAGCTTAGAGTTCATTTCCTTGGTGATGGTGGTTGATAATCTTGCCAAACTGCTTCCTATTCAGACCAGAAAGCTTGGAGTCCTCATTTAGAAAGTTCAGAGGTCTCCTTGTCTTCTTGGAATTGAATATTTCCATAAATGTCAATAACAAGAAAAATGTTGATAGATTTGACTGAGACAATGATGTGACAATTCTTTCTTTTTTATAAATTTATTTATTTTTGGCTGTGTTGGGTCTTTGTTGCTGCGCGTGGGCTTTCTCTAGCTGTGGCGAGTGGGGGCTACTCTTTGTTGTGGTGCATGGGCTTCTCATTGCGGTGGCTTCTCTTGTTGTGGAGCACGGGCTCTGGGTACATGGGCTTCGGTAGTTGTGGCAGGTGGGCTCAGTAGTTGTGGCTCGCAGGCTCTAGAGCACAGGCTCAGTAGTTGTGGCGCACGGGCTTAGTTGCTCCACAGCATGTGGGATCTTCCTGGACCAGGGCTCGAACCCGTGTCCCCTGCATTGGCAGGCAGATCCTTAACCACTGCACCACCAGGGAAGCCCGTTGTAACAATTCTTAATGAAGGCTTGTTTTAAATAGTCTATTACCATAGCAATCAGAAAATAGTTGTAGTGACTAATATAGTAATAAAAGTTTTGAAGGTTAGGTTGAGCAAGATGTTTCCTGTGCAAATTGATGGGTTTTAATTCCTTACCCCTCTGCCCTTGGGCCCCTTTGCTGTTCACTGCATGTTTTCTAAGGAGTGGTCGTTTTCAGGAATTGGTCTTTAATTACCAAGTTTCATGAGCGTATTTCTAAGTCAAAGTCAGACATACGATTAATTTAAACCAGGAAATATCCTTGAACTTAAGAATGAGACATCTCTTCAGGGAAGACAACTGAGGAGGAAAAAACAAGCAAATATCATCATATATACCAGTGCACTCTAATCTTACAAGTATCTTCAACTTCCAGACTGGATTGTTTCCCCTGCTCTGTTCATTAATACTTCTATCACAAAACTTACTACATTATAATTATTTTTCTACTTGTCAGTTAGCAGATAAAATCTCAAACATGTCTGTAATCTACTTAAAGGCAGTAATCTTATTCTGACTTGGAATTTAATACATACTTGTTGAATGTATGGGTTATTGAATGAAAATTGAAACTAAACAGGTCAACATGGAATATCATAAGATCATCTATGGGTAAATGTGAATTAAAGAGTCAGAAGAATGTCCCGAAGCTCAGAATAGGTAAAAATCACTGTGGGCAGAAGTAGTCAAGGGAGGCTTTGTAGGAGGTGGGATAAGAAAATGGCTTTGGAGGTTGAATACAGTTGAGTAACCCAGATGGAGAAAGGACACTACTCTAGAAACAGTCAGTGGCAGAGCAAACTTAAGCAAGAGGCATAAGTACTGCAGTGGAATGAGGGCCATGAAATCAGCTTGAGGTCTGCTTAGGGAGAGCTCTGATGTCCAGGCTAAGGGGTCAGAGCCTTTTACCCATAGATAGTTGGAAAATGTTAAAAATCTTTAACTGTACAAGTAATATACTGCAAATTCAATTTAAGGTAAATTTATCTTGTCATGGAATGCAGGCTGTATTGGAAGGAGGAGGAACTAGAGGTGAAGAAACTAGCTGGAAGTGTCTCATGTAGTAGTAGTAAGAAGTAGTAAGGGGAAGGCTTAAATTAGGCAAGTGGCTTGGAAAAAAGTATTCAGAGGAGAAGGATAGCCACCAATGGTGGTGATGCAACACATTAGGGAGGAGATGGTCCATAAGTCCTTTCCTTAAAAGAGTAAATGTGCTGGACTTCTGGTGCTTTTGTGGACTCCTCTCCCTATATTCTTTATACACACCAAGTCTCAACGTCCTTCATCAATTCTAAATCAAGACTCTAAAATTCTTAAGATTAGGAATTTCCTCCCTTCCTCCCTCCCTTCCTTCTTTCCTTCCTTCTTTCTTTCCTTCCAACAACTTTACAGAAGAATACATATATGACAAACTGAATATTTTAATTTAAAGTCTGCAACTTGGTGAGTTTTCACATGTGTACAGCCACGAAACCTCATCACAAACAAGATCATGAGCACATCCATTGCCCCCAAAGTTTCTTGTGCCCCCTTTTTAATCCATTCTTCCTCCTCACAAATTCTGCAAACCTCACCCCTATCCCCACCTAGACAACAACTGTTTTGCTTTTGGTCACTATCGATTAGTTTCCACTTTCTAGAGTTTCATATTAATGGAATCATACAGTATGTATTCTTTCTCATTTACCTTTGTTATTGTTTTGAGATCCATCCTTGCTGTGTGTATCAATAATTTAATTCTTTTGATTGCTGAGTAGCATTTCATTTTATGGATAACCACAATTTGTTTATGCATTCACTTATTGATGGACATTTGGGTTGTTTCCAGTTTGTGGTTATTACAAATGAAGCTGTTATAATCATCATTGTACCAGCATGTACAAAGAGATTTATGTTAAGGAATTGGCTCATGTGTTCACGGGGACTGGCAAGTCTGAAATCTGTAGGGCAGGCCAGTGGACCCGAAACTCAGGCAGGACTTGATGTTGCGCTTGAGGCAGAATTTCTTCCTCTCTGGGAAACCACAGTTTTTCCTCTTAAGTTAGACCTTCAACTTATTGCATGAGGTTCATTCACGTTATTGAAAGTAATCTCCTTTACTTAAAATCAACTGATTTTGTATAACTATAGTCCAATATCAAAACTGGGATGTTGACATTGGTATAATACACAGAGCTTATTCAGATTTCACCAGTTTTACATGCTTGTGTGTGTGAGTAGTTCTATGTAATTTTGTTCTAGTGTAGATTCATGTAACTACCACCTCAATCAAGATACAGAACTCTTCAACCACAAGGCTCTCTTTTGCTACCCCTTCATAGTTACACCCACACTTTTCCCACTCCCCATCCCGAATCACAGGTAAGCACCAATCTGTTCTCTATTTCCATGATTTTGTTATTTGAAAATGTTATATAAATGAAAGCATACAACACGTACCATTTTGAGAATGACCTTAAGATCATCCATGTTCTTGCGTGTATTAATCATATTATAGTTCATAACTACAATTCATTTCTTTTTTTAAAAAATTGAAGTACAGTTGATTTACATATTATATTAGTTTCAGGTATACAACATAGTGATTCAATATTTTTATAGTTTTTTTTTTTTTGACACTTTGTGACTTCCTTTTATTCACATTTGAGAGGAGAGTGGGAGTGGAATGGGGTGGGCTGGGGAGGGGGAGGTTCCAGGCACTGGAGAGGCAGATGGAGAAGGCAGCCTCTCAGGCACCACTTCCCTCTGCTCATCCTTGGCAAGTTTTGTGAGCCAAGGAAGGATAACCGTAAGCTAGTGCTGTGGAAAGGTCAGCAGACCGAGTTGAAAGATCTGCCAAATTCTGGTTCTGCCATTACCAGCTAGGTGTCCTTGGGCAGGCCATTTCCTTTTGCTGGGTCTGTTACTCCACATGTGGAAAGACACAAGGTTCTGCTGAGAGCCAAGGAGCCCAAAGGGGCTCAACCTTGGTTCCAGGTCTATAGTCAGACAAGACCCCGTAGAGCTGTTGTGAGGACCAAGTTGAGATAATGTGAATAAAGGACTCAGCACAGTGCCTGGCACATAAGTGGGTACTCGATAAATGGTTTTTGTTGTTGGCTCTAGGAGATGGGGATGAGAATGGGCACCCAAGCATCCACAGTACAGAAAAGAGGCCAAAAGACATTTCCATTGCATTCTGAGGGGGTATGGGGGACAGCCCACACATATATCATCAAGACAGGTTTTAGAAGCAGCAATCCTGGGCACACTGGTACAGCACTCATAGCTTTTGTTGCCTGTCTGTCACTAGTGCTCACGGTGGGATTATTGTCCCCATGTTACAAATGAGCAAACTGAGGACTCTCTGAGTCACACAGCTGGTAGACAGGGAGAGGGGCTGAGTCCAGTTTTTCCTGGCTCCTGAGAAACCCAACTCTACCAGTTACTGGTTGTGTGATCTTGGGCAAATTACCTAACCTTTTGGTGACTCAGTTTCTTCATTTGTGAAAGAACTTTAAACTCCATTTAAAGTTATTAAAATATATTGGCTATATTCCCTGTGCTGTACAATATATCCTTGTAACTTATTTATTTTATACATAGTAGTTTGTACCTCTTAATTCCTTACCCCTATCTTCCCCTCCTCCTTCCCTCTCCCCACTGTACCTGTGTACAGGTACACTGTATCTGTTTCTGTTTTGTTATATCCATTCAATTGTTTTATTTTTTAGATTCCACACGTAAGTAATAACATATAGCATTTGTCTTTCTCTGTCTGACTTATTTCACTAAGTGTAATGCCCTCCAAGTCCATCCATGTTGTTGCAAATGGCAAAATTTCATTCCCTTTTTTAAGTAAGGCTGAGTAAATATTCCATGGTATATATTGAATGGATATACCATATGTGCTTAACTATTCACCCACTAAAGGACATTTGGATTGCTTCCAGTTTTTTATGAATACAGCTTCTACAAACATTCATTTATGGGTTTTTGGTAAACAGATGTTTTTTCATTTCTCTGGGATAAGCGCTCAAGACTTCAATTCCTGGGTTGTATGGTGAGTACATGTTTAGTTTAAGAAGCTGCCAAACTATTTTCCAGAGTGTCTATTCCATTTTACAGTCCCATCAGCTTTAGGTTATGCTTCAGACCTTTGATTCCAATTGTTTGTTGGGTGAATCGCCCTGGATGTCTCACAGCCTGGAACTCAGTATGCTAAAACGTGAGTTCATTATCTTCCCCTACACACCAGTAATCCTCCTTTATTTTCTGTCTTCACTAATATAACCATTTATTACCCAATCCAGACACTGAGAGCCACCTTAGATTCCTCTCTCTCACCTATTCCCACATTAAATCCATCACTTGGATAGGCCCATTTTATCTCGTATCTCTCAAACAGAGAAGACAGATCATTATCAGCCACCAAGAATTATAACTATCTAAGCATTCGCATAATGATGTCCTAGCTTGGGGTATTTTTTTGTCAAGTTAAGAGCAGGTATTTTAGAGTTGGTTGATACATTAATGCTTAAGGCTTGGAGAAGTGAAATAGATTAGCTGGTCACATATAAGCAGGTCTAAGTTGCCAAGTGAACTCAAATCCCTCTACGTAGTAGCAGATTAGAAAACAAATTTATTTGGGGCAGAGTTCTAGCCCAACATCTGGTTCAAAACTGCAAATGAGTTCTACTGTATTTATGAAACAAGTATTTTAGCAGTGTGGAGACTGTCAATCATATATGGCATAGTCTGCTGGCTTGGATCCACTGTTAGCTATAATAATGTGTAAAAGTCTGTTAAAGTCACCGAGGAGTCTAGTTAATAGTAACTGTGCCTTGATGACTTAGCTACTAAGTGTCTACATTTAAAATTTTTGAAGGGGGCTTCCCTGGTGGCGCAGTGGTTGAGAGTCTGCCTGCTAATGCAGGGGACACGGGTTCGAGCCCTGGTCTGGGAGGATCCCACATGCCGCGGAGCGACTAGGCCCGTGAGCCACAATTGCTGAGCCTGCGCGTCTGGAGCCTGTGCTCTGCAACAAGAGAGGCCGCGATGGTGAGAGGCCCGCACACTGTGATGAAGAGTGGCCCCCACTTGCCACAACTGGAGAAAGCCCTCGCACAGAAACAAAGACCCAACGCAGCCATAAATAAATAAATTTTAAAAAAAAACTTATAAAAAAAAAATTTTTTTTGAAGGAAATTTTCAAGTTGTTTGTGAGATGGGCCAGAGCACACTTGTTTCTGGTCAGCACTCTGGCTGTTCAACAGAATTTGAGAGTCATAACTCACTGTTGTTACTCACTATACTTATCTAGTTAGGTCAACCACATGACTCCAGACCCCAAACTAGGTCTTTCTTGTCCAAGGAACAAATTTTCCAAATTCTCAGAGACATGACTTAATACTCATCAAATTGATATTCTGAAATAAAGGCCCTGTCAGTGCTGAGAAGTAAAATAAGGAAATGTACAATGCAGAGTCAGGTGCCAATCCATTTAGTGGCTTCTTGGAGATTACCCTGTCTTCTTTTCCAGTTGGGTAGCCAATTCCACTTCTGGTGGAAAAGCCATCAACTCTTTTGCATTTACTATAAATGTCTATTAAGAAGTTGCTAGTTTGAAAGGAATCACTAATACCATGTCCCTAGAGACTGTGTAGTGACTGCTTGGCATAATTGTAGGTGAGGAAGCCAAACCGGCTTTGTAACAATAGGGAGTATGTTCAGGAAATTCCCCATTTAAGCTCATTTCCAACCAGATTTGTTCAATGAGTGCTATGGGACATTGGAATCCTTGGAAGTCA
Organism: Eschrichtius robustus; assembly: GCF_028021215.1. Lineage (NCBI taxonomy): Eukaryota > Metazoa > Chordata > Mammalia > Artiodactyla > Eschrichtiidae > Eschrichtius > Eschrichtius robustus. Next base: position 127,576,395 of record NC_090826.1, on the reverse strand, counting down.
GAGCCATTATCACTGTCATATCCTTCATATGATCCAAGTTCCATCAGGTTACTGGACTGTCAACAACAGTCGCGAAGGAGAAACACTCACAAGACTTCAGCCTTAGACATGAGAAAGAGAGGCCAGACTCTGACCGTTTGTCTTGTCGCTTGGAGCACAGCTCATTTCCAATCCCCATCTTTTCTTCCCAGCTAGGCAGGGTCCAGCTTGGACTTTCCTATGGATATACCGGACATACAGTGAGTCTAAGAAAGTGAGGCTGGAAGACTACACATAATAGTTTGCCATGGAATCAGCTAATCTTCTGAAAAGTTTGTCCAGTGTAAGCCCATATACCTGCAAAGTTTTCAGGGAAGAGCTCACTCTCTCTTGCTTAAGTCTTCCTGTATTAGCTTTTCATTGATGCAGTCATAAATTATCACAAATGTATTATCTTACAAATCTGTAGGTCAGAAGTCTGACACAGGTCTCACCCGGCTAAAATCAAGGTGTCATAGGGCTGCATTCCTTTCTGAAGGCTCTAGGGGAAGATTCACTTCCTTGCTCATTTGAGTATTATTATTATTTTTTAAAATATTTATTTATTTGGTTGTGCTGGGTCTTGGTTGCAGCACGTGGGCTACTTAGTTGTGGCAGGCGGGCTCCTTAGTTGTGGCATGTGAACTCTTAGTTGCGGCATGCGTGTGGGATCTAGTTCCTTGACCAAGGATCAAACCCAGGCCCCCTGCATTGGGAGCGCAGAGTCTTACCCACTGCACCACCAGGGAAGCCCGTCATCTGAGTTGTTGACAGAATCCAGTTCCTTGTGGTTTTAGGACTAAGGTCCCTGATTTCTTTTTTTAATTAATTAATTAATTAATTAATTTTTGGCTGTGTTGGGGTCTTCATTGCTGCACGCGGGCTTTCTCTAGTTGTGGTGAGCGGGGGTTACTCTTCGTTGTGGTGCACGGGCTTCTCATTGCGGTGGCTTCTCTTGGTGTGGAGCACAGGCTCTAGGCACGCAGGCTTCAGTAGTTGTGGCACGTGGGCTCAGTAGTTGTGGTTCGCTGGCTCCAGAGCGCAGGCTCAGTAGTTGTGGTTCGCTGGCTCCAGAGCGCAGGCTCAGTAGTTGTGGTGCACGGGCTTAGTTGCTCCGCAGCATGTGGGATCTTTCTGGACCTGGGATCGAACCCGTGTCCCCTGCATTGGCAGGTGGATTCTTGACCACTGCGCCACCAGGGAAGTCCCGGTCCCTGATTTCTTGTTTGCTGTCAGCTGAGGGCTTTTCCCAGTTTCTTGAGGTTACTCACATTCCTAGGTTTGTGGCCCGCTTCCTCCATCTTCAAAGCTAGCAATAGTGGGTAAATTCATTCTCTCACTTTGAATCTCTTCTCTTTTTTCCTCTATCTCATCCTTTTATAACCTAACCAGGAAAGGTTTTCTGCCTTTAAGGTCTCATGTGATTAGACTGGGCCCACCTGGGTAATCCAGGATAATCTCACAGTCTCAAAGTCTGTACCCTTAATTACATCAGGAAATTCCTTCTCGCCATGTCATGCAACATAATCACAAGTTCCAGGAATTAGAGTTTGGGCATTTTGGGAGGTCCATTACTGTGCCTACTAAATTATCTAAAGGTAAAAATTCATTCATTGACTTATTCATTTATTCATTTTTTTCAACAAATATTTATTTAGTGCCTACTATATACCAGAAAATTTACGAGGCATTGGATGTTCTGTCCTATTTCACTTGTGAACTGTGAGAGGTGATAAAGAATTTGTGCATTGAGCAAATTTATCTGCTGAATTTTCTCTTGTGCCACATATTGTCTACAAGGAGAAGAGGCCTGGGAGGGAACTGACAACATAGGAGACTCTCAGACAACCATAATTGTGGTGCGTGGTCATCCATCTCTAACTCCTATGCTGATTCAGTTCACTTTTCACAGATCAGGGGCTGGGTGTGAAATGAGGAATTAATGATGTGGATGTATATTGTGGGAGTTATCTTTAATTCAGCAAGAATCAATTCCTGTAACAATACATAAAGGCTTATGATGCGTGCTATGCTGTCACACTAGCGTTCATAAATACAGTTTTTTCCCTACAAGAGCTTACAATTTAATTCAGGAGATATGGCACTTCAAATAGTTTGATGACAATGCAATATTGCATTTCATTAAAGCAAAAGTCATGCTTCACTTACAGGGAGCTTAAGAAGGGCACAACCAGTGCAAGCTTGAGATGTAGGAAAACTTCCTTTCCTTCTTGTGTATGTCACCAGCAGGGGTGGTGGTGGAGGTGGGAGAGAAGGATCAGAGTTCTCAATACCAACTGTGGCCAGAGCATCTCATTAATTGATGGACTACAAATAAAAGATAGTATTGTCATTATATATCCTTTCTCTGTTATCTGTTATCTTCCTTGAAAAAGAAAATCTAGGAAAAATTACACAAAATATAATACTCAAACACTGACAATACCAAATGCTGGTGAGGATGTGGAGTAAGAGGAACTCTCATTCATTGCTGGTGGGAATGCAAAATGGTACAACCACTTTGGAAGACAGTTTGGCAGTTCCATACAAAACTAAATATATCCTTACAATACGATCCACCAATCCTGCTTGTTGGTGTTTACCCAAATGAATTGAAAACTTACGTCCACCTAAAAACCTGCACACAGATGTTTATAGCAGCTTTATTCATATTTGTCAAAACCTGGAAATGACCAACATGTTCTTCAGTAGGTGAATGGATAAATAAACTATAGTACACTTGGAAAATGGAAAAGTGCTAAAAAGAAATGAGCTATCAAACCATGAAAAGATATGAAGAAAACGTGAATGTATATTACTAAGTGAAAGAAGCCATCTTTCAAAATTACATATTGTGGGCTTCCCTGGTGGCGCAGTGGTTAAGAATCTGCCTGCCAGTGCAGGGGACACGGGTTCGAGCCCTGGTCCGGGAAGATCCCACGTGCCACGGAGCAACTAAGCCCGTGTGCCATAACTACTGAGCCTGCACTCTAGAGCCTGCCTGCTACAACTATTGAAGCCCGTGTGCCTAGAGCCCATGCTCTGCAACAAGAGAAGCCACCGCAGTGAGAAACCCATGCACCGCAACGAAGAGTAGCTCCCGCTCGCAGCAACTAGAGAAAGCCCATGCAGCAACGAAGACCGAACGCAGCCAAGAATAAATAAAAAATAATAAAGTTCCCTTAAAAAAAATTACATATTGTATGATTCCAACCACATGACATTCTGGAAAAATCACAGCTATGGAGACAGAAAAAAGTTCAGTGGTTGCCATGGGTTTGGAGGCACAGAGGCTTTTCGGGGCAGTGAACCTATTGTGTATAATACTACAAAGGTGGATATATATCATTAGAAATTAAAAGAAATTTTTTTAACATCTTTATTGTTGTATAATTGCTTTACAAAGGTGTGTTGGTTTCTGCAGTATAACAAAGTGAATCAGTTATACATATACATATGTCCCCATATCTCTTCCCTCTTGCGTCTCCCTCCCTCCCACCCTCCCTATCCCACCCCTCTAGGTGGTCACAAAGCACCGAGCTGATCTCCCTGTGCTATGCCGCTGCTTCCCACTAGCAATCTATTTTACATTTGGTAGTGTATATATGTCCATGCCACTCTCTCACTTTGTCCCAGCTTACCCTTCCCCCGCCCCATATCCTCAAGTCCATTCTCATTAGAAATTTATCCAAACCCATAGAATGTATGACACCAAGAGCGAACTCTAAGGTAAATTATGGACTTTGGGTGATAATGATGTGTCAATGCAGGGTCATCAGTTGTAACAAATGTACCCCAGAGTGGTGGGGCCTGTGGATAATGGGGTAGGCTATGCATGGGGAGGGGTAAGGAGTTATATGGGAGTTCTGTACATGCTGCTCAAATTTCCTATGAACCTAAAACTGCTCTAAAAATAAACCCTATTTTTAAAAATGCTATTGCTACTATTTTTTGAGCACCTATTTTGTGCCAGATACCAGGCCAGGCTATGTTAGCCATTTCTTGTCCTCACAGCAATCCGTAAAATAGGTGTTATTAACTTTATTCTACAAATTAGAAAACTGTTTTTTTGTCCAGAATAAACGAGTTTGTCAAGGTCATTCAGCTAATAAGTGAGAATCTGAGATGTTAACCTTGATTCCCTGGCTGCAAAGACCTGTACTTTTTTTATGATATCATTTTCACTAATAAACAAGAATATATATTCCTTTTTATAAATACAAGGGGGGGCATTATATTTAACAATATGGAGGACACGACAACAATCACTGAATCTTCAAGCAGAAAAAATACCTGACTAAGAAGTAAGGAAATAAAAAGATTATGGCTGAGAAAAACGGAAAATAATGAGTTACACAGGAAGTAGCTAAAAGTCCTTTCCAGAGAAGAATGCTGTTCAAAGGCCAGTTATATCTGGAAGATTCCAACTTCCAGTTACAGGGAAGTAGTCCCTATCAAACCAACTCTCCAAGAGAAAACAACCATAAACTCTGGACTCCAGAGAGCAACCCAAACCAGGTAGACATTGGGGGGGGGGTCATCTACACTTGGAAGAAGGGAATAGCACCAAGATGAAAAATTTTCCCATTTTTGTCAAATTTTTGCCTCAGACAAGGCTAAAACTTAGATAGAAAATCCAAAATCTTACTGACCTGAAGAATCAGAAGGCAAAGTTCAGGGCAACCATAGCAGCTAGAGGGAAAAAATCTAGAAAAGGAGAACTCCAGAGAAAGGAGTCCCAAATTCTGTATATAATGTGCCCAAATCTCTAGCTGCTCATGAACTGCTGTGTGGATGGTAGAGGTCAAGCATATGGCTAAGGCTCAAAGAATTGAACAAAGATTTCTGCTGCTGCCCATTATGAAGGAGTTAGAGTTTGGAGTTTGAGTTCAGTTGAGTTACCTGCCTGGTAGAAAAAATATTCCATAATCTTCAGGGAATCCAGCATCTCCACAATGAGCAGTTCAAAATGTCCAGGTGGCAACAAAAAATTATTATACATCTAAATAAACAAGAAAATGTGACCCACACTTTTAAAAAAGGCAATGTAATAGAGACTGACCCCAAAATAACTCAGGTGTTGGAAACTGAGACAAGGATTTTAGATCAGTTATTATAATTATGCTCAAAAATGTAGATGAAAATATGGTCATAATTAATGAACAAATAGGAAATCTCAGCAGAGAAATGGAAACTACAATAAAGTGTGGAAATTCTAGAACTAAAAAATATAGTGTCTAAAATTCTTAAATTCACTGGGTGGACTTAACAGTAGATTGGCGATGACCAAATAGAATTATTAAACTTCAAGTTAGCTAAATAAGCATTACTCAATCTGAAGAACAGAAAGATTGCACACAGCAAAAATAAATAAATAAATAAAAATAAAAGAAGAAAGAAAAAGAAAAAAAGGCTCAGTGACTTGTGGAACTGATAATGTGGTTGGGTAAGATAATACAAAGATGTTTTCTTACTGACCATAAAACCCATATTTCCTACATTCTAAAGACATGCTATCTGCATATATTAAATCTGCTCTCAGGATGATGTCAATATTTGGCTATAGTTTTCTTTTTATGAGGTCTGCTATTCCCATCTTCGATGGTTTTTATTAGTTAATTCACCCAGCTGTTATGGAGCCTTTTTTCCTTGTATCAGCCACTGTGTTAATTGCTGTAGAAAATAGATGAAATGGATGTTATTCTTGAAAGGGCATGAAATGAGTGCTACACTAGAGATGCAGGCAAAAGGCTATTGTGTTATTATGATGAGAGGTTCACTGGAGGAATTCTTTCAGCAACTGTCCACCTCCTTACACTGGAGAGATCAGGAGAAGGAATTGACCCCACAGTGTTTCAGTCCCTCCCTCCCTTCTCTTTGGGATCTGCTTGCCCACAGAGAACTTGTGTCCTACTCTGTGATATATGGTATAAGGTGTTGTCCCTTCAGGACAGGACTTGTGTTGGACATGTGAGGTCAGAGACTAAGTGGGTAAGTCCAATTCTAGGTGCAATGTTAAGAAGTCAGTTGCTGAAGACCTAAGCCAAGTTCACCAAATTGTATGTCTATATTAACATTTTTAGTGGTGGTGTAGTATTTTGATGACCTATATGTACCATAGTTTAGGTTGTTTCTGATTTTTTCTTTTTGCTGTTACTAATAGTACTGCAATGAGCAAATTTTTATATGTATATCTTTTTTATTTTTTGGAAGTTAAAAAATTTTTTTTTACACAGCAGGTTCTTATTAGTTATCCATTTTATACATCTTAGTGTATATATGTTAATCCCAATCTCCCAATTCATCACACCACCATTCCCCCTGGCCACTTTCCCCCCTTGGTGTCCATATATTTGATCTCTATGTCTGTGTCTCTATTTCTGCCCTGCAAACCGGTTCAGCTGTACCATTTATCTAGGTTCCACATATATGCGTTAATATATGATATTTGTTTTTCTCTTTCTGACTTCCTTCACTCTGTATAACAGTCTCTAGATCCATCCACGTCTCTACAAATGACCCAGTTTCATTCCTTTTTATGGCAGAGCAATATTCCATTGTATATATGTACCGCATCTTCTTTATCCATTCATCTGTTGATGGGCATTTAGGTTGCTTGCATGTCCTGGCTATTGTAAATAGTGCTGCAGTGAACATTAGGGTGCATGTGTCTTTTTGAATTATGGTTTTCTCTGGGTATATGCCCAGTAATGGGATTGCTGGGTCCTATGGTAATTCTATTTTTAGTTTTTTAAGGAACCTCCATACTGTTCTCCATAGTGCTGTATCAATTTACATTCCCACCAACAGTGCAAAAGTGTTCCCTTTTCTCCACATCCTCTCCAGCATTTGTTGTTTGTAGATTTTCTGATGATGCCCATTCTAACTGGTGTGAGGTGATACCTCATTGTAGGTTTGATTTGCATTTCTTTAATAATTAGTGATGTTGAGCAGCTTTTCATGTGCTTCTTGGCCATCTGTATGTCTTCTTTGAAGAAATGTCTATTTAGGTCTTCTGCCCATTTTAGATTGGGTTGTTTGTTTTTTTAATATTGAGCTGCATGAGCTGTTTATATATTTTGGAGATTAATCCTTTGTCCATTGACTCGTTTGCAAATATTTTCTCCCAGTCTGAGGGCTGTCTTTTCATCTTGTTTATGGTTTCCTTTGCTGTGCAAAAGCTTTGAAGTTTCATTAGGTCCCATTTGTTTATTTTTGTTTTTATTTCCATTACCCTAGGAGGTGGGTCAAAAAAGATCTTGCTGTGATTTATGTCAAAGAGTGTTCTTCCTATGTTTTCCTCTAATAGTTTTATAGTGTCCGGTCTTACATTTAGGTCTCTAATCCATTTTGCGTTTATTTTTGTGTATGGTGTTAGGGAGTGTTCTAATTTCATTCTTTTACATGTAGCTGTCCAGTTTTCCCAGCACCGCTTATTGAAGAGACTGTCTTTTCTCCACTGTATATCCTTGCCTCCTTTGTCATAGATTAGTTGACCATAGGTGCGTGGGTTTATCTTTCAGCTTTCTATCCTGTTCCATTGATCTATATTTCTGTTTTTGTGCCAGTACCATACTGTCTTGATTACTGTAGCTTTGTAGTATAGTCTGAAGTCCGGGAGCCTGATTCCTCCAGCTCTGTTTTTTTCACTCAAGACTGCTTTGGCTATTAGGGGTCTTTTGTGTCTCCATACAACTTTTAAGATTTTTTGTTCTAGTTCTGTAAAAAATGCCATTGGTAATTTGATAGGGATTGCATTGCATCTGTAGATTGCTTTGGGTAGTATAGTCATTCTCACAATATTGATTCTTCCAATCCAAGAACATGGTATATCTCTCCATCTGCTTGTATCATCTTTAATTTCTTTCATCAGTGGCTTATAGTTTTCTGCATACAGGTCTTTTTTCTCCCTAGGTAGGTTTATTCCTAGGTATTTTATTCTTTTTGTTGCAATGGTAAATGGGAGTGTTTCCTTAAATTCTCTTTCAGATTTTTCATCATTAGTGTATAGGAATGCAAGAGATTTCTGTGCATTAGTTTTGTATCCTGCAACTTTACCAAATTCATTGATTTGCTCTAGTAGTTTTCTGGTGGCATCTTTAGGATTCTCTATGTATAGTATCATGGCATCTGCTAACAGTGACACTTTTACTTCTTCATTTCCAATTTATATTCCTTTTATTTCTTTTCCTTCTCTGATTGCCGTGGCTAGGACTTCCAAAACTATGTTGAATAATAGTGGTGAGAGTGGACATCCTTGTCTTGTTCCTGATCTTAGAGGAAATGCTTTCAGTTTTTCACCATTGAGAATGATGTTTGCTGTGGGTTTGTTGTATATAGCCTTTATTATGTTGAGGTAGTTTCCCTCTATGCCCACTTTCTGGAGAGGTTTTATCATAAATGGGTGTTGAATTTTGTCAAAAGCTTTTTCTGCATCTATTGAGATGATCATATGTTTTTTATTCTTCAATTTGTTAATATGGTATGTCACATTGATTGATTTGTGTATATTGAAGAATCCTTGCTTCCCTGGGATAAATCCCACTTGATCATGGTGTATGATCCTTTCAATGTGTTGTTGGATTCAGTTTGCTAGTATTTTGTTGAGGATTTTTGCATCTATATTCATCAGTGATATTGGTCTGTAATTTTCACTTTTTGTAGTATCTTCGTCTGGTTTTGGTATCAGGGTGATGGTGGCCTCATAGAATGAGTTTGGGAGTGTTCCTTCCTCTGCAATTTTTTGGAAGAGTTTGAGAAGGATGGGTGTTAGCTCTTCTCTAAATGTTTGATAGAATTCACCTGTGAAGCCATCCAGCTGGACTTTTGTTTGTTTGATTTTTAATCACAGTTTCAATTTCATTACTTGTGATTGGTCTGTTCATACTTTGTATATCTTGCTGGTTCAGTCTTGGAAGGTTATACCTTTCTCAGAATTTGTCCATTTCTTCCTGGTTGTCCATTTTATTGGCATACAGTTGCTTATAGTAGTCTCTTAGGATGCTTTGTATTTCTGCTGTGTCTGTTGTAACTTCTCCTTTTTCATTTCTAATTTTATTGATTTGAGTCCTCTCCCCCTTTTTCTTGATGAGTCTGGCTAATGGTTTATCAATTTGTGTATCTTCTCAAAGAACCAGCTTTTAGTTTTATTGATCTTTGCTCTTGTTTTCTTTGTTTCTATTTCATTTATTTCTGTTCTGATCCTTATGCTTTCTTTCCTTCTAGTAACTTTGGGTTTTGTTTGTTCTTCTTTCTCTAGTTCCTTTAGGTGTAAGGTAAGATTGTTTATTTGAAATTTTTCTTGTTTCTTGAGGTAGGCTTCTCTTGCTATAAACTTCCCTCTTAGAACTGCTTTTGCTGCATCCCATAGGTTTTTGGATCATCGTGTTTTTGTTGGCATTTGTCTCTAGGTATTTTTTAATTTCCTCTTTGATTTCTTCAGTGATCTCTCCATTATTTAGTAATGTATTGTTTAGCCTCCATGTGTTTGTATTTTTTACAGATTTTTTTCCTGTAATTGATATCTAGTCTCATAGCGTTGTGGTCGGAGAAGATACTTGATACGATTTCAATTTTCTTAAATTTACCAAGGCTTGACTTGTACCCAAGATATGATCTATCCTGGAAAATGTTCCATGAGCACTTGAGAAGAAAGTGTAATCTGCTGTTTTTGAATGGAATGTCCTATAAATATCAATTAAATCTATCTGGTCTATTGTGTCATTTAAAGCTTGTGTTTCCTTATTAATTTTCTGTCTGGATGATCTGTCCATTGGTGTAAGTCAGGTGTTAAAGTCCCCCACTATTATTGTGTTACTGTCGATTTCCTCTTTTATAGCTGTTAGCAGTTGCCTTATGTATTGAGGTGCTCCTATGTTGGGTGCATATATATTTACAATTGTTATATCTTCTTCTTGGATTGATCCCTTATGTAGTGTCCTTCTTTGTCTCTTGTAATAGTCTTTATTTTAAAGTCTAAATTTTCTGATATAAGTATTGCTACTCCAGCTTTCTTTTGATTTCCATTTGCATGGAACATCTTTTTCCATCCCTTCGCTTTCAGTCTGTATGTGTCCCTAGGTCTGAAGTGGGTCTCTTGTAGATAGCATATATATGGGTCTTGTTTTTGTATCCATTCAGCAAGCCTGTGTCTTTCGGTTGGACCATTTAATCCATTCACATTTAAGATAATTATGGATATGTATGTTCCTGTTACCATTTTCTTAATTGTTTGGGTTTGTTTTTGTAGGTCCTTTTCTTCTCTTGTGTTTCACACTTAGAGAAGATCCTTTAGCATTTGTTGTAGAGCTGGTTTGGTGGTGCTGAATTCTCTTAGCTTTTGCTTGTCTGTAAACTTTTGATTTCTCCATTGAATCTGAATGAGATCCTTGCCGGGTAGAGTAATCTTCGTTGTAGGTTCTTCCATTTCATCACTTTAAATATGTCATGCCACTCCCTTCTGGCTTGTAGAGTTTCTGCTGAGAATCAGCTGTTAACCTTATGGGAGTTCCCTTGTATGTTATTTGTCGTTTTTCCCTTGTTGCTTTCAATAATTTTTCTTTGTCTTTAATTTTTGTCAATTTGATTACTATGTGTCTCGGTGTGTTTCTCCTTGGGTTTATACTGCCTGGGACTCTCTGCGCTTCCTGGACCTGGGTGGTTATTTCCTTTCCCATGTTAGGGAATTTTTTGACTCTAATCTCTTCAAATATTTTCTCTGGTCCTTTCTCTCTCTCTTCTCCTTCTGGGACCCCTATAACGCAAATGTCGTTATGTTTAATGTTGTCCCAGAGTTCTCTTAGGCTGTCTTCGTTTCTTTTCATTCTCTTTTCTTTATTCTGTTCTGCGGCAGTGAATTCCACCTTTCTGTCTTCCAGGTCACTTACCCATTCTTCTGCCTCAGTTATTCTGCTATTGATTCCTTCCAGTGTATTTTTCATTTCAGTTATTGTATTGTTTATCTCTGTTTGTTTGTTCTTGAATTCTTCTAGGTGTTTGTTCTTGAATTCTTCTAGGTCTTTGTTAAACATTTCTTGCATCTTCTCAATCTTTGCCTCCATTCCTTTTCGAGGTCCTGTATCATCTTCACTATCATTATTCTGAATTCTTTTTCTGGAAGGTTGCCTATCTCCACCTCCTTTAGTTGTTTTTCTGGGGTTTTATCTTGTTCCTTCATATGGTACATAGCCCTCTGCCTTTTCATCTTGTCTATCTTTCTGTGAATGTGGTTTTTGTTCCACAGGCTGCTGGATTGTAGTTCTTCTTGCTTCCGCTGTCTGCCCTCTGGTGGATGAGGCTATCCAAGAGGATTGTGCACTGATGGGAAGGACTGGTGGTGGGTAGAGCTGGGTGTTGCTCTGGTGGGCAGAGCTCAGTAAAACTTTAATCCACTTGTCTGCTGATGGGTGGGGTTGCATCCCCTCCCTGTTGGTTGTTTGGCTGAGGCGACGCAACAGTGGAGCCTACCCGGCTCTTTGAGGGGGCTAATGGCGGACTCCAGGAGGGCTCATGCCAAGGAGTACTTTCCAGATCTTCTGCCACCAGTGTCCTTGTCCTCATGGTGAGCCACAGCCACCCCCTGCCTCTGCAGGAGACCCTCCGACACTAGCAGGTAGGTCTGGTTCAGTCTCCTATGGGGTCACTTCTCCTTCCCCTGGGTCCCGATGCGCACACTACTTTGTGTGTGCCCTCCAAGAGTGGAGTCTCTGTTTCCCCCAGTCCTGTCAAAGTCCTGCAGTCAAATCTCAGTAGCCTTCAAAGTCTGATTCTCTAGGAATTCCTCCTCCCGTTGCCAGACCCCCAGGTTGGGCAGCCCAACATGGGGCTCAGAACCTTCTCTCCAGTGGGTGGACTTCTGTGATATAAGTGTTCTCCAGTTTGTGAGTCACCCACCTAGCAGTTATGGGATTTGATTTTATTGTGATTGCACCCCTCCTACCATCTCATTGTGGCTTCTCCTTTGCCTTTAGATGTGGGGTATCTTTTTTGGTGAGTTCCAGTGTCTTCCTGTCAATGATTGTTCAGCAGTTAGTTGTGCTGCCGGTGCTCTCGCAAGAGGGAGTTACATGGATATTTCTGAAGAAAGAAATGGCATTGCTGGGTCAATGGGTTAAAGGCTGATAACTATTGACAAAATTTCCTCCAGAATACGTTGTAACAATTTTTACACCCACCAAGTTTTCACAACCTCCTATCTTTTCATTTGGACCATCCACCTGTCCTCATGCAAACTTGTAGGAGCTCCATTTTGACTGCCTCATTCATCCACATCTTAATACTCTTTGTAGACACCAATCCCTGGGGATTGTCTACTGTCTGGGACATTCTGTAAAAGATGCAATGTTTGCTGATAAATGTGTTGTCCTCTCTCTCTTCAACAATATGTCCCCAATTTCTATATAGACAACAGAAATATATCCAGTTTTTCAATATATGGTTTGAACATGTGGATGTCAAACACTCAACAAGATTTATTTTTAACCATGAAAAGTTTTCCATTTCCTGAGGGCTTGGTGGTAGAGAATGGGGATATAAAAGTAGGATGGAAGTCATTTTTGAGGATAAAGCCTTTTAATTCCATATTCTGAACTGAAACATGCCAGTGGAGCTAAACCAAACACTTCTGGTATCATATCTCAAAATAGTTTACCAACATAGTGATAATAAAAACTTGTCTATGTTTAGGTTAGAGACCTTACAAAACACTTGAAAGACAAATGGGGTGTGGATTAATATCCCCATTTTAAAAATGAAGAAACTGAGTTTCAGAGAACACAAGTGTCTTGCCCAGGGTCACATTGTAAGTGGCCAAACAGGGACTTAAACTCAGACCTACATTCCAGTTTGAGCTGACAAGAAAGACTGAGGCAGATTAAACAGCACAGTGAATAGCTAAGAGCAAACTTGGCTTCCTTTCCTCTGCCTTCATTCATGTAAGAGTGAGCAAAGTACAATGGAAAGGGGTACCTTGCATGGGAAGAAGTTGGTAAACAGTTATTTCTTACATAGGTATCTGCTCCTGAATTCTCACCTTGCTGTCTTCTCTGGAACCACCATCCTTCCCAAGATCTTCTCTTGCAGGGATTGATGCTGCCACCTCAACAATGGACCTCTAGGGGGGCACTGATCCCTCCCACCCCTCACCCGACCATGATTAAGTATGAGAGAAAATCTCAATGACCGTTTATTAACTAGCTTCTATGTGTCAATTACTGGGCTAGATTCTTTAATATTATCTCATCTAAACTGGAATTAGTATGCCCATTTTACATGTCAGGAAACTGCCAAGACTCCAGTAAGAACAGAATAGTCAAACATGTCTCTTCATCTTGAAGTGGCAAAGACGAGTGGCAGATTCTTTTGCATATTAAAATTAAAATGATGCATCAAAATGTTAAAGAAAAAATTAAAACAGCAAAATCAAAGATAATTCCACCAATCTAACACAACTATCTTTTGTGTACCGTCTTATTATGTGCATACATTTTTCTAGAATTTGTAATCGACATGTATGCAAATTTTATGTTCACTTTTAAAATTTAGCATCAGAACCATCTTCCGTGTTACCACAATCTTCATAATAAGCATTTTTAGTGGTTGCAGAGTAAATGATATCCCCCATGGACATTTAGGTTGTTTCCAGTATTTGGTTGTCCAAATCAAATTATGTTTTGTGCTAAGCGTTTTGTTACTGTTAAATTATTTCCTTAGAATAAATTCTCAAGAGGCATATTATTGAATAAAAGGGTATAAACATTTTTTATAGCCCTTCCCACATGGGACCACATTACTAGGCAAAAGGGCTCTATTAATCTAAGTGACACACATAAGTAAGTGCAGAGTTAGATATTTTCAAAAGAAACCATGCTGTTTTCCATTCCTGGCAATTTGATGAGTTAGGAACCTTGAAAGACTCTCCACATTAAAACAACCAAGATATTGAATAAAATATAAAAGCCATTTTCTTAAATTAATTACTGAGCTGACAAGAAAATACAGATCTAAGATCCTCAAAATGGATTAAAACCAACAATCCTGGAAAGTAAGTACTAAAGCTCTCCTTTACCTCGGGTACTGCTCAACACAGAAGAATACCACATTGATGATTTGTATCCTTCCTTAGTATGATACTTGTATCATATTAAGAAACACATGATTCAATTTGATACATTATTGGTGACATTAAGTTTGATCACTAGATTAAGGTGCTATCTGTCAGATTTCTCCATTGTAAAGGCACCTTTACCCACTTGTAATGAGTAAGTTATCTTTAGGGTGTTACCTTGAAACTGCATAAATACCTTATTCTCCAACCATCTTTACCCAATAGTAATATTATACATCCATTAATAACACTTGCCTGAAAGAAGGTGATTTTTTTCCCATCATTTAAGTACTGTCAAATTCAAACTGCTTGAGCCAATTTGCGCACTCCCACCAGCCAGGTGTGAATTTCCAATGATCCACATCTTCATCAAACTTGCTAAGGTCAGACTTACCAAGTTTTATCATTTTAATGAGTATGGGATTGTATTTCCTATAAACTGACAGATTTAGATGCTTGTTCTAGATTCAGGTTCATTTATTTAGGCAAGGATATTTCATACACGATGCTGTATATTTCCTACTGTATCACGTCAAGAGGCACATAATGTCAGATTGTCAATCAATAGGTAAAAATATGGTCAACCGGATCCATCAATAGATATAATAATAAGGTTCCTCATCAAAAAAAAAAAAAAAAAGAGAAAAAACAAACAACGCTGGTATCTAGTATAATCTATTTTTTATGAAAAAAAGTTTTTTATATGTATTCAAAATGCTTAAAAATAATACTTGCCTGAATTGACTATTACAATCATTGCTTGCAAAACAAGTTTTCTCCTGTTCTGTCACTTCCTCTTTATTTATTTTGATATTCTTCTGTAAACAAGGGCTTCCCCTTTCTTATTTCTCTATGGGCTCATGGATTCTTTTGTAATCAATGTGTTATAATTCATTATTCTCAATATTCTTCTCATGTTCAAATTGCCCCATATTTGGCCAGTGAGGATTACTTCAAGCTGCCTCATATGTCCTTTGGATATGTTCCCATAAGTTTTTGAGCACTTGCTTATTTCTGGCACAGCAATAAATTCCAGGCTCACTTTGTGCTTTTCCTGCTCCAGACCTGGGGTCAGTCATTTCCCCAAGGAGAACTTGGTCCTTTTAGTGGAGAATAGTAATGAGAAATTAAGTTCTGACAATAGGTGTGCATATTTCTACTAGGATTGCCACTGAATCTAGGCCCTGTCAGACAGAGCTAGGAGATATATTTTATTAAGTAATGAGCTTATATGGCTATCTCACCATATAAGGGTTGTCAAATCCATATTTTAACTTCCCTTTTCCCATACTGATGATCTTAGTTCCCAATAACATCAATATATTTATTCATTTACTCAATCCTATAACACATGAAAAACCATTTCAGGATTAGTGTATCAATTTCACTACCAATAAAACCCTACAAGCTAAGGTTCAAGAAATTTTTTGCATTTCTTTTTGTCCTTAGAATATATCTGCTGAGCATGTACTACGCTCCACTGGTACTTGGATTGGCTCTTTTTTTCTCCTCTGAGTTTATGTTATCAATATCATTAGGGTCAATTATTTCCTGTTTGCATTCAATTTTACATTTTTGTTTTTTCTACTCGTGTTAGTTTATTTTTATTTTTTATTTTATTTTATTTTTATTTTAATGTGTAAACATGAATATAGCTCAAATGTCAAAACAATATATAGTTATATAGCCAAAGAAGCCACCTTCCCTTCCACCCTATTCCCACTAACACCAGGAGAAAATCAAGTTCATTAATTTCTGATTTATCCTTCTTGTGCTTATTATTGCAAAATAAGCAGATGCATATATATTTACTTAATTTCCCTATTTTTATACTAAAGGTAGCACACTCAAGGAGTATATAGTACGCTTCCTTTAGCATTAAAAAAAAGGGAAATAAGATAAATAAGGTATGCGTCTGTTTATTTTAAAATAAGCACCTTGATTTTTTAAAATTAACAATGTAATTGAATGGCACTCCACTGTATAGAGGGTCCATAGTTTATTCAATGTCTCCTATTTTGTCCATTTAGATTGTTCCCAATAGTTTGTTACTAAAATTAGAGTATAATGAATAATCTTGTACATATATATTTTTATATTGTTGGAGTGTATCTTCACCACAAATTCCTAGAAATTGGATTGCTTGGTCAAAGAATAAATGCATGTGTAGTTTTGCTAGATATTGCCGAATTCCTTTCTATAAGTGGGGTACTGTTTCACATCCACACCAGCAATGTATGGAAGTGAATGCTTCCCCTCAGCCTCACCAAAAGAGTATGCTGTCAAGCTTTTGAAGAGACCCCCTTTTATATGGTTTGTCCCCGTATGGTCTCTATTCTCTTCCTTGCTCCCACCTCTCATAATCTTTATAGTTTATTTTGCCTTGTCGGGACTTTCTTTGATTCTGTTAAGTCTCCAGAAACAGAGCAGACTAGGAGTATGTCATATTTGCCTCGGAATTTTTACATTTACATTTTCGGAGAGGCTGCTTATTCGCAATGACTCTGTTCTAAGACAGGGAGGTTCTGCTTCATATTCTTAGAACATCTAAACAAATAAGAACAGTCCTAAAAATAGTGAGCTATGAAACATTCACACTATATCATGCTGAACTTCACAAAAGCAAAGCCAAATTTCTTTTGGAACCAATCACTCCGCAAAACAAATCTCAATACAATTTCTTCCTACCTTGAACTTTTACAAGATTACTTGCAAAAGGGAAAATGAATGTCCAAGCCAGCACCAAAGGTTGGAAGATAGATGTAAAAGATGACAGGAAAACTGCTTACATTTCTGCTTATATAGGTAGGAGGCTGGGAGAAACTTATACTTGCACAAAATGTTTTCCTTATTTTTATCAACAGGACTATTTTCCATTAGAGGAGAACCAATGCTTATAGAAACACTTGTCTACACAGTGAGCCCTTGGCACACATTTTGTAATTTGCAGTTTTTCCGAGACTGAAATTTAAATTGTATACACAGCACACAGAAAGGCAAATATATGTTGGTTAGAATGCTCCCCAGGGAGTGAGTGAGTCATTTTCTCTAGGGCTCTGTAAGTCTTAATTATGCGCACATAGTTTATGGAGAAGAGGTAAACGCTGTGCATTTATATTTAGATTGTTCCCAATATCTGCTATTAAAAATTATACCATAATGAATAACCTTGTGCATATATTATTTTCATACTGTTAGAGATATATCAGAGAATGGTATTGTAGGGAAAAAAGGTATCCATAATCAAGTAGACTGGGAAAATACCAACTTAGACAGATGTGGAACATAGTTCTACTCTGAAGGACTTCTCAGAGCCTTTAACATGCTAACCTGCATTAAGAATCTTTAAGAAGAGAACTATATTATGCAGTGTTTTCAAACGTATTTATGATATTCTTTTCACGTCTCTGGAAAGTAGTGTTCCATAGAACATATTTTGTAAACCACTGCTGTGGTGGCATTTATACAATTAGGAACTCTGTAAAATCTTGGTACCCATTTCAGAGGAAGGTCAAGTGTCTGCTCTTCTTCATTTTCCAGAATGTAATCTACCCACTCCAGAGCCTCTGGAGGGCCTTATTGCTTTGCTATGGGTAGCATTTCCTATTTATTTTCCTTCACTCAATCCAGGATCTGTTTCTCAAGGAATGGGTTTCATGACACTAGCCTGGAAATTTCCCACCTGTCCAGGCTGATAGGCTCTTTTTTAGGATTGAGGCATTGCTAACAATTATTTATTCCCATTCTAAAGACCAGGCAAATTCTTAGTTGCCATCAGTCATAGCCAGCTTTGGCTGATCATCTCTGAATAGCTAAGCCTAAAATTAGCATTTCTAATAGTATTTTACATGGTACTATTTATTGAGTGACTATGTCCGCCAAGTGTTTTATTCCTTTTATGTCATCTATTTTTACTTAAAAAGAAAAAGAAACCCACAGCTTTACAGTATAGAAAGAATTCCCATTTTACAGACACCATACTGCTTTACAGATGATGCACCTGAAGTTCACAGAGACATGGCCTTACTCAAGTTCACACAGCCAGTTTGTGGCAATACCCAGAATGGTTTGTTTTGCTGATTTGACCAAATTTTTATTTTATTTCATGCTGCTTCCCAGTTATTTAGCAAAGTGGAGACCTTAGCCAATTATCTATTCGAGTGGCAGACCTTCCCTCTGCAGGCACTGGGGTGGGGTGGGCTGAGCTGAGACCAGAGGGTCCTCGGCTAAAGCCAAAGCAGGTCAAAGTGCTGAGACTCGCGCCACTGAGACGTGAAGGCCCTCCTCAGCTGCCTCCTGATCCAGGTGGGCGGGTGCTCGCCCTAGCTCTCCTCTCCCCCAGCCCCATGGAGAAGACAGAGCTGATCCAGAAGGCGGAGCTGGCCGAGCTCTATGATGATATGGTCACCAGCACTGAAGGCCGTGATGGACCGGGGGCGCCGCGCTGTTCAAGCCGGAGCGCAACCTCCTGTCTCTGGCCTACACGAACGTGGTCAGGGGCCGCAGGTCCGCCTGGAGGATCATCTTGAACATCCAGCAGGAAACTTACACCTCTGACCAGAAGTTGCAGCTGATTAAGGACTATCGGGAGACGGTGGAGTCCGAACTGAGGTCCATCCGCGCCACAGTCCTGGATTTGTTGGATAGGCATTTAATAGCCATTGCACCTAATCCAGAGAGTAAGATCTTCTATCTGACAATGAAGGGAGATTACTTCCGGTGCCTTGCTGAAGTTTCATGTGGTGATGATCAGAAATAAACGATAGATAATTCCCAAGGAGCTTACCAAGAGGCTTAAGCAAGAAAGAGATGCATCCCACACACCCCATCTGCCTGGGGCTGGCTCTTAACTTTTCTGTATTTTACTAGGAGACCCTTAATAACCCAGAACTTGCCTGCACACTGGCTAAAATGGCTTTTGATGTGGTCACTGAAGAACTCGATACACTGAACGAAGAAGAGGCGTGTAAAGACAGTGCCTTCAACATGCAGTTTCTTAGAGACAACTTTATGGACATCAGACAGTGCAGGAGAAGAATGTGATGCGGCAGAAGGGGCAGAAAGCTAAGTACGTGTAGGGTGTCGTCCTTCTTCCCCTCAAGAAACCGTTTTACAGTAAGTCCCTTACATACGAACCTTCAAGTTGCGAGCCTTCAAAGATGCGAATGTGGTTTGCATGTCCAGTCACGTAAGTTAGTTCACATGTCTGGCGTACATTGTGACGTGCCTGCATCCTCTACAAGTGGTTGTGCTTTTGTGTACTCTACTGTATAGTACTGTATAGAGTACAGTAGTACAGTATCTTTATTTCAAGCCCAGGATGTCTGGAAGCAAGCGTAAAAGCAGCGGTTATTGTAGCTGGTACTGCTGAGAACAGCCAAGCGATAACGATGGAAACATTGCTAGAGCTAGATCTGCAAAAGGACAACTTCATTGAACTTCCTTGCTGTGCAACATGAGGAGCTTACTAATGAAGACCTGATGGAATTGGAGGCCCAGAGGAAGGATGAAGAGAGACAAGAGAAAGAAGTAAGTGAAGAAGCGAAGAGATTCACGACGCAGGAAATGGCAAGGGGGTTTTCTTTACTTGAGGAGGCACTGTTAGTTTTTGAGGCACAGGACCCGAATGTAGAACGGTACATGAAGGTTACAGCAGCCGTTCAGAATGCAATCCAGTGCTACTGTGTCATCTACGATGAGAAAAAAAGAGCTACTACCCAGATATCACTGGATCATTTTTTCAAGAGGGTAGATGGAATTGAATCCAGCAAGGAACCAGAACATATGCCATCAATGTCAGGTGTGAGTGGAATTGCAGCATGCCCTCCGTCTCCTGTTGCTGATGATCCTTCAGCTCTACAATCTCCCACCTCTTCCCCCTCCTCCAGTCAGTAACTCTTCTTGCCTGGTCACTCGATGCCAGCCCTTGTATGCCAGCTGTTGTACTGAACTACTGTACTTTTCAAGGTACTGTACTGTAAGATTAAAAATGCTTTCTTTATTTTTTGTGTTTGTTTTTTATGTATTATTTTTGTGAACAGTATTACAAACCTATTATAGTACAGTACTATACAGCCGATTGTGTTAGTTGGGTACCTAGGCTAACTTTGTTGGACTTATAATTGGACTTACGAATGCGCTCTTGGAACGGAACTCATTCGTATGTAGGGGACTTACTGTACTCAGCTCCTTATTTCATTTGGATTTCCTATAGCAAAGAAGCCCATTCATGTGTGTGGAATCAATTGTCTGTAGTCTTTTCACATTGCAGCTTTGGGAAAACTCTTTGATTTGTGTTTGTCTTGGCCTTCCTGGTGTGCAGTTACTGCTGTAGAAAGTATTAATAGCTTCATTTCATATAAACATAACTTCCAAATGCTTATGTAGAGGACTAAAAATGTATCTGGTATTTAAGTAATCTGAACCAGTTCTGTAAGTGACTGTGTTTTGCATTACTGTGAAGATATGAAAATGTAATTAACTACAATGTAAAGAGTGTTCTACATAACTTCTTAATTTCTACATTCCCTCCCTTACTGTTCTTCAAGGGTTTCCTTTCAGTAAGCAACATTCCATGCTCTTAATGTATTCCTTTTTGGTAGCAATCCAGAAGTATTAGATTGAATGGAAAAGCATTTGACATTTCTGGGTTGAGAGTCACAAACTGAGATGCCTCTTGTATCATATATGATGGAGGTCTTGTGTATCTATAACAACAGAGAGTTTCCTTATTTGCTCTTCATTTGCTGCTGTTTAAGTTGACAGCTTCCCTTCCCAAGAAAAATTCACTTACTCCTGCTGCCTTTGGAGTCCTGGCATTCACTGAACCATATAACAGAAGTAACGTGTTGCTGTCAGAATACAAGCATTGCTTTTGGCAAATTAAAGTGCATGTCATTTCCTAATACACTAAAAAGGGGAAATAAGCTAAAGTACACAAGTCTGAGTCTAAAACTTTAGTACTTTTCCATGCAGATTTGTGCACATGTGAGAGGTTGTCCAGTGGTCTAGTGATTATTGTTTAGAGAGTTGGGCCACTACTGTGTGTTGCTAATCATTGACTGTAGTTCCAAATAAGCCTTGTGAAAATGTTATGCCCTATGTAACAGCAGAGTAACATAAAATTAAATTATATTTTATAAACCAAAAAAATTGTCTGTTAGACAGAGAAAATGCAAAAAATATATAGCTTTGCTTCAATTTTCTGAATATTTCAAGAGAAGGAAATGACTCATTTCTGACACTCCAGACAATCGCCTTATTTGTGTTTTATTAGTGGGGATTATGGTCCACTCATATCTGAGAAAGTGTTTCATTTTCCTCCGGTCAGACAAGGCTCTCTTAATTAAGGGAAACATTCCACTCTTTAGAATCATAAAGACGCTCCTATGCCAATTACCTTTATCCAGACTGACTGGAGGCATCTTTTTATGAGATAAAGCTGAGCTTCTTAAAAATGTATTGTTCATCTCTTCCTCTCTTTCTATCTATTAAAAGCAGAGACGAAGCCTTGTCGGCTTCGTGAAACTGCCCTCTGTATTCCTGTAACACTCCCTAGAGCATGACCCCTGGGTTTTTGAACTCTGTTTTCTCTCCAAAATCAACATTGTTGAACAACGAAAGGAACCTCTAAACATCAAAGGCCAAGGAAGACAACACCCAGAGAGCAAGGAAATTCCATTTTGAAAGTCAGCCCCAAATCTTCTTCCAGTCTCCTTTCTGGACAATGCATGCAAGCTCCCCATTGTCAGATTTATCATTTCATAACCATGGATGCTCTGCTCCACATAAACATTAACTTTTCAATCTATAACACTGGCAAACAAGATGAAGGGGATGTGGCTTATTACCCTGACTTCTGTGTCTTACACAGATGACTGTCGTGTGTAGACAAGACACACAGAGGCAACGCCAGGGTGGCTGACTCAGGTGGGGTTTCCAGATTGGGATTCTTTTTTCTAGATGTCAAAAGACGGGTTTCTTACTTTTGCGCTTGCACTGTCCAGTTTTGATAGGAAGGTTATAGCTTCCCAGAATTGGTTGGGAAGGTTCAATATATTCTAGTAAAATTTTAAGATATTTTAAAAAGGGTTTGCAGATGCTGTAAATCAGCGTGACTCTTTACTGAGATATCTTCTTCATGCCTTTAAACATAAAAAACATTTTAGCGATGCATCTAATATTTGAGCCTCATTATTTTCAGTGTGGAAATGTGCCCCTAGAGGGGAGCTCCCGGCTCTCCTGCGATCTGACTGCTCACAGGGCTGTCAGCACAACGAGGGGTGTGGGTAAGCCTCATCAACCCTCTCACTTAGCTTCTCAAAGTTGGCACTCAATTTATTATTAGGAGATACTGAGGCTGGCAGCTTTTCCCAGATGCTTTTCTGTCTTTACATTGTGAAAAATTAAAGTGGAAAGAAGAGTGCACACACTTTTTTTAGGATGCCAACCTTTCTAAAACCCATGATGAGGACACATTAACAAATGTTTTACGTGTTTCAAGTGACTTCATTCATTTTTTCATTCAACAAGTATCTGTGATTGTTTACTAAAAGCCAGGCTGAGTCGGAGGCTGGGGATGTGACGAGTAAATAAATACCCTATGAGAAGGACATCATTATGATTTCCAAAATTACCCACATTTTTCAATACAAATTTGGACACCAGCAACTAATGGACAGTAAGTAAAATTGGATTATAGAAAACATCATGTACTGGAAAATGACTTCATACAGTGAACTGGCCATTCCATCTCTTTCTCTTTCTTAAGAACAACTCAGTGAAATAAAATTCCAATTTACTGTTGGACAACAGTGTTTCACACATCCATCACACAGGCCAAAAAACAAACAGCAACCTCACAGACCAAAAAAAGGAAAAAAAAAAAAAAGAAGCTTTTACCTTTGGCCTTTTAAATCATCTTATACAAACCAAGTACTTATTGTGCAGCTAAATATAAACACAAAAGATGTTACTAGAACGCTTGGAATAAGATTTTTTGTTGTTTTTGCTCTTTTTACGGGTGTATTTTTTTTCTCATTTGAGATTAGAACAAACATGGGCACACCATGAGCAAAGTCAGAAGTAGGGCAGAAAACACTCTGAAGGTTGGTTTGGTCATCTGAGATCGTTAGAAATGGCTGACCCCTAACAATATGTACAAAAATACAAAATGTAAATAAAATTTACAAACACATTTTCCTTTTTGAAGTGCTTTCAAGAAAATAAGCAGGCACAAGAACAGACACATAGATCAATGGAACAGGACTGGAAGTCCATAAATAAACCCATGCTAATATGGTCAATTAATCTTTGACAAGGGAGGCAAGAATACACAATGGGGAAAAGACAACCTCTTTAATAAATGGTGTCTGGAAAACTGGACAGCTACATGCAAAAGAATCAAACTAGACCATTTTCCTACTACATATACAAAAAAACTCAAAATGGATTAAAGACTTAAATGTAAGACTTGAAACCATAAGACCCCTAGAAGAAAACATACACAGTATGCTCTTTGACATTGATGTTAGCGATATTGTTTTTTGGATCTGTCTCAGGCAAGGGCAACAAAAACAAAAATAAACAAATGGAACTACATTAAACTAAAAAACTTTTGCACAGTGAAAGAAACCTTCAACGAAATGAGAAGGCAACCTACTGAATGGAAGAAAATATTTGCAAATGATATATTCGATAAGGGGTTAATATCCAAATTATATAAAGAAATCACACAACTAAATATTTAAAAATCCAATTAAAAATGGGCAGAGGACTTGAATAGACATTTTTCCAAAGAAGACATGCAGATGGCCAACAGACACATGAAAAGATGTTCAACACCATTAATCATCAGGGAAATGCAAATCAAAACCACAATGAGACATAACCTCACACCTGTCAGAATGGCTATCATCAAAAAGACAACAAACAAATGGCAAATGTTGGCGAGGATGTGGAGAAAAGGAAACGCTCATACACTGTTGTTAGGAATGTAAATTGGTGCAACCACTACAGAAAACAGTATGGAGGTTTCTCAAAAAATTAAAAATATCATTAGAAATATCATATGATCCAGCAATTCCACTTATGGGTATTTACCCAAAGAAAACAAAAACAATAATTTAAAAAGATATATGCACCCCTATGTTCACTGCAGCATTATTTATAGCAGCCAAGATATAAAAGCAACGTAAATGTCCATGGATAGATGAATGGATAAGGCCTAGGACACACACACACACACACACACACACACACACACACACACACACACACACAATGGAATATTACTCACCCATGAAAAAGAATGAAATCTTGCCATTTGTGACAGCATGGATGGGCCTAGAGGGCATTATGCTAAGTGAAATAAGTCAGAGAAAGACAAATACTACATGATTTCATTTATACCTGGAATCTAAAAAACAAAACAAATGAACAAAGAAACCAAAACTTAAGAATAGTAAGAAACAGACTTATAGATACATAGAGCAAACTGGTGGTTGCCAGAGGAGAAGGAGGCAGGGAGTTAAATGAAATAGGTGAAGAGGATTAAGAGATACAAACTTCAAGTTATAAAATGAGTAAGTTACAGAGGTGTAATATGTACCATAAGGAAGAGAGTTAATACTGTAACGATTTTGTATGGTGACAGATAGTTACTGGACTTGTGGTGATCATTTCATAATGTATTTAATTGTTGGATCACCATGTTGTACACCTGAAACTAACACAATATCTTACAGTCAACTACGTTTCCATTTAAAAAAAAAAAAGAAGAAAAAAAAGCAGGGCCTTAGAAATTTTGGTTCTTTTTTCCTTCCCTGTTTCAAATTCATGTTACGGTTTTGGTCAGGTAACGGACAAGACGTGTCATCCGTGGGCGTGTTGCCCAAGGTGGGCTGACTGGCGGGACTCTGTCCAAAGGTGACCATGTTTAGATTCTGACACAGAATGGTGAATAGGTCACAGTGGCTTTTTTTGTATTGTATTGTATTATTTGTTCATTTTCTTTTATTTATTTATTTTTAAAATAAATTTATTTATTTTATTTTATTTTTATTTATTTATTTTTGGCTGCATTGGGTCTTTGTTGCTACGCATGGGCTTCCTCTAGCTGCAGCCAGTGGGGGCTACTCTTTGTTGCAGTGCACGGGCTTCTCATTGCGGTGGCTTCTCTTGTTTCAGAGCACAGGCTCTAGGCACGTGGGCTTCAGTAGTTGTGGCACTCAGGCTCAGTAGTTGTGGCTCACAGGCTCTAGAGCACAGGTTCAGTAGCTGTGGCACGCAGACTTAGTTGCTCCACGACATGTGGGATCTTCCCGGACCAGGGCTCGAACCTCTGTCCCCTGCATTGGCAGGCGGATTCTTAACCACTGTGCAACCAGGGAAGCCCTATTTTTTTTATTTTTAGTTTAACTTTTCCTTTTTTGCTGTGTAGTCCTCCTCATCAGTCTTCTGCTCTTGGTAGCAGCATTCTCATCCTCATCATCTTCTACTGCCCATTTGCATGTAGCTGCCTCAGCCTCTTCATCTTCCTCTCCATTCTCTTCTTCACCATGTCTTTCATCCTCCTCCTCTTCCTCTTC
The DNA here is from genome assembly GCF_028021215.1 of Eschrichtius robustus. Taxonomy (NCBI): domain Eukaryota; kingdom Metazoa; phylum Chordata; class Mammalia; order Artiodactyla; family Eschrichtiidae; genus Eschrichtius; species Eschrichtius robustus. Next base: position 127,550,685 of record NC_090826.1, on the reverse strand, counting down.
CTCATCACTTTCTTCCTCTTCTTCACCTACATCTTGCTTCCTATTTTTCTCATTAGCATTCCCACTAGCAAGTGTGGCTCCTTTATTCTCCCCCTCTCCACAATTTCCTTTTTCTCCTTCAAATCCTTGGTGGTGATCTTGCACCTGGTGACTATGGCTATGCCTGACGTCGTGGGGCATGACAGTGATTCCATGCAGTAGATTAAAATTGTTCAGTTGTTCAGTTAGTTATAGCAGAGGCAGTGTGGTAGCCAAGAACATAGACTTTGAAGTCATTTAGGTCCTAGTTCTACCTCTTATAGGCTATGAGATCTCAGCCAAGTTATTTAAACTCTCTAAACCTCAGGGTCCTCATCTGTAAAATGGGGATAGTAACACCTAGTTTCTAATGCTGTTATGATGATCAAATGATATGGCCTATTTAAAGCTCTGGTGTGAAATGGCCAATTAATGATAGTTGCTAGATTAAAAGTAATAATTTTATTCACGTAGTAGGATTGACAAAATGAAGTGTCTATGTATGGGATATCAGTTCACAGAGTGAAGGAGCAAGTGTGATATAAAAACTAACAGGGTTGGGTTATTCAGGAAAGATGACTGCTCAGGGGGTATGGGTGGGATGATGTATATAATGTATACATTTAATCCCCACTTAAAGGTCTGGAACATCCTTGGATTCAGGGAATTAGTCCCACTTCTAAGCAGAGGAGATATAATAAGCACCAAGTCAGAAAGCACATCACAACAGAATTGGCCTTAGCACACCAGCACTAATTTAGGCTAGCCATGCAGCTAGGTCCTGGATTGCATCTCTGTGACCAAGTGCCTGCTCTGGTAGGCAAAATGCTAAATGTGTCCTCCTCAACCCCTACAACTTCCCATCTCCTCTTTAATTATCCAATCAAACACTAATCTAGGTACTGCTGGGAAGGGACTTTGCTGATGGAATTCAGTTATTAATGAATTGACCTTAAAATAGGGAGATTATCCTGGATAATCTGAATGAGCCCAGTGTAATCACATGAGCCCTTAGTAGTAGAATTGGAGGCAGCAGAGTAAGGCAGAGAGATGTGGCAGAAGTCATAGGCCAACGAACGATGATGCAGAAGGGGAAGTTGGAGAGATTTGAGGAGAGGGGCTCAAACTGCCATTTTGGACAGCGAAGAGAGCCATAAGCCAGGGAATGAAAATGGCCTGAAGAGGATGAAAATGACTCCTGGCTGACAGCCAGCAAGGAAATAGGGACCCCAGGCCGACAACCACAAGGAACTGGAGTCTACCAACAATTTGGATGACCTTGGAAGTAGATTTTTTCCCAGACTCTCCCAAGAAGAGCCCAACTGGCTGACATCTTGACTTTGGGAATGTGAAACCCAGAGCAGAGAAACCAGTTGAGCCAAACTGTACTTCTGACCTACAGAAACAAAGAAATAATAAATCTGGGTTGTTTTCGACCATCAGATTTGTAGTAATTTGTTACAGCAGTGATTGGTAGAAAACTAACATGCCTATTTTGTTCCAATACAGCATACAGATCATCCTTTAAAAACCCAGGTCAAATCATGTCATTTCCAACCATTAGCACCTGCATCTCTTTGTGGAGGGCTTTCTCTGGCCTCAGGAATCCACTTGGAAGAGCAGGAGAATTAACCACGCCCTCCTAGGATCAGCCCCTAGCCAATGACGGACTGGAATCGGTAGATGCATCCCTCAGCTCCCTCACCACTCCTTGGGGATACTCTGAGGTGTCTCCCAGAGTTCTCTTGTGGGACTGAGTCTTGGTTCCCACAGTGGTAACCTGCTGATTAGCACACCCTTTACTAGATTTGTCCCTTTCCCTGTCTCACTTCTTTACTCCCTTACTAGTGCTTCCTGGGATCACCTCCCAAATGAATGACTTGCACCTATGTCCTTGTCTCCGGGTCTGCTTCAGAAGGAACTCAACCTAAGACACTGAACTTATGAGCTGGCTGGAGGTACAGGAAGCCAAGCAGGTTGCTATAACATTTTTTTTTTAATGTAAAAACTAAGGTATATCTACCTTCTGAGGTTTCAATCTGAGCAGGCATGGAATCAACACAAAGGACATGGGCTTTAGAATAATACAGGCGTGGATTTGAATCCCTGCTTGACCATGTATTAACTGAAAAAACATAGGCAAGTTACTTAACCTTTTGAGGTCTGTGTTTCATCCTCTGGGAAGTGGAATTAATAATATCTACCTTTCATTTTGTGAAATTTGTATGAAATAATGCACGTAAAGTGCACACACAGTAGGCACACATATATACCAATAATATATATGGTATCATTATTAATTATTAGCTAAAAATGTCACGGCAAGGAAAAATAAAGAACACTTGGATTTAAAGTAGTCTCTTCCTGTATTTACATGTTATGTCATAGTATGTTACAGCCGGCAGGGACTGTAGTCAAACACCTTTAGTTCTAGATGGGAGATCTGAGACTTAAAGAGGCCAAGAAGCTTGCTCCAATTCACAGTGTTGGTGTTAAACTGAAGATTTTTTTGATAGTACATTCACAGGTTCAAAAATTAAAACAATATACAAGGGAAACAGCAGACCTTTTTATTCAAAAAGTGACGAGGCCAGATTTTTCTATATAAGACACTGAGAGCAAAGCTAATAATAATCCTTTAGGAAACTTCTGATTACAAAACAAGCAGCACGATGGCCAAGGCAAACAAGCAAGGAAGCTTTTCTAAAATCCAGGGGTATTTTCCCCTCTCTGTTAACAACTGACGGCAAACAGTCTGGCTACATTCAGGAAGGGCTCTGTCAATTTACCAGCCCATCTGCAATTATTTCTTCTGCTTTGGGAATTCACCGCTGGAGTTGGCTCATTTTGAAGATATTCCCACTGTTAGTTCTTGGATTCCAAAACAGAAAAAGGAAGCTTCAAGATAAGGTGCTTCCAAGCAGGGAGCAAGGAAATACATTAGAACTGAACTCTCAGAATCATGCCAGAAGTTTAAAAAGGGAAATTAGTGGAAATTACAGAGTTCTCTTGAATCAGACAAGAAAAGAGACTAACTTAATATATATCGACTTATGGTACTTCTTTAGAGCTATTCTCTTTCTTTGGTTAAAAACCATTTACTTTCCACGTACGAGAAGTCAAAACATCGACTCATGCTAAATATTTTCTGTATTTGCCCAACACTGTTACAAATGGTGCCTCTAGTCTTCCAGTAGAGAGGGTGTCAGTACCTGTAGTGACATTTTGGTCAAAATCGTACTTAGAGCTGAGCACCAGCCATGGGGTCTTCTTGATATTCTCTCCCAAATTAGGTGACCCTGGGCCAATATATCTCAAAGTGTGGTAGGATTTGGGAGTCTGTATCAGAATTACCTGAATATTCATTTAAAGTACGGATTCCTGGTCCCAACAACAGATGGACTGAGTCAGAGTCTCTGAGCATTGGACCTGAAGATATGCATTTTAAATGAGCTGCTCAGGTGAGTCTTATTCATATGACAGAAGTCTGAGAACCCCACTTCTCCCTGGGTGTGGGAGTGCAGACAGAGATCCCAGGTCTCCTACTTGACCCAGGTGTTCTGAGATAGCTACGCATCCAAAGAAGTGTACATGCCTTTCTGGAGAATGACTTTAGAGGGAACCAGACTAATTTTCTATCAAATATGCTTATGTTTCAGTCAAGCAAGAAATGCCATTCTACACCGTGATGGCATACTGTTATTAATTTTATTTCACAATTTTGGGTGTGCAAGAAATATCATATTTGTATTCTGCAAAGAGTATTGAATCTTTATTGGGATTTCTTCTCCCTACCTCAGACTCTACAGAAGTACTTTAGATGTCAGCAGAGTCAAATCTGGGGGGAAGTTACCAAAGCTTTCAAAAATAAGCACCTAGCGACACTGCCCAGAGATGAGGGAACCAAGAACCTCAGGAAGGCCACTGCCCATGCTTCATAGTTCCCTTCAGCACTGAGGAACCAAAGCTAAATTCACACTTTAATAGATGGTCTTGCCACGGGTGCATATGGCCAGTGTTACTTCCCATTAAACCCAATAATCTCCTGTCCGTGGCTTTTATTTGTCCCTATCTATGGAATACGAACAGGATGGCCTTGAATGACACTGTGACATTTGCCTTGGGAACCCTAACCTTCTCTTTCTGGCTTTCCCTCACTCCCTCAGGGATGTCCCATCACCATAAAGGTGAGAATGAGTTGGCCTGGGCACAGAAGCAAAAGCGGTTAAAGTCCCTGGTGCCCCATTACAGGACGTGGAGGAGAGGCCAGGGCTCTTCCAGGAAAAGAGATGATAAAGCCAGGAAGGGTGGCGCCTCAGAGACAAAATAGCCCTGGTGGTGGAGCCTGGGGTGTGCCTGTGTTTGCAGCATCTTCTTTCCTTTTCTCTTTGCCTCTCCAAGTTGGAGATTGTAACGGGTGTCCGTATGAGGCCAGGGTTGAAAATGGAGCAGTCCAGGGACAGCCGGCTACATCTTCTGAGCTTGGGAGACTCAATAGGGCCTTGAGGGACCTCTAATCAGCCTGCTACTTGGGACATTAGGTTTATTTGAGGAAGAGGAGATAATATTCAATGCCCCCAGTTATTCAATGCTCACCTAATTTCCTCTTCAACTCATTCTTCCATCCGCAAAATGAGGGTGCCCCTCATCAGATCAGAAAAAGCAGGTGAAGAAGCTACAGACCAGCTGTCAGCCCCTCACAGTGCTGGCGTCTCTCTATGAGAGGCAAACTAGGTCTGTCTATGACCTCTTCAGCAACCCTGGAGCCTGGAGAAAGGCCCTCAGCTCCTAGCAGCCAGGTACATGATTTGTGGTCCCAACCTCAGATGGCAGGGATGTGGAAAATATTCTGGGAGAATGCAGGATAACTATAAGGGTGAGTGAGTTTGGAATGTTACACCTCTGGTAGTGACAACAACAACAACAATAATAATAAATTACCTTTACTCACAATCTCTTTGACTCCTTATTTCTCTTATCCTTCTTTTTTGGTATTGGGTTCTGTCCCTGAAGTTCTCTCAGTGTAAATTTAAAATAATGATTTTACCCTTTAGCCATAGGGAGAATCTCCTTTTGAATCAGGATCTCCTGGAAAGTGTGACCTAGGGATCAAAACTTTTCCTAGGTATAGCTCAGCCTGCCTTGCTTGTATCTTCATCCACTTTTCCCCCATAGCTGAGAACCTAGGGTCCTTTTTCACTGCATTGTCTGTCTACGGCTTACTGCCCCTTGGTTCCCTTCCTGCCTTTATGTCTTGGAAACCAGGACACAGCCCTCTTGGTGGAGAGCTGGGATGATCACATTGCTCTTGGGAAGAAGAGAGAGATTGGAGACTTGGGAAGAACAGGGAGGCTCGTCGTGGGGCAAGATAACAAGAGAAACTATGGTTTGGGATAGCAGTTAAGGAAGTTGGCTCTGGAGACTGACTGCCTGGGTTTCAACTCCTTAGCTCTGTGTTTGTGGATGAGATAGGTATAATCCTTGGTTCCTCAATTTCCTCCTCTGTACCATGGGGATGATAGGAGTGCCTATTTCATAGGCTGTTGTAAGAATTAAATAATCATCTAGATGAATATGCAAAAAAGCTTAGAACAGGGCCTCGCACATAGTAAGCGCTCAGTAGATGCTACAGATTATAACTGGGGCAGTGGGGGGGGGGGGCGTGTCCAGGACATATATTTGTAAATGAAATAGGGACTGTACCACCATTGGGGCTATTTTTAGATACTTGTGAAAGGAAAGAGACAAACTATAAACTTAATTTAGTTATGAAAAATCATAATAGTAAATGTAGTTATCTAGGGCTGTATATGACTAATTTCCATCTTCAAAATAATTATTAGGTACTTTATTAGTGCGTCAGATAAAATTTAAGATCTGCCTACAGTACGCATTTTTTAATGGCAAATGATATGTTCGCAACTTATTAAAAAATAAAATATAGACAGATTATGTATTAACCCAGCTTCACATCCTTCTCTAAAATCTAAATAAACACTTGTAACTGACTGCTCTTCCACATTTACTGAGCCATAGCGACCACATTACGTAAGTAAAGTCTGATTAAAAAAAATAACGTCAGTATCTAGAAAATATAAGAGAGCGGGAGGTAGATGATAACGTCTCTGTTCAGAGCTGGGCAGTTTTAGGAGTTAAATTAGCTAACTGGGTTATTTATTTAATTTTTAAAATCAGTTGTACTCATTGGAATTTTTCTTCTCTTTGCCTGTTTGGCTTAGGTCTTTATGTACATAGAAAGAGCCAGGGCTACCATGTCTAATGAGACAAATTAACCTGTTATTCCCCGCCTCATTCCCCTGCCACTACTACTTCATGCCTGCTTAGAGTACATTCTTAGATGTCCTATTCTAAAAAGCTGTAATTATAGAATATTAGCTTCACTTGATCTCTACAGAACATGGAAAGTAAAAGATTCCCATTTACTGTCTCTACTGTTTGAATTAAACAAGATGCAGAGATGGGGAATGGTGATTGTATATAACTGCCCAAAAGAAATGCCAGTATAAACAGCAGGAATCAGTGATTATTTTATATATATATATATAAATATATATATATATATATATATAAAAATATATATACATATATATTATATATAATACCCTTCAGTTGCATTTAGACACAGAATTCTTTAAACTGTGTTCTTTTTACTATAAAAGTAATAGAGGGTCATTGCAAAAACTGGGAAAAGCTGAAAATAATCATGAAATTTATAAAAATAACCCCTGAATCCTGCCATCTAGAAATCCACTGTTAACATTTTGATACTTTTTTTTATGTTTTTGCAATTCACATTAAAATTTTTTGAACCAAATTTGGGTCAATTAAACACAAGTATATATAGTTTTCATCTTTATTTTCTCACTGAACAAATCATGAATGTTTTGCCAACAGGAATATCTAAGTCTGTTTCCCATTTTTCTTATATTTAAGAAACAAGGCATTATTTCAGACATTTAAGTGGGAGATATTGTTTCTAGTAATTTAGCCATAACTATGCACAGAATCTGAGGATTAACATTTACTTCATGATTCATTCCAATGAGGTATTGTACCTTAAAATGGATTGAGTTGGTAGGTGAGAAAGAGAAAGAAAGTGAGTGATGATATAATTGACTGGTACGGGGTAGGAAAATTGAGGATAATAGCCCATAGATGACACAACTATTCTTAGTTCGCTTAGGGTGATGAAATTCTGATCGTTACCACAATTTCAGGAGAGGGACTACTAATAAGCAAAGTTAAAAAATGTTTAAAGACATAGATTTCATGTTATTGGGATTAAAACCATGCATTTGTGTCATATCAATAGAATTCATGTAAAACTAAAAGGTATGTAAAAAAGGAGAATTCACTTTGACATCATTGTAATTTTTCGCGTTATGGGTATTCCTGGGAAACTTTTTGCATGCTGCCAGGGAATTCCTCTTTACTGGGTTTGGACACATCCTCCTATTACTCACAGGAAGCGTCGTTCTATAAAGGAGCTCCAGCAGGAGCAGTGCTCCACTGTTCTTGGCTGACCTCGCATCAGAACTGCAAGAGTGGCACGAGACAGAAGCAGCAGCAACTCGGGAGGAATCAGACACCGAAACAACTGCTTCACCGAACAGGTAAGTGCAAGAAGTCTTTCACTTAACTAATCTGGCCACGAAACACAGATTATTAATATGAACAGATAGGCAAGAAGCCTTCGATAAAAGATCTGTGCAAGCTCTTATTGTATTCAGACAAGTTAAAAGCTGGCTTTTCTCTTTGACCTAAATGATGAGAATCTTAACTTTTATATGTATTCATTTGGGTAAACTTCTTTGAAATGAAGATGGTGGCAAAAGATTTCAGTCCTTTATCTGAAAATCGTATGATGTCGCTATACGCAGCATCGTAGAATGATTTGAGTAACTGGTAGCCTGGGATTTCATTCTATAATTAATTTTGTACTTTTCCCCCCAGAAAAGCATTTCAGGTCTAATCTTGGGATCAAAAGAAGTCTTGAAGTCATGATTGCGTCACAGTTTCTCTCTGCTCTCACTTTCGGTAAGTCAATGCCCGTAGTTAGACCAGGGTGTCTTATCCTTGGCACTACTGACATTTTGGACCAGATAAGTCTTCCTTGTGGGGGCTGCCCTGTGCATTGTAGGTTGTTTAGTAGCATCTCTTGCCTCTCCTCACAATGTGTTGTGCCCTGGGCTAGGAGCAATTTACCTCATTGTGTCTCAGCTTCCTTACATATAAAGAGTTGATCATAAATAACCTATTTCCCAGAGGCATTTTGAGGATTCAGTATCATGGTTCGTGTAAAGTGCCTCCGACAGTGCTTGGTGGTGCATATTTAGTGCCCAAAAAAGCTTAGTTATTCTGATTATTCTTCTACTATTAGGTAGGTATATTGGGTAGGTTACAGTGGGTGAAGCACCAAGTGGAAGGGCAACCACAAAAGAGATACACAGTAAATGGTAGTTTCTCCATTCGTGTACCCATTCTTACTTTGGAAAAGGCGAAAAAAGGTTGAGTCAACCCAAAGGCCACTAGATGCCAAAAAAAAGACAACAAAAGGTCCAGTTAACAGAGTCAAACCATAGCAGGACTAAACTTTCCCATTCCTTTCACATTTTCCCCCTTAGCGCTTCTTCTGTTTAAAGAAAGTGGAGCCTGGTCTTACAACGCCTCCACGGAAACCCTGACTTTTGATGAGGCCAGTGCTTATTGCCAGCAAAGGTACACACATCTGGTTGCAATTCAAAACCAGGAAGAGATTAAACACCTGAACTCCGCATTCAGCTATTCACCAAGTTACTACTGGATCGGAATCAGAAAGATCAACGATACATGGACCTGGATAGGGACCCAGAAGCCTTTGACTGAAGAGGCCGCAAACTGGGCTCCAGGTGAACCAAACAATAAGCAAAACAAGGAGGACTGTATAGAGATCTACATCAAGAGAGAAACGGACTCGGGCAAGTGGAACGATGAGAGATGCAGCAAAAAGAAGCTCGCCTTGTGCTACACAGGTAGGGAGTTCGTGGCAGCAGTGGGAGGGAGATTCAGTGCGTGAGCATCTTGACAGATTGTGGACTGTACGCAAAAACTGGTCTCTATCGTGGGAATTCTATGTTCTAAAAGATACGGTTTTAAAACATTCTGTTTGATGTTTTAAAACAGAATGTGTTTTTGCTTCTTTGTGTGAATGTAGACAAGAATATATGTATTTATGTATACATATATGCATATATATAGGTCTATACTTATATACAGTGTGTGTACACACACACGATGCATTTTTAGCTACTTGTTGTTTATGTGCCGTAAGGAAACTCTCTTCAGAGTTTGTGATAAAGGGAATTTTCTCTTTGGGGAGCCAGTTACAGCTATACCCCTGACATTAACATCAAGGTTTCAAATGGTTGAGCCTAAAACTCAGCTTTGGCATTTCATCAAGCACTTCTATTAAAATCTCTGGCACTCTGTATCATTGGTGACATCCCCGTTACACACTGTTGACCCTGAATTCCTAAAGAAACTCATTTGAAGCACAATAACAATCGTCACCACGGACTGTCTTTTCCACAGCTGCCTGTACCCCGACATCCTGCAGCGGCCACGGTGACTGTACAGAGACCATCAACAGCTACACTTGTCAGTGCCACCCCGGCTTCAAGGGACTCAAGTGTGAGCAAGGTAAGGCTTGGTCTCACCTTTTCCTTTGCTAGAGATGGTAGGAGGATTTTGTGTCCCAGCTGGCTTCGGAGTCAGGTCTGCATGCCTTCCCTTCCCTGGGGCATATGGTTTCAGAAGGTGGTTAAGAGCTGAGGCTATGAAGTCAGACCCTCCTGGCTTTGAATCCCAGATTCACCACTTATTAATTCCGGCACCTTGACAACATAGTTAAACCCTCTGAGTCCCAGTTTTCTCATTGTAAAATGAGGATAATATAGTACCAACTTCATAGGCTTATGGTTTGGATGATGTGAACAAATGCAGACACAACATTTTCATAGTGCCTGCTATTCAATAAACAGTAGTTAGAGTTTCCAGGGTTCTTCCCACCTGATAAGGTGAGAGAGGAGCAGAATTGATTTGGTTTCCCTTTTCAGTTGTGACCTGTCAGGCACAGGAAGCCCCTGAGCACGGAAGCCTGGTTTGCAACGACCCTTTGGGGAGCTTCAGCTACAATTCTTCCTGCTCTGTCAGCTGTGGGGAGGGCTATCTCCCAAGCAGCACGGAGGCGACCCAGTGCACTTCCTCCGGAGAATGGAGTGTTCCTCTTCCAGCCTGCAATGGTAAGTCTCTCGGAGAAGGCACAGAAGATTCTCTAACTTGTCCCTCATCGCCTTACTTTTTATCCAATTTATACCATTTTCAGCACGTCAGGGAAAGTTCTTTTAAACGTGTCCTAATTAAACAAGTTCTAATTAAACTTGTTCTCTTGGCCAATATATATGGCCAATACGGTACCAGCTGGCTTTGAGAGAGGTTTTTATCCTATGTTTGACATAAGTGTTTCTGGGGCTCGCGGTGATTTGTAAGAAAACACATAAAACAGTGGAACCATACTCTTAACATCTTAATGACTTTCCCCTTGCTCTGTTTAACTTCACCCATGCATCTGGACCAATTTAAAATCATGATAATCAAGCAGCCTCAGTATACCCTGTTCTCTCTGTCTTATCTTTCTAGGCCAAAGACAAAAAAATTCTTTCCTCCAGGTCATGCTGGGTTAAAATAAATGAATGTTCTGTGTACGTCGGGATTGTTTTTTTGTATCACTAGTCATAAATCCTGATCTAGAATCTGTTATTTTTCTTTGTTTTTGCCTTATGTAAAATAGAGACCTGATGAGAGAGATCTGATAAAATAGATCAGAAACCACTTAGCATAGTCAGAGTCAATCAGAGAAGATGAAAAGATCAAGAAAAAAGCATAAAAACTTTATTGGGTGTGCGCATGTCCCCAAGGATGAACACAGGGCTTTGGGATCTACCCTCTGATCTATCTTACTGTATTATAAATTCCAGTTCAATAAGAAGTGAGTATGTCACTCTTCTGTAAAATTCATGGTGTTCTTTCAAATCCCCAGTGGCTAAATGTGATGCTTTGACAAATCCTGTCAATGGAGTTGTGAAATGCTTCCAAAGCCACGGAAGCTTCCTGTGGAACACTACCTGTGAATTTGAGTGTAACGAAGGATATAAACTCACTGGACCCCAGCACCTGCAGTGTATCTCCTCTGGGATTTGGGACAACAAGAAACCAACATGTAAAGGTACAGTGGTTCTACATCAGGGTTTATTGTAAACATTCTTTTTTCTCAACCTATACTCCAAATGGGTAAGCCAGACCTGCTAATGTAAACTGGGACATGTGTTACAGCTGTGACATGTGATGCCATCAGCCATCCTCAGAATGGCACTGTGAGCTGTAGCCACTCCCCTGCTGGAGAGTTCACCTATAAGTCATCCTGCCACTTCGCCTGTGCGGAAGGCTTCGTGTTGCAGGGGCCAGCCCAGGTTGAATGCACTACCCAGGGGCAATGGACACAGCAGCTCCCAGTTTGTGAAGGTAAGCCTGAGAGTCTCCTTTACACTCTCCCTTTCTCAAAGAGCAGCAGTCTTCAAATGTGAAGCACTGAAAATGAAACCTGAGGCCTACTTTAACTATAGTAATCAGATCTGATGGGCAACATTCATCTTATGTTTTTGAGATGCGTATAAAAGAACTGTCCAGGGAAAGGATTGTATGTAGTAAGAGTGGATGCTTTGCTGGTTTCTTAACTGTACTGGACTAATATAACTTTATAGACATTGGCATGGAGTAAGCAGAAATCTTAAGCTGAAGGGAAATCACATTAGAAAATTGACAAAGTAGGATTATGAGAACATGACTTGATTCCAAAATACTTGTCATACCTTTCTTCTGAAATTGCTCATAACTAGCAGTGATGAAAATGTTTCAAGTGTGGTGTCAGATATAGAGACTCCCTTAATATATACATAAGCACTAAAATTTAGTTTCATTTAATTTAATAAAGCAAGAGCAAGGACATTGAAAGCAAGCAGTTTTCACTATCAGGTACTGGCATTTTTGTAGCCAAATACAGCACAGAATGATTTACAGTGGCAAAAAAACACAAGACAGAAACCAAACTGCAAAGCAGACAAATTTTATGTGGCTGCCTTCTTATCTTCCTTTCTTTTTGGCCTCATCTGTAAGCATCCAGGACCCATAAGTTTCTCCCTGACTACATAAAATTTTTCCCCTGACCCTGACTTCTTTCACATGTCAGAACAGAGCTCAGGAACGATTGGTCCTGTTAAAGGCTGTCCTTTAATTAGTACCCCGTCAATGAAGAGACCGGAATTCAAAGAAAACACAGCCATCTCCCACTTGTCCAGGGACTAACGAAGAGTCTTGAATTCTCTGAGTGTTCCTTTGTCCAAAGCGATCTGGGTTCAGTCGTCAAATGCCAAGTACTATCCAGTTCCACTATATTATATTCTGACCATAATTTTGGTAGCTCAGCTTTCCCGTGAAAGCTTTGTCCAACCCAGAGAGAGGCTACGTGAGTTGTCTTCTGAAAGACAACTAGTCTAGCGCTTCTAGTACTTCTGAAAGTTTCCAAAGTGGGTCCATGGGTGACTTTTCCTGTGAGCACTATTGAAGAGCTATAGGGACTTGGTTACCTCGGGGAACCTGTTGCTGCCCGATAAAAACAAACTTCTAATGTACTCACTCATGTCTTCCAGCTGTGAAATGTGATGCTATCCCTCAGCCCAGAAGTGGTTCAGTGAACTGTACCCATTCCCCCACTGGAGAGTTTACCTACAAGTCCTCCTGTGCCATCAGCTGTGAGGAAGGCTTTGAATTACATGGATCAGCTCAACTTGAGTGCACATCTCAGGGACAGTGGACACAGGAGGTCCCCTCCTGCCAAGGTAGGACAGAACTCAATCTTTAAAGGAGTATAGGTCAAGGACCTTAAAACATTTCTGAACCTAGATTGCCCCAAGGGACTTGATCCTAATTTCCTACATGCTGAAAACTAAGTAGTGCTTATAAGTTACACTTATTGGTGACTTTTCTGCCAGTTTTAAAAGTTTTCCAGTAGATTTTTCTTAACCTCTACCCATGTCCTATCATTTGCAGTGGTACAATGTTCAAGTTTGGAGGTTCCCGGAAAGATCGACATAAACTGCAGTGGGGAGCCTGTGTTTGGCACCAGGTGTACATTTGCATGTCCTGAAGGATGGACGCTCAAAGGCTCTGCGGCTCTGACATGTGGTGCCACAGGACACTGGTCTGGGATGATGCCTACCTGTGAAGGTGAAGCATTGATTGATGGTGGTTGTCTGGGGGACCAGAGAGAAGAAAGGGAGCTAAGAAAGGAAGCTATCTGGCTGCAGTAATGAACTACCCAGTATATCCAAACCAGAAAGGTCAGAAAGGTTACGCAGGTTAACATTAATGGATGGACCTTTCATTCTATGGGGATAAAGAGAAAACAGAAGAAGTGACATGTCAATGGAATTTTGATAATTGGAAAAAGGAGAGCTAGTGGGAAAAGTTGCGGTGGGCGGGGGGGTGGGGGGGGAGAAGGGAAATGAGAGAGAGAGCGAGAAAAAGAGAGAGAGAGAGAGGTTAACCAAGGTGTGCTGTGAAAGCTTGGTAAGTTAGAGCTCTGCCTAGCCAGGCTGGGAGATAAGCTCGCAAAAGGTGGTTTGGGGCTGATCTCTAAGGCCTTTAGTACCATGTCTCTGCCTCATGTATTGAACTAGATGACTCTTCTGCTTTGTACACTGTAACCAGTGCACAAAGAAAAGGGCAAATGGACAGAACGGAAAGACTTTGAATTTAATTCCTTCTCATGACAGTTTACCCCCCTCTGTTTCCTTAGCTCCTCCTGAGTCCCAAACTCCCTTGGCAGTTGGACTTTCTGCTGCTGGGATCTCCCTCATGACATTAGCATCATTTCTCTTCTGGCTTCTGAAACGCCTTCAGAAGAAAGGTAAGGGCATTTATGAATGTACTCCAAAAAGGTTTTTGAAAAAAATTGTTTTCTCATTGATGAGTCATGTTATCTCTCACAGATTTAAAAAGTAATTAGACTCTAGTCACTAGTCATTAGACACTAATAAACTGCAGGGTAATTAAGCAGAAGTCTTAGGGAAAGAGTTTCAGGAAATACAAATGTTAGTGTGCTCACATCGCACAACTCCAGGGGATGCTATTCACATTGAATGCTGTGGTCCCCCTGGGAGTTGTTGCAATGAGGCTGCCATAATTAGCGGTCCTGGGAAAATCAATAAAATGTTTCCAAAAATTTTATTTGGAATACAGGCTTAAATATGGGAGTATCTCAGGGGATATGCAAACACATCTAGCCACACTCCTGGTTTGTTTGACCTACGGAGTCTTTAACATTTTTTGAATTAAGTTCTGACATTTACAGAATAGGAGATTTCACATCTAATCCAGATCTGAGATTTCTCATGGCAAATTGGAAGACAGCTGAACCTGGCAAGCAGAGCATGTTGCTATCCGCTTGCATTAGGAAGCTGCTGTGTCCTTTGCATGAGTGTGCACTTTCCATCCCCTGCCCTGCCCGCTTGTTGCCACCAAGCCGTGTCTGGGCTCTGATAATTACAGGGGCCGGGAAGGTACTGAGTTTGCAACCCCTGATGAAAAGAGTCATATTGTTTCAGGATTTAATGTATCCTTAAAAGTCATTTAGTCTAAATGAATGGTTTTCTTTCTCTTGCAGCAAAAAAATTTGTTCCTGCCAGGTAAGCTGCACTCTTGTATAAAGCATGCCATTGAACATTTTACACATTTTTCTCTCTTCATGCTGGAAACCAGTGCTTTACGTAGTGTTCTCATGTATTCCACAGCAGCTGCCAAAGCCTTCAATCAGATGGATCCTACCAAACGCTTTCCGAGTTAATTTAAGTCCAAAGGAATCAGGTAAGACTTGAAAATCACATATGGTTTTGAAAGAAGATATCTTCTCTACATGTTCTGTTGCTCCTGGAACCTTCTGAACCTGCAGTGTCTAGAGAGGAAATCACCACCTTCATGTTATTTTAGGGAAAGTTGTTTCATTTTTTTGGAGGAGGAGAGGAAAGGAACGAGGATCTGGCCTTTATGGAGTCATTTCATTTATGAACATGAATAGTAATAATAGTTAACCCTTATATGGCACTTACTATGTTCTAGGAACTGTTCTAAGCTAGGAATTATATGAGATAAGGGCTATTGTATTTATTATTATATAGATGAAGAAAATGAGGCACAGAGAACTTAATGCCTAAAATCTCAAAACTAGTTAAGTGGTATAGCCAGGATTCACACCAGGCAGTCTGGCTCTAAAATCTGTGTTCTTAACCACTCTGCTCTGCTTTGTGAGAATTTGGAAGGCTCAAGTCCCCTCCGAATAGATTTTTTTTAAATTAATAGACATTTTTGTGTGTGCAGTTTCAGGTTTACAGAAAATTCAGTAGAAAGTACAGAGTTCCAGCATATCCCCTCATGCCCTCCAATTTCCTCTATTATTTTTTAAAAGTTTATTTATTTATTTTATTTTTGGCTGTGTTGGGTCTTCATTGCTGCACGCGGGCTTCCTCTAGTTGCGGCGAGTGGGGACTCCCCTTGTTGCGGTGCGCGGGCTTCTCATTGCGGTGGCTTCTGTTGCTGCGGAGCACGGGCTCTAGGCGCGCGAGCTTCAGTAGTTGTGGCTCGCGGGCTCTAGAGCGCAGGCTCAGTAGTTGTGGTGCACGGGCTTAGTTGTTCCACGACATGTGGGATCTTCCCGGACCAGGGCTCGAACCCGTGTCCCCTGCATTGGCAGGTGGATTCTCAACCACTGCGCCACCAGGGAAGCCCTCCTCTATTATTAACATCTTACATTTGTATGGTATTTTGTTACAATTGATGGGCCAGTATTGATACATTATTATTAACTAAACCCCACAGTTTACAGTAGGGTTTTGTATATTCCATGGGTTTTGACAAATGTATAATGACATGTATCCGCCATTACAGTATCATGCAGAATAGTTTCACTATCCCAGCTATATAGGATTTTGCTGTTTGTATTTGGACTAGCCTTGTGAGAGTGCACGCAGTTGTCTGTGCTAGAAGGGGAATTCTGTCGCTGCTGTCAGTATGCAAAATATTAAATGTCCTGACCGCATGCACTCTTATCATTGCAGGGGCACAGGAACATTAGGGAACTAGAACGATACCCTGAAGGCGGCAGAGACAGAGAGGTCTGCTTGGGTCTCTGGCCCTTCTCACCTACTACACCCACTGGCTGCCTTTATAGCTGGGATTATGGTACCTACAAGGACTTCAACGGACTAAAATCCAGTGGGCAAGTCCAGCCTGCCACCAAAAAGACTCAGTTTTCTCCTTTCCGGTGCTGGCTACTGGAAGGAAAGAATATTCGCTTCCATGCAAGAGTGAAGAGACTAAGGCTCTGGAATCTCAGAATTCCTTTTCTAACTCACCCTTCGCTCACTGTAAAATCTTGTGGTGCAACACACTATTTTGAGGTGCTGTTTCTTTCTTTTGTCCCTCACAGTGTTTGAACTGCTGCTTATGCAGTCGCTGTCATTGGGATGAATACTTGTCAAGAGTTTAGAGGAAACAAATTGGTCAAAGATATTCTATTAACAGACCTGGAAAAAAAAATTACAAATTTTTAATGCCGTGGGGTGACGACATTGGAAAGGTTGTTAATGGTGGAAATTCTGTTTAGCACTCTGTGGGAGTGCAAACACAGTCTTAATCACTTTTATCCCTGTGGGATTCAGTGCTTTTTAAAGTACTTTTAGAGGCTGTGTGTTCTTTTTACTTGCATTGACTATAGTATAAAGTCCATAAGTCTTAATTCAGTACAAGTGTGGTAGGGACTTTAAAACATGTAAATATTAGGACTATAATAGGGTAAAAGTTGCTTATTCCAGATCTTTATTAACAAATTCTAAAGTTTCATCTGTAGTAAATGTATTTCAACAAGGGCAAATACTGTGCCCTAGCAATGCATAAACCAGTATAAAGTTCTGAATGTTTGACTACAGTTTCTTTAAAAAACATGAGTAGTCTCAGGAGAGCAAAATCCGCATGGCACACACTTGTACACTGTCAGGTATTTTTTCATAGCTATATGGTTTCTATGATGAAAAACTTCCATGAGGTTAAATGTTCTGATTTGATAAAAGCATAAATGCAAACAAACGAAGGTACAGTTTTATGAATGTCTTTCTTGGTAAAAAACATATGGATACATAAATGTGTTTTGCATTCCTACAAAGATGTTTGTCAGATGTGATGTGTCAACATACAATTCTTGTATATTACATAAGATTTTAAATCCATGCTAGAAACATACCATGTAATGGATCTGTCCAGTGGATTTTTTAAAAGTAAAGATGTCTAATAAGTATTCCCTAATTGTCTTATTCTGTCTGTTCAGGTGTTCTTAAAGAGAGGAAAGCCTGAATGAGCAAGTATTTGTATTTATTGATAAGAGAGTTCAAAATTCCTAAGGAATCCCTAGTTATTGGTTGATCACTGGCCATAAGAGATACTGGGCCAGTAACAGCCAAAGCTGCTCCAACCTTGCAGGATAGTATAAGAATCAAAACTCTCCCACCCTTTCATTAACTTAGGATGTGTTGAAAAAGCAAAATTTCAGAGAAGTGCTGGCTGCACACTGGCAAAGACAAAACCAAAAGGAAACAGAGAGATATGATAAGGATCAGAACAGCAGGGGTTTTTAAGGGGCAAAAGAACTCTGGGAAATAAAGGAGAGAGAGAAAAAAAAAACAAGTATTATGAGCAGGCTACATATGGAATGAATTATTGTTTTCTTTGAAACTGTTCAAATGTTGTAAATATCTGTATATACTGCATTGGAAATAGCTGTGTGGAATATAAATGTGGTCTGTGTTTGGGTCTTATAAAATATTTAAAATTACGATTTAAAATGTTTTAAGTATGTATTTATTTAAGCTTATGTCATACCTATTGTATTTGACATGGCATTATGAAGTTTTATAATAAACATGTTTATATTTAGCCCTGTGTACAGGCTCTTTCTTTTTTTTTTTTTTTTTTTTGGTCAGGCTCTTTCTTAAAAATTCTGTTTTACTTAGATGAAAGATACCATAAAAGTCATCCTTTTTAAGTGTACAATCCAACAGCTTTTGGTATATTTACAAGATCCTGTGATCATCACTGCTATCTAACTCTGGAACACTTCTATCTCCCCAAAAAGAGACCCAGGATCCATTAGAAGTCACTCTCCATCTTCCCCAGCCACTGGTAACTACTAATCTACTTTTTGCCTCTATAAATTTACTTACTGTGGACATTTCATACAAATAGAATCATACAGTATGTGGCCTGTTGTGTCTAGCTTCTTTCATTTAACATAATGTTTTCAAGGTTCAGCCATTTTATACCATGTATCAGTACTCCATTCCTTTTTATAAACTGGATAATACTCTATTGTATGAATATGCCACATTTTCTTTTTCCATTCATCAACTGATGGACATTTGGATTGTTTCTGCTTTTTGGCTATTGTGAATAATGCTGCTATGAACATTCATGCACAAGTTTTTGAGTAGACTTATGTTTTCAGTTCTCTTGGACATATACCCAGAAATGGAATTGTTGGGTCATATGGTAACTTCACGTTTTACTTTTTGAGGGACTGCCAAATTGTTTCCCAAAAGGGTAGCACCATTTCACAAGCCCACCAGCAATGTATGAAAGTTCCTATTTCTCCACATTCTGTTCAATACTTGTTATTGTCTGTCATTTTGATTATCACCACCCTAATGGGTATGAAGTAGTATACATATGGGCTTTTGCATCAATACTCTACAGTTGTCTGAAAAAGTATTAATAATCTGAAAACAGTCATTAAGCTCAATGAAACAAAGACTCCTAGAGTCTTTGCATCATGTCAGTCTCAATTCTAGGCTGCTCAAGTCAACCAATTCATCTTGATTTATTCTGCAGACGCTAGACACTAGAATAGTGTCAAGGCACAAAGCCTGGTGTGTACCAAGCTAAAAACCACCTTGAGAATCTCACCGCTATCAAAGAATCCGAATACCTGAATTTCCTAAGAAAACATGGTTTAACTTTTGGCTTGGTTATCCAGACTTAAAAAAAAAGAAATGTGGCTATAACACTGTTACAGACTACAGTTGTTTTCACTTTGATTTTATACTTCTTCTTAGCTCAAAGTATTAATTAAGAGAAAATTAAAGAAAAAAATGAAAAACAAGGATAGATTCTGCTAATTAGGGCTGTTTTCATGTAGGACTGAAATGGGTACACACTTGAGACATCAGCTTGAAGTGCAGAGAAAGCAGGAATGTTAGCTTTTCTAGGTCTAAAAAAAAAAGAGAGTAAATTGAACAAATTAAATGTATTCAGAAGGAAAACAGGTGCCCAAGTCAAATGGACATAGGCAAGTAGAAAGCACAGAAGTGCAAAGCAGAACAATTCTTGGCATCAGCAGATTAAAAGATTAGAAAAGAACTTTTTAATGAAAGAAAACAAACATCTACCTAAACAGAAAGCTTTTGTTCTTCTTTCAATTCGAAATAATAAATATAGTTTCTACCTCAAAATTTTAGGATCTCTCTCCCAAAAGATTCTAAGCCAAGAGAAATTAAAATATTTCTCTCTTCATTTATGCATATATATAGTCATGCTGCTGGTTTATAAAATCATTTTACTGCAAAGAGGCATGTAGCAATAAGACGAGCCTCCTGTCTTGCCAATCAATCAATCAATCAATTAATAAAACCACAACAGACTTTTGGTCAAAATCAAGGAGGTTTTTTTCCCTCTCCTTGATCTCCCAATGGTGTCAAATCCTATCAATAGTCCCTTTAGTAACTTTCATCAACTGATTCCCACTGATAGCTCTCAGAACGGTTCCTTATCACCACCCCTGGACTAAATGATAAAATCTCCACAAACTCATTAGTCTTCAGGTTCTTATTTGGCTCTTGGGATGTACTCTGGTTCCAATATTTAGATATTTCATATAAATGGAATCACACAATATCTGTCCTTTTGTGACTGGCTTCTTTCACTTAGCATAATGTTTTCAAGATTCGTCTGTGTTAGAAGCATGTATCAGGACTTCATTCCTTTTTATGGCTGAGTCATATTCCATAGCATAGGTAAATGTGTATTAAATTTAAAGCAAATTTCTCACTGTATTCCCCCCAAAAATGTTTTCAACAAACCAAGATCCATCCATATGATTCAAAGGCATCCATATGAAAAAAAGCTTTGACAAAAGCCAAAAAAAAGCATTGGTGAACTCAGTGAGAGGATAAGCTGATGTGGTCCAAGTCTTCTAGAAATCTACCTTGATATAAGGGCAGAATTTAAAATGTATGAAAAAGTGAATGGATTGCATGTATATTTGACAATGGTCACTACATAGCTCCCACACACACCATAAATAAATAAGGAAAGAAAGCAAGAAAGCAAACTTTGGATGGGACCTAAGGTTGCTCCTTCTCTCTGACAAGGGCCTCAAGTGTTGGGATACCATGTAGACATCATGCAACCCTGGGACATGATATAGTTTTGGCTGGGTGCCAGAAGACCAAAACTAGCTTTCTGAAGAAAGCTCTGGCTAGTTCTACAATTTTTAAAGAAGAACAGAAATGTCCAGAAAACTAACAGAATAACAAAGATATCCAGAAGAATGATGACTATGAAGAAAAGGTAAAGTCTTCCCTTTAAAAAAATGTCATTTATAGTTTATGACCACGAAGAGGTTTGTTTATCCATTTATCCATCCTTTTGTTTAACTGATATTTACTGAATGCTGGACTTTCTCCTTCTGGAAATATGGAGGATTAATATTCTGAAAACCCCTACCAGTATAATATTAACAATTGCTAGGTGGATTACAACAGCTTGCTTTAAATAAATAGCTGAGCTTACAAAAAACAATGGAAATCTCAGAGGACAAAAATGACTAGGGAGCAGGGACCTGACCATCCAAGACTTTGTAAGCCAACGTAAGGACTTTAGATTTTACTCTGAGTGGGATAAGAAGCCGTTGGAGGGTTTTGAACAGGGGAGTGAAGTGGTCTGACTTGTGTTCTTTTGTGCTTGTTATCTTCTCCCCCTGTCCAACTGTCATCTAGCATCCATTCCCACCATTCCCTGCTCAGTGTCCCGGGGGGGCTGACCTCTGCAGATTGCATCACCAAGTCACTGGTAGGCTGGTTTCCAATTGATTTAACTAATAAGGGGCTCCTAAAGGAGACCAGAGAATGAGAAGAGACAGTGGTCAGGGTGTTTCTGACCCACTCTTTTCCCTCTTTGGTGCTCTTTCTGGAAGCAGCTGCATCCTTCCTCCACTACGACTTCTCTAGGGTCCCAGTCCTCACTGGGTCATGATACACTATCTCCTCCCCTTGAATTTTTAGTCTCAGAGATGCAACAGCTTCCTATATTGCCAGTCCCTGGATAGCTCATTTTCTTTCGTTTGTTCTCTTAACCTTGTTGTTAATCTGTTGTAAGTGGCCCCTCCATTAAGGGCTCTTCAGTGGGTGAAGAATTCACCCACCTGGGGTCAATTTTGTTTCTGGCTGGGCCCCTGAATGATACACATTTTAGCTGAATCACTTAAGTTATTTTGTTGAAAACAGGCTATAAGAGGAAAAGAGTAGAAACATGGAGTCCAGGTGGGAGGCTTTTGCAGCAATAACATAGGTGAGAGATGATGGTGGTTTGGATGTGTAATAAAATAGAAGTGAGTGAATGCTGAAAATATTTTGATGATAAAGCCAAAAAGTTGCTGACATATTGGATATGAGTTGTGAGAAGAAGAGAGGAGTCCCAGTTAACTCCAAATCTTTGGCTTAAGTAACCGGAAGGATGGGGTTATAATTTACTGAGATGGGAAAGGCTGTGGGAAGAGCCCACCAGGTTTGGAGGAAATTCAGAAGTTCAGTTCGATACATGTACAATTTGAGAGGCTTATAAAGGAACTAAATGGAGATATGAGGTAGGCATTTGGCTGGGAATGGGGAACATTCCCAGGGCAGGGGGATGGGCTGGATGGAAACATAAATTTGAAAGTCGTCAGCATTTAGCTGGTAATCAAAGTGAAGAGACTGGATTGGATCATCAAGTTTGTGAAGGTAAATAAGAAGAGAAAAGCAGTGAGCACTGGAGCACTCCAAAGATTTTGTGGTTGGACAGATGAGGGAGAATCAACAAATGAAACAGAGAAGGACTAGTCAGGGAAGTAGGAGGAAATCTAGGAGCTGATTGGTCAAATAAGATGAGGACAGATAACTGGCTTTCGGCTTCAGTGAAGTGGAAGACCTTGGCAAGAGCAATCTCAGGTGTGGTTGGAAGCCCGACTGGACAAGGGTTGAGAGAATTGAAGGAAAGGACTGAGAAACACGGGTCTAGCCATGTCTTTGGGGTGTAGCAGGAGTACTGGCACCTCCGGGTCTTCTTGGCTCCAGGTTGGTCCCCACTTCAACATGTCTTCCAAGCTCCTTCCAGCAGTGCAGCTTAATCATCAAGAGCATAGTTTCCAGAACCGACTGGCCCTGGTTCAAAACCCCAGCCGTGTCTCTTACTAGCTCTGTGACTAAGGCAACTTTCTTAACCTCTCTGAGACTTTTAAAAATGGGGATAATCATGGTATCCACTGGGGAGCAGTGATATTTAAGCTTTATAAAGGTTAAATAAGGTAATAAATATGGAGTGTTGAGCTCTACAGCTATTGTTATTGTCTTTTTAAAAATGCTAATCTGATTATGTCAGTGACTCTTCCTTTCTATTACCCTTCATCAAACGGGTCCTAATTTTATATGCAGACTCTCTCCTTTACATCTTAGCTTCCAGAAATGTAATTGTACCTGTAGGCCCTGAAACCTGCTAGGGCAAAAAGCTAGAGCTGCTTTGCTCTCTTCAGGACTTACCTTTAGGAGGTGCCATTAACAAGAATGTCCACTAGAGGGTGAGTAAGGAAAGAGGGAGGAGAAAGCTGAAATTAATCCAGTCTTTTGGGTTAGCTCTACTGAAGTTGAACACACTATAAATTTGTCTGAAATAATGTTTTTTTTCCCCTTCTTTCTTTTTTTAAAATTTAATTTAATTTGTTTTTTATACAGCAGGTTCTTATTAGTTATCTATTTTATACATATTAGTGTATACATGTCAATCCCAATCTCCCAATTCATCACACCACCACCACCCCCTCCCCACTCTCCCCCCTTGGTGTCCATACATTTGTTCTCTACATCTGTGTCTCTCAAAATAATGTTTTGATTGTGTGGTGCTTGCAATTATCAGGGGCCCTCTACCATGGATAACCAGGAGTTAGTCTAATGTTTATAAAAAGAAAGGAGAGAGACAGAGACAGGGACAGACAGAGACAGAGAGGAGGAGAAGAAGAAGAAGAAGAAGGAGAAGAAGAAGGAGAAGGAGAAGGAGAAGGAGAAGAAGAAGGGGAGGAGGAGAAGGAGGGGGAGGAAGAGGAGGGGGGAGGAGGAGGAGGAGATTGGAAGGATGGAAGGAATAAAGGGAGGGAGGAAGGAAGTGAGGAAGGAAATAGGGAAGGAAGAAGGGAGAATCTAGCAATAATGTCCTTGGTCAGCAGCTCTTTTTTTCTCAGGGTAGGTGTTAGAGGCCAGACTAGGAAAGGGGTGGGGAAAGAGGAACAGAAGAGGTGGGGGAAGAGGAGGGATCAGGGGAGGGGGAGGATGTGAACCTTGGTTAGAGAAATAAAAGAAAGTAAGCCTTTCTGGGGACAGTGAGTGCAATCTCCCTGTACACCCATCCTTGGGCAAGGACCCAGAGACCTCTGGTGCTGAGCCCAGAGGCTGAAGTGCTGCAGAAGAACTAGAGAAGGACGGAGCAAAGCCATGGTAAGCTTTTCAGCCTAAAAGATTTCCAGATGCTCAGATAGAACCTCTTCTTGGGATGCAGAGGCAGGTGGCAAAGGAAAAGAAGCAACTCATTTCTTTTTTGGTTTTAAAAAAGCCAAAACTAAAAATGCTGAGTCTAATTTAAAAAGTGCTCCTAGAATCTCTCTTCTCAGATGTGCTGATTTCTTCTCCTTGACTTGTCTCTGGTGAGGTTCTCGAAGAAGTACTACTATCTAGTTGAAATTAGCACTCTTGTGACTAAACATTGGCGCTACCTGAGAATTGATACACTTCAGAAAAGATGGTGTTAAGGTGTGAAGAAAATTTGTGGTCTTGTCATTTGAGTTGCTCAAAATGTGTTTCTTTCTAGTTCAAAAAAAAAATGAACTCCTTTTTTTTAGTAGTGTCTGTTTGGTTACCTAATTCTTTTAGGTATTTGAAGCATTGACCCATCATAGTCAAGTGTGAGATTTTAACATTAAATCTAGACATCAATAGTTCATTAAAGACCAAAGGACAGTTTAAAAATATACATACTAAATATCAAATAGTTTCATCTGACAGCTCAGCAGATAAGTAGACACAAAAAAATTACTAAAATGTAGAAAAAATCAGAACAGTAACAATCAGCAACTTGAGGCTAAAATATGAAAAAACAATAACATCAACTATGCATCAGTTTTGAGGCAAATTTAATTCTACTTTTTCACCCATGTCTGAGAAATCTCTTGCCTCAGACAGGTTTAGTAGGCATAAGTGTTATACTTTGAACTTTGAGAAAGTTGAAGGCACCTCCTCAAGTTGCTATAAAATTGTGATTTAGAGCATAAGTCTGAGTATAATTTTGTATTTTATTTGCAGATATTTCCATGGAAATGTCAGAGTGCTCAGAGGGGCTTATGGAATGTTTTTGAGCTGTGGGCCTGCACTGTGCTCTGTTGTGGTATGTTATGATATTTATATATTACTAAGCTTTTTAAGAAATTTATGTTCATTTTTTAGTAAATATCCACTGGGTGTACATATTCACAGGTAAAATTATTAGGTAGCTAGCTACCCTTCCTACAGACATCCCTTTTCTTCCTCTTACTTCCCCAGAAAACTCCTAACCTTGACCCACCCTTTGCTGCAGGGTTTATTTTATGACATTCTTTACTCATTAATCATAACTGTCTCCCAGTTCTCTGTACATTTTTGATATGTTTAAGTTGATCAAGATTAATTATGTTTTCTTTGCATCTGTTATTCCTTGCTCAGAATCCTTACGAAAGTATAAAAATTGGATCTGTGTTTTCTTTGGTATTTCTCCATAGTATTTGCCCTACACAGTGAAAACTCAGCAAATGGTGATGGCTGTGAAAACCTTTACCTTATGGTATAATAGTGTTTCACATAGATCATACCACGCTTAGAATGGCATATATTATTATGGTATCATTGTGTAATTATGTGTTTGTTTTGGTTTCTTCAAAGCGCTCGTATTTGAAGCACCCATATGATTATTATACACCATCAGTTGAGTATCTTTGTGTGCATAACATAATCTAAATCAATTTCATAATCCTACATCATTTGGTTTTGTCAATTGTTCTTTTTTTTATTATGTAGTTAGATATATAAGGCTTGGGCTGTGTGCTTTCCCCAGAAGAAGCTCTTCCTATGGTAAAACATTATCTTTTTGATATAAAAGTGAATACTTAGAAGTATGCCATTATTCCTGTTCTTATTTTACTTCTCCCTTAGAAACACAAATATTGGCCTTTAGGAAATTATCCCAAAATAAAAGAGTGGACAGTAAATTTCAGGGCTATATGATATCACACTTAAATTAACTTTAAATGATTGACAGCTGCTAAGAAAAAGAAATATGAATTTCCAAAAAATGTTGGCTAAATTTTACTTGAAAGAATTTTGAGAAAAAACTGTTTTATGAAAATAAATCTAAAAAGCCACCAAATTCATCTAAAATAGAGCTATGAGCAAAAGGATTCTATATCATGGCGAAAAGTGATTAGGACTAGAAGTTCTAGGTTCTACTTCAAATCTGCAAATGACTAATTCCATCACCTCAAGAGGGTAACTTACCCTCTTGAGGTGTCAGCTTCCTTGTCTCTGGCAGGCTCAGCCTGGATTAGTTCTGGGCTCTTTTCAGCTGTAACCACGAGGCTACAAAGTTCACACTGATGTCTTTCAGATTTCTTCGCACATCATGGAACCGATTGCTGGACTTACCATTATTCTAAGAGACCCATGACCTGGGAGAAGGCTAGAATGTTCTGCAGAAAAAATTACACGGATTTAGTTGCCATACAAAACAAGGGGGAGATTGAATACCTGAACAAGACGCTTCCCTTCAGTCCTAAATACTACTGGATAGGAATCCGGAAGGTAGGAGGGGCATGGATTTGGGTAGGGACCAACAAATCTCTCACCGAAGAAGCGGAGAACTGGGGCGACGGGGAGCCCAATAACAAGAAGAGTAAAGAAGACTGTGTGGAGATCTACATCAAGAGGGAAAAAGACGCAGGGAAATGGAATGACGACGCCTGCCACAAAGCAAAGACAGCCCTCTGCTACACAGGTAGGAGTGAGCAGACTGCTTCTCTAGGAATGACGGCACTAACCCCGCGGAAACCTGGGGGAGCAGAGCAGTTGCCAGGGCATCCTGAAATAAGTCCAGTCCTCTAAATAAGCTTGAGTCAGGTCACTTCTGAGCATTTTTGGTGTGGGAGGCTCGTCCCTATACCCAAAATCTATACCCTTGAATCACTTTTACATCAAGATGATAAATATATGTGGAAAGTAAGGAGGAAGAGCTAGACAATCGGTGTCGCTGATAATAAGGCAAGGAAGTGGAAGCAGAGAGATGGAACCAGCCAAGAGCTGAGGCTCACGTCACCTATTTCCTCCTCGTAAAGTAGGCGGCTTGGTGCTACGTTTCCTTCTTGGCCTAATCTTATATAATTCTATATAATGAAACTTTGCAGTGTTTCATTATCTGTGGTGCATGAAAACTTCTGTAGAGACCACGATGACAGTTCCAAAGCAATCAGCATTTTTTCCAAGTCATTTTTAACAGTGAAACATAGTTCATTTGGTCTCTTGTAAATTGGACTCTCTAGTAATGTAGCAAGTTCAGATTTTCTAATCTCTATTCAGTACTTTCTATAAAGAAAGGGATTGCCAAACATACTGCGGAAACGATTGGGGTCAGGTCATAGTTTAATCCACTTAACTACATTAAAAACAAAGAAATTTCAAGAGTTTCAATGTATGTCAGTAAGTTCCCTCAAATGTTATAGAGTATTAGCATTAGTAAATTCATTCTTAAAAAAATGTCTATGGCTGTATGACAAGTATATTACATAAATAAAAATTTTAGCATATGATTTTTATGCAAAAAGTGCTACTGATGTACAAATAAAGTTTTCCTGTTTATTAAAGTAGTCACAGCCCCAAAGTTATCTATGTCTAAAGAAATGACTAGGAGTTACTAAAAAAGTATTCACCTTAATATAATTTCTCACCCCCTTAAAGCTTCTTGTCAACCCTGGTCATGCAGCGGCCATGGACAATGTATGGAAATCATCAATAATTACACCTGCAACTGTGATTTGGGGTACTACGGGCCCCAGTGTCAGTTCGGTAAGCCACTTTTGTTCCCTTGTTTCTTCCTATGTAAAGTATTGTAGTTTATGAAAGTTGGTTGAAGGAAAATGATAGTAGCCATTCTGAGAAATGAGAAGTTTTGATCAGTAGGCTATGCTTGCACAATATTGTTACCTTTCCGTAAAGATTTCATAAGTCAGCATGAAGTTTCAATTCACTTCTCAGAAAGTCTTTTTGAGTGCTACAAAGAATATTGCTCTGGGATAAAAGCTGTAAGGATTACAATAATGAATCAGGCTTGGTAGGAATTCATAATCAAGTAAGCTTGCTGGATTCATTAGAACTCTGAAACTGAAAGAAACAATAGCATTTATCATTAGGAGGGTGAGTTACCCAGAAGGTAATCTTGCTTTTTCACGTCATCCTCAAGATCATGACAGGGCAAGGCCAACAAGAAAAGTTCACATCCTGATATACAGTATCTGTTGGAAAATATGATAATAAATCCATCGCATTTACTTGGGCTGGCATTTCAGGGGGTACAAGGACAAAGTTATTACAGATCCTGACCTTAAAGGATTTACAGTTAACTAGTGGAAATAATACATGCTTATAATTTAATGTGATGGAAAGCCAGATATGCTGGAGTAAGCCTATGGAGACTGAAAGCCGCCTAATGAAGGAATCTGCCCTTTATTTGACAATGAGAGGCCACTTAGTATCTGAACACCTTCATTTAGGGCCATTACCCTAGAAGCGGTACATAAGCTGGATTGAACAAAAAGAGAGAAGCTGGGGAGTATCATCAGGGGTCTATTGAAATCATTCAGAGTCACGGTGGTAGAAACAGAAAGGCAAGAATACATAGATTCAAAGACATGGAGTCTTTGACTTAGTCAACTCATTACTGAAAGAAACTTCACACCCTTTGATTGATATTGGTTGAGTTTCAAAACTATGCTTGAAGTATCTGGTGCATAAAATAGAAAATTATAATAAGAAAAAAAAGCAGTGTTTGCAATGAATAGATAAAGAATTAAAGCCAAAATAAATGTAAATGATCAACCAACTGGAACAGATCTGACTCATTTCAGTCAATTCTTGAGCCATGACTTCTACCAATACTTTACTTTCACTCGATTTCTAAATTTTAAAAAATTCTTATGTCATTGGCATGCCCATTTCACTCCTTTTTGAACATTTTACTCTGTTTTTGTCTTGGTTTCCATCATATCAGTCTTTCCTGGTTTTCTTTCTACCTATGATCATTTCTCCTTGGGTTTCTTCATGGGCACTTATCCAAGCCCATACACTTATTGTTATGTCTCATCTTCCATCTTTTGTCCATTGCTCTTCTGACTTTATGTGCCCCCTTTGGTCAAACCTAGCAACTTATGTGGACTCACAAACCTATGTGAACTTTGGACTGACAAACATGTATCCAGCCCTGAACTCCAAATATGCTAAGCATAACCTTTGGGATGCCCAAAAGACTGAAAAATCAATTGTCCCCAGCCAGCTTTCCTTTTTGTATTCCTTATCTCAGTGTGTGGTTCCATGATTTATATGGGTACTCTGGTATAAAACTCTCTCACCTCCCCCTACATTTATGCAAAGTAACACACTACTCTTTTTTTTTTTTTTAAACACCTTTATTGGAGTATAATCTTAACAATGGTGTGTTAGTTTCTGCTTTATAACAAAGTGAATCAGCTATACATACACATATATCCCCATATCACCTCCCTCTTGAGTCTCCCTCCCACCCTCCCTATCCCACCTCTTCTAGGTGGTCACAAAGCACCGAGCTGATCTCCCTGTGCTATGCGGCTGCTTCCCACTAGCTATCGGTTTTAGATTTGGTAGTGTATATATGTCCATGCTACTCTCTCACTTTGTCCCAGCTTACCCTTCCCTCTCCCTGTGTCCTCAAGTCCATTCTCTAGTAGGTCTGCATCTTTATTCCTGCCCTGCCCCCAGGTTCTTCATGACCATTTTTTTTTTTTTTTAGATTCCATATATATGTGTTAGCATACGGTATTTGTTTTTCTCTTTCTGACTTACTTCATTCTGTATGACAGACTCTAGGTCCATCCACCCCACTACAAATAACTCAATTTCATTTCTTTTTATGGCTGAGCAATATTCCATTGTATATATGTGCCACATCTTCTTTGTCCAATCATCTGTCGATGGACACTTGGGTTGTTTCCATGTCCTGGCTATTGTAAATACAGCTGCAATGAACATTGTGGTACATGACTATTTTTGAATTATGGTTTTCTCAGGGTATATGCCCAGTAGTGGGATTGCTGGGTCATATGGTAGTTCTATTTTTAATTTTTTAAGGAACCTCCATACTGTTCTCCATAGTGGCTGTATCAATTTACATTCCCACCAACAGTGCAAGAGGGTTCCCTTTTCCCCACACCCTCTCCAGAATTTATTGTTTGTAGATTTTTTGATGATGGCCATTCTGACTGGTGTGAGGTGATACCTCATAGTAGTTTTGATTTGTATTTCTCTAATGATTAGTGACATTGAGCATTCTTTCATGTGTTTGTTGGCAATCTGTATATCTTCTGTGGAGAAATGTCTATTTAGGTCTTCTGCCCATTTTTGGATTGGGTTGTTTGTTTTTTTGATATTGAGCTGCATGAGCTGCTTGTAAATTTTGGAGATTAATCCTTTGTCAGTTGCTTCATTTTCAAATATTCTCTCCCATTCTGAGGGTTGTCTTTTGGTCTTGTTTATGGTTTCCTTTGTTGTGCAAAAGCTTTTAAGTTTCATTAGGTCCCATTTGTTTATTTTTGTTTTTATTTCCATTTCTCCAGGAGGTGGGTCAAAAAGGATCTTGCTGTGATTTATGTCAAAGAGTGTTCTGCCTATGTTTTCCTCTAAGAGTTTGATAGTGTCTGGCCTTACATTTAGGTCTTTAATCCATTTTGAGTTTACTTTTGTGTATGGTGTTAGGGAGTGTTCTAATTTCATTCTTTTACATGTACCTGTCCAGTTTTCCCAGCACCACTTATTGAAGAAGCTGTCTTTTCTCCATTGTATATTCTTGCCTCCTTTATCAAAAATAAGGTGACCATATGTGCATGGGTTTATCTCTGGGCTTTCTATCCTGTTCCATTGATCTATATTTCTGTTTTTGTGCCAGTACCATACTGTCTTGATTACTGTAGCTTTGTAGTATAGTCCGAAGCCTGGGAGCCTGATTCCTCCAGCTCTGTTTTTCTTTCTCAAGATTCCTTTGGCTATTTGTGGTCTTTTGTGTTTCCATACAAAATGTGAAATTTTTTGTTCTAGTTCTGTGAAAAATGCCATTGGTATTTTGATGGGGATTGCAATCAATCTGTAGATTGCTTTGGGTAGTATAGTCATTTTCACAATGTTGATTCTTACAATCCAAGAACATGGTATATCTCTCCATCTGTTGGTATCATCTTTAATTTCTTTCATCAGTGTCTTATAGTTTTCTGCATACAGGTCTTTTGTCTCCTTAGGTAGGTTTATTCCTAGGTATTTTATTCTTTTGGTTGCAATGATAAATGGGAGTGTTTCCTTAATTTCACTTTCAGAAATTTCATCATTAGTGTATAGGAATGCAAGAGATTTCTGTACATTAATTTTGTATCCTGCTACTTTACCAAATTCATTGATTAGCTCTAGTAGTTTTCTGGTAGCATCTTTAGGATTCTCTCTGTGTAGTATCATGTCATCTGCTAACAGTGACAGCTTTACTTCTTCTTTTCTGATTTGGATTCCTTTTATTTCTTTTTCTTCTCTGATTGCTGTGGCTAAAACTTCCAAAACTATGTTGAATAATAGTGGTGAGAGTGGGCAACCTTGTCTTGTTCCTGATCTTAGTGGAAATGGTTTCAGTTTATCACCATTCAGGACGATGTTGGCTGTGGGGTTGTCATATATGGCCTTTATTATGTTGAGGTAAGTTCCCTCTATGCCTACTTTCTGGAGGGTTTTTATTATAAATGGGTGTTGAATTTTGTCGAAAGATTTTTCTGCATCTATTGAGATGATCATATGTTTTCTATTCTTCAATTTGTTAATATGGTGTATCACATTGATTGATTTGCTTATATTGGAGAATCCTTGTATTCCTGGGATAAGCCCCACTTGATCATGGTGTATGATCCTTTTAATGTGCTGTTGGATTCTGTTTGCTAGTATTTTCTTGAGGATTTTTGCATCTATGTTCATCACTGATATTGGCCTGTAGTTTTCTTTCTTTGTGATATCTTTGTCTGGTTTTG
The DNA here is from genome assembly GCF_028021215.1 of Eschrichtius robustus. NCBI lineage: Eukaryota > Metazoa > Chordata > Mammalia > Artiodactyla > Eschrichtiidae > Eschrichtius > Eschrichtius robustus. The sequence goes on along the minus strand of NC_090826.1, from coordinate 127,518,824 downwards.
GCATCAGGGTGATGGTGGCCTCATAGAATGAATTTGGAGTGTTCCTCCCTCTGCTATATTTTGGAAGAGTTTGAGAAGGATAGGTGTTAGCTCTTCTCTAAATGTTTGATAGAATTTGCCTGTGAAGCCATCTGGTCCTGGGCTTTTGTTTGTTGGAAGGTTTTTAATCACAGTTTCAATTTCAGTGCTTGTGACTGGTCTGTTCATAATTTCGATTTCTCCTTGGTTCAGTCTTGGAAGGTTACTACTCATTTTTATAACTTACTGTTTCTCCAATTTGTCTTCTACTTATTAACTCTACACTATTGCCTTCATTATCTTCCTCCTAGATTATTGCAGTCATTTCTGAGCTGAGTTCCACATCTTTAAATTAGCTCCCCTCAAATATATTATTCATACTATAGGCAATCTGATCAATTTAAAATATCAAGTAAACATCACACATACGTGACCATCCACCCTTTAATTTCTACCTACCATTCGTCCTACAGAATAAAATCTAAACTCCTCAAGGCATAGAGTAATGCTTGATATATAGTAGATACTCATTAAACCAATGAAAAAAGGTAAAGGCATTTTGTCTTAGCTCCTATCTTTCTCCCTAATCTCATCTCACATCATCCCCTGCCTCCTCTTTCCTCCTAGTAACATCAAAATGCTTGTAGTTCTCCACACTTACCATATTGCTTTGTATATCAATCATTGACTTGCTCAGGGCTTTCTTGTTTTGCACATGGCTAACACACCTATTCATCTGGAAGATAATAGTTCAGGGACCGTTTCTTTCAGGAAGCTTTCTTTGGATGCCAAGACAGGCTAAGCATCCCTATTCTGTGTTCCAGTAGCTCCATATATTTCTTTCTTATTTATCCCACATTTGTTGAAGTCGTCGATTTTCTTGTCTGTATTCCCCAGTAGACTGACAGCAACTTGAGATCAGTCAACATCTTATTTATCACTGCATCTGTAAGATTGAGACCAGGCACTTGCTTGTGGGCATGAACTGTATGGGACAACATAAGTTACTTTCATTTGGAATTGTACTGTATATGGAAAATATTAAAATTCTTCTAATTTCTTGAATTCATTCTTCATTGAACTCTCAAGAAGAAGTTTAAAATGATGGCTCAAATTTGATAAGGAATAAGACACAAGAGTTGCAATATTTGCCTAAATGACATGGCAGGGCCTAAAACTTGAAGATTGAATTCCAAGTCTTACTTTGATCTATTACACCACCAATCAGGCAAGGAAGTAGACATACTTTCTGGAGAGGACTGGCAAAATCAAAAGAACTAAAGTTCTGGAACTGAGCTAGAGATGGTGAAGACAGAATCCAGGCTAAGATGCTTCCTAAAGCTTTTATCTTCTCCCCTTGTAAAGAAGACCAGTTATGGACACCCAGTCTTTCTCTGAACTTCCTACTTCCAACAGTCTAGTATACTCAGGGGCTTTGATGTGACACTTATTTCCAAACTGAGCTGGTCATTCCCACTTAAACCTATCTACATTTAAAAGCTCTCTCCCCAGGTAATGCCAAAGATAATAAGATTAGCTAATGTTTAATTAAAGCTTCCTATGAGCCAGGCTCTAAGTCCTTGACTTGCATTAAATTATTTAATTCCCACACCAACTTTAGGAAGTCAATACAATTATCATTATCCTTCTTTTAGAGGTAAAGAAGCTAAGCTGGAGGGGTTAAGTCACCGTGCTTAAAGGCACTTGGTTATCAAGTATCAGAGCTAAGATTCAAACCCAGTCATCAGGTCCTCGGAACACTGCCCAGTGTTTTTTTTTTCTTATTGAAGTGACTCAGTGTGAGCCTTTGGAGGCCCCAGAGCTGGGTACCATGGACTGTATTCACCCTTTGGGAAACTTCAGCTTCACATCACAGTGTGCCTTCAACTGCTTTGAGGGAACAGGCATAGTTGGGATTGAAGAAACCACTTGTGGACCATTTGGAAACTGGTCATCTCCAAAGCCAACATGTCAAGGTGAGTAACTGTTCAGACTAGAGGTTTTGTTATGGCAATCCTGTGTTTATAGACTGAGCAAATGTAGTACAGTCTTGCTAAGAAGTCTGTATCCTCTTTTGAAGCATAATTTAACCTAACTTAGATTATACTGTGATGATTTTCATCAAAGAGGTAATTGTTACTAATTAAAAAGAAAAACCACAGACAAAAAAAAGCAACCAAATATCTCTGAGACTACGTCACAGAATATATATATAATTTTCAGCAATACAGTGTGGTTATACTGTATTTTTATTTTATTTTATTTTTATTTTCTCATTGCTATGGCATAAATAATCAGTCTTGCTGAACTGCAGTTGAATTTTTGTTGTTCTCTTCTTTCAATAACACCTATTTTATGTGGTGTCCTACTTAACAACAAACAATTTCCTTTTTGGGAGTGGGGGGGCTAGAGGTCTTTTTTGATTGTTTTATTTGGTTTATTCTTAAAATCATTTTTTAGCTTTCCTCTTCCATGAACTCTCAGGAGAATAGCAAATTCTGTGAAAAACAAAAACACAATCTCTTGATTTTCTTTTTCATTTGAAATATGGTGGTTTTTTGTTTTTTGGTTTTTTCTTTTTTACTGTCAAGAAGATTGTCCCTTAAGGGGAAAAACTGGTGGTGTCTAAACTTGCGAAGTTTTGGTTACATTTTCTACATTTATGCTTTTCACTCACTAGTTCAAGTGGCTGAATTCTCAAAAGAACTATCCAAATCATTTTTTGAAGTCATAGAACTAATTGACCAACCTGCTGAATGTTATAAAAGTTGAGGGACTTGCTTCAGAGAATGGGGATGTTTTTCAAAACTGCTTGGGTAGACTTTAGAAGAGGTGAAAGGGTGGAAATTCTCTACATTCATTGATAATGCACCATAAGAGATCTTGAGGCCAAGGCCACGTAGCATGGCACTTCCAGCTGATGGAGAGTTACCAGGGCTGGGGCAGCAATCTGGAAGAGCCAGCCCTCCCCTCCTCTCCCCAATGCCCCCCTGCCCACCCAGGGCTTTCTGTGTTCTCCTGGCTTCACCTCTGACTCACCACTCTCCATCATTCTCAAGAAAATAAACTCTGGAAGCATCATCAGAAGTAATTTCTAGAAATTAGAAATGTCTAGATTCATGTCAACGGTTCCACAGTTGAGTTAGGCAGTTTGGCTAAAAACTGTTCGTCATGGGAGGGTCTCTGCTCAGAAATACTGATTTTTTCTTTTTCACTGAAGTGATTCAGTGTGAGCCTCTAACAGCACCTGATTTTGGAACCATGGACTGTAGTCACCCCCTGGTCGACTTCGGCTTTACCTCCATGTGTACCTTCAGCTGCTCAGAAGGAGCTGAGTTAATTGGGGAAAAGAAAACTATTTGTGGATCATCTGGAAATTGGTCCAGCCCTAGTCCAATATGTCAAAGTGAGTAAGTTTGCCCCAATATATTAAAGACTTAAAGAGGTAGCTGATTGATAAGCAGATGGTGGGGAAAGATAGATTAAACTTTTAAGTTTATTTTGCTAAATGTATGTCGCTTAAAAAGATTTGTACGCATTAATTTACCATAAAATCCTTGGCTGCTCTTGCCTCTTCCTTCAATGACAGTGATTTCCCCTTTTTTTTTCAGCCAATTCTCAACTCCTCCTATCTTAACCCTTAACATCTAAACTCACTGTCTATACTGACTTATTTCTTATCCATTTTTCTATTCCACTACAATCTCACTTCTCTGTTAGTCTACTAAAATGTCTCTACAAAAGTCACCAATGACCACCTAATTCCCAAAGTAATGGATACTTCTCTATTATCACTAAGCTGATGCCTCCCAAATCTGTCTGTGCATAAGAGGATGTGTCTTCCTCATCTCTATATACCCTCCACCTGACACAGCACCTGGCAATAGATGCTAAATTAATCCACGTTAAATTAGCCTGTGAAAGAATAGCTACCCATGTTTGCTCCGGAGATTATCTATACCAATGACAGAAGTCTTTAAATGGTAGGAATTGTAGAAGCTATCAGAGAAGCTGATCTCTCTGTGGCCCGGGACCAGGAAGTGGGGTAGGGAAATGGGGACATGGCGTGGGGTCTTTAGGGGAGGATTGTACATCAGGCTTAAGGGGCATTTCCTTTTAAGGCTGGACTAGTGTCCGTTTCCTCATCCTCATGCAGCCCATAGGTGTCCTCTGTTTGGATCCTCTGGGAACTTGCACCTCCTTTCCATTATACATTTGGGTGTGGGGATGGAAGCACCTTGAAAGGGTTCATCAAAGTAATGTGAAGAATAAGGGACAGTCAGATGCTGTGCCAATACGCAAAAGTAAGTTTCTTCAATTGGTGGTATCAGAAGAGATATTTTTCATATCAGTATTTTTTCAGTAAAGGTCCCCACATGAACTTAGTTCATACTTATAAGGATATATAGATGTATCCTTTTACTTATTTGTGAGGGAAATGGTAGGACTACATCATTTGAAAGACAGATTACTGCAGGTCCTTGGCATGTAACAGCGTGTGCGTATGTTTGCACAGCTGCTTCAAAGCATTAATAGATTTTTTTTTAACATCTTTATTGGAGTATAATTGCTTTACAATGGTGTGTTAGTTTCTGCTTTATAACAAAGTGAATCAGCTATACATATACGTATATCCCCATTGCAGCTCTATTTACAATAGCCAGGACAGAGAATAGATTCCTTTTATTGATAAGTTGCCTGGTTCAGATCACTGGCTTTTATTTTTCCTGAAGTTGTACTTAACATTTTAGCTCTTCTCTGTGTTTGAGTCCCAACCATTCAACAAGGTCATGGAGCTAAATACAATGATGACTACTTTTTGCCAAAATATTTAGGTACATCTCCCAGGAATTCCATGAATCACAAATCTGAGGATTGAGATTCTATAGGCGTTGAGCTAGAAAAGCTGGTCTAGTCTTTTCTCTGCTATAGACTCATCATGGGCTTTCCCATGCCGATTTCCTCATCTGTCAAATAGCATCAAATGGACAATTATTAGAAGATGTAAGAATGAAGAAAGTTTAATGTCATGAGAAGGCACTAAGGAAATAATGCTTGTGGCCTCATGCTACATGCCTTACTGATTTCTCTTGCAGAAGTAGACAGAAATTTCTCAATAATCAAGGAGAGTGACTATAACCCCCTCTTCATTCCGGTGGCAGTCATGGTTACCACATTCTCTGGGTTGGCATTTATCATTTGGCTGGCAAGGAGATTAAAAAAAGGTACGTGAGTTTACCTTCATAAAAAAGTAATACAACTTTAAAGTGGAAAAAAACATAGAAACCCACAGGAAATTAAGTTCGAGAGCCTCAGCTAAAGCAGGATACCAAGTTCTGGGTTCTATAGACATCAGTCCCTGGAGATGTGTGAAGCAGCCCAGAACACACTTTCATCAAAACAAGTTGGCTGATTTTTGCTTTTCATTCTGACAAATCTTTTAAAAATGACTACTGTCTTCAAGGTACCTTGCTAGGGTGTTAACAGACAAATGAGAAATTGTAATGGTTCTTTGCTATTATTTAATTCTAAAAAAAAAAAAAAAAGGATATGTGATCTTGTCCTATAAGAGCCTACATGTTTTTGATTTCAGTGCAATTCCACTAGGAAGTGAATCTAATGTCCCATAAGGTTTTCAAAGTACTCCTCCCAAATACCTAGCCTTGCCAAGAGTCAGATACCTGTCCGGCTCCTGACATGTGGGAGTTGTATTGTCCCTTAGGGAAATCCCCACATTTTTCCCCAGTGTCTATTCACCAAGGTTACAGCTTTAGCCAAATGTGCCCCATACTCATGCTTTCCATCCACTCTGGACTAGAGAAGAAGAGGGATTAAGGAGGGTTGCCTCAAGAAACTAGTATCTGCTGCTTGGAATAGTAGATGAGACACCACCAGAGAAGAACAACAGCATCACTCCCCTCACCTCCCTCCTGAGTGTGTCCAAACCCTCAAGTGGGACAAACTTGCCAGTTACAGGCCGACAGTCAGGCAGGCCTTGGGTATGTGCTGCCACATTTGGCCAAAGTCATCAGACAGAAACATTCAAGATTATGACATGTATGGATATTAGGCAGCTTTAAAGATAATGCTGCTTCAAGTTCAGGGGCCATCAATGACCTCAAAATAACTGCTAAACAACTGCTCTGTGTTGCCTCTGTGGGGCCATTTTAATTTCAGTTCCATCAAATTAATTAGTATGTATTCTACTCCATGAATATGGTATGTAAAGGCTGCCCCACCACCCATTCTCACTGGCAATTGCAGGAATATTATCTACCAATCCCTAATGGTCTTCTGCTATGACCTGATCTTTCATTCCAAATTTAAGACTAAGGGTACTAGATTAGTTTTATAACCAACCCAGAAACACAATGGACGGGGGTGCTGTTGATGTGCAAGAACTTCAGTAACTGTAAAGTAAGAGCCCTGAGCAGTTAAAATGTCTCTGCCCCTGCTCTTGGAACTTCTGCTGAGATTGGATCCCATTGTCTTAGAGTACTATGCTATTTACTTAAATATGGCACTAAGGCAAAAAAAGGATGAGATTTTTCTCCCACCATTGATTACCCTTTCCATTGAGACTTAAAGACTGCCCCCAATCATCTTTTCTTTCCTCCTGCCTTGAGTGACCTTGGCAGAAGTGAGGGGGTGGAGAATAGAGTGGGTAATTTACACTCCACCCTCTGGGATAAGAGGGCTATTATCTAAGTAACCATTAAGGACTTTGGGGCTGGGAATCACCTTAGTAAGGAGATATTCCCAAATTCCAAAATCTTTTAATAAATGTTAGTAGAATAAAAAGAATAGAATTGAAGTCATGTGTATTTAGTGGTGGGGTGCAGGAGGTGGGATGCTGCCTAAGGCTGTACTATAAGCAGTGGTGAGAAAAGCAGTGGGGTTGTTTTGCAATTTTTATACCTTGGAGTCATTTCCGTACAAGATCTCAAACTGATAACTTGAAAACTGCATGCCCCTACTGGGGGAATCAGTGTGGGGCAAACAGGAAACAGATAACGGGCAGTTAGGCTAGTTACAATTATGCCAACAGAAAGCACAAGAGAACAGAAGCCCCAAAAGATCACTGACTTTGTAGGGTATCTTTAATCTCACACTAAATAGTCTTCATTTGTGAAACATCTTCTGATAGCTCCAACTTTCAAGTGACTTTGCCTTCTAAAACTTTTAGTTGTAAGTTAGATCTTTGAAACACGAAGAATATTTTTCCTATAGAGACAATTATTAGAAATGACGGATAGGTTCCCAGGCTAAACCCCTAGAGCTTTTCTAATACAATAAATCTGCATGTATACAGTATTCATCAATCTGATAATTTTATAGGCTTTTGGTGTTCCAAAAGCTGGAAAAAGGGGACAAGCAAATATTTAGAGCACAGTAGCCAATGAAATGACCAGACTCTTGACCCTTGTCCTGTCCTCAGATGGATCTTCTGAAACTGTACTTTGTCCCCTGCCCTAGTTGTCTTAATACCCAGACTTCAGCTCCTTTTTTCGGAGAAAGGAATAAGGGTGGGCTCCAGAAACATGCCTCCCTGTGCATGGGCCTGTCTAGAAATATTTGTTTTCTCCTAGCACCATCATTCTCTGATTAGTCATCATTACTGGCCCTGTTCAGTAAATGAGGAAACTGAAGCAATGATGTTTTAGGCCAAATCTCTAAAATTCCATATCAGCAGGGGCCAGAGTCAGAGATCAGACTCCCATCCATATATGCTCCTTAAAACCACTGGTCTTCAGATTAATAAGGCTCTATTTTTTTACCCACAGAAGAATTGTTTACCTGAACCAACACACAGGGTGAGAACAGGGCACAAAACTGAACACAGGCCCCTTAGTTCCCTTTTTCTTGAAAAAGAAACTTTCTCAATAGGAAGAGATTCTTGCTCATGTATGTGTTTCATTGTCCCTAAAAGAAAAATATATTCATATGAAAATGAATGGAATCTGAAACTCACTCAGATTTAATTCTCCCTGCTCAAGTGCTTTTGGCTCATGTCACCAGCAGGCTAAATTTTGGAAGAAATAGTTAAAATAGTAATTTCTAACATTTTAAAGGTTTAAAACAAGAATTGAGCACTGTCTATGCTCTAGGCCCTGGCCTAAATACTTTGAATACATTTTATCAACTCAGTGAGGAAAGTATAATTATCATGCCCCTTTCACAGATGAAGAAATGGTAGCTTAGAGAGAATAAGTAGCTATTCAAAGACACACTACAGTTGGCAAAAAAGGACCTGGACCCAGACTGGATGATCTAGAGCTCTAGTTTATAGACACAGAAATATATTGCCTCCCAGTGATTTTTTTTCTCCTCAAAAAGCATTTTTTGCTTTTATTTCCTCTGGATCCTAACCCTGCAGTTCATTCATCTACTTATTTATAGTCTGCTTTTTTTCAAAAAGAATGTAATATAGTTTACCAAATGCATTCAACACAGCAAATTAAAATTAGTTTAAAAGTAAGAAAAATAAGGCCCAAATTTAGAATACCAAAAATAAGTCAGAGCCAGGGGTATAGTTAGGATAGAAGAGGGTTTCAGATCTGGCTGAGTTTCCTTGTAGCCCGTCAAAGAAGGAAACATAACCAGTAATGATACTCACTGTGTTTGTAAGATAAGAACAAACACAATGGTTACCCAGATGAGGCATGTAGTTCCTACCACTGAGACCTAAATGTAATTTCTCTTGTGGATTTTCACAGAGAAGATGGTGTGAAGTGTAATGATACATATTCTTACAGTATTAGCAGCTGAATCTCTTAGGGAAGAATCTGCAGGTAGGATGAGATGGCAGATCGGGATATGTAAACACAAGAATGGGTACATGGGGCCTGATCATCGGATAGTTCGGGCTGGACTTCTGTCTTTATGAGCAGCACAGCGGATGAAATGGTGCTCTGAGAAGCATCTGCATGAATGAGTCTGTTCTGAATAAGTATCTACCACTGTTCGTATTAGAACATTAAGCCAGTACCTCAAATCCCCTTAGACACCATGCGGCCCACCTAACAAATACAAAATACACTTCAAGAAACAGTTTTGAGAGAGGGAATCTCCCTTCTCTCTAAGTATAAAAAATTGAAATTGTCTGCTTTTTCTGATGCCATTTTTCTCTTCTATTTTTAGGCAAAAAGTCTCGGAGAAGGTAAGTTTTATCAGCAAGAAGTTTCGATATCTGTTGATGTCTTCTCTACCCTCTGCTTACAGAGGGTAAGTATTAAGTATCTTAATACTTCCTCTTATAGCTAGACACACTAACTCCTTATTAGTTATTGACATGGGGTCTCATCCAAATGAAGTTTCCAGATAAAGTAATAAATCTACTAACCTTCCTTAAAAGCTGTCAGGTTTTTTAGTGCTAGAGGAGCTGAATGAATGAATGAACAAGTAATGCCCTATTAAGAAGGGGTAGTTTATGTAAAGACAGTTTTTTCTGATTGCTTCTGAATTTTCTTTGAGGACTGGAAGCACTGTGGTTTATTTCTTCTTATCCTGGCTGAACATGGGGGCAATTCTAAGTACAGTATTCAGGAAACATTCAAGTCAACAAGGATTTATTGAAAAACTAATGAATCCCAGGCTCTAAGAAAAAGGTATAATTCCAGACACCAGGCCCTCAGCACCTAGCACAAGATGGCAAATGACCTCTGATAGGCATTGACCTTCAGAAATGTGGGAAAGGTGTGGAGCCTGAATTCTACTTGCAGCTTCCCCCAAAGAGGGGGAAGTTTTTTGGCTTGGTCTTGAACCTCAGATTTCTTCAGTTGCAGAAACACATACATGTGAAAATACAAGGCCCACCTGGCAGAAATGAAGATAGCAAAACACTTCTCAGTTTCAGGGTTTAGTGACTTGCTTTGAAATATTAGAAGGAAAGTATAAGTCAAACGAACAATGGAGATGAGACTTCGGTGACAGACTACCCAGCTAGACAACTGGGTACCTTTCCAAATGCTGGAGGAAATGAAGCAAGATGGTCCCTGAGGAGGTTGGTTTCTTGTTCAGGCAACCACCCTACCAACCACAGATTGTTATTGACAAGTCCTTAGTAGTTTAGTGAGCTGTAGTTTAAAGTACAAAAGAAAAACTGGAGAGACAGAAGGCAACAGAGGACAATTATAAAGTAATTTATAAGCCATATGAAGGAGTATGGACTTAATCTTGAGGTCTTTGGGGTATTAGTAACAGGGGTTGAAGCAGGTGAATGTCATGCTGAAATTTGCATCTTGGGAGTATCACTTTGCATAAAAGTATGCAAACATGGGAGATGAATGCCTCTGGGGGCAAAGAACTGTTTTGGAGGTATTTGAAGTTCTCAGGTTAAAGCCGATGATGCCTGTTTAGGGCAATAGCAATGAGGATGAGTTCATGAGATAACTGGTGGTAGAATCAACTGAATATGATTACTAATTGGCTAAGAGAGAGGGAGAAGATTCAAGTAAGTTGCCATGGTTCTGATCTGGGAACTGGTGGATGGTTACCATCTCTACTGTATTATTTACTGAGAAGGGAACACGAAAGAATGAGAAGTTTTGGAGGTGGCAATCATGGGTTCAGTTTTGTACCTGTTAAAATTTAGGTGTCTGTGGTTCAACCATAGTCCGTTGATTCTATCTGTAGCAAAAGGGCTACCTTGGGGCAGAAGAAATGGATTTGGAGGTTCTCACATTATAGGAAGTAATTGTATCTCAGGAGCAGGTACAATCACCCAGGGAGTATGTGCAGTGTGAGAATGGAAGAGGATGTGGGAGAGAGGGTAAGAGCCAGAGGAAGGTCAATATCAAACAAGTCAGCTAAGGTAAAGGCGAATGGGAAGAGGTTCCCAGAGATGTAGAAGGAAAATGAGGAGAGTATGGGGTCATGATCCTAAGGAAAAAGGGAAATGGAAACTATTTCAAATACTGCCATGATCCACTGGATATAATAAGGGTATCAGTAGGGAAATTGTTTTCAATGCTGAGGTCATGACAGAAGTCCTGTAGCCAGGGGTCGAGGAATCAGTGGGGATGAGAACATAGAGGCAGAACGTATACATTATCTTTTTCATAAAACTTGGCTGGAAGGAGATGAAAGAGTCAGGAGGGGTAACTGGATGAGGACATAGGGTCCGTGAAGTTTCTTTTATTCTATGTTCTATTATTGCCCTATCTTCCATTAGATAGTGTAGATGGGTTCCCTGACTCTTCTCTAGGCTGAACTCCCTATCTCTGTGGGCAGGAAATCCACAAGCTATAAAGATTTCTTTCATGCTCACACCCACTGAGTGAAAGCTTTTCTGGCACAATCTACCCAGAGCTGTTTTCTGGCCACAGGAACCACCTGTGTTTTAATTGCCACTAGATGGAAGCAGATCAATTTTTCAGATGTCCTTGGAGGACAGGAAGAGGAGATGCTGGCAGGAAGAGCATTAGGATTAAGTACCATATTAAGCTAATTGCCATATTAAGTTTAATGGTTCACTGATTTTTACAATGAACCAATCAATAGCTGTTTATTAACCCCTTTTTGTTGGAAAAATGTTCAGCTTGACTGAGACACCAAGAGGAGTAAATCCTTGTGCCAGACCTCAGGGAGATTATTATCTAGTTGGGAAGTTATGACAGAAATATAGAAAAACATTTCAGAAAAATAAAGGCAGAATATGGTAATGGTCAATGAATTCTGTATTGAAGACCAGACTTCTTCAGTACAGAAGATGTTTGGTGATCGCAGAAAACCTTACAAAGAAGATGGAACCTGGGTTGGTTTTTGAAGGATGGATAGGGTTTAGGTGTATGGACAGAAGCAGGGAAGGCAGTCTGGAAGAGGGAAATGATGTAAATGGTATGGTACTGGGATTCTGAAAACATTCAGGGGCCAGTGAGTAGAACTACCTAGAGCCCGTGGTGTACTGAGGAGCTGTGAACAGAAGTTGGAAGGGAAGCCTTGCCCCATCAACACAGGTCTTGCACACTTCACCAGACATTCCAGAAGGACGTAGCAAAGAAGAATTATTTGCCCAGCTGCCTTGGGATACTTCAAATTTATTGGCCAAAGTGACCATAGAATCATAGAATTTTAGTTCTGGAAAGGACCTTGGTATTCAAACTCTCTTGATAATTGAGCTAATTAAATAACTTTCCTATAGTGCCTGAGCTAGTGACAGAGTTAGTTACAATAATAACAAACATTTATCAAACATTAATTCCATGCTGTGCACTGTTCTGAGTGTCTTGCATGTCTTAAATCATTAAAGATTGCCTACAAGCCTGTGGATGTAGGTACTATTAATATTTCCATTGTAAGGTGAAGGAACGATGAATTTAATTAACTACCTGAGGTCACTGAATAAATGGCAAAGCTGAGATTTGCATCCATCTAGATCCAAAGATCATGTTCTTAACGTTTATGCTTCTAGAACCCAGGTTGGAGGTGTAAGTCCCAGACACCCTCCTCCTCCAGTATTGTAATTTTTTTTGCACTGAAACCATTGTGTGATGGCACTGAGGAAGGGTGGAGTGGAAGAAGTAGGGTGTGTTTCTAAAACAAGCCAAAGGTAAAATGAACACCATCACAACACCATGTATCAGTTTTTTTTAAGCCCTTGAGCTAACACTCATAGTCCTTTGTGCTGATTCCTATTAGCATTTGGTTGGTGAATAACTGACTCCTAGTGCATTTGTGGTTTCAATTCTTGCTGGGTTATTTTGACTCTTCTGCAAACTGGTTCTGTTTATCACCTCATTTGGTTTCTAGAGTCTAAATTCTGCCTGGGTAAAAGCTACACCCAAGATACACAGGAAGATACGATGCCAACCTCAGAGAGGGGGGTTATATGAAATTTTGTTTTCAGAAACATTTTTATCTCTGTAATTGGCAAGCGCGCTTGCAGCTGCTGAACTGTGGTTTACCCTGGTGGCTCACCATGACAGCAGAGTCTCAGGATCTGGTTCTCCCTTTGAAAGGTGTTATTCAGACATACCCTATTTGGTTCTCCCTTGTTCTCTCCAAGAATGAGTTGTTTTACACACACAAGTGTCATTTTTTTTCCCACAAAACTAAATTTGTCATCATCTCCTTAAATCATATCCCACCAGAATCAGGCATGCAGAACCACTACCATACCTTTCACGAGTTTTGATGTTCTCTAATTTCTCTTTCCATTTAAATATGCCTTATTTTACTTTTCTGACTTTTCACTGTTCAAAATCTATCAAAATGCCCTTCATATTCATTAGCCCTGAAGACAAAGCCTGTCCCGCCAAAATTTCTCTCAGTGTGTTCTGAGGACTAGCCACTTAAGCATTACCAGGGAGCTTGTTAGAAATGCAGAATCTCAGGCCCACTCAGACCTGAATCAGGGTCTGTGTGTGTTTTTTTTTTTAACATCTTTATTGGAGTATAATTGCTTTACAATGGTGTGTTAGTTTCTGCTTTATAACAAAGTGAATCAGTTATACATATACATATGTTCCCATATCTCTTCCCTCTTGCGTCTCCCTCCCTCCCACCCTCCCTATCCCACCCCTCTAGGTGGTCACAAAGCACCGAGCTGATCTCCCTGTGCTATGCGGCTGCTTCCCACTAGCTATCTATTTTATGTTTGGGAGTGTATATATGTCCATGCCACTCTCTCACTTTGTCACAGCTTACCTTTCCCCCTCCGCATATCCTCAAGTCCATTGTCTGGTAGGTCTGTGTCTTTATTCCCGTCTTGCCCCTAGGTTCTTCGTGACCTCTTTTTTTTTTTTTTTTCTTAGATTCCATATATATGTGTTAGCATACGGTATTTGTTATTCTCTTTCTGACTTACTTCACTCTGTATGACAGACTCTAGGTCCATCCACCTCACTACAAATAACTCAATTTTGTTTCTTTTTATCGCCAAAAAATCTTGAAACAATAAATGCTGGAGAGGGTGTGGAGAAAAGGGAACACTCTTGCACTGTTGGTGGGAGGGTCTGTGTTTTAACACCTTGTCTAGGTGGTAAGCACCTGAAAGGGTGAGAAGCGTTGCTTTAGGGTTTTCTTCTCATTCCTGTGCCTTAGTGAATGTCCTGCATGTTGTAACTCATCTGAAAGGGTTCCTTTACTCTTCTGACCTTTAGTGACTATTTACCTTTACTACCAACACTTTATTTTTTACAATTTTTAGGCTCCTGAGTTTAATTTATTTTCTCTTGTTTATCATTCAGCATGGATGAGCCGTATTAAACGACCTGCTGTGAAAGAAAATTCTTGGGAAACTGAAGTGTCCCTGGATCCTTCAAATCCCCCTCCATGCAAAGTTTTGCCTGGTGGCATCTTCTACACTGAAGATGAAGTGTGTCTATTTCAGTGCATCTGAAAAGTTTTCAATACGACCAGCTGCTCCTTCTCTTTCCATTTTGCCCCATCACCCCTACCCCCACAAGTTTCCCCCCAAGTGCGCAGTTGTGGGTTTTATAGCTCAGTATTTTATTATTTTTTCCATGGACAAACAAGACCATGGGGAAAGGATTACTGTGGAACATAAATATGCCAATTTCACTCTTTCTCGACTCTGGCTTCCAGCTTCAATTCTGAGCTGTACCTGATGACATATCCTTTGAAATATAGCGAAAATTTGATACATATGCAACTACAGGCTCAGTTTTGTTACAGATCACATTTTACCTCCCCAGCCCTCCAGTGTACAGTGGAGACCTATTCCTATAGAAAGTTTATAAAATTGATGTTACCCTTGCTTTCCAGCTCCAGCAGAGTAATGGGGATCTGCTCCAACTAGGAAAAGTCCTATTTGCACTGCAGCCCCAGCTTCTATAAATGGAGGCCATCCTATTTCACTGCCTCCAGGCTCCCGCCTTCTTCAGCCATCTCCCCTTCTCAGTTGCCTGACTTCCACACGGAGCAGCTCATGACCACCAAGCAAAATGAGAGATGAGAAAGATAGCCTGCACTGTTGGTTTTTTTTTTTTTTTTTTGGATTTGGGTTTTAATGTCTCATTTTTGTTATTGGGGGTCCTTCCTCACCCCCAATCCTCTTACGTATCCACCTAGATTCTATCTACTCTTTATGATTCACCTCGGGCATCCCCCACCCTTACCACTGTTTTCCTAACAAGTCCTTAATTAGTCCAGCCTGTGACAAACTCCCCTTCCTGGCCTCCTACTGTGAGGTTAGTCAGTAACATGCAATTTGATACTTAAATACAGTTTTTTAAAAAAACGTTACCTAGTTTGTTATTTTTAAAATTATCATATGTGTGTTTTCTCCCCAGTGAAATTGAATCCCCTTAAAGGCAGAAATTGGGCCACATCCCTGGAATGTCTAATTCATTACTTGACACTTACTTAGTAAATGTGCATTCAATAAATCCGAAAGAGAACACAGCGTACTGTTGGTATCACTTGCAGCGAACTCTCTCTCCACGGCATGTGACAACCCATACAGATACTCATCTAGTGTCAAGGGCTGAATTCTTATAAGAGAATAGGGCCCTGTGTAAAAACTAGCTGGAAATACCTCCTTGCGCCATGGCCAATACAGCTTTCATATAAACTTCTACATTTTATGAGAATGATTTTTTTTTGTGATGATTACATGTTCCTTTCTCAAAGCCATCTCAGATTTTGCACGACACCAAGGGCTGTTGCAAAAGATTCTCCATGCTGTGCACCATAAATTGAGGATGTGCCATTCACATTCATGTAGCTTAGAATGCATCCCTCAGAGTTATACAGTGCACAACCTGCATGGACTCCCATGGCAGCCCTGATTGCAAGAGCTTATTCAACTAAGACATCAGGATCAAAGAACACAAGTGGAGGCTACTTCTTGGGGGTAAGATGTATACAGACTTAAAAACACAGTCCTATGCTTAAGCCCTAAGGCTACTATATGATCTTAGGAATTATGTCATGCCACATTCCTTAAATAAAGATTCGTAAGATTCATAAATAAATAAATAAAGATTCATAAAATAAATTTCTCAAAGACCTTGGGCTTAACCTTCCTGAGACTTAGTCGTAAGAGCGAAATATGCCTTGTTTACCTCACAGGGTTATTGCAATGACTGAGTTGGGTATGAAATTGCTTTGTGAACTGAACCTTAAATGTAGATTTTTTTTTCCCCACCCAAATCTTGTCTTTCATGCATTCTTAGTGTAGGATTCTGGGTCTTATGTAAGGTCTTGAACAGAAGCAGGTCTGAGGCCTTCTCCTGAGATTAGAAACTAGAGAGGGTCCTTCACAAGTGTTCAAATTGCAACCCAGGGCTCGGATTTTCACCGCAGAAGGTCAGCTCTGCTACCTGTGCCCTTGCTGGGGTGAGATGGAAGGGAATGGTTTGGGGACTCAGACCCACTTGGTTGGGATCCTGTCTCTGCCTCTATGGGGTGAAACTGTAAGTCATTAACCTCTCTGAATTCCAGATTTATTTATGAAATAGGGATACCATTATCTTCCTCACACAGTTATGCTACAGATTAAATGAAATAACCCCTTTCTCCCATAACCCGGAATACCAGCCTTTGTGAAATCAACAGAACCCAAGGGACACAGAATGATCCATTCCTCTGGATCTGTTTGCCAGAGCTCAGTGGACCTGGGCTATATTATTTTAGTTTCCTCGAGAAATAGTTTATTAAATTACGATTTAATCTTATGACTTTAGCTCTGATAAGAAAAATCTGTCCCCTGAATGTTACCTGCTTCCCATGCGTGGCCCTAGTTTTCACCCCTAAGACTGTGCTCTGTTCTTTGACACATGTCTGAAACAGACCTAACTCCATAATAATTTAATGAGAAGAGATGAGGCAAGAAAGAGGCTTTAGATCCAAAACACACTGTGGAAAATTAATTAAGTTATCCTTTGGACATCTCTGCTCTTCCCATTCAAAGTTCCTATGCTCTGCAAGCACAAACCTGTAAATATTCTACTACAAACACAGACACGTATTCAGGTTGCTTTGAAGGAGGAGTTTAAGGTAAAGAGACTGCTTCCTTAGTTTGGGAAAACAGCAGATATGAAAGAACAGCCACAAAAAGAAAAGTTGGAACAAAATATTTTGGCAGAAACAAAATATTTAGAAGAAAATCAGTACCAAAGTGACCATGAAAATTAAGCTGTCTGGGAATTTTGAGAACTCTCAGAGAGGGTTTTGGGCTTCCATAATGATCAGTAGTGTAATGCATTGTATAATCTATTAATAATAATCCATAAAATCCATTAATAATCTGGATTTTAAGGGGCAGAGAGACCCTACCTGACATCTGGGTCACATTCCTCATAGAATTTAATCCTTGGCCACAGGTATTATTATCCCCATTTCAAATTTTAGGAAACTGAGGCTCAGAGACATTAAATAACGTAAGTCCACATGGTTAGTAAGTGTCTGTTTAACAAGTAAGGAAAGGTGATATTAAAAAGAGCTGTGTGTGACAAGGGTTTAATTTCCAAAATACACAAACAGCTCATACAACTCAATACCAAAAAACAAACAACCCAATCAGAAAATGGGCAGAAGACCTAAATAGACATTTTTCCGAAGAAGACATACAGATGGTCAACAGGCCCATGAAAAGATGCTCAACATCACTAATTATCAGAGAAATGTAAATCAAAACTACAACGAGGTATCACCCCACATCAGTCAGAAAGGCCATCATTAAAAAGTCCACAAACAGTAAATGCTGGAGAGAATGTAGAGAAATGGGAACACTCCTACACTGTTGGTGGGAATGTAAATTGGTGCAGCCACTGTGGAGAACAGTATGGAGGTTACTTAAAAAACTAAAAATAGAGCTACATATGATGCTGAGCATATATCCAGAGAAAACTCTAATTTGAAAAGATGCATGCGCCCGAATGTTCATAGTAGCACTATTTACAATAGCCAAGACATGGAAGCAACCTAAATGTCCATCAACGGATGAATGGATAAAGAAGATGTGATATACATACACAGTGGAATATTACTCAGCCATAAAAAAGAATGAAATAATGCCATTTGCAGCAACATGGATGGACCTAGAGATTATCATATTAAGTGAAGTAAGTCAGACAGAGAAAGACAAATATCATATGATAACACTTATATGTGGAATTTAAAATATGGCACAAATGGACATATTTACAAAACAGAAACAGACTCGTAGACACAGAAAACAAACTTATGGTTACCAAAGGGGAAAGGTGGTAGGGAGGGAAAAATTAGGTGTTTGGGATTAGCAGATACAAACTACTATATATAAAACAGATAAACAACAAGGTCCTACTGTATAACACAGGGAACTATATTCAATATCTTATAATGAAAAAATATGAAAAAGAATATATATGTATATATGTATAACATATAATATATATGTATGTATTTTTAAAGCTAGACCTGTTTTTGTTTTGTCTTTTATTTTAACCTCTTTTAAATTGGAAAATTATATATACATATATATGTTTTATATATTTTACATATATATTATATATATTTTATATATATATTTTATATGTTGTTCAACTTGCATAGATAATCCCAAATTGTTTCACAAGGTGATTGTATACCACAAGTGTGTCAGTTTCCAGTTGCTCAACATTCTTGTCAACACTTGATACCGTCAGCATTTTTTAATGTGTATTTCCCTGATTATTAATAAAGTAGAGCTTTTAAATGTGAAATTAATTAATTAATTAATTAATTAATTAAAATAAAAGGAGCTATGTGTCTAATGCTGAAGAGAAAAGGGAATTAAAAAATCACTCAAAGTAGATTTTATTTTATTTATTTATTTATTTTATTTTTTAATTTTTAATTTTTTGACCACATTTTGGTCTTCATTGCTGTGCATGGGCTTTCTCTAGTTGCGATGAGCAGGGGTTACTCTTCATTGCAGTGCACAGGCTTCTCATTGCGGTGGCTTCTCTTGTTGTGGAGCACGGGCTCTAGGCACATGGGCTCAGTAGTTGTGGCAGGCAGTCTCTAGAGCGCAGGCTCAGTAGTTGTGGTGCACGGGCTTAGTTGCTCCGCAGCATGTGGGATCTTCCCGGACCAGGGCTCAAACCCATGTCCCCTGCATTGGCAGGGGGAGTTCTTAACCACTGTGCCACCAGGGAAGTCCCAGATTTGATTTTAAATACTAATGCTGGGCTCCTTGAGCAGGCGAAAAGAATGTGTCTGTTCTCCAGTTCACACCAAAAACATCCAAGAAAGTGACCTTGAGAGAACAGGCTGTGTCTCTTGATTTCAGCATCCTTAGAACACATTCCTATATGTGGAGGTCAATAGATGCTCAAAATGGTTATTGAGTGTTAAATTACATGGGCATGTTTAGTGCGAAGAGGGGCTGATGGCATGGGATAGTGGTTTTCAACTAACCAATTAAACATCTACTGAAAACTCCCTATTATAAGAAATATTACCAGAGGCTGGAACACACAGGGGCTGAGTCATGCCCTGAGGGACCCAGCATCTGGAGGTGGAGGGACGAAAATACCTCTAACTGCAAGTGGAGGCAGTGTGAACTATGGCGTGCTGGGTGTGCAAGCTCAGAGACACCACGGCCCAGAGTAGACAGGGGCCACTTGTCAAAGGGCAGCAGAATTTATAGCTAAAGTAGATTCTGAAGGAGGTCTAATTAGGAACCAGAAAGTAAGTTAAGTATCCGAGACAAAGGTATTGAAGTCAGAGTTGTCAGACAGGTCTATAAGCTTAGCAGAGAACCAGCAATGAAAAAGGTACAGAATAGCTTTAAACAGCAGACTAACACTGGTGAAGTTTACTCGGTAGTTTCTGGGAAAACTTGAGCAAGAGAGGGACAGGATCACAATGATATTCTGGGAAGATCCGCGTGTCTAGGGGTTTAGGAATGGAAAGAAGCGGAAGCAGGGAGACTGGTCAGTAAATGTAAACATTCAAGCATGATGACTACGGTGGAGCCAGGAAGATTCCAAAGTGAAACATGATCAAGGCTTTGGTCTCTGACTGGTTGGGGTCCAGAGACAGGGAGGGGGACTGAAAGGGAGTGTAACAAAGCATTCAGAAAGGAAAGACACAAAACAAAGACTCTGGTTAAAAATGGTTTATGCAAATGTTCTTTTTTTTTCTTTTACAAAGATCTTGTAGGAAAGTCCCTCCTTTGTTTTATTTCCTCTGCTTGAACATATCTCTTTTATTCTTAATATAGGATTGAGTCAAGGATATGTCAAAATGGCTTTGGATTCACGAAGACAAGTGGCGGAGGAGACTGAGGATGGAAGAAGTTCCCAAACTAAGGGCTTTTAAAGATGTGGGTTTGAATCAGTTCTGACCCTTAAGTGAAAGCAATCTGAGTTTAGTTTCCAAAATACAGTTTTGACAGAAACCCTCATGCAAACCGGCCTCCCCTGTCTCAGTGTGCTGGGACCTGTCCAGTGGGCTCATTTTTGATTATGTGGTCAGTTTCAGGCGGATTTAGAGTTAACAGACAGGAGGCATGTTTGATGATACCCATGACATGCACAATTGTGCTAGTTACTTCTGAAGCACTGTGTGAATGTTCTAGAGAAATCAGTATTTCTTTAGAAAGCGTATACTCACCGGCATAGTTTCTGAACTTTTCTATTATGAGGAATACTCATTAAAGTTTAAAAATTGCAGGATAGTAGTTATTTTTATTACCCACTAATTGAGAAAATACAGATTATATATGGATGCTCAAAATAAAAGCTCCTTACCCAGAGGGAAGTTAAGGCCCAGAGGTTAGAAACTACTGCTTGTTGCTACACTGCAATATGTTTAAAGAGCCCAGCTTTATAGATATCAGGCCTCTCATCTTCATCAAAGAGTATATTCAACTGCAATCCTCATGCAAAAATGTCTATGTTTGATTTCATGGAGGTGTATAGAACACAACAATTAATCAATTCTATTACACATGGAACATGTACAGAAATAGATCATATAATAGACTATAAAGCAGGTGTCAATAAGTTTTAAAGAACCAGAATCATACAGATCAAAGCCTCCTCTGTTATAAGTTAATTAAAAAAAATAAACTTTTGAAAATCCCAGTATGCTTAATAATTTTAAAATATTTAAATAACTCCTAAGTCAAAAAAATCACACAAAAATTTGATTATAATTGAATAATATTTAAGATACTACATTTGGTAATTGTGGAGTACAGCAAAAGAAATATCAAGGAAATTTTATCATTTTAATGCTTATATTAGAAAAGCAAAAAGGCAAAAAATTAAACACCCCACTTAAGAAGTTAGAGGACAAAAATGATAGAATAAACCATAAGAAGGTAAAAAAAGAGGGAAATAATAAATTTAAGAGCAGAAATTTATAGAAAAAAAATAGAGGATCAAAGAGGATCAAAAAGTAGACAAACTGATCAAGGAAATAAAGAAAAATGGTATAAATATACAAAATTAGGAGTATAGAAAAGATAAAGCTAATGATATCACAGATGATTTTTCTTTAATTAAAACATTAAGAACAACTTAATGTAAAATATATTTGGTAATAGTCAAAATAAACAAATTTGCTGAAAAAAATGTACTTGCCAAATTTACTATTTACTCCTGAAGAAATAAAAAGCCTGAATGGTCTCCTATAATCAATAAAGAATTTGAAACTGGAGTTAAAACTCTTCCCACAAAGTAAACATCAGTCTCAGATAGTTTTATAGATGAGTTCTACCAATTAAAAAAAAAAAAAGGCTACCCAGATTTTTTCCAAATATATCCAACACTTTCTAGAGATATGAAAAGAACTATCCCCCAATTATTTTATGGAGGCCAAAATATCCTTGATTTAAAAACCAGATAAAGACTTTGCAAGAAAAAGAAATTACAGTCCAATCTCTTATGAATATACGTGAAAAAATCTTAAACACAGTATTAGCAAGCCAAATATAGCAGAAAATAAAAAACATAACTTCATGCTCAATTTATTTATGAACTATAAGGGTAGAATTTGCATTAGAAAATTTCTAACCATAATCACCTTCTTAATAGCTTAGTGGAGAAAAACCCCATAATCATCTCAATCAATATTGCAAAAAAAAAAGAATCCATAATTTTTAAAAAGGAAAAGAAAAGCTTTTAGCAAGCTAGAAGAGGGAATTTCCTTAACCAAAAAAAAAAAGGATTCGTAGTAAACACTGCGACAAACATCATCTTTAATGGTGAATTGTTAGAAGCTGTGCCTCTTTAATTGGGGGGTCAGCCAATGATACTGACCAACTGTAGTAGCCGTGAAATTCACCACTCAGATCTCCTGTTTAGGGAGCCAAGTTGACTGACCTTCCTAGCAGCTACCCCTCTGGATCCACCACCACTTTCATGCTGAGGCTACACGTCATTCAGGCTGCTCTCAGTCAGTGACTGACAAAAATTTCTGATATAGCTCGAGCCCATCATATGAGTGTGGACTCCTCTAATGGGCCTCAAGGATTCCCTTTTGGCCTGGCTGAAGCTGTCTCAGGGCTGTGCTACAGTCTGAAATCCTTCCTACTCACTTCTCCTTCCTTTCTCTTCTTTTTATAGGTGTCATGCTTGTACCCCATCCTGAAGGCTCTTCCTATCTACTTCTCCTCTGTTCCCTTTATCCTTCACAGGTGTTTCTTTTAAAGAAAATACTAAGAACAACTTTACGTTCAACACAGCTCTTGAATGTCTACCCATCTAAGTGCCTATTTCTTGGAGAACCTGTACTGACACACTAACCACACACTAACCACGACTACTTCTATTCAGCACTGCACTGTGTACTGGAGGTCTGGCCAGCGCGGTCTCTGAACCTCGACTTAGGTTCTAGACACACTAGGGTAGTTGCTTTTCCTTGAATTCACTCTGTGCTTTTCTGTTTCCGAATCTTTGCTTGAGCTGTTACCTCCACTTTCCCCATTCTCCATTTATTTAAGTCTAGCCCATCCTATAAGACCCAGCTCACAAAAGGGGATTTTTCCTAAATTTCTAAACTGGAGTAATCTTTTCCTCTACTAAAATTCAACAGAACTCTGTGAATTCACATTGTGTCATACATATCTTATTTATGTGTATGATTCTTCTACTAGATAATTAACTCCTGAAATTGGCCACGGCTAGATAATTAACTCCTGAAAATTGCTTGCCACTGTGCTCATAAATGTTAGAATTATCAAGATCAAAACCTAATCCATCTATAAAGATATATACAATAAAAAAATGAAATAATGCCATTTACGGCAACATGGATGGACCTAGAGATTATCATATTAAGTGAAGTAAGTCAGACAAAGACAAATACCATATGATATAACTTACATGTTAAATCTAAAAAATGATAACAAATCAACTTATTTACAAAACAGAAACAGACTCACAGACATTGAAAACAAACTTATGGTTACTAAAGGGGAAAGGGGTGGGGGAGGGATAAATGAGGAGTTTGGGATTAAGAGATACACACTACTATATATAAACTAGGTAAACAACAAGGACCTACTGTGTAGTACGGGGAACTATATTCAATATCTTGTAATAACCTATAGTGGAAAAGAATCTGAAAACTGAATCACTTTGCTGTACACCGGAAACTAATACAACATTGTAAGTCAACTATACTTCAATTAAAAAAAAAACCTAATGCATCTATTTATGGGTTGCAAATAAAAATAAAAAAATACTAATACAAAACATTTTTACTTATTCCACCACACTTCATCTCAGGGATAACAGAATAAATGTCAGCATGGATCCAAACCCTGCAGAGGTCTGGTTAGCTACAAGATCATCTTAGCTTTCCTTTTGCAGGAAGGACTCTGAACAGTTCTTCCCTGAAAAAAGAAAAAAAAGTAGTTCCAACATGTAATTAAACTAGTATTCAGGAAGTTCTTCTTTACATCTAGCTTAAATTCCTCTTGCTACGACCGCAGTATATTTTCTGTTCTTTGGGGGAACTGGTACAGACAGCTATGATTGACCAACTCTTCCACAAAGAGAAAGCCAATATTCTAGTTACAGTTAACCCAAGATTTTATTTTCGCCAACACTTGAGTGCTTTTAAAAATTGTAACAGAATCTGGTGGTGGCCCTGAACTATTCCGCTCTGGGTACGGGTCTGCTTCTCCTGGTTAGGGTTTGCATTTCTCCCATGGCTGGTGCTGTTCTAGGCTAGGCCACTTCCTCGAAGCAGGAGAGAGATTCGGTGGGTCATCTGGAAATATTCCCTGAGGTCATAGGCCACCACTTCCCCTTCCTACTCTATTGAGATGTAATGCCCAAGCTTGCCTCCCTGGCCAAGCCCTAGCCAGCCCCCAGGTTGGCTCTTCTGTGTGTCAGCCTATGACTACCTATCAAACACTTTCACATCATGCCCGTAAGAAAGTCCTGGGAAAACCTGTGGGCTGGGGTTCTGACTCATGCACCCCACCAACAATAGCAGAGGCAAACAAACAAGACATTTGGGCAGCAGGGTGTGCTGCCATTAGTGAAGATAAATTTAACTTTCAGCTTTGGAATGCTGACAAGGAATATGCCAAGAAACTCACTTTTCCTCAGAAGCCACTTGTTATTGCCAACTATCCTGTTCATCTGATTGGAGAGGAGGTTCCCTTTGTATTCTGAGACTCCGTCCTGACTGTGGATCCCAGCTGAACAGAATCCACCCCAGGATGCAGGACAGAGATGGGGTGCAGAATGGAGTTGATGTTCCTTAGCTCTGGAGCATCTGGTAGATGCTGAATGATAAATGAGCAGTTAGCACAAACACTGACACTAGTTAATCAGAGTTTGCTTTACCCTTCTTTCTCTGCCCCTGTATTCATTGGGCTTTAGAGAATAGTGAACTTGGAATTTAAAAGGCTTGAGTTTAACCCCAGGTCCTGAGCGTATAGCTATGTCTTATTTTCCATGGCTTTAAAATGAAAATATCACCTGCAGAAGGTCTCTGCAGCTAATGTTGTTCCTAAATTGCTCTTATGGACCCCCAAAATATCCAAACCGAGAGACTCTAATACAAGGCTACTTTGTCATTTTTATAAATGTAAAGTGGATACCCTCAAAGCTCCTGCAGTGACTATTCCAGGGGACACCATTTATGTTGTATTCCACATGAATCACACCCCTTAGGGTTACATAATACTCTGGATACTATAATGTGATATTTGTACAAGAAATAGTTACTCTTTATTGACAAACTAACACAATTGTCTCAAATCCACGTAACCATGTTGCAAGAAGGAACTGTTATCTCCATTTTACAAATGGGAAATCCGGGTCAGAAAAGTTCAATATGTTGACCTCTCTTTCCCCCTAAGAAAGTAAATAGTTAAGGATGAGGAATAAGGTTTTGAAATCTGTTTGTCTGATTCTAAAATGTGGGCTTTTCCTACTACTCTATCAATATCAAATACCTCAGCTGTAAATGGGTATTCCCTCATCCATCCAACAGATGCTTATTGAATGCTATTAATAATAACAGTCAGCAACTACTGACCACACACTATGTACCAGGCTGAGGACACAATTGGGAACAAGACCAACTTTGTCCCTGCATGCATGGAGCTTACTGGAAAGAGAAGCATTAGGCAACTAAGACAATAGCTAATACATTTGGGTTTAATATGTGACATATGTTGTTCTACGTGTTTTACATATATTTATTTAATCCTCACACCAACCCTGTGAGGTAGATATTATTTTTCTGTTTTGCAGATGAAGAAGCTGAGGAAGAAGGATGACTTGCCCAGGGTTACGTAGCTGGTCAATGATAGATCTGGGATTAAAGACCAGGGAGTCTAGCTCCAAAGGGCACTTAACTACTAGCAATACTAACGATGATGTAAATCATTATTTCCTGACTACTGTAGTAAAGGCTATAAAGTAAAGGCATGGTGTGAAAGCATGTAATATTGGATTTATTTATTTTTATTCAAAGGGCATTAGTCTCTCAGTTTTTATTAAAATCCATACATGAATTTATAAAGAGAAAGAAGTTTAGGAATATGTGTGTGTGCATATTTTTTTTTAAGGACTTGAAACATTTATTTATTTATTTATTTATATTTTTTTGGCTGTGTTGGGTCTTCATTGCTGCGCACGGGCTTTCTTTAGTTGCGGCGAGAGGGGGCTACTCTTCGTTGCGGTGCACAGGCTTCTCATTGCGGTGGCTTGTCTTTGTTGTAGAGCATGGGCTCTAGGTGCACGGGCTCAGTAGTTGTGGCTCGAGGGCTCTACAGCACGGGCTCAGTAGTTGTGGCGCATGGGCTTAGTTGCTCCATGGCATGTGGGATCTTCCTGGACAAGGGCTCAAACCCATGTCCCCTGCATTGGCAGGCGGATTCTTAACCACTGCGCCACCAGGGACGTCCTGTGTGTGCGTATTTTATAACAAATTCTTAACCACTATTTTCTAGGAGTTCAAGCAATTTAAAAAATTTTATTATTTATGATATTTTGGTAATATCCAATTTTTAAAAACAAGAATAACCTATTAATTTTATCATTACAAAAAATGATAGAGCCCTTTTAATCTTGGGAAAATGCTATAAAAACTGGATTTTGATTAAGAAATTATCTTTTAGCGGGGCTGAGGGGGGGGAAAACTGATGTTCAAAGGAAAAAAAATTCACAGTGAATCTTTCCATGATTCACCTCTGTGGTGAAGATAAATAAAAAACACTAAATATTTCAACTAAATATTGAATAAGAGTCCTTTGGCGTCAGAAGATCTCACACTATACTCAAAGTTTTTAATTCAAAATTTTGATTTAAATCAAATAAGATAAACACCAGTAAGGGCCTACTCTTCATGAGAGGTATGTTATAAGGAAAGACCACAGCCTTCTAAATCATTCAGAACTGGGTCCAAATCCTGACTCTTCCACTTCCGAATTAAATGAATTTGCCCCACTCATTTAATCTCTCTGAGGCTCAATTTCCACATTCGTGTATAAAACAGAGGATATGTCAGTGCTGCAGGGTCGTTATGAGATTAAAGTCCACCGTGAGATTAAATATCATCTACATAGGGTACCTGGCTTTTGCTCAATAAGTCATAACTTCTCTAATAAAGTAAACATTTTGTTTTAATATGGATGCTCAGGTTCATACCATAAAGTATGTCAACCCCTGCCTTTTTTAGTGAAATGTGTTATAAGCAACACTCAGTGCTAGTAAGAAAAAGAAGTCTAGAATGATATATGTATATACATGTGTGTATATATATGTGCTTATTTATATATCTAACTCTGCTACTATTATCTCTGGGTGTTAGGATTTCAAGTGAGGTTTAGAAATGTCTCCTTGTTAAGGTGACTTCCACCTGTGCTTCTCTGGGAAGCCCTCCCTGGCCCTAGGCTGCTCTTTCAGGGCTGGCTCTGGGGGTGAGGGATGAAGCAGAGGCAGCAGATGGGACAGTCTCTAGGGACATAGGGAACAGATCTCGAGAAAAAAGAAAGAGAAGTCTAGAATGTCCATCGGTAACATACATTTATTTGTTTTCAGACTCTCTTCCCCTGGAAAGTTTTAAATACTTTCTGTATCTGATAGGACATAGAACCAAATTTCTCCTACCAATACCTTTCCATGGTTACCCAGTGTGGTTAAATGCATGTTTCAGGTGTTGGAGGTGGCGGTTGTCTTTTTAGAAGAAAACGACAAAGTGCTCTGACTCCTCAAGGGCTGGAGTCAAGGAATAAACCTATGTTGCTGTAACCTGTGGAAAAGAAACCTATAAACCTAATGGCTCAGTAAATGACCCAATAAACCTAAGTTCTAAATTTTTTAACTTCAGATTTGCCCCTAAATTTGCCCCATCTTAAAATGATTGATGGCTTCTTTTCTAGAAAGATAAAACCATTATCAAGCCAGAATGCTGAGGCTAACTTAGCTAGTCTTGATTGCTAATTACTGTTTGAACTTTTTCAGAGTATAAAATACACATGAAAAAGGTTACAGGTCAAGAATGTACAGCTTGATGAATTTTCACCAGCTGAACACATCTGCGTAATCAGCACCCAGATCAAATAACAGATCATTACCACACCCCCGCAGCTTCCCTCACTACTTTTTTCAGTCAAGGGTAACCCCCTCAAGGGTAACCCCTTTCCTGCTTTCCAACAGCACAGGTTAGTCCAACCTGTTTTTGAACTTTATCTATAGAATCTTTCAGCATGTTCTCTTTTTTTGTCTGTTTTCTTTCTTCACTCAGCATTTCATCTACGAGACTCATCCATATTGTTGTGTATAGACTGTTGATCATCATTGCTTTAGAGCAACCTGTTGTATGTGTAACATTTTTTGATCAGATATTTATTTTCAACACATAGAGTTAAAAATAATTATGCACTGGTGTTAAGGCTTTCTTTCTCCAATTTCCTAACCCCCTAATATGCAGTTTCCTAACAGAGTTAGTCAAGGAAACTTTTCACTGTAGAAAGGAAAATGTTGGGATTCCCGTTAATTCTGGTTTGTTGAGATTTTTCCACAATGGGAGGTATTAACAGGGGAAGTATAATGCTGCCCGGGAAAGACATCCACTGTTTGTCATCCAAATTTGCCAGGCCAGTGTAACTGACTTCCCGTGTAATTCCCGAGGCACTTGAAGACAGGAAAAGACGCTGCCGTCTCGCTGCTCCTGTGGGAGTGCCCAAACCAAAGCTGGAGCCAGGCCCAGGTGTGATGTGGTTTAAATTGGTCTCTGGTCCTGCCCCATTCTCCTTATCACCATCTGCAATCTCCTATTGCTCACTAAGAAGTCTGTGATTATGGTCTTCTTCATCAGTAGATACACACCACCTAGAAATGACTTAACTCAGTAGTTTTCCACTATTTCACCACCTCCTATCAACCCAGTTGGGATTTTAGAGATAGTTTGAATAAGGCAATTTCCCTAGACCATGCTACGATCTTTTGTATGTAATTGTGTCTTTATGTCAGAGATACTTGGAGATCAAGTGTCTCCTAAGGAGAGGAATATGAGTTGACAAACCTAGTAAGATATAGGAAACCCTAGTGAGAATATGAGTCTTTTACAGGCAATGGAAAACAATTTGTAATTCCACACTAAAGAATAGGGTCTGCTAATACCATCAGCATTCTTCTAGAATGGTGAAGTCAGTCATGTGCATGGAAATGGGAAGAGTCAGAAATCTGGTGTTCCCCTCTGTGTCTCCCTTGACCTGGTGTTATCATGGTCACAATGGGGAAACACACCTTACCTCACTCTTCAAAATACTGGTTGTCTCTTCCCCCTTTTTTAGTTAGGTAGTTGTTTAATAAATTTGCCTTGTACAAAGCAGATGCTCAACAACAATAATAATGTCTACCTTTCCCAGGGATGTTGGCACTTTAGCAGAGGATCCTGAATGCCTAAATCCAAAGAATAAATGTCAAGTTTATTGGTTAGAATAAAAATAATAATAGGCATTAGTTTTTAGAGCATTTGCTATGTGCTGGGTACTATGTGAAGCACTATAAATGCATTATCTTGTTTAATCCTCTTATTATCCTCATTCTATGACTGAAGCATTGAGCTCTAGTAAATTTCTGAAGGTCAGACAGCTGAGAAGTGGCAGAATTGTAATTCAATTACAGCCAAATCTGTCTGATCGAAGAGCCAAGTTCTCAATCATTACAACATAGACACTCTCTTTTGGACTGTGCATTTACTTCTCTGCTGTAACAATTCTGCTTTTTACTGCTTACTGCCATTATTTTCTTTGCTCTATCACATATTGCATCGAACTTGTTTTTTCTCACACCTGTCCCTGATGCCATATTCTCTTTTGTCTCATTGCACATAGCAAATAGCCAGTTGTATAAAATAGTCTCCTGATTTTTCAGGTTCATAAAGTAAAATACTTTCTAGAGAAAGGCTTTTCTCAGCTCCTGGCTTGGTTCCTGTTTATAATGAAGCATTTCTTCTCCTTCCTATTTAGTCTCCATGATTTTTTAAAATCTTTTTTTTGTCTGCACCATGCAGCATGTGGGATCTTAGTTCCCCGACCAGGGATTGAACCCACACCCCCTACATTGCAAGTGCGGAGTCTTAACCACTGGCCTGCCAAGGAAGTCCCTAGTCTCCATGATTTTGATTTATTGATGTTCATTGTCATTCACAAACCTGAAAAGATAGTTTCAAGCATTTGTCTTAAATTACTTA
This sequence comes from Eschrichtius robustus, assembly GCF_028021215.1. NCBI lineage: Eukaryota > Metazoa > Chordata > Mammalia > Artiodactyla > Eschrichtiidae > Eschrichtius > Eschrichtius robustus. The sequence goes on along the minus strand of NC_090826.1, from coordinate 127,488,701 downwards.
CTGAAGCTTCCTAGGGCAAGGACAGGGTAGCAGGCTAGATGGAGTGGAAGCCCAGAACTCCTGCCAGATGAGCTGCAGGGTTTCATTAGCTAGGACTAGGGGTACAGACCTCAGATCCCATTTCTGAGGCATGGCTGTACACAGATGTTCCCTCCACAACGCATCTGGGTACTGAGGTTAGGCAATCTAGAGGAGAAAGCCAGACTGTGGCAAAATCTTACTCACTTGTGATATAGGGTCGAGCCTTTGTGTCATTATTACTATAGTTACTGAAAAAAAAAAAAAAAAAAACCACTGAAGTAATGGCGTTGGAGACACGGAGATTGCTGATATTTTCTTTTATTGCACAATCTTCCTAGGAATCCTGCAACCTGACTCTCCAATCATGGAATATTTTAGAAACTGAGCCGGTCCAGGAAGGAGAGCTTTTTAGAGAAGCATCCCTGAAATCACATCTCACATCACAGCAGCTGCCAACTTTGCCTAAACACAGAGCCCGGTGGTGCCGGCGTAAGTGAACACTCTACATGCACTTTGTTGCTGCTGCAGCTCTTAACTTGTGCAGCTTTGTGTCCAGGTCATATATACTTTGTGGATATTTCAGAAGCATTTGTGGCTCCATACAGGTACACAGAGGAATGTGCAGTGACTGAACTTTTGGCCAAATGGGGTCTTGGAAACCTGCATGGTGACATGGGAAGAACAGGGGCTTTGAAGTCAGACTTCACGACCTTGGATTTAAGAAGTGGTTCTAGTATTAGCTCTGTGGTCCTGGACAAGGCACCTAACTTGCTTAAGCTTCAATTTTATCATCTGCACAATGTCACTCACACAGCCTATAATCAACATCGCATACTAGTATTGCTGATTTTAAGTCAGTTTCTCCCTCTAGACTAAGGTCCATAAGAAGAAGGATATGTCTTGCTCATTGCTACATTCTACCATGCCTAGTACACCGTCTGGCAAGAACTAGGTGATCAATAAACAGATATTAAGTTAATAAGGAGCTCTATAACAAAAAAAAATCTACTGGGATTTTTATTAGAATTGGGATTATATAGAATTGGATTAATTTTAGGAGTATCTATATTTTTATGATTCATAAACATAATATATCTTTTTGTTTTCTGTAATGTTTTCACTAAGGTTTTATACTTTTTTGCTACAAAGGCTCACACATGTTTTGTTAGGTTTATCCCCAGGTATCTGAAGTTTTTATAACACTGTAAAAGTCTTCTTATAAAAACACCAGATTTTCTAATTCTTGGGGTTGATGCTTAGAATTGCAACTTAACTTTGTATATTATTTCTTTATTAAGTCACATTTTAAAGTTTTGTTACTAGTTCTAATAATTTATCTGTAGATTCACTGAGGTTTTCTACCAGACAATTACATCATTTGCAAATAAAGATGATTTTATTTCTTACTCTCCAGTCCCTACATCTTTTTTCCTTTTATTCCTTGTCTTATTCTTTTAATTGAAGTATAGTTAATGTGCAATATCATATGTTTCAGGTGTACAATATAGTAATTCACAATTTTTAAAGATTATACTCCATTTATAGTTGTCATAAAATATTGCTTATATTCCCTGTGTTGTACAATATATCCTTGTAGCTTATTTGATACATAATAGTTTGTACTTCTTAATCCCCTACGCTTATATTGCCCCTCCCCACTTCCCTCTCCCCACTGGTAACCACTAGCCTGTTCTCTATATCTGTGAGTCTGTTTCTTTTTTGTTATATTCACTAGTTCTTGTACTTTTTAGATTCCACACATAAGTGATATCATACAGTAGTTGTCTTTCTCTGTCTGACTTATTTCACTTAGCATAATACCCTCCAAGTCCATCCATGTTGTTGCAAATGGCAGAACACATTAACAAATTGAAGAACAAAAACCATATGATCACCTCAATAGATGCAGAAAAAGCTTTTGATAAAGTCAAACATCCATTTCTGATAAAAACTCTCCAGAAAGTGGACACAGAGGGAACATACCTCAACATAAGAAAGGCCATATATGACAAACCCACAGCTAATATCATACTCAATGGTGAAAAGCTGAAAGCATTTCCTCTAAGATCAGGAACAAGTCAAGGATGTCCATTCTCACAACTTTTATTCAACATAGTTTTGGAAGTCCTAGCCACAGCATCAGAGAAGGAAAAGAAATAAAAAGGAATCCAAATTGGAAAAGAAGTAAAACTGTCACTGTTTGCAGATGGCATGATACTATACATAGAAAATCCTAAAGATGCCACCAGAAGACTACTAGAACTCATCAATGAATTCAGTAAAGTTGAGGATACAAAATTAATATACATAAATCTGTTGCATTTCTATACACTAACAACAATATATCAGAAAGAGAAATTCAAAAAAAATACTATTTACCATCTCATCAAAAAGAATAAAATATCTAGGAATAAACCTACCCAAGAAGGTAAAAGACCTATACAAGGAAAACTATAAGACACTGTTGAAAGAAATTGAAGACAACACAGACGGAAAGATATACCATGTTCTTGGATTGGAAGAATTAATATCATTAAAATGACCATATTACCCAAGGCAATCTACAGATTCAATGCAATCCCTATCAAAAGACCAATGGCATTTTTCACAGAACTAGAACAAATAATTTCAAAATTTGTGTAGAAACACAATAGGCCCTGAATAGCCAAAACAATCTTGAGAAAGAAGAACAGAGCTAGAGGAATCACACTTCCTGACTTCAGACTATACTACAAAACTATAGTGACCAAAACAGTATCGTACTGACACAAAAACAGACACATAAATCAATAGAACAGAATAGAGAGCCAGAAATAAACCCATGTACTTATGGTCAATTAATCTGCAACAAAGAAGGAAAGACTATACAATGGAGAAAAGACAGTCTCTTCAATAAGTGGTGCTGGGGAAACTGGATGGCTACATGTAAAAGAATGAAATTAGAACATTCTCTATTCTTTGTTTTTTATTTCTTGTCTAAGACATCTAGAACAATATTGAATAGAAGTGGAATAATGGGATCCTGTCTTGTTACTGATCTTAAAGGGAATGTTTACAGTGTTTCACCATTCAGAATAATGCTTACTATAGATTTTCTTTGTAGATAACATTTATCACATTTCGGAAGTTTCCTAACATTCTAATTTTTTTTAATAAATGGATGTTGAATTTCACTGAACATTTTTTTGTGTATTGAGAAGGTTACATTTTTTTCTTCTTTAATCTGTTAATACGAAGAATTACATAACTGATTTTCTAATGTTAAAACAATTTTGTCTTCCTGGGGTAAATCCCAGTTGGTCATGGTGCATTATGCAACCTCTTCGTTGTTCACAATAGGTCACAAAGGGAAAACTGAACTAAGGGAAGTCGAGCCACTTGTCCAAGGCCACACAGCCCAAGTATTTATAAAAAGCAGACTACTGAAACCTTGAAGTTCCGAGTAAGGTAGAATGGATAAAATGGATTCAACCCAAAAGGTGTTTAGCAATTACCAGCAGACCACTCCATTCAGAAAGAACCACTCTGTCCCTTGGATAATAACATCTAGAACTAAACTTGCCTTGCAGCGGTGGGACCCCAACATTTCATTTAGGGTCATTCAGGGTCCCCATCATCTCATAAGTAAATCCTGAGGGAGGCTATTAACTCTCTGAGAAAAACAATTCCTGGGCTTCCCTGGTGGCACAGTGGTTGAGAGTCTGCCTGCCAATGGAGGGGATGCGGGTTCGAGCCCTGGTCTGGGAAGATCCCACGTGCCGCGGAGCAACTAGGCCCGTGAGCCACAACTACTGAGTCTGCGCGTCTGGAGCCTGTGCTCTGCAACAAGAGAGTCCGCGACAATGAGAGACCCGTGCACCACGATGTAGAGTGGGCCCCACTCGTCGCAACTAGAGAAAGCCCTCGCACAGAAATGAAGACCCAACACAGCCAAAAATAAATAAATAAATAAATAAAATTAAAACAAACAAAAAAACAATTCCCTCTTATCAAGGGCCAGGATCATAGAATTACTTGAGGATCAAAAACTCAGACTTGATTTGATTACTTCCAGCTAAATGACTTTATACAGTTGCTGATTTTCTACTTCTTTATTATATTATGATCTATTGTTTAATGTTACAGCTGGAGTTTATATGTATTTCATTCAATGACCCATTTTGATAACCAAGATATTTGGGTGCCAAGTGTTGTTCCAGAGTACACATGAAGTTTTTTATTATTCAGGTTCATGTTTACCAGAATTCTCTTTGAGTTTAACCATTTTCTAGCAATGTAGTCCCCAGAACCCAGTAATAAAAATAACCTACTTTTCTAAAAATGAGCCAACTGACCAATCCTGTAAAAGGCAGGCAAGCAGAAGCTGACCAACCACAAAAGCTGCAGCCACGAAACCCAGGGAGCAATCCATGTTTGTGTTTTGGACATCTATCTTTTCATTTGTTTTTCACCTCTGTTGAGCCTGCCACCATTCATGCCTCACTGCCAGTGACTGCACCAAAGTTCCCAAGCTTGCAAAGTGGCAGGAGGTGACATCCAAGGCATCTTTATGCAGTGTCCCAATGTTTTGTGTTACTTTCTCAAAACATTACAGATTGGGTAAGTTCCATAATAATCTAAGTCCTAAAAAGTAGAAAAATGAGATTTTTGTTGTAGCTGTTTACCAGCTTGGCCAAGTTTTTTAAAACTGATAAAGTGAGTATTAGAGCAAAAGTGAGGAAAGGGACGCTTTCATATACTACTGGTGAGAGTTCAAATTTATACTTTTATCTGGAGGATAATGAAATAATACCTGTCATCATTTTAAGTGCAAATATACTTTGGCCTAGTAAATCCACTTCTAGAAATTTTCCTAGAGAACATATAGGACAAATATAGGCAAAGATAAATATCCTAAGATGTTTTGCAGTGTTGTTTATAATAGTAAGATTTTCATCAATATGGGATATTTTAAATAAATTATGGTGCATTATAAATGGAATATTATGCAGCCCTTATAAAGGCTGATGTAGGTATATATTTATTAACATGAAAAGATGTCCTTAGTATATGGTTTACTTTTAAGAACCAAAATATAAAAATAAAACTTAGATCTACTTTTGTTGAAAAACTTTTTGTGAATATATGAATTAAAAAATTCTGAAAGCCTACCAAGTTAACAGTGGTTATCTTTGGGTAGGGTGATATAATGGATGATTTTTACTTTTTTTTTTTTTTTGTCTTTCTGTATGGTATGGATCTTTTATAAAAGAATACATTACTTTTACATTTTCATTTTAGCAAAAGACTATTTTCCTGTGGAAATTGTTTTATTAATTACATTGACAGATGAGCTAAAAAAGTATAGTTTTATTGTAATAACAAACAGTAAAACAGCAAGCTCCAGCTATAGAAAGAGAAGAACACTTATTAAGCACAGTTTAAGTACAACCGAGTCACCCAAATTAAAATCTCAAATGACGCCTTTTCCCATCTCTTCATTGTTAAAGGAGAGCAAATCCCTAGGAGGCTATCATACATCTTGGTAAGACAATTCCCTTTTATTAGGAGCCAGGAGCATAGAATTATTTGAAGTGCTTTTTAAAGAGTTTAATGAAAAACTCACATTTTAGTGTAGTGTCGTTTCAGCTGGACTTGAATTTGAATCCCATCTTTTTCATTTATTAGCTCTGTTATGTTGAGCAAGACATTTAACCCTCCAAGCTGCAATTTACTTTTTAATAAAATGTGTATCATAATAATCTCTGAGTAGATGAGCCAGCTGTGCAGATTGGAACTAACCCATAAGGCTGTTGTGAGGATTCAGTGAGATACAGCTTTTAAAATGCTTAGCACAGGGTCTGGCCCAAGAATAGGGGTTCCATAATAGTAGCTCAAAAATGTAACACTATCTCTGTTTCACTTCCTCAGCGACTTTGAAAGAGTCTATGAGTGGTGTTCATGTACAAATAGGTCACCAATTTAATTGAGTTTCTAGTGTTCAACTGTGGGTGATAACCCTTTTGTGGTTATCACAGCCTTATGGTGATCAAAGGGCCCCAGACACAATATGCTCTTGGAAGGATAAAAATACTTTTAATACAAAAACCACTTCCTAATTCATCTGCTGAGTTTAGAGCATTTTCTGTATGTGCATGTCCAACCACTGAGCTTGCACAAAAGAATCTGACTTATTCTACTCAGCTCAGTGGTCACCTCCTCTAAGCATTCTTTCCAACCACCTCTCCACTGCCACCATCAGACTGAGTCAGATATCTTTTCGTGGAGCTCGCACAAGAACGTGTGTGTATACACCGTGTCCTCCATATTGTTACAATTATGTTTCTCTACCTATCTCTTCACTCGTCTTTGAGCTCCGTCAGGACCGGGACTGTGTCCTATTCATCTGTGTGTCTTCAGAGAGTAGCTTAGAAGATAGCGCAGAATGGGCCGTAACAAAAATGTGTAGGACAAATAAATGAAACTCTGGATGGGGCTAAGTGGGCATAAATGGGGTAATATGGAGTGCGTCCTGAGAATCTAATTTCTATTTAAGGTTATGTGTGTAGATAGTTTTGTGAAGGTTCATGTTTACTGTTTGAGACCTTGGCCAGTGACTGATTCCCTTGCCTTTCCTTCCCTTTCAAAAACTGCAGAGGAAAGATAGAGAAACAAAATGTTTGAGCATAATACCACAGACCAATTTAAATAGAATTTCAGTGGGAAGAGTTAGCAGTTCATGAAATTTGTGTAAGGTATCTTCTGAAAGCTATGTGGAGAGAGCTGACATCTTTGTCCATGACTATGTCAGCCATCAGGGGAGTGACAGACACTTAGGGTTTTTTTTTTTTTTTTTTTTAGTTGTAACTAGAGCAGAAATATTGTATCAGAAAGGTTTATGATATATTATCAAATGACAAAAGCATTGTGCTGAATATACAATGTGATTCCAATTCCATTGGTGACAGTACTTTGGGTAATTTTTTTCCCTACTCTATGCTTTTCTTTTCTTTACAACAAACATGTATTACATTAACAATGAGGGGGGAAAGCTATATGTTCTTTTTTTGAAGTTCTAACTTGTCATCCTACGGACTAGTCTGTAAAAAGTTCCCTAGTCTTCTATGAGTAGAGGACCAGCTGTGCAGGTGGAACTTCCCTTAGAATTAACTGCCTTCTATTTGACTAGATGACAGATGCTACACATGAAGATACAACCTTAACATGGCCTGTGAGACCCGACATGGTCTGGGTACTCCCTAAATCCCCAGCCTCCTGCCCCACCCTCCAGCCACTGTGGCTATCTGGTAGCTCCTGGGCTACTCTAAGCCTCAACTGACCTAGAAAGTTTCCCCACATCATTTTTTTTCTTCCTGCATTTAATTGTGTGATTTTAATCTAATATCCAATGCCCCACCTCCAAATAAAACAACTCTGAGCTCCATGAAGGTGTTGCTCATTATTGAATCCCTAGTGTTAGCACAAGGCCAGAAGCCTTGAAGGAGCTTAAATATTTCTTGTGTATATGAATGCACCACTGAAATAATATAAATAGAATTCAGAGAGGAAGATGGGAAGGGGCACTTTTATTGTGTCTACCCAGAGCCATCGATCTAATAAATGAATCAACAAGTATGTGTTGGGTGTCTATTTGCTCTCTGCTAGATACTACAGGAGAAGTAAGACTAATATAAAAAGGGGCCCTGCCCTTTGGGAATTTCTAGTACAATATGAAGAGATGAGAAAACATGATATGAAACGGAGAAGTAACACTACTAATTAAATTATATTAGAGGGGGCTTCCCTGGCGGCGCAGTGGTTGAGAATCTGCCTGCAAATGCAGGGGACACGGGTTTGAGCCCTGGTCTGGGAAGATCCCACATGCTGCGGAGCAACTAGCCCCGTGAGCCACAACTACTGAGCCTGCGCGTCTGGAGCCTGTGCTCCGCAACAAGAGAGGCCACGATAGTGAGAGGCCCGTGCACCGCGATGAAGAGTGGCCCCCGCTTGCCACAACTAGAGAAAGCCTTCACACAGAAACGAAGACCCAACACAGCCAAAAATAAATAAATAAATTTAAAAAATATATATATTAGAATCATCATGTTTTTAGTGGCCACATAATTAGAAACAATATAAATTTTCTACATAGACTAAATCCATTCAAGCAAATGGTATTCAGCCTGAACAGCTTTTAAACAAAGTCAATGGTATATTCCTTCCATTCCTATTCCTTGGAATCCTTTTCTACTCCCCTCACACTCCCTAAAATTTAACATTATCCCACTTAAAACACATTGTTGGTAGAACCTGGAGTCTACATAGCACCTTCCCTCATATCCATCTGAGAAATTTTTTTTTTTTAAATAAGGCAATGTCAAGAAGAGGATCTGGAGAGTGAAAATAAGAACAGGAGGGAGTGGAGGCAAGTCTTAGAAAAATAATAGCTAGCACATCCACGGCACTTGCAGTGTGCCAGGGATTGTTCTGAGCACTTCACACGTATATCCATTTAACTGTCCAAACATTTCCATGTGGTGATAACTGATGACTATTATCCTTATTTGTTAACATAGCTGAGGGAACTGAGTCACAGGAGGATAGTAACTTGCAAGGTCACACAGCTTTGTAGGCGGTGGAGGCAGGCAGTCTGGCTCTAAACCTCTGCATCATGCTGCCCAAAGTTCCCCGTTCTTTCCTCTCTCTCAGCATCCCTTGTTCTCCTGCTACCATTCCTCCATCACCGCCTCCTTCACCAGGCTTTCTATTTCTACCACGTATTAATCCTTTCCTCTTTGTCCCAAATTCCCAAGTGCAAATGCAGGCCCAAGCTCTTTAAATCATCTTTATCTTTTGATTTCCAGATTTTTCCATTTTATCCCATTTTTAATCGATCCATGAGATGCCTGTTTACAAGCTATGATAATCATGGAGTGAATGAAGAATAACACCCACTACTGCACAACTAGAATTCCAAGGGGATGAATTGGAGTTATGGTTTTCTGACTTGACACTAAATGCTTGATACTTGATTTTGCTGTCTGATGGCAAATCTGAAAAGTAATAATAATAGCCTACATTTGTTGAGCACTGTGGACCAGATACTGTTTCAAGCACTCTCCACCCATCAATTCATTTAATCACATAACAGCCCTGTAAGAGAAGTTCTGCTATAATCATTCTATTTCACAGTTAAAAAAAAAAAAAAGGTGTAGAGAGTTTAAGTAGTTTGGCTAGAGGAGAGCCACACATGGAGCCAAGTGGGGTCTCTTAACCACTGTGCCACACAGCCTTTTACTTCCCCACACTAACCATTTTTACATCTTTTTTCTGATTTAAGAAGCAGAAGTCCCTTTCTAATAATGACCCATGTCTGTTTTATATTTTCACTCCCAAACTCCTTCCAACAACCCCTCCAATTGCCAGAAAACCCTCAGTGGCTTTCCCTTTCCCACCTAATTATTTTTTGTTACTATATTTGTCCCTTATCCGTCAGAAGCCTGCTGGAATAGAAAACATTCACTGAGACTTCACAGTTAAGTGGAAAACTTACACTAAGACATTATGATTAAGACAAAGTGAGTTTTCCAATATATGACCTTAAATTGGAGCTCATGTCATTGTCAAAGGAAACCTGACCACTGCGGGTGTGGGTACGATTCCTACACTACTCAGCCTGGAATGTCCAGGAGTGATTCGCACTCACCCCTGTCTGTGGACCACTTCCCATGGAAGTCGGCAAACCCCCTCCCCCGCCCGCTTCCTCGGTGACTGTTATTTCTAAGCTGCCAACACTGCTCCTGTCTTATCTACATTCTAACTTCATGGGAAGGGCTGTGGTGACTTTCAGGAAAGTGAATAGGAAGTTGCTTTTCTAAACAGCCTGACAGCTGAGGGGAGGCTGCAAGACTATAAGAAGTCTGCGTTGCACAGACGGCAGTAAGCTGGCTGTGTCACAGAGGAGATGGTAAGTTCATTTCTCTTTGCTATGGGAAGTGGTTGGGTTGAAGTGGTTTGGAGCCGAGTCAGGCAGGTAAAGCTTCCGAAAATGAGGAAGAGCCGTAATCATGGAGATTTATGTTGAGCAGCCCTTTAGAGTTTGTAAGCATTTCAAAACCTGCTGTCCACTTTGACCCTCCCAACATCCTTGTGAGTTGCTATGTCCATGTTACAAATGAAGCTGCTGTGTCTTACAGAGAGGCTATGTGTTTTACCTAAGGTACACTGTTAGGCTTGATGTTGTCTGGATCTGAACTTCCGTCCTCTGACTCGACAGCTGCTGTTTTTCCTAGCAGGGCTTACGGGGACTCTCTTGGAGCAAACCTTGGTTAACCCTCAACCCCCTTCTCCAGGATTGCTGTTCTATCTGGGTTGAATGCAAGGCTGAGTAAGTGCCCTGGGACAAGACTACAGTTAAATGTTTTCTCATCCCCAGCTCACCTATTTCTTTCTCTGAGCCCTAGGAGTCTGCTGGGACTAATGTGGAGTATTCACACAGTTCCCATTTCTGCCTCAGCTCTCAGTCCTGTTAGTGACTCAGTTTCCTCATCTATAAAATGGACAGAATAATAGTACTCTACTTTGTAGCATCATTGTGAGGATTAAATAAGTTTACACTGAAAAGCATTTAGGTCTGAGCCTGGCACATAGTTGTGGATTAGTAAACATTAGCTGTCATTGTTACGAGAAAGAGAAAATTCTTGGGGTTTAGTGGGATTTGGGATCCAGGGAAGATCCAAGGAAAAAGGCTTTCTTGAACTCATTAACATTATCCTAGATAAGACACACATAGAGTTTTACCCTCGACTTACGAGGCATATCTCATACAGTCCTAGGGTCTACAATCCTGCAGTCTGTGGCTAGAGAGGAACCAGACTGTCCCTGTTTTTGAGCCCCTTTGTATAGGATACCAGAAGAAAGTAGCACTTATACCCAATTCACTCCATCTCTTTGCTTTATTATAGTACAGTTTTCAAATACTTGTAATGAGGATTTTCCAGGTTGGGGAGAATAGGGATAAAAGAAGAGGAAGGAGTTTGAGTCTGTCCTGAGTTTGAACTCCAATGATGTAAGAACGTGGTTTACTTTTGTCTTATCTCTTGCAAAATTTTCCTGTATTGGTCAACTTAAATGAATGAACAGTTCTTTCTTTCTTCCGTCTATTCTCTTTGGGATCCTCCTCTATTTTAGAGGAATGTTAACAGATTGAATCATGGAGTTCTTTGAGATTCTGACAAAAGGTACAACTCCTTTTCCCAGATGAAAATGCAGACATCCACATAAACACTGAGCTTTATGGATAACTGCAGGGAGTCCCCAGACCTCCATGTGGGTCCCCAGTTAAGAACCCCACCCTTTCGCCTCCTATGCTTTAAGCTCAGAAGTTCCTCCACTGGCATCCTGAAACAAAGCTGGAACTCTGCAATGAAGTGCTAAGAACTCCAGGCCTGGAATCGTTTTGAATATTTCAATGACAAGACCTCTTCCTTTGCCCTTGAGCACATTTGTCTCTTGGGATTCCGGAACCTCCAACTCTGTGTGAAAATTCAACGTCAAGTTCAGAGTGGCTTCAATTAACCCTAGGACCTGAGGAAAGATGTTAAGGTTTCTCTGGTGGGGTGTTTTCAATCAGATGGATCTCAGAGTTGGGGGAGCGCTAGACAGGGAACTTACAGTTAAATTATGCCAATGTTGGTCAGGGTGTGAGTGGACTAAGAAGCAGGTCTGGATTCATTTCCATTTATACCTTTTAACCATCTTAGGTCTGTTGATTCTAGTTCTTACTCTTCCTTCCATTACCTATTTTTCAAAATGTAATTAAATTGTTCATGCTCTCCTGGGCTGGCTGCTAGCTCTTAGAAAGTGCAGTTTCAGAATTTTGTAAGTGGAAGCTTATTAATCAAACCCTCAAACATCACAGTGACTTACTACATAACAGGCAGTACTGGGAAAAGAGTCTGGACCTGACCTTAGAGGGTAGGCACATGATGTTTCATAAGTGGAATTTATTATTACGTTGTCTTCTAAGTGACTCATTTCTCTGTTTGAAAAGCACAACAGAAATTTTATAAAGTCAAATACACAAAATGAATCCTTTATATTTGTAGAGATATAGCTCAGCCATGGTCCAAATGGCTTAAAAAATCTTTTAAGTATGCTACTTTATATTTAATGCTAATATTTCATCCTAAATAATGGTGATCAGGAGTCTAAATACATATATATGTGTGTGTGTGTATATATATATATATATATATATATATATATATATATATATATGCTTTGATTCTTAGTGTTGATGTTGTCCTGGGTTCCTTCCTGTCTTTATTTCTATTTGCTATTTGGCTTATAGACCTCTTTGTTTCACTGTTTCATTTTCTGCCTTTAGGCTGAGGCCACTAATATCTGTGCTATATTACCACCATCACCCATAAACTTAAGGGAAATAATATGATATCAGTTGTACTGCCTTGAAAATCTAGACTCTGCCACCAACAAGTTGTATAGTTCTGTCTCTTCAATGACTCTCATATCTGCCTTCCCCCTTTGTATTCTCATTGACCCTCTTTAATTTCATTTCTTTCCCATAAGAAATTTCTAAGATAAAACAAACTGATTTTGTAGATATTATAATATCCAACATTTGCAAATATTTATTCGGTGCCCCACCATGCACCTAGCAGTGTGCTAGAAGTATATGTAAATAAATGTTGAAGAGAAATCATTTGTTTAAAACCACCTGTAGACTTGCTGCTTTTTAATTTGAAAGACTACAGATTATAATATTACCTCAAATTACAAAAAAGAAACACCATCGTTAGATGCATCTATTCAGGACGCTTCTCTCTTCAAAACCCTGGCAATTGGATCCCTTCTGCAACTGTCATTTCAAACTCACCAGATCTGACTCCAGACCAGCTTCTTTTCAGCTAACCTCTAGGACTTCCCAATTTTCAGCAGCAATCAGACCACATCACTATCTCTCGTAAAATCTACTTGCTGCCCCATTTGTCTTGCACTTAGAACAAAAAGCTCACCCCCTTGTTTTAGTTCCTAAAGCCCAGAGTGATCTGTCCCCAGCTTTATCTCATACTCTTCTACCCTTGCTCATTCCATTCCAGCAACACTGATGTTTTCATGTTCTTTGAACACTCCACATTTTCCTTCCACCTTAAAGCCTTCACATTAGCATTTCCTTCTGCCTTTAATGCTTTTCCTCCTGCTTCTCACTGGTTTCTTCTGGTCATTCTGCTCTCAGCTTAAATGCCACCTTTTTAGAGAGGTCTTCCCTGACCTCCCTCCCTGTCTAATATAACCACCCCGTCACTCTATCACATAACCTGGCTTTAATTCTCTACATAGCACTTACCACTGTCTTCTATTTTTTATGTTTACTCTTTCAGTACTGTTGTGTATATATTGGTGTTTGTTTCATTGTCTGTCTTCCACAGAATGTACATTTCATGAGGAAAGGAATCGTGTCTTCTTTTACCATTTTAATTGCCAGTGCCTATAACAGTGCCTGACACATTGTAGGCACTTAATAAATAGATAGTTATTGAAATAAATAATGGGAAAGAACACAGGCAATAACAAGGGCGTGCCTATCTTGGGGTGCGGAGGAAGGGATTGGTAATAGGGAAGGCTCCTTTGAGGAGGAGATTCTTGGACTTTTAGAGCTAGGCACCCACAGAAGGAGAGGGTGCTCTGGGCATAAAAAGAACATGGGGAACATACCGTGCATTCTGGAAAGTACAAGATGTCTTGTTATAAATGCACCATAGAATTGCGGTGGGGGCAGGGTGTAATTGAGGAGTAATGGCAGGAGATGGGACTAGACAAATAGGAAGAAGCCTCATCTTGAAGAGCCTCACAGTGTCATCTTAAGGAGCTGGTATGTACTGCTCAGGGAGTAGGAACAGCTGATGGGTTTTAAGTAGTGAAGCAATATGATCAGATTTTGTGTTAGGAATATCATTCAGACAGCATTAGAGATAAAGAACTGGAGATGGGTAATCTTGAGAAGAAGAGACCAGTGAGAAGATGATTTCTCTGGTCCAGGAAGGAAATGATAATGTCTGAATTAGTGCTGCAGCAATAAAGTGGAAATCTGGAGAATGGCCAGGTATCTCATCAGAAGGTAAAGTCAATAGGATTTGATGGCAGATTGATGTGAAGGGATCCTTGGTCTTCCCTCCCTGGTCCCACCTGATGGAGGACTTCAGGGTCTCTGTGGGCAGGCAGGTTATGGGGCTTGGGTCAGTGATACTGTCTGTTCATAAGAACATGCATCCCTTATATGAGCCTTCTTCGGTGCTGGAGGCTTTCAAAGGGACACACCCACTCCAGAGAGTTACATGGAATTTGCCTTCACCTCTCCCTCTTCTAAGAGCTGCCACTATTTGATGCTTCTCCAGGCTTTCCTGAGACACACCAGCTATGGTAGGTCCTAATTCCCCCACTTCTCCTCCACTTATCCCCATCTACCACCCGCATGGAGTTAAGTGAGTGAGTCCTTCTCCTTTGTTCTCTCACATGGGATGCGAGCCATCATGCCCCTTGTTTCTCTCATACCCAAAGAGAATGAGACCAAGTGCAAGTGCAAAACATATTTTTTTGCACAGCCGTATTATACTCTTCTACCTAATCATAATACACTTTTACATTTGATGCGATCACTGCTGTAACCATTTTGTACTTAGTTCTAATTATCACATATTTCTCCAACATTTTCCCATTCAGCATGCCTCTATCTTACTTTCAGTCATTCCCTTGCCATTTTTCACTTATTCATTCATTCATCTATAACATATTTATTAAGGATTAAGCATCTGTTCTCTACTATGGCTGGGATTCAGACATGAGTAAGTCATATCCCTTGCCCTGAGAAGCCTCTGCCAGCAGCTGCCTCCAGCTGTGTGTGCTCATATGTTTGTTTTGCATTTGGATTGCAGACTTCATGCTCAGGAGGAAAGTCAGGGATGGAGATGCTGATGGAGAGCCACTGGCAAACAGATGACCATAAGGTGGCCCTAGGAAAGCAGAAGAGTGATAAGAGAATAGGGCCAGGGAGGTAGGAACCCAGGGGAATCTCTATCTCTATCTCTGTAAGAGGGTTGATGTGGATTCAGGAGAAGACTCAGAACAGTTGCTCAAGATGTCAGAAAAGAATCAAGAGAAGAACCAAGGGAAGCATTTTAAGCAAAAGGAAATAGTCAGTAATATTTATTGCTGCAGAAAGGTCAAGGAAGATGATGATGGAAAGACTTCATTGGGTTTGGTAATTAGGATGTCAGGGGTAAAGTCAGCAGGAGCAGTTTTGTAGTCTGGTGGGACTGGGGGTTAGAGAGGAAAGGGGAGGCAAGGAAATTAAGAAAACTGAACTGTAAAGGAAGGAGAGAAATCAGACAGGACCTAGGCAGAAGACAGAGGGTCTAGGGAGGGACATTGTAGGTTCTGCCTCTAAAAGTGCAAGGCTGTGGTCTACAACATAGACAGGAGAACAGAATCACCTTTGTTTTTTTTTTTTTTTAATTTTTTTCACATCTTTATTGGAGTACAAATGCTTTACAATGTTGTGTTAGTTTCTGCTGTACAACAAAGTGAATCAGCTATATGTATACATATATCCCCATATGCCCTCCCTCTTGAGCCTCCCTCCCACCCTCCCTATCCCACCCCTCTAGGTGGACACAAAGCACTGAGCTGATCTCCCTGTGCTATGCAGCTGCTTCCCACTAGCCATCCATTTTACATTTGGTAGTGTATATGTCAATGTTACTCTCTCACTTCATCCCAGCTTTCCCTTCCCCCCACCCGTTCCCTCAAGTCTGTTCTCTACATCTGCGTCTTTATTCCTGCCCTGCCACTAGGTTCATCAGTACCGCTTTTTAAAATTTCATATATATGCGTTAGCATACAGTATTTGTTTTTCTTTTTGACTCACTTCACTCTGTATGACAGTCTCTAGGTCCATACACCTCACTACAAATAACTCAGTTTCGTTCCTTTTTATGGCTGAAGTAATATTCCATTGTATATATGAGCCACATCTTCTTTATCCATTCATCTGTTGATGGATATTTAGGTTGCTTCCATGTCCTGGCTGTTGTAAATAGTGCTGCAATGAACATTGTGGTACATATATCTTTTTGAATGATGGTTTTCTCAGGGTATATGCCCAGTAGTGAGATTGCTGGGTCATATGGTAGTTCTATTTGTAGTTTTTTAAGGAACCTCCATACTGTTCTCCATAGTGGCTGTATCAATTTACATTCCCACCAAGAGTGCAGGAGGGTTCCCTTTTCCCCACACCCTCTCCAGCATTTATTGTTTGTAGATTTTTTGATGATGGCCATTCTGACTGGTGTGAGGTGATACCCCATTGTGGTTTTGATTTGCATTTCTCTAATGATTAGTGATGCTGAGCATTCTTTCACGTGTTTGTTGGCAATCTGTCTGTCTTCTGTGGAGAAATGTCTATTTAGGTCTTCTGCCCATTTTTGGACTGGGTTGTTTGTTTTCGTGATATTGAGCTGCATGAGCTGCTTGTACATTTTGGAGGTTAATCCTTTGTCCATTGTTTCATTTGCAAATATTTTCTCCCATTCTGAGGGTTGTCTTTTCATCTTGTTTGTGGTTTCCTTTGCTGTGTAAAAGCTTCTAAGTTTCATTAGGTCCCATTTGTTTATTTTTGTTGTTATTTCCATTACTCTAGGAGGTGGGTCAAAAAGGATCTTGCTGTGATTTATGTCATGGAGTGTTCTGCCCATGTTTTCCTCTAAGAGTTTTATAGTGTCTGGCCTTACATTTAGGTCTTTAATCCATTTTGAGTTTATTTTTGTGTATGGTGTTAGGGTATGTTCTAATTTCATTCTTTTACATGTAGCTGTCCATTTTTCCCAGCACCACTTATTGAAGAGGCTGTCTCTTCTCCACTGTTTATTCTTGCCTCCTTTCTCAAAGATAAGGTGACCAAATGTGCATGGGTTTATCTCTGGGCTTTCTATCTTGTTCCATTGATCTATATTTCTGTTTTTGTGCCAGTACCATACTGTCTTGATTACTGTAGCTTTGTGGTATAGTTTGAAGTCAAGGAGCCTGATTCCTCCAGCTCCGTTTTTCTTTCTCAAGATTGCTTTGGCTATTCAGGGTCTTTTGTGTTTCCATACAAATTGTAAAATTTCTTGTTCTAGTTCTGTGAAAAATGCCATTGGCAATTTGATAGGGATTGCATTGCATTGAACCTGTAGATTGCTTTGGGTAGTATAGTCATTTTCACAATATTGATTCTTTTTTTTTTTAATTTTTATTTATTTATTTATTTATTATTGATGGCTGTGTTGGGTCTTCGTTTCTGTGCGAGGGCCCTCTCCAGTTGCGGCAAGTGGGGGCCACTCCTCATCGCGGTGTGCAGACCTCTCATTATCGCGGCCTCTCTTGTTGCAGAGCACAGTCTCCAGACGCGCATGCTCAGTAATTGTGGCTCACGGGCCTAGTTGCTCCACGGCATGTGGGATCTTCCCAGACCAGGGCTCGAACCTGTGTCCTCTGCATTGGCAGGCAGATTCTCAACCACTGCGCCACCAGGGAAGCCCCACAATATTGATTCTTACAATCCAGTTGCATGGTATATCTCTCCATCTGTTTATGATATCTTTGATTTCTTTCAACAGTGTTTTATAGTTATCTGAGTACAGGTCTTTTGCTTCCTTAGGTAGGTTTATTCCTAGGTATTTTATTCTTTTTGTTGTGATGGTAAATGGGATTGTTTCCTTAATTTCTCTTTCTGATCTTTCATTGTTAGTGTATAGGAATGCGAGAGATTTCTGTGTATTAATTTTGTATCCTGCAACCTTACCAAATTCATTGATTAGTTCTAGTAGTTTTCTGGTGGCATCTTTAGGATTTTCTATGTATAATATCATGTCATTGGCAAACAGTGACAGTTTTACTTCTTTTCCAATTTGTATTCCTTTTATTTCTTTTTCTTCTCTGATTGCTGTGGCTAGGACTTCCAATACTATGTTGAATAACAGTGGTGAGAGTGGACATCCTTGTCTTGTTCCTGATCTTAGAAGAAATGCTTTCAGTTTTTCACCATTGAGAATGATGTTTGCTGTGGGTTTGTCATATATGGCTTTTATTATGTTGAGGTAGGTTCCCGCTATGCCCACTTTCTGGAGAGTTTTTGTCATAAATGGGTGTTGAATTTTGTCAAAAGCTTTTTCCGCATCTATTGAGATGATCATATGGTTTTTATTCTTTAATTTGTTAATATGATGTATCACATTGACTGTTTTGGGTATATTGAAGAATCCTTGCATCTCTGGGATAAACCCCACTTGATCATGGTGTATGATCCTTGTAATGTGTTGTTGGATTCTGTTTGCTAGTATTTTGTTGAGGATTTTTGTGTCTATGTTCATCAGTGATATTGGTCTATAATTTTCTTTTTTTGTGATATCTTTGCCTGGTTTTGGTATCAGGGTGATGGTGGCCTCCTAGAATGTGTTTGGGAGTGTTCCTACCTCTGTAATTTTTTCGAAGAGTTTGAGAAGGATAAGTGTTAACTCTTCTCTAAATGTTTGATAGAATTCACCTGTGAAGCCATCTGGTCCTGGACTTTTGTTTGTTGGAAGATTTTTAATTACAGTTTCTGTTTCATTACCTGTGACTGGTCTGTTTATATTTTCTAATTCTTCCTGTTCAATCTTGGAAGGTTGTACTTTTCTAAGAATTTGTCCATTTCTTTCAGGTTGTCCGTTTTATTGGCATATAGTTGCTTGTACTAGTCTCCTATGATCTTTTGTATTTCTGCAGTGTCAGTTGTAATCTCTGCTTTTTCATTGCTAATTTTATTGATTTGAGTCCTCTCCCTTTTTTTCTTGATGACTCTGGCTAAAGGTTTATCAATTTTATTTATCCCCTCAAAGAAGCAGCTTTTAGTTTTATTGATCTTTGCTATTGTTTTCTTTGTTTCTATTTCACTTATTTCTGCTCTGATCTTTATGATTTCTTTCCTTCTTCTAATTTTGGGTTTTCTTTGTTCATTTTCTAGTTGCTTTAGGTGTAAGGTTAGATTGTTTATTTGAGATTTTCCTTGTTTCTTGAGGTGAGTTTGAATTACTATGAACTTCCCTCTTAGAACTGTTTTTGCTGTGTCCCATAGGTTTTGAATCATAATGTTTTCATTGTCATTTGTTTCTAGGTATTTTTTGATTTTCTCTTTGATTTCTTCAGTGATCTCTTGGTTATTTAGCAGCGCACTCTTTAGCCTCCATGTATTTGTGTTTTTTACTGTTTTTGTCCTGTAATTGATTTCTAATCTCACAGCATTGTGGTCGGAAAAGATGCTTGATACGGTTTCAATTTTCTTAAATTTTCCAAGGCTTGATTTGTGACCCAAAATGTGATTTATTCTGGAGAACGTTCCATGTGCACTTGAGAAGAAAGTATATTCTTCCACTTTTGGGTGGAATGTCCTAAAAATATCAATTAAGTTTATCTGGTCTGTTGTGTCATTTAAAGCTTGTGTTCCTTATTTATTTTCTGTATGGATGATCTGTATATTGGTGTAAGAGGGGTGTTAAAGTCCCCCACTATTATTGTGTTACAGTCGATTTCTCCTTTTATGGCTGTTAGCATTTGCCCTATGTATTGAGGGGCTCCTATGTTGGCTGCATAAATATTTATAATTGTTATGTTTTCTTCTTGGATTGATCCCTTGATCATTATGTAGTGTCCTTCCTTATCTATTATAACAGCCTTTATTTTAAAGTCTATTTTATCTGATATGAGTATTGCTACTCCAGCTTTCTTGTGATTTCCATTTGCATGGAATATCTTTTTCCATCCCCTCACTTTCAGTCTGTATATGTCCCTAGCTCTGAAGTGGGTTTCTTGTAGACAGCATATCTAAGCATCTTGTTTTTGTATCCATTCAGCCAGTCTGTGTCTTTAGGTTGGGGTATTTAATCCATTTACATTAAGGTTATTATTGATATGTATGTTCCTATTACCATCTTCTTAATTGATCTGGGTTTGTTTCTGTGGGTATTTTTCTTCTCTTGTGTTTCCCACTTAGGGAAGTTCCTTTAGCATTTGTTCTAGAGCTGGTTTGGTGGTGCTGAATTCTCTTAGCTTTTGCTCGTCTGTAAAGCTTTTGATTACTTCATTGAATCTGAATGAGATCTTTGCTGGGTAGAGTAATCTTGGCTGTAGGTTTTTCCCTTTCATCACTTTAAGTATGTCCTGCCACTCCCTTCTGGCTTGCAGAGTTTCTGCTGAAAGATCAGCTGTTAACCTTATGGGGATCCCTTGTATGTTATTTGTTGCTTTTCCCTTGCTTCTTTTAATATTATTTCTTTTTATTTAATTTTTGATAGTTTGATTAATATGTGTCCTGGTGTGTTTCTCTTTGAGTTTATCCTGTATGGAACTCTCTGTGCTTCCTGGACTTCATTGACTCTTTCCCTTCCCATTTTAGGGAAGTTTTCGACTATAATCCTTTAAATATTTCTCAGATCCTCTGTTTTTTCTTCTTCTTCTGGGACCCCTATAATTCAAATGTTGGTGCATTTAATGTTGTCCCAGAGGTCTCTGAGACTGTCGTCAATTCTTTTCATTCTTTTTTCTTTATTCTGCTCCCTGGCAGTTATTTCCACCATTTTAGCTTCCAGCTCACTTATCCGTTCTTCTGCCTCAGTTATTCTGCTATTGATTCCTTCTAGAGTATTTTTTCATATCAGTTATTGTGCTGTTCATCACTGTTTGTTTGCTCTTTAGTTCTTCTAGATCCTTGTTAAATGTTTCTTGTATTTCCTCCATTCTGTTTCCAAGATTTTGTATCATCTTTACTATCATTACTCTGAATTCTTTCTCAGGTAGGTTGCCTATTTCATTCATTTATTTGGTCTTGTAGGTTTTTACCTTGCTCCTTTGTCTGTAACATATTTTTTGTCGTTTCTTTTTTTTTTTTTTTTTTGATGGGTGGTGCTGTATTCCTGTCTTACTGGTTGTTTGGCCTGAGGCGTTCAGCAATGGAGTTTGAAGGCAGGTGGATAGAGCTGGGTCTTGGTGCTGAGATGAGGACCTCCAGAAGGCCTCAGTCCGATTAATATTCCCTGGGGTCTGAGGTTCTCTGTTAGTCCAGTGGTTTGGACTCAGAGCTCCCACCACAGTAGCTTGGGCCCGACCTCCAGCCTGGGAACCAAGATCCCACAAGCCATGTGGCGCAGCAAAAAAAAGAAAAAAGAAAAGAGAAAAAAAGGAGCAATACAATAAGAAAGAATAAAAAACAAAATAAAATTAGAAAGATAAAAAATTTATTAGGAAAAATAAAAATATAATTGAAACAACAGCAACAAGGTAAAAGAAAACCACAACAGAAAAAAGAAAAAAAAATGAAAAGAGGGGAACAAGCCCAAAAGAGCAGAATGATAGCAAAGGATAAAGAATAAAATAAAATTAGAAGAAGAAAAGATTTATTAGAAAAAATAAAAATATAAATGAATCAACAATGAATCAACAAGGTAAAACAAAACACCAATCTAAAAGAGGAAAAAAGAAAAAAAAAAAAAGCTTTGGCTATGGGGGGCAGAGTTTAGGTGGGGGTGAAACTTAGGCAGGGGTGGGGTTTAGGGGTGGGCAGGGCCTAGGCTCAGGACCCATGCAGCCAGAAAAGGCCTTGGTGGCAGGGTCTAGCAGGGCAACGTTCAAGCATGGGGCGGGGCCTCTGCTTAGGACCTGTGCGGAAGGGGAGAGGCAGCACCGGAGTGTGGAGTTGCCCAGTTTGGAGGCAAGGTCCTGGGTGAGGGTGTGTGGGTGCCAGTCCTGTCCTGCCTCCACTTCTCCTCCCCCCTCACTCCCCCCAGTGTGCCACGTCCTACCCGGTCACTGGGGGTTCCTCCCGTCCCCTTAGGTGTCCGTGGTCCCCCACCGGTGCCTGGTAGGTGCCCTAGTTGTGCAGAGATGCGAATTCCACATCCTCCTAGTATGCCATCTTGACTCCGCCCCTCCCCCAATCGCCTTTCTATGGTACCATTCCTGCCAACTTTGTAAGCCACCCAGAATGCTGGCAGCCATGGGATTCCTACTGGCATTTACTACCTCTTTTTATGCAAAGGTCGAGGGAAAAACACTTCTGGCTCCTTCTACTTTGTCTCTGCCTCTCTCTTCACCCTGCAATCACTTTTAGTCATTTGAAAAGTAAAATTAAAGATTACCACGGTGCAAAGCAGCCTTCATGAAGGTTTACACAGGCACAGGATGTTATTCTAATGACCCCATCTCAGACTCCTTCCCAGTGACTTCCAGTTTGAAGCAGGTTGCCAAAGAACATTAAGGTAAAAATTAGCAGAGCACACAGCTGCTCCTCCTAGAGAGGCATTTCCTGCTGTTTCAACACGTAACTTGTTTAGTAACAAACACCAGGACAGAATCCTTAACTCTTCACCAATGTAGACCCCTGTCCTAAAGATGACACTGAGAGCAGGGGCAGATGTGAGAAGGCTTACCCACCCCAAGGAAGTTTCAGAGGGAAATTATTACTCGAATGAAGATTTTTAAGCATCATTCGTCCTCCACACCCACACACAAAACCCTTGTCATTTGCCAATGAGTCAAGGTTAACACAGAGATTTGAACTTGGGGTCCATGAACCTTCTGAAATTGTCTAAAAAGTTGCAAGTCTGCAATTTTTTAAAAAAGAATCCTGACTATGGCTTTTATCAGACTTTCAAAGGAGTACACGAGTTCTGTGAAAATAAGAATCACTGTGTTAACCCAACATGCATTGCGGTGCGGAAGCTTCGGCAAATCATCTAAATTCGCTGAGTCTCAGTGATAGGCAGTGATGGTGGTCCCATCTCGAGCATCCATGGTCCAAAAGGCCTGCTGAAGAATGCTGGAGAAATGCCTAATTGACTTGGAGTAATCTTCACGGTTTCCTACAGCTCTCAAACATTCTATGAGAGGTGATTCTTGGTATTTGATTTTAAAAAACAGAAAAGTATGGTCAGATTAAAGCAGGGGACACACAATGACTTGCATTTTCCTTTCTTAGATATTGTGTCTTGACCAGAAGCACTTACCAGTCCTCTAAAACCTTAAAATGTTCAAAACTAGCACTCTGTCTCTCTCTCTCTCTATTTTGTTTAAATCAAACCATACTGAAAAGTTTAAACAAACAAGTTAAACCATAAAACAGCTCTGTTGGGATGGTGGGAGGAGTTGGGAATGGAGACAGGGAATAGGAGCCTCATCTGGTCGTTGTCCCAACACACTTCCTTGAGCTGGTCCCAAAGCCAGAGAAACCCCTAGAAATACTCTCTACAGGAAGAAAACCACTTTCTAAGGGCACAGGAAGAGCACCACTAGAGTAAAAACACTGTGATCCTCCTCCAATCTACCCGAGAAGAAACGCAGTAGAGTTTCAAAGGCAAATACTGAGGTCCCCTTCATTAGGCTACACTACTGTGCTCTTCACCAGCAATATTTTTGCTTCTGTACCTCCAAAAAAATTCTGAAAAACTAGATAACCTCTTGAACCTTTCTAAGTGGAGAGCTAAAATTTTAGCTCTCCACTTAGAAAGGTTTTTTCATCGTAAGTTTTTAAATAAAAGATGGAATTTCCAGTACATTATAAAGATTGGCCTTTTATAGTAAATAAATATAACATCATTTCCTAGAATTTATCCAATGGAATAAAATACCATCGTGATCTGATAACACTTATCACTTAAAAAAACATAAACTAGTTTCTAATAGTAGGGAATTTTATATTATTCATTTTCTCTTCTTTAATACCTATTTCTATTTCACTTCCTCTACAGAATTTAAATCTAATTCATTTTTAAGGTTAAAGTATTTTATTGATCACTATGTCATACTTCTTTACACAAATAAAAACATAATTAAGTTGAAATGTAAAAGATGCAATTTTCTGAAACCATAAATCTCTGCTAAATTTTTCACCTTTTTGATCGAGTTAGCATGACAATTACTTTTAGTACACAATTAAATAAAATAGCATAAACATACTACAAATTTTGATAAGTAATTTAAACTTCCCTATTTAAAATGCTGTTGAAGATGCATCTCTACATGAGAAGAGGGGCTTTTTCCCTATTCATGTAACCTTGTATGAATATTATTTATTGATACAATCAAACAAGTTCAGCATCAATTCTATTCCTAAATTTTGTTTTTTGAGGATTTTTAAGCATTAAGGACTTTTATTCATATGACTAAGTAAATGGAATGGAAGCTTATTATAGCAATGTCTCTCAATTCTTTGAATTCCTTCCAAGTTTCATGTCGCAAATTACATAGTGATGTATTATCAACATTTAGTCAATGGTCTAGAATCTGACAACTTAAGTGGGTCTTCATCAAAGCTGATGAAAAGAGAGAAATGGAAACCACTGGACTTGAAACAGATTTGTTACACTATCATTTGAAGCATTCAAGTTGTCAAGATCTAAACCAATATTTTGGATGGTCTCTGTTTGGCACACCCACTGATGTTTTTTACATACAGAGGCAAGGCCTAATGATAAATAAGAGTCAAGTTATAAAAGGTATGATTTCTTTTATAAAATGGGAGAAGGACACATTTGTAGGCAGGTTGGTTTTAGGAAAGTGCACATGTTGGAGTTGAGAATCTGAACACAGATTTACTTAAATCCTCCTTGTTTGTGTACCCCTTGGGAAGCCAGGCTCATTCTGGCTTAAGGATTTCTGCTGTAGAAACTGGCATGGTACTCTTTGGGTACTGAATAGAAATATGGTACTAATAATAGCTGGTGATATAATACAACCCACAGAGAACTCCACGGGATTAAGTTTCCACTAAGGAATTATCACCATACTTCCTGTGCAAATAAACAGCACCATAAATCATAACATTATGATACTCCCAGTGTTTGATAATAGGTCCTGCAGAGGCCAGTTGATTAGTGTCCTAGTTCATAAGAACACAAAATATGCCTGCTTATTTTAAAGACAATATTCAGAAACTCCTAGATGGAAAAGTGCCAGGCTTCTTATACAAAGATAACCCCACTATCTGGGAGACTTGCACTGATTTGTGTTGTATCCACCTCACTGTCTGGTCTGGCTGTAGTCAACAGTGTATATGCACTGTGCACGTGCACACACACACTACCACCACCCCCCCTCCCCATACAGCCTACATCATCCATCTCTGGAGCCCAGCTGTGGCAATTGAGAATTTCTATATGGGAAGGGTTTGGGGTAGCAATCTGGCTGGAAGAGCAATAAAGCTTCAGTTGCAAAGCAAATGCACAATTTTTATGTTGGTGGTTATATTGGGGTAGCTCTGGATGAGTACAGATGCGGCAGCTAGGCTTGGTCATGTCACATATTCTCTCACTGACAACAACGCAGCATGGATTTGAAAGCCCGGAGGTTTACAAAAGTAAAAAAGTAAAGTGGAAAAACCTCTTGTTTCAAAGTCAGGCTCTGCTTCTGTCCTTTTGAATGTTACTTTAGACTCTTCAACCTTCAGTATTTTCATGTGTAACATGAGGGTGTTGGATGAACATTTACAGAACTTATTTGTCTAAAAACGCTTTAAAAATGTTAATAGATTTGATGAAATCCCAACAGAAGGGAGCTCATGAGAAATCATACTTGCTATAGATCCAAGGAAAATAAGTTTATTATTCATATATTAATAAAAATTAAACATATATGTATGTATACATGTATACATTAAGCATTGGATAATATTATAGATATATGCTGAAATGATAAAGCAAGAAAAGAAAACATAGATCAATAATACAGGATAGACGACATAGCACAGCACAATTAGTTGATGCTCTGTGCATCAAAGTATAGGTCAGACAACTGTGTGGATCATAGAGTTTCTGTGTGACTTCCTATTAATCTTGGGTATGGCATACCAGTTCTTAAAGGGAGATTACTGCATAATAATAATGACAGTGTTTTTTTACATAAATATTACAAAATATGTCAGAAAAGCAAATACTAGCGGCACAAAGTAGTTACTCAATAAATATTTGTTGAATGAATGAAGAAATGAATTTTGTCCTGAGCCTTGGTGCAGTGTCCAACTGGGGTAGGACTCAAGCAGAGCAGTGAGAAATAAAAAGGAAGCAGAGGGCTTAAGCCACCCCCTAACGGAAACAGGCAGGATTGTAACTCAATACCATGATTATTAACTAGAATTTTTTGGCCACACTGATTGCACATGGATACTAAAAGGAAGTTTTCTTTTCTTATTACAGGCCAGCTGCCTAAAAGCCATCTGGAACTGGAGATTTCAGAGAGTGGTCTTCAGAACCACCCAACTCTTTTGCTTCAGTGCCCTGATCTCTGGTAAAATTTATGCTAACCCTTCACATGGCCCTCAGTGATTAGGGTAACTTCTCCAAGTGGGAGAAGTTAAGGATGGTAGCCGGTTGTTGTGAGGTATTAGAAAACAGTTCAAGCCCAGATTCCTGGAGGAAAAATGCACCCGACACCATCCTATTGGTAGAAATGGCTTCAGGAAGAATGTAAACAGATATACCCAGGACCAACTTATCCATTAGACTCAATAGACACAGGCCCACGTTACCTTTAGGGACCCACAAAAATGCTTTAATTTCTTAAAAATCATTTCCTTCTAGGCCCAAAAAAATGTTTTAGTGTATAATACTAATATGTTCATCTTTATACCAATGCAGTTATAAAATAGTTTTTAATATTTTATTATCGAGGAAGGGAACTCCAAAGGCAAAATTGCCTAGAGTCCATGCAAGCCAATATGCAGCCCTGGTGACATCAGAATAAAGTCTTCAGGCAAAAAAATGCCACAGAGGTGCCTGTGAGGGAGGGACAGACTGAAACGACCCTCTTGTGGGCAGCAGAGAAGAAGGTTGAATAGGAACGAGACTTTATAAACAAGAAAAAGAGCCATTTCCAGGTTTGATTGCTTACATTGTACACCTCTTCACATGGGAACTGGCCTCTTCTGGCTGGGGTGAGCTCCCACCGGCTAGGATAACAATACCTCGCATCATAGTGCCCTTTATACCTTTAAGGGGCACATTCTTTATTTCATTTGAGTTCACAAACATCTCTTTAAAAGGCCTGTTTTAAGCCCTATTTTAACAAGTGAGTAAGCAGAGATGGAGGAAGTAGAGTAATTTATCAAAGGGAAACGGCCCAGAGCAGTGGGATGAGTGTAAGATTGCAAACCGGGAGATACAATGAGCCTTTGCCACAAACCTGTTGTGTTTCACCCAACAAGTATGGAGAGAATGCCTGTCAAGTGCCAGGCTCTGTGCTTGGTGTTAAGAATCCAGAGGTAAAAAGAGACCACCATCAGGATTCAAAATCAAGCACATGCGACCCATGTCATATAGACAGATGCTGCAATACCTAGCAGTAAGGGAGGTGGAGACAGAGAAGGGTGCAGTGGGAGCTGAATACCAAGCCCACCTGGAGAAGTCAGGAAAGTAGGGGAGGAAAGTTACCACGCTAAGCGGGCAGGGCAGCCAGAAGAGCAGGAAGAGCACGTGCAAAGGCATGGAAGTGGGACTTAACGTTTTGCTAAAAAAGTAAATATGGTGGGTGATGAGGCTGGACCAGCAGGTAGGTGCCAGATCATAAAGCATCTTACTTTCCATGTGAAGATGTAGCACCTGGAGATATGAGGCAGCCACTGAGACATTTTCCATGTCATTTACTTTGGGCTTGGGCAAATTATTTAATGTCTCCTCCATTTATAAAAGGAGAAGATTAGATGACCTCTACGGTCCCTTCCAACTCTGGTGTCTTATGATTCCAGATCTTGAATACCAAGGATCCTCAGAAGAGGACATTTTCTTATTCCATCTTCATGTATACTTTCAAGTAAAGATGGAAACCACTCTGTTTCCTTCAAACAACAGATTAGACATAAAACAGTCATGTTTTTGGTATCTGTCTTCTAGTCCAACTCATCTGACTACACAGAAGTGTACTTATGCTCACAATCTCCTTCTCATTAGGGGTGCTAACCTGACCCACACTTTCCTTTCCTTAGAGCTAATTAACCAGAAAGAAGTGGCAGCGTGGACCTATCACTACAGCAACAAATCATATTCATGGAATTATTCCCGGGCATTCTGCCAGAAGTACTACACGGATTTAGTAGCTATCCAGAATAAAAATGAGATTGCTTACCTCAATGAGGCCATACCTTACTACAGTTCTTACTACTGGATTGGGATCCGAAAGATCAACAACCAGTGGACCTGGGTGGGAACCAGAAAGACTCTCACCGAGGAGGCTGAGAACTGGGCTGACAACGAGCCCAACAACAAGAAGAACAATCAGGACTGCGTGGAGATCTACATCAAGAGCTCGTCAGCCCCTGGCAAGTGGAATGACGAGCCCTGCGGGAAAAAAAAGCGGGCGCTGTGCTATACAGGTAGGGCCTTCTCTGCACTGAAATCTGACTGTTTATAAAAAAAAAAATGCCTTCCCTGCTTCGTTAATATAGCCCCTGAGTCAATAGCATTGAGTCTCAAAGTCAGGGACATGAAAAGAAAGAGTAAACTGTCAATCAAGCAGCATTATTGAGCACCTTGAAGAATATAAGCTCAGGATTAGAGAAAACTGGCCTTTTGAAGCCAGAAGGAAATTTTAAATATCATCTGGTCCACCCTTCTGGAGAGTGGAGAATCAATGTATTGATTGATTTCATCTAATGTATAATTGATGAAATAGATGCTCAGGAAATTTGTCTCCTAAAATTTATGTCCAGAGCTTTTTTGTACCACTGTGCCCTAGAATAAGAGACTGTGTAAGTTGAGAGGGAACTTGGCCTTGCCTCTAGGAGATACAGTTGTAACTAATACCTATCGAACATCAGTACGTTCCAGGCATCACTATTAGTTCATGTGTCGTTAGTCCATTTAGTATTAGTTGCATTTAGTCCTCATGAGAAGCTCATCAATCAGCTCCTTCTGCTGCCCTCATTTTGCTGATGAGGGAAAGGCTCAGAGCTATTCAAGAATCTGCCCAAGATTCCGAGTTCCTTGATGATGGAGCCAGTTTCAAACTCATGTTTACTCCAAAGGTGGTATTTTTAGCCACATATGCGACCACACTCTTTGCTCAACATTCTCAGGAGGCAATTTGAGAACATGACCAAGGATGACAGTGCTTTACAGATTCCCTTCAACAACAACATATCTCCAGGTCCACTGGACTTTGGTAGGGGATGAGGGGTGAGGAAAGGGAAGAGGTAACTGAAGGTGAGATCCTGTGAGTATATTTGATTCTCCACTCTCCAGATTCCAGAGTAAGCAGACCTTGCGTGAAAGCTTGGTCTTCCTGTGGTCATGTGCCTCGTGCCAGAACTGATTCCATCTTTCTGATGTGGCTTCCCATCCAGAGGAGCCCACCTTGCCCTGGGTAGCATAAAAACACTGTAGCTAGGGAGAGTATGGACTGCCCTGGGCAAGAGAGTCCTGAATACTCTGAAGCTTCTTCTTCAATAAACTGTCTTACAGATGTCACCCACACTCTGCTATATATGTTCTAAATTTGTTAGATTATAAACACCTCCCCTCAGAAGCCCTCAACAATAATGGAACAGAATACAGAGTATAGAGTATTCCCTGTACTTTCTCCCTCTCCTCATACAGCCTCCTAGCTGAGGGGAAACATATCCATACACGCGTTGTCGTGTAGTCAGATCTCGTTTTACAAATAACTTATTCTTATATTTAATAAATAAAATAATGACCTGTTCTTTAGAGGCCAGGACGGACGTTACGAGAGGGTTAGCTCACCCTATTGCTCTGTCAGTCAGCTCCCTACCCTTCCTGGGCTATGCCTCCCTACAACTGTCCTGCTCAGATTATCTTGGCTGCCACGAGATGTTCCAATATGCCACTGCTTCCCCTCCCCACTCAAACTTCAGCCTCCATATCTGCAAGATAGTCTTCCTCAACAAAGCTTGCGAGGAAGAAAAGAGATTGAAAATTACTGGCATGAATGATAATGAACAAGGCCACTCCCCTAGCCTGCAACAACGGCAGGCGTCACTAATTGGTACAATTTCACCCGAACACAGTTGGCTTCTACCTCCGCTAATGCAATACTCTAGGCATTGACTGCCATTTTGCCATCCAAGATGTAAAGAATGTAGGGAACCATCAGTTCTCTGTGGGAGATAGATGAGAAATAGATAGGTACACTACACTGCAACAAGAAAACTAAGCTGGAATAATTCCCTAAATGTCAGGATTACTTAGACCTCAGAACAAGGTGTCAAGGAAAAAAAAAAAAAAAGATTGATTCATTGAGTCACCATTATGTTCTTTCCTGGAGATCCAAGAAATAGATAAGTTATTAACCTGCCTGGAAACCCTGAAATGGAATAGAATACAGAACATTGGCTGTTTTTCCATTCCTAGAGTTCTGAGATCCTGAGGAAGCTACAGTCAGGACAAAATTTTTATGCCCCGAGAGCATAGGGCAGTCAGGTATTACTGTAAGGCACTGGTGGGTCAAGGTGAATAGGGTGGAAGACATGGATCGAACTTCTATTTAGGAGCTCCTGTTGCTTCCTGCATCTTCTCTTCACCTGGAACCCTTCCCAGTGGTTCAGTGCAGCTTCACCAAACTCACTGGCTGCCATGGGAACTTCCTGCTGTAGAACACTGCATGGCTTAGAGAGCTACAGCATCTCAGGGTTAAGAGGGACTATAGAGACCAAATAGCACAACCCGCTATGTGACATATGGATTGCCTCTTGTGATAGACCCCAGTGTGGACCAATGGTTGGCTGGGCTTAGGAAACACCACCAGAAAAGAGTCCAGCCACAGACCTTGCTCCCAGCTATGACCTCATCAATAAAAACACTCTCAGTGCTTTCATGGTATCAATTCTAATACTAATCGACCACCAAGGGCACAGTGCATACACCCTCAACAAGTCTCTTACAGGAAAGAAACTCTGTCCCTTCTCTGTGCTGTCACCCAAGTGGCATAGACTTAGTGAGGAGGGCCTGGCAGGCCAGTCATCTCTGTACCATCTAAATCTGGCATATGTAGACTTGTGACACAGCTCCCCATAAGGTCATTTGTCCTTGACCATGAGTAGGTCTTAAACATCTCATTCAGCTCCTCTGCTCCTCCGCCATGTGGTGTTGGGCATAGACTTAAAACAGACCAACGGTGGAAGGGCTTTGGCCCTAACATTGGGCAGGTTGGGCTCAAAGAAGTAACTTGCCTGAGGTCACATAATATTAGGGAGTGGATTCTGACTATGTATGCAAGACCCCTGCCACCCCCGGGTTCCTAACCTCCATGCTGTGATATTTGTCATAGGAGTTTCCGTAATAATACAACTCTATGAGCCCTCTTAGTTAAAAGCCACATGCTATTTTGTACCACACAGAGGCGTTTCATGGTCTACCCATGTATTGGTGGCTCCATTTGTCCCTCTGTGTCCACACATGGCAACCCCTCTTCAGGCAACACTAAATGCAGCCTGAAATAGAAGCCAGGGAACGCTCCAGCAGGCTCCGACAGTGTCCTTCACAGGGAACAAGCTGGCTCTCCAGGGGATGCTGGGGTTTTTCTGTTGTCTGGCTAGATCAAGGTTACCCAAGTGGGACTAAGTCTGTGACTTGGAATAAGAATCCAGCTTTTCTTCCCACCTCCTGGGAACGCCCATGATTGTGACCCTTCTGTATCCATGCAGCTTCCTGCCAGGATATGTCCTGCAGCAAGCAAGGAGAGTGCATTGAGACCATCGGAAACTACACCTGCTCCTGTTACCCTGGATTCTATGGGCCAGAATGTGAATATGGTGAGGCCCCTATTTTGTTGATAGCACTGTGGTCATTGGTCTTGTGCTAGAGGCGATGCCAGGAAGAAAATCATGTTGGAGTTGCTCCAGTGAGTAAAGGCTAGTCCCAGGGCCTCTCTCTACCATCTGTCAGTCTGCCTCACTCAAATTGTCAGAGACACACACTCTGGGTTAAAACACTTTATTCTTAGAGAGAGCATTTCCTCCCCAAATCTCAAAAGGTAAAAGGGAAATGAAAAGGCAGTAAAACAAAGAGAACTCTTTCAGGCTAATTTTGCTTGTTGGGAATAAAAACCAGTGAAAGAGTGATTATTTCCCAAGTTGCAACCAATACAAAGCTAAAGATGAACAGGTTGTGTTAGAAGTCCAGGGAGGTTGGTTTAGGTGGGTTATACAAACAGTTCAGCTTGTAGCAAACCTGACATTGTCTTTCCACCTGCAAAGAAAGAAATCAATATTTCGTCCCCACAGTCACAGAGTGTAGCGAATTTGACCTCCCTCAACACGTGCTCATGAACTGCAGTCACCCTCTGGGAAACTTCCCTTTCAACACACAGTGCAGCTTCCACTGCGCTGAAGGGTACACACTGAATGGACCCAGCAAACTGGAATGTTTGGCTTCTGGAATCTGGACGAATATGCCTCCACAGTGTGTAGGTATGTAGACCCAGTTCTTTCCATCTTCACTCACAACTAGAATTTCAGAGGGGAGAACAAGCTCCCCCCATTTAAAAGACAAGGGAAATAATGAGGATCTACATGAGATGGGAAATTCTGCTTGTGACTCTTACCCGGCAACCAGAGTAACACTAATTTTAATTTTCATGATTTTGTATCTGTGGAGTGAGGTAGTCAGTTTGGTTCTTGATTCTCAGGCAAAAGCAATACAAAAGGGTCCTTCTCCATTTGTTAATTGCAAAGTGAACAGAGTACAATAATGATTTAGGGGTTGGGTATTATTAATTTGATAATTTTACCTTGCTTCTTTAAAAAGTAAACAACAAAAGGATGCTTGGATCTTTCCAAACAGCTATTGAAAGTACCACTTAACCATCAAAGTTCATCACCTGCCTGACACTTTGGGAAGATGCAGACAGCTGTTGCAGCATCTTAAGGCTTCCAAGGTGCTAGGCATAATCTAAGGTCTCATGCCATCGTTCTGTGGTTGTTTTTAGCTGTCCAGTGCCCACCCCTGAGGTCTCCTGAGCAAGGAAGCATGACCTGTTTCCACTCTGCAAAAACATTCCAGCACCAGTCCAGCTGCAGCTTCAGTTGCGAAGAGGGATTTACATTAGTTGGGCCAGAGGTGGTGCAGTGCACAGCCTCGGGGGTGTGGACAGCCCCAGCTCCAGTGTGTAAAGGTGAGTTTCAGGCAGTTGGGGGTGTATAATGTCCACTGCACCTGGTTCTTGCTGGGAGCACAGATGAAACTGGCTAGCTTATGGAGAAACTGGCCTGAATCACCACAACTTGACTCTCCTTTTACCTACCACTCAGCTAGATTGTGTTCATCTGGGATAGGAAAAGAGTGTCAGGCTCTAGAGAAAAAAAAAGAGGCTGATTTTACTACTTATTTTAAACAAAATTTAAAAGTCCTCCTTTCCCCCAAACTCACTGCCCTCAAGCAATTTCAGAACGACCTCATTCATAAATTTCACGTAAGAGGGAAAGGGTAGCATCTACATCTGTAAGTAGACACTAGGAGACCTACCAGGACAGGTTTATAGCAGTAAAGGGAATAAAGGACATTAGAAAAAGCTTGAAGGAGTCTTTTATTTTAAAGAGATTTAGGTCCCCCTGAAGCCTGGTACTACATACAAGTCTGGACAAACATCACTATGGTCTCCTGAACCTTACAGATTCCTAGCGCCACCTGGATTTCCAGAGGTGGTTTCACCATTGCTCTCTAGCTGTGGGCATGGTTTTTCTCCTTCCTCAGTACCTTTCTCTCTGTCCTTGGTTGTTCTCTCCAGCTATGCAGTGTCAGCTCCCGGAAGCCCCTAGCAAAGGAACCCTGGACTGTGTCCATCCCCTCACTGCCTTTGCAATGGCTCCAGCTGCAAATTTGAATGTGAACCTGACCATCGAGTGAGGGGCTGGGACACACTCTGCTGCACTGGCCCTGGCTGGGGGACTGTACCCTTGCCAGCCTTCGAGGGTAGGATTTTTCATTAGCAGCCCCCAGTGCACCGGGAAGGAGTCACAGCACAGTGGAAAGATCAAGGGCTCTTAATGTCAGGATGACCTCCTCCAGGCTCTGGCACTGAAACAGGTTGTCCGGTGTCCGGGAGGCATGGTTTTTTCCTCCATGAAATGAGCTACGAATTGCAAGGAGCTTCAATGAGGACGAAGTATATAAAAAGTATACAATTCAATAGCTTGTATAACGTACCTCGCAGACAGCCTTTGTTTCTGCCTCTTTTTTCCCTCCCTGCCTCATTGGTGTATAGAAGCTGTGGGTCAGTGTCCTTCCTATACTTCAGATGGAGTCAGAACAGTGGCTACTAGGACACAGAGAGAGATTGCTCCTCATAGCCCTCAATGGTAGCCTTGGACAAAGGATCAAAGGAACACTGCATTGAAAAAGAGGTTGTGGCACAATTCTAGGCAGTTAGCTAATACCACAAAACTGAATTCCGTGTAATCGCCTCACACCTTCATCTTATAAAGCAAAAATGGGGACTAGGATGGGGGGAAATGAAATGTTGGATTAGGGAATTCCCGGGAGACCTGGATTATTAAACCCAGCTCTACTACTGTCTACATATAAGACCTTAGGAATGTCACTTAAAATTTCTGGACCTCACTTTTCTCATCTGCCAAGTAAGCGAGAAACACTAGAGGGTCTTTGGTTCTTAAATGCCCTGATTCTGTAAAAAACAGAGGTCTAAGGTCGCAGTGTACAGGCAGTCTTTATACTCTGAAAAACTCCAGGAGTATCCTGGAGATGAAATGCTTTGTCAAGGAAGAGCAGGAGGAAGCCAGTCTTTATCAGAACTGAGGTCACTCGGGGCTTAATTGTGCTCAGGAACTGACCTTGGGCTGCACTCACTTGGCAATTGAAGTCTGATTAGGATGACATCCTGTGTTCAAGAGACAAGGCTCTTTCAGGATCATTTTATAGGGCTCGGTATTAGAGTGCCAACAATAAGCTATGTTGTTCCAGCTTTTTCCTTAAAAGTCCAGTCTGTTCTATATCTCCTCCTTCCAGATCCAATTTCACAAATATTGCCAATAAATATTTAAATAGCACCTTCAATGTTCGAAACACTGCCAGGCTCTGGGAATACAACTCTGGACGAATGACACCAGCCTCAAGGAGACTGCGGTCTAAGGGGCAGAATTACAGTAATGCATGAACAGCTCAACAACAGGGGCTGTGGGAGCACACGGGAAGAGCTTCTAGCCCGAGCTGGGGTGGGCAGGGAAGGCTTCTTAAGGAAAGTGAAGTCTAAGCTGAGACTCGAAGGGCAGGTGAGTGATCCAGGTAAAGAGGGGCATGGCAAGGTGTTCCCGGCAGATACCTCTTTTCGTGAAAGGAGGATTTAGGGTTCTGCATATACTGACAATTTGGGTTGAAAAGATGGCGCATCTCTCAAGGGGCTCTTCTGAGAAAGAATTGAGCCCTTCTACTGCCCAGTATCAGACAATCACTTTTTCCATTTAGCCATTGCCTGTGAACCTCTGGAGAGTCCTGTGCATGGAAGCATGGATTGCTCCCTGTCTTCGAGAGCATTTCAGTACAACACCAACTGTAGCTTTCGTTGTGCTGAGGGTTTCACACTGAGAGGAGATGGCACAGTTCGATGTGCTGATTTGGGACAGTGGACGGCGCCAGCCCCAGTCTGTCAAGGTACTGTGATAGCAGAACGTTGCTTCCATGCCTCTCAGCTTATTCAAGGCATCAGCATGTGCATTTAGTTCCATCATTCCTTTATTATTCAAACATTCACTAAGACTCTACTATGTTCCAGGCCCTTTGTGTGGGCACTCGGGATGAAGTGGTGAGTGAGGGCAGTCTTAGGCATGTGTTCATTACAGTATCCTGAAACACAAGGCATGGACTGACATGGATGTCGTGAGTTGGCATGAAGGAGGGGGGGCTGGGAGGAAAGAATCATGCATGAGGAACAGCATGGAACAGTGGAAGGGTAATGACAAGACATTTGGTCCAGTTCTGTCATTTCCTGGCAACAAGCTTTTGGTCTCTCTGAAACTCAGTGTCACCTGCAAAATAAGAGTACTATTATCTCCCTTACCCGCCTCACTACTGGTTGTGGATTAATGTGTGTAAATGCAAGCTTAAAAATGCTACGAGGGACTTCCCTTGTGGCACAGTGGTTAAGAATCCATCTGCCAATGCAGGGGACACAGGTTCCATTTCTGGTCCGGGAAGATCCCACATGCCACAGAGTAACTAAGTCTGTGAGCCACAACTACCGAGTCTGCGCTCTAGAGCCCGCAGGCCACAACTACTGAGCCCGCGCACCACAATTACTGAAGCCTGGGCGCCTAGAGCCCATGCTCCACAACGAAGAGTAGCCCCCGCTCGTTGCAACTAGAGAAAGCCTGCGCACAGCAACGAAGACCCAACACAGCCAAAAATAAATAAAATAAAATAAATAAATTTATTAAAAAAAACTGCTATGAGCTTTACAAGTGTAGGTAAAATAATGGTCATAACATTACCTTGTAAATCATATGTCTCTGATCTGATTTTACAAAGTGATCTCTTTTAAATAGTTCATGATCTCAATATTTCGCTCTTGAAGAACTGAGGCATAGGGAAGTCACGAAGATTATTTTTTTTACAAGAGGTACCCCACAAAGAATTTATGTCCCAGAAGTGAAAATATTGGCATTTCATGTGAGATCCCAAGCAATTTATGTGAACCCTGGGTCTAAGTATACCTGATTTTAAAATGAGGCAGTGGTTTGAAAGTAGTGTCTTGAAGAGAGATGTATACACCCATGTTCATAGCAGCATTATTCATAACAGTTAAAATGTGGAAGCAACCCAAGTGTCCATCATAGATGAATGGATAAGAAAAACGTGGTATATACATACATACAATGGAATATTATTCAGCCTTAAAAAGGAAGGAAATTCTGACATATGCTACAACATGGATGAATCTCAAGGACATTATGCTGAGTGTAGTAAGCCAATCACAAAAAGACAAGTACTGAGTGATTCCACATGTAGGAGGTACTTAGAGTAGTCAAAATCACTGAGACAGAAAGTGGAATGGTTGTTGCTGGGGCCTAGAGGAGGCATAGGTAGTTGCTGTTAAATGTTCTGGAGATGGATGGTGGTGATAGTTGCACAAAAATATGAATGTACTTAATCCCACTGGAATGTACACTTAGAAATGGTTAAGCGGTAAAGGATAAGTTTTATGCTGTGTGTATTTTACTACAGTTAAAAAATTGAAAAAAAAAGTGAGGCAGTAGAGGAATAGATCATCATAACACCATGATGGTGCGGCTTAGCGAGGGGAATGGGAGGTACTGGGAATGTATTGTCTGAGAGACAAAGACACAGAGAGCCCTTTGACATGCTTAAAAGGAGAGGGTCTTAAGGGGTCACTGGAGACATTCTTGTCTCCAGTCAGGTAAATGTCTAATCATCCAGAAGAGAGAATTGACTATTCTCTTAAGCATCTAGATACGTGGTTTCAATAACTCCCCTGGTAGGCCTTCCTAGCGTTTTCCACTCTGACTTTCAAGGTCTGCATCTGATGCATAGCTATAATGATTTTAAGACTATTACTACTACTGCTACTACTGCTGCTGCTACTACTACTATTAGTAATAATAATAATAGATAATATTTATTGAGCATTTTAGTCGAACTCCATGAGGTAGTTAAAACTATTGCTCCCCTTTTAAAGATGAGAAAAGACTTAATATATATAGAATACATGTGCTCTCTCCATTTATGGCCATCTGCATTATATGATTGAGATCATGGTGTGTATATAATTTTTATCCTGCTTTTTCACTTGACATTGTACATTGAGACACCTCCCATATCTTTCCAAGGTGAAATATATCATATTCCTTTCATGCATCCACGATAGTTAATTTTTGGCCTCTAATTAGTGGCATTTATGTTCATTTTCAATATTTTGCTCTCACAAATAATATCATGATAAAAATTCTCTGAACTGATTTTTGATATGCATCTTGTTACATACTTAGCATAGATTCTTGGGTCCAAAAGTACGATATTTTTAAAACTATGAATACATATTGCCAAATGCTTAACAATGGCTCAACATTTCCTCATAAAGTCCTTCATTTGGCATTGGGATTATATGACACTTTTCTCGTCCTCCAGGTTAAACATGCCCAATTCAGAAACCCCTCTTGTTGGCACTAGAAAGAGTTAAGGGGTGGAAATCAATGAGTACTTGTTTATTACTTTCCTCACTCCCTTACTTTCTCACTTCCTCACTCCTTAGCGTTGCAGTGCCAGTATCTTCCAGCCTCAAACAAGGCCCAGGTGAACTGCTCCCATCCCTTTGGTGCCTTTAGGTACCAGTCGACCTGCAGCTTCACCTGTGATGAGGGCTTGCTCCTGGTGGGAGCAAGTGTGCTGCAATGCTTGGATACGGGGAACTGGAATGCTCCTTTTCCAGAATGCCAAGGTAAAATGAATTCTTTCCAGTGTCTTGGAAATAAACTGTAGGCTTATTTTAAAAAGCTGTATTTTAAAGGTGGTAACTGTCTAGGGGACAGAAACTTGAAATGGACTGGAAAATGAACAAACACTGTCATCAGGTAACCCAGGGATCCAAAATGCAAATGCCTTCAGGGGCTAGGCAGGTACCACAAGCGACAGGATGTCTGGCAAGAGGACGGTGGCAGGGGGGTGGGGTGGTGGCCTGGTGCCAACTCTGTCCTGGGGCCTTTCCCAGGATATGAAGGCTCCTACCATGAACCAGGTGGGCTGTTCTCACTTGGCTAATGATAGTATCTGGAAAGAAGGCCAGAGGGAAGAACTGGCCTCAGGATGGTTGTTCCAAGACTGATCTGGCACTTTGCTCCTAGGAACCACGGAGTACAATGGTGGAATGGGGCATAACTCCCGGGTTTAATAGTGGAATGGGAGGGGCAGAATTTACACTTTGCAGATCTTGCAGATCTCGGAGGATGCTGCAAACATCCCCCGAGATCTGTGTAAGACTAGAGAGATCCACTTAGGATAAAGTGAAGACTGATGAAAAGAGGAAGAAACTAATCTGTACATGCAAGGTCAACAGGATTCTCAGAAGAAAAAAAGTATATCTTCAGCATAAGCATATTTATCTGCATTACACTTGATATAAAGTAAAGGCAGTTACTGTATGGAATAGAACCGGTTCTAATCATCTGTGTTTAGGAATTGAAGCACAGAGGTACGCTTTTTATACTCCCCATTCCTTTTTCTACTCACTGTATCCAATTATTTACTTATATTTATGGCAAATACTGCTTTTAAAAAATAAAATTTTTATTTATAAAAGCTACAGAAAAATAAGAAAATAGGGAAACAAAAAAATCCTCTTAAATACCTCCCCCAAGTACCCAACCCTAAAACAGACACTGGTTATGTTTCTCCATTCTTGTATGAATTCTTCCAATTTTTTCCCACTTTTTCCTCCATGTGATTAGTCTTTTTATGATGCATATATATACAATTTTAATAATAAAATTAGGTAGGTAAAATACTAGCCAATTCTGCATTGTTTGCCTTTGCTTTTCACTTCGTACCCACTTCCAACATGAGTGAAAGCAGGCAGAAACATGTTTTTAATAAAAAGGAAACCACTTGCTATTCAGGTCACACACAAGCACACACATGCACACACACGTACGCACTACTGTTAAGTTAGGTCAACAGTGAGTGAATGAATGAACGAACGAACGAACAAAGGGGCTGACCAACTCAACAGAACTGCATATCCTTTAGCCCCAGGCACAAGAGAGCATGGCAAGCCACAGGGGCTAGGGATGGGCACACCTTCTGAGCTGGGTCTGCAGAGACCAAGGTGAGGCTTGTGACCTTGGCTCTTCAGCTCTCACCCGGGCTACACTGAAGGCTGGATATACTACCAAGTCCACACAGCTTTGGGGAAGAACTTGGAGTCCCTGAGGAGGGGTTACAATGCTTAGCACCCTTCCGAACAACCCTGGGCTGTTCAGGGCACAGATTGCAGTTCATTGCCCCACACTGGCCCGCCTGTGGGTGTTTCACAGCAAGGAGGCTTACACTCACCATGGCTTCCTGTGACCTTCCAGTTCCCTTCCGCTTTTAGTTCTTTGTTTACTCTGACCGAACTTTCTCCTCTTGTTGCCGGGCGAGCATCAAGTGAAATACCCAAATGTGGTCTGCGCAGGAAGGTACCACGAGCCTTGCACTCACAAGCTGTTGTAATGCTCTTGAGAGAGTGTTCTCAATTTCCCTTTCCAAGGTCCCCCTTGCCCCTGTATCCCCACCCGAGCTATCAGAAGGCAAGGCCACAAAAGAG
Organism: Eschrichtius robustus; assembly: GCF_028021215.1. Classification (NCBI taxonomy): domain Eukaryota; kingdom Metazoa; phylum Chordata; class Mammalia; order Artiodactyla; family Eschrichtiidae; genus Eschrichtius; species Eschrichtius robustus. Next base: position 127,448,342 of record NC_090826.1, on the reverse strand, counting down.
CTGCAAACGGACTCATGGTACCAACACCCTCCCAATTTGTCCTTACAGTTTATAGGCTTCTTGACTTGTCTGCTCTCCCTTACCCACCACTCCCACACTGAATACAAGAAGACTTTTCAAGTGGCAGAAAATAACTAGGTCTTTCAACAAAGGGATGAGATTGGGGGGTTGGGGGTGAAATGTAGCTGGAAAGGAGAAGCGAGGAAGGGAAGAGAGAAGTAGAGAACGCTCTCAAAACCTCAAGCAGTTCAAATCAGTGGAAATGGCCCTAGGTTCATCCACACCACCACTGTCTCTGGTCTAAAGCCATACACTACCCAATCAGGCCAAACAGTGAAGAAGAAACACCCTAAACCATGCGTTCTCTTAGCCTTCATTTTTTAATGCCAATATGTTTAATCTGAGTTTTATTTCACTAATTGGCTGAGGGATATCTTGGCAGCCATTAACATTTGCATACAGAGTGTTTTCACTTTTTAGCCTTGTAAAAATCCTGGGAGCTATTTAATGCTATTCTCCACATTTTAAAGGTGAACATATTGAGGTTCAGAGAGGTTAAGTGACTTGCCAAAAGTCACAGAGCATGATCTCCAACCAAATCAAGTCCTCTAGCACCACAAACTCCACATGGATAAACTGTGGCAAAGAACCATGAGATCTTATTTACTGTTTTTTGTAGGTGAACAAGTAGGGTCATCTGGGGCTGGTCACTGTAGGATGAGACTGGTGGGAAGAGCATCTGCAGATGGCCAGTTACATTATGTGCCTACTTTGTGTCATGATTGTTGAAATATTTTTTAATTTAATTTTTGCCTATGACTTAGTTAACTTATTGTTTTATATAACTGAGGATCCCTGCAAGGCAAGGATTGTTTTTTCTCCCATTTCATAGATGAAGCAACTGAGATTCAGAAAGCTTATTGTCCAGAGATACATTGCTAGTAAGAAACAGAGGCAGGCTTTGGACCCAGATTCTTTCCACCACTTGGTTGGGGGAAGGAACGTCTGGAAGGGGAAAAAGTATTTTACTCCATTTCCCTATTTCCAATCACTTGTCATTGTTTTATGGCAAGGTGATTAGGTCTATCTCTGAAGAAGGTGTCAAGGAAGCAGCCAGTCCTTCTCCTGTCCGGGGGCAACTAACATGAGCTGCATCACTATCTTTCCCAACAAAGCACCAGCTGCCTTTTAAATCACCTCTAAAGCTCTTTGGGGGGTGAGCATTTCAGGATACCAATCCACTGTCAACTGCTGCTATTTCACATGTACAAGACTTCTACCTGGTGACAAAGCACCGTGAAATTCAAACAATCATTTCTAACCCCATGCTGCCCTGGTACATTAAGGACACACACACACACACACACACACACACACTGATTTAAGTTGCTGTGTTCTAAAACAACCTCCTCTCTCCTCCTCGGCCACGCCCATGGTAGCCGTTACCTGCGCACCTCTCCCAAACCCGCAGAATGGAACAAAGACCTGTGTCCAGCCTCTTGGAGATTCCAGTTATAAGGCCACATGCCAGTTCACCTGTGATGAGGGATTCTCTTTATCTGGACCGGAAAGATTGGACTGTACTCCATCTGGACACTGGACAGATTCCCCGCCAACGTGTGACGGTAGGACCATGGGTCTATCCTCTCTTACAGCTTCTCAAGTAACAGTGTAGCGTGGAGGATCATCAGGAATTCAGGTAAACCTGTTCTTAAGCTAAAGGAAGCTTTCTCCACGAAGCGTAACAATCTAGACCAAAAGCTTTTCTCTCTCTCTGAATGTTTGTTGTTTTTTTTTTATAAATTTATTTATTTGCTGCATTGGGTCTTTATTGCTGCGCGCAGGCATTCCTTAGTCATGGCGAACGGGGGCTACTCTTTGTTGTGGTGTGCGGGCTCTAGGCGTGCAGGCTTCAGTAGTTGTGGCTCGCGGGCTCTAGAGCTCAGGCAGTAGTTGTGGTGCACGGGCTTAGTTGCTCTGCGGCATGTGGGATCTTCCTGGACCAGGGCTTGAACCCATGTTCTCTGCATTGGCAGGCGGATTCTTAACCACTGCACCACCAGGGAAGTCTTCTCTGAATAGTCTTATAATAATAACTTTAAACATTTCATAGTTTTATAACGTGTTTTAGCGTCACTGTGACATTTGATGTTTATTACAATTCTAAAATAATGAGGATAGGCAGTATTGTCTCCATTTTACAGATGAGAAAAATAGAGGCTCAGAGATTATGTAACTTGTCGGAATTCACACTGTTAGTAAGTGATGAAGTTCAGCTATGTTACCGGGACTTTTACTTCATTATAAAGAATTTTTCTACTACACTCTTACTCATTCATTCCCACATCCACCTTCGCTGAGCACTACTAAGCCCCAGACACTGAGCTTACTCAGGGATGGATGTGATTTCATCCCAACCCCTCAAGGATCTCACAGTTTAGCTATTTGTGTATGTTTCTCCTTGCTCAACTTCTATATGGATTATGAGCTCCTTGAGGGCATTAACTGTGCCGCATTCCCCTTTGTATTTCCTGCAGCAACTAGACAGAAAAAAAAGTAGGTGTGTGACAAGTATCTGTTGAATTGAAGCTTATCATTTACTGGTTAAATTTATTCAAGCTCAAGCCCTATTGACAATGAATTAGTAGATCCTCAAAGGCGAGGGCCAGATCTTATGTCTTTGATTCCCCCGAAACATCTGATTGACACCTACCTAGTATGTAGTATGCTCTAAAATAGAAGTTTATGAATTGATTAATTTATAGCTCATGTTTACTTTCAAAAGTTGCCATTGTTCTATTGTTCTGCATACTATACCAGCAGTAATAGCTAATTTGTATTGCTTGTGTAAATAAGTACCAGCTATTTCATATGCATTTTTGCATTCAGACCACACAACAATCCTTAACATGATTATCACTCTCCCTCATTTTAAACATGAGGAAATGGAAGATAAATAGCTGGCAAAGATCCAATAGATAGGAAGTAAGGAGCTAGGATTCAAACCCAGGTCTAGCCTGGTTACAGGGCCAGAGCTTTTACCACTACACTACACTACACTGCCACACAGTGGCAGGTTTCTAAATCCCGGGTCAGTCACTTGTAAATTTACTCTTTTCCACTGCTCTTGTCTAGTTGCCGAAATGAGTGATCAAATGAGAGAATGAGAGTGATCAAATGAGAAAATATGTTGATAGAAATCTATCAGTGACAAGAGCTAAACACTTACTCCTTCTCGTGGAATGAGCACTAGATTAATATCCAAAGACCTGTATTGCTCTTCCATGGAGTCATGGACCATGTACATCATGTCACACCCTTGATTTTCTCGATTCCAAAAGCAGAGGAGTGGACAAGATCAACTCTGAGGTCTCCGTATGCTAACACATATAAATGGAATCTAAAGAAAAATGGTTCTAATGAACCTAGGGGCGGGACAGGAATAAAGCCGCAGACGTAGAGAATGGACTTGTGGATATGGCGGTGGGGAGGGGAAGCTGTGATGAGGTGAGAGAGTGGCATGGACTTGTATACACTACCAAATGTAAAATAGACAGCTAGTGGGAAGCAGCCACATGGCACAGGGAGATCAGCTCGGTGCTTTGCGTCCACCTAGAGGGGTGGGATAGGGAGTGTGGGAGGGAGACGCAAGAGGGAGAGGGTATGGGGATATATGTACACATACAGCTTATTCACTTTGTTATACAGCAGAAACTAACACAACATTTTAAAGCAATTATACTCCAATAATGATGTAAAAAAAAAAACAACAACAACTCTTGAGGTCTCTTCCCTGGACACGAATTCTGTAGACTAAAGGACATCAAATGCTATCACCTGCTGTTAAAAAGATATACTACAAGCCACTGGAGGAATCTAGAACATTTATGGCTGATATCATTAGGGCTTCATCACTTATTTCTCAATCACTCGTTTGTTTATTCCATGGGCATTTATCATAAGCTCTGTTTCTTCACATTCTGTTTTAAAGCTAAAGAATAAAAAATCCCTAAGAGATATCTCACTAAAGTTTAAATCATATATGCAATCAACATGGTTGTTAAATCTGTAATCTCTGAAGCCCCCATTTCCCCTCACTCCTTTCCACCTCCTGTTCTCCACACGAGGTGGCATTTGCCCACCACCCTTCTGGCCTAGCCCTGCCCAGTGTCTAGAACCAAACTTGACCAGGGGCAGCAGCTTTAGTCAACTATGGGCTTTGGAATTGTCAACCCTTTGTGCACCTGATCATCAGCTCTGGCTTTTGTACCTGTGTTTCTACCTCATTCTCTAAATTTATTCTCTAGATTTAGGCAGATAGTTCCTCTTCTTTTCCCATATGCCCGAGTCCATGAATTTTTAACCCTTCAGCACTGAACCTTGATTTTTCATATGGTGTTTTTCAGAGTCCTGGGCTATATCAAAGGGGCTTGAGGGCCACCAAGTAAGGAGGGGTGGTGTGGCAGGTGCAAAGCTGAGTCTCCTGCTTCACAGCACAATGTGAGGTTCCATTTTTTGAGTAGGTCCACAGATATTTCCCTTTTAGTTAGAACTCCAGTTTCCTGGTCTCTCTAGGACTTGAGCTCTGCCTGTATTTCCCAGTCTCCTCCCAGCCTTTGCCCCCCACCAGGACCTGAATTCCTTTCCCTGAACCTAAGCAGTGCTGAATTGCTTATATCCGGTTTCTGTGTCCCCCATGTCACCACCTGTTGAGCCACTATCCTGACACAGATTACTGTTTTCCCAATCACTTTGTCACTGACCCTCTGGAGACCATGTTTGGCTGCTGGACCCAACTCCTAATGACCAACCTCACCTTGATGGGGAGGGATGGATCCTGGTTCCAAATCCCAATCCTAGCTCTGTCCTTCTGCCACATCCTTGCTCATCCAAGTTCTAAAATATAGCAAACTGGTGCCCTCTAAGCTCTGGCCTGGCTCGCTCACATCTCTGTTTTATTTCTCCACTCCCCCAACATTTCTCTGACTCCATGAAGATTCCTAGCCTTTATTTTTAAAATTTGAGTTTAGAACAGCCAACTCAATTAAATTTATTATTTATAATATATCTTCTTTCCAAAAAATTCTTGACAAAACTGTATCCAACTCAAGTAAAAAGAGATAATACAAAACAACAGAGAATTAACTAAATATGTCATAAGATAATAATAGAGTACCAGTGATCCCAATAATTCATGAATTCACAGGCAATCATGTACAGCTACTTCATGGATTACAGAAAAACATCAGTGAAGACCTTTCCAGTAGGCAGCACTGCCTTTAAGTCCACAAATATAGAGCATTAAGTATGGTGATAAAAGCAACCCTTATCCATTTTCTATTCTTCTTGTAATGACTCAGGTTTTGGTAAAGTTTTAGAGTAGGCTCAAGAATATGACTACTTTTTAAAGTTACCCACAGAGGTCATTCCTTAGTAAAAATCGCTTCCTCTACATCTGCACTAGGCCCCTTCACTCCAACAACTTCCTTGACAACTCCACAAATTTAATTCAGCCCATGTTTGCTGAGTGCCCACCACGTGCCAGTTCTGGGTTAGGCTTCCATGAACCTCACCAAGGCTGCCCCTCAGACAGGAAAACATGCTTCCTTACACAAGTTAGTCCTTAGATTCAACAAGGTTCATGTTTACAGAAGAAGGATTAGAGACTTTCCTAGCTACAAAAGGCTATATCTATAACCTTGTCAGAAAAAGACTGACAAGACTGAGACCAAAGCAATATCCTCCAAGTAGATTTAATGCTGTAGTAATTCTCTTTGTATACTAGGGGTCACTTAAATCAATTTTTTAAAATAGTAACTCCTCTTGTTTCTTTTCACACCATGTAAAAATACTTGTTAGAATGTGTCCAAATTAAATTGTGCTAACTTACTTATTCGTTCATTTGACAAATATTTTTGGACCCCCTACTTTGTGCCAGGCACTGTTGCCTGGGATACAGTGTTGAAAAGAGCTGACAAGGTCCCTGCTCTCATGCAATTGACATTATGTATTTTCTTGGGCTTAAATATGAAATTCTTGGAGATTTTGAAAAAGTTATTTTAGTGAAAATGTTCATAAATGATTTAATGTCTATGACTTACACCAATAGATATGTTTAATAAATGTCTGATAAATGGAATTGATCTGCCAGGCATGGATTTATTAATTACTCAAAAATTTGAGAGTTCTAAACTGAAATTCAGTATGTTACTTTGGCTATTTGAATGGATTCACACAATAAAGATCCACAATCCTTCAGTGAACAGCCTGCCACCAAAAAGCACGTGGGCCAATATGTAAAAGCCAATACATCACTTTTCCATGAGGCATTACATAGGACTTCAAGAGATTTTTTTTAAAAAAGCAAAATAGCTAAGCAAAATGAGCCTTATCTGACCAAGGCATTGCTTTCAGATAGCCTTGGATTTAAAAAAAAAACAGTCACTCAGTTTGTCAATAATCCAATATTTGTTGATAAATAACAGTCTTATGTCAGAGACCTTCGTGGGGAGAAAGACATGATCCTAAGAGAAATAGGTAACTGCAGTAATTTATCAAAACAGTTTTTGAGGGAAATAGTAAATTAAAAATTCATTTGCTCATCCACTTGGCATATAGTTGCTGAGCACCAGCTCTTGAGATCCTGCAGTGTGAATTGTGGGAGACACAAAGATTTATGGTTCTTGGGTTTTAGGAGCTTTCCATCCAGGAGAAGAGGGAAGAGATGACATGTGACATGACAGCATATGAGTTCAAAGAAAAAACTGATGCGTTCAGAGGAGAAGACTTCAGGTTGCAGTGATCAGCAGAGGCTTTGGAGAGGCTGTGTTCATTTGGATCCTAGAGGAGGGGTGGGATTTTATTCGGTAAAAATTGAAAGAAATTTAGGGCAGTGCGAGCCAAGAACCAGAGGCAAGAACACATGAGGTCAGTTCAGGGACTTCCCAGGAACTAATCTAGCTTTACCAGGAGGTTTTGAGCTTTCCTGTGCTATGAAACTGTGGTTAAAAAAAAAAAAAAAAAAGCCTGGGGCTCCAAACAGAAGAAATAGTAGTTTAGGACCCAAGATGATCATTGCAGGTTTAGACGTGTTGAATTTGTGGAGACAGCAGGATATCTAACCGGAAGTAGTCTCAGGCAGGAGGAAAGACAGAAGTGAAAACCTGGACTGCATTTATACAGATAGGACAGTGAGAGTTGGGGGGAGGCTATGAGGTCTCTAAAGCAGCAGGTGTAGAGAGAAGAGGATGAAATTGTGATTCTTGAGTATGACTGCCTAAATCCTTGACTTCTTTGTTTTTGTGACTTCGCCCTGTACTCCTCTCTGCAAGCCCACCATCCCTCCCTCTGCCCTTTGTACTTCATGACCTGCTGTGTTCATTGCGAAATGCCTGCTACCTAGCAAAACACCTGACACAGTGGGAGCTCAATAAGTAGTTAATATTTGTTGAAAATGTGAATGAATAAATTTGGTGCAAAACAGGGCTTCCAAATCAATTTGGAGATTGTGACATTCTTGATTTGATTCTCCAGCCATCAAGTGTCCAGAACTATCTGCCCCAGAGCAGGGAAGCCTGGATTGTCCTGACACTCATGGAGAATTCACTGCTGGCTCCACCTGCCATTTCTCCTGTAACGAGGGCTTTAAGCTGGAGGGGTCCAACCATGTCGAATGCACAGCTTCTGGAAGATGGACAGCACCCCGACCGACCTGTGCCGGTAAAACAGGATACACTTGCCCGGACAGCTCTTCTTCTGGAAATTTCCTCAACAAAAATAACAAACACTTATATACACTCTTAGTGTATGACGGGTACACATGATATCATTATTATTGTGAAAGCTCCACTTCTTGTCATGAAGTGGGTTATCTACTGGGGTCTAGGAAACACAGCCTGGATTAAAAAATGTATAAGGAGTGACAGGACTTTTTCACATTTGTGAATAAAAGATAACACCGATTCTTAAGCACAAATTTTCTTTCGTAATTGTGGCCTCTTTGTCTCAAAGAGCTTTGTTGAGTCGATTGAATGGTTTCCATTGCTTCATCGCCAGGAGAGAGCACTAGGGGTGGAGTCACCGGTCCAGTGTTTCAAATCAAGGAACTGAAGTGGAGAGGGGCCAACTGCCATCTTTCTGCCACGTGGCAAGTTAGTGACAGCCAGTGGCAATATCCACGCCTCACATTTCATGCTGACCTTTGGCCAGAGGACAATACCACCTCCCAATAAAGCAGCACTGAGCAAGCAATTGGCCTATACATATTTCTCTTTCTACTGAATTCTTATATTTCTGCACCAATTATTCTGGTTTTGTTTTGTTTTGTTTTTAGTATCAGTAACATTGACGGCGCCCCCCCGCCCCCCTCCAATTTCTTCTTCTGGCCAGGAGAATCATCTCTCCAAGGACAATTTTAGATAATTTTTCTCATCCGGTTTTCCGTACCTGATTTTAATAGTTTTCCTTAACTTCCTTAAGGAGCTATTGCTAGAACCTCCCTGATTATGAAAGGAGTGGAAGGCAGTTACTCCATGTCAGTCTTAACTCTGTTGTGCTCTTTCTAATTGGGAGCTCTCTAAATTGAAACATTTTCTCACAACAGACACAGTATCAGCTCCTACTGTAGAGGTGCAATGCCCATCCCTCGTCACTCCAAAGCAAGGAACAATGTCCTGTCAGCATCATGTGGGAACCTTTGGTTTGAATACCACTTGCCACTTTGGATGCAAAGCTGGATTCACACTCATGGGAGACAGTGCTCTCCGATGCACACCTTCTGGACAATGGACAGCAGTAGCTCCAGCATGCAGAGGTAATGTGAAAAGGAACAGGCAGTTCTGATGCTATCTTCCAGCAAGCTAGTCACTGGACATGCCTGTCAAAATCCCATCCAACCCCAATGACCACTTCAAGTGTCAGCTCCTCCATGAAATCCACACCAATCCCAATTAGAAGCAATGTGCAACAGGCATACCAACTTTTCCCCTTCTTTATGTCACAAGGTAATGCCCTGGTACTCAAAGACCTAAAGGAGGACACATATGTAAATGTCCAAAATGTGTTAGAACAATACACACGCTAAACACGAAGCCAGCTATATGAATTGTGAAATATAAGTTACAATTCTGTTAATGATGTGGCAGTGTAAATATTCCATATTTTCATAATTGGAAGCTAAATAAAAAGATAAATCATGACTGATACCTCTTGAAGACCTATCGCCCTATGCACGAAGCACTGTGTCTCTTTCATCACTGTACTCCCTAGGAAGCACAGCACAGTGCTTTGCAAATGTCACTGTTGCTTAATAACATTTGTCTGAGTTAAATTCAGTTTCCTGAGTTGAGTTAAATTTGAGTTATATTTAGTTTTCTATCCACAAATTTAGGAGAATAGCCTGAAATTCCCTGACAAATAGTTTAATGAGTATGGCAGACTCTACCTCTTTCAAACTTCCAGAGGCCAGCTATGCTGAACACTTGTTATTTTAAGAAATATGTGCTGACATGCCAGCTTATTGCCAATGGTAGTAATAATGACATTTAGGACAACAGTATTTTTGAGAAGCAAAATTTTGTAGATAGTATTTTGGTAGGTAAGATTGATCAATCCACTGGCAGGTATTTATTGAATTGCCACTATGTGCCCATCCTAGTTCTTTGGCTATCATTCTTTGAGTGGATATCTTAGTACATGTGATGTTGGAAGGGCTAGTGGGAATGTCAAAAGTAGCTCATTTCCTTTCTGATCTTTTGTATTCTACCTCATCTAATGGCAACGCTAGGCAGGTTTCAAATGAATCCATAATCTCTTTTATGTTCATTCTACATGTTTGTTTTTCCTGCATTCTTTTTTCCTGCAGCTGTCAAATGCTCCAAGCTACACGTTACTGAGCCAATAGTGATGAACTGCTCCAACCCTCGGGGAAATTTCAGCTATGGATCAACCTGCAGCTTCCATTGCCCAGAGGGTCGTTTACTTAGTGGCTCAGCGAGAACAGTGTGCCAAGAGAATGGCCAGTGGTCAGCTATCATGCCAGCGTGCCAAGGTTTATTTCTCATATGGGTTAGGAAGTCGCTTTGATACGGAAAATAATGAAATCAGTGTTTCTCCTCTGAGTATTTCTGACACGGGTTGCTTTCCATCACTGGGTTTCCCCTGCATTTAATAATTGTTTCACAATGAATCAGATAGCATCTCTGTACCTCATGCAAAGCAGTGGGAATCAAATTCAGTGACTCTGTGTAAACAATCACCACTCCTTTTTCAAAGCTCCAATTTGTGAAATGAATACTCTCATTTCTTTATAATCTGTGTGTAGTACATCTTGAAGTTTCAAAATGTTTTAAACTGAAGGTTATTTAATGCAGAATCCTAATTTATTATCTCAGAAGATCTTTGTTTAACATATACCTCCAAAAATACAATATATCTTCCTTAATTAAGCTCCACCTGTTTGTAAGGTTTATTTCATCCCCCTCCCTTTTTTTCATTTCTTTTCTCTAGCAGCTTGTTGTAACTAATTTTCATCACATAAAAATCTTCAATTGCCCCCCCCCCCAATTACCCACAGTTTATTTTGTTTATCCAAACTTCCATTTATTGTGTCTACCATTTAATCATTTAATTCCTTTTATTGAGTCCTTACCCTGACTCCTTTGGAAATTATGTTTGATATCTAAGCATTAGGAAGAAAATCAGGCCCTGCGTGCATCCCATTCTGTTGCAGTGGTTTATGACTTCCAGATCTTTTTGTGCCGGGTTGTTAGCAGTGCCAGGACCTTTGGTGACTTACTTGATCTCACATCTTAGAGTTCTTGGGGACCTCCTGGGGGAATGATGGTCTTCTGCACAATACACTTCTTATGTCTTGCACGTGTGCATGTGTTTATTTTGCAGCGGGGCCATTGACTATCCAGGAAGCCTTGACTTATTTTGGTGGAGCAGTGGCTTCTACAACAGGTTTAGTGACGGGTGGGATACTCCTGGCTCTGCTAAGAAAGCGTTGCAGACAAAAAGGTAAATAGGAAAGAATATTCTCCTTATTTTCTTCTTTCATGTGATTTGGGGCAGGGCAGTGAAACGACAACTTCAGTAGTTCATGTCTGAAAACATTTGCATTAAAAGAAAACAAGGGGCTTCCCTGGTGGCGCAGTGGTTAAGAATCCGCCTGCCAGCGCAGGGGACACGGGTTCGAGTCCTGGTCCGGGAAGATCCCACATGCCGCAGAGCAACTAAGCCCATGCGCCACAACTACTGAGCATGTGCTCTAGAGCCCGCACGCCAAAACTACTGAGCCCATGTGCCACAACTACTGAAGCCCGCATGCCTAGAGCCTGTGCTCCGCAACAAGAGAAGCCAATAATAAGCCAATCCTCTTCTAATAAGCTAATGGGTCTCTTCATCTTTCCTCATGGAAAGTAACTGGGGGTATCAGAGGGGTCAGGGATGCTCAAATCCAGGAACAGAAAGTGGCTATGTTAAAAGTACCTGCCAGCATTCTCATGGAATTGAGATTTCCACACCTATTTTTTTTTTTAACATCTTTATTGGAGTATAACTGCCTTACAATGGTGTGTTAGTTTCTGCTTTATAACAAAGTGAATCGGTTATACATATACATATGTCCCCATATCTCTTCCCTCTTGCATCTCCCTCCCTCCCACCCTACCTTTTTTTTTTTTTTTTTTCCTACCTATTTTCAACTGCTCAGAGGAAGAACCCCTTGTTTCCTATTCTCATGCTCTCTCCCTTCACAAAGCCACCAGCGCATTAGGCTGGTTTTCTAATGTTCCCTCATATACTCGTCTGTGAGTGAGTAAATAGGACAATAGACAAACAATAACACTCCTTACAGACCAAAAAGCTACAACCAGTCCCTCCATGCAACATTTGTGCTTGGCTAACCAAATCCAGAAGGCAGAGGTGAGAGCTCCTAAGACCTGAATCCTAATCTCCATTACCATGTAGGAATCACCCTATTCCTGCATTTTCCCCAAGTTCTTTCTTTAGTTCTGAGACATTTCCAGGGAACCCTCTGAACCGTGGAGAGGGACCAGCAGCCACCCATCCTCCAATATCTTTATAATAAATAAATTCATTTGTGGAGATGGGGAATTTTCCCTTGACCTGTCCCAATTTGATTTTAAACTTTCTAGGATTCTATGGTCAAATACTAGGAAAATGCTGCATACTGTGTCCCTCCCCTGCAAATTCAAAGTGCGCATTCATTATTACACTGAAGGCTCAATCATGCCCTGTAATAAATATACTTTTTCGTCTTCATGTCACTTAATATTTTCTAAATGTATTTAGGCATGAGATGCTTTTCCTTTTTTATCTACCCATGGGATGATTGACAGACCTGCTGCCATGTTTAAAGTTTCCACTATCAGAGTCCATTGTTTGGATTAAGACAGGAGGCCCCCAATCACATATGTGATCAGGCGAGAAAAACATCCACTGTTATGTTGGTTTGGATTTGTTTCCTCGCTTAGCTTGCCCAAATAGCGACTGAGGGAGCGTGACAAAGGATGCAAAGATAGAGGGCCTCCAGTGCCAAAGAAATGAGTTTCGAGAACCAATGGTCTCAACAACAACCAAGAGTAGCGAAGAAGATGAAGGCAGGGACCAGAGGTAGGAGGAGAGGTTGTTACTGAAAGGGAAGAGGAGAAAGATGAGCGGATTCTGGAGTTACATATCGTTGAATGTTTAATTTAGCCTAAAACAGGTCCCACCTCTTAGGGAGGGATGTTCCCTACACGTCTCTTATAATGAGCCCATCTGGAAATCAGTCTGCTGACTCTCCCCTATCACTCATGACCTTTCTCCCTCATCTCATTTTTTACTCTTAAACCAATCTTCTGTGTCTTCTTGCTTATTTCAGATGAAGGAAAAAGCCCCTTGAACCCTCAAAGGTAAGATGGAAATGTTTTATGATGAAGTTTTTCTAGTTTGACTTTTTAATTCACTGTAGTATGTCAGAATGATTATACAGATGACCCCTTTTTGAAACAAATCTTTGGCAATGTCCCCTTGACTAATTCTGAAGTAAAATATACAGATAATATGTCCTAGCAATACATAATGTTTTTAAAAATCAATAGGTGCCCTAATGATAATATAAAGGAACAACACAAGGGAAAGTGACTTGGAAATAAAATGCTAGCGCTGAGGCACTACACTAGCAGATGCTATGGGGTCATCAGATGCTTGTACCTTCATTCAAATAGAATCACTATGAAGGCAACAGCATAAAGGTCAACTGAGAGGAATATTCTGTTAGTGATTCAAACAGTACCAGAACCGTTGCCAACACCAACCTGATTTTTTTAAATGATGAACAACTCTGGTAAAGAGTTGGAAAACCTGTTATTATCTTCCCTTAATTCACATGGCAATTACATTTTAAAAGATGCACAAAAAAATTAATATTTATATGTAAAGCAGTTAAGTTGCAGGAGCAGAGATTTTTCACCTCCATGAACATTGAGTAGCTATTCTAAAGTTATGTGGAGTGTCTAAGACAATTCTTTTGCGCCCCAGGCATATTAGGACATCCAGCACCCATGGCCCCTGCTTAAAGGTCAATAGTAAGTCTCGATCATTATGAAAATCAAAAAATGCCTATATTGGGACTTCCCTGGTGGCGCATTGGTTAAGAATCTGCCTGCCAATGCAGGGGACACGGGTTCGAGCCCTGGCCTGGGAAGATCCCACATGCTGCGGAGCAGCTAAGCCCCTGCGCCACGACTGCTGAGCAACCCCCGCTCGCCACAACTAGAGAAAGCCCGCACACAACAACGAAGACCCAGTGCAGCCAAAAATAAATAAATAAAAATAAATTTATATATTAAAAAAATGCCTATAGGGAGCAGCACTACCATTCTTTGAAAACTATTGCCACATGATCAAGTATCAAGGCTGGAGTTTTATAATTCACCAAGAAGAGGCTGCAGCAGGGGCACAGCAAGTATTCAGTACCTAAAGCATCAACAATAACATGGGTATAAAGTGCAATGCAAATTACCCAGAGCTGTTAACTGGGATCTTGAAAATCTCTTTGGTTTTATTCTTCTTTCCCACTAAAAGCAGAGAACTTCAGGGGTGGGATGGTAATCCATGGTCTCTGGAGGAACTATGTGCAGGACTGGGGTCAAGGACAAAGCATAATATGGCAGGTCATCTTTGTGTTTCTCTTCTTTAGCCACCTAGGAACATATGGAGTTTTTACAAATGCTGCATTTGACCCAAGCCCTTAAGGTAAGTTATCTATGAAAGTATTTTTGAAGGAAATAGAACAGTAAGGGAAAAAGGAAGAATATAAAGCTTGACTTTTCTTTATATAGTCATGAGTCACATTTTAACCATGTATTAAATGTTCAAACCATGCAGGAAATTGTGTTGGCAGTAGGGGACAGGTATAGCAGTAGAGTGACAATAGAAAGTGAGTTCATAGGAAGATTTCCATTTCCTCCAGGATAGAAATGTTCTAATTAGACATAACTTATGTCAGGATGTATGACATTCAATTACTGGCTTCTAGGTGGTACTGATACTGCAGCTTTGCTTGATCACCAGAAGTCACGAGTGCTAGAAAAATTTTACAGACTTTGTGGAGCCAATTCCCTATGCGACCTGCTAGGAAAACAAAAGTAACATGATAACTTCTCTCTCCCAAAAAGCTCAGTGAATGGTTGAGTTTCCTAAGAGAAGTAGCCTAGATGGCAGAATATCTGGAATCTAGAAAAAGATTATACTAAGCCTTAGGGGGTACATATGATGAGAGCTTTCTTTGATCTTTTTCGGGAAAATATAATTATTTTAATTTTTTGTCTCATTTTCAGAGACCTGTCCTTCTCTTGGTCACCTCACTCAACCTCCACAGGATCCTATTTTTGAACATCAGCCTTCCCGACAGACTTGACTATAACTGTAGCTTATTTGCCTCAGTTTTCTGTAAATGCTTGTGAATAAAGGGCGTGGAATTTCCTTTAGATTAGCTCTGGACCGGAGCAGAAGAACTGTACCACAAGCCCCAACTCTCCACCCACCACCCCTTCCTGCTCCATTTCCTCTTCCTTCAACACAAGCCTCAGAAGCTGGGACTGAATGTTTCTGCCGTGGTCTGTGGGCTCTGCCCCAGCTGTCACTTGAGATACTAGTTAACTAGGGCCTGGAGCGTCTGACTCCCCAGAAGACCAGACTGCAGAAAAATAAGAATGCCTCTTTATTTTTGGATTGGAGGAAATCATCCTCTACTTTGCTGGAAGGCGGGAGGCATCTCTGACTTGAAGGAATTTCTGTAGGATTTCCTGGGTGTTCACTGCTTGCTGTTTGTGAAGGCTTTTAGACCTCTGCTGCAAGGCTTCAAGAGAAGCCTCTGGATGGCACCAGCCTCAGGCTGCAGAAGACTAAGAATCAAGACAGGAAGGTACATGTCACTGTAGACCTTCCCTCCACCGGTCATTCTCCCCCAGAGGACCCAAAGACCAATACTCGAACGTCTAATTAAAAGGATTCCCCCAAATGCCGCGTTCTATTATTTGACGTTCTGTTGAATAAGATCTGTGTCCGTCACTTTGCATACATGAATGTAATGCACAATCACAGTAGTCCCAATTACAAGCTCAACCCTTCAGTGAGCAAATATGTATCTTACCACCACCATAAACACACAAGAAAATCAGAGAAGCAGAAAAATGTCTTCATCACCTGAGTGTGTTTTACACGTTCTTTAATTCACGTACTTAATAAATAGGTTATTGAAAGTTACACAGTAGTTGTCTGAAACTGATACAAAAAACATAGAGCCAAACAATATAGTTGTCCTCTCTGTTGAAATGTGAGGCAATGAACACGTCACACAGACTAGGTAAACATGCAAATAAAAATGCAAATAAAACACGCAAATAAAAATGGTGAAAGTCTAACTAAAGGTTACAAGATTTTGCAAGAATTTTGGTAGTAACCTTGGGATTTAGGGACACATTGCTTTTAAAAAGTTTCACTCATATACTGTACATAGCGTCTCTGACTGCTTACTTTATGCCGATCACTAGGCTCCGTGTTATAGGACGATGATTATCACCCTGTCTCCTGAGTCAGAATCTACCTTTTGTAAAATCGTCCCAGGGAATTCTGATGGTTTATCAGCTTTGCGAACCACTGGTATTACAGATACAGAAGGATAAGGCACTCACTGTTCCTGTTCTTGAATAGCTTATAATCTAGTTGGGGACACGATAGACACCAATACAAAGTGATAGAGAGTAATCAACATCAGTATGTTATTTGAAGAGTGTGGTAGGAATTCATAAAATGGAAAAGTTAATTTGGCCCAGAATCAAGGAGATAGAACTCTGATTGGACTTCAGAGAGTGGACAGTCTGAGTTGATCAAATAATATCAGCCAAGAAGCAAAGACGGAGACGATATGTTGAGGAAACTAAAGCCATCATAGAGATCTCATGTGAGGTGCTAGATTACAATTTATTGAATCTGTTGAGACAAATCATAGAAGCTTGGAGGCACGTAGATTCAGGGGACCCGGGATAAGTCATAATGATGCTTCAGACAAGATAATTCTCAGATTCTCTATAAATAGCAAAATCATATCTTAAGGCCATGTGATCCTCTGAGATACATAAAGGGCCCTGGAGGCAGGAAAAATATAATCATAGTAATCAACACGTGCTGTGTGCTTTCCAACTGCTAGGAATTACATACTTCACAGTGTTCTTTTATCCTCCCAACCACCCTATTGGAAAAAACTATTATTATCATCCCTGTTTTGCAGGTGTCAAAATTGAGATCCAGAGAGGTTGTGTCACTTATCCAAGAGAACACCGCTAGTAAGTGGGATTGAAATCTGGTCTGATTCCCTCAGTGAAGCTCTTTAAGCCCTCTCCTCTGTCACTGCCTTAGGTGGCCACAGGCCCTTATCGAGACAGAACTGTGCAACAGAGAGAGACAAATATCATATGATATCGCTTAGAGGTGGAATCTAAAAAAATGATACAAATGAACTTACTTACAAAACAGAAATAGACCCACAGACATAGAAAACAAACTTATGGTTACCAAAGGGGAAGGGGGGAGCAATAAATTAGGAGTTTGGGATTAAAATATACACACTACTATATATAAAATAGGTAAACAACAAGGACCTACTGTATAGCACAGGGAACTCTACTCAATATTTTATAATAACCTATAGTGGAAAATAATCTAAAAATTATATATATATATATATATATATATATATATATATATATATATATATATATGAAGCACTTTGCTGTATACCTGAAACTAACACAACATTTAATCAACTATATTTCAATATATATATATATATTTTTTAAAAGACAGAACTCTAACACACCATTGTAAAGCAATTATACTCCAATAAATATGTTAAAAAAAATAAAATAAAATAAATAAAAGACAGAACTGTGCATGGGTAGATGTCAGTAAAGTGGGCCAGGCCAGCAGGCCCCATTCACGTGACCATCCCCTTGCTTCCTCACCACCTGAAGATGCAATATTTCTGTGCCCAGTAACAGGGCATAAGGCCCTCTTCCTCAGATCAGAAGGAGAGCAGTGTGGTGAAGGGATTTGGGTCCCACTGCCCTGGGACTTGCAGAGCGCCTGGTAAGTGTGCACGCTGCCGCAGGCGGTGTTTACGGTGGCGGGGTCCGGTGAGCGGCTACTGAGCCGTGGGGTTAGCAGATGGAGGCGTGGGAGGACAGTATTGCCCCGTCTCATGAATCCCTGAGCACTGCCCTGCCTGCTAGAGCCGCTGATTGCTGCCCTTTCTTCACCGGTAGTAAAACAGTCACTAACCTGGTTGCTCTCCCTAATACCTCCTGTCATCTGGAGCGGTGACCTAGTCAACCCCAGCCTGGAGAAGCCCCAGGAGGTGGGGACAGCGCGGGCTGCAGCGGCCGCGACGCCTGGGGGAGGTGAAGAGGAGGGGGACACTGCCACCCGCAGCCTCGCGGCGCTCACTGCAGTCCCGACAGCGGCCAAGCCCGGCCAAGCCGGGCGCAATCGGCTGAGGCAGAGGCAGGAAAGGAACCATGTTCCCAGCTTGCCCTTGCCTCTGGGTCCTCGTGGTCCTGGGCTCCAGCTGGGCAGGCTGGGGGAGCCTAGGGGCTGAAGCAGCGCGGCTAAGGCAGTTCTACGTGGCTGCTCAGAGCATCAGCTGGAACTATCGCTCCGAGTCCACATACCTTGGGTAAGGCAGGCATGGCGACCGGGGGGCTTCTCCAGGGAGGACAATCTATTTCTTTTAGAGAGCATTCCCTTTGCAATTCCAATGCTTTTTTTTTTTTTTTTTTTAACTTCAGGTAGGTAGAGACAATTAATAGAAGAGTATAATGAATAAAATAAGCTTGGTGGATGCTCATTTTGCCTCCAATAATACAAGTTTATCATTCTGAGGATATAGAATATATTGTTTGATTGGCTAGATGCTGTTTCAAGTTTGCTGTTAACACAGTTTTGTTAGTATGATTGATTGTTGATTTAATATATTGATTGATTCAAAAGCACCAGGTACCTACCTCTTCACTCCTGTTGCAGATTTTTAGTAGTCTAGTATTTTATTAAACTTCTAGTTACATATTATTTATTCCATGTCCACATAACTGCATCTTCTAAAACTAAAGATGTACACTGTGTACTTTATTGTAAGCAGGTTATTCGATAACAACTGCCATAATTTTGTTGTTTTCTTATAAATGACTTTCAAAACATCAGTTCATAAAAATGCAACATTGTTGTTCTTTTACCTTTTTTCTGCTTCCTGTGACTCTTCATTTTTCTCTCATTCTTAATCACTCCCTGGGATATGGTCTACTCTGGCTATTTTGATAGAGTCACTATTAAAAGGCACATGTGACTTAGAGAGGGGTTAAATAATCAAACTGTATTTGAGTTGCAAACTATTTTTCCTAATTGAAAGGTTAAAAATAAGACTTCACAGAAATTAAACAAATCATAGGTTCTACTCAATATTTCCAGTTAGTTATGTTTTTATTTCTTTTAATGGTTAAACCTCTTAGTGTGACTTAAGTTATTTTTTTAACTTAACATCACAGTTTAAGCGATTGTGAAAGATGTGTTCCTCTTTTACAGTTTCGAAACCAAAGCAATCTGCCAAGAAAATATTGAAATGTTTTAAGCCTTTTAGTGTATAACATTACCCTTTCCAAATCTTTTCTTTGTAATTGGGTTATTTTGGAGGGCATTGCATCTTGGTCTTGTAATAATAAGAAGTCCCTCTTTTTTTTTTTATACAAAAAAAAAAGAGGGACTTCTTATTTAAATATTGTACATTTAAATACATTTAAAATATTGTATTTCAAGGTGATAATCTAGGTCACACCCACACCCTCAGAGAACTGCTGCTAACTAAAACCCCAAAGGAAGTAGCAGTCTTTCCAACATTAATTGTCCTTCTCTTGGGTAGAACACTAACTTGGTTGCTGGCTTTCCTGTGTCACCCTGTGCTTATGCTTTGGAGTTTGTTCTTTCTTCTGTAATTAACAACAAGAATAACAAGCAGAATTTTGGAGGCAGAATCACATAGGGCAAAACCCTGATTCCTATGGTGAGTTCACGTAGGAAGCCATGATTGGTCATCTTATCCTCTCTGCGGCTGAGTTTCCAGAATTCTTAGAAGAGTTGTTCCTCTGGTATCAATTATTGAGTCAAGACCATACAGTGATAATCCAGACCAACTGTCCATACTTTTGAACCTCAAATCATGTCATTTCTTTCTAGTACTTTTATGTGAAAGATCGAACCTTGTATCTGGCTGCTTAAACTGAGAACTTGTTCTATATTGTCCTACACCTAGAGCTAATGATACTCGCTATAAAGAAATCAACATAGACAACTCCATCTTTTGCTAAAGTGTATTTTAGCACAAAGCAAAGATCTTTCCTTATTTCATGTAATATTGGCAGGACAGTGCCTTTTAGAGGTGAAATATATCTTTTATTCTTGCTCTGGGGCTGAAGTGAATGTTTTTGAAAATTTCCCTAAGGAAACATGTTCAATCACATGTATATAGTAACAGATATTGAAAAAAAATACATATATATTTTTCCTCAAGTGTTCTAGCTTTATATGATTTTATTATGAATAAATCATCCTTAAATAGTCCTCATAAATGGAAAATTCATCATGCATATTGTTTGCATTCATGTCATCTTTAACTTTCAGGCAAATTATTTTCCAATAGCAATTCAGTTGTTCAAATTAAAATAAATATACCTCAGTATGTACACATAATATACACAGGGAAACATACTAGGAAACATACCTCTATTAAAATTATTCCACATAAAAGACTAATTTTTCTTTAGTAAAGATTTTATACTGTCACCTATACTCCTGTATTTAAAGATCTAGGGTTAGGGACGGGAGCCACATTTCAATTGTACATAAAACCAAACACACAAAATTACCATCACAGATAAATAAAAATGGACCTCCACATTAGGGACGCGAACTAACATACAGAATCCTAGGGTTCTTGGGCTCTAAAAACTCTAAGAGGTTGTTTAATTCATTTTCAACTTTCATGTTTTAACTTCTTACTTTTCCCCACACCCATAGCACCAATACCCCCAGCAAATAGTTGTCTAGTTTCTACTTGAATGCTTCCAGTGACTGAAAACCCACCACCTTCAATAGCTAGCCATTCCAAAAATACTTACTCATGCCTCCTTTAATTCTGCCTCCAAATATTAACACAGTTCTTGTATCTTACATTTTAAAATTATGAGAATGACTATAATTACAGATTTTTCTGCTCACCGGGAAAACCTGAAAGCTAAAATCCAATTTTCATTATAGTTTTAAAATACTACTAGCTAACATGCATTGAATATTTACAATGTGCCAGCTCTAAACCTTTTGTAGGTATCAACTTATTTAAAACTTGTAACAGTTCTGTGAGGGAGATTTTACTATTAGTCCCAGCTCACAATGACAGAAACAGAGGCACAAATTGATTAAATAAACTTTTCAAGGTTATATAGTTAACAAGGGGTAGACACAGGATTCAAACCCAGACACTCTGAATCTACTACAACCAGTTCTCTTAGCTTCTGTGCTACATAGATGTCATGGCAAATGTGATTAGTATCCCTCTCTGTTACGCCCTAATTATAGCGGGGCCACTCTCTGGATTAGGAAGCATAACAAAGCCAATATGGGCAACTGGTTTAGACTTTGGTAAGAAATTTCCCCTGATTATCTTTCCTACATCTTTGAGTTTAAGACAAGGATAGGAATCATGTGCCCATCTTTAGACACACTGAAGAAAAAGATGGGAAAGTATCCCAGTACTCTCCCTGCTGCCCTCTCTCTGAATTCTTAACCATGAAAACAGTCATCCCTTGGTATCTACGGATATGGAACCTGCAGATACAGAGGGATAACTGTACTAGTCTGTTTTATATAAGGGACTTGAACATCTACAGATTTTGGCGTCCAGGGTCGTCCTGGAACCAACCTCCCACAGATGCCAAGGGATGACTGTACAATGGTTTTTGAATCCTGGCTTTGCCATTATCAACTGCTTCTCCTTGGGCAAGTTACTTAAACTTTCCGAGACTTCGTTTTTTCATTTGTTTGTTTTCCAAGTGAATCTCAGGGCCTCGACTCCATTAGCTATCTTCAACTTCTCAGCGAGAAATAGAGTCCACCAAATCAATAGTTCTTTACAATGTTCTCCGGTCACTTAAGACTGTATTTGATTGATGAGCTGAAAAACAGCTCACATATTTATTCGTAAGGGATTTGGTCATGTCTTTAATCGTTTAAAATCTAAGCCTAAAGTCTGGGTTCACACTATCATCTTGGGTTCTATTTTAGAAAATTGATTCTGAGTAGCAGGATTGGTTAGGGCAGACTAAATTTATGAAAGAATGGTTATCACAACAGAATATTCTTGAAGACACCAATAATTATTTTATTAACTTCTCTTATTGTTCATATTTGTAAGACCTTGGGTTTCTGAACTGCAGTTAAAAATACTGTTATTTCTAGTAAAAGTCTGAGGACATGAGAGATATATTTTGTTGTAATGTGAGAAGTAGATGTCATGTAAGCCTTTCAAATTTATTTTATTTCCAGTTCGAATACTTTTGCAACTTCCTTTAAGAAAACTGTCTACAGAGAGTATGAAGCATATTTTCAGAAAGAAAAACCACGATCCAGAACTTCAGGTAAGTCTGAAATATATTTTTCAATTTTAAAGATAAAGCTCTATGGATACTTTGATATTCGTATATATCTAAAAATATTCATTTAGTGATATTTTATAGAAATGTGTGTTTTTGTTATTTTGGCTAGATAATTGGTAGAGCTCTTATTCATAGTATTGAGAATTGAGAAAAGCAAAGCATTAAACCAAACTAGGGCCCCTTCTGAGCATGGGGCCCTGTGCAATTTCATGGGTCTCATGCCCATGAAGCCAGCTGTTTTTAACTGTGATTTTAAAAAAAAGCTAAACAAAACTTCTAAGTGTTTGAATTTTTATTCATTCATCTAACAAACTATTATTGAGCACCTGCTGTGGGTGCTCAGTTGAACTAGGCACTATGGATGCCACAGTGGACATTGAACTAGCACTACGGATGCCACAGTGGACATTGAACTAGCACTATGGATGCCACAGTGGACATTGAACTAGCACTATGGATGCCACAGTGGACATTGAACTAGCACTATGGATGCCACAGTGGACACTGAACTAGGCACTATGGATGCCACAGTGGACATTGAACTAGGCACTGTGAATGAACTAGGCACTATGGATGCCACACTGGACAAGACAGACACATCTCCTGCCTTCCTGGAGCTTATGGTCTAGTTTAATGAGCACAGATGAGCCTTAGCAAATGATCATTTGCTGGGTCCCTAGACTCATTTAAAGGAACTGTATATGGATGATTCTTTTGCATCTATCTTTCCCATCTCTTCTGTTTTATTTAGTGTGATGTATATAACAGCTATAATTTTTAGAGAAAAATCTCCTCTTTTTTTCCTCACCTCTTTTTTAATTAAGGAAAGTAGGCTGAATGGGTTTCTGGGACTGTAAATATGGTAACATAGTTCACATAGTTCACAGACCTGATAAAGGCCATTAAGAGAACTTCCTCCAGTTAGGTCCCCTAATCAGTAATTCACTCATCCTTCCCCCCAACCAGGTGAAGACCTGTCATCTTCCCCAGACTCGTCCTTCTATCTCTTTTATTCATTCCATCTTGTTCTGCCTCCTCCTCGGATCTCCCTTTATCTTCAATCTTTCCTTAACTGGAGGCTTCCCTTCCGTCAAAAATCCTCAACAATAAAACGGAACACAACTTATGTTCAGATTCACATCCCGTCTCGAAAAAAAATCTCCCCTTGACTCTGTCTGCCTTTTCTCCCCTTTCCTTCACTACCAATTTCCTGTGGGATTGGTGCATTTCATTCTCTATCATACCAAACTACTCTCCCAAAAGGGGCCCCATGACCTCTTAGATGCCAGACCAATGGTTTCTTTCCAGTTATTTTCCCACTTGACATTACTAGGACATGTAATGCTCCCCCTTCTTGAAACTCTCTCTTTACCTGGTTTCCCTGGTGCCACTTCCCCTGCTAACGGAGATGGAATGGAACTGAAGGGAAGGTGAGGAAATGTAAGTAGGAGGAACTTACATAGATAACTCTTTCCTGAAACTTGGCTCCAAATGAGAGGAGAAATAGGGTAGTTCTGGGAGGGAATGAGGGGTTTAAGGATATTTTAAGAGTTTTATTTAAAAAAGAATGACAGTGACTTAAAATATCTAAGTGTTCAAGGGAAGAATCCAATAGAAAAGGAGAGGATAAAAACATCTGAGGGAGAATAATTGATGGAGCCAGACTCAGGAGAAACAGGAAGTGATGTGATTCAAAGCTGGGCTGGATCAGCCTGAGGTGGAAGAGATACTAACCTTCATGGGGGGCTGGGTGGGGAGCCTGGCAAGGGACCGGGTGAGTAACCTTTTATTAATAAGGTTACTAATAAAATTAAGTTTGTCATTTTGGTCAGGAAATTAAAGGATCTCCTGTCCTCTACAGACTCTGTAGTCTATTCATTTTTACAGATCCAGCTTCAAGCTTAGTATGTACAAGTAGATATTTAAGAACTCTTTAATTAAGTTAAGTTGTAAGTGGGTAAAGGGAAAACGAGCTGAGAAACATATTCATTAGGCCTGGGAAAAGAGGAATTGGGCAGAGATTCAGAGCTCTCCTTTTTGTAACTTTTGCCAAGTTCACTGAATTTGAATGTGCTGTGTCAGCCATTGTGCTGAGGGCAGTAAGAGATAGAAGGACCAGTGCCAGGCTGAAGACTGCCTTTTAGGTCAGGCGTCCCCACCCCCCGGGCCACAGACTGGTACCAGTCTGTGGCCTGTTAGGAACCGGGCCGCACAGCAAGAGGTGAGCAGGGAGCCAGAGAAGCTTCATCTGTATTTACAGCCGCTCCCTATTGCTCACATTACCACCTGAGCTCCGCCTCCTGTCAGATCATTAGATTCTCATAGGAGCGCGAACCCTACTGCGAACTGCGCATGCGAGGGATCTAGGTTGCGCGCTGCTTATGAGAATCTAATGCCTGATGATCTGAGGTAGAGCTGAGGGGGTGATGCTAGCGCTGGGGAGCGGCTGCAAATGCAGATTATCATTAGCAGAGAGGTTAGACTGCACAGAGACCATAATAAATCAATTGCTTGCAGACTCATATCAAAACCCTATCAGTGAGCGGCAAGTGACAATTAAGCTGCATCTTACAGAGTAGACTGGACATAAGCAACACACTTCGGGTGTCACTGTCTCCCAACACCCCCAGGTGGGACCATCTAGTTGCAGGAAAACAATTGCAGGGCTCCCACTGATTCTGCATTATGGTGAGTTGTATAATTATTTCATTATATATTACAGTGTAATAATAATAGAAATAAAGTGCACAATAAATGTAATGTGCTTGAATCATCCCAAAACCATCCCCCGCCCTGGTCCATGGAAAAACTGTCTTCCACAAAACCGGTCCCTGGTGCCAAAAAGGTTGGGAACTGCTGTTTTAGGTGATACAGAGGCATCAATCATTTTTTTAAATTAACTTTTATTGGAGTATGGTTGCTTTACAATGTTGTGTTAGCCTCCACTGCACAACAAAATGAATCAGCCATACACATGCAGATATCCCCTCCCTTTTGGACTTCCCTCCCACTTAGGTTGCCACAGTTTATTAGGTAGAGTTCCCTGTGCTCATTTTTTTTTTTTTTAATAAATTTATTTATTTATTTATTTATTTTTGGCTGTGTTGGGTCTTCGTTTCTGTGCGAGGGCTTTCTTCATTTGCAGCGAGCGGGGGCCACTCTTCATCGCGGTGCGCGGGCCTCTCACTATCGCGGCCTCTCTTGTTGCCAGAGCACAGGCTCCAGACGCGCAGGCTCAGTAGTTGTGGCTCACAGGCCTAGCCACTCCGCGGCATGTGGGATCTTCCCGGACCGGGGCACGAACCCGTGTCCCCTGCATTGGCAGGCGGATTCCTAACCACTGCACCACCAGGGAAGCCCTGTGCTTATTTTTGAAGAGGAGAAGACTGTGACCAAAATCCTTTGAGATGATTAATTTTGTAGTGATTTCCTGATTCAACCTCATAAGTTAGAAGTAGACCTTGATAGTTGATTTATGTTTAAGCCTGGTACACTTAAAATATTACCTTTCTGTCAACCCCTGTGTATCTCATAACATATTTGTTTTATGTGAACTCTGAGGCATTTTAACATTCATTTTCATTCAACCTCTTCCTGAACTCCCAAAGTTGCTTAATTATGAACCCCTGGAGCGCAGGGGTGGTGTCTTATTCATCTCTGTATCCCTATAATAATTGATACTAGGAGGCAAACCTGATGTAAAGGAAAAGTCTCAGATTTTTAATAAGATCTGGTGTGAACACTGCCACTGACTATGTGGTCTTCCTCATTCCATTGCCTAGTTCTGTGTTCTTTGTACCTTTCGCTTATTTCCTGCTCCACCCATCTGGTGGGTATGATTCTAGCCATGTGCCCCATTTCTGCAGCATGAGCCCAGAAGTTACGGTAATTACAGGTGGGGCTAAGGCTACAGGACTGGAGGTCTGATGAGACACCTGTCTAGTGAGGTTTGTGGACATGGGGACAGGTGGAGGGGCCAGGCTCATTTTCAGAACTCCTGTCTTGGGCTCTAAAACGGCTAGTTTTGAGTCTCTGCGTATTTTCAAGGAAGATTATGAAATGTTTGTCCCCAAAGGGGTTTTATATTAGCAGCAACAACAGGCTACCCTGTGTTCTGCAACACATTTTTCACCTGAGAGCAGGGGATTGCATTAGCTGACCTCCTGCAGTCCTTTCCAGCTCCAAAACTGCAAGAAATTGGGTACATGTTGTGCTAACTTCCTGGGATCTCAAGATAGGCCATTCCTTCCCCCAATTTGGCTTTGGGCACTGAGGAGAGGGTGGAAAAGGTCTTACGCCATCTGGCTAATGGAGGAACTAAACAGCAGCTCAAACAACATTCAGCCATGTGTTTGCCCCATGCACGAAGGTATTTGGTTTGTATTTATAAAAACATCCCTTTGTTTTGCTTTAATTCTGAAGAAGCAGATAGGGAGGCTAAATAAATATTCCAAAGAACTCATTGCAGTAAGAGGTTAAATAACTTAGAAGACTTATTCTGGGCATCTGGCATTTGCAGCCATGTGATGCCAACAAACAAATCAACCGAGCAAGGCAACCACGGCAACAAAATGCGGTGGACAATGTGACAGCGGTCAGCACCTGATTGGGCTCAGGGGCATTCTGGGCGGTGGGAGTAGCCAATGGGGACTTCTGCCGGGAGCTAGGACTGAGGGTAGCAGCCAGAAGAGAGGGGTCAGCCAGTGGAGTCAGATGTGGCCAGGAGTAAAAAATGGTGTGGACGTTGGGACTGTTCTAGGAAAGTGGGGGATCTGACCCGCCCTGCAGAGGTGGTGAAGAAAGCTTTGGTTCAAGAGTCCAGAGAACTGAGTTCTACACCCAGCAATGCCACCCAGTAACTCTCTGCACCCACTTCCCAGGCTTTGTAACCATCTCTATAATGAGGATTAAACTCTGTGGCCTCCAAGGTCCTGTGCAGAACTAACATAAAAACACACAAACAAAAAGCTTCAGGCACAAGGTCAATATAAACTCTAGGACTGGAGTTCAGTGAAAGGAATAAGTGGGTGGAAAGATAGGAGTTGGGGAAAGATAGGACCTCTATCTCAGAGATCACATTTTATCAATGCCAATAGGAAATTAGTTTTCTATTGTTGCTGCAACACATTACCACAAACTTAGGGGCATAAATCAACACAAATTTATTATCTTAGAGCTCTTGAGGCCAGAAGTCCAAAACGAGTTTCACTGGGTTAAAATCAAGGTGTTCGTAGAGCTCTATTCCTTCTGGAGGCTCTAGGGGAGAATCGTTTCCTTGCCTTTTGCAGTTACTAGAAGCCATCTGCACTCATGGGCTCATGGCCCCTTCCTCCACCTTCAAAGCCAGCAGGTAGCATCTTCCAATTGCTAACTCAGATAGTCCTGCATCCCTTTTATGAGAGATTTTATGATTACATTGGGCCCACCTGGATAATCCAGGAAACTCTCCCCATCTCAACATCTTTAACTTAATCACACCCACAGAGTCCATTTTGCCATATAAGGTAGCATATTCATGGGTCCCAGGGATTAGGACAGGCACATCTCTGGGAGGCCATTATCCTGCCTACCACACCCACCAAACAAAACCCTCCCACAGCATCCTCCATTTCAGAGAATGGCACCCTCATCCACCCAGCCCTCCAAGGCAGAACCTCACCAGCCATCCATGGCAACTTGATCTCCCTCATCCTCCACTCCATGTTCAACCCATCAAGTCCTGACAATTGGATTTCCTAAATAGCTCTCTAATACGTTCTCTCCTGATTATCTCCATTGCCCTAACCTTAAACTAAGTCAAGTCACCAACATCTCTCTCCTGGAGCCTTCCATCTATTCTCTCAACATTCACTCTGGTTTCTCCCCAGATCACACTCCACAAATGTAGCCAGAGGTTTAAAAACCAGTATGTGGTTCATGTCACATCCCTGCTTCCAGAAACTCTTAGGTTAAAAAGCAAAAGTCTAAGAGGCCTACAAGGCCCTATGTGACTGGACCTCTGATCATGCCTTTGGCTTCACTTTCTGCCTATCTCTCTTACCTACTAAGCTCTACCTTCCCATGGCTGTCAGTTCTCTGAATAGGCCAAGTTTTCTGGCACCTCAGGGCCTTTGCACATGCTAATCCCACTCCCTGGAATGCCCTTGTCTATCCCTTTGCCTCTTTGCCTTTGGACTTCAGTTAATGCATCACTTCCTCAGGGAAGCATTTCCCAACCCTGATTCCCTCCCTGCCTCTAAGATTAGACTAGATGCCTCTGTCAAATGCTCTTAAGAGAATCCTGTACTTTTCTTTCATAATATGAACCACAGTTTGTAATTCAATATTTGTGTGACCGTTTGTTAAAATCTGTCTTTCCTTCTATTTTCTAAGCTCTATGAAGGCAGGGGGTACATCTATTTTACTCACCATTGCAATTCTAACACCTAGGATAATGTGAGCACTCAATATTTGTTGAATGAATGAATAACTACAAGGTGGGGGGCTGCAATACAAACAGGTAGTTAAAAGCTCAGTATCTAGAATCACGCAGATTTAAGTTTAAATCATGGCTCTGCCTCTAATTAGCTGTATAATATTGGGCAAGATATTTAAGTTCTCTGAGGCTCAGTTTCCTCATCTATAAAATAAAGATCTTAATATCTAACTCAAAGATGTATTGGGAGGTTTAATGTAAGGACTTAGAGAGCTCAAACATATCAAGAGGGACGTTTATAATTATCGCCACTGCAAACAAATGCCCGTTGAACTCCATGACTACTGTAACTTCCCTCTCCTGCTCCTGTGATTCCTAATGGGCAGAAGCCAACCCCATAAGAGCTTATGGATGGCTTGGAAGTGAGAACAGTCAATTGTCTGAAAGAGGGCTTTTGGTGACAGGTTCTCAAGCTTTAGAGGACATCAGAATCACTCAGGAGCACACATCTAAAATGCACGTTCCCAAACCCCACCTCCAGAGACTCAGGTTCATTGAGGCTGAGATAGTATTTACTTGGGAGTCTGCCTTTTAGTTAGACCCTCACTGATTCTGATGCAGAGCATCCAAGGACTACACTTTGGGAAATTCTAATATATGATTCTTCAAAAATCTGACTCAAATATCAACTCTTCCCTTAACTCCGCAGACAGGATTGGTCCTTTATCCTCTCTGCTCCCGTAGCACTTGGCCCTTATCTCAGCTGTAGCTCCTACCAAATGTCTATCTCTAAACGAGCTTGTGAGCTCCTTAAGGACAGGGACGGTGCCTTATTTATCCATGTGGCCCCAGAGCCTAGCACAGTGCCTGGGATGTAGTAAGTGAAACCTCACTCTTGATTTCTGCACCCTAACCTGTTCTCCCCGCTGTGTCCCCATCAAAGTAACTGATAACATTATTTATCCATTTGCTCAGATCAAAAACCTTGGTGTCATCCTTGACTTCTCTCTCTCAAGTGCCACATCCAACTCCTCAGCAAATTTGCTGGCTCTACTGTTGAAATGTCCAGAATCCAACCTCTTCTCCCCACTTCACTGCTACACATGCTGGCCCAATACACTGTTGTCTGTCGTTTACACCACCTGGTCTGCTTCCACTCTTGTCACTACACAGAATATTTTCTACACAGCAGCTAGGATGAACTTTTTTTAAAAAATTATTTATTTATTTATACAGCAGGTTCTTATTAGTTATCTATTTTATACATATTAGTGTATCTACGTCAATACCAATCTCCCAATTCATCCCACCCCTCCCCCCCCACTTTCCCCCCTTGGTGTCCATACATTTGTTCTCTACATCTGTGTCTCTATTTCTGCCCTGCAAACTGGTTCATCGGTACCGTTTTTCTAGATTCCACATATATGCATTAATATACGATATTTGTTTTTCTCTTTCTGACTTACTCTGTATGACAGTCTCTAGGTCCATCCATGTCTCTACAAATGACCCAATTTTGTTTCTTTTTATGGCTGAGTAATATTCCATTGTATATATGTACCACATCTTCTTTATCCATTCATCTGTCGATGGACATTTAGGTTGTTTCCATGTCCTGGCTATTGTAAATAGAGCTGCAATGAACATTGGGGTGCATGTGTCTTTTTGAATTATGTTTTTCCCTGGGCATATGCCCAGTAGGTTGAACTTTTAAAACATATCAGACCATGTCTCTCTGTTGCACAAAGCTCCAGTGATTTCCCATTTCACTTAGAAGAAAATCCAGAGTCCTTACCATGGCCCATAGGGGGTGATCTGCCCCCTCCACCCCCAACTTTTCTCACTCTGGCCACACTGGTCGTCTGACTGTTCTTTGGATACATCAAGCTCCTGCCTCAGGGACTTTGAATTTGCCTCAGGACCAGAGAACAGTCTGATTTGCTCCCTGACTTCATTTAGGTCTCTGAGGTCTCTCCTTCAGAGAGATCTAAAGTAGGCAGTCACCCTTCCTACATTACCCTGTATAAGTGAAAATGAACATCTTTCTTGACCCAAGATGGTAGTCTCCCCAGGAATGACAGTGGATCAGAATGGAGTGGACGTGGTCAGAACTATTTCTTCTACTCTCTTAACTAGCTTTGGGCCCAAGCCAAGTGTTTCTACCTTCCCATCCTTATCTTCCTGCATGTAATATAGAGTTAATGAGCTGGCAAAGCCTTCTAGATTGAAGATAAGCAGGTCAACCTCAGGACTGAGAGGAATGACAGCAATCACCCGTGGGGTTTTCTGCGTGTTTTTCTTGCTTAGCAGCTCTGTCTTGGTAATCCTGAACACAAACATATTTTAAATCCTTGTTTTCATAGGACTTCTTGGACCTACTTTATATGCTGAAGTTGGCGACATCATGAAAGTTCACTTTAAGAATAAGGCAGACAAGCCCTTAAGCATCCATCCTCAAGGAATTAAGTACAGTAAATTCTCAGAAGGTAAGAGGAATTTAACATCCCTCTGACAAGGGAAAACGTACAACTCTTTACCACCTGTGTCAAAGATTTTAAACCATATTGTTGACCAAGTTAGAGAAATCTCCTTTCCTGCAACTGGTAATTATAAAAGTTGTTGCCTTTGTAGATGTCAGAGAGGAAAATGAAAAAGTTCTGGGGTCATCTGGACCTCAGTTTTTTTTGTAGGTTCTTGTCTTTTAATAGTTGGATGGGCAAGTTACCTAATCTTTATGAACTCCAATATGTTCCTCTGCAAAATGAGAATAATAATACATATATTGCAAGATGGATTAAGGCAGGGGTCTGCATACTTTTCTGTGAAGAGCCAGTAAATATTTTGGGCTTTGTGAGCTATGGAATCTCTGTTGCAACTACTCAACTCTACTCTTTAGTACAAAAGCAGCCATAGACGATATGTAAATGGATGCACATGGCTATGTCCCAATAAAAGTTTATTTACAAAAACAGGCAGCTGACTGGATTTGGCTCATGAGACATAGTTCGAAATAGCAACACAGGACTAGCCTGGCACATAGATGGCACTTAATAAGTGATATTTGGTGGTGACGGTGGTAGTAGAAGTAGTATTAAAATTTTGGACATAGTGAAGTACTTAAGAACATAAGCTTTGAAGGCAGACTTAAATTCAAATTCCAGCTTTACAATTTCTGGTTCTATGACTTTAGCATCTCTGAGCCTCAGTTTTCTCGTCTATAAAATGAGAACGATTATACCCATTCCATAAGATTACTTTGAGGATCAAATGAGATCACTTAGGTAACAAACTAAACGTGGTTCCTGGAACCTGGTAAGCCCTCAATAAATAATGACAATGATGATGGTGATAACAATGATGGTGAAGATCATGAAGATGGTGGTGATAAAAGTGACTGCATCAGCCACAGGATGGTAAGTACCCATGTTGATATTGTTCTGATTATTTCCATTATGTTGATGTTCAGACCACATTAAGCAGAGCAGAGTTCTGTTAGGAACTGATATAAGAAAATTATCCATATTGTAATAGATATTGGTATAATAACATTTAAAAATAAATTTTAACCCTTCATGATTCACAAATCTTCTTTTCCCCATGTGTTCCAGACATTATACCTTTGAAGAGAAGAACTGAGTAGGAGAGTGGTTTACAATGTAGGTTCTGGAACTAGACGCCTGGTGCAAATCCTGGCTGAGACACTTATTAGCTGTGTGACTTCTGAAAAGTTACTTAACATCTCTGTGCCTCATCTTTCTCATCTATAAAATGGGGATAGTAATTACACTTACCTCATATAGGTTTGTTGTCATGAAATATTAGAACAATGCGTGGCATATAATAAGCACTTGATAAATATTAGCTATGATGGTAAAGGTAATTCTTCAATCAAAATGTGTTCAAATTACAATGTTATATGTCAATTATATCTCAATTAAAAATTTAAAAATATGCTCAAATAATTTAATATTTATTTGACAATATAGGGATTAGAAAGTGACTTTTATATTTATTGTTTCCTATGTAAATTGTTATCAAACTCATTCTGACAATATATAAATGACTGATAATAAGTCAGTGAACTAACCTCCCCAAGGCTATTAGTATTATCACTCAATATTTGGCTTGAGGAAAAACAATGAAGCATTAACTGTAATTTCAGGCATCTTAAAAAGGCACTTTGGCAAGACTCTGGGTGAGGTAGCATGCAATGGCATAGTGACATAGTGAAGAATCACCTACTTATAAGGATTCCAGATGACTGCATCAGGAATTCAGCAACACAATGCACGAGGGGAGAACCCTCAGAATGTCCCATGCAGGTTCTCTTTCAGATGTGGGAGGAGGTAAGCGTTGTGGACTTTGTATTCCAGCTAAGCTGTTTGCACAGGGAATGAACCTTGCAACAGTATCCCCCTTCCTTTACTGTTTATTTGTCCCTACACTCCCCTACAGCCAGAATCACTTATGAGCAATTATTTAAAATGCTCCCACCACTTCCATTGGTCACTTGGTTATTGCCCCTGGTTTCATGAGTCTGAGAAAGGTAAGCACAGATTGATGGGGAAAGTCAAATGTTATCTTAGAAATGAGATGCAAATCTAGTAAACAGCTAAAAAGTGTCCTTTGCGGTGAAAAATACAAATAAAAAAGAAGACAAGCCTTCTATTCATTTTATCATGCCCTCTCTGAGAATAAAACATCTCCTCTTCCTCCTTCATGTCTGACACTCACCCTCACCCATAGCCTCCTTCTATGGTTTGAACTATTTTTTCAGGAGTGGAAATAAATTAACTACATGCTGAGTCAGCTACAAGAGAATCCAGATTCCTTTATCTCAGAGGTAGATATTTGTGAGACAAATGGTGGGAGGTTGAAACAATATAAGTGGCTTGAAAGAGGACTCAATTCTTGCCTGTGTGTCTGCTTGATCTAATCAGTGAATGATACAACCTAGACAGCAATCGCCCTTATCTGGGAATTAATCCTTGAGCCCCACTACAGATTTGGAGACCTACTGTCATCAGCTAGAAGAAAAAGGTAGCCATGGAAAGAATGCTGGCTTTAGAGCCAGAATGACCTGGGTTTGAACCCTAAGTTTACCTAGAAGATTTCCTTTACCTCTAACTCTCAGTTTTATGTCTATAAAATGGGGATAGCAATTCCTCCCATCTAAAGTTATTGCAAGGGTTAGTCATAATATATGTAAGGTTTTTGGCACACAGTTGCACACAATAAGGATAGTGTTATTGCTGTGGTTCTTTCATGGCTGTTTATATTGCAGGCATTCAATTTTGTTTCCAGAAGCTTAGGTTGAATGAAGACCTTGGCTTTATATACTGCTTGTCATTTTGTTTCCACTCAAATGAAATAGAACTCCACGATGGAATTTAGATGACAAAATGAACTAAAATTGCATAGAAAACTTCAGTTGTCCAGGAGGACATAATGAATGAGTTGTTTCGGATAAGAATGTTTTCCAGATAGTTCGAGGTTTCCTTCTTTAAGTGTAAGATACTTTCTTTTAATCACTTTGGATGCAAATCTTTCTAAACGTTATACTTTCCCAGACTTGTTTTAAAACAGAAGAGTAAGGAGGAAAATTCGAATCCCTTTCTAAACCATTACTTCCACTCTACTTTGAGATTTTACAAAGATCCACAAATGTTAGAACTGTGTGCAGTCTAAGAGTATACAAACTACATTACTGTCTCTGGTATTGTCTACAGGTAAAGACCCTGAGCTTTCATGCATGGATTATATAACATTTATTTTGGTTGTCCAGGAACCTTGTTGCTTTTTTAATTCTTGGCTATGCTTTAGTTAGGAGATAATTGGAAATCTGAGTCCTGGCAAGGAAAGATGTTACTGTATTTAGTGTGGAAGTCTCATGATGGCCTTTCATCCATAAACTGGAAGCATCTGACATAAATGCCAAGTTGTAGCATGGTGTTTTCAAATTACTCCCAGTTGCACCCCGTCCCCAGGTGTACAGTGTTACGTAGGGCAATGATGGGTAACCCTTTTGGCAGGATAGACAAATTGTGATTCATAAAAATGCTTACAAGAACATTCCTTTTAGAAATGTATTTAATAGCAATATGTTTTTAAACCAGTAAATAAAATATCTGCAGCTGTACTTAATCATTTTAAAACTTTTTATCACTAAAAGAATTTCAGTTTGAGGCTAAAATTTCAGAAACTCTATAGCCAGTACATGCTGAACTGTTTGATTATAATGCTACACCTTTGAGCAAATTTTGTTGTCCAGTAAGATTTCTGAAGCTGTTTTTGGTCCATTACCTTTAAAAGTTTGTTTCAGAGGGAATCTTAATATTATTCTTTGATTTATATTCTCACAATTTAAATGTGTGAGTTGCATTATGAGTACTATACAACAAAATTAGTTCTATAATATCCAGCTGTCTGCTGGTAAGCCAACTCTCCAAATAATAAATAAATAAACGAGCAAGTAAATAAATAACTTTTCCACCAGATATTGTTCTTTGCATCTAAGTGTTGCCAAATTCTCTATATGAAAAAATATTTTTTTCAAAACATTCCAATGCTTGACATCATGTAGTCAATTACATTTTTCACTTTGCATCTGGATATTTTGGGCTTATATAGGTACTTCTTTGAGTATATGATAAATACCTG
Source organism: Eschrichtius robustus (assembly GCF_028021215.1). Classification (NCBI taxonomy): domain Eukaryota; kingdom Metazoa; phylum Chordata; class Mammalia; order Artiodactyla; family Eschrichtiidae; genus Eschrichtius; species Eschrichtius robustus. The sequence continues at coordinate 127,413,002 of NC_090826.1, read as the reverse complement.
AAACAAATTGTAAGGGCTAATATAATAATTCTTGTAAATCTAAAAACTATGAACTCTCCTATGAAAGAGACTTGCACGCCCTGTACAATGAAACCAGGCTCTTTACAAAACATCAGCACTCTAATTTGCCCACTGCCTAAATTATAGCTTCTAAAAGAATGTTCTGAATCTTTAAATGCACACTGAACTGTTCACTAAGTTTATTAAATGGAGAGGAAAAGAGCTGTCCAAAAAAAAAAATAACGAGGGAGGATTTCATGAACAAGCACCCTAATGGGTGACCAAAGTGGCTCTTTATGTAACTTCACTTTTCCAAAGCTTGTACGCACCATTTTACATTTGAAAAAAAAAAACTCAGAGCCTCTTGGCAAATAATTAGTTCATCATGACAAGGGTAAACAAATAACAAAGCTGACTATGGACTAAGCAGGAAGTGAACAGAATTGAAAAAATATGAAATAAAGGGCTGCCCTTGTATAAAGAATTTATTCTAGTGAGAAGTTAAACAAGGACATTTTGTGCTCTAGCATAATAGTCTTTCCTGTCTATTTCTCATCTTTTCAGTTAAGAGTTTTAAACTTTCCGTTTTGATTACAAAGTCAAAATCAGATTTGCCAAAAATGTATTTCATAAATGCTTCCTCTAAATAGCTATTTATATTTCATACCTCATGTTATATAGGTTGTAAAAACAAATATACAACATGCCTGTTTTATTGTAGATGAAAGGTAAAATAAAATACTTTGCAAGGAAAAGAATTAAAGCATTGAAAACTTATCCCCAAACTGTCTCATTAGTAATCCTCACTCAGTATAATTACAGAATCTATCTCCATATGCAAATTTATTTGTTTCAATATGTGCATAATTAATCTTTTAGTATAGTAACAATTAAAATCATTCATTCAATTATTTGAAATTTATCTTATGTGTTTTTTTTAATATGTATTCCACTTATAATTATTTTTTTAATTTTTAAATTTTATTTTATGTATTTTTTTATACAGCAGGTTCTTATTAGTTATCCGTTTTATACACATCAGTGTATACATGTCAATCCCAATCTCCCAATTCATCCCACCACCACCGCCCCCAACCCTGGCCACTTTCCCCCTTTGGTGTCCATATGTTTGTTCTCTACATCTGTGTCTCAATTTCTGCTCTGCAAACCGGTTCATCTGTATCATTTTCTAGGTTCCACATATATGTGTTAATATACGATATTTGCTTTTCTCTTTCTGACTTGCTTCACTCTGTATGACAGTCTGTAGATGCATCCACGTCTCAACAAATGACCCAATTTCGTTCCTTTTTATGGCTGAGTAATATTCCATTGTATATATGTACCACATCTTCTTTATCCATTCATCTGTCGATGGGCATTTAGGTTGCTTCCATGACCTGGCTATTGTAAATAGTGCTGCAGTGAACATTGGGGTACATGTGTCTTTTTTTTTTTAATTTTTTTTTCAACTTTATTCTGTAAATTTATTTATTTATTTATGGGTACATTGGGTCTTCATTGCTGTGCACAGGCTTTCTCTAGTTGTGGTGAATGGGGGCTACTCTTCGCTGCAGTGCACGGGCTTCTCATTGCAGTGGCTTCTCTTGCTGTGGAGCACAGGCTCTAGGCACACGGGCTTCAGTAGTTGTGGCACACGGGCTTAGTTGCTCCACGACACGTGGGATCTTCCCTGACCAGGGCTCAAACCCGTGTCCCCTGCATTGGCAGGTGGATTCTTAACCACTGCGCCACCAGGGAAGTCCCGCATGTTTCTTTTTGAACTATGGTTTTCTCTGGGTATATGCCCAGTAGTGGGATTGCTGGGTCATATGGTAATTCTGTTTTTAGTTTTTTAAGGAACCGCCATACTGTTCTCCACAGTGGGTGTATCAATTTACATTCCCACCAACAGTGCAAGAGGGTTCCCTTTCCTCCACACCCTCTCCAGCATTTGTTATTTGTAGATTTTCTGATGATGCCCATTCTAACTGGTGTGAAGTGATACCTCATTGTAGTTTTGATTTGCATTTCTCTAATAATTAGCGATGTTGAGCAGCTTTTCATGTGCTTCTTGGCCATCTGTATGTCTTCTTTGGAGAAATGTCTATTTAGGTCTTCTGCCCATTTTTGGATTGGGTTGTTTGTTTTTATAATATTGAGCTGCATGAGCTGTTTATATATTTTGGAGATTAATCCTTTGTCTGTTGATTCGTTTGCAAATATTTTCTCCCATTCTGAGGGTTGTCATTTCGTCTTATTTATGGTTTTCTTTGCTGTGCAAAAGCTTTTAAGTTCCATTAGGTCCCATTTGTTTATTTTTGTTTTTATTTCCATTACTCTAGGAGGTGGATCAAAAAAGATCTTGCTGTGATTTATGTCAAAGAGTGTTCTTCCTATGTTTTCCTCTAAGAGTTTGATAGTGTCCGGTCTTACATTTGGGTCTCTAATCCATTTTGAGTTTATTTTTGTGTATGGTGTTAGGGAGTGTTCTAATTTCATTCTTTTACATGTAGCTGTCCAGTTTTCCCAGCACCGCTTATTGAAGAGACTGTCTTTTCTCCATTGTATATCCTTGCCTCCTTTGTCACAGATTAGTTGACCATAGGTACATGGGTTTATCTCTGGGCTTTCTATCTTGTTCCATTGATCTATGTTTCTGTTTTTGTGCCAGTACCATATTGTCTTGATTACTGTAGCTTTATAGTATAGGCTGAAGTCAGGGAGTCTGATTCCTCTAGCTCCGTGTTTTTCCCTCAATACTGCTTTGGCTATTTGGGGTCTTTTGTGTCTCCATACAAATTTTAAGATTTTTTGTTCTAGCTCTGTAAAAAATGTCATTGGTAATTTGATAGGGATTGCATTGAATCTGTAGATTGCTTTGGGTAGTGTAGTCATTTTCACAATATTGATTCTTCCAATCCAAGAACATGGTATATCTCTCCATCTGTTTGTATCATCTTTAATTTCTTTCATCAGTATCTTATAGTTTTCTGCATACAGGTCTTTTGTCTCCCTAGGTAGGTTTATTCCTAGGTATTTTATTCTTTTTGTTGCAATGGTGTTGGAGTGTTTCCTTAATTTCTCTTTCAGATTTTTCATCATTAGTGTATAGGAATGCAAGAGATTTCTGTGCATTAATTTTGTATCCTGCAACTTTACCAAATTCATTGATTAGCTCTAGTAGTTTTCTGGTGGCATCTTTAGGATTCTCTATGTATAGTATCATGTCATCTGCAAACAGTGAGAGTTTTACTTCTTTTCCAATTTGGATTCCTTGTATTTCTTTTTCTTCTCTGATTGCCATGGCTAGGACTTCCAAAGCTGTGTTGAATAATAGTGGCAAGAGCGGACATCCTTGTCTTGTTCCTGATCTTAGAGGAAATGCTTTCAGTTTTTCACCATTGAGAATGATGTTTGCTGTGGGTTTGTCATATATGGCCTTTATTCTGTTGAGGGAGGTTCCCTCTATGCCCACTTTCTGGAGAGTGTTTATCATAAATGGGTGTTGAATTTTGTCAAAAGCCTTTTCTGCATCTATTGAGATGATCATATGGTTTTTCTTCTTCAATTTGTTAATATGGTGTATCACATTGATTGATTTGCATATATTGAAGAATCCTTGCATCCCTGGGATAAATCCCACTTGATCATGGTGTATGATCCTTTTAATGTGTTGTTGGATTCTGTTTGCTAGTATTTTGTTGAGGACTTTTGCATCTATATTCATCAGTGATATTGGTCTGTAATTTTCTTTTTTTGTAGTATCTTTGTCTGGTTTTGGTATCACTGTGATGGTGGCCTCATAGAATGAGTTTGGGAGTGTTCCTTCCTCTGAAATTTTCTGGAAGAGTTTGAGAAGGATGGGTGTTAGCTCTTCTCTAAATGTTTGATAGAATTCACCTGTGAAGCCGTCCAGTCCTGGACTTTTGTTTGTTGGAAGATTTTTAATCACAGTTTCAAGTTCATTACTTGTGATTGGTCTGTTCATATTTTCTATTTCTTCCTGGTTCAGTCTTGGAAGGTTATACCTTTCTAAGAATTTGTCCATTTCTTCCAGGTTGTCCATTTTATTGGCCTAGAGCTGCTTGTAGTAGTCTCTTAGGATGCTTTGTATTTCTGCGGTGTCTGCTGTGACTTCTTTTTCATTTCTAATTTTATTGATTTGAGTCCTCTCCCTCTTTTTCTTGATGAGTATGGCTAATGGTTTATCAATTTTGTTTATCTTCTCAAGGAACCAGCTTTTAGTTTTATTAATCTTTGCTATTGTTTTCTTTGTTCCTATTTCATCTATTTCTGCTCTGATCTTTATGATTTCTTTCCTTCTGCTAACTTTGGGTTTTGTTTGTTCTTCTTTCTCTAGTTCCTTTAGGTGTAAGGTTAGATTGTTTATTTGAGATTTTTCTTGTTTCTTGAAGTAGGCTGTATAGCTATAAACTTCCCTCTTAGAACTGCTTTTGCTGCATCCCATAGGTTTTGGATCGTTGTGTTTTCATTGTCATTTGTCTCTAGGTATTTTTTGATTTCCTCTTTGATTTCTTCAGTGATCTCTTGGTTATTTAGTAACGTATTGTTTAGCCTCCATGTGTTTGCGTTTTTTAATGTTTTTTTCCCTATAATTCATTTCTAATCTCAGAGCGTAGTGGTCAGAAAAGATGCTTGATATGATTTGAATTTTCTTAAATTTACTGAGGCTTGATTTGTGACCCAAGATGTGATCTATCCTGGAGAATGTTCCATGCGCGCTTGAGAAGAAAGTGTAATCTCCTGTTTTTGGATGGAATGTCCTATAAATATCAATTAAATCTATCTGGTCTATAGTGTCATTTAAAGCTTCTGTTTCCTTATTTATTTTAATTTTGGATGATCTGTCCATTGGTTTAAGTGAGATGTTAAAGTCCCCCACTATTATTGTGTTATTGTTGATTTCCTCTTTTATAGCTGTTAGCAGTTGCCTTATGTATTGAGGTGCTCCTATGTTGGGTGCATATATATTTATAATTGTTATATCTTCTTCTTGGATTGATCCCTTGATCATTGTGTAATATCCTTCCTTGTCTCTTGTAACATTATTTTAAAGTCTATTTTATCTGATATGAGTATTGCTACTCCAGCTTTCTTTTGATTTCCATTTTCATGGAATATCTTCTTCCATCCCCTGACTTTCAGTCTGTATGTGTCCCTAGGTCTGAAGTGGGTCTCTTGTAGACAGCATATAGATGGGTCTTGTTTTTGTATCCATTCAGCAAGCCTGTGTCTTTTGGTTGGAGCATTTAATCCATTCACGTTTAAGGTAATTATCAATATGTATGTTCCTATGACCATTCTTAATTGTTTTGGGTTTGTTGTTGTAGGTCCTTTTCTTCTCTTGTGTTTCCCACTTAGAGAAGTTCCTTTAGCATTTGTTGTAGAGCTGGTTTGGTGGTGCTGAATTCTCTTAGCTTTTCCTTGTCTGTAAAGCTTTAGATTTCTCCATCGAATCTGAATGAGATCCTTGCCGGGTAGAGTAATCTTGGTTGTAGTTTCTTCCCTTTCATCACGTTAAATATGTCATGCCACTCCCTTCTGGCTTGTAGAGTTTCTGTTGAGAAATCAGCTGTTAACCTTATGGGAGTTCCCTTGTATGTTATTTGTCATTTTTCCCTCACTGCTTTCAATAATTTTTCTTTGTCTTAATTTTTGCCAGTTTGATTACTATGTGTCTCAGCATGTTTCTCCTTGGGTTTATCCTGTATGGGACTCTCTGTGCTTCCTGGACTTGGGTGGCTATTTCCTTTCCCATGTTAAGGGAGTTTTTGACTATAAACTCTTCAAATATTTTCTCTGGTCCTTTCTCTCTCTCTTCTCCTTCTGGGACCCCTATAATGCGAATGTTGTTACGTTTAATGTTGTCCCAGAGGTCTCTTAGGCTGTCTTCATTTCTTTTCATTCTTTTTTCTTTATTCTGTTCCGCAGCAGTGAATTCCACCATTCTGTCTTCCAGGTCACTTACCCGTTCTTCTGCCTCAGTTATTCTGCTATTGATTCCTTCTAGCGTAGTTTTCATTTCAGTTATTGTATTGTTCATCTCTGTTTGTTTGTTCTTTAATTCTTCTAGGTCTTTGTTAAACATTTCTTGCATCTTCTCAATCTTTGCCTCCATTCTTTTTCCGAGGTCCTGGATCATCTTCACTATCATTATTCTGAATTCTTTTTCTGGAAGGTTGCCTATCTCCACTTCATTTGGTTGTTTTTCTGGTGTTTTATCTTCTTCCTTCATCTGGTACATAGCTCTCTGCCTTTTCATCTTGTCTATCTTTCTGTGAATGTGGTTTTTGTTCCACAGGCTGCAGGATTGTAGTTCTTCTTGCTTCTGCTGTCTCTTTATCTTATGTTTAATTAACATGTGAATGTGAAATTCTCAGTAATTTACTCTGGTTGATGAGGTAGACATTAAAAACCATTATGTGTTCAAATAAACCTGGATATGTAACACCATTTAAAATTAAGTTTGACATTGTTGGATAATTGGTTACGCTGCTATATCTAGCATGTGTTAGAGCCTCTTACGTGATTCTTAGAAAATTATATTGGTTGCTCTCATTACAGTTGAACAATGTGTTCTGATTATGGCTTCTCCATTGAAGTGGCCCTAGAAGAAATCTAGAAGTGAAATCCATCACAACCAGTGCACCAGCATGTAATCTACTATTAACTGGGCTGTGAGCCCCTCAGGGTCTCCAGCTGTCTTCCTTACATTTGTGCCCTGGCACCTAACCCAGAGCCTGGAACATAGATGATGATGATGACAATCATTACTGAACTAAACTGAGGGACTGAGGACCAGATTGGAAAGTAGAGACCATGTGTTATTTTCCACCTGCTCTGAAACGTATTAATTTTGTCAGTGATTGTGAGCAGTTACCTGATCTTACTACCAGTTCTTACCCCCTTTAGAATAGATTCAGTCTTTCTCACGTGTATTAAGAGAAATTAAGAACAGAAGATAAATCATATCAGAAGTATGAAGTTCATTTCTTCATAAATGAAAGAGGTTATGTTAATTTAAAAATGGCTTGGAAAGGAAATAGCCAAAATACTAAAGTATATTAGCACAGGTTGCCATAGCATTGGTTAGGTGCCAGACATTTTACATATAGTTTTCAGTACTCAGAACCCATCAAAATGATAATATTATTGCTAGAAAATGATTATATTATCTTAAGTTATGAATGAGAAAACTGAGGCTGAAAGGGAGGTTAAGAAATTTTCCCAAATTCACACAGTTAGCAAGTAGTACAACCAAGAAATTTCAATTCTTGCCCGCAAACTCATGTACTTTCTCCCACAGTCTAGCAGGAAAAGTATCATTAATCATATAATTTCACAAATATTTTAATTATAGTATCATCACAATTTTCAATTAAATATTTGTGAAATTATATGATATATATCAGAGATCAGAGAATGAGTAAACTGACCTATAGGATATGTTTATCCAGAGAAAGAGGAAGAACTTCAAAAGTTCTCTCTCACCCTACAAAGAATATCACATTTTGTCCTTTTGAGCGCTTATGAATGCCATTTGCTACTATAGGAATTTCCTATAGTAGAATCACAGTTGGAACAGTGGAAGTATTACGTCCAGAAACATCATTTTTTAACTTCATGAGATCACAAAGCATGAAGCATTGAATAAAGGTCATCATGCTTGATTCAACATAGCTTTAGTCAACAACTTGCCATGAGAATTCCAGTCAACAGTCAAGGTTTAACCTGAGAGGGCAGATCTCCTTATCAGTCCTGTTTGTGCTTTGCTACCAAAGCTATTTTGCAACTTTCCAGAGATAATTCATTGTGTTTATTAGCAGAGACTCTTCCTCATAAACTCTTTTTTCTTTTTGACTTAGACTGGAATAATATTATTATTCACAGGAAGTTATTTCAGCTTTTAACACTTCTCAGCTCCTGATAATTTTAACACTCAAATCCTTTTATCAACGGAGTGAAAGTTCAGCCTATTAAATATTGGTTATCAGTGTCAAAAGGATATCTTTTGTGGGGAAACAAAGATACCACAGAGTCCCGTGTTAAGCTTTTCACTAGCACAAGGGTCACAAACTTAGATGCCTACAGCAGCCAGGAGGGTAATTCAATGAAAAACTTAGTCCAGTAGGGACTGGTGATCAGATAGCTAGTGTCCTATCTGAAGGGGGCATCCAGGACTCAGATCCAGCCAAATTCTATGCAGGAATTTGATCCAGTGTCACCAGATCTCCAGGTTTTTATTTGTTGCTGTTATTATTCTTTAAGAGAAACCAGCAACCAGATTCTTATATAATATCTCCATATTGTTAATGTTGGCATTTAATATGTTTTAATACCATGCAATTCTAACAAACATACACATGAGTTTAGACTTTATGACCTTGCTTCTAGACCATAGGACCTTAAATCTTAAGAGTTTGATAAACATTCATTGAGCACCTTCTCCATGCTAGATACTGTGAAAGGCACCAGAGATACTAAGACAAATACAATCCAGCACCTGTCTTTGAGTCGCTCATATTCTAGTGACAGAAATGTGCATGGTACAAATAATTATTATCTAGTAGGAAGAAATAAAATTAATCATATAATCTCACACATATCAATACTTAATTATAAATTGTGGTGAGTGCTGTAAAAGAAAAAAAAAAACAGCACAATCATAGATCAGGGAAGAAGTAAGCTTACACTTGACATCTGAAGGATGAGCACACATTTATCCAAAGGAAGAAAAAGAGGAAGAACACTCTAGGCAGAGGGAATAATATCTACAAAGACCCTGAGCTAGGATGTAACTTGGCATTTCTGGGAAACTAAAAGGAGACCCAAGTGTGACTGATACATAGTAAACAAGGGGAAAAGTCACACATGTTGAGAAAGGAGAGAGAAGTAGGGGTAGATCATAAATGGACCTGTGGTCGATGTTAAGGATTTTGAGAAATAAGAGGCCATTGTCAGGATTTTAAGCAGGAACATGGCAAAGTAAGATATGGGGTTTTAAGGGATCATTCTGTCTACAGGCTGGGAAATAGATTATGAGGGTCCTCTTATGCCAGAATCCCAGTGACCAGTTAACAGGCTAATTCTAGAGTCTAGGCTTGTCCTAGAGTGATGCCTATAGAGATACAGAGAAGAGTGCAAACTTGGAATATATTTTAGACATAGTAAATTGCTGTGGAGTACAAAATATGCATGGCATAGAGATACAAATGGAGATGATACTGGATAGGTAGACTGGGCAAACTCATGAATAACTTCAGCTGCCATAGTAACAAACTTAGTCTTTATCCTGTGGGTAAGACAAAAGTTTGATGGAATGCATTGACACAGTTGGATTTGTGTTGACCTAATAGTAACCTGATTCAGTCTCCTGTCTTCAGTAAAGACTTTATGGTCCACCCATAACTAGTCTTTTTTTTCCCCTATGCTCTAAGCTTAATCATCTACAATAAATTGGCAGCTTCTGAGGGTATTAAAGTCCATCTTTGTTTCCTATCTCTAAAGCAAATGAAATCATGACTACAATATTACTTCAAGTTTGGTTGTATTCTCTTCCATACATAGAATGGTGTCCTATGGAGAACATGTCAGTGAATCTAGACGTACCTATTCAAATCTTCTACCTTATGACTTCCATACTCAGAACCTCATGTGGTACAGCAATGCATGTTGCTGCAGTGTCTAAATGCCCCATTGCTGATGGATGCATATGCCTTGTTTCCCACTCCCATCTGAAGAGCCCAAATGTATACTGATGCCATGCATATTCACATGAGTGTTTCTGAGTGGAATAGATTTTCCTGATGATGTGCAATTAGACAAGCGTAGCTGACACTGCTACAACATAAACTATTTCTTATAGAAATTCAACATCTCAGAGTCTGGCTTTTGGACATGAGGGACCATATTTACCCTTTTGCTTAACAATTAGACAGGCAGACCAAATAACATGAAACAGTTTTCAGACACTGAACAATAGACAATGCAAGAGAATGATCCATGAGGGAATAACAACAAATGAGGTGAGCCCTCTGCCTGGAAAGAGTTTCCAGGGCACAGCACAATGAGGGTGAACCCAAACAGAGCCCAGCAGTCTCTTTGAGTTGAAGAAATAGAGTTTAGACTTTGGGTAGGCCATAGTGTCTAGAACCTGTGATTTGTAGGGCAGAGTCCTAGAGAGAATGGTACAGCCACAGAGAAAGAGCTCTTGCGAATCCAGTGAGAGGTCCTGTCAAGTCTTCAACTAAGTACTAATATGCACATGTATGTGAGGAAAGTGTTAATGGTAAGGTGAATACCACCAAAAAGAAACAGACAGAACAACCCCTAGACCACACACAGGGTCAGGAATAGTGTATGTTCCCACCATCAAAAGTGGAAAGACCTCTTAATAAATGGGTACTGGGTAGAATCACCAGAAGGAACAGAAGTTGGACAAAATTAGTCTAGACTATAGGCCACTCAGGAGATGACAAAGCTTTAAAAATAAGACTTGAAAGTATAAAATTGATTCCAAGCGTCTGAACTATGTGTCAGCATAAAATCCAATACTTGTTACAAGAATGAAACAAAATCCCAAAACCAACATGTAAAACTCACAATGTTAATAAAAATTAATGTGTTCAAAAAATCAGGAGAATCATTACCCTTAATCACGGAAAAAATCAATCAATAAAAACAGATCCAGAAAAAGAACATACACACTCTACTATATATAAGATAGATTACCAACAAGGACCTATTGTATAGCACAGGGAACTCTACTCAATATTCTGGGATAACCTATATGAGAAAAGAATCTAAAAAAGAATGAATATATGTATATGTATAACTGAATCACTCTGCTGCACACCTGAAACTAACACAACATTGTGAATCAACTATATTAAAATAAAATTTAAATTTTAAAAAAGAAATGATAGTAGTAGCAAGCAAAGACATTAAGATAGCCCTTATACATATTCTCCATATGTTCTAGAAGGTAGAGAAGAGTATGAGCATGATGAGGAGAGAGATGGAATGTTAAAAAAAAAACAAACATAAATGGAACCTCTATAGATAAATACAATAGCTGAAATGGTAAGTACACTGGATGAGATTAACAGCACATTAGACACTGGAGAAGAAATATTAGAGAACATTAATACATAACGATAGAAACTATCCAAAATAAAAACATGCAAATAAAAATGACTGAACAAAATGAACAGAGCTTCAGTGAACTATGGGACAATATCAACTGATCTGACATATGTGTACAGTGAACCCTTAAACAATGTGGGGATTGGGGCACCAACCCTTCACACAGTCGAAAATCCACGTGTAACTTTAGTCTGTCCTCTATATCTGTGGTTCTGCATCTGCAGATTCTACCAACCATGGATGGTGTAGTACATATTTGTTGAAAAAAAACCATGTATAAGTGTACCTGCACAGTTTAAACCATGTTGTTCAAGGGTAAACTGTAATTAGAATCCTAGAAAAGGAAGGGACAGAAAAAAATATTCAAAGAAATAGTGGCTGAAAACTTTCAAACTGTGATGAAAACTATAAACCTACAAAGTCAGGAGGCTTAACAAAACCAAGAAGAAGAAACATGAGTAAAACCACACCAAGGCACATCATAATCAAATTGCTGAAAACCAGTGATGAAGAGAAAATGTTGAAAACAGTCAGAGGAAATAAGTCACAGAGAGGGGGCTTCCCTGGTGACGCAGTGGTTAAGAATCCACCTGCCAATGCAGGGGACACGGGTTCGAGCCCAGGTCCGGGAAGATCTCACATGCCGTGGAGCAGGTAAGCCCGTGTGCCACAACTACTGAGCCTGTGCTCTACAGCCTGTGAGCCACAACTACTGAGCCTGTGCACCTAGAGTCTGTGCTCCGCAACAAGAGGAGCCACTGCAATGAGAAGCCCGCACACTGCAACGAAGAGTAGCCCCTGCTCATCGCAACTAGAGAAAGCCTACGTGCAGCAATGAAGACCCAATGCAGCCAAAAAATAAATTTAATTAATTAATTAATTTTAAAAAAAAGTCACAGAGGAAAAAACATAGAATGATAGCAGATATCATTAGAAACAACGTGAGCCAGAAGATAGTTAGGGACATCTTTAAAGTACTGGGTGTGGGGGGATGGGGACAATCTGTCCACTTGACATTCTACACCAAGGAAAAATATTCTTTTAAAATGAAGGCAAAATAAAGACTGTTTTAGACATACAAAGCAGGAACAATTTCTCATTAGCAGACCAGGAAAAAAAAATGTTAAAAGAAGTACTTTAGGCAGAAAAAGATTATATCAGAGAGATATTTGGGGCCACAAGAAGGGATAAAAATTCCAGAAATGGGTAAGTATGGAGAAAATTTTTCTTCATTTTTAATCTCTTAAAAAGATAACTGATTATCTAAACTGGAAAGCAAAAAATAACGACAGTTTATTTTGGGGTATATTATATATGTAGAAGTGAAATGGATGATAACCATAGCACAAAGGCTGGGAGGGGGAAGATGGAAATATACTATTGCAAGTTTCTTATAATATAAGTAAAATGGTATAAGATTATTTGAAGGTAGACTATGATAAGTTAAAGTTGTATTTTGTAAGCTGAAGGGCATTGCCAATAAAACAAAGCAAAGCTAATAAACCAATAGTGGAGATAAAAAGGAAACATAAAATATACTGGGCTTCCCTGGTGGCGCAGTGGTTGAGAATCTGCCTGCCAATGCAGGGGACACAGGTTCGAGCCCTGGTCTGGGAAGATCCCACATGCCACGGAGCAAATAGGCCCGTGAGCCACAACTACTGAGCCTGCGCGTCTGGAGCCTGTGCTCGGCAACAAGAGAGGCCGCGACAGTAAGAGGCCCGCTCGCCACAACTAGAGAAAGCCCGCACACAGCATCGAAGACCCAACACAGCCAAAAATTTAAAAAAAAAACCAAAAACCTCAATTAATCCAAAAGAAAGTAGGAAAGAAAAGAAAATAATGAATAAAAGCCAGATGGACAAATAGAAAACTATAGCAGAATGGTAGATTTAAACCCAACCATATCAATAATTACATTAAAAGCAAATGGGAAGAACACGACAACCAAGAGATTTTAAGATTGAATAAAAAGCAACACCCAACTTTATGCTGAACTCAAGAAATCCACGTTAAAGATAAAAAGTAAAGGATTGAAGGTATACCAAACTAACTAACTATAATCAAACACAATGGATGTGTCATTCCATTTATATGACAATATAGGAAAGTAAAACATAGTGACAGAAAGTAAATCAGCGGTTGCATGTGTCCAGAGAACAGGGGAAGGTATGGCTACAAATGGCACATGGAAACTTTTTGGAGTGATGGAAATCTTCTGTACCTCAATAGTGATGGTAGCTATAGAACTGTACTTATTTGTCAAAATTCAGCAAATATTGTACTTAAAATTGGTGAATTGTATTGTTTGTAACTTATACCTTAATAAAGATGATGAAAGGAAGGGGGACCGAGTGAGAGAGAGAGAGAGAAAGCAGTGGGGAGGAATAAAGAGGAGAAGAAAAGGAACAGGGAGGAGGAAAGGGAAGAAAAGAAACTAACCATTTGTTTTCAAAAACTACAGTCACTTCAGTAAGAGTAGTTTCCACTGGCCCTTTACTCCATTATGTAAACCATTTTAGCCCTTTTTTCTGATCCTTATTTTCTACCCACATCTACAGTCTGATGGTCTTACCTTCCACCGCAAGAAATTTATTGACTGTTGTACTAAACAAAGATAACTGTATCCTAAAGAGAAATTCTGGCACCAGCCAGTGATGTGAAACTTTCACCTAATTAAATGAGGAATGCCTCAGAAGAAACTGCCCTTCCCACTTGCTATCTATGACAATGACCTCTGCCCTTCCTGACCTTACTTGCTCCATCTCTGGCCACATCTTCTCTTTGTTGTTGAAAGCCCCACCCAACCCTCTGCACTGCTTTTACTCTTCAGCATCACAGTTCCCTTTCTTCAATAAGGAAGACCATTTCTATATCCTCCCCCGTCTCTCACCAGTAGGGAAAGTTGAATACACATGAAAGTGTTACTAGTGGGCCTTTGGGTACACAAAGGACCAAAGTAAGGCATGTAAACTTCAGACGGTAGATATATATATATATTTTTTTTTTATAGAGAGAAAGTCTTTTATTTATTTATTTATGGCTGTGTTGGGTCTTCGTTTCTGTGCAAGGGCTTTCTCTAGTTGTGGCAAGTGGGGCCACTCTTCATCGCGGTGCGCGGGCCTCTCACTATCGCGGCCTCTCTTGCTGCGGAGCACAGGTTCCAGATGCGCAGGCTCAGTAATTGTGGCTCATGGGCCTAGTTGCTCCGTGGCATGTGGGATCTTCCCAGACCAGGGCTCGAACCTGTGTCCCCTGCATTGGCAGGCAGATTCTCAACCACTGCGCCACCAGGGAAGCCCCGGTAGATATATTTTATACAAGGACAATTAGACTGCATATAGGATAGACTTTAAGACTCTGGGGAAAGAGTTGGGATAATCAGATGGTGGAGGTGTGATAAACTGATAAAACAGGGCTAAGGGTGGCATCAGTTGGAAAGAAGACATGAAATACAAAGCAAAACAATATATAAACAGATCTGAGTGTACTTATAACCACTTAAACCCATGCTAACAGGCGATTAAATATAAGATATCTTACCTACAGACTGGGAGAAAATATTTGCAAATGATGTGGCCAACAAGGACTTAATCTCCAAAATGTGCAAACAGTTCATACAACTCAATAACAGGAACAACAAGAACAAAAAAAAACCAAACAACCCAATCAAAAAATGGACAGAACACCTGAATAGACACTTCTATTCCAAAGAAGACATACAAGATGGTCAATAGGCACATGAAAAGATGCTCAACATTGCTAATTATTAGAGAAATGCAAATCAAAACTACAATGAGATATCACCTCACAACAGTCAGAATGGCATCATTTAAAAGTCTACAAATAACAAATGCTGGAGAGGGTCTGGAGAAAAGGGAACCCTCCTACACTGTTGGTGGGAACATAAATTGGTGCAGCCACTATGGAAACAGAATGGAGGTTCCTCAAAAAACCAAAAATAGAGTTGCCATATGATCCAGTAATCCCACTCCTGGGCATATATTTGGACAAAACTCTAATCTGGAAAGATACATATACCCCAATGTTCATACCAGCACTATTTACAATAGCCAAGACATGGAAGCAACCTAAATGTCCATTGACAGATGAATGGATAAAGAAGATGTGGTATATATACACAATGGAATACTACTCAGCCATAAAAAGAATGAAATAATGCCATTTGCAGCAACATGGATGGACCTAGAGATTATCGTACTAAGTGAAGTCAGACAGAGAAAGACAAATATATGATATCACTTATATGTGGAATTTGAAATATGATACAAATGAACTTATTTACAAAACAGAAACAGATCACAGACATAGAATGCAAACTTATGGTTACCAAAGGGGAAAGGGGATGGGAGAGGGATAAATTAGGTGTTTGTGATTAGCAGATACAAACTGCTATATATAAAATAGATAAGCAACAAGCTCCTACTGTATAGCACAGGGAACTATATTCAATATCCTGTAATAAATGATAATGGAAAATAATATATAAAAGAAGATATAGATATAGCTATATAATTGAATCACTGTGCTGTATATCAGAAACTAACACAACACTGTAAATCAACTGTACTTCAATAAAAAATATAAAAATTTAAAAAAAGCTGTCTTGTCATGCATCACAGAGAAGATATAACCCATCTTCATATTCTGAGATGATTTTCTGATCAAAGGTGATTCACTTATCTGATTATATTTAAATAATAATTATTTAGATACTCTGGAAAATTAACTTGCTAAACTTTAAATAACGTACCAGTAACATTTCTTGTTCACTTCAGATCACCATGGATCAAAGCCTTTATAATTACATAGACATACAAGTGGATATATGTGAATCTTTCCAAATAATGACGGCTTTCTATAGAAAGGCATATATATCTTCATAGAGAACTTATGCTCCCCCAAACTTGAGAGTGATGAAAAAGTTGTTCTCAGAAACTATCCAGATGTTTTCACGGCTTTTACGTCTCCAGGTGCTTCTTACCCTGACCACACATTCCCTGTGGAGAGGATGGATGATTCTGTAGCTCCGGGACAAGAATACACCTATGAGTGGAATATCAGTGAGGACAGTGGGCCCACCCACGATGACCCTCCGTGCCTCACACATATCTATTACTCCTATGAAAATCTGGTACACGACTTCAACTCTGGACTGATTGGACCTCTGCTTATTTGTAAGAAAGGTAAAAAAAAAAAAAAAAAAAATCAAAACAGCAAAGATGTTGGATTGGTAAAGATACTATAATGGAATGAGGCTTGGGAGTGTCTTGGTATCTTTTCGTAAATCAAGCAGAGAAGGGTGCAGAAACCAGATCATCGTTTGACATTGGTATTTGAGGATTTGCAATCTTCCTCTGTTTCTTCAACCCCTCCTTCATCTCGGTCCTGGGAGTCTCTCCCAAGTAAATCTCTGTCTGAGAGTATGTTCTGCTGCCATGCCCATATGATCCGTAACATTTACCTCAAGGCCAAGTCTTTTTGAAAGTATACAGCAGTCCGTACCTGCTGAGAGTACTTGGAAAGAACTTTGAGTAATATATCTGAGGTTTGGGTTGGTCATTTGGTCTATAAACACACAAAACTCCAGGTTCCTTTCTTGTAAACAAGCTGAACACTTTGAGTGGTAGGTTTCAAACACACTCAACTGACTTTATAAGAAATTTCATTGGCTGGGCTTCTTAGGAGCAAGCTTGGACTTTTATTTTACCCCAAACAAAGTCATCCCATCTTTCATTAAAACAAACAACCACAACAAACTGCACTGTGGGAGATAATGTGATGGATTCACCATCTGTCTATACATACACGCATACCATACCTACATACATTCCTAATTCATTTATTCACTATACAAAAACATATTTTCATTGCCTGGTATAGAGAAGATACTGTGATGACACCGAAAAAATTTTAAACTTATAAAAGTCTCTTCTTTCATTTTACTATCAGGTGCATTTTTTACTCATGAGAGTGGATTAATCTTGACCCTCTCAACCAATTCTCTAGTGTCCCATTACAAGATGGCTATATTAAACTTGGAGTGTGATGCTTTTACCAAATGAGCTATGGTACCTATGCATTATTTTTTTTAATATAAATTTATTTATTTATTTATTTATTTTTGGCTGCGTTGGGTCTTTGTTGCTGTGCCCAGGCTTTCTCTAGTTGGCAGCGAGCGGGGGCTACTCTTCATTGTGGTGCGCGGGCTTCTCATTGTGGTGGTTTCTCTTGTGGAGCACAGGCTCTAGGTGCATGGACTCAATAGTTGTGGCTCACGGGCTCTAGAGCGCAGGCTCAGTAGTTGTGGTGCACGGGCTTAGTTGCTCCACGACATGTGGGATCTTCCCGGACCAGGGCTCGAACCCGTGTCCCCTGCATCAGCAGGTGGATTCTTAATCACTGCACCACCAGGGAAGTCCCTGCATTGACTTATTGACACTGGAAGAAATGTATACTTTTACTAAAGCCTTGACAGTCACCAAATGTTTTCTCTCTGTGCCAGATCAAATTTACTTTTAAAGCCCCATTCCTCAAGGCTATCAGGTGCCAGAAAAAACAAGGTGGCACCAGGATTTTAATAAGCCTTCAATCATTATTACTTGATAGATGCTATTTTTATAAGAACATTTTACAGTTGACATCATTATGATTGTCTGCTTATCTTAAACTCTGTTATCTAGGAATAGCTAATGAGAGCCTTCTATCTGGGATGCTACTAAAAGTATGTCTTTTTTCACAGGCACCCTAACTGAGGATGGGATACAGAAGATGTTTGACAAGCAACATGTACTGATGTTTGCTGTGTTTGATGAAAGTAAAAGCTGGAACCAGACATCATCCCTAATGTACACAGTCAACGGCTATGTGAATGGGACAATGCCAGGTAACACGTGGGCTGTGTACTATCCAAAAATAGTTGAAGCATTGATCCCACTGTTTTCCTAAAGGCACTAAGGTAGTTGACCATACTCACTATTTTTTAACTCCTAATCTGAAAGGTGATGTAATCTGGTTCAGTGGTTCTCAAGGTTTAATCTTTTTTTTTTTTTTAACTAGCAAGTACAACAGACAAATTAGAAGCTACCTAAGAGAAGCAGTGTGCAGTCTTATTACATGTAGTGCTCTGAGCAGGTTTCACCTTGGCCTACATCTCCAGGAAGACATCCTGGATATCAGCTTAGTCTCCTTCAGTGAGTTGTGTGGTCCCTGCTGCATGGTGACCATGTTTTCTTCCAGAGAGGAAGCCCTACAAAACAGAGTTCAAGGCCAATCCTCAGCAGGAAGGGTCAGCAGGAAGAATGCAATGAAGACACTTACAGTGAAGATGAACAGGAGATTAGGAGAAATATCCAACATACAAAAATACTACTAGCATTTCAAAAGATGATGGATGAGTAATATTCAATGGCATATGGAATGTTTTTCTCTTTTCATTTACGTGTAGACTCTTGTGAAAAAGCAAAATCATAACAATTGTTAAGAGAAAAAAAAACTGATCCCCACCTAAACCACTTCTACTTCTCTCCTATAGAAATGACCTAGAACCAAAGATCCTGTGGGGGAAAAATGGGAAAAATGAAAATATTACTTTACTAAATAAACTATGCTTCAAAACACTAAGTTTCTCTATATAGAGGCTCTATATAGAGGCTGTTCTCTATATCTGAAAATCACAAATGGCTTCTCTTACTAAAAATAAAACTTGTCAAGAGTTGAGGTCTGGACATTGCTTTTAAATTGTATTCCATTTCATTTGATTCTATCTTGCCACCCGGGTCATTACAAATATACTAAGATGACCCTGGGTTTTGATTCAGAGTTTAAAAACTTAGTTAACTGAGTTAGCACACCTGAGTTCACACCTTGCTCACTTCTCTACCTTAGTGTGGCTTTTAGCAGTTAGTTGTCTCAATGTGCTTTCGTAAAAAAATGGGTTAATCATCTATCCTGGTGCAGAGGGTGTTTAAGAATTTTTTTACAGATAACATAGCATGTCTAATACTACGGGCCTTAGAGAGGAGTGGTCAAAAGAGAAATTGTATCTGTGTCCTGGCAAAGTAAATCATCTGTCTAAATATAGAGAAGGAGAAGCCAAAATAACCCATATGAAAACATAAAAATTGATAACTCTATCAGGGCATAGAATTTATGAATTTATAGTTGAAATAGACAGAGTAGCTGGGGTAGAAAGTAGCTGGTAGTAGAAACTGAGAAAAGTTAATGCTTGTAAAACTGCCTTATGGGGCAGTAAAATTGAATAAATATGATAAACGCTAATACAGATGTATGAAATGCTCAACCCAATATAAGCATTGATTGGAGGCAGATAAATTCTTCCACCAAAGCCTCCTACCTTCCAGCTTCTTGTTCTCACCTGTGATACTAGGAATTGGTCTTGTTACAGTGGTCTAAAAAAGACAAGCCCTTAGCCCCTCTTTGGGTAAGGGACTGATTCATGGCCCCAAGATCTAGTATCGAGTGATTATAGATCTGAAATTTACAACCCAAGCCAAGGATAGAAGCCAGAGGTTGGAATCTCCTATAGAGCAAATCAGCATTTTCTGAGTCACTGTGGGAGCAAGAAGGAGCCAAACAGCTTTTGTACTCAGTTCTCATTACTCCATCCATGAAACGCTCCCAGTGACCCAGTATACTGAGGATTTGCCCACTGCATCTTAAGGCGATCCTATAACCCACACAGTAACTCACTGCCTTGTCATTAAAACAATCAACCAGCGGGTAAAGAAACAGTATAAAATCCTTAAAGCATCTTCACATCTTCTTCCTGTTAGGATCAAGCCCTTTTAGGATTAGAGGTTTAGGCCCTTAAACTCAGCCCTATTGGAGGCTCTGGCAACTCCCTCCAGCTAAGCCCCGATTGGTATTAGAGTGACCAACTACTCAGGCTTGCCCAGGACTTTCTCAATTCTGATACTGAAAATCCTGCCTCCTGGGAAACCCCTCAGTCCTCAGTAAACCAGGATGGTTGGTCACCTACTTTCTTCTCTCCTTGGCCTTAGCAATCCCTGTGTTTCTAAACTAATGTCCCCCATCTCTGGACTCTATAGTACCACTTATTGCAATGAGTTGTGACTGCTTGTTTGCCCACCACTCAGATGTCTGCTTTTCTAGGGCAGGAACAAAAATGGGAGTGTCTATACCCCCCGGAACCCTGCACAATGCCTGATGCAAAGCAGGTGCTCAATACGTATCTGGTGAGTGAATTTTTTATCACAGACTGCTGACTGCCTGTTTTGGCCCCCATCTCTCTCTCTCTCCCTCAGATATAACAGTTTGTGCCCATGACCACATCAGTTGGCATCTGATTGGAATGAGCTCTGGGCCAGAACTGTTCTCCATTCATTTCAACGGCCAGGTCCTGGAGCAGAACCATCATAAGATCTCAGCCATCACTCTCGTCAGTGCTACGTCCACAACTGCAAACATGACCGTGAGCCTAGAGGGAAAGTGGGTCATATCTTCGCTCATCCCAAAACATTTTCAAGGCAAGAAATTCTTCCAACAGTCTTGCTTACAAATGTAGGATCCTTTCTTCCTAGGCACTAACTCCCTCATTTTCCTTTGCTTTTGCAAGCCATCCACACTCCAGACATATATGCCTTAGTCCTTGAGAGCAGAATTTAGATACTTTGCTCTTAGACTTATAGCTCGTTAGTTGGGGATGGAGGAAGTAGAGAAATTGACAAAGATTTTTTAAAATGATGCAAAAGCCGAAGAGGTCTCTACTTCCTTGAAAGGAGAAAGGAGGAAGGAAACAAAAGCATACATAGAGATATTCTTTCTTGGGCTATTTAATATGCAGCTAAAGGAAAAGAACTAGGTATTGGAACTGCTCAAACTTCTGTAAATTTATAGAAGCACCAAGTTACCGAAAGTGTAAAAGTTTTAACATGAAAAAGTTGTCTTTCATAACAAGATGAGCACAGAGCCTGGCCCAAAGAGGAACTCAGTGGATGTGTGTTGAATAGAAAAAACATAGTATCTAACCAACTGAGGAGTGAGCTTTAAAGGACATCAGTGAATTCTAGTGGGGGAAAAAATCAGCCTAGGTTGTTATATGGTATCAGGTAAACAAAATAACTAACGGTCTATTACACATTGTTGCTTTAAAACAGTTAGGAGGAGGGTTCCTGTAAATATAAGTAAATATCACTATAGGAAATCATTGTGTTACCAAAATAATGTGTATAAAAGCAAGAAATATAAAAAAGAGATATTTTATGGGATCATTTCATTTTTTGTTCACACTAAGCAGTCAAAATTATATTTGAAGTAATGAAATTGTCACAATATCCCTGGAAGATAGAGCCCCAAATACTAATGAAACAACAGCAAAACTAACATTATTGAGGTTAAGTGCTTTTTGTATTATCTTATTTAATTTTTAAGAACAATTTCATACAGTACACACTAGTAATATCTTCATTTTACAAATAAAAGGAAGAGGTTATAGGAAATATGAGAAATCGACATGACCTAAGTCATAAGGTTTTAAGGATCTGGAAATTTCAAGAAATTTTCCTCCCCGGTAAGAAACAAAGGATAGCTTTCCAAGTTTTTCCTCTAACCCATCCTCTCTTTCCCTCGCTTTTTTATTCTTGCTCCTTCTGCCCTGTATTAAAAGAGCTTCAAACCAAAATGTTCAAAAGTTGCGTGAGCATTACTTTCACTGTTATTATTGAAAACTTCCACAAATTTATTTAAAAGATGTACATTTTATCAGCCTTAATTTCTTCTCTCAGATTCTTTCATTGTCTTTATGTCCTAACTCAGCTGGGATGCAGGTTTACATAGACATTAAAAACTGTGCAAAGAAAACCAGGAATCCTAAGAAACTAACTCGAGACCAGAGGCGGCACATTAAGAGATGGGAATACTTCATTGCTGCAGAGGAAGTCATTTGGGACTATGCACCTATAATACCAGCAAACATGGACAAGTGAGTTTGAGGGGTTCTTACTACTATGCAGATTCAAGACATTTTCCATAGGGTCCTAGATGCATGGGGTGAAATGTCATGAGTTGACAGCTTTCATGGTAATGCATGTATTGGATTTCATTCAGGTTTTCTTTTCCGAAACAATCTGAAATTACTCCAAACTCCTCAAGAGAACTCAGAAAAATAATAATAGTAGTAGTAGTAACAACAGCAATAATAATAGCAGCTACCACTTCTTGAATGCTTCCTATTGCCAAGCACTGTGTTAAACCTTTCTAAGAGCTTTGCTTTAACTCTACAAGTTAGAAACAGCTTTTACTTATTTTGTAAATTAGGAAATGGGAGAGTGGGATTAAGAAAACTGGAAATGCACATAGCTCTTAAACACTTGAAAAATACTCAAGCTCACTCACAGTAAGAGAAATACGCAAATTAAACTTCTCTCAAATACTATTTTTCACCTATCAGACTCACAAGTTTAGATGACATAATGTATTGGCAAGGCTGCGAGAAACAAGCTCTATCATGTATTGCTGGTGGAAGAGCGAATTGGAAAAGCCATTCTAGAGGATAATTTGGCAATGTGTATAAAATTATAAATGCATATATTTTTTGATCCAGCAATCTCACTCTGGGAATTTACTATATAGATATAGTTGTATACAGGTGAAATGGTATGTGTACAGGATGTTCAGTGCTGCACTGTTGCAGCAAAATATTGGAAACAACCCATAATGTCCATCAATAGGAAATTAATAAGTTATGGTACATCATACAATGGAATACTATGCATCTGTTTTAAAGAGGATGCAAAAACTCTCTCTATACTAATATAAAAAGTTCTCCAAGAGATATTTTTAAATTAAAAAGTCAAGGGAGCAAGAAGGTAGAATAGCAGATTCCCCCACTTGTATTCCCCCACAGCAATGATAATTTGGCAGCCATCCACAAACAGAAGTGACTTTGTGAGAGCTTTGGGATCAAAGTAGGAACTTGCAAAATCCCGATGGAAGTCAAGACCAAGGAGGACTGTTTTGAGAAGGCAAGTCCATGCTCAGATGGTTGGTTCACTAACTGTAATTCAGTTACAAACCTGGAAATAGCCTCCTCCCCTTATGGACTCAGCTACAGCCCCACTTAACCTTGGTCCTGCCACCAGCACCATTTGATAAGAAACCCAGGAGGAGTCACGCCTGTCCATGACCCTGGAGGCTGACCTGCAGACCTCTGTTTGACTGTGGATCTTGAAGCAGCCCTGTAACTAATTCCATCCTTCTCTCAGCCATGATCCAGGAGTAGTCTTGCCTGCCCAGGGACCTGATGGGAGTCACATCCACTCATGGCCCTGGTGGCTGGCCTGCAGACCTTGGTCCCACTACAGATCTTGAAATGGCCCTGTTACCTAGTTCCAGACCTCAAAACTGCAGTTCAGGAGCAGTTCTGCCCACTCAGGGACCCACTAGGAGCCCTCCAAAGGGCCAGATGAGAGCCACACCCATCTACACACTTGGTAACAGGCCTACCATTTGCAAACCCAATTGTGGACCTTGAAGTAGAGTGTTATCCCAGTGCCAGCTCTACTGACCAAGGTCCTGAAGGCAGTTCCATTTTCCCAGGGACCAGACAGGGTCTATGCCCACCTGAGCCCCTGGTAAAAGGCCTTCCAACCACAGATGCTGCTTCAGGCCCAGCAGCAACCACATGACCTGGTCCCAACCTCACTCAACTGTGATCCCAGAGGCAATTCCATCAGGCTGCAGACCTGACAAGAGGTTTTTACCTGCCAAAACCTGTCTGTAAAGATTGGAAAGGGGTGTTTGCTCCATCAAATGCACAAACACCAAAACAAAGCTACACAAATCACAAAGAATCAGGCAATATGACACCACCAAAGGAAACTAATAAAGCTCCAGTAACCAGTGTGAAAGAAATAGAGATCTACAAATTGCCTGACAAAGAATTAAAAATAATCATCTTAGAGAAGCTCAATGAGGTACAAGATAACACAGATAGGTAATCAAATGAAATCAGGAAAACAATAAATGAACAAAATAAGAAATTTAATAAATACATAGAAACCATAAAAAAATAACCAAACAAATCCTAGAGCTGAAGAATGCAATAACAGAACTGAAAATATTCAAAAGAGAGCTTCAATAGCAAACTTATCACTTTAGCTTTAAGGACACCTGCAGATTAATGGATACATGTATATGTATGGCTGAGTCAATTTGCTGTGCACCTGAAGCTATCGCAATATTGTTAATCAGCTATACTCCAACATAAAATAAAAAGTCATAAAAAAAAGGGAAGGGATAAAAAAGACAAGGTCACTATATAATGATAGAGTGGTCAATTAATCAAGAGACTATAACAATTATAAATATATATGCACCCAAGATTAGAGCACCTAAATATATGAAGCAAATATTAACGGAACTACAGGGAAAAATAGACAGCAATACAATAATAGTAGGGGACTTTAATACCACACTTTATTCAATGGATACATTATCCAGACATAAAATCAATAAGGAAGCAGTGGAATTGAATAACACTGTAGAACAAGTGTACCTAACAGACATATAAAGAACATTCCATCCAAATAAAGAACATTCCATCAAACAACAGCAGAATACATATTCTTCTCAAGTGCACCTGGAATATTCCCTAGGATTCTTCATAACATATTAGTCCACAAAACAAGTTTTAACAAATTAAGAATATTAAAATAATATCAAGTATCTTTTCTCACCATAATGGTATGAAACTACAAATCAGTAACAGAAGAAAACTGAAAAATTCACAAATATGTGGATTAAATACTAGTCTCCTGAACAACCAATGGATCAAGGAAGAAATCAAATAGGAAATCAAAATATATCTTGAGACAAATGAAAACAGAAATACAACATACTAAAATATATAGAATATAGAAAAGCGGTTGTAAGAGGGAAGTCTATAGTAATAAATGCCTACATTTAAAACAGAAGAAAGAGAGCCTCATGCACCAGAGAGCAGACAGCAGAAGCAAGAAGAACTACAATCCTGCAGCCTGTGGAACAAAAACCACATTCACAGAAAGATAGACAAAATGAAAAGGCAGAGGACTACGTACCAAATGAAGGAACAAGATAAAACCCCAGAAAAACAACTAAATGAAGTGGAGATAGGCAACTTTCCAGAAAAAGAATTCAGAATAATGGTAGTGAAGATGATCCAGGACCTCGGAAAAAGAATGGAGGCAAAGATCGAGAAGGTGCAAGAAATGTTTAACAAAGACCTAGAAAAATTAAAGAACACACACCTAGAAGAATTAAAGAACAAACAAACAGAGATGAACAATACAATAACTGAAATGAAAAATACACTAGAAGGAATCATTAGTAGAATAACTGAGGCAGAAGAACGGATAAGTGACCTGGAAGACAGAATGGTGGAATTCACTGCTGCAGAACAGAATACAGAAAAAAGAATGAAAAGAAATGAAGACAGCCTAAGAGACCTGTGGGTCAACATTAAACATAACAACATTTGCATTATAGGGGTACCAGAAGGAGAAGAGAGAGAGAAAGGACCAGAGAAAATATTTGAAGAGATTATAGTCGAAAACTTCCCTAACATGGGAAAGGAAATAGCCACCCAAGTCCAGGAAGCGCAGAGTGTCCCATACAGGATAAACGCAAGGAGAAACGTGCCGAGACACACAGTATTCAAACTGACAAAAATTAAAGACAAAGAAAAATTATTGAAAGCAACAAGGGAAAAATGACAAATAACGTACAAGGGAACTCCCATAAGGTTAACAGCTGATTTCTCAACAGAAACTCTACAAGCCAGAAGGGAGTGGCATGACATATTTAACGTGATGAAAGGGAAGAAACTACAACCAAGATTACTCTACCCGGCAAGGATCTCATTCAGATTCGATGGAGAAATCTAAAGCTTTACAGACAAGGAAAAGCTAAGAGAATTCAGCACCACCAAACCAGCTCTACAACAAATGCTAAAGGAACTTCTCTAAGTGGGAAACAGAAGAAAAGAAAAAGACCTACAAAAACAAACCCAAAGCAATTAAGAAAATGGTCATAGGAACATACATATCAATAATTACCTTAAATGTGAATGGATTAAATGCTCTAACCAAAAGACACAGACTCGCTGAATGGATACAAAAACAAGACCGATATATATGCTGTCTAAAAGAGACCCACTTCAGACCTAGGGACACATACAGACTGAAAGTGAGGGGATGGAAAAAGATATTCCATGCAAATGGAAATCAGAAGAAACCTGGAGTAGCAATACTCATATCAGAAAAAATAGACTTTAAAATAAAGAATGTTACAAGAGGCAAGGAAGGATACTACATAATGATCATGGGATCAATCCAAGAAGAAGATATAACAATTATAAATATATATGCACCCAACATAGGAGCACCTCAATACATAAGGCAAATGCTAATAGCTATAAAAGAGGAAACTGACAGTAACACAATAACAGTGGGGGACTTTAACACCTCACTTACACCAATGGACAGATCATCCAGACAGAAGATTAATAAGGAAACATGACCTTTAAATGACACAACAGACCAGATAGATTTAATTGGTATTTATAGGACATTCCATCCGAAAACAGCAGATTACACTTTCTTCTCAAGTGCACACGGAACATTCTCCAGGATAGATCACATCTTGGGTCACAAATAAAGCCTTGGTAAATTTAAGAAAATTCAAATCATATCAAGTATCTTTTCTGACCACAATGCTATGAGATTAGAAATAAATTACAGGGAAAAAACCATAAAAAACACAAACACATGGAGGCCAAACAAACGTTACTAAATAGCCAAGAGATCACTGAAGAAATCAAAGAGGAAATCAAAAAATACCTAGAGACAAATGACAATGAAAACATGATGATCCAAAACCTATGGGATGCAGCAAAAACAGTTCTAAGAGGGAAGTTTATAGCAATACAGTCCTGCCTCAAGAAACAAGAAAAATCTCAAACAATCTAACCTTACACCTAAAGGAACTAGAGAAAGAAGGAAAAACAAAACCCAAAGTTAGTAGAAGGAAAGAAATCATAAATATCTGAGCAGAAATAAATGAAATAGAAACAAAGAAAACAATAGCAAAGATCAATAAAACTAAAAGCTGGTTCTTTGAGAAGATAAACAAAGTTGATAAACATTTAGCCATACTCATCAAGAAAAAGAGGGAGAGGACTCAAATCAATAAAATTAGAAATAAAAAAGAAGTTAAAAGGACACCACAGAAATACAAAGCATCATATGAGACTACTACGAGCAACTCTATGCCAATAAAATGGACAACCTGGAAGAAATGGACAAATTCTTAGAAAGGTGTAACCTTCCAAGACTGAACCAGGAAGAAATAGAAAATATGAACAGACCAATCACAAGTAATGAAATTGAAACTGTGATTAAAACTCTTCATCCAGAACCAGATGGCTTCACAGGTGTATTCTATCAAACATTTAGAGAAGAGCTAACACCCATCCTTCTCAAACTCTTTCAAAAAATTTCAGAGGAAGGAACACTCCCAAACTCATTCTATGAGGCCACCATCACCCTGATACCAAAACCAGACAAAGATACTACAAAAAAAGAAAATTATAGACCAATATCACTGAAGAATATAGATGCAGAAATCCTCAACAAAATACTAGCAAACAGAATCCAACAGCACATTAAAAGGATCATACACCATGATCAAGTGGGATTTATCCCAGGGATGCAAGGATTCTTCAATATACGCAAATCAATCAATGTGATACACATATTAACAAATTGAAGGATAAAAACCATATGATCATTTCAATAGATGCAGAAAAAGCTTTTGACAAAATTCAACACCCATTTATGAAAATAACTCATAATGAACAAACAAAACAAAATGAACATAATGAAAATCAGTTGAATTTATATACACTAACAATGAACAATCCAAACGGAAATTAAGAAAATACTTCCATTTACAATAGAATTTTTTTAAAAGAATAAAACACTTAGGAAATTTAACCAAGGTAGTGAAAGAGCTACACACTGAAAACTATAAGACAACAATGAAAGAAATTGAAGAAGATACAATCAAATACAAAGATGTCCCGTGTTTATGGATTAGAAGAATTAACTTTGTTAAAATGCCCACATTACACAAAGGGATCTACAGATTCAAGGCAATCCCTATTAAATTCCAATAACATTTTTCAAAGAAATAGAAAAAAAAAACAATTCTAAAATTCAGATGAAACCACAGAAGACCCTGAATATCCCAAGCAATCGTGAGCAAGAAGAGCAAAGCTTGAGGCATCATACTTCCTGATTTCAAACTATATTACAAAGCTATAGTAATTGAACAGTATAATAATGGCATAAAAACAGACACATATAGCAAATGAACAGAAGTAAGGGCCCAGAAATAAACCCATGCATATATGGTCAACTAATCTTGGACAAGGGCACTAAGAATACACAATGAGGAAAGGACAGTCTCTTCAATAAATGATGGTGGAAAAACTGGATATCCATATGCAAAAAATAAAATTATACCCTTAACTTACAGCATAGACAAAAATTAACTCAAAATAAATTAAAAACTTAAATGTAATACCTGAAACCATAAAACCACTAGAAGAAAACATAACAGAAAATCTCTTTGACATTGGTCTCGGCAATGATTTTTTGGGGTATGACACCAAAAGCATAAGTACCAAAAGCAAAAATAAACAAGTGGGGCTACATCAAGCTGAAAAACTTCTGCACAGCAAAAGAAACAATCAACAAAATAAAAATATAACCTACAGAATGGGAGAAAATATTTGCAAACCATATATCTGATAAGAGGTTAATATCCAAAATATAAAAGGAACTCATGTAACTCAAAGGCAAAACAAACAAACAAAAATAGCCTGATTTAAAAAATGGGCAAAGGATCTAAACTGACATCTTTCTAAAGAAAACATACAGGGACTTCCCTGGTGGTGCAGTGGTTAAGAATCTGCCTGCCAATGCAGGAGACACGGGTTCGATCCCTGGTCCGGGAAGATCCCACATGCCACGGAGCAACTGAGCCTGTGCGCCACAACTACTGAGCCTGCGCATCTAGAGCCCGTGCTCTGCAACAAGAGAAGCCACTGAAATGAGAAGGCCGTGCACCGCAACAAAAGAGTAGCCCCCACTTGCCACAACTAGGGAAAGCCCACACACAGCAATGAAGACCCAATACAGCCAATAAATAAATAAATAAATTTTAAAAATTAAAAAATTAAAATTGTCAACTGTGGTAAAAAAAAAGAAAACATACAAATGGCCAACAGGCATATGAAAAGGTGTTCAGCATCACTAATCATGAGCGAAATGCAAATCATATCCATGATGAGATATCACCTCATACCTATGAGAATAACTAGGATGAAAAAGAGGTAACAACTGTGGATGAGGGTGTGGAGAAAATGGAATCCTTGTACACTGTTGGTGAGAATGTAAATTGGTGCAGCCTTTATGGAAAACAGTAAGGAGCTTCCTCAAAAAATTAAAAATAGAACTACCACTTCTGGGTATATATCCAAAGGAAATGAAATCAGTATATCAAAGAGATATTTGCACTCCCATGTTCATTGCAGTGTTATCCATGATAGCCTACATATGGAAACAACCTGAGTGTCTATCAATGGATAAATGAATTTTTAGAAATATGGTTTATATATACAATGGAATATCATTCAGCCTTAAAAAAGAAGGAAATCCTGCCATTTGTAACAACATGGATAAACCTGCAGGCATTAGGCTAAGTGAAATAGTCCAGACACAGAATTACAAATATTGCATGATCTCACTTATATGTGGAATCTAAAAAAGTCGAACTCGTAGAAGCAGAGAGTATAATGGTGGTTGCCAGGGGCTGGGAGGTGAGGGGAATGCAGAGATGTTGATCAAAGTATACAAACCTTCAGTTTCAAAATAAATAAGTTCTGGAGACCTAACAAACAGTGCAGTATATTAACTATAGTTAGTAACACTATAGTTAATAACACTGTATTGTACACTTGAAATTTGTTAAGACAGTAGATCTTAAGTGTTCTCAAAATTTAAAAATATTAGTAACTAGGTGAGGTGATGGAAGTGGTAATTAGCTTGACTGTGGTAGTCTCATATATTCATATATAAATTATTATGTTGTACACCTTAAATACATACATTTGTCAATTATACCTCAATACAGCTGGAAAAATGCAAAAAAACTTCAAGGTATAGTATGGAATATATAAATAGCTGCCTTTTGTTAAAGGAGTGAAAGGATAAGAATATTTATATTTGCAAGTCATATTTGCATAAAGATGCTCTGGAATTATACACATGAAATTAATACAAGTGAATATTTAGAAAATGCAGGAAGGGTTAGGGAAGTGGGGTTGAGATAAGAATCCAGAACTCTCTAGCAGCAGTCAGTGATTTTTATTGTGTAAAATAAACGCATAAAATGGATAAACTCTACCATGGAACTCTGCTTTTGCAAACTAAGGCTATAAAAAGGACTAAGGGGGAAAGTGGTTCATGTTGCCTCCCCTAAATC
This sequence comes from Eschrichtius robustus, assembly GCF_028021215.1. Lineage (NCBI taxonomy): Eukaryota > Metazoa > Chordata > Mammalia > Artiodactyla > Eschrichtiidae > Eschrichtius > Eschrichtius robustus. The sequence goes on along the minus strand of NC_090826.1, from coordinate 127,382,243 downwards.
ATTTATTGCAGTAGCTACAGAAGATGGGTGAAGGCAGTTGGTTTTCAGATGGCACCAGGATTGGGTGGATGGTAGAAGAGATCGCCCAACAGCACAGAACTTATGTTTAATAAAGACAGCAGAAGCTTCCTAGAGTGGGATTGTGCTTTTAGAGATTGAGAAATACCTGGAAAGCCAATAAGGATATCATAAGTTAAGTGATAAGAAATACTTAAGAAAAATTCATAGTGTATCTTATCCTTTCATCCAGGTAGACCTTTCAGAGATAGCGAAGGTCTACTCTAGAAACCATAGTGACAGGAAGATCTAAGTAGCTGGTTCTAACCATGATTAAGACTTTATCAATGGTGGAGGAGACAGATCAGAGGTTTCCAGTTTTCCAACTAGAGAGAAGGTATCAGGACTTTGCAAACCACATTAAGGTTTGTTTGTTTGTTTGTTTTCCTTAAGGAAACTAGCATTTTAGCTAATTCAATAGCAGAACTTCTAAGCATAAGGGTTTCCCTATCATACTGGGGTCTCTACTTGAGAAAATGATTTAATCTTTTAAATTTTATTTCACTTTAAGAAAGTACAGATCTCTGCATTTGGATAATTTCTCAAACCAAATTGGAAAACATTATAAGAAGGTTGTCTACAAACAGTACCAAGATGCATCCTTCACCAAACGCCTGGAGAATCCCAATAGCAAAGAAGATGGGGGGATCTTGGGCCCTATTATCCGAGCCCAGGTCAGAGACACACTTAAAGTAAGTAACAGAAATATAGAACCATGGAAGAAATTAAATAGTGAAAACAAGATTATAAGTACTGGTTATTTTTTTAATGTGTCCATATAAGTTTTAATTAAAATGCAGCTTTAATTTTTATTTAGTATTTGTGCTTATTGTAGCCTATCTCATAATACAAACAATCTGAGACAGTTTATCAAATTATAAAGGAATAAAACAAGGAGCCAGTGTAATTGGGGTGAAGGATAATATGGGGACAAAGAAAATAAAGCCAAGGGTAAGATAAGTATGATGAAACACATACCATATGCTCCTATAATGTTGTCAACAAATTTTGTCCTAAGCTTTCTAGCAGCCGAAGTAAAAAGGGAACTAGGTCAGGGCAGGAGTCACAGTAGTCATAAAAGAAGCACAGTTTCCCCTGCTGTTGAGACTTAAGAGGAATTTCTCCCATGGATCCTTAAAAAAGAGGGTGCTGTGTGATGTAGTAGATGGAATCCTTGATAACTTCCTACTGGTACAATAAATTTATAAATTTAAAAGTTACAAAGCTTTTTAAAATAATGTTTCTCATTATAGCTGAGAACATAACCCAACTGAATGAAAACAATTCATCAATGTGGTCTAGGTATGTAGTTCTCTGATGATTGGTCTCTGATGCAGGTAAATTTTGATATGTTTCAAGAACACTGAGTGTTCTTCAGACAGTTTTCCTTAAATGCTGTGTCACATCATCACCTTACCTTCTGATAAGAACTAGACTGCAGAGAATTGAAAGTTGCAATCTTTGGCAAGATTCTAGAATGCAGATAATCTGCAGATTAAGGATGATCCAGATGCTTTGGCAAGCAAGTAGAAGATAAGATTAAAATTCTCTTCTGAAGATTCAGCAGGCTAACTAGGACTCCTGTGTGCATAAAGCTCCTCCCTTCACCTCTTCATGGGAATGAACCAAGAGGATATCTACAGACAAGGCCAATTCTGTTCATTTAAAAAATAACAAAAGGACAGAAAGCAGCCTTTCTCTGTTCTCTTTTCCTTCCCTCATTTCTGATCCCTTTTAGGTACTCTTAGAAAGTGGAAATATGCCTCATTGGCAATTCAGGATCTGGCTATTTTCTGTGCCCCATCAAGGAGATGACTTGATGACAGGGTTCTGGGGGATCTGGCAGGCTGGAGAAGGTGATCATGGTCTAAGAGAAGAGAAGGAGCAGATTCAAAGGCAGATGTGGTCCAAGCTGAAAGGAGAGGGGACAGGGGATGGCGACCAACTTGGAGAGAGTGATATACTGTGAGGAAAATGTCACTTCTAAGGTTAGACTTCTCTTTCCATTTTCCACCTTACTATGTGAGTGGAACTCTCTCAAACGCATCTGTCAGGTGATGGGGAGAGGTTGCCACTCAGATAAACAGCATTAGTTTGCACTGACATAAACACACACACACTATCCCACGAGTAAATATGCAAAGCTAGCATCCTCTGTTCTCATGATTGACCTTAAATCCTGAAATAATGAATTTGAGTTAATTTTGTAGATCATGTTCAAAAATATGGCCAGCCGCAGCTACAGCATTTACCCTCATGGTGTGACCTTCTCTCCTTATGAAGATGAAGTCAACTCTTCCTCCACCTCAGGTTTGAACCTTTCACTTCTACTGAATGAAACTATTGACTTCTGAGAGGTTGCCGTAATTTTCTACTGTCCTCCTTGCCCAGTAGTATAACTTATACAGTCAGGTAGTACACATATAGGGGTATCCTCAGAGTCACAACCAAACACTGCTCACTTCAGGGATTTTGTTTATCCTAATGATTACAAAATATGGTGTCCTTTGTTAGTGCCATAAGTGGCCTCTAGTGGACGAATATGTAATAGCTACATGCTATCCAGAGTTCTATCACGTGGAACTTAATATAAAAATAATATTCCTTTCCCAACATTGATTCTAACAAGAGCTCAATGATTTTAAATTATTCATTCATTTCTTATTTACTTATTTGTTTATTTAATTTATTTCCATGAAATAATTTTGAAAATCAAAAACAATTTTGACTATATTTTCTTTCAGGCAGTAACACCATGATCAAAGCAGTTCAACCAGGGGAAACCTATACTTATAAGTGGAACATCCTAGAGTCTGATGAACCCACGGAAAACGACGCTCAGTGCTTAACAAGACCATACTACAGTAATGTGGACATCACAAGGGACATTGCCTCTGGGCTGATAGGGCTACTTCTAATTTGTAAGAGCAGATCCTTGGATAAGCGAGGCATACAGGTATTTTGTCCTTGAAGTAACCTTTCAGAAATTCCAGGAATTTCTTCTGACTGGAACAGATTAGTTCTCCTTGTTAAATAATGGGGCTTTTGCTTCTAGAGAACCAGAAAATATTAAGTAGTCCTCTTTAGTGTGAATGTAACAATGCTTATTCCTTTAGCTACTTTTTTGTCTTGTCTATTTCCATATGGACTTTCACTGGAGAAGGCAAGTCTACAGTGTGAAACTGTATTTTTTTTGTTTGTTTCAAATTCCAGATCTGTCCGTGCTAGTTTCTCTTAATTTCTTCCTTTCATCAAAAGCGTATTACCTGGTGGTGCAGTGGTTAAGACTCACGCTCCCAATGCAGGGGGCCCAGGGTTCGATCCCTGGTCAGGGAACTAGGTCCCACATGCATGCTGCAACTAAGAGTTTGCATGCCACAACTAAGAAGCCCATGAGCTGCAGCTAAGGAGCCCGCCTGCTGCAACTAAGACCCGACACAACCAAATAAATAAATAAATAAACACATAAATAAAATTAAAAAAAAAAAAAAAGGGTATTACCCCCTCCTAAAAATTTTATAGGGTTGTTTCACGGCTCAATGAGATACCATCTGGTAAAAGTGTAAAGCTCTGTACCAGTCCTTGTTATTTTTAGAGACCTGCAATAGGGAGAGAAAGGAGATACAGGCAGACGTAGCTTGCAGACATAGCTTCTCATGAAGTTGAACCCAGACAATGGTCTATCTCTAGCAACACCAATTTATACAAAAGAAGGTGAACAAAGATATGGATCTTCTGAGCTTATCTTCATTGAAGAATAAAAGCCTCATATCATTAACTTAAAATTCCCAATTAGGCTAAGCTACAATCAAAGAAGTCTCATCCCAAGCCATATAAAATAAATATATGCCTAGAAAAAGCAGAAAGAGGCATTTGGAAGACCCTAATTTATTGAGCTGGGAAAGGAAACAGGTAGGGAGAGATATAAAACTTTCCTACTGCACCCTTCTTTTTTATCCTTTGCAACTATTTGGAGCACATCCAATCAATCATTCGAGTTGAAAGGTGATAACAGAGATAAACAGAATTACAGTTGCTAACGTTGAAATGGGATTTTTCTATTAGGATATTTTAGTCTCTGAATTTTCTGATCTGCTCTGTTTGCCTTGACATGCTACCTTTGGCTCTAACAAGGGCTTTGTACACAATGGGCTCTCACAGATGTCTGAATTTATGGCTTCATTGGACCCAAGACCTGTACCCCTTTGGTTTCTGAGAACTCAGTGTTGTAGTTAATCAATCTGCTAGGACGTCAATCACTGAACACAGCACTTTTACCCTCCAGAGGGCAGCAGACATTGAGCAGCAAGCTATGTTTGCTGTGTTTGATGAGAACAAGAGCTGGTACATTGAGGACAACATCTACAAGTTTTGTGAAAATCCTGAGAAGGTGAAACGTGATGACCCCAAGTTTTATGAGTCAAACATCATGAGCAGTAAGTCGGAGCACTCTTTTTGTCCATCAGTTTTTCACTCCTGTGGTTGAAGTGTGACTTTCCTAGAGGAAGAGACATGGATTAGAATCCACTCACCTCTTACCCTCACTTCCAGTCTAGGGATTTGGTGATGAAATTACTGGGTGATATTATAGAAATCTTTTTACAGCATGAGGTAAAAAGCTTGTTATCCTTAGAAGTCTTCTTGGTCTCCTGCTCCAAATGTGTGTGTGTGTGTGTGTGTGTGTGTGTGTGTGTGTGTGTGTGTGTGTGTGTGTGTGTGCATGCACGCACACATGTGCATGTGCACTTGCTCTGAGCAGGTAAGAACAGGGTGAGGGATGGATGGTGAGGGAAGAGGCCTTGGTCAGAGGTATCTGGGGATTTTAGACTGGGTGCAAGGTGAATACTCTTTATGGCCAGGGCAGAAATATTAAGTAGTCCTCTTTAGCATGAATGTAACAATGCTTATTCCTTTAGTTACTTTTTTGTCTTGTCTATTTCTTATTTCTGCCAGGGCAGAAACAGGGTAAATAATCCAAAATTGGATTGTCAAATCAAACTAAGGCAAAATGCATATGGGGAGACAAGAGTCTTGGAAAGTCAATCCATAAAGAAGTTTTAAGTACACAGTAAGAAGTTCAGAACAGAAAGAATTCCCTGAGCCAAGGTTCAGGCTTTTGCTACAGTTTTTAAAGTCAGTGCCCAAAGCCACTGGTATGGGAAGTCTGGGAGAGATTTCACTGAGCCAGCTGGAAGCAAACTTCTCCACAATGGTCACCATCCCCTTCCTCAGAGTTGAGAGTCACTATTATCACTTTCTCTGATAAGTAACCACAGGTACGAGGATGGCTTCTCCATGGTCTGTTCATATAACTTCAGACAACTAACAACTGGGGATTCTCAGAACTGGCAGGTGCCAGGAAAATAATTTGAAACAGGGAGTTAGCCTCAGCTTTCTGTACTTAATTTCATTTTGGCAATGAATCTGTCATAGCTCTAGACTAGCGCTGTCCGTTAGAAATTATATATGAGCCACAAATATAATTTAAAGTTTTCTAATAGGCATATTAAAAATTAAAGAGAAATATATGAAATTTATTTAATAATGTTTAATTTAATATATCATAAATATTATCATTTCAACATATAATCAATATTAAAATTAATGAGATTTACTTTCTTACTACATCTTTGAAATCCAGTGTGTATTTTATACTCACAGCACATCTCAATCCAGACTACCCATATTTCGAGTGCCCAGTAGTCACTGGTAGCTAGTGGCTCCCAAATTTGTGCAGCTATAGACCATTTAGAAAAGCTTCCTGAATGAGGCACAAACTAAAAACACATTATGTCAGCTATTCGATAAATATTTAAGTTCTCCCTAGTTCCAGGCATTGTACTAAGATTAGGACTATAGTGGTAACCTAGGCAGACATGGACCCTGCCCTTATAGAAATCATATCTGTGATATTATTATCATGCTTAGTATATAAGTAGACAATGATACTGACTAAAAACTGTATCCCTTGGAAAGAGAATGAAAATGTCTGAACTTGATAGTTGAGTGCAAACTAGAGATTATATAAATGCTAAGACAGAGCAATTAAAATTGCAAAATGTGCTAAATAGGCTTCATTTTTAGGGACATTACTTTGCATTCAATAACTAATGCGTCGAGGATACGGGGAGGGGGAAGGGTAAGCTGGGACAAAGTGAGAGAGTGGCATGGACATATATACACTACCAAACGTAAAATAGATAGCTAGTGGGAAGCAGCCGCATAGCACAGGGAGATCAGCTCGGTGCTTTGTGACCACCTAGAGGGGTGGGATAGGGAGGGTGGGAGGGAGGGAGACACAAGAGGGAAGAGATATGGAGACATATGTATATGTATAACTGATTTACTTTGTTATAAAGCAGAAACTAACACACCATTGTAAAGCAATTATACTCCAATAAAGATGTTTAAAAAAAAAAAAGAAAAAGAAAAAAATAACTAATGCATCAAGAATCTGTATTTCTTATATTATGCTTTTTCTCCAGGTAAAATTACTCTAGACAAAATTCTAAGTTACCTTTGGAATATCTTTAAAAGCAGAACCTAGAGTACAAAATATTTAATATACACTTAACAAATGAATAAATAAAATGAATAAATAAATCAATGTGAAAGGCTTTGTCTTTATCCTGACATTTCTCCCTTGGCTAACTTAGGAGAATAAGCTCTCATTTGAAAAGTCTGAGTTTGATCTTCCAGTTACACTTTAGATTTGGTAAAGCTTATCTCAGATAATCACTGCTCAGATGCAACCAAATTACCAATGGGATATTTACCGTAAGTATAATTAGACACATTCCCTTTTGTTGGCATAGGCCTGATGTTTCAACAAATTTCACTCTTTCAGCTATCAATGGCTATGTGCCTGAGAGCATACCCACACTAGGATTCTGCTTTGATGACACCGTCCAGTGGCACTTCTGCAGTATGGGAACCCAGAATGACATTTTGACCATTCACTTCACTGGGCACTCATTCATCTATGGAAAGAAACACGAGGACACCTTGACCCTCTTCCCCATGTGTGGGGAATCTGTGACTGTCACAATGGATAATGTTGGTAAGAGCTTGGACTCTAAAAGGGGACTCTCTGATCTACCCAGTCTGCTGCAGCTCTCCAGACTACCATGGTTCCTGGGCTTCTCTCTCTGATCCCTTGCGGGCTTTCTTTTCAGTACTACTCATGATTTCTGTTTGGGGAATTAATTACTTAAATGGGGCCAGTCCTTTAATGTGCATTCCATTTATCCTTCTCTGGGCTAAGTGAGAAGTAAAGCTACAACAGTAAAAAGATAAGGCATGACTCTGAGGAGAAAGCGTGAGCATTCAGCCACAAAAGAGCATTTCTTTTATCAAAATGCCTTTTTCAGCTTTATAAGACAGCCATCCCACCCTAGGGTTAGTGATCACCCGATATAGTGCCTTAGAGGCTGGCTTCAGAGACAGCAGTGCCATGGAAAGCACATGGGCTTTGGAATTCATCAGACCTGGGTTCAAATCCTGCTTTGCCACTTGATATCTGTGTAGCCTTGGACAAATTACTCCACCTCACTGAGCCTCAGTTTACTCATCTGAAAAACAGAATAATAACACCTTACAGAGTTGCTTTGACCATTAATTGTTATATGTGCCAAGTGCCTAGGACTCAGTAGACAATCAACATGTGGTAACTATTGAAGACTTTTCAGGAAATCTTCAGTGTGCCAGCAAATCATACCATTTCAAAGAAACTCAAAACTGCCCTAGGCCCACCTGAATTATTTATTACTTAGAAATATCTATATGTCTCTTATTTGTGGGGGTAAACATCATCATCTTCCCCCTAACTCCAGCTCTCTAACAAAATGTGCAACTTACAAGATGCTTATGATATTCTAAGCCCATTTCATTCTTGACTCATCCCTTTAAAAATATATTCTAAAATAGTGACTCTCAAACTACCTGTGCTGAAAGTTTTTTTCTCCCTAATTTTCACTGACCAATATGTTGGGTCTATATTCTGTTAAATGAGATAAGTATGCTGATCACATGATCGGATGTCATAGAAATGTCAAATTGCTAAAAGGTTTCCTATACACTTTCCTCTCGATTTCTTTCCTTATGTCACTGTGGAACAGTAACCAACAGTTCACAGATGAGTTGTGGTCCACAGACCACAGTATCCCCGATGAAAGTTCACTGGAAATGATCTGCCACAATGGACCATAGGGTTTTTATATCTTTTGCTGTACTCAGAGCTCTCTGTTCTCTCTGTCTCTATTTTGTAGGAACTTGGATGTTAACTACCATGAATTCTAATCCAAGAAGCAAAAAACTGTGGCTGAGATTCAGGGATGTCAAGTGTATCCGGGATTATGATGATGACTCATATGAGATTACATACGAACCTTCAGGATCTACATCCATAACTACAAGGAAAATGCGTGATTCTTCAGAAATCAAAGATAAAAATAATGATGCTGACTATGATTACCAGAACACACTGGCTTTATCATTAGGAATCAGGTCATTCAGAAATTCATCATCGACTCAGGAGAAAGATGAGTTCAATCTTACTGCCCTGGCTCTGGAGAACAACTCTGAATTCATTCCTCCAGGTACCAACAGAACTGTTGGTTCAAATTCTTCTTCCCCAGGTAACATTAGCAGGCTTATTGCCAATAACTTTGCACAACCTCTGAAAATTCTTCCTCACCCAGAAGCCACCACAGCTGGTCCCCCGCTGGAACACACCAGCTTGGATAAGAACTCAGTTCTCAACCCTCCCACAGCAAAGCATTCCAGCCCTTATTCTGAAGATCCTATAGAAGATCCTCTACACTCAGATGTCACAGGGATAAGCCTGCTTGCATTTGGTACAGAAGAATTCAGAAATCAAGAACATGCTAAACGTCAAAGATTCAAGGCAGGAAGAGGCCGAGCAACAAAGCATAGGTTCTCCCAGATGGAATTCCCAGCACATAAAACTGGTAGACATTTAAGCCAAGGCAACTCTTCTTCTTCCAGAATAGGGCCCTGGGAGAACCTTCCCAGTGATCCGTTACTCTTACAACAAAAGGATCCATCTAAGATTCTGAATGGGGAATGGCATTTGGTTTCTGAGAAAGGCAGTTATGAAATAATCCAAGATGCTTATGAAGACAATGCTGTTAATAAGCTGCCAAACAGCCCCCAGAATGACTCAAGGACTTGGGGAGAAAACATCCCTTTTAAAAACAAGCATGGAAAGCAGAGTAGCCACCCAACATTTTTTGTAACTAGACGTAAACCTCTACAAGGAAGACAAGATGGAGGAAATAGTAGATTGAAGAAAGGCCTTTTTTTAATTAGGACACGAAGAAAGAAAAAGGAAGAGAAGCCTGCACACCATGTTCCTCTATCTCCAAGGAGTTTTCACCCACTGAGAGTAGAGGCCAACACCCCATTTTCAGATGGGAGACATGATCATTCATTGTTACTCCATACATCCAATGAAACATCTCTTCCCGCAGACCTCAATCAGACATTCCCCTCTATGAACCTTAGCCTCATAGCCTCACTTCCTGATGGTGATCAAAACCCCCCAAATGACACCAGTCAGACAAGCTCCCCTCCAGATCTTTATCAGACAGTGAGCCCAGAGGAACACTATCAAACATTCCCTATTCAAGACTCTGATCCAACGCACTCCAGTACAGTCCCCAGTCACACATCTCCTCCTCCAGAGCCCAGCCAGACACCCGACTATGACCTAAGAAACAAGGCCTTCCCTACTGATGTTAGTCAAACGTTCCCTTCCTTGGAACTTGAAGTCTGGCAGACAACCACCTCTCTAGACCTCAGTCAGCCATCCCTCTATCCAGATCTCAGCCAGACAACCCTTTCTCCAGACCCTGGCCAGGAGACTCTCTCTCCAGACCTCAGCCAGACAACACTTTCCCCAGACCTCAGCCAGACTTTCTCTCCAGACCTCAGCCAGACAACACTTTCCCCAGACCTCAGCCAGACTTTCTCTCCAGACCTCAGCCAGACAACGCTTCCCCCAGACCTCAGCCAGACTTTCTCTCCAGACCTCAGCCAGACAACGCTTCCCCCAGACCTCAGCCAGACTTTCTCTCCAGACCTCAGCCAGACAACGCTTCCCCCAGACCTCAGCCAGACTTTCTCTCCAGACCTCAGCCAGACAACGCTTCCCCCAGACCTCAGCCAGACAACGCTTCCCCCAGACCTCAGCCAGACTTTCTCTCCAGACCTCAGCCAGACAACGCTTCCCCCAGACCTCAGCCAGACAACGCTTCCCCCAGACCTCAGCCAGACTTTCTCTCCAGACCTCAGCCAGACAACGCTTCCCCCAGACCTCAGCCAGACTTTCTCTCCAGACCTCAGCCAGACAACGCTTCCCCCAGACCTCAGCCAGACTTTCTCTCCAGACCTCAGCCAGACAACGCTTCCCCCAGACCTCAGCCAGACTTTCTCTCCAGACCTCAGCCAGACAACGCTTCCCCCAGACCTCAGCCAGACTTTCTCTCCAGACCTCAGCCAGACAACGCTTCCCCCAGACCTCAGCCAGACTTTCTCTCCAGACCTCAGCCGGACAACGCTTCCCCCAGACCTCAGCCAGACTTTCTCTCCAGACCTCAGCCGGACAACGCTTTCCCCAGACCTCAGCCAGACTTTCTCTCCAGACCTCAGCCGGACAACGCTTTCCCCAGACCTCAGCCAGACTTTCTCTCCAGACCTCAGCCAGGAGACCCTCTCTCCAGACATCAGCCAGACAACCCTTTCTCCAGACCTTGGCCAGACGACTCTTCCCCCAAACCTCAGTCAGATGCCACTTTCCCCAGACCTCAACCAGCCAACTCTCTCTCCAGACATCAGTCAGACATCCCTTCCTCTTGATCCCAGGCAGACATCACCTCCTCTAGATCTCGATCAGACATCCCACACTTCTGAATCTAGTCAGTCATTGCTTCTCCCAGAATTTGGTCACACTTTCCCTTATGCAGATCTTGGTCAGATGCCATCTCCTCCACCACACTCTCCATTAAATAACACTTCTATACCAAGAGAATTTAATCCACTGGTCATAGTAGGCCTCAGTGGAGATGATGGAGATTACATTGAAATTATTCCAAGGCAGAAGGAAGAGAGCAGTGAAGAAGAGTATAGTGAATTTGATTTTGTGGCCTATGATGACCCTTACCAAACTGATCTTAGGACAGACATCAACTCCTCCAGAAATCCTGACAACATTGCAGCATGGTACCTTCGCAGCAACAATGGAAACAGAAAAAATTATTACATTGCTGCTGAAGAACTATCCTGGGATTATTCAAAATTTGCACCAAGGTTTGGCCAGTTCTCTCCTTTTATATTCTCACTTTTCCACCACTGCTAAAAAAAGTAATTACAGCAGTCTAAGGAGATGATTCTGGGCAAATTATACTAAGTGTAACTTAGTTAAGTATCATTTAGTTCCCCTATTGCAACTTGGCCTATACTGTTTCCTTTGTCAATTCCAAGATTAGCTTCTCTACTTTAGGTGACATCTGGACAATATAAGAGCAATCACTCTAAGAAGTCTATGATATTTTGTAGTTAAATTAGCCCCCTCCTCTCTCTTCTTTTCTCATCACACATATTCCTACCACCTCTTCTTGCTCCAATGCAGAGCCCAACCTATCCATAGCTATAGGCTAATCAATATGATTTCATTGAAGTTGGCTTCAAATCCAAACTTGTGATGTAGAAATCTCCTTTTGCAATTACTTATTTAACAAAAACATTTTAAATTGTTTACTGATCAATATAAAGTATATAGCATCTTGGTGAAGATGAATTCAAATTCCGTAAGATTCCAGTAGCAGAGGCCAAGGGTATAAAGTAGCTTAGAAACAAAAAGAAAGTTTATACCCTCAACTGAGCCATTCATTACATAGTGATTTATCTTGATTTAAACTTTTGTTTTAACTTGGTTTATAGACTCACTCAGTCAATAACTCTTTAATGAGTACTTATTCTCTCCTAGGCATTGTGCTAAGTGCTGAGACTATAAAAGAGAATATAAACACAGGACTCCTGCCCTGATGGAACTTATGTCTAGTTGGGCAGGAAGATATGAACCAAGTGCTCACATAAATAAGTGTAAAAATTAACCATGATAAAGACCAATAAGGAAAGGTGATATATGGAGATATGAGAACTGGGGAGTCTGACTCTGGAGAAGCGGCATTTGAGCTGAGATCTGAAGATGAACAGGAGGTAGAGAGGGCAGAGCATTCTAGACAGAGAGAACAGCATGATGAAGGCCCTGAGGAAGGAGGAAGCCCTGAAGCTGAAGACCTGTGTAGCTGGAACTCAAGAAGAGGGTGGGTGCTAGGAAAGTGTTCGGCTAGGTCTGCAGAGATCAGATGCCACTAGACTTTGTGAGCCCCGGGAAGAATTTTGATGTTTTTCAAAGAGCAATGAGAAACCCTTCAAAAGCTTTAAGCCATTCCTAGTTTACTGGAATATGTCAGTTCCTTTCCCGAACCTTGTTACTTGCAGTCTTTTTAATGAAGGAGTTACACCAAGTGGCCCCCAAGATCTGCTGCAGCTCTAACATTTTAGGGTTCCAGCCACTCTTCCACCATAGAGTTGAAGGAGTTGATGCAATTTTGTAAGTGGCCTGACTTACAACAGAGAGTTTTTAAGGGAGCCACATGCATTTTTAAAAGATAATTTTTAATTTAATTTTGCACAAGTGTGGAAAGCCATATTGGTCTGGGTTCTATATTCTGGGATGACAATATAGAGAAAGGAGAGAAAGGGGGACGAGAAGCAACTACAGATTCTCAGGGATATCATGGGGACCATGTGTAAAGTGTTCAGATATAGCCCACAGTTTTTGCAAAAGCTAACTGTTACACTACTAAAGTTAAAACCAAAGTGCAACTAGAGTAAGCAAACACAATGCATGGTGTGACTTACAGAAATTATTTCATTAATCTGATGCCTGACATTTCCGTATTAGAATTCTGTTAGTTTAAGAGACTTTCTCCCATGACTTCCTATTTAGATGTAGCCACCCATTACTATATGAGAATAAATAGTTTATCTAGGGATTTCTAAGCAAGTCACTGAGGGAATAAGGTTTTCCAGAGTGTAAAGGGATGGAACTAGTTCCTTCAAAATCCCATGTCCCATTCCAGATATGCAACCCATTTTTATGGCAAAGTTGTTTTGCTCCTCCCCATGTGTTCTGTGAGACTGTATGTTATGCTTAGAGTCTGGAAGAACGGGGTTAATCCGGTAGAAAGGCTAGAAGGAAGGCAGAATGGGATTCTCTGTGGATGGCTCATGTTGTATAACAAATACTGTGAGACTGAGGGATGAGCTTTTGGCCTGTTTCCCAGACTCCTGGGAAATTTAAGAGTCAGTAGGAAAATATGATGTGCTCTAGCTCCAGACTGAGCTGGCGAACTACATGAGGAATACCATGATTTAGCAAAAGCAAATGTGGGAAGAGTGGCTACTTTCAGAGTATAAAACACTCACCCATCCAGTGACCTTTACAGGGGTGACCCTCTAAATCAACTGACTCTTATCATCTGCCTGTCCTGGCACTGTCCCATCACATGGCTTTGTCTGCTTTTGATATTAAAATCTGCTATGTTAATATATGATTATATTTGTCATTCATTAATACATTAAATAAATATCTGCTTACTATGTGCCAGATAACTTGCTAGGCACTAGAAATAAAAATTATAAGCTAACTAGGCACAATCCCTAACCTCATGGGGCTTTCACTCTAGTGGTAGAGTCAGATATTAATAGATAATCTTATGAATAAATGATATATAATTTACTATATATACTATAGAAATATTGTAAGAATACTACAGGGATTTACTATATATACTATAGTAATAGCATAGAAATGTAAGGAATGCTAGAGATTTGACCCAGTCTAAAGGATCATAGGAGGAGATACCAAGAAATGATATATGAGCTGGGAGTTGAAGGATATTTACTGGCTTGTGGTTTTAGTTATTTATATTTTAATTCATTTGTTCATCAAATATTTATCAAATATCTTCTCTATATACTATATTCAGAAACAGAGATAATTTCCTAAATTCTTGAATGGTCTTTAATTTGTTCTTTTAAAGAAATGCTATTATTATCATTTCAGTGAAGACACTGATGATGTTTCAAAGGACACCATATACAAGAAAGTAGTTTTTCGAAAGTACCTTGATAGCACTTTTAACAAACTTGATCCTCGGGGAGAGTATGAAGAGCATCTTGGCATACTTGGTCCTATCATTAGAGCTGAAGTGGATGACGTTATCCAAGTAAGTCATCTTTTGAGCATTGCTAAGATCATCAGAGGAATTTCCACAAGCACCAGAGGGTTGTAGAGATGAAAGTGGCAAGAGAGCTATGGTGACTTATTTATTTTTCAAAATTAACAAATATCTACATTTCTTTTCAAAGACTGCTTGCCAAGTAACTTGCCACTCTTCAAGAAAAAAAAAAATGATCTCATAATTTTATTTCTCCCTCTGCTAAGCTCCTGTTCATTCTATACGGGCCAATTCCATTTCTCCTAAGAAACTTTCTTTAATTCCCGCAGCCTCTCCTAAACATTCAGCTGAATTGCTCCTCCCAGGCATTCCCACCTAATCCCATTCATACTTTGTTTATAGCACCTTTTGTCTCCAGATTTTTAACTTGCATTCACATGTGCACCTCTCTCTATGCCAGTAGGTTGAAACCTTATTGTGAGTAAAACCCAAGCCTCATTCATTTTCAAATCTGTAGCACCTATCTTTATCATTTCATTTGTAAATAATGTCAATACTTTTGCTTTGAGCCTAAAAACAAACCTGTTTTGGCGTTTCTGGAGTAAACTACTCAGGCCCTATCTCATAGGATGGTTGTAAAATTAGATGAAATAATATACGAAAGTTACTTTGCAGTTCTAAGCATTCAATATATCTTGGGTTCAATTTAATAGCCATCCACTTTGACCCATAATGCTGACATTTTTTGGGCTTTATTAAACTTAAATACATTTGTGAATCATTCTTTTTTTTAGGTTCGTTTTAAAAACTTAGCATCCAGACCATATTCTCTTCATGCCCATGGGCTTTCCTATGAAAAATCATCAGAGGGAAAGACTTATGAAGATGACTCTCCTGAATGGTTTAAGGAAGACAATGCCATTCAGCCCAACAGCACTTATACATATGTATGGCACGCCACTGAGCGATCAGGGCCAGAAAATCCTGGCTCCGCCTGTCGGGCTTGGGCCTACTACTCAGCAGTGAACCAGGTAAGCATAGCCGTCGAAAGTTTTTGTCATTTCCCCTAACTTATAACCTGAGTCCACCAAATGGAAGTGTCACGATTATTTCTTAGTAAATATCTGTCTTTCCATGAGGAATGTGTAAGGATCATGGTCAACAGTCGACAGCTACCGTAATCAGGGACTCTCCATGCAGATCTTCAGATGACAGTGAGAAGCATTTGTTCAGTGGAAAGGAATGAGGAATACTTAAAAGGTTGGCCCTAGTTAGAGTGACTACCTTTACAGAAGAAGATGTTTATCTGCAATTTCCTTGAACAAGTATTAGCTTTCTTCTGCCTTTTTATTCTTTTTTTTTTTTTTTAAATAAAAGAACTACAGAATCAAGACTCCCTCATTTTGAGCATAGTAGAGAGCATAGACTTAGATTTCAATTCCTATCCTGTCACTGACTGTGTAGCCCTAGGAAAGTTACTTGAGCTCTCTCAGCCTCAGCTTCCAAAGTTAAAAATGAGATAACAGTATATAGCATGTATAGTAAGCACTTGGTAATATTTGTTCAATAAATGAATTTATTTTTTACCATATAGGATTGTCGTCAGAATTAAATAAGATACTATAGGCAAAATATTTAACATAGTAGATGCTCAATAAATAGTATTTATAATAGTATCACTATTATTATCATCATTATTATCATGACTACCATGTCGAAACAAAGGATTAATCAGAGGAAGGGGCTGTGAACGTCACAGAATTAGATGATCAATATCCAGGCTTATTAAGCTATTCATTTATAATCTTCAAATTCAGAGCCTCTGAGAAGGTCTCCTTTTCAATATGATCAGTGATTGTCAGAAGGGCAAAGAAAATCTTGAGAAAGAGATAATACGTGCAATTTGCTCTTACTGTCTTCCAGGAAAAAGATATCCATTCAGGCTTGATAGGACCCCTTCTGATCTGCCGAAAAGGAACACTTCATAAGGAGACCAACATGCCTGTGGACATGAGAGAATTTGTCCTACTTTTTATGGTCTTTGATGAAAAGAAGAGCTGGTACTATGAAAAGAAGCCCACAAGGTCTTGGAGACGCACATCCTCAGAAGTAAAAAACTCCCATGAGTTTCATGGTATTTTCCTCTGACTTTGATCTAGTCTCTGAACCTAATCACTGGGTGATAGTGATTCCTGCCCATAAGTCTTCTCAAAATTAGACATGAGATGCTTCTGTGGAACCAGGAGCTCTAACTGACACCAGGTCCTTAAATGTCTACGAGGGCTGATGTAACCTGGCAGGTGACACTGCAGGTGAAAGAGAGTATACAGAAATCTGAAATCTAAAAGATAGCGCACAAGGCTGCTGCAAAACCAACCCAAGCAAACCAACAAAAAAGCCAGTGTGCTTCAGTTGGTAACATAAATTGGAAAGAAATTAGCATTATTCTGCTATTTAAACAGTTAATAAAACTGTTTCTTGATCTCTAAAGGATCAATTATTTATGTAGAAGTGATCACCCACACGTACTTTCAAAATAAGAATGACTGTAATATTTGTAGCTCTCAGCAGTTCCCAGGTGGCACCCAAAGCATATGTGGAGAAAATGATATAGGAAACTGTGTAGCCAGCTAATGGAAGAAGGGTGCCAAGAGAGCATTTGGGTGGGAAAAGAGGGGAAAGCATATCTACTCTGAAATCCATTCAGGAACTTTGTCTGTAAATTGGCAACGGAACTACAGTTTTAGAGGAAGGCAGAATTTAGGATATGGTGAACAACAAATAGAATGACTTAGGGATCAGAAGACAAATGAAGACCCTGTTTTCAGAGTTTGATAAATGGAGGTGATTTCTATGAGATTTCTGATCAGGAAGGTCCTGTGCTTTGGGTGATGGGTCAGTCATTCAGGGTAATAGGAAAGAAGAAAGCTGCTATTGCTTCAGGAATTTAAAAAAAAAAAAAAAAAAGACATTATAAGCAATATCCAGTTCACTGCCACCTCCTCTCCCCAGCCAGTCATCAAGGCTAAGTCGGTCTATGCTCCCTCTCTCACCCCATTTATATACTCAGGCTACTCTTTTTTCGCTTATTTTCCTTATTAAACTTCTGTAAGTGTGGAATACGATCTGATCTCACCTGTAAAAACACTTTGGCGTAGAGGAAAGGAAACAATATGATTTACAAGCTGCTCCAAAACCCCACCCTCTGGATTCTGCTTATCACACAAGGTTAAGAAATTCTATTAAGCAGTCTAGAATAGAGTCAATTGAGAGCTGCCCCACAGACTTCAAGCAGAGCTTTCTTTTCTCTTCTCCTATAATCTCTAGGCCTTTCAGCCCAGGGTGCTTGGTCTCAGGGGTAGGAAACACATCCTCTGAAAATCTCTCAACCTAGTGGAAAGTACAGACTGCAGAATCAGACAGGCCTATTTCTTAGCTATGCCCTTTACTTGCTGAGTACCCTCGAGGCCCTGCTTCCTGATTCTTCAAAGAAAGAGTAAAATGCATCCAGTATAGTTTTAGTTTTAAATGTATTGTCGCCTAAATCTCTGTAATTTGGTAATCTTACATTGTAGAACTTATCAGGGTATTTGATAAGCAGACCACCTATGCCTGGCCTCTGCAGTATGCACTGAGTAAGTATGTGTTGGACTAGTAAATAAATGAATGAATTTTATTCACTCAGCTCAATTTATCAAATGTTTACTGAGTGCCTACTCTGTTGAGCGTCTTCACTTTTGTATCCTGATGTAATGGTTTAGCAGTGCTGACCTAATAACCACTGGAGATACCTTTTACTTTTAGGAGATCTATTTCTTACACAGAAACTAAGATGAGGAGGTGAGGCTGGTGTTATGAGTATGTAGACAGGCGCTTTCATACCTGATATAATTTTAAGAGCGCCAAAATGATCTCAACTCTTCTCCCTCCAAAAATTCACTTTCCTGGCTCCTGAAATTCCACAGTAGCTCCTTTAACTTTAGAAGAATAAACAACAGCCACCACCACCACCAAAACTTCCCTCACTTCAGTCCCAATTAAGTGCGTGGTAGCATTAAGCTTTATCATTAAAATTTTGTATGTATTCATTTTTTAAGGTGATCAAGTTTATCAGATGCTTAAAAAACACATATTTCAGTAAGGAGAGAGTTGATAAAGTCTGAGAACCCTAGACATCCAAGCTGGGAAGGGGGCAGAGGAGCAATCAGACAAACGAGAGAATAAACATGAATGTCTAAGGCTGGTGGGTACAACAAAGATAAAGACCAACTTCCTGGGCTTCCCTGGTGGTGCAGTGGTTAAGAATCCGCCTGCCAATGCAGGGGACACGGATTCGAGCCCTGGTCCGGGAAGATCCCCCATGCCGCGGAGCAACTAAGCCCATGCGCCACAACTACTGAGCCTGCATGCCACAACTACTGAAGCCCGCATGCCTACAGCCCGAGCTCTGCAACAAGAGAAGACACTGCAATGAGAAGCCCACGCACCACAACGAAGAGTAGCCCCTGCTCGCCACAACTAAGAGAAAGCCCGCGTGCAGCAACGAAGACCCAACAACGAAGACCCAATGCAGCCAAAAATAAATAAATAAATAAACTAATAAAAAAAAAAAAAAGACCGACTTCCTAATTTTGCCTGGAACTATCTCTGAATTTAGGAGGCCTTAGGGTGATACACTGCATATCCCCTCACTTACCCTCTTTCCTCTAAAGACTAGAGTTCACTTATCTGCCCACATTAGTCCTTACCCTTTTCGTAGCCTAGGAAAATGCATACTATAAAGAATAAATGGATAAAGCACAGAACAGGAAAAGTGTAAATCTGGGGAAAAGAGTGATAAACTGCTTGGAAAGGGTACTCACCCACAATTCTGCAGTAGGCTGGTGTGAGAAGGAAAAGGTGGCTCTGTTTCAGCCTCTTGCTGATATTATGACATATAGGGGGCCCCTTACTATGTCTGGGTGGGATTGGGCATGCAGAGTAATAAAGAAGATGGGTGGTGAGCGGGAGCCCTCATATTTCCTCTTTCCTGATGTACACAGATTTTTGATTGATTGCAACTC
This sequence comes from Eschrichtius robustus, assembly GCF_028021215.1. Taxonomy (NCBI): domain Eukaryota; kingdom Metazoa; phylum Chordata; class Mammalia; order Artiodactyla; family Eschrichtiidae; genus Eschrichtius; species Eschrichtius robustus. The sequence goes on along the minus strand of NC_090826.1, from coordinate 127,362,853 downwards.
TCTGTCCTTACAGCCATTAATGGGATGATCTACAACTTGCCTGGCCTGAGAATGTACGAGCAAGAGTGGGTGAGGTTGCACCTGCTGAACATAGGCGGCTCCCAGGACATTCACGTGGTTCACTTTCATGGCCAGACCCTGCTGGAAAATGGCACTCAACAGCACCAGTTAGGGGTCTGGCCTCTTCTGCCTGGTAAAGATATCGGCGATGAAAAGAGGTCCCTGTGACAAAATGGCGAGAGCAGACAATCTTAGCATCTGTAACTCTTCCTCGTTCCCTCCTTGTGCCTCTCCTTCCAAAGGGGTTAAAGCATGGGCTCTGGCTTGGATGCTGGGCAAAGCCATATTCTAAACCTACATGCAGAATACAGAAGAGTCAGCTAAATGTCTGCACTCTTTGTAGCACCACACAGACTAAATGTGCAGCCCAACTTTCTCCTACAGAGACGCTCTGTCTAGTGCAGGTTCTTCCAAGCCGTGATGTGTCACGCAGGCCAGGTCTAAAGCAGATCACAAAATGAATCCCACGAGGTTCAGGCAGCTAAAGCTTTCTGTTGGGCGGAGATCAGAAACTTACCAGGATTTCGGGGTTCTTGAAATGTACTGCTCACTCTATCACCCTGATATCTTTGGGCAAGTGACTGTAGGAATCTGAATCTTAAACTGACTCATGAGGGGAAAAATATATTTTTAAATGATCATAAAAGCTAAAGAATAATAAAGGTATTTAAAGCTTTTCATATGCAAAATAATGATAAGGTTTAAACAAACTACAGTCATCAAGAAGGATTTTTATGTGCCAGTGGTTTGTAGGTGTGTATCGTAGGTGTGTGAGTGGAGGTGTAAGTGCTAGATGCCATTGATCCTCAAACTGCGGTGGACATAACACAAATTTACAAAGCTGGTTAAGACGCAGATGCTAAGGAGAGATTTTGCTCTCAGAGACTTTGATCTGATAGAACTTGGGCAGGGGCCCAGGATTTTTAACATTTTTTTGCATTTTTAACAAGCAGCCTACCTTCCATAAATGCGATCTGAGAAGCTAATCAGGGCAGTCCCTTGACAGGACTTTGGGTGGGGAGGTTGATGTGTGAATCAGCCTCAGGTGTAGGCACCCCAGTCCAAACGGGCCTGGTTTAGTTAAGGATGGGGTAAAGAGGGTCCTTGTTTGTTTGAAACATGCCAGTTTCTCATTAACAAAGCTATAAAGACCCACTCTGTTAAAATCAGGGGCAGAAAGGATTAGGTCAAACTCACTCCTAACTTTTCACCAAGTGTTACCAGATCAGTCATCCTTTCCATGAGCCTGCGAGAAGCTGGGGTTCGCTGGCCCACCTAAATCTTCATACCTAATATCTGCATTAGAGAGTAGAAGGCTGGAGGTCTTTTTTAGCGTGTTTGAGGAGGATGACCATCAGCTATTACTTTTTACTCACAATCTAGGAAATGGTCACATATTATAGTCAGCAGAATTTAAGTATTAGCTGGCGGTAGGTAATGTTAAATACCAGAATGGATAATCAGAGGTTTCAGAAATCTCATTCTTTCAGTGATTTTCTGAAACAATTTTTGTACATCTCTCTCTAAAATGTAAACTTTATAGAAAAATTGAAACATGGGGGAAGGATGTTTTATTTTAATTTTCTCAGATAAAAAAGAAAAACTAGAGAAATGAAGAGAGAGACAGGAAACATGTACAGTATTTTTGAGGCCCAATGACTTATCATTCAAGGTTGCTTTGATAAGCTGTATTATATATGGGTTAACTTGTAACATTATATTTAGATAAATGAAAGTTTCTTCCTAGTAAGGGGTGTTGGAGATTTTTTAAAGTCCCAGGGCAATTTATTTTTAGTAAGTTTGTGTGTGTGTTGTTTTGTTCTGATCTCTTTGTTACACCTGTAGTCCTGCCTAAAGAGAAATGGGTAACTCTTAAGCTATATTCTAAACCACTTGCAATTCAGGGATTTTAGGATTCTTTGGTAGTGGTCAACCAATGTTAACCTGTTAATCTTTGTGTATGCAATGTTGTCCTTTACTCTCTATTTTAGGTTCATTTAAAACTCTTGAAATGAAGGCATCAAAACCTGGCTGGTGGCTCCTAGACACAGAAGTTGGAGAAAACCAGAGAGCAGGGATGCAAACGCCATTTCTCATCACAGACAGAGGTATCATCCAAGAGCCACATTATATTTTTAGCAGGAGAGTGCCTGTCCCTAGAATATTACCAATTTTTAGATTGGAAATATTCAACTCTGAGAACTCTGACATAACAGAGGCGTAATCTGTAGCAGTAATTTCTTTTATTCTGACCTATAGTCTGACTATACTGCAAACATCAGTTTTAAGCCAAATGGTTCAAACCAAAGGCATTCCTCTCATTTGAGGAACCAATATAAAGCATCCTTCTTCATGATTTGTGATCCGTGGGGAAGTGAACGTTAAGAAATTCTCCAGACTCCCGGAGTAGAGGAGGGGAGAGAAACCAGGAATTCAACTGTGACCGAGATAGTCACTGAACTTGGCATTTCAGTATTCGAGAAACACAGTTTCCATCTGTCCATCCGTCTGTCCATCCAACCAGCCAGCTAGCCAGCAAGCCAGCATTTATTAAGCACCTGTTGAGTACCAAGCACTGTGTCAACATCCAGATAGTTCAGTGGCTAGTATTCCCTTCTTTGATCAGTATATAAATAACATTGTAACTTTCAGGTCAACTTTTGAGAACATAGTCTTATGAGGGATAGTACTTAATATTGTAAAATGGCTTATTTTAAGATACAAACAGATGGAAATCAATTTAAAAAGTATTTGCACTTCAGGATAAGTTGTTTTCCACTAGGGCGTCACTAATTTTAATTTCTGTTAAAGTACCAGTTCTTGCTAGTACATTTACGATTTTATGGTCAGACATATTTAAGTCAGTGCCACACAGGTAGGTGAAAACATCTAATTACTGACACACTAGAGGTATAATCTATAGCCATAGAGATTTTACTTTATTATATGTACTTTCTAAGCAAAAATTATTCATTGTTCTATTTTTTTGTAGACTGTAAAATGCCAATGGGACTAAGCACTGGTCTCATAGCTGATTCACAGATCAAGGCTTCTGAGTTTTGGGGTAAGTAGTAGCGTCATAGCCTGTAAAAGGCACCTCCTACAATTGTGCTGTATACGGCCTGCAAAACTGTACATGACAACGCTGCCTATTGAATCCATGGGCCATTGCTCCTCTCTAGGCTTTTCTCTACCACAACACAGTAAAACAGCAGTAAAATATCTAATGACTGACCCCCTAGAGGTCAGTAATCTCTAACCATGGAAATTTTACTTTGTTATATGTATTTTCTAAGCAGAAATTACTCATTACTCTGTTTTTTGTAGAATGTAAGATGTCAATGGAACTAACCCGTGTAATATTCTAGCCAGATTCACAGGGTCTTATAGGCCAGGTATTACAGTCCCCATTAATAGAGCCCTTTGCTGCATCAACCCTGCATCTGTTCAAGAAATTTTTTGTTCACCCACTGTGTGTCAGGAACTCCTCCTAAGTTTCCTCTCTCTGCCTCAAACTCTTCCCAACATCAAAAGGTCAATTGTAAGGGATCATGAGGCTCCCATAAATTCCTCCCATGTCTTTCTGTTAGGCAGGCACACTAGGCAGAAACCACATCACCGTAACTGAGAAAAAATAAATATGACCTATATGCAAGAAAGGGGGTGGGTGGTAGTTGACAGCTGTCCAAGCACAGGCCTGAAACCAAGATTTCATCATCAGGGACTGACTTAGTAGCTGAGGCCCGTGTCAACTACCTGGTCTCCTAATTGCAACAGAAGTTCCTTTAGGAATCTGGTTTTCCACTGGGACTAAACTCACTTGAGAAATTGCTAGCTGTATGGTGTTTTTTGTTTGTTTTTTTTTTAATTCAGAATAAATTTTTTTCTTCCTTTGGATTTAGGTTATTGGGAACCCAAATTAGCAAGACTAAACAATGGTGGATCATATAATGCTTGGATCGCAGAAAAACTTTCAACAGAATTTAACCCTAAGCCTTGGATCCAGGTATATCTTATTAACCTGATAATATTTACTGCTACTGTAATAGTAAAAATGTGGGGTGTTTTGTTTTTGTTTTTTGGCAGTGCTACGTGGCTTGTGGGATATTAGTTCCCTGACCAGGGATTGAACCCAGGCCCTCAGAAGAGCAAGTGCAGAGTCTTAACCACTGGACTGCCAGGGGATTCCCTGTAATAATAAAAATGACAGTGATTTAATAATTTCTTCTTGTTGTTCTTGCAATATTGTTAGGGGAAATGACAATTACTAGGTGCTAGGCACCATTCTAAGTACTTTGCATACTCAAAATGAACCCTATGAGGTTATTTCTAGTAATATCCCATTTTACAGATTAAAAAAAACCTAATGTACAGAGGGATTAACTGACTTCCCAATGTCACATACATTAGTTAGTGGTTGAGTTTGGATTCAAGTTCAGGTACCCTGTGCTCACATACGGATTGCCCCTAGCCATTTTATTAGTTTGTTAGGTGTTGGTTCTTTTTTCTAAAGAAGGTTAGTTGTACAATGAATTAAGGCAGTGTGTGACTTGTTGACAAGGATGGTTATGCTTAGTGGCTTTTCTATATTGCAGGTAGACATGCAAAGGGAAGTCCTGTTCACAGGGATCCAGACCCAAGGTGCCAAACACTACCTGAAGTCTTACTACACCACCGAGTTCTTTGTGGCTTACAGCTCTGACCGGACAAACTGGCGGATCTTCAAAGGGAACAGCACTAGGAACGTGATGGTCTGTGTGCATTGTTGTTTCTTCCTGAGCCTAGGGTTACTATATCTTTTTTAAAAATACCTTTCTGGGTGTTATAAATACAAACGGCTTTCTTAGTGTCTTATGGAGGAAGGTGGTAAAATGACGTGTCTATATATTACAAATTGGAGGGATAAGCTTGACTTCTGAAATTTCAAAACTTCATAAAACTTGAAAAAAAAAATCTTTATAATCAAACTAAATACCCAGACTTCTCAGATTGGCAGATGATATGCAGTAGGGTAGAATATCTGGTCTTGTGCCTTCAAGAGCTCATGCTAAAAATTGGCCACCAAGAGTTTTGATTTTACTAACTCTTACATTTTATTTTGTTCTTTATTTCAGTGCAACTGAAGGAAATAGTAGTGTTGCTCTGAGGCAGTGTGATTCTCACATTATTTTTTTTGCTGCCATGCCTGAGGAGTGACTTTCCCCTGTTGGATTGTCCAGGGGCTCAGCCAGTTTATTCCCAATGACCCAATTATACCAGCCCTAATTCTTCCCCTTCTCCCTCACCCCCCTCTCCAAAGAAAGCTATCTGAATGCAAGGAGTCAGTCCACCATTATTACACTGATAACCTTGAATCAGTTTCATTTTTTCTGTAAATCATTTACTATGTTACTATCTTCTATATTATCATTTAGCTATATCTAATAATAAATTATTTGCACTATACCTTAGAATAGATCATGAAAATCTTAAATTATGGTTCTTACCTATCAGCATTGGAGACAGTACACAAATTACAGTTAAACTCCATAGCTTAAAGATTTTTGCATCTGTGTTCATGAGGGATATTTGTGTGTAGTTTTATTTGTTTATACTGTCTTTTTTGTTTTAATATCAGAGTAATACTAGCTTCATAAAATAAATCAGGTAGTGTGCTCTTCTATTCTGTTTTCTGGAAGAGATAATCTAGTATTGGTGTTAATTCTTTAAACATTTGGTATAATTCACCAGCAAAACCAGGTGGACCTGGAGATTTGTTTTCTGGGAATTTTAAAATTACAAATTCAATTTCTTTAATAGTTACAGGCCCTTCAAATTATCTATTTCATATTGGGTGAATTTGGATAGTTTGTGTTTTTTCAGTCAATTGGTCCATTTCCTCTAAGTTGTTAAATTTATGTGTAAGGGTTGTTTGTAGTATTCTCTTATTATCCTTTTGATGTCTGCAGGGTCTGTAGTGATATTGCCTATTGCATTTATGATATTGGTAATTTGCATCTCTTCTTTTTTGCTTTGTCAGTCTTGCTAGAGATTTGCCAATTTTTAAAAATCTTTTCAAATAACTGGCCCTTTGTTTCATTGCTGTTATCTATTGCTTTTCTGTTTTCAATATTGCTGATATCTGCTCTTTTGTTTTAGTTGGCTCTTCCTGACACTGTTCTGGCAGGGAAATGGGATGGGGCACAGCCTTTTTACTGCCAGGTAGAGGTCAAAGTCCATTCCCTACTTGGCCTCCTCTGTTGACACCTGAGCTGGAACCCCTCCTCTTTGCTGCTGGGTGGGGATGGGATGGTATCCACTGACACTGCAGGAGTGGGAGCCTTATTAGAAGCTGGAAGAGATGAAGATCCTGGGTCTCTATTTGGCTTTCTCTGACACAACCCCAGTCAGGGTGTTGGGTGCCTCCTTACAGTCTCATGAGCATGGAAGTCTAGGCTCCCCAGTTGGCCTTTGCTGCTGTGGGTAGGAAAGGGGCCACAGTGTTTTCTATTCTATGATGTTTGGCTTGAAGTAGAATAATTGTTATCTAAAAGTTTTCTGTCTTGCTAGACTGCTCTTTTCTGGCCCTGAGGCTAGAGAAAGAAGGCTTTTGCTGGCTTTTTTTTTTTTTTTTTTTGTCTGCACCTATTCGTGTTTCCTGGTTCCTGGCTTCTTTACTTATAAGTCTGTATATGCAGTAAAAAGAAAACCCAGGGGACTCACCACTGTGTTGTTCCTTGGGTCCTGAGAACCCTAGCCAGTCTGCCTTTTCTCCACCTTTCAGAGTCTTTTTATGTTTTCAGTTGTACTTAGCAGAAGGAATATGGCAAAGTATACCATCTTCCTGAAGTGGAAGTATTCCCAGTTATCTTTTAAGACCAAATTAATTTGATTCAGGCTACATGAAAACTTAATTTACAATATTAAATTGGATGAAAATTTTATTATAAAATCACTTTATAGAGAATTGTTATATAACTAAATTTTCCTCTCTTCCTCTAGTATTTTAATGGCAATTCGGATGCCTCTACAATAAAAGAGAATCAGTTTGACCCACCTGTTGTGGCTAGATATATTAGGATCTCTCCAACTAAATCCTATAACAAACCTGCCCTTCGATTGGAGCTGCAAGGTTGCGAGGTTAATGGTAAGGAACACAGATGCATTGTTTTCTAGCTGCCACTCAGAAAATCAAGATTTGGGGGGTATGGGAGAATGGGTAGAATTTTTAGTTCTCTTCACTTAGGCTCCTAGAAAAACCTTTGTGAAACAGAGTTTCCAGTCAGGTAAACTCTCATTGTGATCTAGACTGAGACTGTTTCTACCAGCCAGAGGGCTGGCTCTCTGAACAATTCCTGGATCATATGGATACTGCCTCGACCCTCTAAGGAAGGGCCCTAGGGAAGAATGACCTCCATCAGCCCATTTTCAGTAAGAACTGAGAGTCAAACTAGGTCTGACTCTTCCAAAGTCTTCCAGCCACGTCACTCAGACTTTAATGTAATAAAAGTATCTAGCAACATTACTGGCATATATTAGGTGTTCAGTGAATGTTTTTGAAATATAAATCTGCCTCCCAACTTCCTGAAACCTTGCTTGAACTCTGTATTCTGTTTCACACTCTGTGTAGGTACCCAAGCCTTTTCTATGTAAGCTTCTATTTTTCAGGGGATGTAATGTGACCTGTGGTATAAATAAATCTAGATAACCATAAATGGCCATAATAAAATTCTACTATATATAACAAGATGCTTAAGGATTTTATCAACTATTCTTCTTCTCTGACTCTTAAAGTGGTGCTTTCCAAATTTTTTCACTTCAAAGCACATATAAAATATAATATCTGTCTCACAGTCTGGGGTAAAAGAATGAAGCAGTCCACCCTGGGCTTGGTTGATCTAGGCACCACCTAGCTGCTCAAGGACTGAGGGGGGAGGGAGATCAATATACAGGCACACCTGTCCAGCAAAAATATTCTTCAACAAGGAAGGCAAAATAAAGACATATTTAAACAATATAACAAGGGTTCCATGACTCACTGAAGGAGGGAAATGAGTTTAGATGTTTAGAACATGGTATTTGATGTCAGACTGCCTGGGCTCAAAGCTAGTTTCTGATTCTTCTAGCAGTGTTATTTTAGTCAAGTTACTTTTTCCTGCTGTGCTTTTGCTTTCTCGTTTGTCAAATGGAGATATTTAAGAGCATTAAGTAATGCATGTGAAGCCTGAAAACAGGGTTTAGCACTTGGACAATAAATGTTCATTGCTGTGATGGTTGTTTTTGTCATTACTTAGCAGTAATATTATTTCTTGTCTCCTCTGAAGTACAAAATGCCATGAAAGGAATATCAGTGGTATATAATTAATCACATTACTTTTTTCTTGACAGGATGCTCCACACCACTGGGTATGGAAAGTGGAAAGATAGAAAACAAGCAAATCACAGCTTCCTCATTTAAAAAATCTTGGTGGGGAGATTACTGGGAACCCTTCTGTGCCCGTCTTAATGCCCAGGGCCGTGTGAATGCCTGGCAAGCCAAGGTGAAATGTCCCCTGCAAATGGAATTCTCTCAGCCTTTCAGAAGAAAGCATAGGCCCTCACTACAGGGAACATGGGGGGCCTGGGAAGCCAGAGTATCATCTCCTGCTTCTGCAGATGATGATCCTGGGTCTGAGAACTAGGATGTGTGTTGTCTTGATAGCTTTAGCTCGAACTTTGGCTCAGAGAGAAGTTATCATCTCTGTGGTCTTGATTTAGACTAGGGGTGGGCAAAATTTTTCTGCAAAGGGCCAGATAATATTTTAGCCTTTGTGAGCCATACATTCTCTGTCATAACTACTCAACTCTGCCATTGTTGCAGGGAAGCAGCCGTCAAGGATATGTAAATGCATGAACATGGCTGTGTTCCAATAAAACCTTATTTACAAAAACAGGCAGTAGGCCAGGTTTGGCCTTGGGCTGTAGTTTGCCAACTCCTGATCGAGACAACTTCCATTAGGGATAAATGACTTAGATCTGCAACATCTTGTTTTCTTTTTGTTCTCTCCAGAATTTAGCAATATTTTTCATTTTCTTAAGAGTGTCATTTAAATTTTTTTGTTCTCATTTTTTCAGAACTTTGTAACATTCCTTTAGATAATTGGCAGCCTGATAAGATGCTGCAAAACCAGGTTTATAAATCTGTGACCTAAGTTTTGTAAACATCTCGCAGAGAGTTATATTGCCCTTGATATTAGCCCATTGAGTAATTAAGGTAACTTAGTTCTAGGGTAACTATTAATAATTGACTCATATTTATTTCATTCTTTGACTGACCTAAAAAATCTGAATGGCATCAGAAATCAGAAGAGTCCAGTCAATCAACTTAATCCAGGTTCCCTATTTTCTGTCCTCCTAACTCCCTCCCTTAAGGAAGCTACACTCCAATTCCCTGGACTCTGTATAGAATCCCACGTCCTAATCTTAAATCAGGCCACCAGATAAAGGAGGAGGGAATGGCGTGATGCAAGGGGAGCAAGTAGAAGAGACTATCTGGGCCCCATACAGAGAGTCTTGGGCAACTATGTCTGTGCCTTGAGACTCATTTCTGGATCATCACAGAATCACAGAATGTTAGAAAGGCAAAGGGTTTTACAAAGCATCTGGTCCAGATTTTCCTTTTAAGTCCAAACGCAAAAGAGGTTAAATAATTTTAGCTTAGCCTGGTGGCAGAATCAGGAATCCCACTCTCCCGATAGACAGTCTATGCTCCTTGCACCATTTGAAGCAGCCCAAGCACCTCATTTTGCAATTTTGCCAAGGGGGGAACTGAGACCCACAGAAGTTAAAGTAGTAAAAGTAATAATGTTATGTAACATTATATTGATTTAATTTCTATGATATAAATAAAATAAAGTAAATATAACTAAAATAAAGGGACTTCCCTGGCGTTCCAGTGGTTAGGACTCCGCTTCCACTGCCGGTGGCCTGGGTTTGATCCCTGGTGGGGGAACTAAGACCTGCAAGCCACGCAGCGCGACCAAAAAAAAAAGGTTAGAGAGAGGGTATCAACCAATTCTTTCCCAGATGGCCCTTTAGACCTGTTCATGGTGTAACCTTGTCATCCCACCCTCCATTTTCCAGCCTTTAAAAAAATTTTGCTCTCTATATAATTTGCTCTTACTTTTGTGATATAGTAAAGGCTGCAAAGATAAAAGTCTAATTTTAATTTTTAAAGCTGTCATTTTAAATCTGGAATTTTAGGTCAAAACTATTTGTTTCACTTAACCTTCAATAGTATGACATGTCTTGTATAGGGTTTCTTTAGAGAGGTGGAAAATCTAAGCCAGACATATGCAGGTATGCACGCAGACTGAAGTGTCTCTACCTCTTTGATGCCTCCAAAAAAAATTTACACCTACAAAGCTCCCCTAGCTATCTATATGCATTCTGTATCACTCGTACAACCTTGATTTGAAGACACACTAAAACACCACCAGATGTCACTAGAGGGTGTTACAAAATTAACCAAAATTATCTAATACAATCATTTTAATTCAATTAATTTGCTTTAAAAATACAACATGTGACTACACATATACATACATGTGAATACACATATATACATACAGACATGCACATATGAGGGATGTTGAGAAAATATATCAATAGTCACTATTTCACATAGAATTGAATGAGACTATGGGGCATGATAAACCTCCCAAAGATGAAAATTAATCTCAGATTACTCTAAAACTCAATTAGTCTTTCTGATCGTCTTTCTCCAAGCGCCTATCATGAAATTAGGCATTTTGTTAGGTCAGAGACAGGATAACTACTATGCCATATCCAGCCCCGGGTGTAGCTTTATTAGGTCTCTCAGATATTACATTTATTTGAAATATCAGAAAAGAAGAAATTGGACTACTTCTCCTATTGGACATTAGCAATGGAAAGAAAAGTGGGGCTTTTCTAAAATAAGTTAAATTGAGAGAGGATACTATCTAATTCTTTCTCAGATAACTCTTCAGTAATATCACCGTAGCATTTAAATAAACTTGCTTAAGAGAAAAATATTTACAGGTAATTTAGCAATTTAATACTTTTTCTCAAATAAAATGTATTTTTTTGTTGAGCACCATCTGTGGGCCATACATCGTGGTGAACACCTGAAAACAAAACTAAGTCCCTGCCCTCAAAGGGTAAGGAACACAAGTAAACAAATAACTGTTGTACAATGTGTGAAATATTGCAAAAGTTTATAAACCTGCTGACAATAAACAAGAAGGAACAGGGAAGGATTCTAGGAGAAAGGGAATCCTCAGGGATGAGACAGAAAAGAAATCCTTCCAGCTCAGTGCATTTCTGAGTATCTTGGTCTAAAAAAGCAAAGGTTTTAACGTCTAATGCATTGTTCTAATCATTTTCATAGGCAAACAACAACAATCAGTGGTTACAAATTGATCTGCTCAAAATCAAGAAGATAACAGCGATTGTAACACAGGGTTGCAAGTCTCTGTCCTCTGAAATGTATGTGAAGAGCTACACCATCCAGTACAGTGACCAGGGAGTTGAATGGAAACCTTACAGAGAGAAATCCTCATTGGTGGACAAGGTACAGGGGTATCTTGGCAAAAAGAAAATAATTTGAAAACTGCTGTGATGAGAACAGAACCTCAAATTTGCAAATCGTTCTTTGTATTTGATAAGCATGCACTGACATGCGTCACTCTTTAAGTCTTCTAAGTCCTAGCTCTGTAGGTAGCTGGTCTTGGGACAGGGACCATGCACACTATCTTTCTGCTTTGACTGAGCCACCTATCAAAGAATGAGGACAAAACAGCAGGGGCTGGTGTGAAGTTTAATTAGCTCTGATTGAGAAAGATGGTGAAAGGGTTGTCTCAGCCTGCTTGTACTGTATAACAAATTACCATAGACTGGGTGACAAACAAAAAACACGTATTTCTCACAGTTCTGGAGGCTAGAATCCTAGATCAGGGTGCCAGCATGGTCGGGTTTTTGGTGAGGGCAGTCTTCCTGGTTGTGCTTTCATATGGCCTTCCTTGGTACGTGCACACACAGAGATGCCATGAGGGCCCTATCCCCATCCTAGCCCTAATCATCTCCCAAAGGACCCACCTCCTCGTATCATCCCCTTGAGGATTAGGGTTTGAACATATGCATTTTGGAAGGACACAAACATACAGTCTGTAACAGGGGTCTAGAAAACCTTCTACCATATTAGCATTAGCTTGGATGTACTTGTTATTCATGGCTGATCACATACTCATGGCCATATACCTTTCTGTGTCATATTGTCATTAAAACAATTGTTATCCTTCCTGATGAGGAGACTAACTTCCTGCAAGATGAACTATTCCATTATACTCCTAAATTCCTAGTTATACGGTTTTAAAATACTACCAGAGGCAAAACTAAGGAGATGAACCTAATATTCCAGGAATGGGAATTGGGCTGAAACCAGTAGGAGGGGCAACACAGGAGAAGGGGATGGACATTTACGCTCACCATGGGCTCAGCACTTAATCTCAGTTAATGGATTTGAATCTCTTTCTCTCTAAACCCCTGGGTTGTTTATTTGTTAGGTTTGGTTTGGTTTATTTCTCACTGTATCAAGATATCCTCATAGTAGGGCAAAAATCATTTTTATAAACAAATAGTGACTTAGCTTCTGATTCGTGTAAATCTTGGGGAACTTGCTGGGGATGACAGAAACGCACCTAAAACACAGTTTAGTTGATGATATAGGGCATATGACCAAAAAGGATAAATAAAAATACATGATGCATTTTATTTTAAAAGTTAGTAATAGCTAACCATTTATTGGTGCCCATTATCTGGCACTTAATAAAGACTTGTCATATGTTTACATACTCTTTAAAACCTTTACAACAACTTCTATGAGGTAAAATTTATTATCCCCGTTTTGCCAATAAGGAAATGGATAATCAGAGACTATAAGCAATCTGCTCCAAGTCACATAGCTACAAAGGGGCTAAAGGCAGATACGCTTTTGCAGCTGCTCCACAGCACTGTATCAGATTTCTTTATTTTTCCCTGTTTCAACTCAGATCACTGATGAGGTGATATCACTAAAGAGGTATGTCTGGAGTGTGAGTTCATAATTGATTGAGGATCATCTTTGTGATAATGTTGTATGTGTTCACTAATGCCCACGGTTTGAACTAAAAGGATAAAAAATTATAAGTTTTTTTTATAATTGAAATACAGTTGATATACAATATTATGTTACCTTCAGGTATAAGATTTTTACACCCATTATGCCATCCTTAAAGATTTTCTCATATTTTGCTTTCAGATTTTCGAAGGAAATAATAATATCAAAGGACATGCGAAGAACTTTTTCAACCCACCAGTCATTTCCAGGTTTATACGCATCATTCCTAAAACATGGAATCAAAGCATTGCACTTCGCCTGGAACTCTTTGGCTGTGATATTTAATAGAATTGATTATTCTAAAAGATAGGAGGGACTCAAAGATATCAAACCATTTAGAGTGGACAATGTATTTTAGAGCTATTTTAAATATTAAAATTTTTCCACTATTTCTCTTTTTTCTATTAGAGAATAAAATTTTATATGTGAAACCTTTGTAACTCCTTATAACCACTAAGTAAGATGATGACTATTATCTCTGCATTAATTTGAGTATAGATGGGAAAATATCAAGAACCAACAAGAAAAGGCTTATCTTTCACTGATTAAAAATGCTATATAAAGTAATATTCATGTAGTTAACATTCTTCATTATAGTTCTCAAACCCTATACACATTAATAAAAGAGATATTACTCTATTAAATCATTTATAAACCCGGATAACTTTCATTCCTATATTTTTCTTTAAAGAAACTATGATTTAAGAGTATAGGAAACAAACAGTATTTCTAAATGGTTTGTTTTTCTTGACAGTTGAGAGAAAAAGTCTTACTACATGAAACGACACGTGCTTAAAATACCCTGTCTTACTGACATGATAATGATTTTTCTGACCCTCCACGAGTAAAGACACAAGTAAGCATGTTTTCAGTGGTCCCGCTGGACTTGTGAATCTGGCCAGGTCTCCCTTGGGACTGATTGCATATATTGACGTTCAGGGTTAGGGATCATTAATAGAACAGATCTAAAATAACCATGGGATGGCTGAACATGTAACCTTGGCTTCATTCTAGCTGGTAGTACGTGGCACACTGTTTCAAAACACAGGCTCACCTACAGGAAAGTGAATACCTGTAATACAGAGCGTTGGAACCCTTGGCCCAAATGCAGTTGTTCTTGCTAGAACTGGCCCCTGCCCAAAGTGGCAAACAGTTGAAATTCTCTCTCAGTGCCTTTCTCTTTATGGCCCCAGCCTCCACCTCTCCCTTCCCCTTTCAAGCACTCCCTTCCCTGGGAACTTGACATCTAATGATTTTACAGACACTGTGAGAATGAGGAGGCTTCTGGTATCCTCTAAGTCACATGGGAGAGACTCACTGGTGAGGCTATCTATTTTAGTGGAACAAACCACCCCAAAACTTAGTGCTTAAAACAACCACTAATTTATTATTTCTCTTGATTCTGTAGGTTGACTGGGCACAGCTGGGTGGTTTTACTGCTGGCTTCATTTGGGGTCTCTAGTGAGTTTACAGTTAGACAGTGACTGTAGCCAGAGTCATCAGGAGGCTCAACTGACTGTTGGGACAGCTGGTCCTCTGTCCCTCTCCAAGTAGTTTCAGATTCTCTCCTCATTGCATGGCTTCTCCACGTGGTCTGTTCACTTGGTGTCTCCAACAAGTGATCTAGACTTCTTAAAGGGTGATAGAGGCTCCCAAAAGCAAGTGTGTTCAAGAGGTAGGAAGCAGGGGCTTCCCAGGTGGCGCAGTGGTTGAGAATCTGCCTGCCAATGCAGGGGACACAGGTTCGAGCCCTGGTCTGGGAAGATCCCACATGCCGCGGATGCAACTGGGCCCGTGAGCCACAATTACTGAGCCTGCGCGTCTGGAGCCTGTGCTCCGCAACAAGAGAGGCCGCGACAGTGAGAGGCCCGCGCACCATGATGAAGAGCAGCCCCCGCTTGCCACAACTAGAGAAAGCCCTCGCACAGAAACGAAGACCTAACACAGCCATAAATAAATAAATTAATTAATTAAATAAAAAAAAAAAAGAGGTAGGAAGCAGAAGCTGCCAGTCTTTTTTTTTTTTTTAAATAGATCTTTATTGTAGTATAATTACTTCACAATACTGTGTTAGTTTCTGTTGCACAACAAAGTGAATCAGCCATATGCAGACACATGTCCCCATATCCCCTCCCTCTTGAGCTTCCCTCTCATCCTCCCTATCCCATCCCTCTAGGTCACCGTAAAGCACCAAGCCGATCTCTCTGTGGTATGCTGCTGCTTCCCACCAGCCAACTATTTTACATTCAGTAGTGTATATATGTCGATGCTACTCTCACTTCGCGCCAGCTTCGCCCTCCCACCCCATGTCCTCAAGTCCATTTTCTATGTCTATCTTTTTATTCCTGCCCTGCAACTAGGTTCATCAGTATCATTTTTTTTTTAGATTAGATATATATGTGTTAGCATACGGTATTTATTTTTCTCTTTCTGACTTACTTCACTCTGTATGACAGTCTCTAGGTCCATCCACCTCACTACAAATAACTCAATTTTGTTTCTTTTTATGGCTAATATTCCATTGTATATATGTGTCACATCTTCTTTATCCATTCATCTGTTGATGGACATTTAGGTTGCTTCCATGTCCTGGCTATTGTAAATAGTGCTGCAATGAACATTGTGGTACATAGCTCTTTTTGAATTATGGTTTTCTCAGGGTATATGCCCAGTAGTGGGATTGCTGGGTCATATGGTAGTTCTATTTTTAGTTTTGTAAGGAACCTCCATACTGTTTTTCATAGAGCTTGTATCAATTTACATTCCCACAAACACTGCAAAAGGGTGCCCTTTTCACCATACCCTTTCCAGCATTTATTGTTTCTAGATTTGTTGATAATCACCATTCTGACCAGTGTGAGGTGATATCTCATTGTAGTTTTGATTTGCATTTCTCTAATAGTTAGTGATGTTGAGCATCTTTTCATGTGCCTCTTGGCCATCTGTATATCTTCCTTGGTGAAATGTCTATTTAGGTCTTCAGCCCATTTTTTAACTGGATTGTTTGTTTTTTTGATATTGACCTCCATGAGCTATTTGTATATTTTGGAGATTAATCCTTTGTCCATTGTTTCATTTGCAAATATTTTCTCCCATTCTGAGGGTTGTCTTTTTGTTGTCTTGTTTACGGTTTCCTTTGCTGTGCAAAAGCTTTTAAGTCCCATTTGTTTATTTTAGTTTTTATTTCCACTACTCTAGGAGGTGGGTCAAAAAAGATCTTGCTGTGGCTTATGTCAAAGAGTGTTTTCCTATGTTTTCCTCTAAGAGTTTTATAGTGTCTGGTCTTACATTTAAGTCTTTAATCCATTTGGAGTTTATTTTTGTGTATGGTGTTAGGTAGTGTTCTAATTTCATTCTTTTACATGCAGCTGTCCAGTTTTCCCAGCACCACTTATTGAAGAGGTTGTCTTTTCTCCATTGTATGTTCTTGCCTCCTTTGTCGTAAATTAGGTGCCCATATGTGCGTGGGTTTATCTCTGGGCATTCTATCCTGTACCATTGATCTATATTTCTGTTTTTGTGCCAGTAACATATTGTCTTGATTACTGTAGCTTTGTGGTATAGTTTGAGGTTGGGGAGTCTGATTCCTCCAACTCCGTTTTTCTTTCTCAAGATTGCTTTGGCTATTTGGGGGTCTTTTGTGTTTCCATATGAATTGTAATTTTTTTTTTCTAATTCTGTGAAGAATGCCATTGGTAGTTTGAAAGGGATGGCATTGAATCTGTAGATTGCTTTGGGTAGTATAGTCATTTTCACAATATTGATTCTTCCCATCCAAGAACATGGTATATATCTCCATCTGTTTATGTCATCTTTGATTTCTTTCATCAGTGTTTTATAGTTTTCTGAGTACAAGTCTTTTGCCTCCTTAGGTAGGTTTATTCCTAGGTATTTTATTCTTTTTGTTGCAATGGCAAATGGGAGTGTTTCCTTAATTTCTCTTTCTGATTTTTCGTTGTTGGTGTATAGGAATGCCAGAGATTTCTGTGCATTAATTTTGTATCCTACAACCTTACCAAATTCATTGATTAGTTCTAGTAGCTTTCTGGTGGCATCTTTAGGATTTTCTATGTATAGTATCATGTCATCAGCAAACAGTGACAGTTTTACTTCTTTTCCAATTTGTATTCCTTTTATTTCTTTTTCTTCTCTGATTGCTGTGGCTAGGACTTCCAATACTATGTTGAATAATAGTGGTGAGAGTCTTGTTCCTGATCTTAGCAGAAATGCTTTCAGTTTTTCACCATTGAGTATGATGCTTGCTGTGGGTTTGTCATATATGGCCTTTATTATGTTGAGGTAGGTTCCCTCTATGCACATTTTCTGGAGAGTTTTTATCATAAATTGGTGTTGAATTTTGTCAGAAGCTTTTTCTGCATCTATTGAGATGATCATATGGTTTTTATTCCTTAATTTGTTAATGTGGTGTATCACATTGATTGATTTGCATATATTGAAGAATCCTTGCATCCCTGGGATAAATCCCACTTGATCATGGTGTATGATCCTTTTAATGTGCTATTGGATTCTGTTTGCTAGCATTTAGTTCAGGATTTTTGCATCTATGTTCATCAGTGATATTGACCTATAATTTTCTTTTTTTGTGATATCTTTTGTGGTTTTGGTATCAGGGTGATGGTGGCTTCATAGAATGTATTTGGGAGTGTTTCTTCCCCTGCAATTTATTGGACGAGTTTGAGAAGGATGGGTGTTAGCTCTTCTCTAGATGTTTGATAGAATTTGCCTGTGAAGCCATCTGCTCCTGGACTTTTGTTTGTTGGAAGATTTTTAATTATGGTTTCAATTTCATTACTTGTGATAGGTCTGTTTATATTTTCTAATTCTTCCTGGTTCACACTTGGAAAATTGTACCTTTCCAAGAATTTGTCCATTTCTTCATGGTTGTCCATTTTATTGGCATAGAGCTGCTTTTAGTAGACTCTTAGGATGCTTTGTATTTCTGCAGTGTCTGCTGTAACTTCTCCTTTTTCATTTCTAATTTTATTGATTTGTGTCCTCTCCCTTTTTTTCTTGATGAGTCTGGCTAAGGGTTTATCAATTTTGTTTATCTTCCCAAAGAACCAGCTTTTAGTTTTATTGATCTTTGCTATTGTTTTCTTCATTTGTATTTCATTTATTTCTGCTCTGATCTTTATGATTTCTTTCCTTCTACTGACTTTAGGTTTTGTTTGTTCTTCTTTCTCTAGTTGTTTTAAGTGTAGCATTAGATTGTTTATTTGAGATTTTTCTTGTTTCTTAAGGTGAGCTTGAATTGCTATAAACTTCCCTCTTAGAACTGCTTTTGCTGCATCCCATAGGTTTTGGGTTGTCGTGTTTTCATTGTCATTTGTTTCTATGTATTTTTCTTCTTTGATTTCTTCAGTGATCTCTTGGTTATTTAGTAGTGCTGTTTAGCCTCTATGTATTTGTGTTTTTTACAGTTTTTTTCCTGTAATTGCTTTCCAATCTCATAGCGTTGTGGTCAGAAAAGATGCTTGATACGATTTCAATTTTCTTAAATTTTCTGAGGCTTGATTTGTGACCCAAGATGTGATCTATCCTGGAGAATGTTCCATGTGCACTTGAGAACAAAGTGTATTCTGCCACTTTTGGGTAGAATGGTCTATAAATATCAATTAGATCTATATGGTCTATTGTGTCATTTAAAGCTTGTGTTTCCTTATTTATTTTCTGTTTGGATGATCTGCCCATTGGTGTAAGTGGGGTGTTAAATTCCCCTACTCTTATTGTGTTACTGTCGATTTCTCCTTTCATGGTTGTTAGCATTTGCCTTATGTATTGAGGTGCTCCTATGTTGGGTGCATAAACATATGTAAGTGTTATATGTTCTTCTTGGATTGATCCTTTGATCATTATGTAGTGTCCCTCCTTATCTCTTGTAACAGTCTTTATTCTAAAGTCTATTTTATCTGATATGAGTATTGGTACTCCAGCTTTCTTGTGATTTCCATTTGCATGGAATATCTATTTCCATCCCTTCACTTTCAGTCTGTATGTGTCCCTAGGTCTGAAGTGGGTCTCTTTCAGACAGCATATATATGGGTCTTGTTTTTGTATCCATTCAGCCAGTCTGTCTTTTGGTTGGGGCATTTAATCCATTTACATTCAAGGTAATTATCGATATGTATGTTCCTATTACCATTTTCTTAATTGTTTTGGGTTTGTTTTTGTGGGTCCTTTTCTTCTCTTGTGTTTCCTGCTTAGAGAAGTTTCTTTAGCATTTGTTGTAAAGCTGGTTTGGTGGTGCTGAATTCTCTTAGCTTTTGCTTGTCTGAAAAGGTTTTGACTTCTCCATCGAATCTGAATGAGATCCTTGCTGGGTAGAGTAATCTTGGTTGTAGGTTTTTCTCTTTCATCACCTTAAGTATATCCTGCCACTCCCTTCTGGCCTGTAGAGTTTCCACTGAAAAATCAGCTGATAACCTTATGGGGATTCCTTTGTATGTTATTTTTTGTTTTTTCCTTGCTTCTTTTAATATTTTTTCTTTGAATAATTTTTTGTTAGTTTGATTAATATGTGTCTTGGTGTCTTTTTCCTAGGGTATACCCTGTATGGGACCCTCTGTGCTTCCTGGACTTGGGTGACTATTTCCTTTCCCATGTTAGGGAAGTTTTCAACTATAATCTCTTCAAATATTTTCTCACACCCTTTCTTTTTCTCTTCTTCTTCTGGGACCCCTACAATTCAAATGTTGGTGCGTTTAGTGTTGTCCCAGAGGTCTCTGAGATTGTCTTCAATTCTTTTTGTTCTTTTTTTCTTTATTCTGCTCCTCGGCAGTTATTTCCACTGTTTTGTCTTTCAGCTCACTTATTCATTCTTCTGCCTCAGTTATTCTGTTATTGATTCCTTCTAGTGTATTTTTCATTTCAGTTATTATGTTGTTCATCTCTGTTTGTTTGTTCTTTAGTTCTCCTAGATCTTTGTTAAATACTTCTTGTATTTTCTCAATCTGTGCCTCCATTCTATTTCTGAGATTCTGGATCATCTTTACTATCATTACTCTGAATTCTTTTTCAGGTAGATTGCCTATTTCCTCCTCATTTATTTGGTCTTGTATGTTTTTACCTTGCTCCTTCATCTGTGACATATATTTTTGCCATCTCATTTTTTTTTTTTTTTAATGAGTGGGATCATGTTCCTTTCTTACTGGTTGTTTGGCCTGAGGTTTCCAACTCTGGGGTTTGTAAGCTATTGGGTAGAACTGGGTCTTGGTGTTGAGATGAGGAACTCCGTGAAACCTCACTCCGATGAATATTCCCTGGGGTCTGAGGTTCTCTGTTAGTCCAGTGGTTCGGACTCAGAGGTCCCACTGCAGGAGCTTTGGCCCAACCCCAGGCTCGTGAACCAAGATCCTGCCTGGGGCGGCAAAAAAAAAAACAAAAACAAAAGCAATAACAAAGTAAAAAATAAAATTAGACCAGGAAACTAACAGATGTTAGGAAGAATATAAAAAAAATATAGATGAATCAACAACCAGAAGGTACAACAGTACCACAATAGTAAAAAAGAAGAGGGGAAAAAAAGGGGGTGGTGGGGGAAGGCCTTGGCTGTGGAGGGCGGGGCCTAAGTAAGGGTGAGGTTTGGGTGGTGGGTGGGGCCAATGCTCAGGACCCATAGGGCTGGAAAAGGCCCTGGGGGTTGTGGGGGGTGGGGCTTATGCTCAAAGAACAGAAGGGGCCCAGGCATGCCCCCCATCCCTGGTCTCAGAGGGCAGGGGACCTCACCTGGGAGCCCAGCAGCCTCCTGGGCTCAAGTGGGCAGGGCAAACGCCCTCCTCTCCTCTCCTGCTCCTCTGGTACGGTAGAGCCCCTCCCTCCGCCTCTCCTGATCTCCCCAGCCTCCCTCGTATGCTCCCAAGGACCTATGCAGCCTGGAGGGATCTTTAGAGCGCAGGGGACTGGCCTGGGAGATCAGCAGGCTCCCCATGACCGAGTGGGCAGAGCAATTGCCCTCCTCTCCTCTTCCACTCCTCCCGGAGGGCCCCTCCTGCCTGCATCTCCTGATCTCCCAGACTCTCTCCTATGCCCCCAGGACCCACACGTCCTGGATGGGGCTTTGGAGCGAGGGGTACCGGTCTGGGAGCTCAACAGGCTCCCGGCCAGAGTGGGCCAGGCGATCGCCCTCCGCTCCTCTCCCGCTCTTCCCGGAGAGTCCCTCCCACTTGCCTCTCCTGATCTCCCCGGCTTCAGGGGCGCCGATCCTGTCTGGCCTCCACTTCTCCTCCCCTCTCAGTCCCCATATGTCCTACTGGTTCATCTTGGGGTTCCTCCCATCTCCTTGGGTGTCAGAGTCCCCCACCAGCGGCCAGGAGGTGCCCTAGTTGCGGGGAGATGCTCACTCCACGTCTTCCCACACCACCATCCTGACTCCACCTCAGAAGCTGCCTGTCCTTTTAAAGCTAGGCCCAGAACTGGAGCCTCCCTTCTGCTGCATTCTATTGGTTCACACAAGTCACAGGCCAGTCTAGATGCAATGTAGGATGTAATGACACAAAGGTTGTTCCAGGGGAGATAAATCTTTGGGAGCATCTTTAGATACTAACTACCAGAGTTCCTATTGCACCTATGGGTGGGCTGAGCATTGAGAATACATACGGGAGTTTCAAACATCCACAAAACATTGGCTTTCTTTTTTTATGTTTTAAACGTTTGAGTTTTGAGGCATAATTGAAAAATAAAATAGAAATATATTTAAAGTGTATGTGTTGGTTTGATATATGTGTGCATTGTAAAAGGATTCCCACCATCAAGTTATTTAACACCTCCATCAACTTACATAGTTACTTTTTCTAAAAAGGAGAATGCCGAAGATCTAATATTAGCAAATCTCAATTATACAACAGAATATCATTGACTGTAGTCACCATGCTATACTGATGAGTCTCAGAATTTATTCATCTTATAACAGTAAGTTTGTACCCTTTTACCAACCTCTTCCTGTTTCCCCTACCAGCCAGCCCCCGGCAACCACCATTCTACTCTTTGTTTCTATAAGTTTGACTTTTTTTTAGGATTCCACATATAAGTGATACCACGCAGTACTTGTCTTTCTCTGTCTAGCTTATTTCACTTATGATACCCTCCAGATTCATCCATGTTGTCACAAATGACAAGATTTTATTCTTTTTCATGGCTGAATAATCCTCCATTGTATATACAGACCACATTTTCTTTATCCATTCATCCATCTACAAATACTTAGGTTGTTTCTATACCTTGGCTTTTGTGAAAATGCTGTAAGGAACATGGGAGTGCAGATATGTCTTCAGGCTAGTGGTTTTCTTTCCTTTGGATATATACTCAGAAGTGGAATTGCTGGATCATATGGTAGTTTCATTTCTAATTTTTTGAGGAATCTTCATACTGTTTCCCGTAGTGGCTGTACCAGTTTACATTCCCACTAACAGCGTACAAGGGTTCCCTTGCTCTACATCCTCACCAACACTTGTTATTTCTTATCTTTTTGATAATAGTCATTCTAACAGGTTAGGTGATATCTCTTTATAGTTTTGATTTGCGTTTCCGTGGTGATTAGTGACACTGAGTATCTTTTCATATACCTGTTGGCCATCTGTATGTCATCTTTGGAAAAATGTCTTTTCAGGTTTTGCCCATTTTTAAATTGAGTTATTTGGTGTTTTTGCTCTTGAGTTATATGAGTTCCTTAAATATTTAGGATATTAATCTCTTGTTGATTATGTAGTTTGCAAATATTTTCTCCCATTTCATAGGTTGCCTTTGCACTTTGCTGATGGTTTCCTTTGCTGTACAGAACCTTTTTAGTTTGGTAAGTTCCATTTGTTTACTTTTGCTTTTGTTGCCTGTGCTTTGGGTGTCATATCCAAAAAAATCGTTGCCAAGAAAAATGTTAAGGAGCCATGCCATATATTTTATTTTAGAAGTTTTATGATTTCAGATCTTGGATTCAAGTCTTTAATACATTTCAAGTTGATTTTTGTGTATGGTGTAAGATAGAGGTCCAATTTCATTCTTTTGCATGTGGATTTTGAGTTTTCACACAATTTGTTGAAGAGACTATCCTTTCCCCATTGTGTATTTTTGGTACCTCTGTCAAAAATTAATTGACCATATCTTCATGGGTTAGTTTCTGGGCTTTGATTCTGTTCCATTTGTCCGTGTGTCTGTTTTTATGCCAATACCATAATGTTTTGATTACTATAGCTTTATAATATAGTTGAAATCAGGAAGTGTGATGTCTCCACCTTTACTCTTTAAGATTGCTATAGCAATTCAGGGTCTTTTGTGGATCCATAGAAATTTTAGGATTGCTTTTTCTATTTCCGTGAAAAAAAGCCATTGAAATTTTTAGAGGGATTGCATTGAATCTGTAGACTGCTTTGGATAGTATGGACATTTTAACATTATACATTCTTGCAATCCATGATGGAAAACATCTTTCCATTCAGCTGTGTCTTTGATTTCTTTTCTCAATGTTTTATACTTTCCAGTGTACAGATCTTTCACTTGAGAGAATTTATTCCTAAATATTTATTCTTTTTGATTCTGTTATAGATGGGATTGTTTTAATTTCTCTTTTCAATAGTTCATTGTTAGTGTATAGAAATGCAACTAGTTTTTGTATAATGATTTCGTATCCTGCAATTTTACTGAATTCATTTACTAATTCCAAAGGTTTTTTGGTTGAGCCTTTAGGATTTTCTACATATAAGATCATATCATCTGCAAATAACAATTTTACATGTTCCTTTCAGATTTGGATATCTTTTTTTTTTGCATAATTCCTCCCGCTATAACTTCCATATGTTGAATAGAAATGGTGAACGTAGGCATCCTTTTCTTATTCCTGATCTTAAAGGAAAAGTTTTCAGCTTTTCACCATTGAGTACGATATTAGTTGTGGGCTTCTCAGATATGCTCTGTATTATGCTGAGGTACATTTCAGCTATACCCAACTTGAGAGTTTTTATCATGAAAGGATGTTGAATTTTGTCAAATACTTTTTCTGCATGTATTGAGATGATACGATTTTTATCATTGATTTTTTAATGTGGTATATCACATATTTTGATTTGCATATGTCGAACCAGGAATAAATCCCATGTGATCACAGAGTATGATCCTTTTGATGTACTGTTGAATTCAGTTTGCTAAAATTTTGATGAGCATTTCTGTATCTATGTTCATCAAGGATATTGGCCTGTAATCTTCTTTTGTGTCCTTATCTGGCTTTGGTATGAGTATAATGTTGGCCTTGTAATATAAGTTTAGGAATATTCTCACTTCTTCAATTTTTTGGAAGAGTTTGAGAAGGATTGGTATTAATTCTTCGTTACGTGTTCTGTAGAATTCAACTGTGAAGCCATCCGGTCAGTTTCTGGATATTTACCTTGTTCTTCTGTTTGGAATATATCTTCTTGTTTCTTCCTTTTTCTTGACTCTCTACATTTGTTTCTGTGCATTAGATAAAACAGCCACCTCTCCCAGTCTTGACAGACTGCGTTGTGTAGGAGATGAACCTCATCAGTCAGCCCACCTGAGCTCCTGGTTGCCTCTCAAACCTCTGTGATTGACCAAGCCACCTTCTTTGCTCCTAGTGGCTCCCAGTAGATTAGGTTGTGCCAAGACCTGCCACTGTCCCAAAGGCAATGGGAAATGCCCACACAGCTGTTCAGGGGTCCCAGAGGACTGTTAACTGCCTGCCCCATCAGCTCTCTGATGAAGGCTAATTGGAAGCTTGACTTTCGAGCAGCAGCTAAGAAAGTCAGGACATTAGATATGCAATAGAGACCTATCAGGGAGGAACTTGGAAATGGGTGTTTTTGCCTACTCACTCTGCTGAGCCAGAAGCAATAGTCTCTGGTAGGACTTGTGCACCCATGCAGAGCCACCTCTTTGTTTTCTGTGGTCCTGGGGGACTCGTAAATGCCAAGCCCCATCAGTACCCAGAGCTAGGTGATTTGCGAGCCAGTCCCTCATGTGGCAGCTGTGATATTTGATGTGCTACATGGGTGGGTATGTTTCTTCCAGGGAGAAGCTGGAGACTTGGTTTACCACTGTAGAAAGCTAGGGGACACAGCAGGGGACATGCCCACCAACTCTTTCAGGCTCCTGGGAGGATCCCAGTCAGCTGCCTCATGCAGGCTGATTAGAAGCCAGAACCTCAAATAGCAGCTGGGAAAGTAAACAGTCAAATCCCTTCTAGGGAGAAACCGGGAGATGAATGCTGTTCTCTCCGTGCTGAGCCATGGGAGGGAATAGCTATGAGAAGTGCTTGCATGCCTGTTAGAAAATTGCTTTTTTAATTTTAATATGGTCCTGTGGGACTCTGACTGCCAAGCTCTGTTGGATATCAGATCTAGGTGATTTGAGCTCGCATTCCTCAGGTGGCAGTTTCAAAAGTTGGGGCACAAACTTCAAGGGAGAAGCTGTTAACTTGGTTTTTGTTGTTGTTGTTGTTGTGAGCCAGAAGAAGAATGTAGGGGAAGTGCCCACCAGCTCCTTTAGGCTCTTGGGATCCCAGTCGGCCTCCAGACACAGGCTGATTAGAAGCCAGACCTTCAGGCAGCAAGCAGCTAGCAAAGTATGCAGTCAAATCCCTTCTAGCAGAAATTGGGAGAAGGGAGTTTTTGACTGCTCCCTTTGCACTGAGCCCTGGGGTATAACTGCAGGGAGTGTTCATGTGCTCCTTTAACCATTCCTTCTCTGTTTGCTATGGTCCTGTGGGACTTGTGAATGCCAAACTCGACTGGCTCTCTCAGCTGGGTGATTTGGGCATTCCCATTCCTCAGGTGGCAGTTGTAAAAGTTGGGGCACTAGATGTGTGATCCAAACCTTTACTCACAGGGAGAAGCTGAGAATTTTGGGGTTCTTTCCTGATTGAAAGGCACTCTGCTGGGGGTCGGGTTTATGGTGAATATGTATTCTCAGCCCTTCCTACCCGTTTCGATGTGGGCATTTTCTCAGTCACCCAATGTGTAGGAGTCACTCAGTTTGTTTCTAGATTTCTCTCAAAGGAAATTGACCCATGTGTAGCTGTATATTCAGTGAATCTGTGGGAGGAAGGAAAGTCTGGAGCCCCCTATCTTGCCACTTTGGTCAGTCTAAAACAGTGGCTTTCTAATATTGTATTCCCATTATTGCTTCCCTTTAATGATTCATGCCACTGTTCCACCAAAATTTCTCTTATTTGCATTCTGTTAAGAGCAAAAGAGTGTGTCTAAATGGGAAGGAAAAATTCCTTTGGTCTCTCCAGGGTCAGCCTCAAGGGTGTGTGATCTGTTCAGTTACAAAGAGCCTCCATGCCCAGAGGGGCCCCGTGCTTAGTTTAATGCTCCATGGTCACCCTCGTGAATTTCTTAATAATTTTTTAACAAGGAGTCTGACAGTTTCATTTTGCAATGGGCCCCACAAATTATGTAGCTAGTCCTGGGTCCCTCTACTGAACAAATGGGCAGCATCTCTTCCAATCTAGAATCTACCGAAGTATAATAGGGCAAGAATATAATAGGAGTGATAGGGGAAGAGATGAGAATGGAGCATGAGGTCCAGCTTCATTACCCTATGTAAGAAAAAACTAGGGACTTCCCTGGTGGTGCAGTGGTTAAGAATCCACCTGCCAATGCAGGGGACACGGGTTCAAGCCTTGGTCCCGGAAGATCCCACATGCCGTTGAGCAACTAAGCCTGTGCACCACAACTACTGAGCCTGTGCTCTAGAGCCTGAGAGCCACAACTGCTGAGCCCATGCACCACAACTACTGAACCCACACGCCACAACTACTAAAGCCTGCATGCCCTAGAGCCCATGCTCCACAACAAGAGAAGCCACCACAATGGGAAGCTTGCGCACCGCAATGAAGAGTAGCCCCTGCTCGCCACAACTAGAGAGAGCCTGCGCGCAGCAATGAAGACCCAATGCAGCCAAAAAAAATAAAATAAAATAAGGCCACAAAGTTTCAACAACCTACCTGATGCTATGGTTTGTTTATGTCAGAGCTGAAGCCAGAAACCAGATGATCAGATGCCCAGTCTCTCTTTCAGTCTGGTTTCTCTTCCATACAATGGAAATTATAATGTTTATGATCCATGGGTTATATCTGATGCTGTGTAGAAATATTAAAACCCCTCTTATTTTGACATAAGCATTTCCATATTTTTATTCTTCTCTTTGAAGTCATTTAGATAAAATTAAACCTTTGCTATGTAGTACAACCTCCACTGACATAACATAACAGATAGCAAGCAAACATACTGCTTGCTATATCATAACTAGTTGCTATGGAAAGGAGTTAAATGACTTGCAGTAGAATCATGACTCGGAAGAGGAAACCAACAGATAATATCCTAAACATTATTAATTATTCTAATTGAGAATTGGAAAAGAGCGGCTGTGAGTGTATCACAATTATGAAAGGGTCATAGGAAACATGGAATTAGTTCTCCATGATTTTTTCAGATTGTTAAAAGAAATTACAAACTGCATGTCTCTTTTTAGAATAACTGAATAATCACTCTATTTTGAGTTCAGGACATTTTGGCAAACTCGGGGAAAAAGCATTCACCAAATAGCTTGGATCCTCCGAAGACCCATGAACATTTCACCATTTATTTCTCTGGATGGACCAAGAAGGAGCAAGTCACGGGGCAGTGGATTTTGGTTCTATAATTGGCATGTGCCCTAAGGCAGTGGGCCTAACACACACTTTAAAAAATCTGAAGGTTCCATGCTACCATTTTTATTGTGTGGGTTTTTTTTTTTTCTAATAGAGAGTTATTTTATGGAAAATTCTGAATGCTTAATTCTTCCAAGTTCTTATGGTTTTATAGACTAGAGATAGGAAAAGCAGTAGGACACAGGCAGATAAAATGACTTTGTCTCATTCGACTGTACCTAGCCAGAGTTCTGAAGACTTTTCACACAGAGGTCAAGCCTTAATTATCCAGGTTAAACAAAGAATTGAACAGCTTGAGTTGACTTTAGTCAGTGGACTTAACTGACCTAATTATGTTTTTCTCAGGAATAGAGACTATTTAACAGCAGTTTACATCCGGAGTCCATAGGCCTAGTATGAGATTCAGAAATTACTGTAAATTATCCACAAACTGAGATAATTTAAAACAGAAGTAAGTAAAAATTTACAAGAAAAAATGAATTGGTTGCCAATGAAGAAGGCTTGAAAAAGGGAGTTGTAAATAATGTGCCAGAGGCTAAACTAGGAAGAATGGTCAGCTTGCTAGATTGTAGCATGTATTGTGAAGGCTGTACTTTTCTGTAATGAACCAAATAGGTCTTTAAAAATTTATCAGCTGGTGATGATAGTGTAGTTTGATATCTTCCAGACATTATAAAGAATCTTCTCTGCCTTCCTATCAGCTAATACTCTAAATCAAAGATTCTCATACTTCTTCAGGAGGCAACATAATTGGAAAACACCATGCTCTTAGCAAAAAATAAAACTCAAATGACTAAACACAACATAATTTTATGTATATATGAATGAATATATTCATGTATCTCTCATCTTGTTCTTCCAAAAGATTTAAGGTTGCTTAAAAGAAAACATAAAATACTACTAGGTAACATATGTTAGAAGTAAGAGAGAAAGCAAAAACAGAGGTAGGACCATAAACAGGAAGTATAAAAATGCATACCATAAAGCCCTTCACCTTGCTATGGGTGGGGCTTGGGTTTACCAGGAAGTTTGTAAATACCAATGTAAAAAGAAAAGCCTTATCAGCTATACAATTCAGTGTCCCTGAAAAATGCCCCAAAGAGCACTTTTTTTTGATACTGAAATTAAATTTCGCCCAAAGATCCATAGAAAGAGGCCACCATATAATGTGCAGAGCACTCTTGTTTTTAACAAGAGTAGATTTTATAAGATTGTTTCCTGTGTATCCTTCAGGAGGGGCTGAAGGATTCCCACCAAAGCACACTTCAGCGAAAGCAAGTCTACAGAGGCCAGTACTATGTGATCCAACTGTGTTGCTCTCTCCTGGTCTGGTAGATTTTATAGTTCCTCAAGGAAAATTGTTTTCCTTCAGACAACAGCTTATATCATAAATATTGTTTTTCCTAAGTCATGATTTTGATAGCAATTCAATGACAATGACCTCAAGATTAAACACTGAACTAAATTTTTTGCAAAGTTGTTATGTTCTTGCACCAGATTCTATTGTAAGCAAATTGTAGTAGACGCCAAATATTTCAGAAAAATTAATGGGAGAAAAAATGTAAATTGAGAAAATTATTTCCATTAATCTAATTTTTTCCTATAATTTTGGACTAGACCACCATTCTATTTTGGTAGTAGAACACCTTAATCCAGCTCACAGGAGAATACCTATGGTAAATCCATCAACATTCAAATATAAGTATAGACATAATCTGTCTATTTAGTACAGATTAATCATTTCTAAAAATTGCCTTTCCTGAAAATGAATATAACATGTTTGGGAGTCTTTCAATTCAGTTAAACAAATACTTATTTGTTAATCAATTATAGAACTCAAAGAACTAATAACAGAGTTATTTACAAATTTCTAGTTATCAAGGCCTGGTTTGAGTAATTACATATTGATCTCTTCTTAAGAGCTAACAATATTTTATGGTGTGTTGTTATATTAACACTCAGTACAATGAACTCTAAACAAACAGTTTCTCCCAGAATTTGAAATCGTTTGGACTATAGCCTAGATTTTGAAACATAAATAATGTTATGAGCTCCCTGGACGAGGTATTTGCTTTAAGATGGTACCATTTATCAAGATGAAAGCTTTGCAAATAAACCCAGGTTTATGTTTAACTACCTTCCCTCATTCCCCTCTCCAACACACAACCCTGTTACCCTAACACTTTATTCACTCTATTTTTTCAATATTCACAAGATGTAAGTATTTTTCCCTTTTTCACACTAAGAGAACTTCTTTCAAAATAATCATTTCTATCCTCTGCTTTACTAAGACACATCTTGTCATCCTATGTTTAGCCCCCTTTAAAGTACTGTTCTACTTAAACCTAATGCCACATTTTAAAAAACACCCTTTCTAATGATGTTCTGCAGTTTCTTACAATCTAAATTTGTATGAATGTGGAGGGATGTTAAATTCGATTGCAGGCTTTTCCTAGAATATATACTTGGAGTGCAA
Organism: Eschrichtius robustus; assembly: GCF_028021215.1. NCBI lineage: Eukaryota > Metazoa > Chordata > Mammalia > Artiodactyla > Eschrichtiidae > Eschrichtius > Eschrichtius robustus. Next base: position 127,332,487 of record NC_090826.1, on the reverse strand, counting down.
GGGTTCCAGTTGACTTCTTAAATTCTTATCCTATTCTTTTATTTTCTATCTCTGACCTTTGATTTGTCTGACTTTGAACTATTAAGGATCTACTAGTAAACATTAGTAGCTTTTTGTTTTTATTTTCTTCTTTCTTTTTTCATTTTCTCTCTTCCTTTTTTTCCAGAGAAAATGACCTTTTTATCATGTTTCTTTCTCCTTTGTCTATCAAAGCTTGCATTCAATGAAAACTGAATCTCTCAGGAGCAAATCTGTCCTCAGTCAATTCACTGATTACATATTAAGTGCCAGGCACCCTATGCCTGGCTACCTTACCAAGAAATGAAAGTGTCTTTTCTGTTAATAAGGATTCCAGCCAAGAACTCTCAGCCTCAGAATAGGGAGGAAATACATGTCTCGCCAAAGCGAGCACAGAATAGGGAAGAAATAAAAGGTAGACATCTTAATGGGAGTTCGGGGTTATGAGAACCTGGACAGGAGATCCTGCACTAATATTTAGATTAAGAGTTGGGAAGAGCATTTCCCTACTAATCTCTTCTATCTGGGTAGACTTTACATAAAATGCTTTGAGCCCTTAATTTACCATTGGAGAGTATTTTAAAATACCTCACCAAACCACATGGAGACTATATAACTAAGTGAGAGGAGAGAAAGTAAGTGTGTGATTGTGTGTTTGCATGTGTTTATACATTGTTGAGAGGCAGAGAGGAGAGTGACACGTCAGAAACATTTTAATAGATATGGACTGACTGTGGCCGTGAGAATCTCATAAAGCATTTCACCTATTCCTTGGCCAATTATGTTGCCACAAATGAATATTAGATGAGAGAAATCAACACACCCTTATTTCAGCTCATAATTCAGGATTTCCTAACTTACAGCTCATTCCCATGTGATCGTGAATGCTGTTTTTTGGAGGCTGCCGTAAGAGTCTGCATGTTTTTATAAAACGGGACATAACATTTTTCTTAAAAGTTCTATGCATTCCTTTAGAGATAAAGTATATCAGAAAGTAAATTATTTCACCACATGGCTTGGCTAAATAGGCTAGGCAGCTCTGGCCTCAGGTGAAATCTATTCTGTGTGGTCTGACATGAGGAGGCTCTTCGGCCTGTGAGTCACAGACCGGACTTCCAGGGCTGCCGCCTCACAAGGGACCGTCCACTGCCAATGTGCCTCTGGTAATCTCTGGAACCCCCTGGGAATTTCCAAAGGGCACACTCTGAGCGCTGGGCCACATTGATTCTAATTCTCAGAGAAAAACCCAACAGCAGAGCTAAGACAACCACCACAATGCTGATAGGTTTGCAGTCTCCTGATTAAGCCCTTCTCAGCTACACATATTGCTTAAACCCTGCTAGAGGGGCATCCCACCCTTCCCCTCATCTCCGCCTCTTCCGTCTTGGTGGAAGCCAAGCTGCTGTAAGGTTGAAGAAGGCAGTTATGTAGGAACGTGCAAATGGGATTTAAAGCCTGTTTCCAGGCTCTGCCAGGTGTCAGACTCTGTCGTTATACCTCCCCATGCAAAGTCACTGGTGTTGAGAGAGAATACATTCCTTTCCCAGACTCAGTTTATTCCACTGAGTACAGCCACTTGGGTACAACCTCCTGGCTGAATCAATCAATAGACCTTTACAGCTGGAAAAGGTTTTGGAGCTCGTCTAGTACCAATCCCTCTGTTAGAGGTGAAAGGTGCAGCCACTTATCCAAAATCATGGACCCTGTTTGTAGAAAAACCTGAGCTACAACTTAGGGTTTCCAACTCCTTAAACAATGCTGTTTTCTACTACAGTAAGTTTTATCCTTAGATTGGCTCCTAGAGTGTGTATGAGGTCCATAGACTCATGCCAGTCAGGTGGGTGATAGATTACAGTCTCGTTCCTAAGACCATCAATTTTATTTTCTGATTAAATTCTACAAGTGACTGGTATTTGTAACATGACCTTCATGTCTGGACTGTTACACATTAGCTTGTTTTTTAAGGCTTTAGCTGTAATCACCATCCAAGCTATTTTTGGAGGCCCAAGGAAGGCCAAAAGCCCTCACGAAGAGAAATTTGGGAAATAATGGTAGACTGGAAGGAGATATTTTTACATTTTTCCCTTGGACATCTATATTAAAATAAACGCCTGCCCTTAGTCTCAGTGTAGCCTCCAGAAGATGGGATTAATAAAGAGCTCATACATTTGAATCCTAGAATCTCCAATGTAGCTGTATCATTCTGCTTCTCCCACTTTCATTCATTCCACATGTTTTCACCAAATTAGTGCTGGATGCCATGAAGTATATGTAGATAAGTAAGACATCTGTCTCTGAGGATTTTATAGACTTGTAAGGGATAAGAGGCAAAAGGTTACAATAAAAAATGTGATAGCTGTAATAGAGGTATATACATAGCTCCAATGGAACAGAGAATAAAACCAGTAACCTGGAGGTGTTAGGGAAGTGTGCAGAGAGAAGCTGACATTTTATTCATTCATTCACTCATTCATTCATTCAACAAATATTTATTGAGATCCTATTGCTGCCAGGCACTGTTCTAGAGCAGCAAAGAAAAACAAAGTCACTTCTCTTATGGAACACTCACTCTAGTGCCCTAGGAAATATGCAAGTAAACAAATAATTACATAATACTGTAAGTGGGGATGAGTACTAAGATGAATAAATCAGGGTTGAGGGACAGAGTGGTGCCAGGATGAGGATATGTGCTATTTTAAGTAGGATAAGGTGATAATTAGGCAGTAACCTGAAAGTAGTGAGAGAGGACATCAAGCAAGTATCTAGGAAGAGGCTGTTCCAGGCAGAGGGGAACAGCAAGTGCAAGGGTTCTGAGGTGGGAGTGTGGTTGGTATCTACAAGGAACAATGAGGAAGCCGGTGCAGCTGGCCCAGAGCAGGAAGGTGAAGAGTCATCGGAGGTGAGAACAGAGATATACTGAGGTGGAGTGAGCAGATCAGGCAGGGCTTTACAGGCCATGGTAAAAACTTAGGATTTAATTCCAAGTGGAATAGGAAGCTACTGGAGGGGTTTGAGCAGAAAAATGGCATGATTTGATCTAGGCTTTAGGAAGATCACTCTGGCTGCTGTGCAAACAGACTACAGTTCGGGGAAGACTAGGTTCAAAAAAACAAGCTAGGAGTCTAGTGTAGTATCTCAGAGAAGAAATGGTGATAGCTTGGACTAGGGTTGTAGTAGTAGAGGAGATAAGATATCTGAACACCATCTTGAGAAATCGGTGAGCCACATGTAGCTGAACATAGGGAGTGCACGGGCCAGTAGTGAAGAATGAGACTGGAGAGGTTAGCAAAAGTCAGAAATAAGAAGTTTTGGCTTTATTCAGTAAACACCCAAAATTCTTAAACAATCAGAATTAAGGACAAGGGTAATATTTGATTCCAGGAAGATTATTCTGACTGTGGTATGGAAACTGGCCTGGGCTAGGAAGAGACTAGAGGCAAGAAAACTACAATCAAATAAATGCAAGTCAGAGGATAAAGGTGGTGGTTTAATAATATCTGAGTTATGGTTAACGATAGGTTTGTTCTCATAGGGTGCACTAACTTTTCACACAGGACAGAATTTTTTAAGATTAGGGAGTGATGGGGACTTCCCTGGCGGTCCAGTGGTTAAGACGCCGTGCTTCCATTGCAGGAAGCGAGGGTTTGATCCCTTGTCTGGGAACTAAGATCCTGCATGCTGTGTGGTGCAGCCAAAAAATAGAAAAAAAAAAAAAAAGATTCAGGAGTGATGGTGGCATTCCCATTTAGATGTCAAGGATGGCAGAAGACAGGCAGAGGCAGGAGGGAGGCATGTTTCCACAAAATATATACTGAGCAAACCCCAAAGCACTTTCCCAAAGGGCCTTGCTCGTGCGGCACCACATTCTAGGCCCACACAGGCTGAGCAGGCTGATGAGTAGGCAGGCCTTTGGATGGGCTGCTCCATGCCATGGCTGAGCTGTAGGGCAATGTTCTGATGACTACATACAACATTCTGGGTCCAGTATATTTAAGAAACAGGCAGGAGAGTCACTTGTGAGCTGAGCTGGCCTTTTACTGGATAGCACAGTATAGTCGTTCAGTCTATGATTACTGTCAGGACACATCATGCTTCTGTTTGTGACATAGGTCATCAACTTAGGGGCAATTCAGGGTCACAGCCTAGAGCAGAACTTGGATGACTGATTCACTGCTGATTCATCGTATGAGCACTTCAAGGTGGAGACTGTCTTATCATTGTTCTCTACGGCACAAAGGACAATGCTTGGACAACAGGCTCTTAATAAACTCACGTTGAGGGAATAAATGTGACTTGGAAGGACTGAGATTCCTTGTCCCTCAGTGTTCCCATTTATACACTGAGGAAAACGTCTATTTGTACATATCGTACTTATAAGAATGAATTAAGAATGTAAGTTGGAGTAAATACATTTGAAAGGCATTTCAATGCTTTCAAGGAGAACTGATTTGTGGTACATTATATTGAAAAGTAAAGAAATATTAAATAAAAGAGAACATAAAAGGCTGCATGGCATGGAGGATTAATATTGGACTGTTAGTCTGCACAACCAAAGACTTTTTTGACTTTGCATCTAATTCTCTTGGTGATCTTGGTAGATTGATTTACATTTCTTGGCCTCAGCTTTGATATTATTTCCAAAATTAAGTCTATGATTATAATTATGTTTTTCTGAATTACATCATTATTTCTATTGTAGAACAAAGTTCAAACTGGGCCAAGAGGCATGTTTCCAATTTCATCACATCACATCTCTTAACTTCTCTGTAACTTGGAGTCTTCTCCTGGAAAGTAATGCAATAGGTAAATTGATCTTAATTCTTGCTTTTGCTCTAAAGTTCTATATGCCGTACCATGGGTATGAATCCATGCTCCTTTCCTGCCTGGGCTACCACACCACAGATTCTCAATGTTTAACTCACTCATGCTTTGTGAGTGAGTTAAGCAAGCAGATCACTGCTTGCTCGGAAGCTGTCCTTGATGTTTTTGAAATGGGTCACTAAGGGATTAGAATCAACCATCTATAGAGGGCCATTCATTCACCAAGATTCATTAAGCTCCTTCAACTAGTCAGATATTGTGCCAGAAAAACAAAACATTAAGACAAAAAGGTTTCTGTTTTCAGTCCAGAAATCTCCTCAATAAGGTCAAGTTAATAAGTATGATCATTTTATTATTCTCTTTATATTTTATTTCATATTAGTGCATTTTTAGTCTTAGTTAAAGGGTTTCATTGTCTACTAGGGTATACATGTAGTCTCGTAGATTTGGGAGGAAGATTATTATTATTACTTAAATTTAAATCATTTCTATATCTGGAATTTATTTTTACATATGGTATAAAGTTGCCTCAAATTTAATTTCCTTCATATGGATCAACTGTTTTGCCAGTAACATTTATTAAATTATTTACCCTTTTTTCATTTAATTGAACAAAATAGTTGTCAAATATTAAATTTTCACATATAGTGAGCTCTACTTCTGGATATCCTAGTCTGTTTCACTTATATATTTCTCTATTCCAATTATATTACCAAATTGATTTGCTTCTAGAGCCTTTAAAGTATGTTCTGATACCCGGTTAGGCAAGTACCCCCTTACTAGTCTTTCTTTGCAAAATTTTAATAGCTCTTCTTGTACATTTATCATTTTACCTGAACTTTAAAATGGTTTTGGATTCTTAATTGAATATTGTTTGGATTCCAATTGGAACTGCATTAAAGTTATAAATTAACTTAGGGGAAAGGGACATTTTTATGATGTTATTTTCCTACCCAAGGTCATAATATGTCTGACCACTGGTTCAGACCTTCTTTTACATCAGGTCAATAAAAAATATATTTGAAAAGTAATGTTTTCAATGAAGAGGATAAATAAAGCATCTATAAGACAAAGAGCTGTTATAAATTAATGAGAGGAATAAACAACCAAAAGGAAAATGAGCAAAGGACACAAACAGGTAATTTACAGAAGAGTAAATCCAAATACCTGACAAACATATGGAAAGATACTCAAATTCATCCATAAAGATTTTCAAACTGAAGACAAAATGAGGTATCGCTTTACACCAGGGTTTCTCAGCCTCAGCACTATTGGCATTCTAGGCTGGATAACTCTTTGTTGTGGAGGCTGCCTTGAGTATTTTAGGATATTTAGCAGAATCCCTGGCTGTGCCCACTAGAAGCTAGTAGCACCTACTCCCCAACTATGATTGACAGTTATGACAATCAAAAATCTCTCCAGACTCTGCCAAATGTCCTGGGGGTCGGGCTGGGGCAAAATCATTACAGGTCGAGAACCACTGATTTTCACCTATCAGACTAGCAAAAATTTTAAAGCCTGATTACACCTGTTGTTGGCAAGTATGCAGTGCAAAAAGAATACTCTCATATGTGGCTAGTAAAAATGTAAGTTATTATGGATTTTATGGAAAGTGACTGAACAATTCCTATTAAAAAATATATAACTCTGACTCAGTTATCCCACTCCTTGGAATAAATCCCATAAAATGAAAACAATACACAGACATATATTGTACGAGGATGTTAACTGCAGGATTGTTGGCAGTGACCAAAAAACTAAAACCAGAGTGGCCATAAAAGGGAATAGTTGAATAAATTTTAGCACACCCACACAATGCAACCTTAGAAAGAATTAGAGCTTAACCTTATTCCATGGAATGTTTTGCATGAATTATTCCTGAGTGAGAAAAAGCAAGATTCGAAAGGGTACATAATATAATTCTACTTTTTGCAAAACACACATTCCCTCATGCTTTCATATATAGATCTTCCTCGACTTACACTGGGGCTATGTCTCAATAAACCCATTGTAAGTTGAAAATATCTTCAGTCGAAAATGCATTTAATACACCTACCAAACATCATAGCTTAGTCTAGCCAACCTTAAACATGTTTAGAACACTTACATTAGCTTACAATTGGGCAAAATCATCTAACACAAGGCCTATTTTATAATAAAAGTGTTGACTATCTCATAATTTATTAAATGCTGTACTGAAAATGAAAAACATAATGGTTGTCTGGGTACGGAATGGTTATAAACGTATTGGTCGGTTACCCTCATGATCACCTGGCTGACTTGGAGTTGTGGCCTCAATAGCTGCCCAGCATCGCAAGAGAGAATCATACCACACTAGCCCCAGAAAAGCTCAAAATTCAAAATTCCAAGTACAGTTTCTACTGAATGCTTATTGCTTTCACGCCATCATAAAGTCGAAAAACCATTAAGTTGGAGACCATCTGTATAGAGAAAAATGTCTCTCAATGTTCTATTTACTCTTACAGAATGGGCAAAAGATTTGCATATCATATACCTGACAAAGCTCTACTCTCCAGAATATATGAAGAACTCTTACAACTCAACAAAAAGATAACTCAATTATAAAGTGGACAAAAGACTTGAGTTGACATTTCTCCAAAGAAGACACACAAATGGCTAACAAATCCATGAAAAGATGGTCAACATCATTAGTCATTAGGGAAATGCAAATCAAAACCTCGAGACACCATTTCACATCCCTAGGATGGATATTTTAAAAAAGGAAAAAAGAAAACAAGTGTTGCCAAAGATGTGGAGTAATTGGAATCCTCATACATTGCTGGTGGGAATGTTAAATGGTGTAGGTTCTGTGGAAAACAGTTTGGCCATTCCTTAAACAGCAGAACACAGAATTAGTAGGCGATCTGGCAATTCCACTCCTATATACCCAAAAGAATTGAAACCAGGTATTCAAACACTTGCACATAAATATTCATAGCAGCACTATTCACATAGCCAAAAAAAGGGAAACACCCAAATGTCCATCAACTGATGAATGGATAAACAAAATATGTTATGTAAAGTGGAATATTTTTCAGCTATAAAAAGAATGGAGTCTGATACATGCTACAATGTTGGTGAACCTTGAAAATGCTATGCGAAATGAAGGAAGGCAGAAACAGAAACTCACATATTGTATGATTCCCTTTGTAGGAAACATCCAGAATAGGTAAATCCATAGAGACAGAAAGCACATGAGTGTTTGCCAGGGGCTGGGGGGAGGGAAGAAAAGGGAGCGATCCCTTAACGGGTACAAGTTTCCTTTGAGGTGGTGAAATATCTTAGAACTAGACAGAGGTGATGGTTGCACAACATTGTGAATGTACTAATGCCACGGAGTTGTACGCTTAAATATGGTTAACGGGTAATCTCGTATTATGTGACTATTACCTCAATTTAAAAAATATATTCTATTTACCTTTGTATTAGCTTCCTATTGCTGTATAACAAATTACCACAAACTCAGCTGCTTAAAAAATTAGAAGAACTTAACTCACAGTTCTGTAGATGAAACGTTCAGGTGGGCTTGGGTGGTTTCTCTGCTTAAAGTTGACAGGCAGAAATTAAGGCGTTGGCTGTGCTGTGCTCTTATCTGGAGGTTCTGAGGAAGAATCCACTTCCAAGCTTGTTTAGGTTTTTAGCAGAATTCAGTTCCTTGTGACTGTAGGACTGAAATCCCCAGTTCTTTGCTGGCTGTCAGCCAAGAGTCAGTCTCAACTGCCACAGGGTACCCACATTCTTGGCACACAGCTCCCTCCAGCAACAGCATGGCTATCTTTCTCCTTCAAATATCTCTTCCTGCCTCTTCTGCCACCAGCAGGAGACAATTCTCTGCTTTAAAGGGCTAGTGTGATTAGATGGGCCCACCTGGATAATCTCACGTTGGCCATACAATGTAACAAGCAGTTGTATTGTCTCATTAAATTCAGGGGTGCCACCCCACACTCAAAGGGGTGCGGATTATAGAAGGGCAGGCTCACTGGGAGTCATTCTTAGAATTCTGCCATGACCTCTTAGAGAAAAATAATAAAAAAGTTTCTACCTAATTCAAGAACAATTGTTATTTGTTAACGCCCAACATTGCCTAAATGATTAACACCAAGGAAAAATTTCAGAACCAATGATTTACAGATGAACACAATTCAGGTCTCCAAGACTCAGGGAAGGGATGGAAAGCTGTTCTTAATAAGTGGGCTTCTCTTTCTGAGGCCTCTTTTGTTTTTCTCTTTCCTTCTCTTCTACTAAAGCACTGAATGTATCAATAAATGTGAAGGGAAGCAATTGCCAAGAGGACCACTGATGCTCTCTCTGTAGTCATAATGAGAGGTAGATACTATGGCTGAAGTTTAGAGGACTAGATAATTGTATTTTGTAGAAGTTCTTACCTTTTTGGCTTCAAGACGCCTGTTATTGAGGACCCTAAATACTCTTTATTTTTGTGGGTTATACCTACTCATAGTTGCCATATTAGAAATTAAATCTGAAAAGTTTTTAAATGCAAAAATATACAAACACACATTCTCTTGGTCTTTAGAGTGACAATGTCATCACATATCATGTAGTCTCTAGAGTGCAAAAGGAAATAAAGTCTTAGTAGTATTATGAAAGTAGTTTGACCACGTGGAATTCTGAAAAGATCCCAAGGTTCCCTTGGGCTTCCTGGACCTCACTTTGAGACCCACTGATAGATGTAAATACCAACAACTGCATTTCTTCAGCGATCAATCAACTTACATATTTTGGTTCATTCACTTGTGCAGTCTTAGAAACAAATCTCCTTTCCCTTTACTAGTATGTCGTTCCATCTGGTAGAGTTGTGTGGCTGATTGCAGACAGTATCCTTTTTGCAACAAGTGTCATTTGCTGACCCAGGAAGAAAATTGAGCTAGATAGGTCGTAACATACATTAAAGCAAAATAGAGTTCAAAAATGGTTTCTGTGAGCTTCTGGTAGGATCTGTTAGCCTGCAAATACTGCACAGGGGAAATTGCTTTAAATGGTGCAGCTGGTCTGCAGTGGAAGGATTGGGATACAGTCAGGCTGAGTCAGGCAGAAAGAGGTTTATAGACAAAAATTAAAGAAAGCACTGCGGATTCTTGTCATGCTTTGCCCTTGAAAACTATGCCAAGACCTCTGTTTTGGTTTTTTAAATAAAGAGATCCATGATATTTCGTGATTGCTTTAATGACTCGGGATTTCCCCCTTACGTTTTAAACACAGCCTATATCTACAGTTATGTTTGCTTTCTTTGTATCCCGCTTACAAAAAGTAACGACATAAAGCTAAAACCCTTTCATTAGGACTCCATTACGATCCTTCTGTTAAGCAACTAGCTCGTTCATTCCTTTCACAGCATTTTATCCACTTTTTCCTTCTCCGGCTCTTGGTAAACGCCTCGGAGCGCTTAGAACCCGGGCTTCTAATGTCTTTTTACTACAGATGAATACAATTTAAAACCTGAAAGCTGCTGGAAGAAAGGTAGAGCATTCCCCCGTCCCAAGGTTAAATCTTTGCCCGGCGCTGGCCACTTGCGAAGGAAAATCTGAACGGACCGTGGTTAAGAATCAGAAAATGACTGTGTGTAACAGCGTTTCTCTTGGTGGGGATAAGGCCCACGCGGAGCATTCCCGACAGGTGAGCTGCAGCACGAGGCATGACTTAGCCGACCTCCAGCGTGGGCGGACAGCTCTCCCCCTGAGCAGCGCACGCCAGAACAGCGGCATTCTGACCTGAGTCCTACAAGTCCTCTGAGCCCGAGCCAGCGGACGTCAGCGCTCTAACGTGCCGCCGCCGCCGCCGCCGCCGCCGCCGCCGCCGCCGCCGCCGCCGCGGGTTCGCATCTTGTGAGCCACCGACCAATGGGAGAGAAGCCAATGCCCGGCGTCCTCTGTGATTGGCTCTCAGCAGGGAGGAGGTGGCGGAGGGTGGGCCTTAGGGCGTGTCAGGTTTTCTGCCGCTCAGCGGGCGGGTGGCGACACGTGAGGCTCCTGCAATCAGGAAAGGCTGGGAGTCATTGCGATTAGAGGCGGCTGTCTCAGAACTGCTTGGCCCCGCCGGGAGGAGGCGCCACTCGCGATTGCAGGTGCCCGCGCTGGGGCAGCGATTCAACCTCACTCCGGTTGGCCGAGGAGGAAAAGGAGAAGGAAAGGGCCGGGCCGGGCCCCGCCCTTCGCGCCCCGGATGGATGTGCCTGGTCCGGTGACACGACGGGCGGCGGCGGCGGCGGCCACAATGCTCCTGCGCACGGCTCGGGTCCCGCGCGAGTGCTGGTTCGTGCCCACCGCGCTGCTCTGCGCCTACGGCTTCTTCGCCAGCCTCAGGCCGTCCGAGCCCTTCCTGACCCCCTACCTGCTGGGGCCCGACAAGAACCTGACGGAGAGGGAGGTAGGCGCGGGGGGCAGGCGGGAGGTGACCCGGCAGGCGCGGGGCGCGGGCGCCGAGATGTGCGGGAAAAGGTGAGAGCGGGCGGAGGGGATGTAGTTGAGGAAAGGAGGAGTGAGAAAGGCGCTCGAAACGCAGGAGCCATTCTGAGCAGAGATTGCTGACTTTTCCCAGTTGGAAGGCGGCTCCGTGTTGGGCGCTGCCTTAATTCACGCTGTTTTTCTGCCCTCCGTTGGATTGATAGGCCGTGTCTTAGGTGAAGGGCTCGAAACGCAGTTCGGGAGCCCCAGTGCACGTGTGCTTCAGGCGATGATGCTGTAATGGAACTTAGCCCCACTCTGCTCCGACTGATCCAGCAGTTCCTGCTTGGGGGCGGGGACGGGGGCGGGGGGGAGGAGAATATTTGGAGAAAAAAGGGAAAACAGCAGGTTGTACTTTGGACATGGTAAAGGTTTAAATAAATATTTGCTGCCAGAAAGTAAGGAACCAGATGCTGAGTAACTCCTGCTTTCTGAAAGGATCTTCCCTCTACCTGCTGCACCCTCTTCCTTCCCCTACTTTGCATTGTTTACCCTTGACAGATGGATGTGCTCAAATAAGGACTGTACAAGACAACAAGAACCCATCATCTTGTCTTGATTTTTGATTGGGCGAGACTGTGTCCAAGAATACGCTTCCCACACACTCCCCCAACCCCACCTCCTGGGATAAAAGCAGATATTTAGATGGTATCACACAGTTGGCATTTAATTGCAGTTTTTCTTGCGTTGTGAATTGTTGCTTCACGGATGTTAGTTTTGCTCCTTTCTGTTCTGCTGCGATGTTCAGAGTAGTTGAGAGTACATAGTCCATGATCAAGAACTTTTTGCTGATTGACTTCCCCAGGAGGATTTATAAGTAAAGTACTTGAAGTGCATTGTGTACTTTAAAAATGTGTTTAACTCTTTAAAGCGTATGGTCAATCTCAACACCAGTTTTTTGAAAAAGAAAGACATTATATTAACTGAAAAGGGACTTAAACTCAAGCTGCTACCACAAAACCCAAATAAAGCAGATTCAGCATCCTCTTCCTTGAACACTACAAAGCAAGAAATCTGAGGTCTGGTATTCCTTTCTGGAACAAAAGGGTGAAAGCTGAGTGGGCAGTTGTTAGCTGTTCCTTGTTTTGTTTTGTTTTTGTTTTTTTTTAACTCATTTGCGTTTTCTTTTTTTTTTTTTTTAACTTATTTATTTATTTATTTATTTTTGGCTGTGTTGGGTCTTCGTTTCTGTGCGAGGGCTTTCTCTAGCTGCAGCAAGCGGGGGCCACTCTTCATCGCGGTGCGCGGGCCTCTCACTATCGCGGCCTCTCTTGTTGCGGAGCACAGGCTCCAGACGCGCAGGCTCAGTAGTTGTGGCTCACGGGCCTAGTTGCTCCGCGGCATGTGGGATCTTCCCGGACCAGGGCTCGAACCCGTGTCCCCTGCATTAGCAGGCAGATTCTCAACCACTGCGCCACCAGGGAAGCCCTGTTCCTTTTTTCTTATGTCTAATTCTCCTCCCACCCTGCCTTCCTGCCCCAGCTGCTGTGAAGTACTCCTCCCACTTAAACCTTACTCTCTCCCCTGTGATTAGCAGTCACCTGTTTTGAGTGTCCCTGCATAACAGGTCAGAGCAGGATGTAATTACTCATAGTCCCGTTTGTCATTGCATTGCTCCTCCATTTTCAAGGTCACTTAACAGGGAAGGGGTTGAACTCTTGGTTGAGGATTTCATTTGAGTTTCCCACATTATCTCACCCCTAGCAAGTGGCACTGACTTTTACCCAACTTCAGATCTATTTCTCAGTCTTATGGACCACTCCACAAGGAACTGTAAGAGTTACTCATTACCTATGTGAATGATAGTATTGCCTAAAAACAGTAATAAAGTGGAAAGGGCCAACTCTTGTGAACAGAATGATTCTCCAAGAAGAAAATTACTTCAGTAAATACAAGAGAGAATGATTCTGGAGACCCACAGCAACCACCAAATCTGAAGTGCAGCCGCTGAAGCAGAAATGATACTGTGTGTGAGCTGCTAACAAATTAAAATTTCATGTGAACTGCCACGTGATCTGCACAGTTTGTGCACCTTGCCTGAAAGAGAAGCACACGGGGAGAGAAACATGCTCCCATTGTTGATATTTGAAAGCCGAACTGTTTTGTACAAGTGCCCTGGGCAGAATTGCTGTGTGATGTGCCATCATGTGTCCTGTCTTATCGGAAAGTTACCTAGGTGAGTGAAATATGTTCCGGGCGTATAGCAATAAAGCAGAGGTGCCAGGCCCAGGAAACATTTGCTGAATGCGTAACAAAAACATAGCACACTTCTGTTACTGCACGTTAGATGAGGAAGAGGACAGGGTTTGAAGAAAAATCCAGAAGTCTGGAAAGGGATGTTGTTTGTCTCTGAGGACCTCAGAATCATGGCCGATTCTGATGGTCGGGCACAGTATGGCTCTGTCCACCCTCTCTGGAACCCTAGGTTTTTTTAAATCTCCAATAACTGAAATAAATAGGACAACTTGTTCTCCTTTCTGACTGCGTTTTTCACCAATGTACAGTTATTTATTTATTTAATATTACATGATTTTTAGGCAAAGCAAATGCCAAATCATGGTCAGTCTATTTGTGTTGAATTTTGTATTTCCCTCAGGAGACTTTAGAAGGTCCAAGAGCAGTCATCTTAGATAGAGCTGTTGTTAACTAAGGCCAAAGACAAAAGGAGGAAAAAAAAGGTCAGAATTTCCTTTTTCCACTCTCAAAGGATTTTTTTTTTCTTAGATTTCAGGAAAACCATTAACCTGTATCACTTTATAAATTTTAAACAGGTTAAAATTTGTATTTCAGTAGTTGAAAGCCAAACTTTTAATAAAATAGAGCTCTTTATCACCAAACATTTTTTATCCTTTCATCTTTTTCAGCATGGGATTTGACATTCACTACCTTTCTTTGATATTTTTAAGACATTAAATTTAAAACTATTCTGCCTAATATTCAGAGCCTTACAGAATTTGGCTCGTATCTCCTTAACACCCTTATCTCCCACTACATCCTTCTTCCCCTTGCCTTCTACATGCCCAAGCTCCATCCACGTTAATCTTATAGTCATAAGTCCAGTGTATCTAACTTTCTCATCCTTCAAGGTCCATCTCAAAGGAGCAACCCCCCATATTTCTTAACTCCCTTGTCAATAATTTATGTGTATGTGCTCTTCACTAGGTTCAGAACTCCTGGAGAACCGAGGCTTCATTTTATTCTTTTTTTGTTTTTGTAATCTCCATACAGTTTGAAAACAGTGTTGTGTGAATAAGTGCTTACTAACTAGTTGTCTAATTGAAATGTGATTCTAAGATAAAGTGTAAATCTGAATTAGAGCTTAAAACTGAACAGCTGTTTTCCCTTGACTTTTTGTGTCTTAGAAGAAAGCACAAACAAGCTCTGATCCAAAGAACTGTGAAAGGCACCTTAGAATAAAATCAGTTCCCTTTGCTCACACGGCAGATTTTGCCTGAGATAAGAAGGTATCGTCCAGGCGTGGCCAATAAGAGTCTGTAATCTGTACATTTTTACATGTGGGAAGTTTCCCTTCAGGATTCAGAGTATCCATCAAAGAAGCATTTCCTGGTGTGACAGCTTCTCCTTGGAGGCATTGAGAGAGAAGGGATCTTCTGGAGACTTTTGGAGACACCGTGGCTAAGCTCTGCATATTGTCTGGTCTTCTCTCTTCATGAAAGCCCCATAAAAGCACCCCTACGCAGGTTGAAAAAGCTGCTTAATGGCATTAGAAGTAAGCCTGGAACATAGTAGATGATCAACAGCAGTTTTCTGATTGAAGAAATGGGGCATTTTAGTGTGGTGGATTCAGAATATCTAGGTGCAGATGCTCCCTCTGCCGGTGACTAGCTGGGATAACTTTGGGCGATTCACGTAAGGCCTAGTTTCCTTGGTTGTAAGATAGAGATGATAAAAGCGTCTACCACTTAGCGTTGTTTGGATTAAATGAGGTCATATAGGTGAGGTGATTAGCATAGTGTGTGGTGTCAGTAGAGATGTACTATTATAATGCTGATAATGCTGTGGGAGGGACAGTCCTCTTGGGTTGATGTCTCTCCTAGGAGTAAATTCAGATTTCTTATTGAGAATAAGTTAAAAAAAACATATCTGGTCTTTTTCCCCTGCTTGCCTTTATTTTTGTCTCTACTTGGCATTGCTTTTCCTTATCTTCATTATGTAAACTGTGGTTTTTGTTTTAGGAGTGGAATTAGACTCATAAGCATAAACACTTTAAATTGATCATTGAAAGGATGAGGTTTATATAACGAAAACTTCACAGTTAATCGTTTGGGGACAACTAGTATTGAAGGGTATATAACATGTCTAAGTGCAGACAGTATTACTGGAGTGAAGAATCAGTGAAAGTCCCAAGGCGTGTGGTGGAGAACAAAGAAGATGGGGTACGGAAGGAAGGTATATTTAAAGGGAAGGTGTGGTGGCTAACAGCTTTGTAGTATTATGTTGGGGAAAATGTGAAGGTGAAGAAATATGCAGAGTCAAACAGAGGAGGCAGTTTCACACTTCAGAAAACTGTAGGAGAATGAATAAAACTATAGGCAAAAAAGGAGTTGGAAGTTGCTAATGGAGCACACCTGTGAAAAGTCTGTAGGGAAGCCTTCACTCTTCGCGGCTTTCATCTCAAGGTTGCCCTTATCCCCTTTGGTGTTCTACTGAGAAGTCTCTGACCCTGTCTTATGTCAGCCAAGTGCACTTTGTTCCTCATTTGATAAAACTTCCACACTTGTGAATAAGAGTCATTTCTACAGTTCTCGATTATTCTTTCACGCACACATTCAGGCACAAGAAAGTTTCCTGGTAAATGGAGGTTGCTAGATGATTTGCAAACACAAATTAGACTGGAATTCATGAAGGCGAGGCTATTAGACAAATCACTTTTGATATTAAGCCAGTCAGAAATCAAGTCTGGAATGTATTTCAGATTATGTTTTCCATTTATAGTTGTTCTCTGCATTGGCAAATATTTTATAATAATTTACTAAAAATAAAATTTTTACTTTATTGTTCCTCTAAAACCTTAAAACAATTAGTTGGGTGAACTGAGGTATACAGAAGAGTTAAAAAGTAAGTCAAACCCGAGGATTAGATTGCTCCATCACAAAGTATTTAGCCTGTTAGCAAGACTACCTTTCAGAACGCACTTAAAAACTGGGGCCACTGATCCAAACTTTGAAATGATCACTTATAAAACTGACTTACTTAAACCCCCAGGAACTTGCTAGGCTATGGGGTAGGTGTAAGAAGAGGGAAAAGTCTCCTACAATGATTGTTATTTGAAGAATGGGGACGACAGTTCAATTAATTTAATTTGTATTGTCCCAAGTGGTCTGTGTTTCAGCTTCAGTCCTTAAGTCTTTAAACCTATCAAAAAAGAGTAAGTGATTTACATGTACTCTCTCATTTAGTCCTTGCAAGAAACAACCCTGTGGCATAGGCTTTATTTCTCTTTTACTGATAATGGAGATTAAGGCTAAAAGGAACTAAAAAAAAACTTGCTTAAAATCATATGGCAAATGATGGAACAGAAATTCCAGCTGGGGTCTTTGTGGTTTAAATATTATTTCTACTATCTTCCAATGAAAAATTAATGAAAAAAAAAAAAACCTTCCTTTTTTTTCATGTTATAGACATACAAAAAGAAGGACATCAGAGTTGCTTATAATGCTACCATCCACAGATAGTTACTCTGTTAAGACTGTAGGACAGATTTACCTTCTTTATCTATTCATGTTACCCCAAAGAAATGAAACTTAAAATCAGAGAAACCTAATCAAACAGTAGGATCATGGCTCCCTGTTCTGTGGCTAGAAGTAAGAAGTGACAATGATTTCAAAACATTTGTTTCCAAAGCATTTATTGAGCCAAGTATCTTCCAAACAGTATGTGAGCTATTAGGTTGTGCAAATGAAAGTCAAGTCTACCCTGAAAGAACCTATAAAGCAATGGTTCTAAACTCTGGCTCATAATAAAATCTCCTGGGAGGTTTCTAAAAAATGCCTGTGGCAAGGCATCCACATTTTTTAAAGCTCCTTGGGAGATGTGTAGCCATGGTTAAGAAGCAGCGCAATGAGGTAATTGAAGAGACTGACACATACAAAGCAGTATCAGGAGAGCTTTTTGGGTGTTGGGATACAAACAGTATCAGCTGCAGCAAAGTCTTCCAGGATGAGGAAGGCGTTGAACTAGGCTTTGATGAATAGGGAAGATTTTATTAGGAAAAAGACGATGGGGTGGAAATGGAGAAGTATATTCCAAACAATTATCAGAATTGTTGTCAAGATTTCTTTGGTTGATAAAAATGAGATCTTTGAGGTACTGGTAGATTGTTTTATAAGAATAAATTGTTACGAATGTTCCAGGTCCTTTGAGATCACTAACGTGATGTTATCTTTTTTCTACCAGGTCTTCAATGAAATATATCCAGTATGGACTTACTCTTACCTGGTGCTGTTGTTTCCTGTGTTCCTTGCCACAGACTTCCTCCGTTATAAACCTGTTGTTCTGCTGCAGGGACTCAGCCTTATTGTTACGTGGTTCATGCTGCTCTATGCCCAGGGACTGCTGGCCATTCAGTTCTTGGAATTCTTCTATGGCATCGCCACCGCCACTGAAATTGCCTATTACTCCTACATCTACAGTGTGGTAGACCTGAGCATGTACCAGAAAGTCACGAGTTACTGTCGAAGTGCCACCTTGGTGGGCTTCACAGTGGGCTCTCTCCTAGGGCAGATCCTCGTCTCAGTGGCAGGCTGGTCCCTATTCAGCCTGAATGTCATCTCTCTTACCTGTGTTTCTGTGGCTTTCGCTGTGGCCTGGTTTCTGCCTATGCCACAGAAGAGTCTTTTCTTTCACCACGTTCCTCCCTCCTGCCGGGGAGCAAATGGCGTCAAGGTACACAGTGGTGGCATTGCTACTGATACCTCAGCTTCTAACCACCTTCCGCAGTGGGAAGACGTTGAATCAAAAATCCCTCTAAATACAGAGGAGCCTCCCATGGAAGAACAGGTAAGCACAACCTTAAATGCCTGTTGGTTGCTACTCTGGGGCTAGACCAATGGTGAAAAAAGACAGGAAAGTCCCTCAATTCATTTGGATTCTGGTTTTATCTTGAGTTGCTTCATTGGTTCATTCATTCATTCATTCAATATAACGTTGATTTATATTAGGGATGACAAATGTATTTTCCTCTGGAGTAAATGACCTCCAGGACTGGCACAACATTATATTGCTCATGTTGGAGATGTCTTAGAAGCCACAGCAATGTCTATCTCTTCTTCATCTTTCTATCCTCAGAACTTGGTATGTAAAGGAAGCTCTAGAAAAAATTTTCTAAATGAATAGGTGAAATGATTCCAGTAAATGATGACTATCTACTTCCAGTTTCTGAATTGAAGTCCAAAGTATGTAAGGATAGGAAGTTATCTTCCTCATCTGTGCTGAAAACTATGTGTGATACGGGCATACCTCAAGGATATTGCGGGTTTAGTTCCAGACCGCTGAGGTAAAGCAAATATTGTAATAAAGCAAGTCACACAATTTTTTTTTGTTTCATGGTGCATATAAAAGTTATGTTTGCACTATACTGTAGTCTATTAAGTGTGCAATAGCATTATGTATAAAATAATATACATACCTAAATTTAAAAATACATAATTGCCAAAAAATGCCAACCATCATCTGGGCCTTCAGCAAGTCGTAATCTTTTTGCTGGTGGAGGGTCTTGCCACGATCTTGTTGGCTGCTGACTGATCAGGGTGGTGGTTGCTGAAGGTGGGGGTGCTGTGGCAATGTCTTAAAATAAGACAACAGTGAAGTTTGCCGCATCGATTGACTCTTCGTTCAGGAATGATTTCTCTGCAGCATCAATGCTGTTTGATAGCATTTTACCCATAGTAAAATTTCTTTGAAAATTGGAGTCAATCCTCTTAAACCCTGCTTTATGAGCTAAGTTTATGTAATGCGCTAAATCCTTGGTTGTCATTTCAGCAGTCTTCACAGCATCTTTACCAGGAGTAGACTCCATCTCAAGAAACCACTTTCTTTGCTCATCCATTGGAAGCAGCTGCTTATCCATTCAAGTTTTATCATAAAATTGGGGCAATTCAGTCACAACTTCAGGTTTCACTTCTTTTTTTTTTTTTTTAAATCAGATAAAGGAAATATTTTATTTATTTATTTATTTATTTATTTATTTATTTTTAATTTTTGGCTGTTTGGGTCTTCGTTTCTGTGCGAGGGCTTTCTCTAGTTGCAGCAAGCGGGGGCCACTCTTCATCGCGGTGCGCGGGCCTCTCACTATCGCGGCCTCTCTTGTTGCGGAGCACAGGCTCCAGACGCGCAGGCTCAGTAGTTGTGGCTCACGGGCCTAGTTGCTCCGTGGCATGTGGGATCTTCCCAGACCAGGGCTCGGACCCGTGTCCCCTGCATTGGCAGGCAGATTCTCAACCACTGTGCCACCAGGGAAGCCCCTCAGGTTTCACTTCTAATTCTAGTTTTCTTGCTATTTCCACCACATCTGCAGTTATTTCCTCCACTGAAGTCTTGAACCCCTCAAAGTCATCCATGAAACAAAAGTTTTACAACACAATGGTTTATTCTGACACATTTCGTTTATTTTTTGTAATGTGATCACTGCCCGCTAAATTGATTTTATTACCAACTAATGAGTTGAAATCTAAAATTTAAAAAACTCTGTCCTAGACCACCTTGATATTTGTTATTTATAGATGTGCAAAATGTCAGTACTTGACATGCTGAAGAATTATAAACTTTTAGAGTTAGAAGTGACTCTAAGCACAAATCATAGAACAATCAGAGCATGTTAAAGGGACTTTAGATCACATCACCCTTTCATTTTAGAGATAAGGATTCAGATCCAACATTAGTGAGTCGTGCAAAATTACACACATGTACTCCTAAACATAATTTTAGAGCAGATATGAGATCCACTTCAATCTATACCTTGTTCCATGAAGTCCTTCACTGGGATAACAACATGGTCAGAACCATCATGTTGGCCATGGTGAGGTAAAATTAGGATTCAAGTCAGTTTCATGATCTCCTGGGCTCAGCTACCGACACCATGAAAGGCAAGCAGTGCTGCTTGGCAGCTGTACAGCCCTAAAATACTGCTTGTTTTTCTTTGACAAGCTTGAAGGAAAATTAGAATGTGGATATTGGAGATCACAGTGCCATCTTAAGCTGACAAAGCCCATCAATGAACCATAAATGATAATCGTGGTAATTACGGTAAAGAAGAGTTCTAGGTCAGTGGGTGGTTTTATCTTGACTTAAAAAGAGGGAAAATGAGGTAGAAGTCAAAGTGATAGCCCAGTCCACAAGTTACCTTAGAGTATTTGTAAGTTGATTTTCAGAATGAGTCTACTGCTTTGGGGCAGAGGGTGCTGACATTGCAGGAGGAGGAGCTGCCAAAGCCAGTGATTTTCTTGCCCAAACAGGCAACTGGACTCATTTTGTGCTTGGCATATAGTTGGACATGATTTTTTTTAAGTTGCTTACCCATTAGAAATGATGTAAATTAAACCAACTCTTTAGCACAGGGCTTGACATGAGATTAATGCTTAATAAATATCTGTTAATATAACTATACTTTTATTTGTAGACTAACACCTTTTACTATTAGGAAGCATTCTGTGTGTGTGTGTGTGTGTGTGTGTGTGTGTGTGTTTGAGTTCCATAAAACACTGACAGCAGCAAAATAAATGTTTTTACCTTGTACTCAATATCATTTATAGCAGCAGAGTATAGCGGATTTTGAAGAAGGAAGGCAGTCCCCAGTACTAGTACTTACCAGCAGGGTGATCTTGGGCCAGTTTCTTAATTCTTTGCGACTTTTAGTTCCCTCATTCATATACCTACCTCATAGGGCTATTTCAAGTATTAAATAAAGCCATGTAGAGCTTTCAAATTAGTATACATAAGTAGGTAATCAATACATGGTAATTTCTATTATTATCTTTATCATTAGATATGAATAATCAAGAACAGCTTTGTACCTTCACTGTAGATCTTTATTTGTGGGGCTGTAAATAATTTCTCATTTTCCCTTTGAATTTGTTGAAGGTATTCTGGGCCTTATGAAAAGAGTTATGAGAGTCTGGTACTAATTCCATCACACATTTTTTTTTTCTTCTTTTTCTCTTTTTCTTTTTTTTTTTTACTTTTTGGTCACACTGCGTGGCATGCGGTATCTTAGTTCCCCCGACCAGGGAGGGAACCTGCACCCGCTGCAGTGGAAGTGCGGAGTCTTAACTGCTGGACCACCAGGGAAGTCCCACAAATTCTTTTTCTTTAACTGAGTTAGGCTACCCCTAAATGTAGAGAGTGTTAAATCAGATGATCACTAAGCTTTACTTGACTCTAGAATCCTGAGTTTTGTGAGCTGATTGATGTGACGGTACTCTGTCTTTTTTCTTCTGTTTCCCAGGCATACCATGAACAACTTCTCATTTCCTGTCCAGTCCCCCATATATGTAGGGATACATAGAAATAATTTAATTGCAATCATCAGCCCTTGACTTAAATCTTCATAGTCTAGGCATTAAACCCTAATTATCCCCTCCCCCTACATTTTCCTACTGTATGTAGAAGAAAATGCAAAATTCTCATCATGGCCTATAAAACCCCATACAATTTGGCTCCTTGCCAACCTCTCTGACCTTATCTCTTAATTGGGCTGAAACACATCAAGCTTGTTCCCACCTCAGAACTTCAAATCAGGAGATTGTGTCAGTCAGGACTGCCCTTCATCCTGATCTTCATGGCTGGTTCCTTTACGTCACTCAGGTCACAGCTCGGACATCAGCTTTTCAGAAAGCCATTTAACACTCTTAGCAATCATTACTCCATTCCAAAGTCACTTGCTAGCCCATTACCCTTTTTACTTTCTTCATAGTATTATTCCTACTATAAGCTCTCTTGTATGTGTGTGTTTATCATCTGTCTCTCTTATTCCAGTGTAAATTTCATAAGAGCAGGGACTTTCCTGCTGTATCACCCGTGTCTAGAACATTGCCAGACACATTGTATGGGCACTCAGGAACTATTTGTTGATTATGTTAATGAGTCATGGTAAATAGAATATAAGGGAAACCAACATTTATTGAGCACTTGCTACATACTGAATAATACTTATCTAGTTCTTGCAATAACCTGTTGAAGTAAGCATTAATTTCCATTTTACTGTAAAAAGCCTAAGATTGAGAAATTTTTCTCATCTGAGTGTAGGCAAGTATGCTGCTGATTCATCATCTCAGCTCCCATTTATTTTGACCTGGGTACCAGACACTGTGCCAAAAGTCTTATATTCATTATGTCATTCTTATTAAACCTACTATTATTAAAACTCTATGATATAGGTATCACTGTCTCCATTTTACAGGTGAGGGAACTGAAGCTCTACTGATTTTATTTAAAAGATTCATACTTAATTTTTTAAGTAAACAATACAGAAAACTACATAAAAAGAAGTCAAAATAATCTGAATTGCTGGGTGCAAAGATTACCACTATTAATATTTTAGTGCCCTTTCTAAGTATCACTGTTTGTACAGATTTTATAGTAAATGAAATTATAATCTACACGTAGGTTTATAACTTTATGTTTTTTTACTCAGTGTTAACTCAAGACTGATCTTTCTTTCTTTTCATGTCAGAAAAGCCTTCAGAATCCAAGAATTGAAATCATAATGGTGAAAATGACTGGTGGGAGGTTTGTGTTAGGCAGTATTCTGCCTTTCTCACCAGGCTGGCCCTGAGCACCAAAAGCCAGAATCAGAAAGACGTGTGTGAAGGACAAAGTCTGTCTTTTGACCCTCCCCATTTTTTTCTCATTTGTGGTCACAACCTTTCCCTCTGGATGTCTCCAGTTGGACCCCTGCCAACGGATATGTCTGAGTTGGGATGGAGGGGAGAGGGTGTATAGCCGTATATGGCTGTACCCCCTCCCTTTTGCAGCTTAATGCCCTTGAAGCTCAGATAGGTGTTATCTCCCCTGAAAAAGAGTAGCCAAAGGCAGGTCTCTGTGCCAACTCTTAAAAGGTTTCCAATGCCCCTGAACTAGGGCTTATGAACTAGGGCTCTACGAGATACCAGGCAAAGGCAAGAATGAGTATTCTTGGAACAAGATAAGTGCACAGCAGGCCAGAGCAGGACAGAGTGTCCCAGAAGCCTTTTATGTTGGAAGAGAACTTTATCATTGCAGATTCTTAAGTACACCTTGAAAGCGCCTGCTTCTGTGCTATTCTTGTTTCCTTTGCTTTGAATGTTCTTAATTGTTTCTCTATTCTAATCTTATCTATCTCCCAAAGCCTGTCTCAAACACCAGTTCTTCCATGATACATATTTTGGTTCCTTTTCCTTGAAACCAGATGTACTATATTTGTCCCCATTGGTTAAGGCTCATTGTATATGTTTTTACTATGTTTTGGGTAATGAAATATCAATATCTGAGAAAATAATGATAGTCTTCCTTTCATCATGAAAAAAATGTTCATTGTTTATAGCAAGAATTAGGATTGTGTCCTTCAACAGCACAATAAAAGAAGCAAACTTATTCTCAAGTTTCCATCCTAGCTATTGGCTTGATGATAGACAAATCTCCCTCTGCATATAGCTGAGCTAAGAAAAGAGTAGCATTTAACTTGGTATTATAAACACCTAACTATACCTATTAAAAGGTTCTATTTAAAGGAGAAGGGGCTGCACAGAAATTAACGTAAAATGGATTAAAGACTTGAATGTAAGACCTGAAATCATAAAACGCCTTAGAAGAAAACATACGTGGTAAGCTCCTTGACATCTGTCTTGGCAATGTGTTTTTTAATTTGATACCAAAAGCAAAAATAATTAAGTGGGACAACATCAAACTAAAAAGCTTCTATACAACAAAGAAAAACATCAACAAAATGAAAAGACAACCTACTGAATGGGAGAAAATATCTGCAAATCATATGTCTGATCAGGGGTTAATATCCAAATTATAAAAGAAACTCATACAACTCAATAGCAAAAAAAGAATCCAATTTAAAAATGGGCAGAAGATCTGAATAGACATTTTTCCCAAGAAGACATTCAGACAGCCAACAGGTACATGTAAAGATGCTCAACATCACTAATCATCAGGGGAATGCAACTCAAAACCAGAATGAGATATCACCTCACACCTGTTAGAATGACTATTATCAAAAAGACAAGAAATAAGTGTTGGCGAGGATGTGGAGAAAAGGGACCCTTGTGCACTATTGCTGGGAATGTAGATTGTTGCAGTCACTGGAAAACAGTGTGGAGGTTCCTCAAAAAATTAAAAATCAGGGACTTCCCTGGTGGCGCAGTAGTTAAGAATCTGCCTGCCAGTACAGGGGACATGGGTTTGATCCCTGGTCCAGGAAGATCCCTCATGCCACGGAGCAACTAAGCCCGTGCGCCACAACTACTGAGCCCACACACCACAACTAATGAAGCCTGCGCACCTAGAGCCCATGCTCTGCAACACGAGAAGCCACCACAGTGAGAAGCCTGCGCACCGCAATGAAGAGTAGCCCCCACTCGCCGCAACTAGGGAAAGCCCTCACGCAGCAACGAAGACCTGACGCAGCCAAAAATAAATAAATTAAATAAATAAGTTAAAAAAAAAATCAGACTACCACATGATTCAAGAATTCTACTTCTAGGTATATATCCAAAGGAAATGGAAACACTAACTCAAAAAGATACAGGCACCCACCAGTTCACTGCAGCATTATTTACAATAGCCAAGATATGGAAACAACCTAAGGGTCCATCAGTGGATGAATGGATAAAGAAAATGTGGTATACGGACACATTTATATACACACTGGAACGCTATTTATTCAGCCATTAAAAAGCGAATGAAGTCTTGCCATTTGCAACAATGTGGACGGACTTGGAGGGCATTATACTAAGTGAAGTAAATCAGACAGAGAAAGACAAATATCACATGATCTCATTTATATGTGGGAACTAAAAACAAAACAAAAAAACCCCAAGCTCATAGATACAGAGAACAGATTGGTAGTTGCCAGAGGAAGGGGGTAGGGGGTAGCCAAATGGGTAAAGGGGAGTCAAAAGGTACAACTCCCAGTTGTAAATAAGTCTTGGGGATGTAATGTACAGCATGGTGACTATAATTAATAATACCATATTGCATATTTGAAAGTTGCTAAGAGAGTAGATCTTAAAACTTCTCATCACAGGAAAAAAAATTATAACTGTATGGTGACAGATATTGACTAGGCTTATTGTGGTGATCATTTCACAGTGTATACAAATATAAAATCATTATGTTACACACCTAAAACTAATATAAAGTTAAAGGTCAATTATACCTCAGTTTTTAAAAATGAAGGAGAAAGGGCTGACAGCAGGTGGGAGTAGTCATTTTACATCTGGAGGTTCTCATGTGCAAGATATGGGTTCCAGCCAGCGAGCAGGTTGAATCATGCTGCTGCCATTGGTGTTAATAATCTGTAACATGGCTCCTGTCACACGTCCTGGCTCTTACATGCTAATCCACAGTTAGCTTCCTCTTGGTCCCTTTGGATTCTCTCATTTTGCCTTCCCATGTTAGTTGCAAAAGTAAAATTTCCTATGTTCTGAGCGAGGCTCCGGAATTATGGCAACCTTTGATAGCTATTTCACAGGATGTCTGGAATCTCATATTGACTTCTTGGCATAGTCCAGGGATGATGGTACATAGTAATGTTTTGATTCACTCAGTTACATGCATAGTAGCTTTATTACTTCATTGTAATATTTCCCATAAATACTGGGTAATAGAAAAAGCATAAGGAAGAAAATTAAAATCACTGATTACTCCATCAGTCAGAGAGAACTGCTGCTAATATTTTGATTTATTTCTTTCTAAGATTTCTGTCTTAACCATTATCTTTCAGTGAATCTGATAGATTCTCATTCATGGATTCTACCTGAACAGTGATTTACTAGGGTTGCTAATTATTGCGCTTTTTTTTTTTTTGGTTGCGTTGGGCTTGTGGGCTTTCTCTAGTTGCCGTGAGCGGGAGCTACTCGTCGTTGCAGTGCATGGGCTTCTCATTGCGGTGGCTTCTCTTGTTGCGGAGCACAGGCTCTAGGTGCGTGGGCTTCACTAGTTGTGGCTCACGGGCTCTAGAGTGCAAGCTCAGTAGTTGTGGCGCACGGGCTTAGTTGCTCTGCGGCATGTGGGATCTTCCCGGAACAGGGCTCGAACCCGTGTCCCCTGCATTGGCACGTGGATTCTTAACCACTGCGCCACCAGGGAAGCCCAAATTATTGCTTATTCTTAATGTTGCTTGCCACTGTATGGGGAGATATGGAATGTCATCTCCCTTTGGCTAAAGTATGCAATCTCTGACCATCTTTCTACCTTCATTTTGTAAACAATATATCATTTGCTGGATGTACTAATGTTTATAGAGCATTCAAAGCAAAAATTATATAAGAATGTGTTTTTTTCCCCAGAGGGGATAAATGTAATTGCTAAGAAGTTTATACATGCACACACACACGTATATGAAATAAGCAATTGGTTTTCACAAGGAACAAGAAAAAAGTCTGTTGAATAGAAGATTGAGTCTATACAATTGCTTTCTGTACAGTTGGCTTCTTCCCTTTTTCTGTGTAGGAATCCAAGCCAGACCGTCTCCTCGTGCTGAAGGTCCTGTGGAATGATTTCCTGGTGTGCTACTCTTCTCGCCCTCTGCTCTGCTGGTCCGTGTGGTGGGCCCTCTCCACCTGCGGCTATTTTCAAGTCGTGAACTATGCACAGGGCCTGTGGGAGCAGGTGATGCCTTCTCGTCATGCTGCCATCTATAACGGCGGCGTGGAGGCCGTTTCAACCTTACTGGGTAAGCAGTGCAGGGTGGCAGGGCAGCTTGGGAGGGGGAGATTCCTCTAGTAGTGAAGTCAACCATAATCAGATTTTCTCTCCCCTCCCAAGTTTGAAGTAGCCCCAAAGAATGGATTACTTATTTTGAGCTCTGATTTTATAATTTAGGAGGACAATTTAGAATTGCACATGAGGTGGAAGACTATGACTAACAAACTTAAATTCTTTTAACCTTTGGGAAACCTAATATAATGGTCCTCTAAATTGTCTTCTTATCCAGGTTTGCATGATCTCTGATTTACTGGGTTCTTCTGCCACTTGTTGAAAAACTTGGAGTAACCTATACAATACTTTATAACAACAGTAGCAAATATATTGTTTATATGCACCAAGTGCTGCTCTAAAGACTTTATGTATGTTCACTCAGTCCTCACAGAATTCCTAAGACAGGTGTAATTATTATCCCCAGTTTACAGTTAAGGAAGCTGTGGACAGACAGCTTAATCACTTGGCCAAGATGATACAGATGGTAAGTGGTAAAGTCGAGGTGTGAACTCAGAGCCTGTGTCTTTGGCCATTTTATTCTGTTGTCCCTTCCTAATTTGTTGACCCACCTCAGAAGGTTTTGGAAGACTTTATATGATTTCTGTAAACACTTAAAACTGTGACTGGCACTTAGAAAGCACTCCGTACATTTTAGCTATCGTTTTCATAATCATCATCATTTTACCACATGATAAACTGCCCCTCAGTTGGGAAGAGAGAAGAGCCATCCTGCCGTGTTGCCAAGCTACAAGCAGTGGTTCTTTTTGGTTCTCGCCTCTGTGTCCGCCTCGGTAGTTTTTCCTTAGCAGCGTCCCTGGTTCTGTATCCTCCTTTTCCTTCTCATTACCAGCTGCCCTCGTTCAGTCTCTCATCATCTCTCCATGGCTCCATACTGTTTATTCCATCAAGTCCAAAATCCTCTGCCGGACTTTCAAGGCCCTCCATAATCTTGAGCTACCCTGTTTAAAAGTTAAAAGATCTTAAAATGTAGTAATCTAAGATGAATTTTGAATTCATTGAAATAGTATCTGTGTAGCAAAATGACAAATTTTCTCTTTTTGTTTTGTAGGTGCTGTTGCTGTGTTTGCAGTTGGTTACATAAAAATATCCTGGTCCACTTGGGGAGAACTGACATTGTCTCTGTTTTCTCTCCTGATTGCTGCTGCCGTGTACATCATGGACACCGTGGGTAACATTTGGGTGTGCTACGCATCCTACGTTGTCTTCAGAATCATCTACATGTTACTCATCACTATAGCAACGTATGTATTTTGATTCAAAGAACCATTAGGAAGAGCTGACAGGATTAGCTTTTTGGTTTCTTTACAAATTAAAATTTCTGGTTAAAAGAGGCAAATGGGAGGAAGCATTATATTATATGTGCATTGCCAGTTTTTCTCCTGAGGAAGCATTTAGGCAAGGTTCTTTATTTCCTTGTTTAAACGTTCCTGCTGTTTTCAGATGTTTGCATGAGGTTTACATCATTTAGCAACAAGATATTCTTCACTTGGTTGGGAAGGGAATTGACAGTAGAAAGTACGGGTTACTCTTCACACTATCCTGGAAGTAATTCTTGTCTATGCATTCTTTTTATTTATTTTTTAAGTTTTCAGATTGCTGCAAACCTCAGCATGGAGCGCTACGCCCTAGTGTTTGGTGTAAATACCTTAATCGCTCTGGCACTGCAGACTCTGCTCACTCTAATTGTGGTAGATGCCAGTGGCCTTGGCTTGGAAATTACCACTCAAGTAAGATCTCTGTTTCGGTACTGAAGATGTTATGAGTTGATCAGGGTAACGGAAGTGGAGCATGCTTCATGGAAACAAATTCATACAATATAGACAGATACAAAATAAAAAGTAAAAGTGTTCTCTCTTTCCTTCAGTCATCCCCCATCCTTAGTTCTTTTCTACCAGGAGGATGTTGGGACCATCATCTTTTTGATGAGGCCCTAGAACATTTCTGTGTGTAATTAACCAGCCTGGTGGAGTTGAGAGGTAATATTGGTTCCTTCCAGGCCAAGACCTTCTGCTTCCTCATCCATTATTTCCCTCCATTTTTAATTCTGTGCCTGGAATACTGCATCTCATGTTCGAGATGCCATGCTTCACCTCAAAGCTCTCTAAGTCTCCTCCTTCTTTAGTTAAAATGCCCCTTACCCAAATACCAAGGTAATGACTTCCTGTTGCTGAATAGCATTATGATTCTTAACATATGACCTATTGAGAAAACACCTGCACAAACACTCAGAGACAGTGTGAATAATTTTATTCACTCAGGAATGGTATAGTTGTATATGCCTTCATGCATTGTGAGTTGTTAGGTAGGGCTTGTTCTGTACTTCAGCAAAATGGGCAATTGAATAAAAAAGTGCCTACCCTACCTCATCTCAGCCCAGATGATTCCATCTCCATTATTCCTTCCTTACTTACATATTAGTTTTCTTAGAATACAAAGACCTAACATGTTAGCAGTAATTAACTTTGTTTTTACTGAGGAGATCTAAAAGAGAAATAGGTAATGTGCATTGAGTGCTTTCTATGTGCCGGGTACTTTATATAGAATTTTGCAGCATTGTTATCAGGATTAGACATCAAGAAAATGAGTCTGAGAGATGTTGTGTTGTTTAAGGTCACAGTCAATAATAGTATGTCAGAACCAGGATTCAAACCAGCATCTGACTCCAAAGCTTAGGCATCTCCCGCTGCATCATGCTGCCTCAAAAAAGGATGGGGGAGGGGGTGGATAGAGCAGAGGAATGGGAGCTTATTACTTTCGTTTAAGTAAGAATTACTTAAGTGTTTCCCAATTACTACCTGCAATAAAAACCTTGAGGAGACCTCTCAAGGGTTAGGTACTTTCATTTGGGATGGAGAGTAGAAGAGTAACTAAGTGCTTGTCATCTTGCTATAGAAGTGGTAGGTTTAAACGTATGGAATAATAGAATTTTGTGGGCTGTGCTGAAACTTGTAACTGCCATGATTAATTAACGAGTTTCCTATAGGAAAATGAATCAGAATTTTAAAGGACCTGGCTCAGAGGGTTAGCTTATCAGTAGTTAGTAAGTTGTTTTAAGAAGAACAATGATGATGATGTTGATAAACAACATAGTTACATTAAAAAATTGGCTTGGAGGGACTTCCCTGGTGTCACAGTAGTTAAGAATCCGCCTGCCAATGCAGGGGACACGGGTTCAATTCCTGGTCCAGGAAGATCCCACATGCTGCAGAGCAACTAAGCCCATGCGCCACAACTACTGAGCCTGTGCTCTAGAGCCCACGAGCCACAACTACGGAGCCCACGTGCCACAACTACTGAAGCCCGTGTGCCTAGAGCCCATGCTCCGCAACAAGAGAAGCCACCGCAATGAGAAGCCCGCGCACCGCAATGAAGAGTAGCCCCCGCTTGCCGCAACTAGAGAAAGCCCGCATGCAGCAACAAAGACCCAACACAGCCAAAAAATAAATAAAATTAAGAAAAAAATTTGGCTTAGAGAAGATTCTTATAAAAAGTAATCTTATAATGGAATATATTGATAGTTGACCTTCTACTGCCCTCTTCTGGGCAAGAGTAGAGGTCTTGATATTCAGAATTTGGCCTGTTAATCATATCAGCTTGAGGGTAGAGACCAGGATTCAGTTATAACAGCAACAAAAATAAAAACAATAGTATTAACAGCATTAGCATTGTGCTAATAAACATTTGCATACATAATCTCATCCTTTCCCAACAACTCTGCAATTAGGAAATATTATGAATTACAAAATGTTTTGCAAATGAAGTTGAGGCTCAGAGACTGAGTCTCTCAATCCAGGTCATACAGCTAGTAAGGGGGAAGTCGGGATTTGCACCCAAGAGTCAGGCTTCAGTATCACCATGCTGTGCTGCCTCTTTGTATCCTCAGTGCCTGGCACATTGTTTAAGCGTACAATGTTTTTTGAAGTTTTATAGAGAAACTGAATATACCTTTAATTATAGAGTCTGTTCACATATATGTAATAAAAGAGCTTACCTTCTAATTGATAATTCTATAAATTATTCTTTCCCCCTCTTTAGTTCTTCATCTATGCTGGTTATTTTGCACTCATCGCTGTGGTTTTCCTGTCTAATGGTGCAGTTAATATTTTGAAGAAATACAGAAAGCCGGAAGATCCAGAATCAAGTACTCAAGTGACCACTTCATAACGCACTGCTGATGAGCTTCTTATCACAAGAACTCTGCACAGCAGCTGTGCCTGGATGTATTTAATTTTTTAAAGTGTAGACACATATTTATGAGTGTGCATTTCATGGCTTCAAAGCAGCCAATTGACTATACCTTGTCCTCCTAGAGTAATAGAATACTGTTCAGAAGTGAAGTGTACTTCATGGATTATTTACGAGGCCAATAGAAGGATGACTGTTTTCTGATGTGAAAGTGAGCTTGCTTTTGAAAACCAAGTAATCAAGAGCAATCAAGCAGCACATGGTGATGTATACTTGCTAGCAAGTGAGTCTGGTGTTTCATAGGTCAAGTACTTCTGTATCAGATTAGCCAGATGCTTGGCCTGGTGGGACCAGGGCTTCACAGGGGCCACAGATGTTACAGGTCAGAACAGAAATATGTTCTAACAGCACCTGCCTCTGTTCAACTTAATTCTTATTTCTGTGTTATTCATGTGCATTTGTGTTTCTACAGATGAAAGTTGTTCCTATCACCGACAATATGTGCTCTGGTTTGGTGTTTTATAAGGAATATGTGTCGTTTCTAATTTAAGTTATTTAAAAAAATTCATTGTGTAAACATTCTCAATTCCCATCTTGACAATTATGTATTTGTGTGGATTTTTCATTTTTACATTATTCATATGCTTCCCAGAGAAGCTAATTTAGTTAAATAATAAGGCAAGTTTTGAAGCCTGCTAAAAATCTAAGTGACCTAATCAGAAAACTTAAGGCAGGTTTGCTTGTCTTTTATTCTTCAGTATGAAGGACTATTAATTCTATGATGAAAAGTTACTAAATGGGCTAAAGATACAACTAACCCATTTTGTATTTGCATCCCCTTTTACCTCCAAAATAAAATGGAAAATTCTTTTTTTAAATAACTTCATCTCCATTTATAGCTTTTATATTATTTGTCCTTCTTATTCAAGATAAAGATGTCATTAAGAGTTGGATTATTCCAAGGTCTTTTTCACAAACTGAGCCTCTTATTAATTATTTTGGTGGGACAGGAACTAGGATAGACTTAGTTCCTGCATTTTGTACATTAAATCTGCCTTTGTTTCTAAAGGTGGATCATCTTGAATATCTGCTTAAAATAAGAATTGCTATTGATTCCGTTTCCAGGTTACTTGAAAAAAATGTTATTCTGTGCACATTTAATTGGGAAGTTAGTCTACCAAGTGGCTGCTAGCCTATGTGAGACGTAACTATTTTGAAGCCAATTTTGTTGCCTAATCTTAAAAAAAAAAAAAAAAAAAAAAACTAGGTTAACTTTTTTAGAACGACATAGGTAAACACTGAATAATAGTGTCAAGATTCCAAAACTGATGTATTCATTTATGTAAGCAGGAATTCTAGAAGCAAATGAATGAGGATAAGAATAAGTCATTTTCCACTCACCTTCCTTTCTGAATAAGGGAAAGGAAAAGAACACTAGCTAAGTAAGGGAAGAGGAAGTGATATAAATAGCAGCCTCTAATTTTATATTTTGTCTTTGTTGTGTTTTATTTTGCTACATAGGGAATTGTTTACTCAGAAACAAGTAGAAAAGTGGTATTTGAGGAATTTTATTTAATTTTTTAAATAAAATAGACTGTGGTACAATCAATACTAAAGCAGTATTTCCCTGGAATTTAATTCAAAGTTTGTGGTACACAGTTAGAGCCTTTACTTATTTAAGACAATAATAAGTTTACATCTTGGTGTGTGGCCCTATTTGTAGAATGCTGAACCCAATTTGCAAGTTGTACTGTATGCAGTTTTGTAAAGTGAAAATAATTTGTTGTACTTTTTATTCAATTCTGTATAGATTACAAACTTATTTATTAAATAAATATTTTACAGTATGTTTTTCCTTTTTAATCAAAATTGTTTTTAATTTATCTTTTGCTGTAGTAGGAGCTTTGGATTACTTCTTTAAATCTTTTAGTTGTTTCGACTAGGACAAATTTCAGAGTAAGCCTTCCCCTCACCTGACCTTACTAACTAACCGAGAGTCATCCTGTTAATTCTTCCATTGCTTTGTGATCTTTACCTTTGACTCTTCCCTTTCATTTCTGTTTTTCCAATTTTCTTCTAACACCACATTGTACTGTTTATTTTTCTTGGTCTTCATCTTGGTACCTCTTACTTTTTTAAAGCATTCTCCCATTTAGAAACCAAAAAGACCTACATTCCCTTCAGTGTTAACTGGATTTTTTAAGTAAATGAAATGAAATTGAATCAAAGGCATAAGGTACCATCTTGTTTTGAAAAATCATAGCCTTTTTGTTCCAACCCCAAATATTCTGAAACCCAGGGAAGCATCTTCTTGCCATCAGTTGAGAATCACTTGTTCATTATACCCTAGAAACCAAATCAGTCTTCTCTCACAGTATCCGAATGGGTACCTTCTCTTTAATTCCCATTCCCAAACCTGCTTCATTAAGGCATTTCATTGATTATCACCAAAGACTTGGAAGTTTTTCATGCAAAAACGTTTTATAAAGATAAAGTTTTCTCTCCCTATAGTTATATCCCCTGTATCTTAAGGCCTTTCAGACTGTAAGCCTGCTTACATGCCTCAGACCATGCCTTATTTTTGTCTTTTGTTACAAAACACATCCTGTGGTGTGTTTGTGTGCTATGAATATTGAATTATACAAATGATATGGACTCAACATACCCACCTGCCGATACAACAGCTAAATGCTCACTATTTTTAAAAAGGTACATCAACGTAAAACATTAAGATTTAAATGCCTATCAATGATCTCTAGACCACTGGATGCTTTATTCAAGGCATTATGCTCAAATGATAGAAACTGGATATCTGTTTGTTTTACTTATTATGACATCCTCATAATTAGTACCTTACTTGTTTATCATGTTTTAGTTTGGAAAAAGTATTTGTGAACATCATCTCCTTTGATTCTGGAAAAAGCATCTTGTAGTAGTACTAATTCCTCTACTTTTTTCATTAAGTAATGCTGATAGAAGAGAGTTCAAAATACTGGGTTTGCCACTCAAAGCTCTGATACATTAGGGAAGTCACTATTGAGCTTCAGTTTCCTCATCGGTAAGTGGGGATGATACTTACTTACCTCACAAGATTGTGTGAAGAAATGAAAGAACATATGTGAAAGCACCTATCACATCAGAGACAGTAAGGGACTGAGAAATCAGTTCCCTTCCCCCTCACTCTCCATTTATTGGGTTGGCCAAAAAGTGCCTTTGGTTTTTAAGTAAAAATAAAAGACATTTTTTCATTTTCACCAAGAACTTTATTGAACAACATATTCACCCTTTTGTTCCACTACCTTCTGCCATTTTTCAGGCAACTTCATACTTCCATCTTCCCAAAACTTTTCATCTTTTTGAGCAAAGAAAGAACTGTTCCAGGTACCTTTTACAGTCTTAACAGGGAATGGAAATTTTTTCCATTAAGAGAATTTTGTGAAGACCGAAATAAATGGAAATCCAAAGATGCAATGTCTAGTGAATACGGTGGATGAATCAGAACTTCCCAGCCAAGCTGGGAAGCCACCACCCTTTTTTTCTAATTTTTCAAACCACAGGAGTTGACCATCATTCTTTGCAGGATGCCAAAAATCCTGGAGGACCCACCTGCCATATTCTGGGAGTGTTGCCAGAAGTCGACCTTGAACTCCAGATCAGTACTTAAAGATTGAACACTTGGACAGAAAAGGCTACCTGGAAATTCCTGCCTGTGTCTTGTGTTTGACTGATTGATTAAGAGGCAGTAGGCCAGAGAATGTATCCGTAGTGAGAGAGTATCCAAGTTGGCTTAAAGATCTGTTTTTATCTCCAACTCTTATAATTAAATCCCATAAATATAATTTTCTGATTCTCTCCTCCCTACCCTGAATTTTTCTTTGCATTTTGGTCTCCTTTCCTTAGGTATAAACCATTTCATACTTACCCAAAGCCATTCCTCCATACCCATTTTAATAAAAAAAGACCTGCTATGTCTAGTAGAAAGGACTCCAGCATTAAGTCAGGGGTCTATGTGGGAGCTAAAGTGGTTCCAAATGGGTAGAAATCCCTGGCTGATATTAGAATTTTAAAAACAATATTTAAAAATAATCTCTAGAGAATAGCATTCCCTTTTAAGCCCCTGCACTGACAGAGTTATGGAATAAAAAGTCACAGAGAAGAAGATACCTTAATCTTCAATAAATAGCCTCCTAAGAAGTGACCTAAAATCCTACCTCATGATGTATGATCAAATTTTACTAGCTGAGTTTATTTGTGGTTGGCAAGTATTCTGGTTCCATGGTTATTTTAACATTATTTCCCGGTTTTAAGAGTATTATGTATTTACGGTAGGAAATTTGGGAAATGTAAAAAAGCTTAAGGAATAATGGTTACTCTTAATATCTGTCAACTCTAATCTCATATGCATGATTTTTATCCTCTCACACCCCCCAGGAAACCACAATAGAGCGTAAGTAGTTAATAAGACACTTAGTGGCAGATCATGCTCAGATCAAATAAATATATAAAATATTTATTTTAGAAATTAAGTTATTAAAAATTAAATACATTATTTTAAAAATCACCAGAGACATAAGCAACCACAAATAAAGAGTTGGCAGAAAAAACAACAGATAAGTGTGCTAATGATTTAGGTTTTGGAATGATCATATACAGAGTATAAAATGAATATCTATAAAATTTTAAATATAAAAGATGAAATCACAAAACTGAACAAGTAAAAAGAGATTAACAAAAATGAAAAGAGTGACTTTAAAAAGAACCTAAAGATATATTTTGGAAATTAAAAATAGAAATGCTGAAATTAAAATTCAATGGATAGGGCTCCCCTGGTGGCTCAGTGGTTAAGAATCTGCCTGCCAATGCAGGGGACACGGGTTCGAGCCCTGGTCCAGGAAGATCCCACGTGCCGCGGAGCAACTAAGCCTGTGCGCAACAACTACTGAGCCTGCGTGCCACAACTACTGAAGCTCACGCACCTACAGCCTGTGCTCTGCAACAAGAGAAGCCACTGCAATGAGAAGCCCGCGCACTGCAACGAAGAGTAGCCCCCACTTGCCACAACTAGAGAAAGCCCATATGCATCAACAAAGACCCAATGCAGCCAAAAATAAATAAATAAAATAAATTTATAAAAAAAAAATTCAATGGATAATGTCTCATAGATTGCTGGTGGCACGTAAGGTGATACAACCCCTTTGAATAGCATTCTGGCATGGCCCTTTAAAACCAAAGATATGCATCCTCTGTGACCCAGCATTCCATTCCTATAGAAATGTGACTATACAGGAATGAAAATGAATAAAACGGAGCTACAAGAAATAATTTCAATGAATATTTATTTATTTATATTTATTTATTTATTTATTTATTTATTTATTTTATTTATTTATTTATAGCCACACCACGTGGCATGTTGGATGTTCCTTGACCAGGGATCGAACCCACGCCCCTTGCACTGGAAGCGTGGAGTATTAAGCACTGGACTGCCAGGGAAGTCCTCTATGAATTTTATAAACATAATTTTGAGCAAAAGAAGTAAGACACAAAAGAATATAGCAATACAATTCCATTTTTCAAAAACAAACTATACTGATTAAATCTATGTACATAAGTGATTTTAAAAAGTATAAAACAAAGAAATGATTGCTACAAAAGTCTAGCAAGTATTTACTGCTGAGGAATGCAAAGAGGTATGATTAAGGGGCACACAGCCATTTCTTGGCTTGGAAGAGGATATGTGTGTGCTTGCAATATAATTTTTCATTATATTATACATTTATGTTTTATGTTCTTTTCTGTATGTTCAGTAAATTTCACACTAAAAACACTTTAAAAACTCGATAACTAGGTTAAATAGCAGATTAAACACAGCTGAAGCGGGGAGTAGTGAAGTGGAAAATAAAGCTGAAAAAGTTATCTAATATGCAGTAAAGAGACAGTCCTTTAAAGATGTAAAAAGAAGTTAAGATATGTGGGGGGAAATGAGAAGATCTTACATCACAGTCTCAGAAAGAATGAGCAGATAGAATGGAGGCGAGGCAATATGCTACAATATGACTGAGAATTTTGCAGACACATAGTAGTAAAATTGCAGTTAACTTAGGAAAAAGAGAAGATTGTAAAAGCAGCCAGAGAGAAAAGACAGATCATCTATAAAAGAACACAGCTGACAGCTCTTATGAGAGATATTTAGAAATGAAGTATTCTAAATTCCTTATGTTATTCATGAGGAATATTAAGATACAGATTAGATGAGATTGTGTTAAATTAGGTATCACAGTAAGGTTTAAAGAATAGCAAAGAATAAAATTAGAGTGTATAATTTACTAACCAGTTGAGAGAATAAAATGAAGTAAAAGCAAACAAAACAGGGATGATTTTAGCAGCAACAACCATGCAACCTGGCTTTGTAAAGTCTCCCACAGTGCTGTGGCCATAGGCACCCAGGCACCTGCCCTCCCCACCACAAACCACTGCCACAGTAGCTCAAGGTGAAGATCAGTTTAGCTGAAGGGATAGTAAAAGAAGAGCTCTAGAGGAGACTGCAAGATTTTCAGCTAAACTAATTCTTGAAGACATTGAAACCAAACCCAAAAGGGCAGTGAGAAAGAAGAAATCATCTGCCAAAAAATTACAAATGAAAAAATAGAGCAAAAGGGAAACAGGCTGAAATGTCTATCCAGGAAACTAAAGACAAATAACCTGCAGAAGTTAAAGAAAGTAGAAATGAGGAGAGTTAGCAGGAGAGAGAGAGGTCAGTCTGATTAATATCATTTACCAAGTCTTGGTGATTTCTGTATACTTTTTACAAGCCAGAAAAATATTTTTATCACCTACTTTGTAAATGCAAGTTTTTAAAAAATAGCTCTAAAATCACATGTTTGGAAGGAATGAATACCACCACATCCAATTGTGTGTGTGTGTACATACTTTTTTTAAAAGAAGAATTCACGTGCTGGCTATTTTTATTTTTTTTTTTTGTACAACCAAAACATGTGGGGATATTTATCTGAGAGGTTTTGACTGTCTTGATAGGGAGGGCAGTTTTCACATCCTATACCTTGAAGTATAACTAAATGGCAATTTGGAGTCACAGTTATTCATTTAACATGCCTGAAATATTTCAAACTATTTAATGTCTGTCTCCAAGCCATTATTTATAGATATAGTGAGGGAGAGAGAGAATTGCTTCTAAAGAAAACTGCTCCCTAATCTTGGCCTAGATGACTTTAGATTTTTGGTACTTAAATTTAAAGATTTGTTTACAGATTATTCATAATATCTGAACATGATTGAATAAAATCACAACTATGAAAGAAAAATTAAGAATTATTAAATTGTTAAATGACAATTTAAACACAAAACATAAAAAGAAAAACATGAAATAACCCAAATGCCATTAACAGGAGAATGAATAGAAAACTTCTGATATATTGTACTAATGGAATGCTATACAGTGGCAAAAATACAAACATAATAATGTGCAAAACATTTATAAATTTTAGAAAATAATTATACTGTTAAGTGAGGAAAAAAACAAATAGCTGGCACGTCCATGCTGCATTATACCATTTAAAAAATGAAGCTCAAAAGTAAGTAAATGAAACAATGTTTTGGTTAAGAATAACATACATAAGTGGTAAAAAAAATTTTTTAAAAGAATGTAACGATGCACTAAAAATTTGTGATAGTGGTTACCTTTTTTGGTAAGATAGGGAGATGGTGTAGGTAGATCATGAATATTGGTAATGTTCTTATTTTGGTAGGTGACTTTTATTACACAGTAATTTACATACATATTGTATATATAGTCTTTCGTGTGTATCAAATATAATATTTTTTCAGAGACTGAATCATTGCCAACTTTCTGTGAATTTTGATCAGTGTTTCTATCATCCTTCAGCATCACTTGCCAGAATTCAAATCAATTATAGCTGAGACCCTGAAGGAAACATTTTCTCCTGAGTAGAAGAAATCTAATAGTTGCCTTCTTTTATTGTAAGCTTTTAATTTCTCCCTAATGTCTGGTTAACCCCCAAATATAAACCACAATTAATGCAGCAATTCTGCAAAGTATCTGAACAAACACAAAAATGCAAAAATATTTTATCTATTTGTAATATTTTGTTAGAGTTGGCAAATCATTTTGTGTGGAATTACCTACAATCATAGAAACTTCATATTACTTAAAGTGGGCAAATGAGTGAGGGTATTTTCATTCTGTGGGGTAAGGAGACAAAATATCCATACCTCCTGGTTGTCTATTTTGGACTCCAATAGTATTGAAATACAGATTTCATTTTTTCCTGATGAAAACCATTATGAAGTGAAAAAATACAACTAGAAGAAGTTATGCTTTTGTCTGACTACCGCAAAAAAAAAAAAAAAAAAAAAAAAAAAAAAGGCTGTTTTGTCATGAAAACAATGAAAAGACATTCTTAAAATGGAAAACATCAGCTGTGGGTTTGCAACTGTTTCAAGAATGCACCTATTGGGTCCTAAAGAAGGAAGAGACGCCAAAAGCAACAACTTGAGTAAGGTTATCGAGAATCCGCATGTGTCATACAGATGGAGGAGTCTTTAGGAAGCCCACCACTGCAAGGTGAAGGTAATTTCAAAATTAATTCACCTAGCTATGCAGATGTCTTATTCTCTTGCTCCTATTGTAGTGATCATGATTTCAGGAATGCATTTCCTTGAAGATGCCTACTTGTAGGAAGGGACATTCACTTTATGCTCTTTTAAATATTTATGTTAGTATTCACTCCCCCCCCACCCCCAAATGCCTGTACAAAACAAAAGATGAGAACTGGGAGGAAAGGAGGGAGAAGAGTATCAACGAAAAGGAGAGTGAGTTTGGGAGCAACCTCTCTAAGGTTACAGACTCTGCTCCACGTTTGTAGTCTTGGAGCTCCTTGCTATAATGTGAAGCAGAGTAAGTAAGCAACAAAAATATGGGCCCCCTGTGAAAGTGGCAGCTCTGTGTCCCTCATGTCCTTCTAGGAGAGGCTGAGCGACCATGTGTTTGTACATTACACCAGGAGAATGTTGTATACAAATCCAGCAGTTTATGAAAATTTATTTCAAGATTTCTGGAAATAAAGTTTCACATTTATTACTACTTAATGTGCATCAAGTTGAAACAGGAGGAAAGGGGGCAGGGCACAACCTTTAAAAGAATGACACAGCTGTTGAGGATACTATATAAACTAGTTAGAACAAATTAGGCCCAAGATGGTGCAAGATTCGAATTCTAGTAGACCTTGAAGCTCACTGTAATACATTAGCATGCTAAATAACACACCCACAGGCACCAAGACAGTTCTGAGGCAGGCCATTAAAGGCCAAAAAGTGGGTGGTGGCCCAAGTCCTGGAAATCCCTGCCCCTTCTTCAAAATAGTTAGAATATTCCTCCTACTCGTGTATGGAATTACTCAGCCCATAAAAACTAACCACGCCCACAGCCCAGGGCTGTTCTCAACTTCTGAGAGGACTGCATTCTGCCTGTGGAACGTGTATCTCTCTAAATAAACTTGCTTTCACTTTACCGTGGCTTGCTCTTGGATTCCTTCCTACATGAGGCCAAGGACCCTCACTTGGTGGCCTGCCCCATGGACTCACTCGCCTGAAACCTGGGACATGACCATCTTCTTGAGCCCTCCATTTTCCTGCAACAAAGTTGTAGTCAAATTGTAGTGTTCATACAGTACTATATTTTACAGAGATACTGGTTTGCCACTGAGTGGTTCAAATTAACATTAAAGAAATCGTGGCTGTCTAGTTATTTCAGAAAGTCTTAAAAATTCTAATGGAAATATAACTTCCTTGCTAATTTCTTCTTTTCTATTTTACTGTATTTAACGAAGAGGTTTGGTTCTCCGAGTAGGCATTTACTGCAAAAGGACGCATATTTTGCTGAGTCACCTTCCTTACTGTTACTGACCTGGTTTCTTGGACTCTGTAATCAACAGAAATTGATACAAGACCAGACAAGGAATTCAGGCAAGACTTTATAAGGACTACTGCTGCAGCACGAGGGAGTGAAAACAAGTAACAGGTTCACTTGCTCAATCCCTGGCGGCGGGGGTGGGAGGGGTGGGGGGGTGGGGGGGGTAAGCTGGTTCCTTAAATGGGGTGAGGGTAGGGGTTGATCTGTGGGTGGGGCCGGAGGCGTGGCTTAGGTGGTCTGCCCACCCTCTTGGTGGTGCTGTGTGCAGGGATCAGGGCAGTACCCTGCTTTTGCTCCTGGCACCTCAGAAGTAGCAGCTGGGTTTTGGCCTTTTGTATCCTATTGTTCATAACTGCCCAAACTGTGCATGTGTGCAGATATTTTTAGTCCTTTATAGTTTCTTTGTATTCTGTTGCTCAAGGAGACATTTGTCCAGGTGCAAGGACTGAGTAAAGGGTCTCAGGCTCCAGGTCCTAGCCTGTCTCATTATTATCTCACAGCATTTCTTGTTTTAAATCCTTACATTCTTTCTCAAATTTATTTTGCTTCACATGATTACACATTTCTTCAAAAAATGAAAACTAACGCATCTAGAGCCAAGAATAACTGCATTGGTTTATAACTTTGTGACCAGAAACTTGCAATTCTTGGTACTTCTATTTCCACAGTACATTAGGCTTGGATAGGTAGTTTTATTTTTTCTCACTCAAGTTCTTCAGGATTTAAGTGGTAGAGAAGAAGGAATGTAATTCTCAATTCAATGCAATCATTGTTTTTGTTATACTTGAAAATACTTTTGTTGTTCAGAGTTAAAACAAAACATGGACCCAAATTACCTGTATTCCTAACTTAACTCTCCTTCACTCAAATACCAGCAGTGCCTGCAGCCAGACAAAAGTAGAGAACACCTGATGGAGGGAAGCTAGAATGGAAGGAGACACTGGTTCATTGTCATTAAAATATTTTATCTTGGGAAATTTTACAAAAACATATTTTCACAGAAACACATTGTTAGGGCCCTTCCTAGGGCCACAGAAGAAGCCGGTGCAGATGAGAAGCCCTGAAATGTAAGCTTTATTAGCTTCATGATAAATCCTCCTCTGCTTGAACTTCTATGTCCTTTTAGCTCCTGTCCCTTTTCTTCTTTTCCCTCTGTAGCAATACTCCTTGAAGTGAACTGGCAATGCTGCGGCCTCTGCTTACTCTCCTCTGTTTTGTTTAGGATCCCATCATTGCCCTAAAACTGCGACTGAGCTCACTCTGCTCGCTGCACGACAGACAGGCCGATAAATCGGGAGACGAATTGTTGCGTCAAGGAATAATGACTTTAATCAGAAAGCTAGCAGATCAAGAAGATGGCAGACTAGTGTCCCCCCCCCCCCCAACAAAATCTTCCCTCAGTCCCAATTCGGGCTCCTTTACACAGAGGAAGGGGAGTGGGAGGGGCCTACTGCGATGCCAACCAATGGCTGGCTGGGACTGCTAATGGTAGCCTTCCAAGGGTTGCTCCCTAATGCCTGCTCACTAACGGTGGTCTGCTTCCGGGAGGGGCCCATTGTGACCAATGGCCGACCAATGGCTGAGCGGGACCGCTACCAGTCACTGCTAACAACCCCGCACCTGCCCCGCCTCTATTATACCCCGATCATGTATTAGTCATTCCTCCCAACAGCCTTAGTAGATGTCCATCCCCATTTTAAAACAGGGTCCAGAGCATAAGTACAATACTAACTTGCTCAAGGTCACAGAAAGAAACAAAACACAACTATTGTCAAAACAGTGGTTCCCAGTCCTCATTGTATTTGGCCTGTCAGCAGCATTTGAAACAGTGAACATCCCTTCTTTAAACAAGACCTTCCCTTGGCTTCTGGAACACAACTCTCTCTTGATTCTCTGTAACTCACTGGTTGCACCAGGATCTTGTTTACTGGCTCTTCCTCTTCTTCCTGACAGCTAGATAGAAGTTGGAACACTCTCAGGCTTACTTCTCTGAACTTTTGTTTCCCTCCTCACCTACATCCCCTCCCTGTGTGTCATGTATATCCCTTTCCTCTTCTCTGAATTCCAGGCTCTATATCCAACTGATCAGTTCCATCTCTACTTGATTGCCTAACTAATCACAACAAAACTGAAAAAAAAAAAACTCTTGATTTGTACCCTGCTTGTCCTAGATCTCAGTAAAGTGCCATTTCATTCTTTCATTTGCACAAGCTAAACAAAAGCATTAAGTCATTGGTGACTCCTATTTCTCTTTCACTCTCCCCTCAGTCTATGGATAGCAAATCCTATTGACAATATTTCTCCCCATCTTTTCATACCATCTTTCTCTTATTGCATCAACTCAGGTATTATGTAATTCTTTGTGAAGTCATTCATTTATACTTGTTACCTGAGAGTTGGTTAGTCTAGAATCAGTGAATGGGGTAGAGCCTGGGACAGAAATGGTTTGTTTTGCTCTACATTTTTCTTGCTCCCTTAAAAGGAAGAGAAGAAAAAAAAGAGTGGCAACCATCAAAACATCTTCCTCTCTGCTCATCAAAATTAATTCAGTTCACTGCCATATCAGGCCAAATAAAGATTGGCATAAGAGTAGTTACGAATTTCAAGCGCTCAGCCTATAGGATTTC
This sequence comes from Eschrichtius robustus, assembly GCF_028021215.1. Classification (NCBI taxonomy): domain Eukaryota; kingdom Metazoa; phylum Chordata; class Mammalia; order Artiodactyla; family Eschrichtiidae; genus Eschrichtius; species Eschrichtius robustus. The sequence continues at coordinate 127,288,460 of NC_090826.1, read as the reverse complement.
TACTTCTATGCCACCTCTTATCAATCTCGTTTATTAATAATGCTACTGTATTTTATTTATCTTTGTGCTTTACAATTATTATAACAGCAAAATTTATACTAATTTCTACTCTTAAAATTAAACTTTTTATCACATGAGGTAATTGTCAGTATTCTTGAATCTGGTTATGGAATAGGCATATAGAAAACAACAACTGCTTATGTTTGAACCCAGGAGTGATGGAATTAGAGATTAGTTATTTGAAAATTAGTTGCTTTTTAACATCTCAAGTAGATACTTTTTTCTGCCCTTTGGCCTCCTCTCTCCCCCTCTACTATGCATTGTGTGTCTGCATTAGGCATCAACCAAACCTCCCCCATGGGTAGAAATACTTGCTCAACCATAAAGAGCAACATTCTCCTAGCATCAACAAGACAACTCCTTAAAAGATAACATTCTTTCTTGATCTTGTAAGGGGCCACGATGATGCTTAGATCTAGATTGTGTAAACTGTCAATAATACATTATTTAATGTATAGCCCTCTGTAGCAACAAACTTATATAACTGTGCCTTGATTTCTAATGGGCAGAACAGTTCTTGGAGTTTTCTTTTTCTTTTTAATAGATTTTGTTGTTGTTGTTGTTTTATAACTTTGTTTATTTATTTATTTTTGGCTGCGTTGGGTCTTCATTGCTGCATGCGGGCTTCCTCTAGTTGCGGCAAGCGGGGGCTACTCTTCTTTGAGGTGCGTGGGCTTCTCATTGTGGTCGCTTCTCTTGTTGCAGAGCACGGGCTCTAGGCATATGGGCTTCAGCAGTTGTGGCACGTGGGCTCAGTAATTGTGGCTCCCAGACTCCAGAGCGCAGGCTCAGTAGTTGTGGTGCACGGACTTAGTTGCTCTGTGGCATGTGGGATCTTCCCGGACCAGGGCTCGAACCCACGTCCCCTGTACTGGCAGGTGGATTCTTAACCACTGTGCCACCAGGGAAGTCCTCTCAGAGCTTTATAAGATGCTGTTCCTGGGCTATAATCATCAAATTTGGCTCAAAATTTTCCATTTCTTTCCTTTTTTTTCTTTTTTCTTTTTTACTTTGTTTTATTTTTTCAAGTTATTTTATTGAAATATAGTCAATTTACAACGTTGTGTTAGTTTCTGCTGTACAGCAAAGTGATTCCGTTATACATATGAATATAGATTCTTTTTCATATTCTTTTCGATTATGGTTTATTACAAGATACTGAATATAGTTCCCTGTGCTATCCAGTAGGACCTTGGTGTTTATCCATTTCTTTCTTGATCTACTGATTAATTTTTCGTCAACATTGAGATGTTCTTGAATTTCAGGACTTAGAAATTTTTATTACTTTTTATTGTAAAGTACACTGAATATTAACCAACCACCTTTACGATAAACAAATACAGTAACAGTAACTCACACTAACACAAAACATGTTCCTAACAAGCCATTGTTTTTCTGTCTGGGGCAGTTTTAAAGTCACCTTTTTCCCCCCACAAAAACAGAAATGTACTTATACAAAAGCCATCTTTTTAAACAAAGCTAATGGTTCACAAAAAACCATGAATATAGTATGTAACCAGTTGATACACATCTAATAGATTTTGTTAAAATCAGTCTCATAGTAACATGTCTGAAGTGTTCTTTAGCAAAATATGTGAAGAGAAGACTTTATCAATGTCTAAAAAAGTGGGCCTTCTTTATAGACAATCTGGGACATTATCATAAAATATTAAAATTTTCCATTATTATAATTTTTAAGACTAATCTTTAAAAAATACACAGTTACAAATTTACTATCAGGTACACTATGTTGCACATTTAATGTCTTTTAAACTAATTATAAATAACAAATATGGTACCTGTGAATTCATTAATGTCTTCATAAAAATTAGAATTTGATTACAATTGAGAGGAAGATTTGTTTTTTGATAGAATAGTAACTGTGGGATAATACAAACACAAAAATTTGTGAACCATTCCCTCAGATTACCTAGCAATGTTGGGAACAGTAGGTGGTCAATAAACCTCTAATGGATTGAATTTAAGACTCTTCACAGACTTTCCCTACCTGATTTTCCAGCTCTGTTTCACGACAGCATCCTACACTATTCCAGAATACATGCTGTGTTGTTGACATTACTCAGGAGCCTCAGATTCTATGCTTTTGCACATATTAGTCCCTGTGTCTGGAATGCCCTCACCCCGATTTCTGCCTTTGATATCCAACTCATTTGTCAAGATTAGTTCAAATGCCACTTTTTATAGGCAGCCTTCTCCAATATTTCTATGCTACCACACATACATACAGCTATGTATTACAGTTATTTGTATGTATATATTGTCCACTTTAAGCTCTTTGAGGGCAGAAACTTGTCTTGTTCATTGTTTGTCTCTTAGTACCTAGCACAACACCCTATAAATGTTCATTGAATTGATTGATTAAAGTGGAGATATTGAAGGTTTTCTAAGGTTCATATCTTTTGCTAAAGATGATATGAATTCATGGAAGAAATATCTTTGGGAAATATGCTTTAGATCTTGTGCACTCGAAGCCAGTGACTGAAGAAAATTCTGGCTTTATTACTGATAAATCTGTGATCTACTCTCAGGGAGGGATAGAATATATACTAGTGAAGCTCTTAATATATGCCAATCCACTACTGCTGGTTTGATTTCATACTCTGCTAAATTGTCTGCTATGTACAAATATCAACAATTTAGAAAAGAACCCCGCCTCAGGTTGTGATGGGTGCCACTGTGCTGTAAGAAGGGCTATAACTCAGCTGAGATTGGCTCCAGAGGTAGGAGTTTCTGGAGTTCAATTCTCCCTTGGAAAATTTCCCATTGAATCAGAGGTAATGCTGATTTACGAATCCTCTGAAGATTGAGCTGGTGGGTGGATTAATGAAGAAAAACAAAGGAAAACCTAAAACCAAAAGCAAGATTAGATAAGCCACAGACTGGGGAAAAATATTTATAAATCAAATATCTGATAAAGGACTTGTACCCAGAATATATAAAGAATCCTTACAACTCAATACTAAAACAAATAACCCAGTTTAAAAATGGACAAAAGACTTCAATAGACATATCACCAAAGAAGACACACTAATGGCTAACAAGTATATGAAAAGTGCTTCAAATTAGTAGCATTAAGGAAATGAAAATTAATACCAAATTGAAACAGGAAGGAAGGGAGCATTTTAAAATGACATAGCCATTGTGGATACAACATAAACTGGTTAGAACAAACTAGGTCCAAGATGACAGAAGATTTGACTTCCAGTAGACCTTTAGCCTCATTATATGCTCATTGTAGTATATTAGCATGCTACTGAGCTATGACCAGGTTTGAGGCTGACCATAAAAGGCCAAAAAGTGGGTGGTAGCCCAAATCCTCAAAGTCCCCACCCCTTCTCCAAAATAGTTGGAATAATCCTCCCACTTGTTAGCCTATGGAATTACCCAGCCCATACAAACTAACCACACCGTATTTTGGGCCACTCTCAAGCCTTTTGAGAACAGACTGCATTCTGTCTATGGGATGTGTATCTCTCTCAATAAATCTACTTCTTACCTATCACTTTGCCTCTCGCTGAATTCCTTCTGTGCTGAGACATAAAGAACCTGAGCTTCCTTAAGTCCTGAGACCAGGCCTGCAATTTCAATTAAAAGACAGTGGGTTTGAGTCTCAGCCCATGGATTCAAGGCCCAATCTGAGTTTGGGCTGAGTAAAAGTCTCAGCCTGTGGGTTCAAGAACCAATCTGAGTTTTGGCTGGGTTCAAATCTCATCTGAGTTGTGCAGTTTCAAAATGAGATGCCATTACACACCCTCTAGGAAGGTATAATTTAAAAAGCAGAAAATACCAAGTGTTGGTAAGGATATAGAGAAACAGGAATTCCCATGCATTACTGGTGGAAATGTATCAATCAGCACAGCCACTTTTGAAAACAGATTGGTAGTTTCTTAAAAATTACACACAGCCCAATAATTCCACTCATAGAAATCTAACCAAGAGAAATGAAAAAGATAGGCCCACACAAAGACTTGTACACACATTTTTAAATCAACATTATAATAGTCATTATAAGCAGAAACAACCCAAATGTTCAGCACCCAGGGAGTGGATAAACAGAAGATGGTATAGCCACACAATGAATACTATCTTGTGTTAAAAAGGAACAAAATACTACGCATACTACACAACAGATGAACTTTAAAAACTTTATGTTAGTGATAGAGGCCAGATGCAAAAGACTACATAGTGTCAGAAAGTAGAATGGTGGTTGCCAGGGGTTCGGGAGAGGGACAAATGGGGAGTTAATCTTTAACAGGTATAAATTTTCATTTGGGGAAGATGAAAAAGTTCTGTAGCTAGAGGCAGAAAGTAACCATTGTGAATATCTAAGCCTAGACATTCTTCATAACAAAGGCTTAATCTCCAGGGAAAAAGACTTTCCCAGAGCCTTATCTTATGTGAGGGAAGGGCATGTCCTCAACTCCAGTTCCCTCTAGCCTTTCTGTCTCACCTAAATAGATAGAGGGGGAAGCTAAGAAACACTTGAGAAGGTCACGGCCCAGGGACCAAGGCCCACTGAAAGAGTGAGATTTAATCATAAGATTATAGAATGATTCTCTTCTTCCATACTTTACCACCATACCAGTAGGGCTCCAGTAGAATAACAGTGAATTACAGCTGAAGGAGATGCAAGCTCTCTTTGAGGAGGAGTTCTTATGGAAGCCCAAAAACTAGAGAGAGAAAAAGAAGGACACTAGAGAAATTTGAACCCTCTGGCACATGCAGCTATGGAAAACATTAAACACAGCCCAACTTCTAACCATATTAACATAAAATCTCACACTAAAGGCCTATCTGCTTCAGTCCCTATTATCTGATATATCATGTCCAGATTTCAACAAAAAAATTTACAAGTCATGCTAAAAGCCAAGAAAAAACACAGTCTGAAAAGACAAAGAAAGCAACAGGACCAGGCCCAGCTTGACAGAGATATTAGAGTTATCAGATTGGGAATTTAACTATGGTCATTATGTTAAGGGCTCTAATGGAAATTATAAGAAAACATGCATGAAAAGATGGGTAATATAAGCAGAGATATGGAAACTCTAAGAAAGAATCAAAAGGAAATGCTATAAATCAAAAGCACTGTAACAGAACTGATGACTCCATAAAAGGCATACATCACTACTCTTGACACAGCAGAAGAACCAGTAAGCGTGAAGATTGGTCAATGGAAACTTCCCAAAATTTAAGGCAAAGAGGAAAAAGAATGAAAAAAAGAATAGAATGCCTAAGAACTGTGGGACAATTATAGAAGATGTACCATACATGTAATTGGAACACCAGAAGGAGAAGGAACAAATGAAGCAGAAGAAATATGCAAAGTAATAATAGCCGAATAACCTTCCAAAATTAATGAAAGACAGCAAACCACATATCCAGAAAGCTCAGAGAATACCAAGCAGGGTAAAAAACAAAACAAAACAAAAAAACCAAAAAACACGAAGAAAAAAAAAACTACATTAAGGTATGTCATATTCAAATTGTAGAAAACCAAAGACAAAGTTAAAAATCTTGAAAAAGCCAGAGGCAGGAAAATCTTACCTATAGAGGAACACAGATTATAGCAGATTCTTGTCAGAAACCATGCAAGCACAAAGAAAGCTGAGTGAAATATTTAAAATATTGAAGGAAAAAAATCATCAACCTAGAATTCTGTATTCAACAAAATTGTCCTTTTGTTCAGGATAAAGACTTTCTCAGAAAATTAAAAACTGAGAGAATTCAGTACAAGCAAGAAGTATTAAAATGTTCTATCCTGCAAGAAATATTAGAAGTTCTTCAGGGGGAAGGAAAATGACATATAGGTCAGAAACTTGGATCTACATAAAGAAAGAAAGAATGTTAGGAAAGGAATAAATAAAGGTAAAATAAATTTTTATTTAATCTTAATTTATTAAAAACTAAACCTTAAAATGTTTAAAGTAATAATAGAAGCAATGTATTGAGTGATTATATCATATGGATAAGTAAAATGAATGACAGCGATGTCACAAGGATCAGAGGAAGGAACTGGGAATACTTTTATAAGGTACCTGCACTACATATGAAGCAGTAGTGTTATTTGAAATTAATTTTAGATTAGTTAAAAATGTACTGTAAACTCTAGGGCAGCCACCAAAAATTTTTTTGGAGGAAGTATAATTGCTATCCTGAGAGAAGAGATAAAATAGGTAATATAAAATGCTCAACTAAAACCAGAGAAGGCAGAAAAAAAGGGGGGAGACATAACAAAGAATAAATGCAATAAATAGAAATCAATTATAAACATGGAGGATATTAATCCAAGTATATCAATAATTGCTTTAAATGTAAATGGTGTAAATACAACAATTAAAGGAAAGAGACTGTCAGAGTGGATAAAATATAAGACCTAACTTATTTATAAGAAACCCACTTTAAAGACACATGTATGAATAGATTAGAAGCAATGGGCTAGGGAAAGATATACCATGCTAACAATCATTAAAAGGAAGCTGAAGTAGCTATATTGATTTCAGACAAAACTGAATTCAGAACAAGGACAATTAGCAGATATAAAGAGGGTCATTACATAATGATAAAGAGTCCAATTTTCTAAGAAGACATAACAATTCTTAGTGTGAATGCACTTAACAACAGAGCCTTGAAATACATGAATCAAAATCTGACAACTAAAAGGAGAAATAGAAAAATACACTATTATAGTTAAATTATTCAACACCCTCTTTTAGTAATTGATAGATCAAACAGGCAGAAAATCAGTAAGGATATGGTTGGCCTGAAAAGCACTATCAACCTGATCTAATTGACATTTATAGAATATTCCATCAAACAACAGCAGAATGCACATTTTTTCCAAACCTGAATAAACAATTTCCAAAATGGGCCACATTCTTAGTTGTAAAACATACGTTTACAAACTTGAAAGTATAGAAATCATACAAATTATATTTTCTCACCACAATGAAATTAAACTAGAAATAAATAACAGAAAGATAACTGTAAAACCTCCAAATATTTGGAGTTAAAAGACACATGTCTAAATAACACCTGTCAAAAAGAAGTCTTGAGAGAAATTTAAAAATGTTTTGAACTAAAAGAAAATACTATTTATCAAAAGTTGTGGGAGGCAGCAAAAGCAATGTTTAGACAGAAGTTTATAACATTAAAGGCATATATTAGAAAAGAAGAAAGATCCAAAATCAGTAATATAAACTTCCACTTTAAGAAACTAAAGAAAAAAGGGCGATTTAAACCTAAGGCAAGCCGAAGAAGATAAATAATCTTTAAAAGGCAGAAAAAAATGAAATTGAAAACAAGAAATCAACAGAGAAAATTAATGAAACACAGTTGTTAAGATATCAATAAATCAATAAACCTCTTGCCAGGCTGAGAAGACACTAATCACCAATGTCAGAAATGAAAGAGGGGGGCTTCCCTGGTGGCGCAGTGGTTGAGAATCTGCCTGCCAATGCAGGGGACACAGGTTCCAGCCCTGGTCTGGGAAGATCCCACATACCGCGGAGCGACTAGGTCCGTGAGCCACAATTGCTGGGCCTGCGCGTCTGGAGCCTGTGCTCCGCAAACAAGAGAGGCCGCGATAGTGAGAGGCCCATGCACCGTGATGAAGAGTGGCCCCCACTTGCCACAACTAGAGAAAACCCTCGCATAGAAACGAAGCCCCAACACAGCCATAAATAAATAAATAAATAAATAAATAAATAAAATTTAAAACAAAAGGAAATGAAAGAGGGATTATTACATGGACACTTAAGAATAATAAAGAAATAACATAAACAGCTCTAGGCCCATAAATTTGATAACTTAGATGAAATGAATGAACTCCTTGAAAAACACAATCTGAATAGGCCTATAGCTATTAAAGAAATTGTATCACTAATATCCTTCCAAAATAGAAAGCACTAGGCCTGGATGGTTTCACTGGTGAATTCTACCAAATATTTAAGGAAGAAATAATGCCGATTCTCCACAATCTCTTCCAGAAAACAGAAGCCGAGGGAACACTTCCTAACTCATTCTATGAGGCCATCATTACCCTAACACCAAAAACAAACAGACTTTACAACAAAGAAAAACTACAGACTAAAATCTTTCATGAACATAGAAGCAAAAATCCTCAACAAAATATTAGCAAATTGAATCCAGCAGTGAAAAGAAATATACACCACAAACAAGTGGGATTTATTCCAGGTGTGCAAGGTGGCTCAACATTAAAAAATCAATCAATGTAGTCCACCATATCGACAGGCTAAAGAGAAAAATAATGTGATCATATCAATTAATGTAGAAAAAGCATTTGACAAAATCCAAAAGCCATTCATGATAAAAAAAAAAAAACAAAAAAACCCCAAAAAACTTACAGTAAACTAAGGATAGAGAGGAACTTCCTCAACTTGATAAAGAACATTTACAAAAAACCTACACCTAACATCATACTTAATGGTGAGAAATTGGGCATTTTCTCCCTAAAATCAAAAACAAGGCAAGAATGTCCACTCTTACCTAAAGGATGAGAAGGATTTAGAAGTGCAAATATCTGGGGAAGAGCATTCCCGGCAGAGGAAACAGCAAAGATGGAAAAGAGCTTGACGTACTTGAGGAACACAGAGGAGGTCAGGGTGCTTGGTGTATCATAAATGAGCAGCAAAGTGGTAGGAGGTGAGATTACAGGAGTAAGATGGGGCACGATTATGCAGAATCTTGGAAGTAAGTTAAGGAATTTGAATTTTATTCTAATAGCATTGGAAGGTCAGAGAGGGGTATGATCTGATTTACATTTTTAGAAGAGTGTGGCTTGCCGACATGAACCTCTTGGTTGTGGCCATATACGTTCTAGGGAGGCATTCACTCTTTGCATGTAGATTCAGAAGACAAGATGAGTCCATTTTCAGTTAATGCATAGGTACTCTTGCATATCCAAGTTTTGTAATGAGCTTTAATGATATTGCCATCCCCAGAGAAGAGAGACAGCCATCATTGCTATTGGATTGTCACTTTAAGGCAGGAGACATTCACCAGGCATAGGTGAAGAGAAAAAGTTGGAAGAATTCAAAGTCAATTTTTTTAAGTTTATGGTTTTGAAGTATAGCTTTAAAAAATTATTATTCTCAAGAAAATCGGAACAGCCTTAGGGAACTTGTCTATAACTTTGTTATAAAAATGCTACTGAAGGCCTTGTCCCTTTCATCATTGACTACTCCTACTAAAAACCCCACCAAAGAAATTATTTTAAAAATAAATGCCAGGACAACAGGTTTTTCTTGAGGAACACATGTGATTTCTTTTAAGAGCTAGAAAGTGTACTTTATTTCCATTTTTACACTAGCTGCTTAAAATTTGAAAACTCAGTTAAAGAAACTGAACTGACTCTTAGTGTTAGCATACTGGCATTCGCTTCATCTATATCTACCATTCATTGTATCCAGGATGGTATTGCAAGCAGCTTCAAATCCCTTTGGGAACATGTTGAATATAAACTTAATCACAGGCAAATTTTATGCCTAATTGTATATTACCTTCAGTAAACCAAAATGTACTTTGCCTTTCTATGGGGTGATGTCAATAGTAAAGAATATAAGTGGAACATGAAGGACTATAGAGATTATTAATTTAAAAGTATTTTTATGACAACAGAGTGACCTGAAGTGCATTTCCTCATGTTGATGAGTCAATTATTTGATCTCGCACAGACGATAAGCAGGGTCATTCTTATCACTAGTCATCAATACTATTTGTATACCTTAAATAGAGCCTTTGTAGTTTAGCTTTCATATTTAATTATTTTTTGCTTTTCACATTAAATATGTATGTCTATAAGTCAAGAAAGTGCAACTTCTGCTATAAAACTGCAAAGAGCTAGACCTATAGGACAGCTTAGCAAATGGCACTTAATGTTTAACCATATGGGTAGTTTCAAAGAGTAATTATTCAATCAGGCAATAAAACACTACTTATAAACAGAGGGTTTTCCTGTCAATAATTTAAAAGGTAAATTATGTTTGTTGTTTTTCCTCAAAGGCTAACCTCTGATTCATTTTGCTTCTTTCCCTTTATAATTTATTTCTATAAAATCCTTCTCCCAGATTTCAGGATTTCTAATCACATACTGAGTAAGCTAGAGCCTCATAGCAGGAGATCCCTTGAAACTTCTGCCTTATGGGGGCTGGGCATACACTCAAAAGTGCTGAACACATGAAACAAGTGCTGAATAATTTTTTTGTGTTAAAGGGATGTACTTATTGCTGGCATACAAGCTGAAAAAGGGATTGTCCTGCTGCTAAGGGTCATATGCAAACTCAAGCTCTCCAGCCTTTACTGTGACACACTCATAATAGTGCACTACAGAAAGAATTTCTTGATTTTTTCAGCAGTTGCTATATTTTTATTATAACTATATCCAGATATAAGATATATCTGATATGTAATATATATGTAATTGATAAATATTATTATACTCAAATCTGTGTATAACTACTATTAAAAGTATCAAATGTCATCTCAATAAGACTTAACTTGACTAAATTATTTGAAATAGCAGCCCCATTACTACAACCTAGCCCCACACTTCTGATCCTCTCTTCTTTGCTTTATGTTTTATATATCATTTCTCACCTTCTAACACACAATATGATTTACTTATTTAGTATGTTTATTATTTATTGTCTTTTCTCCCTACTAGAAGGTGAGCTCCATAAAGGCGGTGAATTTTTCACTTCCTAAAGAAAATATTCCCTACATTATAAAATAGCTTTTTTAATTTACAAAAGATCCAGATGTTAATGTATCGATTTCAAATACATGTACGTAAACATTATAAAGCCCTTGTGTTCTGTAAATAAATGAGCCTTAAAGGTGGAATGTATAGGTATAAAATTCAGAAAAATACATGCTTAAAATTTCACCTCTTCTTTTTCCCTTCCTTTCAGATGATAACATTCTAATTTCTGGGCTGGGAACTCAGAGATCTGAACTTATTAGACTAAAGTAAGGCAAAGGACTCAGACTTTTGCACCTTTTTTTTTTGGCAACTGGGTTCTAGGTGTTTGAGATAGTTGGAACTCTGACTTCCAGGGAATATGATAGTTCATTGATATAGTCCAAGTATCTAGAACAGTGTCTGCCATTTAAGTGCTGAGTAATATTTGTTGAATGATTTAGAATATCGTGACTCTATGCAGAATCTGAATATTGTCTGTAAAGTGTATTACTTTGAACAGTTTTATAGAAGACATGTACAGTCATGTCTTCTTAATTCTTGGCATTTATTTAATCTCTTCCGGGTACTTAAGTTAAATTAATATTGGCTTTTCTAAATCAAAGCCTTCAAAGTGTATTTTTTTTATTGAAAGAGAGTTGCTCAACTTTATGCTGCTCTCTTCCTCATTTTGTGTACTTATTTCTATACTATGTATAATGAACAATGACAGAAAACTGGGGGAGTTTTATCTCTTTCTTGGATCGTTTTTTCAGAATGGACATTCAAAATTTATAGTTATAACTAGTATTAAATTAACCAGTGGAGAGGGAAAACACATGGCACTATTCATATACACAGTGATCGCTATTTGTAAAATCCCATAGTCTTTCATTTCTCTAAAGAAAACATACAGATGGCCAAGAGGCACATGAAAAGATGCTCAACATCACTAATCATTAGAGAAATGCAAATCAAAACTACAATGAGGTATCACCTCACACCATCAGAATGGCCATCATCAAAATATCTACAAATAGTAAATGCTGGAGAGGGTGTGGAGAACAGGGAACCCTCTTGCACTGTTGGTGGGAATGTAGATTGATACAGCCACTATGGAGAACAGTATGGAGGTTCCTTAAAAAACTAAAAATAGAATTACCATAATGCCCAGCAATCCCAATACTGGGTATATACCCAGAGAAAACCATAATTCAAAAAGACACATGCACCTCCAGTGTTCACTGCAGCACTATTTACAATAGCCAGGTCATGGAAGCAACCTAAGTGTCCACTGACAGACGAATGGATAAAGAAGTTGTGGTACATATATACAATGGAATATTACTTAGCCATAAAAAGGAATGAAATTGGGTCATTTGTAGAGACGTGGACAGACCTAGAGACTGTCATACAGAGTGAAGTAAGTCAGAAAGAGAAAAACAAATATCATATATTAACACATATATGTGGAATCCAGCAAAATGGTACAGATGGACCAGTTTGCAAGGCAGAAATAGAGACACAGATGTAGAGAACAAACATATGGACACCAAGGGGGTAAAGGGTGGGGGGTGGGATGAATTGGGTGATTGGGATTGACACATATACACTAATACATATAAAATAGATAACTAATGAGAATTGCTGTATGCCACAGGGAACTCCACTTTGCTGTACAGTAGAAACTAACAAAACATTGTAAAACAACTATACCCCAATTAAAAAAAAAAATCCCAGTCTTTGATGAGTCATAAATTCCAAACACATTTCTGCTGCCTATTACTAAAACACAGTCATTTATAGATGTTTAACATTTTCTGACTTTGAAGAGCATTAAAGTCCATCTAAGTGAAAGGGCCTGGATAGCAGAAAACTTTTCTTTTTGTACCTGCATTTACCTAAATCATCCTGTTCTTATATTTCCTTAATTCTCCTTCCTTGTGCAGTCATTGGTAGTCCAAAGGGCTCACACTAGAGAGAAGAGGAAAGAGGACTTTATTTTTCCAGCTTCACTGAGGTATAATTAACAAATAAAAATTGTATATAGTTAGGTTATATGACATGATTTTTAAGGTGTACAATATGATGACTTTATATATATAAATATTTTATATGTAAATATATATTATTAAATATTATACTATATATAATATTTATAAGTATAAATGATTACAACAATCAAGTTAATTAACACATGCACTACCTCCCATAGTTACTTTTCTTTTTTTGGTGATAACACTTAAGATCTATTCTCTAAGCATGGGTCCGGTTGACCAATTCAGTAACATTTTCAAGGTTCATCCATGTTGTAGTATTGAATATTTATCAGTACTTCATTCCTTTTTACAGCTGAAATATTCCATTGAATGGATATACTACATTTTACGTATCCATTCATTATTTTTTTGCCATTTGGGTTGTTTCTGCTTTTTGGATATTATGAACAATGGTGCTATATTCCATTAATATTTGCAAAAATACTTAAAATATTTAGGAGGGTCAGTGGAAAAAATATTCAACTAGGAGTTCAGAAATGTAAGGTCAACTTTAGCTTTGTAGTAATTCCATGTTCACTAAAGGAGATTTGACTAAAATTCCTTTGACCTTCAACACTTGATAATTTTACATTTTTTGTCTTTTTCAAGTGTTTGGCCTAAGACCAAAGTCCTGCAGCAGAAGAAACATTAGGTCATTACAACTATACATTCTACACTGTAGCTAGGAAGTGCACTCAATATTGTAATTAATCTTAACCTTAAATCTTTTCTATGTTTTTTAACTTAGTCTACTGTACAGTTTGGAGAATACTTAAAAATTCAGTTTTATATTGCTCCTCTTTGGAGAAAAGGTGCTCTCCATTTTACCAAATGATAGAAATCCTAATAATAAACAAAAACAATCTGAATGGAATGTGCTGAGGAAATATTTTCATTTCTCCCTGCTTTATGTCTGGTAGGGAATGGACAGCTCCTAAAATCTTGTCATCTGTCACCACAGCCCCAAAATCACCTTGCTCCCCCTTCATACATAAAGATGACCTTTAAGGAGGATTTGAGAAAATTCTAGATGACCATTTTGACATGCTTGAAAGCTGGAGCAAACATCCTATTTCCTTTGACCATTCTCTTGGGCAATAAAAGTTTATATTTTATTTTACTCTATGTTTTTATTGAAATATAGTTGATTTACAATGCTGTGCCAATCTCTGCTGTACAGCAACGTGACTCAGTTATACACATATAGACATGCTTTTTCATATTCTTTTCCATTATGGTTTATCACAGGAGATTGAATATAGTTCCCTGTGCTATACAGTAGGACCTTGCTGTTTATCCATCCTATATATAATAGGTTACATCTGCTAATCCCAAACTCCCAGTCCTTTCCTCTCCCACCCCCTCCCCCTTGGCAACCACAAGTCTGTTGTCCACGTCTGTGAGTCTGTTTCTGTTTCATAGTAGGTTCATTTGTGCCATATTTCAGATTCCACATGCAAGTGATATCACATAGTATTTGTCTTTCTCTTTCTGACTTAACTTCCCTTAGTATGATAACCTCTAGCTGCAAAGGTTTGATTTTGCTTAGGGGGGATGGGGGTGGGACGGGGAATCTTCCGGTCACTAATTAGCAATGTGCTTATCTACTAATGAAAGCTGAAACTACTTTTGGAAGTTAATGGTGAAGAAAACAACTTACGGCAATATACCTCTAGAATTCATTCTAATAAAGTCCGTATCCGGCAAGAGACACACGTTGGAAAACTCAACCCAGAGAGTAAACTTTCCCCAGTTCTTACTAACGCTCGTGAAACTTGCGGGTGATGCTTGGATTTCTCGGTCGTTTCCCCAGAAACCGCAGCCAGAGAGGTCGTTTGCCCGCACCAGGAGGAGCGCCTGGTGAGGTAGGCGTTCTTAGGCTATCGTCTGCGTCTGCGCTGGTCTCCTACGCCCTTGCAGCGAAAGAGGCCCGGATGGAAGACGCGGAGACGCGCCGTTGCCATGGCAGCCGGGTCCTGGCTGCTGCGGCGCAGGTTCTGGGGTCTCCCTCGCTTCACTGTCAGAGCTTAGAAAGAGGAGGAAAGGAGAACTCCCCTGGCCGACTTTGTGACCCCAGCCTCTGCGTCTTACACAGGCAGGAGGGGATATAGAGGGAGCGAAGGGAAGGATGATGCGGAGATATTTACGGTGGGAGAGAGGGTAAAGGGGTAAACGTGTGGGACAGCTTGGAGGAAAGGTGGGTAGAGAAGCGAGTGAGGAGACTTCGTGCTGGCGCCTCATCCTTCTGAGTCCGGGGTCCACGGAGCTTGGCGCTGGCGGGGAAGCCTGGCAATTCCGCCTTACTTCGCTCTGTATGAGGGAAACCCCTCGTAGGGTAGCTTCCTTTCTAATTTTTGTCATATTCTTTCGCCTCTAAAAGTTCTCATCCCTGGGAGAAAAAAGTCACTCCTGAAATGTTAGCTTCCATGAAGAGGCTAAGGTATTGTTAGTCGGTGGTACCTTGGGACCCTGGCTAGAAATTAAAATTACCACTGATGTTTGTAAAATATTGTTTATCGTCATACTGTGTGACAGATTATGATTTAAAAATATTTTTACTGATGGGATCACAGTCTGGGTAGGATGCCGCAGTAAGAATGGGCCAGATGGTTTCATGATATGATTATTGGTTAGCTTTTGCTTAAGTACTTATTTTATATTAAAAGGCGTTTTGTTTGACGTTCTTCCCGTTTTCTTAGATTTTAAACAAGCTTAAAATAGTATGACTGGAGTCAATGATTTAGATTAAATTATTTTTGAGTGTTTTGAATCTTGAAAGAAAGTTATCAAAATTGTGTGTATATATGGACTTAGTTTAGACTCACACTAAAAAATCTGCAGTCACATAACCACATGGGATTTAGCAGACACATAAGAGGAAGGAATTAATTTCTGTCTCTTGCTGCAGTTCCTTATTAAGAGGGTGGTTCTGGCCTAAGCCACCTACATAGGTTTTTACTGATGATACACATTGAATGTGTGAAACTCACAAGGAATATGTGTTAGGTGATTCAGTTTGTGTAAGATGTATTTCTGTTCCAGAATGTAGACTGTGTACCATATGGCCAGTACCCTGGGGATGAAGATTAAAAAACCTGAAGGGGATTGAATATCCTGTGACGCATTTGAAAAAGGCTTAAGGGACTTCGTTACAAGAGTTTATGATTTATGTTCTTTGTTTACTTGGGAACTATCCATGAATTTTTTGAAGTTACAGGAGAAGAATGGCACTTGTTATTTGATGAACTTCATTTACTTCCTTGAGTCACTTCAACTATGGCTTTTTTTTTCTTTTTAATTATAGCATAATAGTTTGATTTAATAATACCTAATATGTTTAGTTTGTAATTATTTTATTTTTATTTATTTTGCTGATTCTATGTTTTAGTTTTAAATTTGAGTTTTCACATGGGTGAGATACTTTGTGAATAGTAAAGCGTATCTACTGGAGTCTTCAGGCAACCATTTATTTACAGGTCAGAACCATGTTTTTATGAAATTAAGGGAAAGCACTGATGAGTTCCGTAGAAGTCTTACTCTAACAATTAGTTATGTAACTTAAACATCTTAAAATAATAAATTTCAAGATTCCTGATCTGAAAATAAAGCTGATTATCCTAAGGCATATGTGACTGTGAAAAATAGTATTATTTATATAAGTGTTTTGGATCACAGTGAGTTTTAGTCTATTCTACATCATTCTTGGCACCCTTACTTTTTAAAAAAAATTTAAAAATTTATTTATTTTATTTATTTATTTTTGGCTGCATTGGGTCTTCATTGCTGCACGTGGGCTTTCTCTAGTTGAGCCGAGCGGGGGCTACTCTTCCTTGCAGTGCGTGGGCTTCTCATTGTCATGGCTTTTCTTGTTGCGGAGCACGGGCTGTAGGCACGCGGGCTTCAGTAGTTGTGGCACATGGGCTCAGTAGTTGTGGCTCGCAGGCTCTAGAGCACAGGCTCAGTAGTTGTGGTGCATGGGCTTAGCTGCTCCGTGGCATGTGGGATCTTCCCGGACCAGGGCTTGAACCCGTGTCCCCTGCATTGGCAGGCGGATTCTTAACCACTTCACCACCAGGGAAACCCCGGCACCCTTACTTTTAATTGGTAGGTAAGTAGACAAAACAGTTCACGTGATTTAGCCTGTTTTGCAGCTTAGGCAGTGGTAAATAAACTCACTCTGAAACATTGATTTGTTTTCTCCAGGTCACTTCAAAATATTCCTCTCAACCTCTGATTTCCAAATTATTGAGGCATTACTTTGAGTCCTTTAAGAAAGTCCATTTCCTATTTTTAGCTTAAAAGAAGTATCTAGAAGGATACAGTCCAACTAATACATTAGAAATAGTTATAATTATCCAGTTGAATAATTGAGTCGAATAATTAACACTCAGTGTGCCTAAAACTAACTTGTCTTGAGAGGGAAGGGGAAGTAATATTAAGAACTCTGCAGAGGAAAGGTGGTGACATTTAAATGAAATAGACTTTAGAATTTAAGTCTTGAACTCAGTTATTCAGACACTGATAATTTATTTTAGAGTAAGCATTATCATGGTACTATGCATTTGTTTTTACATTCTCTTGCATTTCATAAGTCGGCAGTTATTTGCTAATTTGCGTCTTATAGTAAAAGTTAAAATAAACCTTAAGGGTCATCTAGCTCAATCGTTTGTCTAAAGTTTCAGTCTCCTTTGAAACAGTCACGCTGCGATTATCTTCCGAGCTCTGTATAAACATTTGATCAACAGGGAACACAGCTCACTTCACTTCAGGGCAAGTTTGAAAATGTAAATTCTGTCTTACATTGTGGCAAAATTTGCCCCTGAGTTTCTAGTCCTTGGTACTAGTCTTACTGTTTGAAATAATGCAAGTCCAACCCTCCTTTACATGGTGACCATTTTAATATTGTAAAGCAGTTGTCATGACTCTCCTTTAGGAGATTTCTCTTCTGTGGGCTAACATTCTGAGGGTTTTCAAGTATTCCTCAGAATACTGGCTTTAAGGCATTTTATTCTCATAACCCGCCTTCTTCCCTTCTCCTTGTCTTTTATTTCCCTGTCTCCTGGTTTACCAACCTCTGAATGTGTTCCAGCTTGTCTTTTGTTCTCTAAACTGTAACAAACTGCATACAGAGCTTCCTATGTTATCTGTACCTCAGCCAGGTCTCAGCCTTGGAGCCCATTTATGTTTTTGTCCTCATCATTTTTTTTTTCTAATTGATGTATACTTGATTTACAATGTTGTGTTAGCTTCTGGTGTACAGCAAAGTGATTCATATATTCTTTATCATATTCTTTTCCATTATGGTTTATCACAGGATATTGAATATAGTTCCCTGTGCTATACAGTAGGGCCTTGTTGCTTAACAGTAAGACCTTGTTGTTTATCTGTTTTATATATAGTAGTTTGTATATGCTAATCCCAAACTCCTGATTTATCCCTCCCCTACCCCCTTTCCCCTTTGGTAACCAAAAGTTTGTTTTCTATGTCTGTGAGTCTGTTTCTGTTTCATAAATAAGTTCATTTGTGTCATATTTTAGGTTCCACATACAAGTGATCTCATATGGTACTTGTCTTCCTCCTTCTGACTTACTTCATTTAGTATGATAATCTCTAGGTCCATTCATGTTGCTGCAAATGGCATTATTTCATTCTTTTTTATGGCTGAGTAATATTCCATTGTTTATATATACACACCACATCTTCTTTATCCATTCATCTGTTGATAGACATTTAGGTTGCTTCCATGTTTTGGCTATTGTAAATAGTGCTGCTGTGAACATTGGGGTACATGTATCTATTTGAATTATCTCATCCTTTTAACTCATTTTGAACCTACTGTGCACTAAAACCTATCAAAAGGTTTTTCACACATAGTGTTATCTCTTCTCTTAGCTAGTGCTTGTACAGCTAGTGGAAAGATGGTCTCCCACATGCTTTCATTATCATTTGGTGGTGAACAGTAGAAGGAAAAAAATGTAAATCTTGCTTTAGTAAAATTGGCACCAGGTTAGGTAGTCTGGTCAAACATTTGGGGAGAATAAAGTGAAGCTAATGGCCACAACAGAGTTTGATGTTTTATGTTTATCAAATCAAACATAATTTCTCTCATTTTGTATCTTAAAAAATGTACCTAGATTTCATGTGTTCTTGACATCTGTACTTTCTACTTCCAGAAAAGGTTTTAGGCAACTTATTCTTGGTGTAGGAGCAAGAGAAGGCAGGTATAGAAACAAGGTCCCAGGTGTTTGGGGCCCTGAAGATCATATTTCTACAGTTCTTTTGAAACTGGACCTAAAATTCTAAGTATATTTATAGAGCATTTCTCTTTTTGTTTAAGTCAATAGTGGAACGTATGCAGATTATTGCTGTATATTTCTACCTTTGGCTATTTCATGACAATTAGATCTACATAAACAACTTTCCCTCAACCATTTTCTTTTTGAAAAGAAAATATGACATCAAACTGATGCCTTCTCATTTCTTCTAGACCTTTCTCCAGGAGCACATTTATGTTCAGGCCACACTGGAAAATTCCATGCACTTCCGTGTTAATTCTTTCTCATGCTGTTCTCTTGTCTGGGATAGATGATGAACTCTCGTACTCATTATTCAAAACCCATCTCATTTTTCCTTGATATTTCCAATTTTAAACTGAGTTAGTTGCTTTTTTATTCTTCTTTCCACAGTCCTTTATAATATACCCTTTTTCCACTTACCTACATTTTCAATTTATGTTTTTCATCTACATTTTAAATTTATGTATTTTGTTTATGTTTGTCTTCTGTGTCAGGGCTCAAGAGCATATTTTATAATTTTTATAGGAATATTGTAGGTGTTCAACAAATATTTGTCAAAATTGCAGTACATATTCACACATATATATAGTATGCTCACACACATAAAGGCACGTTATAGGTAAAGATTGAAATGCTTCCTCCATTTGAAAAATTATGGACCAAAAAATTAGGACTTGGAACTGACCTCAATTTACAGATAACTTTAGTTTTTTTCATAAAAATGGCTGAATGGTATTTTCATAAAAAGTTTTACACCATTTTCACAAACATTTATTAACTGTCATCTGACATTGTTTTTTCTTGTCACTGCCTTCCAAATAGTACTAGGCATCACAGTTTGTTTTTTTATGAAAAAGGTATATTTTATTTTGAATTGACAACAGTTTGACTTCTCTGGAAATTAGTATTTACTATAACTGAGAGTCAGTTGTTACATAGTTAAAAAAAAACTCTCAGATCACAAATTATAATTTTGCTATATAAATTACCAGATGGATTGAGGAACTGAGGATCAGAATTAATTTAATTGTTTTTATTTGACTATGAGAAAATGTGAACGAGTGAGACTAAAAAGCTGATTCATCAGCTCTTACTTGGACAAGGAGTTTTAATGATTGGTAGGGATGTGGAAAATCTTTCTCTAAGCCTCAGATGGTTTTCTTATCCACCTTTTTCAGTCTCCTTGTAAATAGGGTGTCAGGAATTGCGGAGAGGTGGAATGGTTGTTAGGAATGGTACACCTAGAAAATGTCTGGCCTTTTAAGTCTCTCTTTTAGGGTATACTGATACGTTTATTCTGAACATTCCATAATTTGTGTTTCTATGTTTAATTAGCTTACCTTTAACGTTAAAGGTAACCTAATTAAGCATACTCCGTACTGCCGCTAAAGTGGACATGACGTACACCTTATCTCTTTTAATCTTATAGCATTCTCCTTTAACAAACAGAAAATGGATGAAAATAAAGAAACTGATTCAAAAGATAATGGAGAATATGAAGATGACTTTGAAAAGGACCTGGAATGGTTGATTAATGAAAAAGAAAAAAGTGGTGCCAGCATAATAGAGGTATATATAAATTGTCAACAGAGTTCATAGTAATTATATTAACAAAGTGTTTTGTAGTTCTTGAGGAGTTTCACATATATTATTTCATCTAAACCTCACAAAATTCCTTTGATATACATAGAACAAGTGTCATTATCCCCATCTTAGAGATGAGAAAATTGAGGCATGGAGAGTTTAAACGTCCTAAGGCATAGGACTAATTAGTGAGAGAACAGCGATTAAGTTAGCACTTAATAAAGCCAAAATTATAATTAAAAAATTAAAATTATAATTTACATAATATAAATAATTTATTGCATCAAAAGTAAAAAACAAATAGTTAATTTCTACTTTATATGAACCTGGGTAAAATCATGGGGTTATTCTTTTAATATACATGAAAAATAAAGCAAATCCTCAAAAACATGGTCTTTCAGCTAATATTGGAAACCTTAAGAGTGAATTTTAGGGGAATGAATATACAGAAAAAAGTAAAAGGTCAAAGACTGAGCCATAGGAATATTTGTAGGAAAAAGTGGATCCATTAAACATGATTCTGTACTATTTATCAGACATGTAGAAGGGAAGCCCAGGAAAATGAACCAGTTCCTGGTTCACAGAAGGTTCCTTCTTTCTCTCTTTACATATATACAGTGTGTATGTGTATCCATATAGAATATATATGTGTGTATATATATGCAAATGTATTGACACTAATTATATTACATATGTGTATTACAGTAGATAATATGTAATTATTATGCATAATATAATTATTGTCAATAAATAGGGAAGTAATAAAGAAAAGGACCAAGATGGGGATAAGAAAAGGTGACTTTAGAGGGACATTGATCAGAGTAGTTACAGCAGAAGCCAGATTTAAGAGAGTTAAGGAAAAGCATATGAGGAAGTGAAGGCAGCAGGTTTTACATCACAACTGTCTCTTAGTTCCTTCTTGCTTTCTTATGCAATGGAGAAGACAGATGGGATAGGTGATATTTGGAAATGGCAACAGAGTCAAAAGTGAAGACTTTTCTAAGATGACTTTTACATGGGAGTTTTATGCATCTTTAACAAAAAAATAATCAGAATGAGTAGAGGTAGAGATACCCAGAGCAATAATGCTGAGCCAAGGTCTCATGACTGGAAGAGTGTGAGAGCCACAGCACAGGGTAATAGAATTAGAGAAGTGATAATGATAATTCATTGTTTTATTTCTTTCTTCATTCGTTCAACAAAAAGTAATGATCACCTGCCATGTGTCAGAGGCTGTTCTAAGTGCTGAGGATACAGCAGTGGTCAAAACAGAAAGCTGTAATGAGTCTTGCTCATTCTGGTGGATTATTACAATCACTTTTTCCTTTGCGGCTGGTAGGAAAAATGGATGACAGAGCTTGAAACAGGGGTGAGGGTCGGGGGAAGATTTTATTGTAGTGGGTTTTACAAAGAAGTGAAAGCTAAAGGAGAATTTGGAAACAGATACTATAGAAATGAGCCAGAGAATCAAATAAGGCTAAAAAGAAAAATTACAAGGCAGAGATCTTAGTTGGTCTTAGTTATTTGGTAGTCATTTTAGGGGGCCAGGTTTATTTACTTATTGGACATACAGCAGTGTTGTACAGGTTAGGAAGAAGAGGCTGTTAGAAATGGTGACTGAGCTAGTAAAAGAGGAAGGGAATTTTAAGGGGTTGAAGAGAGCAGGAAAGAGTAGCTCCCATGGAACTCTTTCAGGAGGAGAGAATTGTCTGAGAAAGAGAAAAAATTATATATTTTAGGGGCAAAGTGTTTGGTAGGTGAGGATACATGTTTGTAGGAGAGATGCTAGGTAAGAAACCATTAGTTAGAAACAGATGTGGAGCAGGGTTTTGTGATGTGATAATGCTGGTTTACTGTTCATGTGGAATTAAATTTTTTAAAAATGTAAGACCAAGTTATATAATGGTGTTTAACATAGATTTTTGGAGCCTCTGAAGATAGCTGAGGAAAGAAAATCTGATCCAGAGCTAAAACTTGACCTGATATTTGGGTATAGGTCCTGCAGAAAATAGCAGCAATACTAATCTGAAAAGATTATAGGAACCTCAAAATTATTAGGACTTGACCAAAGGCAGTGACCTTATAATGGTCCTGGGGAGAAAGATATCTTTTTGAAAAATACAAATATTACAAGGAGAAAACATTTAGAAACATATTCTTCTGAAACTGTAAAGAGAGGAAAATTTTATAGAGGGAGGAATATTAAAATAATATTGTGCTATTTATAGGTACATTTTTATACATTGGCATAAAATTAAAAAAAAAAAAACCGGTCTAGTACTTAGCAACATCAAATTCAAATTTAGAGTTAAATTTTTCCTGAAGTGCTTTTCCCTTGGGGTGCTCATAAATATGAATTAGAAAATTATGAGTGAAGTATGAGCAGGAAGCATGTAAATTTTCCCACTTATAAAATAAATTACATGAGTACGAAAATCCATTTTGGATTGTCTACATATAAATGGACAAAAGAGTGTCAATTTTTACTGAAAACAAATCTCAACTCTGTTTTTCTAGATGGCTTGTGGGAATGAAGAGAATATTAGCCAAGGCTTAGAAGAGAATGAAACAGAAATAGAACATACCAAGCAGCTTTCTGATCCTGACAAATCTTTCAAGGATGAGGTTTCATCAAGAAGAAATGACTTCATTTCTGTACCAAGTATTCAACCTTCTGATCCCATATCAGATTCAGACAGTGAAAACTCTTTACAGGAATCCAAACTAGAAAGCCAGCAAGACCTGGAGGAGGAAGAGGATGAGGAAGTAAGGAGATATATTATGGAGAAAATTATACAAGCCAACAAGCTTCTACAAAATCAAGAACCCGTGAATGATAAAAGGGAACGAAAACTTAAATTCAAGGACAAATTAGTTGATTTGGAAGTTCCTCCTCTGGAAGACACTGATACTTACAAAAATTATCTTGAAAATGAAAGTAATGTGTCTGGAAAACTGTCTCAGTTATGTATTTCCAATGAATTTGGACAAGAAAATGTGCTCCTGTCACTTACTGATGGAAATTCTGAAGAAAACAAGGATAGGAAAATACTAGTAGAGAGAGATGGAAAGTTTGAACTTCTGAATTTACAAGACATTGAGAGTCAGGGGTTTTTGTCCCCCATTAATAATGCTAATTATACAGAAAATGAACCTCAGCAGTTGTCACCCATATCTCCCAATTTATCTGTCAGTGGAGTCAAGAAAGAAGAGCCAATAGCAACAATTCATGCTCTAGCTCACTCAACAACAGAAGAGCTACTGGCTTATATCCCTCAGCCACCAGCCAACCCCAACACTCATCCAGGTTCTGCTGCCAACTCAGATCGAAGTAAGGGGAATGGAAAGTCTAATCATAGGACACGGTCTGCAGATGTATCTCAGGTGACCTCAACATACCGTCTCTCTCCTCGACAGAAAGAACTGCAAAAACGACTAGAACAAAAGAGAGAAAAGCTAAAGAGAGAGGTGAGAGCACAAGTGGGCATTATATTGAAAGTAGAATATGTTTTTATGTTTTATAAATGCTGTAGGAATTGAAATGGTTCTTCAAATTATTTTATATATCTACTTGCTTGTTTTGTTTCTCTTTTGTTAGATTAAGTGGTTAAGTGTTAAGAATCTGTGTTTATGGAACAAGCACCGTGATTACCTTGGTCCTTTCTTGTAAGGATCATAAAAGCATAGTAATGAATGACCCATGTTAGAGCTAGAGGAGACCTCAGTGATGACTTCATCTGATCCTTTCATTTTAAAGGTGAGGCTCAGAGAAGTTAAGTGACTGCTGAAAGTAATCTTGTTATGAGGTAGGTGAAAATCAGATGTCAGATGAAAAAATGAAGGCACAAATTTGTTGGGGTTTAGGAGGCAACAGGTGGGACTGGATTATATTCTCTGGTGTGTGTGTGTGTGTGTGTGTGTGTGTGTGTGTGTGTGTGTGTGTGTGTGTGTGTGTGTATTTCATATATCTTCCAGGCCTACTGATGGAAGACATTTTCACATATTGAGGTATGGGGAAGTCATTCTGGCTTATACATAATTTGTCTTGAACTTTATGCTAACTAGAACAGCCTGTCTTATCACCTGTAAAGCATACATTGTACATCTGCTTTCACCGTTAAAGAAAAAAAAGAATGTATTTACCAGATTGCTTAGAATGTCCACTTTGAAGATAGGATAAATGCTCCCCCACTTCCCATGATACCAATGCTAGTACTCCTTTGAAGATGAGGTTCCCTTCCCAGACACCAAGGTCATACTGACTTACTGTGTACATGTTAATCTGTCTCTTTTGAAACCTTGAAGGGATGTACGCCTCTCACGCTTGATGTTTGTTCTTTGTTCTGACAAGATATAAAACTATGGTCCAAGCATCCAGAATGGCACTGGGTGGTCATTGTGGATGTGGTTTCAGATGTATTCCTGTATCACCGAGAACTTGAATTTTCTGAACTGTATCAAATTCAAGTATATCAGCAGACCTTTCCAAAATAATATCTGCCAGCTGCAACCTTATGCTCTCAAGGTCTCCCCTTGAGATACCATTTCAGATACCAACCATTTCAGATACCAACTGATCCTTGCTTAACAAGCACCCTTATTTCTTGCCAGCTTCAATCCTAGTTCTTGACAAACAACTTATGTAACTTTGCAGTTTTTGCTTATATATATGCCTCCCCCATTTTGTAGTCCAGTGGAACACCATTCAAGTGCTTCTTGAATTTGTGTCTCCTGGGCTATAGTCCTTAGTTTGGCTGGAATACAACTCTTTTCTATTCCTATTACAGATTATTTTCATCAACACTACAATTCCTTGATTTCAGGGGTTTTAGTTTTAGATTAAGAATAGAACCTCATAACCTAAATGAAATGTCTCCAAAATGCCATACAGAATCCAAAATTATTATTATTTTGGGATTTTTTTTTGCTCTTAAATAAAAGTATTTTATAATTCAAAATTCTAGGTACTAAAACTGGGGGATTTTCTCTAAATTACTTAAATCAGCGCCCTGGTTCTCTGTTTTACTGGATACCTGATAGCATGAAGCTGAACCATATGAAATGTCTAACTGTAAATACCAAACTGCAACAGAATCACAGTTAATAGAACCTTACAGTTAGAAGAAACCTTAGAGATTATTTTACAGGTGAGAAAACTAGAGTCTAGATAGTTTAAATAACTTTACTGAAGTCCCTCAACTTGTCTGTAGCAAAGTCAAAATCCCAGTTTTCTTGTCATTTGTTGAGAAATGGTATATTTTCTCCTTATGTAGGAAATTATCATGGAAATTTCTGGCATTTAAATCAAACTCACATTAGCAGAAAAAGATAAAAAAATGAAGTTATTAAGAATGTGTCACCTATAGCACACTCAGGTAGGAATCTGAAAGGGTGCATACTTAATAAAATTTTGCTTACTTGGGTACTGAAATCTGAACTCTAACGGTCAGACTCAGCTTACTTGGTTCAGGTATATAATAGGTACCTAAAAGGATCTGTTAACTCAGAACTTTATGATAACACAAAAGAATTTGTTGAGAATAACTGAACTATATGTTTGCTGTACACACACATACATCTATGTGTATTTGAGTATATACTTCTGTAAAAGTTATGCAGGAGGTTTTATATAATTTCAGTGTCTTTTCACCAATGAATTAATGGTAATCTTTAACTGGTATGACTGATGGATAGTTCTGTTTTTCTTTTGATCCTCTTTTTTAGGTGTCAAACACTGTGTTTTGGGATATACTTTTCTCATGTCAGGATCCTCATAACTAAATTTCCCTTTGCTTATGTACTTGCTGAAGGCATTGTCTTTAAGTGCTAAGACTTTAAAATATTTTTAGTTGGTTTCAGGGGAAGGCTTTCCTTTTTTATGCCCAGCAAAATATTTGCTGGGTTGGGCAGCTATACTCCATCTGTCTACACTAAGTGCATCATTTTATTGTTCTCTTTGGCAACTGTTGTATCTGTGCTTTGGCTGATATCTTCTGTATAATCCAGCTGTTCTGTCTGGAAACATAATTGTCTTACAATACTGTCTATATTCATGCAAGGCATCCAAAATCCTTTTGGTAAAAATGAACTTAAATATAAAATTTAATATTTAATAAATTCACATATTATATAATGTAAGCTCCTTTAGGGCTTAGAAAATAGTATACTGGTATTTTAAAAGACATTTTATGCTGTTAATTGGATAGGATTTTTCCTTTCCTTCCTATATTTTGTTCAATCAAAAAGAATTAGAAGGGCTTGCTATATTGTCAAAATGTAAGGAAAGAACTCTGAATTCCATTATTTGAAAACAGTTTAAACATGGATTCTATAATTCAGTTTATTTCCATGCTAAAATTTTAGTATTGGAAGAGACTTAAGAGCTTGTTAATATAACTTCATTTTATAGATGAGAATACTGAGTTAAGTGGTTTGCCCAAATTGACATATTATGATGGCAGTATGATTGTTAATCAGATCTCCTAACTTCTAGCTTGGTGCTGTTTCCACTATGACATGCTGCTTTGTTCCCAGTAACTATTTTATAACTCTTCATAACTGGTTTATACTTAAACCAGTGAGGTACTCTCACTTCTAGTTTAAGTAACTCTCTTTTATAACATTAGTTGAATAATGCAGTTTTAAAAGTGCATTTGGTTCTCATAGTTAACTAATTACTTAAATATTTTTCTGATAGCAGAAATGTTACTTTATGATTATACACTAGTTGAAAATATTTTTAAACATTATAATAAAAAATCTCAAACACATACGAAGGTGCAATTAACCCCTGTGTCTCCATTACCCAGATTCAAAAGTCATTTAAGATGTTGGCATATTTGCTTCATCTCTTCCTTTTTTGGCTGAGGTATTTTTTTTTTTTTAATTAATTAATTTATTTATTTATTTTTGGCTGTGTTGGGTCTTCGTTGCTGTGCACGGGCTTTCTGTAGTTGCGGCGAGCTGGGGCTACTCTTCGTTGCGGTGCGTGAGTTTCTCATTGCGGAGGCTTCTCTTGTTGCAGAGCATGGGCTCTAGGCGCATGGGCTTCAGTAGTTGCAGCGCGTGGGCTCAGTAGTTGTGGCTGGCGGGCTCTAGAGTGCAGGCTCAGTAGTTGTGGTGCATGGGCTTAGTTGCTCCGCGGCATGTGGGATCTTCCCGGACCAGGGATCGAACCCCCGTCCCCTGCATTGTTAGGCGGGTTTCTTAACCAGTGTGCCACCAGGGAAGTCCCTGGCTGAGGTATTTTTAAAGCAAGTCCTAGACAGCCCATCATTGCTACTTGTACACTTCAGAAATGATTGTACATGTCAGAAAGAAAATGATTATACCATTTTGTTTTGTAACCACAATGCCGTGTATCACAATTAGCAAATTTAACAATAATGTAAAAAATTTTAAGATTTAAGATGTTTATAGACCCCATGTAGTGCTTCTAGAGTGTGGTGTTTTTTTCTCTTTTGCACAGCTGCAATTGGAGGAGTTAAATACCAAGAATAAACTAGGAAGTGAAGGAGAGATCCAAGGAATTCTTGAACAGCATGTTGTATAATGTAGATCTATGTAATTGTAGACTTTATCTTGACAATTTAATTTATCTGAAAAGTCTTCATTTTTTTCCCTAAGCAAATTAGAGGTCCTGTTTTTTAGGGAGGCCCAATTTACAGATGGAAATTTTTAGGGGCAGGGAATCCTAATTTCAGACCTCAAAATGTATCTCTCTACTTTGATAACACATATATAATTTTATTAATTTTTCATTAATGTGTTTGGATATTCCTTCCACCAGGAAGAACAAAGGAAAATAGAAGAAGAGAAAGAAAAGAAAAAAGAGAATGACATGGTGTTTAAAGCATGGTTGCAAAAGAAGAGAGAGCAGGTCCTAGAAATGAGGAGAATTCAGCGAGCAAAGCAAATTGAAGACATGAACAGTAGAGTAAGTAAAACTTCTCTGTGAAAAACGAGTTCATACAGATATGAAAGTTGAATTTATTTACAGAAGGGAGTCTATCAGACTAAAAACCCATGGAAGAAGTAGAAAAAGTGGTCCAAGAACTACCCTTGCAAAAGATGCCACATGCAGATAACTTATAATTAAATTC
Organism: Eschrichtius robustus; assembly: GCF_028021215.1. Lineage (NCBI taxonomy): Eukaryota > Metazoa > Chordata > Mammalia > Artiodactyla > Eschrichtiidae > Eschrichtius > Eschrichtius robustus. Next base: position 127,259,662 of record NC_090826.1, on the reverse strand, counting down.
TAAGAAGGCTTGTAAAAATCAAATGATTCCTATTTTATTCAAACATTTATAGCACAGAAAAAGGAAAGCTACCAATTCATTTCTTTAAGATAGTATAACTTTGATATTTAAATAGGACAATGCACACAAAAACCCTACAGACTGGTCTCACAAGAGTAGACGTGTAGAAATCTTATGTGAAAAGTAACAAAGACATCAAATTATTTAATTTTTTAAAGTTCAAAATATACAAAAAACCCAAGAGAAAGTAAAAAAAATCATCTATATCCATACTATTTAAAAAGTGTATATAAGGTAAAAATTGAAAATTCAATCCTAAGCCCTTCTAGGCTCATCCCCTAGTGGTAACCACTTTTAACAGTGTGCTGCAAATCCTTCCAGGTCTTATTTATATTTACATGTTTATCTGCTAAAAATTTATTATACGGTTTGCTTTTTTTTCACTCATTCATCAAGGACATATTTCTAGATCATTACATTTAGATCTTTCTTTTCAAATAGGTGTATGATATTCTACTCTTCAGAGGTAACTTAATTTATTAAACCATTCCTCATTTATACATATTTAGATTGGTTCTAATACTGCTCTATTAATTAACAGTGCTGTTGTGAACATGTGCATTCTGTAGGAGAACATCAATATTCTGTAGGAGAGTTTCTTGGAAATTTATGACTTATTGGATGTCCAGAATGAAAGCTGTGATTAAACATGCAAAATTAACCTCCTAAAAAGTCGTATCAATTTATAGTCCCTCCAGCAGTATAGAAGAGTGAATGTTTAACACATCCTGTCTAACATTGTACGTAGTTTATTTTCTTAATTTTTCTTCGAATTAATAATATACATTATTATTGTATATGAGCCTGTGTGTATTCTGTGAATTTCCTATTTATAGTCTTTTCTTTTTTGTTTTATTTTTCTTATTGCATTGTATATTAGAGATTTTAATCCTTTGTCTATTATGTCTGTAAATATGTTTTCCTAGGCTGACAAAATGATATATTTTTACATTTATTATGCCATTTGTAGAAATATTTAGCTTTTAAAATCTTGGGGTGGATGGTACCTTTTAAGGTAGTAGACCTGAAACCACAAACTAAAAGAGAAAATATTGAGAAATTTGACTGCAACTGTATAGTAAAATAATACTATGCTATAACCAAGTAGGGTTTATTTTAGGAAGGAAATTATGGACCAATAGTAACAAATCTATTAATATATTCAGTACATAATAGGTAGATAAAGGAGAATTTATGGTTATCTTGAAAGATATAGAAAGGGTATTTACTAGTATTTATTATAATTTATTTTTAAGTATTTCTAATAAAATTTGGGTTACAGTATAAATACCATCTTAGGAAATACTATAGGCATACCCATTAAAGTCAGAGATAGGTAAGGCTCCCCTCTATAATAAATAATTTTATTCTGGGAGTTCTATCCAATTTATTAAGAGAAAAGGAAATGAGGTATAAGTATTAGCAAAGTGGTGTTTTATATTATAAATATACAAAAATTTATAGTCTTTCTGTATTCCAGCAAAAACCTCATAGAAAAATATAAAAGGGGAAGGAATATAGGCATATATAAAAAACTTTGAGCTGGGGCTTCCCTGGTGGCGCAGTGGTTGGGAGTCTGCCTGCCAATGCAGGGGACACGGGTTCGAGCCCTGGTCTGGGAGGATCCCACATGCCGCGGAGCGACTGGGCCCGTGAGCCACAACTGCTGAGCCTGCGCGTCTGGAGCCTGTGCTCCGCAACAAGGGAGGCCGCGATGGTGAGAGGCCCGCGCACCGCGATGAAGGGGGGCCCCCGCTCGCCGCAACTAGAGTAAGCCCTCGCACAGAGACGAAGACCCAACACAGCCAAAAATAAATAAATAAATAAATAAATACATTTAAAAAAAAAAAAAAAAAAAAAAAAAAAACTTTGAGCTGAACAGGAATGTGTAAGACCTCTATGGAGCGTCTTTGCAGGGGACCAAAAAGGTGAATTTGGCAAATGAAAACAAATATAGTATTCCTAGATGGGGGGTAAAATACTATAAATATATGAGTTCTTTGCTAAATGAAAACAAATATGATACTCCTATAATATTCCTGGATGAATGAACTAAATATTAAAAAGATTTGGGTTCCTCCAAATTTACCTTTATATTTAATGTAATATCCTAAAAGCTGATTAGGACTTTTAAATTGTCATAATTGTTAGTGTTACTATTAATATTTATATTATTAAAGCAAAACTTTTGAATTTTCCAATAAAAAAATGGGCAAAGGATATGTATAGTAAGTTCCAATATGGATAAATATGGATGTCCATAATATATGAGAGCAAGATACAAATTTGGTAGAGTCAAAGAAATGCCAATTTAAATTTTTTCATGTATTCGATAGATATTTTTTTAACTGCTTACTATATGACAGATGCTATTCTAGGCACAGCATGGAAAAAATAGGTTTATTTTTAATAATTAATTAATTAATTAATTAATTTGTTTGAGCTGGGTCTTAGTTGTGCCAGGTGGGCTCCTTAGTTGTGGCTCGAGGGCTCCTTAGTTGCAGCTTGCAAGCTCCTTAGTTGTGGCATGTGGGCTCCTTAGTTGTGGCAGGCGAACTCTTAGTTGCGGCATGCATGTGGGATCTAGTTCCCTGACCAGGGATTGAACCCAGGCCCCCTGCATTGGGAGCATGGAGTCTTAACCACTGCACCACCAGGGAAGTCCCAGAAAAATAGGTTTAGTCTATGTTTTATAACGCTCATCTAGTAGGGATTGAAAAAAAAATTTTAAGTCTCAATATAAAATAAATTTATAATTATAAATAGTGATGAATGGTATGAAAAAAAGGAGCTATGAGAGATCATAATGAGGGAAATATGTGTATCAGGAAAGATTTTTCTGTTGAGTAAAGTAGAAGTAGAAATTAGGCCAAGAATTAGAGGAATTTGTTTTAAGCCAGGAGAACATGTGAGAATGCCTGAGACAGGAACTAACCTGGTGAGTTTGAGAGGATCCAGAAAGTGAGTAGGAATCAGATCATGTGGCATGTTGGGGTCTATAATTTTGTATTTAATCCTGTCATGGGAAGCCACTGAGATTATTTAAACAGAGGAGTGATACATTAGATTTGCAATTCCACAAGATCACTCTGACTGCCATGCTGTGAATGGATTGGAGGGGGCAAGAACAGATATGCGGAGAGCACTTAGAAAGCATATATAGTTGTCTAGGTGAGAAATGATGGTGACTTGGGCTAGAATGATAACAGCAGAGAGAGAGAGAAAGAGAGATGTGAAATGTGATATTTGTTTTAGAGTATTAATTGAAGGAACTTCATAATTAACTAGATATGTGAGTGAGGAAGAATGAGGTGTAAAGAGAACACACTAGGTTTCTCTTCTGAGCAACTTGGTGGGTGATGGTGCCACTCACTGGAGCGGTAGAAAAGATACTGATTGGGGGAAATTATTATTTCATTTGCTGAGTTTGAAGTACCTACAAAAATTTCAGGTAAAGATGTTGAAGATTGACTGAAGAAATGTGTCTAGTATTCAGGACAGAGGTTGGGACTGGAAATATGAATGAGAAGATCAGTGATTTCAAAGATGGGGATGTGGATGTGGCTATTGGAGTGGGTGGCAAGTGCAGTGAAGAAAGGCGGGGGCTTCCCTGGTGGCGCAGTGGTTGAGAATCTGCCTGCCAATGCAGGGGACGCGGGTTCGAGCCCTGGTCTGGGAGGATCACACATGCCGCGGAGCAACTGGGCCCGTGAGCCACAACTACTGAGCCTGCGCGTCTGGAGAGAGGCCGCGATAGTAAGAGGCCCGCGCACCGCGATGAAGAGTGGCCCCCGCTTGCTGCAACTGGAGAAAGCCCTCGCATAGAAACGAAGACCCAACACAGCCAAAAAAATAAAGTAAATAAACAAATAAGTCAGGAGCTCTAAAAAAAAAAGAAAGGCGTAGAAAATGAAAAAATCAAAAATCTGTGAGGCTGGATGTCGAATGGCTCATTCATTTAGTTTTAAGTGTTACTTGGGATTAGGATGGAGAGGTACATTGAGCCAGTTGTGACCAGAGATTGTTAGAGTAATATAGTCAAATAATACAAATATCAAAGGAGTGTGGCTTTACTTAAGAGTAGAGAAGAAGTAGTTCTTTACTCTTCAGGAGTTCTGAAAAAGTATGAAGGAATAAAGAGTATACTAACTTCTTCACCAGACCTCTGAAGTACCTGAAGTATGGCAAAAAATGCAGCTTCCATTTGAGAGAGAAAAGCTGTGTCTTACGGGAGAATCAGGATTTGGGTAAGAAAGGAGGTTTAAGGCCAGGGTCCTAGCAATGGTTTGGGAGAATGAGGGATGTTTGGAAGTCTTTATATTATTGAATGGGAATTGTAGAGAAGAAACTAGAAAGATTTTGGAGGGAGTGAAGGAATTTGAGATTGGGTAGATTAGAAGGATAGCACATTACTGTAGTATTTAAGAGTAAAGAAGTTGAGAGGAGCTTATGTTTCAATCACTGACCAAGAAAAACCCCTGTGACTGCACTGCTGATAATTTCCCGGGGGATGATGGACCTTCAGGCCTCATGGCATTCAGCCTAATGTTATATTTTTATTAGGCATTTGTAAAAATAAATGTACACCTTAATTTTCTTTTGTGTTCTATTTAGAGATAATAAAACTTTGAATTATATTCTCTAAAAACATGAGCCACATTGAACTAATTTAAAATTTTTTTGGTTAGAAGATATCATGGTTATATATTTCCCTTTGGTATTTTAATTTTTTGCTATATTTTAAGTCTGTCTCAAAAATTAACTTTAGCTAGAAATTATATCATAAACAAATAATATTCTGAAGAACTTCTGTGAAATTTGTCTCTACTGAAGCTGAGCTATAGTATACTTTGGCAGTTGATTAATTTGGCTTATTATTGCATTGTGATAGTAAGTGTATTTTGCTGGTCACTTCTGTGGGATATTTTGTATAATGTGAGTCATGGTTTCCAGAAAATATCTTTACAATATATAGATTGTGGAATGACCTATTTTACATTGAATTAAAAATGCTGTTAGGTGATGGAATTTTTATTGCCATTTAAGGAGAAATAGCTAAAAATGTCTTTCCATCTTTGTAATGAGCTTTGCTTCTCTTGGTCAGTGTTATATATAAATGATACGTGTGCACTGTATGTATATACACACATATGTAAGCATATGTATGCGTGTCATCACTCTATCTAGGTGAACTCTCCGTGGACACTTGCATACATTTTGTATTCTACATTTGGATGTTGTGTTGTATTAATGTCAATGGGCTGAAGTTGGTCGATAATGTTGTTTAAATCTTCTATATCCTTACTGTTTTCCCCCTCTTCTATGAAGTACTGAGAAAGTTATGTTAAACTATCATTGTGTACTTGTCTATTTCCCTTCTAGTTCCATTGGGTTTTGCTTCATATTTTTAAAAGTTTTGTGTGTATGCATTTATGAATTTATGTCTTCCTGATTGAATGACATTTTCACATTATGAGTCCCTCTTATCTTGAAATCTACTTTGATGTTAATGAAGTCACAGTAACCTTCTTATGTTTAACATTTGCATGTTATAGCTTATTTCATATTTTAATTTCAATTTATCTGTCTTTATATTTGAAGAGTTACTTGTGCAAACAGCATATATTTGGATCTTTTAATCCAGAAATTTGTTACTTTTAACAGGAGTTCATTTATATTTAATTATAATTATTGATAAGTGTAGGTTTTAAGTTTACCATCTTGATATTTGTTTTCTATTTGTTCCATTTGTTTTTAACTCCATTATTCATCTTTTTTCTGCCTTCTTACAGAGATTAATCAAGTATTTAAAAAATGTTCCATTTTATTTTCTTATTGGCTTTTAGTTATACCTCTGAATTATTTTTGAAATCATTGCTTTAGGGATTATGATATGTATATCCTAAATCATTATCAGAAATAGATTGTTTTTGAAGTTTTTTTAAAATTTGATATGGAATTTTGGGTTGACAGTTTTTTGTTTTTTTTTTTTTCCTTTCAGCACTTTACAGACGGTGTTCAGTGGTTTTCTTGCATCCATTGTTTCTAATTAGAAGTCAGTTGTAATTCTTATCATTGTCCCTTTGTATGAAATGTTTTTTCTGTGGCTACTTTAAACTTTTTCTGATGTGAATTTCAGCAGTTTAGTAGATGTGTGACTCTCTTTGAATTTGACTAACTTGGGCTTTGCTGAGCTTCTTGTATCTGTAAGTTGATGTTTTATACCAAATTTGGGAAATTTTTGCCCACTATTTTTACAAATTTTTTTTCTGCCCTATTATCTTTCTCTTATTATTCTGGAAATCCAGTTTTACATATGATAGGATACTTGCTGTTATCTCAGATGTTACTAAGGTTCTGTTTGTTAAAACATTTTTTCTTTTTTCAGCTTGCATAATTTCTATTGATCTATCTTCTGGCATTGGCATCACTTAGGCAATGTCCAATCTACTGTTAAGCTCGTTCAGGGAATTTAGGTTGTTTTTTGTCTTTTAAGTTTCTATTTCTTTTTTTGTGTGTATGTGTGATCTGTTCTTTATAGTTGTATTGAAATATAATTATAAATAAAATTCTAAGATAAAGTGTACAACATGATTTGATACACATATACATTATTAAAGGATTCCCCCCATTAAGTTGATTAACATATACATCACCTCCCCCGTTTTTGGAGAAAAGATTTAAGTTCTACTCTCTTGGGCAAATTTCAATTATATAATACAGTGTTATCAACTATACTCACCATATTATACATTAGATCTTCAGACTTCTTTCACCTTATAACTGAAAGTTTGCACCCTTTTACCAACTTCTCCCTATTTCTCCCAACCCCACAGTTCCTCATAACCACCACTCTCCATTTCTATGAACTACACTTTTTTTTAAGTTTCCACATGTAAATGGTGCTATGCAGTATTTGTCTCTGTCTGGCACTTATAATAAGTATTATATATATATATATTTATTATTATATATAATTCTTCACTTATAATAATGCCCTCCAGGTTCAGGTTCATCCATGTTATTGCAAGTTATAGAATTTCCTTCTTTTTTAAGGCTGAATAATATTCATGTGTGTGCGTGCATGTGTGTGTGTGACATTTCTCGATCCATTCATTCATCTACAGACACTTAGGTTGTTTTCATACTTTGTCTATTGTGAATAATGATGCAACGAACATGGGAGTGCAGATATCTCTTCCAGATAATGTTTTTTGTTTTTTTTCCTTTGGATATATACCCAGAAGTGGGATTGCTGGATCATATAATAATTCTATTTTTAATTTATTGAGGAACCTCCACACTGTTACCATAACGGCTATATCAGATTACATCCCCACCAACCATGCACAAAGGTTCCCTTTTCTCCACATCCTTGCCAGCATTTGTTTTCTCTTGTCTTTTTTGATAATAACCATCCTAACATGTGTGAGGTGATATCTCATGGTGGTTTTTGTTTGCATTTTCCTGATGATGAGTGATGTGTTGCATGTTTTCATGTACATGTTGGCCATTTGTATATCTTATTTGGAAAAATGTCTATTTAGGTCCTTTGCCTATTTTATAATTGGGCTTTTTTCTTTTTTGCTATTGAATTATATGAATTCCTTGTATATTTTGGATATAACCCCTTATTGGACATATAGTTTGAAAATATTATATCTCAGTCAATAGGTTGCCTTTTCATTTTGTTGAAGGTTCCCTTTGCTGATCACAAGCTTTTTAGTTTGATGTAGTCCCATTTAAAAATTATTGCTTATGCTGTCTTTGTTTTGCTATCAAATCCAAAAAATCATTTCTAAGAACAATGCTGAGGAGTTTATCCTTGATATTTCTTTCTAGGAGTTGTACTGTTTCAGGTCTTACACACAGTCCTTAATCCATATTGAGTTGATTTTTGTGTATGGTGTAAGATAGGTGTTCAGTTTCATTTTTTGTATGTAGCAATTCCATTTTACCAATTTCATTTGTTGAAAAGACTGTCCTTTCCTCATTGTTATTTTTGGTTCCTTTGTTGAAAATTAATTACCATATATGCATGTGTTGATTTCGGGCTCTCTGTTCTGTTCCATTGATCTATGTATCTATTCTGCCAGTACTATAGTGTTTGATTACTTTAGCTTTATAACATAGTTTAAAATCAGGAAGTGTGATGCTTCCAGCTTTGTTCTTCTTTCTCAAGATTACATTGGATATTTGGATCTTGTACAAATTTTAGGATTTTTTTTTCTATTTTTGTGAAAAATTTCATTGGAATTTTTATGGGGATTATAATGAATTTTTAGATTGTATGGACAATTTTCAAATAGTATGGATATTTTAACAGTATTAGTTTTTCGAGTCCATGAGCATGGAATATCTTTCCATTCATTTGTGTCTTCTTCAATTTCTTTCATCAATGTCTTTTTGTTTTCTGCATATAGATCTTTCACCTCCTTAGTTAAATTTATTTCTAAGTACATATTTCATTCTTTGTGATGCTATTTTAAAAGGGCTTATTTGATTAATTCTCTTTCAGATAGTTTGTTGTTAGTGTATAGAAACACAACTGATTTTTTTATATTGATTTTGTATCCTGCAACTTTACTGAATTGGTTTATTAGTTCTAACATTTTTAGGGCGGTGAAGTCTTTAGGGTTTCTATATCATATAGAATAATATAATAATATCATGTAATCTGCAAATAGAGCAGTTTTACTTCTTCCTTTCTAATTTGAATGCCTTTTATTTCTTTTTCTTGTCTGATTGCTCCAGATAGGACTTCCAATACTGTGTTGAATAAAAGTGGTGAGAATGGGCATCCTTGTCTTGCTCCTGATATTAGAGGAAAAGCTATCAGCTTTTCACTATTGTGTATGATGTTAGCTGTGGACTTGTGATATATAGCCTTTATTATGTTGAGGTATATTCTCTTTATACCCAATTTCTTGAGAGTTTTTATCATGAAAAGATATTTTGTCAAATGCTTTTTTGCATCTGTCCAGATAATCATATGATTTTTATCTTTTATTTTGTTAATGTGTATAACATTGATTGATTTGTAGATTTGAACCATCCTTACTTCTCTGGAAAATCCCACCTGATCATGGTGTATGATCCTTTCTAATATACTGCTGAATTAGCTTTTCTAATATTTCACTGAGTATTTTTACATCTCTGTTCATCAAGGATATTGACCTCTAATTTTGTTTTCTTGTAGTATCCTTGTCTGGCTTTGGTATCACAGTATGCTGGCCTCATAAAATTGGTTGGAAGTGTTTTCTCCTCTTCTGTTTATTGGAAGAGTTTGAGAAGGATTGGTATTAATTCTTCTTGATTTGATTTTCTAGAAGCCATCTGGTCTTGGACTTTTGTTTTTTGGGAGATTTTTGATTACTGATTCAATTTCATTACTAGTAATTAGTCTATTCACATTTCCTATTTCTTCCTGATTCAGTCTCGGTAGGTTGTATGTTTCTAGGAATTTATTCATTTCTTCTGGGTTTTACAGTTTGTTGATTTATAGTTGTTCATAATCGTCTTTTATGATCCTTTCTATTTCTGTACTATTAGTTGTAATGTCTCCTTTTTCATTTATAATTTTATTAATTTGAGTCCTCTCCTTTTGGTAAGTCTAGCTAAATGTTTGTCTAGTTATCTTTTTAAGAAATCAGCTTTTAGTTTCTTTGATCTTTTCTATTGTCTTTTTAGTTTCTGTTGTATTTATTTACACTCTGATCTTTGTTATTTTCTTCCTTCTACTAACTTTTGGCTTAGTTTATATCTCTTTTTCTAATTACACCTCAGGTGTAAAGCTAGGTTGGTTTTTTGATCTCACCTTCTTAGAACTGTCTTTGTTGCATCCCATAAGTGTTGGTATGTTGTATTTCCCTTTTCATTTGTGTCAGGCTATTTTTTGACTTCCCATCTGGTTTTTTCCTTTGACCCATTGGTTGCTCAGGAGCATGTTAATCTCCACATATTTGTGAATTTTCCAGTTTTCTTCTTGCAGTGGATTTTTGCTATTTACTGGACATGCCAAGTATAATCTCTTCTCAGATCCTTTGCCCTGTTACCATTGCTTGAAATACTCTTTTTCCAGATATCCCATAAATGGTTCCCTCACTTTCTCTCTATTGATAAATACCATCCTTTCTCCTCACCTCTCCCATTATTACTCTCTCTGACATGTCAATCAGTCAATCAATCATATAGTTTCCTCTCCTTATCTTGAACAACACTTCCCTATACAATTTTCTGTGATGATGGTAATATTCTATATCTGCAGCATCCAATAAAGTAGCCACTAGCCACAATGTGACTATTAAGTATTTGAATGTGACTGAGGTACTAAATTTCTAATTTTATTTAATTTAAGTAGCTACATGTGACTAGTGACTACTTTATTGTGTAGTGCAGGTATGGAATGTATGAGAAAGGGAGGCTTGTTTTTTTTTTTCTTTGATGCATCCCGGTAGCTACATGCATGTAGATACTCTGTGTAGTAGATACTCTGTAAATAGCTGTTGAATGAATAGATGAACAGTGATACCCATCAATCCTGTTTATCCCTGAATTCTTAACTCTTTTAAACTATAATTGCAGGCTGAACACTTTTTAGTCATCTTCAGACATTCCCAAGCTTTTAGGTGTTCAGCAATGGTCCTGTAGGTCCATGGGACCTCCTCACAAAGTTCTGCATTATACATCAAAGATCCTAAATTGTATAAATTATATAAATTAGACTGAAGCATACTGGGCAATATGGGTTACAGATAAAGGAAAATGCAAGCTGTAGGAGGTGGTCTTCTCTATCACAGAGTTCATATTTGGCGAAAGTATTAAATGAATGAATCTTTTCCTTTTGTGTTCTAGCCAAGCATCCATGTGAGTCATGCTTTTCCCAAGACTAAAGAGCCCCAAATCTTTCCCTTTGCTCTCTTTATTCTCCCAAATAAGAGCTCTTTCAACTATCCCTGAATATAGTATCCATCATGAAGTCTGAAGAACCATACAATAAGCTGCTCCCACTAGCCCATTCTTATGACAAAATCCTCATGGCTGTTATCCTTATGAAAAAGTTCTTATGGTTGAAAATCCTCATTGCCACCCTCCATAATAATAATTACAGTTTTGGAGATGGGCTTGGCAGTTAGATGCTCTTAAAACTTAAAAACAAAAGTAGAATTTAAAAGAAAGTTTGAATAACACAAATGTTGGGTCATTGGTTTTCAAATCCAGTGGAGCGTCCATGGAGCTTCCTTCAGGAATTGATACCAAGACCTCAACTCACTCATACTGCCTATCCGCAACATTTCTTCAACCATGTTTTATGTGTATGTGCCGTTGTGCAAAATTATTTTATTTGTCAAAGGGCTCAGCTTTGAAAAGTTTGCAGATCACTTCATTTATTGATTACCTCAGTAAGACTTTTGAAAGAAGCCAGAGAGCAGTGAGTTCAATGTTGAATTTTCTGACAAAAGGGTTATCAATGTTGCTGATTCAAAGGTCATGTATTTGGTTTGGATGCAAGGAGCGCAAGTAATGAGATTGGTATTATTATGAAAAATTGGTGAGTAGGACGTGTTCCTGTAGGGTCTTATAGGCAGGGCCTCAAAAAGTAGTTTTGGTTTCTTTAAATTAAGCAAAGCTTGTTTTTGTAAACAGCAGGAAAACAGAGATCCACAGCAAGCTTTTCGATTATGGCTTAAAAAAAAGCACGAAGAACAGTTGAAAGAAAGAAAGACAGAAGAACTGCGAAAGCAAGAGGAATGCTTATTCTTCCTTAAAGGAACAGAAGGCCGTGAAAGGGCCTTTAAACAGTAAGTCAAAGGCAGGGCATTTTTCCCCCTTCCTCATGGTCATTTTAGAAAGTTATATAGTCAATAAAACTTTAAAAAATTGATCTCATTACATACCTATTCAATTTTAAAGCCATAGTTTTAACAATATGTGAGAAAATTCTTTAACTCCATACTTTGCATAATATCTATACCATTTTTTCAAGGTATTTTTCAATACTAAAATTGTTTCTTATGGCACCAGTGTGATAACCTTTGATAGCTTACCATTGATTGATTGATTGATTTGTTCATTTCTTAGAGAAATAGGCCAAAGATTAGTTACAGCTTCTCCTACACAGTCCTCAGGAAAACTTAATAAAGAGTTGCATTTACCAATAAATATTTTTCTGTAAAGAAAAGCAGTCAGGCTGAGGAGGAAGATCTGTACAGACCAAATGAAAAGGAGATTTGGACACATATTTTGGTAATTTAAGGCAAACCTGGTCTCCCTTCAGTTGCCTGGGTGAGAGTCTGTATTACCTGGTTTATTCTGAGGAAACAGACATGGCTTCATAATTTTGCCAGCACGCCTTGGGCGAGGGAAAGAATATTGTGTCCAGTTGTTTGAAGTTCACTTCTTTCTTTCATTTCTATCTTTTTTGCTATCTTTCTCTTTTTAGTTTCTTTGCCTCTTTCTTTCCTTTCCTTCTTTAAAAAAATATCCATATCCCTTTATTATAACAGATGCAGTGAATGTGCATTGTGGAAATGGAGGGGAATAAACTCACATTTTCATCACCCAGGAATCACTATTGTTAGCACTGTACTGCATAACTTCTAGATATTTCTCTGTACATATATTTACAGTTTTAAAATATAAATTGAGATCATACTGTATATACTGTTCTGCAATCTGCTTATTTTTGTTAATGATCTCATCTAATATCTAGCCTATAACCATTTTTTTCCCAATCGACCCCTAAATGTCTACAGTTAATTTGCTCAAACTGATATCCAATTTCGAAACCACACAACATTAGATTATGAGGTTTCTTAAGTCTCTTTTATACTAATGTAGTTATTTATTTGTCTGGATTTATTTCTGAAAAAATTATATGTACACACACACACCACGTATGCACTTTCATACCAGAGATGTGAGTATACAGTTATTTTTAATGTTATTTTACCTAAACAAGTTTTATAGACTTAAATTTGTTAGAATATGGACTCTTCCTTCACCCTTTTTGATGTTTCTTATGCTTAGGCTTATTTTTCCATTTTAAGGGAGAACTATTTTATGCACTGAAAAGCAAGAGCTCTATAATTTCTCCACCAAGAAGAGCAAGGCGACATTTCTGCATGCTGGTATTCTGCATGCTGCTTAAGTAATGTTTTAGAATACAGTTAGTTGCAAAAAATAAGTTATTTGGTATCTGTCAAATACTTATTTGTTTAGAAAATCATATTTTAAAAAAAAGATAGGACCTATGTCACGTAAAATAGTGTGTTTATTACTTAAAAAAGTTTTTTTAGTTGGCAGTTTCCTTATTAGACAAACTTAATTTCAAACATTTGATTCTAAATGTGACTATGCTTCCTTGTATGAGCCTTTGGTATAAGCCTGAAATTTTTCAGTTAATACTAATTTGTGTTATGAACAGAGCTTTTTAATCTAAAGAAATCCAATTTCCTTTGTCTGTAGTAATAACTTTATAGCATGAAGAGTATATTCAGGTTGACACTCAACAGGTCTGTTCATGTCTTTTTCTACAGATGGCTAAGAAGGAAACGGATAGAAAAACTAGCAGAGCAACAAGCTGTCAAAGAAAGAACTAGGCAGCTCCGACTGGAAGCAAAGCGTTCTAAACAGTTACAGTACCACCTATATAATATGTCAGAAGCCAGATCTTTTCGTTTTACTGATCATTACAGCTGAAGGTATCTATTAAATACTTCATTTGGAAGCTGCTGTCCTCAAAATTTTGGATATCATTTCTTATGGCCTGTGTGCTTTGGTCATACTCTAAATTATGGAAATGCTATTTATCTTTTGGTAATGTTGATAGTGAATTTATCTTATTTCTTTTAACACTAGAGCAAAATAAATTTCTTCTCTCATAGCATTGTAATGTGTTATACCACCTCTTAGTTCATGCAAAGAATTGAACAACAAATGAACTCTACATTCCTTTACTTCTAAATTATTTTAACATTTCTAGCTGGAACGGACACAAAAAAGGGACAGCTGTCTATTCTTACTTTCTGTTATCATTTAAAAAAAATGCAATAGAACATTTCATAAGGCAGGAGGAGTGACCTCTTAAACAAGCCTGGTTCAAGACCTGATACAAAGTCCTAATTATGTCAGATTTGAATTTGAATACCTATGGCAAGCTAAGCAGTAGGTTAGGCCTATTTCCACGTGTTCTTTTAAAAAAAAAAGATAGTAACAATTATGTATACTATTTTGGGTATGTTATACAAAATTATCCAGCTCTCATTGAGAGTTTATATAATGTGCCCAGTATTGTTGTAAATGCTTTGCATAAATAATTTGATCTAATCCTTATAACAACCCTATTAGTCTTGTTTTGCAGATGAGGAAACCAAAGTACATAGGTGAGCAGTTTGCTCACAGATTCTGAGATCTGAATGATTGCAAAATCCTTTCTGTTAGTTATATTATAAAGCTTACATACCTTGGTAGACATTTGTGGGTATATAGGACTATACAGGAATCCAGTGTGTGGGAGAACAGTATTCTTGATATGTGTAAGAGCACTTAAGGAGTGGAGGACAAAGGCAAACATACAAGTGTGATGGGGAGTGGAGAATTGCTGTAGGAGTTCTGTTAAAGCTTCAAAAGACAAGGTTCTTATCAACTGGGTATTTGTACCTTAATCACTTGACCCTAAATTAGAAAACACAGAGAACTATTCAATCCTGTCTCAACTTCCTATAGCACTTTGAGCATACACCAGACAATTTAACATTTCATTATAACTAGTCTTGTGTTGTTTAAAGTTTATCCTTAATGATAAAAACCAATTTGGCATTTAAATATTCCACAACATTTTTACAAAAAAAGCTGTTGGAATTTTCATATGGATTGCAGTGAATCTGTAGATGGCTTTAGGCACTATTGCTGTCTTAATGATAGTGTCTTCTAATCCATAAACACAGGATGTCTTTTCATTTAGTGCAGCAATGTTTTATAGTTTTCAGTGTACAAATCTTTCACCTACTTGGTTAAATTTATTCATAGATATTTATTCTTTTGGATTCTATTGCAAATGGAATTGTTTTCTTAATTTTCTTTATGGGTTGTATACTCAAAACACTAACATAGATGATTTTTGTGCATTGATATTGAACCCTGCAACTTTGTTGAATTTGTTTATTAGCACTAAACTTTTCTGGTGATTTTTTTTTTTTTTTCCATTTTCTCTATATAGGATAATATCATTTGCAAATAGGGGTAGTTTTACTTCTTCCTATCCAATGGGATGCCTTTTATTTATTTATTTTTCTTGCCTGATTACTCTGGCTAACATGTCTAGTATAATGTAGAGTAGTAGTAGTGAAAGTGGGCATCCTTGTCTTTTTTCCCCACAGTTTAATTGCTCTATGCATTTATTAGCTAATATTAATGCAGCAGAGGGGAGAAAAGCTCACAAACACTCCACATATTTCACAAGACGCATTGCAGGAAACAAAGTGACTAAGAAGGATCAATAGTATCCTAGGGTCTTGGTGGACACATTTCTGGAGGAGATGGACCTCTTATTTCTGGTGGAGGGGGGTCTCATTCCTGGAGGGGGCATGCCTATTTGCATCCCTCAAGTAGGGGGGAGCCCAATTGGTGGGCCCATGGGTGATCGTATTCCAGGTGGAAGAGCCATAATTCCTAGAGGTGGGGTTGCTCGACCAACAGGTGTGGGGGCAGTCCCCCATCCTGGTGGATATTGAGTTGGGGCTCTAGCAATGCTGGCAGCAGCAGCAACTGCAGCAGCTGCTACAGTGCCTCTTCCCTGTGGGATCATTACCTGTTGGGATGGCCCCCAACCCCTCGGACAGGGCCTGCTAACCCAGGAGGAGCCTGGGGAATTTGAACACCAGCTGGACCATCTCTGCCAGCTGCCCTGCCAACTCCAGGGCCTCCTGCAGCTCCAGCAAGTGGTACCGAAGCAATGCCAGTATCTTTGGGGGGGTGGTCGCTCCACAGTCATGGAAAACAAGTTCCCCCCACGCAGCAACACCTGACCCAAAACCCGTTTTTCTTCACGCTCTGCCTGCTTCGCATTCTTTGGCTTGATCTTCCTGAACTCATCACAATCACAGAGGATCAAGTTCATATGCTTGTCAAAAGCCTTGAAGGTGCCAATGAAGATCTGGCCATCTTGCAGGATACATCTCATCCTAGAGTCAATGTGCTTCAGCATCTTGCTGCTCTTTCCCAGAGTCATGACTGCTGTTCCACCAAATCCAATACCTACAGGAAAGTTTTGGGATCCTTGAGACCTAAGGGAAGGCTGTTTTTTTTTCTCTTGGAATCAGCTACCCAGGTGTTCCAATACTGCTTTAACCACCTCTTGGTGTCTCAGCTAAGAATGCCTGTCTCAGTTCCGCATGGAAATCCACCACAGGTACTTGCTGCTGCTGCTGAGACCACCTCGGGTACAGGCGACACTCCTGGTTGCTCAGCGAGGCTGTCCTTCTGCGTTTGACTTGGACTTCCACCTCTAGGATGTGCTATTCCATAGTCCATCTCAAGTGTAACCGGTCCCTGGCCCTGCTCCATCGTGCCACTGGCCGCTTCTCAGTACAGAATGTCTCCAGCGGCCGTTCCATTCTGCCTGGGCATCCTTGTTTTGTTCTTGATCTTAGGAGGAAAGTTTTAGTCTTTTAGCATTAAGTATGTTAGCTGTGGGTTTTCCATAAATGCCCTTTATGAAGTTGAGGAAGTTCTATTCTTATTCCTCCCTCTTACTCCTTCTATTCCTATTTTTCTGAGTGCTTTTATCATGAAAGTGTGTTGGGTTGTATCAAATGCTTTCTGCATCAAGTGAAATGATGTGGTTTTTCTTCTTTGTTCTATTAATGTGATATATTACATTGGTTGATATTCTTATATTGAACCACCCTTGCATTCCTGAGACAAATACCACTTGGTGGTATATAATCCCTTTACTATGATATTGTATTTGGTTTGCTAGTGTTTTGTGAGGAATTTTTTCATCTGTATTTGTAAGAGAGATTTATCTGTAGTATTTTTTTCTTGTGTCTTTGTCTGGCTTTGGTATCAGGGTAATGCTGGCCTCAAAATGAATTGGGAAGTGTTCCCTGTTCCCTCTGCTTTTATTTTCTAGGAAGGGACTGAGGTGGATTGGTATTAATTCTTTAAATAGTTGGTAGAATTCACTAGTGAAACTATCTGGTCCTGGACTTTTCTTTGTTGGGATGTTTTTTGTTTTTTAATATACTTTATTTTTTAGAGCAGTTTTAGGTTCACAGCAAAGTTGAGCAGAAAGTACAGAGAGTTCCCATATATCCCCTGCTCCCTCCCTCCCTAAAACCTTCCCCAGTATCAACATCCCTCACCAAAGTGGTACATTTGTTGCAATCAATGAACCTACATTGACACATCATCACCCAACATCCATAGCTCACATTAGGATTCACTCTTGGTGTTGGGAGGTTTTTGATTACTGATTTAACCTCTTGTTATAGGCTTGTTCATATTTCCTATTTCTTGAGTCAGTTTTGGTAAATTGTGTTTCTAGGAATTTGTCCATTTCATTCAGGTTATTTAATTTGTTGGTGTATAATTGTTCCTTTATTTAAATGAGGTTGGTACTCTCATTTCTGAGTTTAGGTATTTGCATCTTCAGTTTTTCATAGTCAGTCTGGCTACAGGTTTGTCAATTTTGCAGATCTTTTCAAAGAACCAGCTTTTGATTTCCTTGATTCTGTTTTTCTATTTTATCGCCACCCTAAGTTCAATTGTCTTCCTTCTGCTAGTTTTGGGTTGTTTGCTCTTTTTTTTCTAGTTCCTTAAGGTGTAATGTTAGGTTGTTGATATATGAACTCTTTTTTTTGTTTGTTTAGCTCAGTTAACTGTTATCTTTATTATTGACACTCTTAAACCAACAGTTGCAGAGGTGTGCCACTAGTTTGTGGTTACAAGAGTGTATGTATATAATTTTTTTAAGTTTTTTTTTTATTGTGGTAAAATATGTATTACCTGATTTATGATTTTGACCATTTTTAAAAATGTAAAATTCAGTGTCATTAAGTACATTCATATGTTGTGCAACCATCACCACTATCCATCTCCATAAATTTTCAACAGCCCAAACTGAAACTCTGTACCTAATAAACAAAACTCTCCATTCTGCTTTCCCTTAACCCTGGGTAACCACTATTCCACTTTCTGTCTCTATGAATTTGATTATTTCAGGTATGTCAAATAAGTGGAATCATATACTATTTGCCCTTTTGTGTCTGATTTATCTAGTATAGTGTCTTAAAGATTCATCTGTGCTGTAGCATATCAGAATTTACTCCTTCTTAAGGCTGAATAATATTCCATTGCATGTATATACTGCATTTTATCTATTCATCCATCAAAGGACATGTGAATTACTACTTTTTGGCTATTGTGAATAATGCTGCTATGAACATTGGTATACAAATAACCTTTTGAGTCCCTGCTTTCAATTATTTTGGGTATCTACCTAGAGGTGTAATTGTTGGATCATATGGCAATTGTGTGTTTAACTGTTTGAGGAACTTCCATACTGTCCTCAATAATGGCTGTACCATGTTACATTCCCACCAGCAATGAGCAAGGGTTCCAGTTTCTCCACATCTTTGCCAACACTTGTTATTTTGCTTTATTGGTAATAGCCATCCTAATGGATATGAAGTGATATCAATTTGCATTTCCCTAATGATTAGTGATGTTGAGCATCTCGTGATGTGCTTATTGGCCATTCGTGTATCTTTTTTTGGAGAAATGTCTATTCCTTTGCCCATTTTTTAACTGGATTGTTTTTAGGTTGTTGAGTCGTAGCCCTTTATTTATTCTGGACACTAGACCCTTAATAGATAGATACATCATTTGCAAATATTTTCCTCCATTGTGTAGGATGCCTTTTCATTCTGTTGCTTATTTCTTTTGCTGTGCAGACGGTTTTAATTTTGATGAGGTTTAATTTATCTATTTTTTTCTTTTGTTGCCTGTACTTCTGGTGTCATAGTCAAGAAATCATTGCCAAATCCACTGTCATGGAGCTTTTCCTCTATGTTTTCTTCTACGTTTTATACTAAGTAAACCTAAAGGAAAGGCTGAAGAATCAGTTGTAAATAGTATAAGCTAGATGAAGACTTGAATTGAAGCGCATCATTCTGGGGGAAAAATAAATAAATATTCACACTAAAGAAGGTAGAGAAATTTATTGCCACTTGAAACTATAACTCAGATGAATCAGACCAAAACAAAACCATTAAATTGACATTAAAACATATTGTTATTTGATCAGATTTGTCTTTTGAGGATTTCTTTACTGATAGGCACTTCTGCAACCACTTAGGGTAATTTGGTATAAACATTTTGTGGACATTTTTAAAGGTGTATAAAAGGATGTTTGATGATAGCCAGTCATAAGTAAATAATAATATATATGACATAAAAATTAATTGATGAATTGCATTTTTGAGTTTGAACAATGTTCTAGAAAGATCCTACTTTCTCTGCCATATTTCATAAGTATCAAATTGGATATTCCTGTTGTGCTGCAATTGCCAAAATGAGCTCAATAGTTAGAATGTTTCTTCTATATATCAAGTTGCATCCATTCAAAATATGGAATCCCCTGCACAAAACCAAAATGAGAACATGTTTTGCTCAAGCATTTGTTAATGTGGCTGTAAAATATTTAAAAGTTTCCTAACATACAGCATTTATTTTTAAAGTAGTCCCTTCACCCACAGTATTTCCATAAGACTCTTTTGTAGCCCCTAAAAATCACCAAAAAGGGAAAGGACTCCTATCCCACTCTCTCCCCGACCCCTGCCAGCTACTTTTACTTTAGAGTAGGGGTCAGAAAACTTTTTCTGTAAAGGACCAGATAGTAAATATTTTAGGCTTTGCTAGTCATACAAACCCTGTTGTAGCTACTCAATTCTGTTGTAGCACATGAAACCAACCACAGACAACAGTACATGAATGGGTGTGGTTGCATATGACCCAAGGCTGTAGTCTGCCAATCCTTGCTTTAGAGTACAGAAATTAGTTTGCTTATGTAAAATATATAGCAAGATAGATAAATAATAAATTAGGGCCTAAAAGAAAGGTACAGAATCTTTTTCTTTTAGTCCTTTAGGAAAACCATCCTGTAATGCCTGTATTGTCTATTTTAAATATATCTACACAGTTTCATTTTTTCCTTACCCTGAGATATTTATTAAGAAAGGGTAATCCGGAGTCCAGTACATGAAACATCTTTGGGGATATATATTATTTAAATAGAAAGTGATAATACTTCTAGCATTAAAAGAACCCCAGCTGCCAAATAATAATGACTCTATAGTGTGCCTCCAACATATTGACTGTTAAAGGGCAATAAGTTCTCCCTGGCAGTGATTACAGCAATTGAAAGTTATATTTTCATATCTTGTATAGGGATGAAATCGTCCAATATTTTTCTTTGTAGCAAGTAAGGTGGTTGGTGAAGACTTAGAAAATGGATTATCAGGTGAGCTCTCTGTACAGCTTACTGGATCCAAACTGCGTAGAACCTAAGGAAAATAAGAGGTGATGTCAGATGTATGCAGTAAGGACTTAAAAGCCCTTGGTTTTATTAATATATAACTACCAATAAGTGCTATTTCATTAATACGTAACTGCCATAAAAAATAACATTTGAATGATGAATTTGATTAGAGAACTTATGCCTTTTCTCAAAAAGCTCTAAATTTGACAATGATGTCAAGTTATTATATTACCTAGGTTACCTATTTTTAAAAATAATGAAATTACTCTTATGCATATTGATGAAAATATATGAAAACATAAAAGAAAATTAGGTTATATCAATCTTACTGTAAGTGATGTTGATTTTTATCTTTAATCAAAAAGTATGCACTACCTTTCTCCCTCAGTCCTTCATTGAGCTGCTTGGAATTGGGATTCTGCCTTCATTCTTCTACTGAAATGTTATTTCAAAGTTTTTGATCATTTACTTGTAAAATCAATGGTTTTCCTTTCTCTTTTTCTAATTTATATGCAATATTTTATGCTAATGATCATGTTTTTGTTTCTTGGATTCATGGACACCATACTCTCTTAATTCTTCTTCTCCTCTGATTTTTCCTATTCTGTTTCCTTTACTGAGACCCACAACAGGAGGAACTCTTGGGTTGAAAAAAATTCTCCAATTAAGGGCAAGGATAACATGGCTGGCTCATAGCTCCTGTTTCTCATTTTCATATTCTTCCAACCATCATCATATGATGAGCATGGGTTATTGGGCAAAGGAGGCAGGTACTGGAATTGGAAAGGAATTGGGAAAAGCAGTGGGGGAAAGAGCTTTCTCTCCTTCTATGTAAGGGTTATTCAAAACAGCTTTCAGAAATGGCTTGAGATGTCTGTTTCCCTAGCTCTCATTGTCCAGCAGGTTTTTGTCCTTCTAAGTTACCAATGTACCCGAAGAGCTATAGCTAATTTAAAAATGTCCTGGCATCATTTAAGAGCTACCATTCTATTTCAGTACCTCTGTTTTTCTACTGGATTACTGCTTTTTCAATTTAGTTTTTGATATCCTTCTATTTTTACAGAACGTGGTTAGATGCTACTGGACAAACAGAGATAAAGGACTTATCTTAAAGCTGCTTATAAATTTAGAAGGGAAAATTATAACAGTACCCCAACTCGCTATATATGTTATTACATTATGTGCCTTTAGAGAGAGAAACAAAATGCCAAAGGAATACAATTAAAGGAGACCGAGATACCAGTATAGATAGAAGGTTTCTAGATTTTAGCCTGAAAGTGATAGGGAAGGATTTTAAGCAGGGTGCCTTTCAGAGAGATCACTCTATACACAGCGGGTGGATGAGGGAAGGAGTGGGCACTAAAGCAGACGTGGGAAGAACAGAGAAAGGGAGTTTACAGCAATAATCTAGCTAAGAAATGCTGACCTTGAAGCAATGTGGCTAAAAGGTCCAAGAGACACTAAGGAAGTAGGACTGTCAGTTTTGTTCAGTGAGACAATATGGTGGATAAAGGATTGGGAGAAGGGGATGTAAACCAAGCCTTGAGGCTACCCACCATTGTACAGTGAAATAGGAGGGTGTAGGGTTACGTAAGCCAAGGGAAGAGAGTGTTTCAAGATATCAGGAGTAGTTAATTATACCAGATGCTACTGGCAGCAACCAGGTAGGCAGCAACACCATTTCCCAACAAAAAGAATCGAAAAAGAGAAACGATTTTGGATAAAGCTGATGAGTTTAGTTTCAGGGACTGATTCAGTAAACAGCTGAACACCTACTGTTGTACAAAGGATTATGCCAGACCTTGAGGAAATGTAAGACATAAGCTCCTTAAGGAACTTACAGTTTGGGAGAGAGATGGAGAATCAAACAATTGCAATTTAACATGATAAAGAGCTATACTAGATATATATATATGTACAAAATGCAGTGGAAGCCTGGAGGAAGGAACATCTAGGTTTGCCTGTGGGATTCAGGGAAGGCTGATTCTTAAAGGCAGTATAGTGGTTGGGCAAGAAGAGAGATGTTGGGAGGGCAGTCCAGGCAGAGGGAAAGTATGTACAGAGGCATGAGATACAGTGGCCTATCTGTGGAATGAAAGTGGTTAACACTGCTGGGATGTGAAGTGCAGAGGGTGGACACACCTGGAAAATGGTCCTAGAGAAGGGGAACTGGAATAATGATTAATGAAAAGGCCTTCTCTACAGTATGAAATAACTCAGGTTCAGTAATGAGGGAGACTGGGAGCCCTCTGAACAGCAGTACCAAGAATGATGGGATTGGCATTTTTGAAATAACTCACTGGCAGTGGAGGATGGCGTGGAGGCAGGTCAAAAGCAAGGTGGGGATGTTGGTGAGGAGGCTATTGCTAAAGTCTAGCCTGGAGATCAGGTGTCTGAACTTGGGAGAGGGGATAAATCAGAAGGAACTGATAGGACTTATAAAGGCAACAGAATTAGAGGGATGAAGGATATAATAATAATGATAGCTACTATCTACTGAGAAATTACTGTACCTATATTGGAAACTGCTACAGGCTTTATATGTATTATTTTATGGAATCCTCAAAACATCCCTATGTAGTAGGTATAGTTCGCTAAGCTAAGGAATACAGGAGAAGCAGGTTATTTTACTGTTTTTTTTTTTTTTGCAGAATGGGAATACAAATGCAAAAGCAAGGAGAAAAGAGGTTGTTCTATTTTTAGCTGTCTATGGGATAAGCATATGGAGATGTCCAGCTGGATGTAAGTCTCTTAACTCAGGATGAAAACGTCTCCTTTGAAGAAGTTGAAGAAGTCACAGTTGAAGAAGTCACAAGCATAAAGCTATGGGATTAGGATAGTCCCTAGAGAATACAGAAAGTCTTGTTATGTAAGGAAAGGCTCAAGAGTGGGCACAGAAAGAGAATTCTGCCCCCCGCATCCTCCATCAAACACTGAGAAAGAATGGTCACAGAAGTAGCAAAGAGCTGGGAGAGTATGGCGTTTCAGTAACTGAGGGAGTTTGAAAAGCATGGAGAACAGGTTCCTATGGAACAACAACATTTAAAGGAGGAAAATCTATGAAGAGGAGTTCAGAGAGGCAGCATGAGGTTCAAGAAAAGAGTAATGTCACATGAGTAAAGGGAGTATCAAGGAGGCATGCTAGATGAAGTAAAACATGACAAAGTATTTAAATATTCATGACCTTTATAAGAGTACTTTTTGAGAACAGTGGAGCTGGAAGTCTATTGAGCTAAGCAATGGCAGGAGTTGAGGAGTGGATGGTATGTAAGTAGAAATAAGTACAGACAACTTGTTCAAGATTCTTGGTTGTGAAGGGACGGTCATAAGACCATATATAGAGGACTTAGGATAGAGGGAACATTCTTCCTTTTTAGATGGAAGACACTTGGGCATGTTCTTAAGCCAAAAGGAAAGAGCCAATAGAAGAACTGTTGGTGGAGGCCTGATGAGGCTGAGGGAACATGCTATGCTTTGGAAAGGAGGAGGGACACCCTTTCCAGTAACAGAAATATATGTAAGGATGGTTGCCATATAGCTAGGCTTCTGGATAGCAAGTGGGACCTTGAGGGAATTTTCTGCCTCTGCCCTCTTTTTCTTCTGTGAACAAGGAACCAAAGTCATCTGCTGAATCTGAGGTAATAGTTGGATGCGTATAGAAACCAAGAAGGCAAGCAGTTGAACTGACACAAGAATGGGGTTTTCAGGGTACCTGAGAGAAGGATAAGAAAGAAACATCCTTAAGAATGTAGTCTAGGCAAGCTATGGCAGGAAGAAGCCAGGAGAGTTAGCTGATGAGATGAAGAAAAAAAATGTAGGGCCCAAGGGAATAAAAATTATGATGTGATCAAGGAACAGGGGTATTCAGAATGATAGAATTGGAGCTGGAAAGAAAAGCTGAGATCACAGTTCATGGAGAGATGTTGAAGATTTTAAAAGTGGAAAAGTTCTGGTAATGACAAGGCCTATGATGGGGACATGGGAGTCAGATACTGAAGTGTAATGAGGGTGAACCTGGATGGCTGTAGAACTGTGAGACCACAGTATTTGACAGGTCACCTGCATGAGCCCTTAATTCACGCAGGACTGAAGGTACCAGGTCTACAGTAATTGATTCTGTGGAGTCTGGCACATTCCCATCTATATGGGGAAAAAACAAGTAACATCTTAGACCAGAAGTAATCAATTATCTACTCTTGATTACTAAATTAAAAGTTCTGCACAGTGGTTTTCATATCAAAATGAGCTCAAGAAAAGGATTATCAATGATTCAGTAGCTAAAAAATAGGGCACCTTTAAAAACAACTACATTTTTTTCTCCTCAAGAATAGAGTGAGAAAATTAAAGCTCAGAGGAGGAAATAATTTTCTACAAGATCACTAGCTCATTAGTATGAGAATCAAATTTTGATCCCATATTTCCTAACTCCCAATGCCAAGCACTTTGCATTACAACATGTCACCTTTCAATAAGAGGACAGTCTTAGAGGTTCCACAGATCACGAAAGAGAAGTATTTTACCGTTTCAGCCATTTTTTCTGCTGGGGTGCTGCAGAATTCAACTGTTGATGGAAACTTTTTTTGACCATTAGTGCCAACATTTCCCAGAAGACGAGAATTTATTGCTTTTGCCAACTTGTGATTTGTTAACGCTAGTTCTGCTGTGCTGTGAGGTTGCGCGCTAGGGTAGTAAGTTTGCTCTCTTCCCCACTGCAAGGAGACCAAGAGCTCCTCCAACAACCTGCAAAGACCACACATGAGCACTGAATATTAATCAGAGGATAAAATATAAAAATCAAGAATGATGAATAAATGAGAAGCATATTTCTGAAATCATATAGTATCTTTCTCCACTATCTTTCTCTCAGAGTTTAATAAATCAGGAAGTCTGGTAAAATAAGTCAGATTACAGAAAGCACTTATTGATTTTATGGTTATCTGGAAATCATTCAACAAACAGTACATTTTTTAGTTCTCATATTTTAGTACAGGTAAAATATAATAGTATACTCATACAGTATTATAGAACTACTGATTTGATTTGTGCATTTATTGAGATATTCATATGGTATATGTATATGATAATTTTTTGTGTGAGTTACATTGGTTGATTTCTAAATGATAAACCAACTTATAATGCTTGGGATAAAACCTACTTGGCCACGATCTATAAACATTTTTATATACTGTTGGATTTGAATCACTGAAATTCTGTTAAGGATTTTTGCATCTGTATTCATTAGCGATATTGGCCTGTAGTTTTCTTGTAGTGCCTCTGTCTGGTTTTGGTGTCAAGATGATGCTGGCCTCATAAAATGAGTTGGAAATTGTTCCCTTCTCTATTTTCTAGAAAAGTTTGTGTAAATTTGGTTTTATTTCCTCCTTAGATGTTTGTTAGTATTCACCAATGGATCCATATAGGCCTGGGGTTTCCTTTACTAGAAGGTTTTTGACTACAAAGTAAATTGCTTTAATAGGTCCGGGCTATTCAGGTTATCTGCTCTTGAGTACTCTGGTGGTTTGGGTCTTTTAGGGAGATCGTCCATTTAAGTTGTTGAATTGATTAGCATAGTGTTGTTCATAACATCCCCTTATTATCTTTCCTATGTCTACAGAATCAGTAGTGTACCCCTCTCCTTCTCATCCCTGATACTAGTCATGTGTATCTATTTTTTTCCTGATTATACTGCCTAGAGGTTTTGTCAACTTATCTTTTCAAAGAACCAGTGTTTGGCTTTCTATTTCATTTATTTCTGCTCTCATCCTTTTCTTCCTTCTGCTTAATTTGCTCTTTGTGTTTCTTAAGAAGGAAGCTTAGATTATTGATGAGACCTTTTTTCTTTTCTACAATAAGCATTTAAAATTATAAATTTCCCTCTAAACACTGCTTTAGTTGCCTCTCACAAAATCTTATATTTTGATATATTGTGTTTTCATTCTTCTAATTTCCCCTTTGATTTTCTCTTGACCTTTACTTATTTGATTTGTAAGAAATCAACTACATAAAAGTATAAAGTACATTTAAGGAAGACTATCAATTTTGACAGTTCTGGTGCATACAGACATGAAAGTAAGCTCTAATACTGTAGAACAGTCCTCAAAAAGATCTCCTTCCAAAGGAAAGACCAGTATGCTTTTTGGCTTCTACCAAAAACCATACAAAACTGCTATAACTATAACCAAAAACTATTTTTAAATCCAGGGATTTCTTCTATTATAGATGTAACTAATTCTCTCCCCAATTAAGAATAAAAGAAGCACGTCTTCTGTTTTTTCAGTCCTTCTCCCTCCCCTGGGCATCTGTTTTAAAATGTATATGCTCAATAAGTTATTAAATGTAGAAATACTAAAGAACTATCTCAATAACAAAAATTGCAGGAGAAAGGAGAAGAGTTCAGAATGTAAACAAGTGCCATACTTCTGCGCAGCTATCATTTCCTGACGAAACTGTTCCCGTTCACTCAGGAGATCTCGTATAGCACTCTGTGCATCACGGTTTTGACGCTGTAAAACTGCTCTGGAGTTGGTTAACTCATCTGCCATAACCCTGGAAAAGATTAAAACCTTACATATAGATTCTCTGACAGTGTTAAGAAGTTAACATACTACCTTTGTGACTATGTCATTTTTAAAAACTTACAAAAAAGATTTAACGTTGTCAAATTACTTCTCAGTTTTTAAATCTTCACTAAAAAACATTTAAAATCTTTATGAGCTTAGAACTTATTAAAGGGACTCAATTAAAATATCTGTTTACAGAATGACAAAGGAAACAGTTTTTTAACTTTCCTATATAGTGACTTTGGAATGTACTTCAGTCTTACTCTAGATTAATCAAGTTTTGGGAAAAAAATAACATTATTTAAATGTTTTTTAAATACGGAAAACTTAAGAGAAAAAAATGAGTTATTTTTCTGCCATTCAATTACTTCTTTGTCCTTAGAAAAATATTAAATATAGAAAGATTTATAAAAAAGCAAAACTAAGTCCTTCTTCCTGTCCAAATCCCCATCCTTCTTTTATAATCAGTAATCAATAAAGTAACCAATACATTTTTCTAGAAAAAAATAATTTATGTGTATATCAACATAAAATTATGTGTAAAAATAACTATATTCATATTATTTACAAAAAAGGGATTATTTAATACAAACTTTTCTATAGTTTGCTTTTTTTTCACCTAATAATTTATCTTGGTGATTTTTTTTCATATTAGCACACATAGAGCTAACTCATTCCCTTTTTTTAAAAAAAAACAGCTTCATGTTTTCTTCTGATTGGATGTACCAAAATGTATTTAACCAATTCTCTATTGATGGAACTGAAGCAAAATTTTGAAGTATTTTTATTCAGCTGAAAATCTTAAAACTAAAGTCTCAGACCACAGTAACCACTGAATTCCTTAAAATGAAAACAATTCTGACATTAAAAGATTAAATCAACTAAAATATCAATAAAGTTTGGTTTAATTATTATTGCCCTTAGAGTGTTACTATCAGCATTGATCAGGATGTTAAAAAAAAGTTACATATTACAGTAATCTGTAAAATATATGCATGATTTGCTTCTTAAGCTGTTCAATGAGAATTAATATTCATTCTAAGTCAATAAACAGTAAATTCATTTCGCCAAATAGATCCTATATTAGTACAATTAGAAAACAAATTAAGGATTTTAACAGAGTAATCAATTACTAGAAAGTATCACAGATATTAAAACATGAAAAAATACTTTCCTAAAAATTTATTCATTACAATCAGTGGTTCTTAAGGTACAGGCTGGAAGCCTTTGGTATTCGTGAGAAAATTGAATTTAAATCAATAGTTATGAAACATACTATGTGTGAAGCACTTGGCTAAGCACTGGAAATACACAGATGGATAACACCCAGATCCTGTTCTCCAGTAACTCAAAGTTGGAAGGAGGGGATAAATAGACAATCATAATATATAAGAGAGCTTCCCAACTACCAGTGTGTCCATGGGCCTGGGGGTTCTAAGGGCTGGGGGTTCTAGGGGCCTGGGGTTCTCACCTCTACTGGAGAGTAGCCTCATCCAGTATGCTATACAGTATGTCATACAGATGTTATCATTTTCTGTTTGTGCATGGTGAGAAAAAGGTTGGGAAGCTCTATTATGTAGTAAAATGAGCTATAAGAACAGAGCACGAGAGACAAAATATGATGTATGGAGTGGCAATGATATTTGAGTTCTCCAGATAGAAGGTGGGGAAAAATAGTCTTTTAAAAAATTTACGTATTTATTAATTGCCTGAGTTTACAGTTTTGTTTTGATCTTAAACATTGTAGTAGGAGTGATTTCTACTATAGAAGAGTAACTCAGAATTCTGGAATGAGGGAGGAGATTTTTGATACCACTTTTCCATTTACGGAGACTGTATGACCATCCAGAGGAGGGAGAGTCCACATCTTAAATAATACATGAGGTACTCTGACAATTTGAATCAGCAATTTTCACACTACAATCTATTTTCTTGCATTAGGGGTCAAAAATCTGATAGAGCAAAAGCTAGGAAATGAAATACTATTTAAAATAGAAAATACCTGCTTGCAAGGAATTTACTTCGCCACACATCACACTGTATCGACATCCGTTCTAACTGTTCGGAAAGCTGAGCTATGTTTCGACCTAGGGCTTCGTTTTCTAAAATAAGCTGATTTTTCTCACGGGCTAGACGTTCAAAGTGATACTGAAGATCATCCCCAACAGAAGCCACCA
Source organism: Eschrichtius robustus (assembly GCF_028021215.1). Taxonomy (NCBI): domain Eukaryota; kingdom Metazoa; phylum Chordata; class Mammalia; order Artiodactyla; family Eschrichtiidae; genus Eschrichtius; species Eschrichtius robustus. Next base: position 127,230,323 of record NC_090826.1, on the reverse strand, counting down.
GCAGCTTTTTTAACTCACGATTGACCTGGAGGAAATCATGACCAATACAACAAGCTCAAAGTGATGCCAGTGACTTTAATGCAGCAAAATGAACAAAAGAGAAACTGTGTTTCATGTAGTTTGGACCTCCATTACTAAAAGTGTGTATCAAAAAGTGATATTAAATATTTAAGTTTCAAAATGTATACAACCATGTCTTTATCTCTATTAATCTACAGTCCATGTGGTTATAATCTGAGCCTCTTATTATAAGAGTACAAATCATTATCATAAAAATTACAAACTGCCTCCAGTCAACACTTAAAGGCAAAATATTAGAAAACTGAACCAATCAATTTTGCTAAAAGATATGACAAAGTGTTTTATAAATCTTTTCCAACATTTAAAAATTGATTTCTTTGTGCCTTAGGATTTTTATTTTTAAGAATTTAAGCAAAGAAAGCAATTCACATGTCTATAAGCATGTTCTTCACATTGTTATCAAAAATGCAAAAAATTAAAACATAAATGTCCAATAAAAGGTATTGGTATATGGTGCAGTCATTGAAGAACACTGTTGCTATTAATAATGATATTTTAATAGAATATCCTGTATTAACAACTAAAAAACAACTAAAAAAAGTGAGTTACAAGGCAAAAATATACCCAGTATGTGTAATTATGCATTTATAGCCAGATGGTATAATATAGGTAGCATTATTTTCATTATGTTTTCTGTATTTTCTAAAATGTTTACAAATAAATATGTACTAGTTTTATAATTTGAAATTAGTTATTTAAAAATATATTAAAATATATTATTAAATATATTAGAAATATATTTGGATGACAACCACTAACCATGGTGTCACAAAGACTAACATCTAACAAAAAGATGTATAATCTAACAGAGAGGCAAAGTGGGGCTGGTAAGGCAATTACTAAGATGTAAAGATTAAAGAAAGTGAATCAAGCACTATAGATAATTTTCCACTTACAAAGAAGATACTGATACTTATACCACCATTCTCTTTATTCTAAGTATTATCTATACACAGACAAAAATACTTGGAATTTATGGATTCTTAAAGCAAGGATTATTAACTAGTCTTACTTAGTCAATCTCTGGTCTGCAAGTTCATAACTGTAACCTCCTTTACAACTTATAGGTGGTCTTGTCCAAAGTACCTCACATTGTCCAAAGTACCTCATACTTCAACCATGTTTAGAGGATAAGTTCCCAACATAAACTAGTTCTATTAGAGGCACTAAAGAGAATGAGAAATTTAAGAGGAAGTTTTTTAGATAAATGACAAGTTATAATGACATTGCAAGAGGAAGTGTTGTTTTCTAACATGCAGGCTCAGAAGGCCCAGGTATAAAGAGAGGTACTCATTAAACCTATTAAGGCTGTTCTTACCTCTGACTGTACTCTGAGCTGGTTTGAAAGACCTTCTTTGTCCTGTAGTAACCTCCTTTCAGAGTTCTTGAGCTTTTCCAATATATTCTTTACCTCGGATAGTTCCTTTCTGGGTTCTTCAACTCCCTCTGGCTGGCCAAGGAGTTCTCCTTTATGATGTCCCAGAGACTTAACCTTTGCATTTTTGTTGGGGATATCATGGGTTATAGCGGCTTTGGGAACTAATATTCTTACAGCTTCGACTTCCACTGCTTTTTCAGCGAGAATCTTCCCTAGCTGAAGAACGCCTGGGCTCTCTGATGGAACTGCTTTCTTTCGTGGATTTGGAAGGATGTGATGCTTTATAGGTTGGATTCCAGGAGTAACTTCAATAGATTTAGGTGGCTCCTCAGTTTCCATTCCATCTCCCGCTCCTCGAATTGGGGATGAAGTAAGGATGACTATAGACGGGAAAACAAAACATAAACTACTTACTGAAAAGAAATGCCAGGAAAATGCTAAGACATGCTTTACCCTACATTCAGAATTCCTGGTACTGAAAAAAAGGGAAAAAATTTAGAGTAAAAATTTTCAAAACAATCATGTGTCAACAAAAGATGAACAAAGTCTTTCAGGTTCAAACTTTCCTTAAATAAATGGTTTCTCTCTTGGTAGAAACTGCAAGAGATTTGGAATCAAGGGATTTGGAATCAATCATTTATCAAAATGGTAAACATTTTTTTCAGTGTAATTAGTTATATACTATTTGTGCCTTCCACTAGGATATAAGTTCCATGAGGGTAGGGACTATGTGTCACTCGTTTACCACTATATTCTTAGTAAAGTGCCTTGTACCCAGAACTCTCTATCTGATGAACAATAAATGAATGGAAGCAAGAGGAGGGGAAAAGGACAAGCACATATAACAATGGTGATGATAAACTTTTGAGTTTTACAGGCAACAAACATGCTGCTTGGTGCCTAATATTGGCCAGACATTGTATGAGGTAGTGGGGACCTCTATGCTTAAGAAACTTACTATCTAAACTTGAGGAGACAGGACATACATGTAAAAAGATAACATGTATTACTGGGTAATATATAATAAGTTTGCAATAAGTGGTAGAAAAATATTTCTACAGAAATTTGATTTCTACAAAAATGTTAATTGAACAATCATGGACTATTGATCAGTCTTTGGTGAATTCATTACTATCTAGCCAAATCATATATTCATATGATTTGAATGTATATATTTACAATGTTGTGTTAATTTCTCGTGTACAGCAAAGTGATTCAGTTATATGTATGTATACATTCTTTTTCATATATTTTTCCATTATGGTTTATTACAGGATATTGAATATAGTTCCCTGTGCTATACAGTAGGTCCTTGTTGTTTATCCATTTGATATATAATAGTCTGCATCTGCTAATCCCAAACTCGCAATCCATCCCTCCCAGGTTTCTACTTTTTAATAAGCTTATTTTTCTTCTTCTTCCAAACTTAAGTTATATAGATACAGAACCTACAGAGTAGAACAGATTATCATCATACACAGTGACATATCTTCTGGTTTCTATTACTATTTTTTAAAACATTACATGATTAAAAGATATTAAGAAGAAAAAATTACGTATATTCTCATCATTCTAAAATAACTTTTCATTACTTCAAATTTCTTCAATATTTTTATATACTTATATTCATAATTAACTTTATAAGCTTAATATATTTTTCTATTTTGCTAGTCTTCATATTTTCATTTTATGACTATATTATTCCTTCAAGTTAATATAGCACTATTTAATTAATTACTATTTTATTGTTGGATGTTTAGACTCTTTCCAATTTTTTATTATAAAAATGCTTTAGTGAATATTTTTTTGCCTACAGGGTTTTTTTCAAATTCTGAATTATTTCTTTTGAATAAATTCCCAAGAAGAGAATTATGTGTCAGGTGAAGATCTGCATTGTCAAACTGCCTCACAAAATAACCCTACTGACGTATCAGTAGATCTATTACTTATGTCTTTATTTAGTTTTATTTTTTGCATGCTCCATATCCATGAGCTATTGCAATGCTTAAAAGTAAATAAGAAAACATTCTAAAGTGTTTAGAATGACACAGTAAGCACTCATTAAATGTTACCTCCTATTGCTTTTATTATTATTCTTTAAAAAAATCTAATAACTTTGGATCTTGATTAAGGGGAGAAAAAGCTTAATATCATAAAATGTAATTGTGCCTTTTATTCTCTTATGCTAAAGTTTTACAAAGTTATATCATCAGACTTTAGGACTATTTTTTCATTTATCAGATTTTTGGGGACTTTTTCCTAAGTATGTAGTAATGTACTGGAATTCCTGAGTTATGTTACACAGGAGGTAGAAAGACATCTGAGGTATAATTAAGGTGTTCTATTTAACAAAACGTTTTATATTAAAATAAAATATTTTGTCATTTCTGTATTAAATGTTAACTAAGACATACCTTGAGCCTTAGGACTGACTCTACTTTCAAAAAGATGAACAAAGGAATACTTCTGAAAGTGAAATAAAGGGTTTGGTACTTAGTTCATGCTGTAGCACATCAGCATGGAGAAGGAGAATCCCCACTGAACTGTTTTAAAAATAAAGGCCTATTCCCATGCTTTTAAAATATGTTTTCAAGTTTGTCTAACTCTATCTCGTGCAAATTTAATTTCGTCACTAAGACATCCTGGCATTTAAGAAGTAATGTAGAGTCATGAATTAACTACAGATTCACAATAAAAAAACACAACAAAAAGACACACTAGAGCTATGCCATTCAGGCCCACTGAAGCTGAAGAAATAAGAAGCAGTTGTGACATCTGTTAAGATTAAATACGATTTCTAGGCAAGTCATAACATTTTTGATTTGGAATTTTAGGTAATGGAGATTCAAGAACAAATCACAAAATGGTTAATGCTAAATTTAAAAGGCAAAGAAACAATGGGTATTTAACAGAAATCTCTTTTCAAACAAAACTGTCATAAAATTCCAATCAAGAAATTCAATCAATTTGGTTCAAACTCAATTTACTCTTCCTTAATTTAAACTGTTCTACTTACTCAAGCACTTGTGAGTCCCAAAGCTGTACCATATCTCACATGGCAGCTCCCTCTTTGTAACAACTGTGCTTCTAGCTACTGTGCACAGGCAAGGAGGCAAGGGGGAATCAGGGCTTTACATTTTCTCACCCAGTAACTTACTTTCATAATTCTATTTTTTCTGTGACCCACATAGAAACCTTTATTACATATGCACTAGGCCCAATCCAGGGCACATTCATGAGCAATTACCTTCAGTCAAGTGGGATGACAGTGATCTATGGTACCAGCTCTGTAATTATGAGTAATGTTTAAGTAAAGCAAAACATCAATCCCTTCCCATTCTTTGAAGGGAACCAAGGAAACAATTCTTTAATTACTCATCAACATTAACTTCCACTAAGTTAATTAACTTCCATTTACTTCCATTAAGTTAATCAAAGAATTAACTTTTAATTCTTTGATAAGTGATCACTTATCAAAGAATTAACTTTTAATTCTTTGATAAGTGATCACTTATCAAAGAATTAAAACATATCTAAGGTTTATGGCTCATTCTCACTGCCTTTCCCCCAAATTGGTGAAATGTAGCAAGAGAACAAATAATACTGTACAATAGGGGTTGGCAAACTTTTCCCATAAAGGGCCAGATAACATTTTAGGCTTTGTGGACCATGAGGCAAAATTAAGGATACTATTGATATATAGGCATTTATATATGAAGAGAAAAAACAAAATTTTAAAAATGAAATTCAAATTATAATAATTGAGTGAAGTGTTTTTTGGTAATATAGGTCTAATAATGAAAAGAAAAGAGTTCTTTTTTACTCGGGATAACACCTGGCTTAAGTGCGATTCAAAGTTCGTGTTCCCTATTATCAGACTGCAAATATTCTCAGCAGGCCCAAGAGCCATAATTTGCCAACCCTTGCTCTAGAATACTGAGGCAAAAAGAACATTATTTTATAGTCTGTTATGAAACAAACATTTCTCCTTCTTTGATAAAACTAAATCTATGAAGACAGATACTCAGAGTCAGCAGGATGGTGTAATAAAACTAGACTAGACTCTGAGTAAAAAACTTCAGTCTCCACTGCCACACATTGTGTGACCTTGGGCAAACCACGTAACCTTACCCCTCCCCCCCATCCTACATTGCTTTCAGAATAATGCAAATACAAGAGTGTTTCAAAGTAATTTGCCTCTCTCCTAGACTAAACTGTTGAGATCTCCTCAGGGCAGGGACTGCCTCCTAATCTTGGTATCATCAGCTTAATGAAATGGTGCTTGGTGCAGAAAAGGTGAGTAAATGCTTATGGAAGTTCATCAATGTTAACATTAACACACCACCTAGAAGATTTCCTTTTAACATCCAATAACTAACTCATTCAAAAACTGCTCAGTTTTTTTCCTCTACACGGAATCATTAATTACTAACTCATAATCTGACAAACTTTTCAGATCATATGCAGATTCAGTTATAAAACAGTTAAATTAGGGATCATCACTTGGTAATTTTAAATTAATATTCTTTTATATGTCACCAGTATCACCCAATGAAGTTTACTTACCACTAAATTAGAAAAATATGCTATAGGCAGTGGACTTAAGAGTCAGGCCCATGTTTACTGATGTGGAATCCAAACGTTCCTTTTGTCAGAGGCCCAGCAAATAAAAGAGCTTCCCGGTCAAATAAGTGTGGGCAGTGCTGCATACCACGTATATCTCTTTGGAGCTGAACAGTGTACATTAGTATATAAAAGGCTCTGAAGGGTCCTGTAGTATAATCTCTCCCTTAGTCCAGCATTTCTCTAATTTATCTGTCCATGGAATCCTTCTTCACCTAATAACTATTGTTCCACAGACTTAAGAGTTAAAAGTTAGACTATTTTATGGAATTATAAATATTTGAACATCTCAGACCTTCCTATTTGGTCTATTTTCACTAAACTGTCTGACTTTAATCCCTTTACTTCTTTTTTCCTTATAAATTTATTTATTTATTTATTTATGGCTGTGTTGGGTCTTCGTTTCTGTGCGAGGGCTTTTCTCTAGTTGCGGCAAGCGGGGGCCACTCTTCATCGCGGTGCGCGGGCCTCTCACCATCGCGGCCTCTCTTGTTGCGGAGCACAGGCTCCAGACGCGCGGGCTCAGTAGTTGTGGCTCACGGGACCAGTTGCTCCGCGGCATGTGGGATCTTCCCAGACCAGGGCTCGAACCTGTGTCCCCTGCGTTGGCAGGCGGATTCTCAACCACTGCACCACCAGGGAAGCCCAATCCCTTTACTTTTAATTTCAACCTTGCTTCCCCCAAAAGTTTTGGATTCAAATTCTAATTTTCTAATTGTTCCTATGTATTGCATGTTTCCCTTTCAAAAAGCCTTAGCAGCAAGGACACATCCCTCTCATGATGACAGTATTGCTCAAATGTCTGCTGAGAAGAAGTTCTGTCCCTATAAGCCAATCTTGCTTCTTTTCTGAGGCAGTTACAGGAAATGCAGGCAACTGACAAATGTCAACCATATAAGTGCACCTTTTCTCAGGCCATGTGATACAAGTAACTCTTCACTAACAACAGTTTAAATGATATTAAACGAAGGATTAGGACTAACAGCTGAATTATCTACCTCACTGTAAAATTAAGATCAAATGAAATAAGTATGTGAATGTGCTTTATAACTCTAATCCTCATTACAAACAAGTAACAACAAATAAATAATTTCACAGAGGCCTTGCAATAACTAACTTCTAATTACTAATGATAATGTCGTATTTAGTTTTTCGTTTTTTGCCAAGTACCATGCTAACTGCTTTCACAGTAGTTATGATTTAATTGCTCTTATTTCCCATTAATCCCCAGCTTATTACTTTCATTTCAGTTTCTGGTTTGCTTATTCTAATACTATAAAAAGCCTCTGGTGACCCCGAAATGCTCTTGCACTCAGCTGAATTAAATTCAATTAAATATTTATTGGCATGATCTTCGCTGTCTAAACACATTTAAACCCCCTTTAAAGAGTTTGCGTTTGGAGATGTGCTTGCTGCAAAACTGGCTTCTAGGAAATAGTTTCCCATCTCTCACTGACAGCTCCAACCTCCACAACTCACTCTACCCAAGAATAACCTGAATCAAGAGGAGCTCACTTTGGGACATGCTAAGACTGTTATCTATGTCTAAGTGAAGATAATCAGTAGACAGTAAGCTACAAGGGTCTGAATCACAAGGAAAGAGATCTGAGCTATAGATAGATTTGGAAGCCATCCTTATAATTACTAAAGCTGTGAGAGTAGAAGAGAAGGAGGGCTGAAAAACATTAATATTTAAAAGATAAACCAGAAGAAGAGGAGAATTAAAAAGAAACTATAACTAGAGCAGTGGTGTCCAACAGAACTTTCTACAATTATGGAAATGTTCTATATCTGCACTTTCTAATACAATACCCACCAGCCACATGTGGCTATTGAGCACTTCAATGTGGCTAATGTGACTGAGAAACTGAATTTTTAATTTTTAAAAATACTAATTTAAGCTCAAATAGCCACATGTGGCTACTGCATTGGACAGTGAAGGGCCAGTAGATGGAAAATAAGAGTAAAGTCATGGAAATCAAGGAAAGAAAGTATTTCAAAAAGTGGGAATGATCAGTAGTATGAAATGTTATACAAAGGACAAGCAAGGCAGGACTAAAAAGTAACTACTGTAGTTATTCGCAAATGTTCTGAGTTGAATTGTGTCCCATCCATACCTCAGAATGTGACCTCATTTGGAAATAAAGTCATTGCAGATGTAATTAGTTAAGATGAGATCATACTGGAGTAGTGTGCACCCTAATCCAATATGATTAATGTCCTTTTAAAAAGGAGAAATTTGGACACAGAGACACACATGCACAGGGAGAATGCCATGTGAACAAAAAGGCAGAGATCACTGTGATGTGTCTACAAGCCAAGGAATACTAAAAATTGCCAGCAAACCACCAGAAACTAGGAGAGAGGCCTGGAACAGATCCTTCCCTAGTGCCTGCAGAGGGAGCATGGCTCTGCCAACATCTTGATCTTGGACTACTAGACTCTAAAACTGTGAGACAATAAATTTCTGTTGTTTAAGCTACCAGTTTGTGATACTTTGTTACAGCAGCCCTAACAAACCAATGCAATAAGAAAAAGGTCTTTTATACCTGCTAGTTGTTTGTCCATCTACCCAAATCTTTTACAATGTATATTATTTATTTAAATCTTAATCTTCTAGTGGACAGAGAACATAGCTATAAAAATTTGCTTTTACACTACTGTTTAACAGTAGTAGTCATCTAATAAATACTACCAAATGATGTTACTATTCACCTGTATCTGTAGTACTGAAATGTAAACACAGCATTAAGAAACAAACATGAAGAGATATGAAATACAAATGATTCCCAAGGGCTCTATGGGGTTTGGTTACCTGGCTCAAACATTCCTTTGTCCTATCATCATAAATTTCATGTTTTAAAAACAATTATCAGCAAAAGAAGACCACTTACCTTTGGTTTCTAAGCTTTCAAGAGTAGTCATTTTTTTCACCAATAAAAATGCACCCCAAGACTTCTACTGAAAAACCTAAAAATGTATAAAATGAAAGAATTAAAACAATACCATATAAACACATTCACTAAGTCCCTGTAATTTAAATACTGTGATATTCTCCTTCTGCATTTAGGAGGTGCCCCTTATAGCCCTTTTCCACAAGGTGATATTGTTATGGTTACCAAATGTCTCAAAAAAATTAGGGGTGGTTTATTTTCAAATTTCTGTTTCAGTGTATACTCTAAATTACCACCAGTATATTCTAAATTATCAGATGTGTGTCCTTAAATTTAGCTCAGAAAGAGTACTGTAGTTACTGTAGGGGCTTTTGTATCACTGATATGACACCAGGAATTTAAAAGTAATTAATTATGTTCTCAGGAGACATTATTGGCACTATTTTGTTCACTTTATATATCAGAGAGGAGCTTCTGTTCAGACGTTTAACAAGCGACAAAAAATTCATGATAATTTGCACTTCCTGGCAATAAAATTAAAATGGCATAGCATATGCTTTCAGAAATGTATGCATGGTCTTACACTATAGGCTAAGATTCAGTGGAGAACGTGAGAAGGAAGGTGATACTAATGCAGTGATTATGAGTATGATGAACTGGGACACTGGATGACAACTGGTTTCACCACAAAAATGATCACTCGGGTACTCGATATAACTCGGCATAGCGTCTCCCACGACTACCTTCCTCAAAAGTCACAAACCCGCCTCCTATTGTTCTGAAAACAGGTCTCCAAAGACCCTTCGAAAGAGCAGTGAGCCCTCGGAAGATGCGCAGCGAAATGTACGAGCACAGCCAGTGTCGGCCGGCAAACACCAAGGGAAGGGGGTGAAGGATGGGTCTGGAGTGGGTAACAGGTATGAAGGCGGCAGGATGGAAGCGATAAGCCTGTCAACCTCTGCGGTCCCCAGAAGTCGAATCCCAAGTTCCCTGCCTGTCTGAACAAGCCTTCCTGGAACAACAGGCAACCTTTCCTTAACCCAAAGCGACTGAACACCAAACTTCAACTCAGACCGCCGTCCCGTTCCAAAATGCCCTCTTAGTTACACAAGTCCGTTTTTGGACTTACCTCTCAGACTCTTACTCTTCCTATTGCAGGGGGCCTCACTTTACAGGGTCTTCGTCTAGATCTCACTGGGCTAACTTCTCCACACACTACCCTTACATTCCGAAGCCAATCCGCCCAGGCCTTGGTGACATCAAGCTTCTGGTTCACAAATAATCACTTCCGATTACTCAGGGTTTCGTTTCCGGAATACTTTTCCAAAAGAAAAAGGTAAACACACTCTGTGGTGCGTTTAAACTCAAGTAACACAGAACATCTTCTGTAAGACTTCAGTAAGTGAAAACTGGATGAACGCTTATTAAAAAATAAAATGTAAACTATTTGGACCCTAGCCGCGTATTAGTTTGAACTTCCGGGTTATCTGTCGGCCAAACGGAAGTGATGATGCTGGCACGAGGTAGGCGGTGTTCCGTCGCCCCAGGCGACGGAGTGAAGGGGCGGGTCTGTCAATTGGGTGGGCGGAGCTGAGTTTACTTTAGCCAATAGGGACGAAGGGGCGGGCAGTGGCGGCCTACGCAAAGTACGGCAGTAGGTGGAGCTCTGTTGCCAGAGTTACCCGGCGTTGGTGTTGGTGGTTTACTTTCCTGTCGCAACCATACCTGTTTCCTTGTGCTGAGATCCTGAGGTGATGGTGAGTGCCAGGCGAGGCCAGAACGGCTCCGGGGTCTTCTTTACTCCGCGTCCCAGGTCCTTGGTTGTCTGGGCACTGAGAGGCGTCCGCGTCCCATCTGCCTTCACCCCGTATCTCTTTCTCCCTTTCCATGAGCAGTCCCTGCAATTTCCTCTCTTTCCCTATTTCTTGTAGCACTCTGAATTCCACTTTGGTACTGCTAAGCCTCGAGAGTAATATGACAGAAAGTTTAGGTGTAAGACACTGAATCTAATAGTCTGAGGTGAGAGATTATTTCGAACAAACATTTAAAATGTTTTCATTTTTCATCATTGCATTTTTTTTTTCAAGCTCCCAGCTTCACCTTAACGCGCTTCATTTAATAGTATGTTGTGGTGTGTGTATAACTTTCTCATTACTGATCCGAACCTCCCTAGTTCCTGAAATCTTTGCTTTCTTGAGTGGCCGAGTACTGTCCCACACCCTGTCTAAGGGCCATATAGTAATAGCTGTATTTTGCATTAGCTCTCTTCTAGCCAGTTGATTACCTTCTAGGTCCGTGCTTTTTACCAGGAATGCCCCTCAAGATCACTTGGTGATCACTTCTGGAATATTCACTTGCTAGAGCCTCACCCCCAGAAATTCTGAATAAATAGGAATGGGGCTCCGTATTTGCATTTTAAAAACGCCTGTAGATAATTTTAATTCAGTCACGTGTTTGAAAACACCAGGGTTCTAGTTAATTCACTTAATTACCAAATATTTTAAACACAGGTAAGGAACTGGAGGATAGAGAGATGACTATTGTCAGATGAGTATAGCTATGAACTTAACAGAGACCCACCCACCACCCCTTCTCCAATACTACTCAGCAATCCATTTTATTACTCCAATCTTCTGCTGCCCTTTTCCTTCTGAGCCCTTTCCACACCTTCACTTTACAAACCCTGTCCCTTCCGCTCCATTCTAAGCAGATGACAGAGTCTAACAGTCAATTTCTTTAACCTCATGCCCTAACCTATATATTGATCTATATTTTTTACCCATCATTCAGTCTTGTGTTTCTAGTTGATAGAAACAGGGGTTGAAGGATAATGCTTCCATCTTTGCCCTAAATCTTATTCCCTCCCATTCCTTACAAGACTTTTGCTTCAGGTTATAGTTCTTCTTTCCTGTGCTTTCAGCCTCTTCCTCTCCATTTCCTTCTCCTCAGTGTTCAAGTCATACATCTTAAGAAAATGAAATAAAACAAAAGCCCTTCCCCTTCCTGTGTTTATCCAGTCCTCCCATCAATCTATCAGTAAACTGCTGGAAAGCATAGTGCTTCCATTTGTATCAAATTCTGCTCTGTCACTTGCGTTCTCAACACTCTGTTGTCTGAATTCCTCTCTAATGGCTTCATGAAGTCATTCTTGCTTAAATTTCGAACGGCCTTTTAAGTGCCAAGTCCAGTAATTTCTTCTCAAAATTTATTTTATTTAGCCTTGCTGACAACTGAAGCTCATGGTTATTCATTCCCTCTTTTTTTCCACTGGCTTTGCCTGTTTTTAAAATGTCATTTTCTGGGACTCACTCCTTAATTAATTTCACTTCTTAGTCTATACATTTTCCTTGGCTGATTTCATCCACACACAAGAGTTCTACTAATGCCTAAGCATTCATTCTTGAATTTCAGTTTCATCTCAGACCTGTTAAGGCCTAGTTGCTTCCTGGACATCTCTACCTGGTTACCGCAAAGGCCCCTCAAACTTGTACTTACCATATTCAGTCGAAATTATTTGCTCATAGATTTGTCACACTTGCTAAACTGTGAACTGTTAGAGGAATGGATCTTTCTTATGTTCACTACTATTGCTTATATCATGGCAGGCACTCAGATATTTGTGTAATACTGTTTTTTTGGTGCCTGTCATTCAGACTCCCCAACAACCCTAAGAGCAGTGAACTCCTCCTCGCACCCTCTGTCCTGGCTCGAGTTGTGTGTGGTGGCTCTTTGAGAAATTGCGTGGTCAGTGAAGGCTCGTCGGAGGAAGAGACTTTTGTCTTGAAGCCTGAGTGATAAAGTGCGATGATCTGAGGGAAGGGTTCTAGGCAGCACTAGCAAAAAGATCAAAAGAGCTTCGAGTATTGCAGGCACTGATCTTATGGCTTAATGTGAAAAAAGAATCACTATTTTTGATAGATTATGAGGTGGTGTGTGGGTGGCAGCAGTCGGGGGGCTATGGTGGAGTGTGAGATTCCGGTAGAGAGGTAGGTAAAGGGCAGACCACGTGCATGTACTACAGCAGTGTTTTTGAAACTATAGTTGTGACCCATTATTCGGTCATGAAGTTAATTTGTGGTATGTAGCCAGCATTAAAAAAGAAGACACGTGAAATAGACATTACCATATTGCCTATAGTAAGGGTCGCTTTCATGAAACTTTTGTTTTAAATTGTATGTGTGTTATGTGTACTGGGTTATGATGCAGAATATCTTTCTTACTGTGACACTTGTGATCCACAAAGTTCAAGGTAAAATGTACTTTGAGCAAGACACACTTTAAACGGCAAAATAGTTGAAATCTCAAGGCATGCAGATTTCTTCTTCCTCCTTTGACCTAGTGACAATCTTACTGTGTGGCAGTATAAACTCTGAATTTAGTGAAAGCCTAAAATTGCGTAGAGTTGGATTTTCAAATTTCTTTCTGCATCCAAATCTTTCTCTTATGTCAGTTGCTGTCAGTCCTTTATAAGAAAGAGTAGGCCTTTAGAAAAAGAGAGAAATGGATGTCCTTTCTCCGTGTTCAGTCTGGCCATGGGCATCTGTACTCAATCAAAGCTGATGGTCTCCATAAGCAGCTGAGGATGGAGTTTGTTTGCTCTGCTGGTGTGGCTTCCTGGTCATTGCAATTAAATCATCTGCATCTGGTTTGTTACAGTTCTAGTTTCTAGCACCGGAATTGGGTTCTGGCTTCAAATTCTAGCATCACCTGTATCTTGTGAAGCAGAGATAGGCAGCCGTAGCTAAGGATGTCTCACATGCATGCTGTTTAAGATAAAGAATATAATAGAGTCATCAATTTATTTACTTTTGTGCATGCAGAGAATAGAGATGATAATTCCAAGACTCTTCTGATTAATAAAGAGATATGAATGTTATATATCTTCTAAAATAGAGCATTGATTTGAATACTGTTACCCAAGATGAACTGCTAGTATAAGGCCTTTAAAGATGATCAACTATCTTCCACAAGAATTAGACTAAATAAATGTCTCAAAGTTGGCGTTGTTTTAAAACAGCCTTCAAAGAGAGTTTCATGATCGCTGAATAAAGAACAGGATTTTATTCCATGAATTGTTTTTCAGTTTTCAACTTTATAAATTTTTTTCTAAATGGGTTTACTGTCTTGCCGCGTGCTTCTTCCCCATCCAGAATTCCTTTTGTTACTTGAACTGCTAACTTGGAGGAACTAAAGTTTGAAAGCTAGGCAGGATTTTATTTACTACAACTGAATCAGAAAGTATAGAGACTAAAATAAAAACCTGAAACTTAAACATTTTCCCCTATATATTTTATTACGAATGCAGTCTAGAGCTTGTTATATTCTTCTTTAGCAGTTGTATTTGCAAAACTGCATAGCAACTGGTTAATATAATGCCTTAATTTTCCTCTTTATCTTTTTTCCTGTCTTTTGTAGCTCTTTATGTTTTTTCCTGTCTTTTTTCTGCCTTTTTATCCCCCATCCTTTCTTTTTTTCCCCTAGCTTTATTGAGGTATAATTGACATATAACACTGTGTAAGTTTAAGATGTACAATGTGTTAATTTGATACACTTATCTATTACAAAATGATTGCCTCCATCTCTTAGATAATTACCGTTTCTTTTCTGTGATGCGAACATTTAAGATCTACTCTCTTAGAACAGATTGGTGGTTGCCAGAGGCAGAGTGGTGGAGGGGTCGGTGAAAAGGATGAAGGTGGTCAAAAGGTATAAACTTCTGGTTATAAAATAAATGTCATGGGCATATAATGGACAGCATGGTGACAATAGTTAATAATGCTCTATTGCATATTTGAAAGTCACTAGGTGAGTAGACCTTAACAGTTCTCATAAGAAGAAATTTTGTAACCATATATGGTGATGGGTGTTATTTAGACTTATTGTGGTGATCATTTTGCAATATATACTAATACTAAATCATTACATTGTGCACCTGAAAGTAATATAATGTTATATATGTCAATTGTATATTTTAAAAAAGCCAAAAACAAACAGAAAAAAAAAAAAGAAATCATCGTAGTGGGATCTAGGATTTTGAAAAAAAAATTACTATAAATTTGTTATAAAATGTTCCTAAGGACACTTTTGCTATTTTGTGCACTTAACACAGTGTAAATGATAAATCTTCTTGTTTGCAAGGGGTAGGAACGTAGGACCAGGCAGACCAGGTTGAAGTCTCCAGCCTTTGACAGGGCTGTTTGTAATGAGAGACTACCTAAATGTCTGTCAATAGGGAGATGGCTAAGTAAACCATGATGTGTCCATGCTGGGAATATTATGTAACATTTAAGGAGATTGTTATAGATCTATATGTACCAACTTAGATAAGAATATTTTTAGTGAATTTAGTTGCAGAATTGGTTGCAGAATATTTGTAGTTTCCAATGTATGTAAAAAAAAAACCAAAACAGCAAAATACAAACCCATGTGATAGTACTATGTATTCTCTATGGAAATATTAGGCAAATATATAGACAAGCTGGTAACAGTGGTCACCTCTGTGTTTAGGGGAGAGTTTTGGATTTGGGGAGCTGATCAAAGGGAATTTGAGTCTGAACTGCAGTGGTTTTATTTTTTTATCAAGTGAAGTGAATTCGGGTATGACCTGTATAACAAAAAATTGAATTAAAAAATGTTGCCACTATTGTATCCTTCTGTTTACATTGTACATTGACCAGCCCCTGATTCAGGGACTGGCCATGAATAATGAAATGTAATAAGAGAATGCTATTAAACATGCTAATATCCTTTTGGAGGAAAAAAAATCTATTCTTCTAGCACCTTCAAGTATGTAATACAGCATTGTTAACTATAATAACCGTGCTATATACATTAGATCCCCAAAACTTATTTATCTTCTAACTGGATGTTTGGATCCTTTGACCAATACCTCCCCATTTCCCCCTTCCCCCAGCTCCTGGTACTCACCATTCTACTCTCTGTTTCTATAAGTCTGGCTTTTTAGATTCCACATATTAGTGATATCATACAGTATTTGTCTTTCTCTGTCTGATTTATTTTACTTAGTATAATGCCCTCAAGTTGCATCCATGTTGTCACAAAAGGCAGGAAGGGAAGGATGTTGGATTTCATTCTAAATGCAATAGGATAATGTTTCTCATACATTTTTCCTGTTCCATCAAAATATTTTATTTTCCTTGGATCTGGACTTATTTAAATGCTAGCCATATTAGTTTGGTCTTTCAGTGCCTATTTTCATCTGTAACATTTATGATCTTGTAAACTTTGGAAAGAAAGTTTTTTTTCATCCTGCTCTTATATTTGAAGATTAGAGACTAATTTCTTCCCTTATAATTGCCTTTTCATCATTTAATTGCCCTTTACTGGACCTTTTGTTTCCATAATATCTTCTCTAAGATGCATCAGGCAGAGCCCCCCATTCCAGGTGGCTATGCATCATAGTTTCTACATGGATATTAGGGATATTATGTGTTCTGCTGTGATTTCACCTGATACCTTTCTTAATGGGTCTATAGCATAAGATTGAAGTCCCTTGTTCTCCAGAAGTATCTCCAACATTTCCTATGAACCTTATATTCATTTTCCTGCAAAAACTATCTAAGCTACTTCACTTCCAAAAGTTGGTATTTTAAGACTTTCTATTAAGTAGATGTGAGAAATTGTTGCTATTAAAATGTACTGCTCAATTCAAGTTTATTTTCTGATACTAGGCACTTTGTCTAATTATGTTGCTATTGTTATCTCTCCTGACTCATCCTATGTGCTGTTCATTCTTCATGTTGCTTTATTCTTTAAAATGTATTTCCATAGACATGCATAATGGCTCCAGGGTTTTCTGACATATGTAAATTTAAATTTCATTCTTTGTTTTCCATAGTTGTGGTACAAGTTAAACATATATATGCTATATGCATTTTATATATTTATGTAATATATAAAATACAGGTAATACATAATATATCAAAACATATAAAATATATATTTAATTTATATATATAATATTTAACTTATTCTGTTGTAGAAATGTAGTCATTTTCGGAGATTTGAAAATAGCTAAGTGAAAAAGTATAATTGAATTCATCTGTAATATCACTGACTATATACAATCAGTATTAATATTTTAGAATATTATCTCAGTCACACACACACGTGTGTATATATATATATATACACACACACACAGATGTATGTATCTCTTTTAAAATGTGATCCTATTGCATACATTGTTTACAAATTTTTTTCACTTAATATGTCTTATACATTTTTCCAGATCAGTTTTAAGAACTACGTTATATTCTTTCATTTAAACTGGTTTAACCAATCTATTTATTAATTTGGTCTTTTAACACCATAATAAACGTATTTTTGCAGACACATTTTAACTCACATCATAGTTATCTTCTTAGAATAAATTAGAAATAGAATAACTGGGTGAGAGGCCATGTGCATTTTTAAATCTTTTTGATATGCACTGCCAAATTACCTCCAGAAAGTTTTACCCGTTTGTACACTACCAGCAGTGTGCCATGGTGCCTGTTTCTTCTAATCTCTAACCTGATATTTCTATACATTTAATACATACATGTAACGATGGATTCGAACTCTTTCACTTTCTTTACCCAGTATATTGAGAGAGAAAGATTATAAATCACTAATTTTCTATAGGTGAAAAATGCTTTAATACTTATCCAAAATATTTCTCTAATTATTATTTCACATCTTTCATAAATTGTTACAATTCAAAATGTATTGACTGTATATACTGATGAAGATAGGAGTAACCTTTTCTAAACTATTATTCAAAGACAGATTATCCAGTCCTCTCTTGTCTGTTTTGAAGCAGCAGCTGATTGTAGTACAAGGGAACTGGTCTAGAGCTAGAAATCAAAAATTTTCAATCCTTATTGTAGTATTGGTTTCAGCACTTATTTACTGTGTGACATGTAATCTTTCTGGGCAATTGTTTTCTCATCCATAAAATCAGAATGATAATTTCTGTTCATATTTTGTGAGGATCAAATGAGGTAATGTATGTGAAAATAATTTATAAACTGTAATGTACTATACATATGAAATTTATTATTTTCATGTTAACCAAACGACTACCTAATGAGAAGAGATGGTTGGGGAGAATGGAAGGTGATTAAAATCTAAAACAAGTTTCAGAAATAAGTATTTGAGGTTAGTGATGTTATTGTCCAATTTTGTGGATTTAAAAATTTACTTTTATATCAGTATATTAAATAGCATCTTTCTCAATTTCTATTAGAGATTCATTTTCCTAAGGAAGCAGTAAAAGGTCAGGGAAAAGGGAGGGGATGGGAGATGGCAGGAATAGTTCTTGCAACCAGTTTCAATAACTCTCATGTCCTTTTGGGAGGAGACAGCTAAGCATGTCTGATGTGTGTTTAGTAAGTATTAGATCTTGAGATCCATGAATTTCTGCCAAGCTTAAGTGGATTAGCTGGGAGCTAAGTTTTATTTGCTTTTATTACTGGTAGTCTTGAAATTTTATTATTCAATAATTTGATTGTGAAAATATAAAGGAGCCCTTTTAAGGCCTAATCTGTTTCTTGCTACAGAGGCTCAGAAATAGGGCTTTGGAAAAATGGAAAATCCCTCCATCTAGTGGCAAGTACAGGTCTATCATTTATGTTAAACCATCTCGCTGTTTAAGTAGTTTTTTGAATTTTACTGTATCTGCCCAAATCTCTGAAAGGCGAATATTTGTATATCTTAGGTATTTGAGTATTTTTCATAATTAAATAATTAAAAATTTTATCTCCAAAGGGAGAATGGATCCTATAATAATATGCTCACTTTTCCCCAGAATTTCCATTTAAAATCTAGTAATGGCCTTGAGAATTTATCTTGACTATCAGTACACACATAGGTCGAGGCATGCATCACTAGAACATTTTTAGAACCAAAATTGAAATACTAAGAAGTTACGTAGAGGTGGGGCAGAGCCTCTTGTACTCATCCTTCTGCCCTACTGTTGGGTTCCTGCTACATGCCATAAATCTGAGATACAAAGATGAATAAGACTAGCTCTTTCTTTTAAGGAGCTCACAATCTTGGGGGAAGAGGGAAGGCAGGGAAGAGAGAAACATGATACATTGTAACATTGTACTACTAACTTAGAGAAATTCAATTTCCTCATTTGTAAAATGAACATGATAATAATACTAACTCCCTCATAGGAATATTGTTATGATTAAAAGAGATAAAGTGCTTAGCTTAATGCTTTATACATTGTAAGCATCCAATAAATGTTAGCTGTTGCCACTACTGTTGTTATTGACAGGTGTTAAAATAGAGACCTACTGAATGTAGGAACAGAGAGGAGAGACTAATCACTATGTAGGAGTGTTAATTAAAAACAAGATTAGTTAACTTTACAGCTTTTTCTGTGTTATTTTTCATTCACTGAGTTTCACATTTTCTTCAACTTTGAATATATATAAATCCCAAATTAAACTTAGCATGCTAATGTCAACATCGATTCCTTAAATTTACTAGAAGGCATTTGGAAACAGTAGGAAAGTGTCACTGTGGTTCATTGTTCAAGCTTCAGCCTACTTAACAAATGTTTTTCTTTTCTCTTTCTTTTGCACACTTTTGCCTATTGACCCAGATGTCCCTTTGGGTGACTTGTAAGTGGGCACAAGACACACACATCTGGTGACTATTGGGAAGTACTTGAGGTGTGCTTATTAATATGATTTTAAAGCAGATTCTTTTTGATTTAACCTTTTGAGATATACATCTTTAAAAGTTTACATCTTTTTTTCCCCCAGAATTACATGGACTTCAGCCACAGTTACTATTCCCTTTGCCCGAAATGCTTCTTCACTTCTTCCGATGCTTACCTGACACCTCGTGGGAGAGGCCTTCCTAGTCCACTCAACCTAAAGTAGCACCTCCAGTTACTCTGGTTTCCCTCCCCTTCTTCACTTTCTTTTTTCATTTTAGCACCTGACAGAAGCATTGCACAGCTGCAGGTTTAATAATGATAGTGCCTGATATTTACGTAATATTTCCCATGTTTTAAGGCATTTAAGATTGTTAACTAATTCATCATGTCCTTTAGAGATAGGAATTGCATGTGAGGAGGAATATCAAAATCAGTAGAGAGCAGAGAAGCACAGACATTCAAGGAAGAATAACAATGCTCTGAAAGGGTAGTTGAAAAGAAGGGAAGTTAACTTTCCGCTGAATTTCCCTGCTAGTCCCTTTGGTAAAGACCAGGAGTGGAGAACTCTTTTTGATCAAGGGCTATTTACCACCAGAGAAAATCTAGAATTCTGAGTCTCAAACAGTAGCCTGTTGTATTCTGAGAGGGAACTCTAGATTCATTCATTCATTCAACAATTACTTTTAAGTTCCTATTATATACCAGGCACTGTTCTAGGCACCCAGGATATATAGCAATGACTGACAAAGTCCTACCCTTATGGAGCTAAAATTTCTGGGGGTGGGAAGTCACACAATAAACAAACATGTAATACAGTGTTAATTATTGATAAGTGCTATGGAAAAGTTAGATTATGGGAGAAGAGATTGAAGAAAGTAGAAGGAGGTGGTATTTAGTTGGATGGTCAGGGAAGCCTCTCTAGATTGCTGACATATGAGCAGAGAGGTGAATGAAGTGACACTGTAGAGAGCCCTAATAACGAGTAGTCCAGGCAGAGGGAAGAGCAAGGGCAAAGATTCTGAGGTGGGAGCCTGCTTGCTCTGTCCAGGGACCAGCAAGAAGGCCAGTAAGATTGGAGCAGAGAGAGTGAGGGAGAGAGTGGCAGAAATGTGGTTGAGAGGTAGCCTGAGGCCAGATCATATAAGCCCTATGTGGTATGAAATCATAAACTCTTCGAGCTGAAGGAGACTTTGGATTTTTGTAAGACCAGTGTTTCTGAAACTGATGTTGGGACCCATGGGTGGATTATGAACTCTAAATTGTGAATAGCAACTAGCTTTTAAAAACAGTGTCAAATATTAGTACATTGCACATTCTAGGATAAGGATTGTTTCATGGAACTTTTTTTCCGTTGTGGAGGGTGTATGTGTGTGTATTGGTTCTAGTGGAAATTGTAGTTCTTATTGTAGGTTCTGGTGAAAAAAAAAAGGAAAATGTTTGTGAGCCACCAATCTAGTCTTATCTGCAAATTTTATAGATGAGGAAGCTAGGTTGGGAAGTACTCAGAGGCCCACATGTCTTCTCCCTCAGTGAGATGTGCTTGCTGCCACACTGTGCTCATGTCTAGATGCAGTATGCATTGCTGTATGAAGATGTGACTGACTCCATACTGTGTTAGTTCTAATTTCTTAAACAAGGGAAGGAGTTAGAAACTTTAGTCAATACCATATCAGTAAGTACCAACTTCAGTTCTGTTTTGTGATCCTTTTTTACACTGTTGGCCTTATTTTCCTTTGCATTCTCTATTTTCTTAAATATCCTTTTATTTCCCTAGGAAAGAAAGCTGTCCAAAGTTTAGAGGTAGAGAGGGAGAGAAAGAAATCCAGGACCAAGAGAGAGGGAGAGGGACAGACATCTAAAATCCAGGAGAGAAAAGAGAGAAACCTCCAAGGCCAGGAGAGAGAAAGAAGTAGCGACGTCTCTGGCCCTGCCTGTTCTTCCTACCGTCTCCATGATCCCCTCTGCCCCTTCCCGAAGGCCTAGTCTCCTGGGAATGCAGTGCTGCTGGAGAAGGGGCTCCATCTGCTTTCAAAGACCTGCATTGGGAATTTATCTCTGTAATCTGCCTTCTGGCTCTTAGAGTGAAGACTGAGTAATGTGCGGAGGAGAGTGAGCTCCTGGAGAGCAGGATTTATTTATTGGGTTGGCCAAAAAGTTCATTCGGGTTTTTTTGTAAGATGTTATGGAAAAACCTGAACAAACTTTTTGGCCAACCCAATATTATGCTCCTTTGCATTCCCAGGCCTGGCCCATTAGGAGGCCCTCCCTTCCCAGGATGCCCTCAGTAACAGTGTGCTTAAAAGACCTTCCTAATTGATATACTGAGCTGTCATGAAACTGTTCTTATCTGTTACAGCTAAATTGTCACTTATACAAACAATAAATCTGTAATATTACAGGGACGATTAGGCTCAGAAGAGGCTAAATTTTTGAGAATTGCAAAGGTAAATTAATAAAATTTGATGATATTAATCCAAGGGTTAAAAAAAAAGATTCTTTTACACACACACACACGCACACACACACACACACACACACATCAGATTACTCCCTTTTTTTTTAATGTCATGAGGAAGATATTCTTGAAATAGTTTAACTGGATTTAAAAAATTATTGTTTTAAGTTGTTTAAAACCCTGCTATGTAATGTGTTAGATGTTAGAAAGCAAGTGAAGAGAATTCAGTGCATGTTATTCTTCTTTCATCAGAGTTGCTGTTTGAACCTGATAATTTCTTCAGTGGCTAAGAAAAAATGCTTTAAACTTACTTGGGACTGGTTGGGGGAAGGATCAGAAAAGAACTGAGATTAGGTCCTTTTTTTTATGCAAGGGATTAGAGAGAAATGAAATTGTTGACCTGGCATGTGTTGTTTTTTCAGTAAAACATTTCTTAAAGCCCTGATGACTGGAAGGGGATCTATTAAAAACTAAGTTAACTTATTAGCTTATAAATCATAATGGGAGACCTACTTTTCTTAATAACTAATATCTATCATTTATTTTATGCCTACTGTAAATTAAGTTCTTTTCATGTAAGGAAACAGTCTCAGGTTTGAAGGACCCAAGGTTATACTGCTGTTGAGTGGGAGGGCCCTGATTTGAACCTGTTTAGCCTGGAAGCCTGGGCTCTTTCTAGTCTACTGCAGTTGGGACCAAGGTGTTTAAATTTTTAAAATATTTTAGGAGGAAATTTCTTCTTGTTCTTTTTTTTTTTTTTTGTAGCTATAGAGAGAAGTAAAGACTGTTTACTTCCTTTTGAAAAATCAATTTCTAGAGCATATGAGTGATACAAATTTTCTTCAAGAAGTCATAATTCTTATTTTGATACTCAGTTAGGGCCTCTGCAAAATTATCATGATTTAATATATAATTTCAGGGCTTCAATTGAGGGGTGTTTGTCACATGGCTGTGTGGCCTGGATATGTTGAAGTCCACACTGAACATTAGGTGGCACTCCTTTATCACTGGATGCATTCTTTCGGGAGCGATATCCTTTACAGATATTATTAGTTGATCAGTAATTTTAATTATATCAATGTGGCATACACATACCATTCATCTAGAAAGAACACAGTATCACAGATTATTTCTCATGAAGACACACACTTTTCCTTTTCATAAATTAGGAAACGGAAGCCTAGGTGATGAAAAAAATGACCTCCTTTGGGATTAAACTTGAAAATGGTTTTTAAGAATCTGTTACTCCATCAAAATATCCTTTATCTTATTTAAAAAAAAAAAACCCAATCAGTAAACTACTAAATTAAAATAACCCAGGAGTCACATGAAATAATATAGGCAAAAACTTTTCCTAAAGATAGGGAAGATTACCCTAATATGTAGCTCTTCTGTTAGACTGTCTGATGATCAGTACTTCTAACACTTGCTGATATAGTCAAGGCTTTTGCCACTTTTATGGAAGTACGTCCATGCTTACAGCCCCTTGAATCTGCATCTCAGAAATACTCAGAAATACTCAGACTCATCCCTTTTCGCATGAGGATAAAGCTAACAGAATCTGTAGCCAACTGTAGTTAATACTGAATAGTAATAATTGAAGTGTATGCAAAGCTACATGTATATTTAACATCCACAGCATTCAGTATTTGAAATAGAGGAAAAATGGAGCCAGTTTGATTTGCAAAGAGCTACCCTCCTCTGTCTCTGCGACCTGGGCCCTACATGCTGCTGTGCATGTTGCACTGCACATGCACAACTATGAGTGAATTGCAGATACGCTTATTTATTACATATTTTTCTAATAGATGACAGAAAGTGTTGTGAGGAAAGCACAACTTTCTCTGATTTGCACAAAAGTACCAGGTCTGCTAAGGAATAGGCTTCTCAAATTTTGACTCAGTGACGCTGACACTCAGTGCCATTGGCATTTTCCCTAGAGGGAAAAAAGAGTAGGAGAGGGAGCACAGGAGAGAGAAGGTGATATAAAAATAACATTCTAGGATGCGTCTAAATTGCTAAAAATGTCAGGGTGGGTTTAGGGCCTCTGCAGTGGAGGCAGGATGCCCTCCCACCTTATCTATCCCTCTTCTACCACCTTCAGGTCATATTGGCTTTTTTTTTCCCTTGAATTCACCAAACTCCATCTCCCCTTTGAAGCTTTATGCTTTTTGTCTCTCTGGAATATTTCTCCCCGCAGAATTCTGCATGAATGGCTTCTCCTTATCCTGGTTTTACTTTGAATGATATCTCCTCGTAGTGGGCTTTACTGTCTATTCTAGTTGAAGGAAGACTCCTAGCTCTCTGTTCCTAATCATTAACACATTTACTTATGCATTGTATTGTCTTTATAACACTTATTATTACAGGAATTATACCATTTTTTTAACATGCTATGAAGAGAAACAGAAGGTTGGTAAACAGGCTCCATGTCAACAGGACCTTGTCTGTTTTGAATATCCCTATTGTCTGCTGCAGTGCCTGGCAAAGAGAAGGAACTCAATATTTGTTGAATGAATGGAGGAATAAATAAATTCAGCTTTTAAGGCATGAATAACTTTTAATTTGATAATGGCCAGTGGATAAGTTCTGCTTTTTAAATTTATTTATTCATTCAACAAATATTTAATAACACCTATTATATGCCATACGTATACCTAGTCCCTTGGGATACATCCATGAATAAAACAGACAACAATTCCTGCCCTAAGAGGTCTTACATTCTGTTGAAGGAGATATATAATAAATAATCAACATATTAAGAATAATATACATAATATTTGAAAGTGTTAAATGCTATAGGGAAAAAGTGGTCAGGGTGATGAACATTGGGAGTGTTAGTAATGGTGGTGAGTGTAATTTAAAGGGACATGGCCAGAGTCAGTCTAATAGAGAAGATGATAGTTGAGCAAAGACTTGAGAGTGAGAAAGGATGAGCCATGCAGATGTTGGAGAAAAAGTATTCCAGGAAGTAAGGTAGCCAATGGAGAGGCTCTTAGGTGGAGAATGCCCTGTGTTCAAGTAACAGTGTGGCTCTGGCATAGTAAGCAAGAGTGACAGTTGTGGGAGATGAGATCAGGCAGGTAATGGGAGGCCAGATCTTGCAGGCCATTGAAAGTGTGTTGACTTCATTCTGATAGAAATAGGAAGTTGGAGTCTGCAGATTTTAAGAGGAGGGGTGAGGTGGTTCGACTTACATTTTTACAGTGTCTCTTTGGCTGCTTTTTTGAGAATAGATGTGGCAGGGGGCAGTGGTCAAGAATGGAAGTAGAGAGACAAGTTATAAGGTATAATCTAGGTGAGAGTATGGTGGCTTGGAGTAGTGTAATTGCAGTGGAGGTAGTGGAGTGATTTGGTGTATATTCTTTGTAGGTAGAGCTAACAGGATTTCCTGATGGATTGGGTCTGAGGTCTAAGAGAAAGAGTGAGTCAGGGATAGAGTTAAAAGATGACCCTTGGATTATGGCCTAAGCAATGGTAAGGGTGGAGTTGCCATTAACAGAGATGTGGAAGACTGATGAGGAGCAAGTTTGGTAAGGGGCTGGAGCAGGAGTTCAGTTTGGAGCCTGTTAAATTAGAGATGTTTATTTCATATCTAAGGTAAGAGACAGGTGGATATATGACCCTGAAATTTGGAAGAGGTCTAGTCTGAGAGCTGTCAGTATATGGAATTCATTTAAAGCCATGAGACCAGACAATCATTAAGAGAGTGAGTGTAGATAGAAACAAGAGGTCCAAAGACCAAGACCTAGAGTACTTTAACATTAAGAAATCAACGAGAAATGCATAAACTGGAAAAGAGATTACAAATCAGTAAGTTCAGCTTCTACCTTAAGAGACTAGATAAAGGGAAAAATAAGAACAAATTAAACATAAAACAAGAAGAAGGATGGAAATGAAGATTAGAGTGGAAACCAATAAAATAGGAAACTAAGAAACAATAGAGGAAATCAGTGAAACCAGAAATTCTTTCTTTGAAATGATTAACATAGATAAAACTTTAGTTAGACTGGCTAATAAAAGAAGACCAAAGATATAAATTACCAAAATTAGGAATGAAAGAGGAGCCATCTCTACTGACCCTACATAAATTAAAAGGAGTTATAATGAAATACTATGGACAACTTTATGCCATCAAATTAGACAACTTGGATGAAATGGGTGAAGTTCTTGAAAGATATAATTACTAAAACAGACTCAAGAAGATGGAGAAAATCTGAATAGATCTATACCAGGCAAAGCAATTGAATTAGTTATAAAAAATCTTTCTGCAAGGATAAGCTCAGGCCCAAATGACTTCTCTGGTGAACTATATCAAACATTTAAAGAATAAACAATACCAACCTTTCAGGAAAATAGAGGAAGAGGAATACTTCCCAACTCATCCTGTGAAGCCAGTATTACCCTTATACCAAAGCCAGAGGAAGACATTGCAAGAAAAGAAAACTACTGATGCTCCTTATTTGAATATAGATTTACCAATCCTCAACAAAATTTTAGTAAACTGAATCCTGCAACATATGGAATGGATTATACCACATGACCTAGTGGGATTTATACCAAGAATTCAAAGTTGATTTAATATCTGAAAACCATTAATTAATATAATTCACCTTATTAATAAAGGACAAAACCCACATGATCAGCAGGCATACAAAAACATTTTTACAAAATCCAATACCATTCATAATAAAAATTCTCAACAAATAAAGAAGAGAAGGAAAGTCCTTCAACCTGACTAAGGAGACTCACAGAAAACCTATAGCTAACAACATACTTAATGGTGAAAATGTTAATGCTTTCTTCCTAAGATCAGGAATAAGGGGCAATGATGTCTGCTTTCACCAGTTTTATACAATATTGTAATAGAAGTTTTAGCCATTGCAGTCAGGCAAGAAAAAAAGAGATAAGAGGCATCCAGATTGGATAGGAAGAAGTAAAACTGTCTTTATTCACAGATGGTATAACTGTATATGTAGAAAATCATACGGAATCTACCACCCCTTGCCCCCAAACCAAAAGACTGTTATAACTAATATGCTCAGTAAGGTTGCAGAATATAAGATCAATATACAAAATCAGTATACAAAAATCAGTTGTATTTCTATGTACTACAGTGAACAGTCTGAAAAGGAAATTAAGAAATAAATTCCATTTACGGTAGCATCAAAAGAATAAATACTTAGGAATACTTTTTAGCAGAAGTGCAAGATGTACACTGAAAACTACAAAACATTGCTGAGTAAAATTGTAAGATATATGGAGACATTCCATGTTCATGGATTGGAAGAATCAATATATTATGGTGCAATTCTCTATAAACAGATAAATGGGTTCGGTGCAATCCCTATCAAAATCCCAACAGATATTTTTTGCAGAAATTGACAGGCTGATCCTAAAATTGATATGGAAATGTGAAGGACTCAGAATAGTCAACACAATTTTGAATAAAAAGACCAAAACTGGAGGACTTAGACTTCCTGGTTTCAAACCTAACAATAAAGATACAGTAATCAAGAGAGTGTGGTACTGGTGTAAGGCTAGACATGGAGATCAGTGGAACAGGATTGAAAGTCCAGAAATAAACCTTTTATGGTAAGTTGATTTTCAACAAAAATGCCAATGCAATTCAATGAAGAAACAGTAGTCTTTTCCACAAATGGTGCTGAGACAATTGGATATCCATATGCAAAAAGATAAGACTCTGAAATGTAGTTCAAAGTGGATTATAGACCTAAATGTACGAGCTAAGACTATAAAGCTCTTAGAAGAAAATATAGGAATAAATATATGTGACCTCGGGTTAGGCAAAGCCCTTTTATATATGACAACAAAAGCACACATAACCGAAGGTGACCCCCACTCCCCCCACCGCCCCCAGTGGAAATGATCTGGAACTGGCAATGTGAGGCAGGACGTACCTGTATTCCAAAGTATCATTCTGGGTCCTAGCAGGATATAGATATAGTATACTCAATTGGGATAATGGAAAAGTTTACTAAAGAGACTAATTATAGAGGTGTGGGGAGAATTAAGAGAAACTAACAAGGGATGTTTCAGTATGAGGGGAGGGGCTAGCAACAGCAGGGAGCCAATACTACCTATAGACCTGTCCCCAGGGCAGAAGGAGAGAGCTAGCAGAGTAGCTGTAATGGACAGATGGACTGATAGGAGCTGTGGCCTTTTGTAGAGAGGAGCAACTGACCAATGTGATCTGGCAGGGAGAAAGTTAGGAGAATAAATATCTTGACTTCACTTTTCTTCCTTTAACCTTTAGCCACTGCTTCCTACTGGCTGGACCCATGTGAAAGTCCAAGGACAAGGGAATCCTTTGATGAAGCTCATGCTGGTTGGCTGGCCAAACTCAGAGCAGGTTAAAGAAGAGCATCGTGAAGGTCTAGAGGGACACATGGAAAATGGCTAGCACGTTCACTTCCAGGCCCAGTGGCATAGTGGCTATGGGATAAAGGCATAACAAGATTAGGCTTGGTATACTCATGACCTTAGCAACAGCCCTTTGGATCAAAAAACTTACAGATACCACTTATATTCTAATTTTCTGTGTTATCAGATGATTTCTAGCCCAATAATGGAGTCAGTTTTCTAATTGAATATTAGGTGAATAGTGTGTAATTGCTTTAATATTCTCTTGCCATTATAGTTAGACCCAGTATTTCTTTTTTGGTTCAGATCCATTTCTCTTTTCGAGTATTGTGGTTCAGATAATTGTTGACAAGTGGTCCCTGATGGATAACTCTTGTCCCGGAGTCACTTCCTCTTTCATCAAGTGTATTTTTTAAGGTGCTAGTCAGAGAAGCCATACTTATTCAAAAAAGTAAGAAAAAATGTCTTCCTTCTGAATTTTTCTGGAAATAGAAATAGACACACAAACAAATGGGTGTAGGGTTTTGTTTTTTATCTTGAGGAGTGGATTTTTGCCATTTTATTAAAATCTTGTGCTGAACACGTTTATTTACTCCTTTCGATCTTTATTTTGGTAGTGTATATTTGACTTTTTTATTAGGGGTCCCAGAACCAGGAAGATCACTTTGGAGCTTCAAAAGAAATAAGTGATGTAGTCTCTATCCTCCAGGAGCTCAGAATTTGGTTATAGAGAGAATTTGTGTTGCACAAACCTGCCAGATGACGACCCAGCGTTCTGCTATGGAAACATCAGTCTGCCCATCAGGAAACAAGGGTCTTTGTTAAACTCTGCTACTTAGCAAGTCACAAAACTCTTGCCAAGTCACTTAATTTATTTGAACTTCTGTTTCCTCATCATTAATGTTCCTTTGATGTCTGAAATTTGGTGAAAATTAGATTCCAAGTATACAGAAATATCAGTTGGCTCGGGTTGGTCTGGAAAGACTTTTAACAATAATTGTGTTTCCTTTCAGCCTTGCTTTTGAGAGAGAAGATTTCCCCTGGTAGGCAGTATGTGGCATTGTTTTTTTACATGGCATTTAACTTGGCGTTATTGTAAGTTTTTATGGTAGTGATCTGCAGAAGTCTGAGAGGAAGAATTTTCAAGGATCTATAGGGCCCAAGCTGAAAAAGTTTTAAAAAGTTCTTTCTTCTCTGAAACTGGATATATGCCTTTTAAAATGATTCTTATTTGATCAGTTTCCTGATTTACACTTATACTATGGAAATGGTTCTTTTATGGCATTTTTTACTCTGTAATAAAATTAAACAAGCATTAAATGGAAGGTGCGTTCCTAAGCATCATAGTTGGGGAAACACATGAGTTTGTGTTCTGTTTACTGCAGCATTGACTTTTTTTTTTCTGTTAAAGACAAACAATAATGCATTCTACTTCTGAGATAGTATCTCAAATGACTTTTTAAAAAGAAAACCTTGGAAATATGTAGAATCCTCACGTTGAGCATTATCTTTTTCACAAGGGGAGAAGATATTTGGCCTTAAACTGACGTTTTTTAAAGATAAAAAGGATTACAACATTTTTACTTAATTCTTAAAGAATTTACATGGAAAAGGAAAATTAACTAAATTTAATAATTCGCCTAACTTTTCCTCCTAATGTAATTTGCTTGTCTGACTTTATTAGTGAGAAATACTAAGCTAGAGTTAGCAAATCAGAGTCTCTACATGAGACCCTTTTCACTTGAGCTCACCTTCTGTTTGCCTTTCAAGCTGGATTTATGAGGAAGCAATAGCCTTCTGAGAACAATCTGGACAGGTTTGAAAATGGTTTTGGCCACACCGAAGTTAAGGTTAATGTTTGACACAATTCAGTGTAAGAGAATACTTGATCCTTGAAGGAAGCCCTGGAGGAAGACTGGTAAAGATTTAGTACCAAACAAGTTATTGCCTAAAGTCTAGTCTGTGGTAATGGGAAAATACAAACATTTTGGTTGTAATCTTTTCGTTTCTGTTGTACTTCTCACTGTGGCATCTAAGTAAAGCCATAGGAATTGCTATGTTTATTTGCCTACTAGTCAGGTAATAAATATTTAATGATCCACTGTGTTCTCAGAATGTTTGAGACAGTGAAGTTTGTTCTTTGGAGCCGCTTTTCACAAACCCTCACTGGAAACAGCTGGCCTGACGTGGCAGGTTCTCACATACTGTTGATTTCTATTATAATGTCATTCAGGGTGGATGGAGGTACATGGAGACTTAGATTAAACTTTAGAAGCCTGTTGAATGGTAAACTTTACCATCTGTATAGTTTACTCCAGAATGCCTTTGAAGTCACACAGAAGCAGATATTTGGCTTAAAATAGATGGTGACCAGTTACTGACTCTTAAATATGCAACTTCTGAAAATCAGATTTCTGGTTTGTTTAAGACTGTTCTCCATATTGTATTCTATAAATCCATTTCAGTGTGATTTAAGCAAGGGAGCACTTTTGTATAAACAGAAGTGTTTCGTTGCCTATTGTGACGTAGTTTTTTCTGAACTACAGTATTGCAGAGTGCAACATACATTTTTCAATGCATTGTTAGAATTACAAGTCTGACAAGTATGGCCTGATTTTTAGGCCATTGTTGTTGTGTTGCTTTTTAAGATGTGATTTGTTTCAATAAGCGATTAAAATGAAAGAGTTTAGTTTGGGGTTCTGGAGACCTAGCAAACAGAGCAATGTATGTAGGCTGCGTGGTCCTATTTCCCTTAGATCCCCTTTCCACCACTCTGAGGAGAGTGGCTAGGAGCATGGGATCTGGAATCAAACTGCCTGGGTTCACTAGTTTCTAAACTGGGTAATCTTGAGTGTGTTTTTAAACCTACCTGAGTCAGTTTTACTATCTGTAAAGTACAGGTAATAATCCATCTCTCTCATACTGTTATTCAGATAAAATACCTAAGTGTTTAGAACTGGGTACTTAACACATAGCAGGTACCTAATAGAAAGTGCTAGCTCTTGACTATCACTATTATTGTTCTTAGAGTATTAACTTATAATGATTTGTTTATATATTTGGGTTTTACGTCACTGACTTCCTTACAGACCTCATTCAAACCAGGGATTGTTTCTTTGAAATCACTGAATGTACCATCAGAGCTTGGCACAAGAGAAGCAGTTAATAAATATTTTTGGAATGAATAAATGAGTGCATGAATGGAGCATCTGATCATATGTGGTCTGTTTTTTTCCCTCAATTTTTTTTTACTGTGATAAATACACATAACATAAAATTTACCATTGTAACCATTTTTAGGTGTACAATTCAGTGGTATTAAATACATTCATAATGTGGTACAACCATCACCACCATCCATCTCCATAATTCTTGTCATCTTGTAACACTGAAACTCTATAACCAATAAACTATGACTCCCCATTTCCCTCTCCCCCAGCCCTGGCAACCACCATCCTGCTTTCTGTCTCTGTCGTTTTGATTACTCTGAGTACCTTGTGTAAATGGAATCAGGCAGTATTTATCTTTTTTGTGACTGGCTTATTTTACTCAGTATAATGTCTTCAAATTTCATCCATGTCGTGGCATATGTCAGAACTTCCTTCCTTTTTAAAGCCGAATAATATTCCATTGTAAGTGTATACCACATTTTGTTTATCCATTCATCCATTAATGGACACTGGATTGCTTCCACATTTTAGCTATTGTGAATAATGCTGCTATGAACATGGGTATATAAATATCTCTTTGAGACCCTGCTTTTAATTCTTTTGGGTATATAAGTGGTCTGTTTTTAAAGAAAAAAGATAAAACTGTTGACATTGAATTCTTGTAGGAAACAAAGGTAGACAGGAAAGAGAATATATATATAAATATATATATATCTCTCTAGGCTGTTTTGATCTCACATTCTTACTAGAAAAAAATAGAACATCTCTCCCTCCCTCATAAATGAGTGCTCAGTTATAATTTATACACTACTGTATTAATACATTACATACATTGTAAATAATTCACAATAATAGAAACCTTAATAGGTTAAGATTTAAAAAAATAGAAATGTTGAGTTATTTTTCCCCCAGTAGGATCTTAGAGAATATTTGGTGTAGAAACTTAGACACTCTTGGTATAGAAAAAGGTATTTTTATCAGACTTCGATTTACGTCCTGGTTCTGGCACTTAATAAATGTGCTTACTTAACCACTCTGTGCCTCAGTTTCCTATTCTGGAAAATGGGTGCAATCATAACCTCCTAGGGTTGTTGTAAGGACTAAGTGCAATAATATGGGCAAATAACTATGGTGCATGCTACATAGTAAGGGCTCAGTAAATGTTAGCAGCTCTAATAATAATACTGATAATAAATTAGAGTTATGTTATTGCTATGTTGATGATGATAATGATGATTTTTTTGGAAGATATTTTTCCTCTGGGAATTTTTCATGAAATTGCTAGATTTAATCTATTCTAATACATTTTTGGGGGGACTCTTAAATCATCAGTTCTTTGCTCTTGCGCAAATTCTGGTCTCATAACTCCAAATGATTACTGTAATAATTAGAAGCTCTGCCTTCACTTCAAAAATCTATTGGCCTAAATGTAATCTTATCATTTTTACCTTGAAAAGATTCCTGCATTCTCCCATTCACTTTGGCTTGAAACTTTGAAAAATCTTTGATCAATTTCTATTTCTTATTCCCATATCTCTTTCTGTTCTGTCACTGACTTATTACTACTTACTTAAATCTGTCTCTTGTATCCATCACTTCTCTTCATTCTTCCTGTAACCACTTTTAGTCCTGAATTAAGACATCCGATTTGTCTCCTAATTGGTCTCTCTGATTTAGAATCTTTATGTTCTCATCTATCCATCCATACATCCAGCCATTATATTGGAAAATATTTATTGAGCACCTACTTTTGCTAGGTACTTTTCTAGATACTGGCAATAAGGCTCCTCCCTCAAGAGCCCATATCCCTATTAAGATGAATTTAAACATTAACCTCATGATTGTATTTCTCTACTCAGACTGTTCACTAGCTCAATGATTCACTATTTTCATTTTGTTTTTAAAATGTAAACATATCACTTGTTGAACCTTTTATGTCCTTGCACAGCTGCATCCTCCCAGGTTGCCAATAATACTCATGCTTATTCCCAGCTTTGCACTCTTGTGGCTTTTGTCATGATGATCATATAGACTGCTCTTCTTCAAACGCCTGTAGTTTTGTGTCACACAACCTATCTCTGAATTATTTTTGTATTGTTTTCTTGCTGGTCTTTTTTCTTTTTTTTTTTTTTTAACTTTTTTTTGGTGTAGACCATTTTTAAAGTCTTTATTGAATTCGTTACAATATTGTTTCTGTTTTATGTTTTGGTTTTTTTGGCCGCGAGGCATGTGGGATCTTAGCTCCCCGATCAGGGATTGAACCCACACCCTCTGCATTAGAAGGCGAAGTCTTAACTACTGGACTGCCAGGGAAGTCCTTCTTGCTGTTTTTTCATGTGTACTGGTTTTTATTTGTCAATTTAGAATGATTGCAAAACACCTGATGATGAGGATTGTTATTTTGACCTCTGTATATCCCCCTTTCTCCCACCCAGGACCGAGTCTAGAAGGGTGCTTCTTCTATCCCCCTATCAATTCAGTCTGTACAGAGTGTGGTCGAGATCATTCTATGTGAGAGGAACTTACACTGTCAGCATATTTTATAGACCTCTTCTTATATTATTAAAAACAGAAAAACTGCTGTTGAACTTTTTAGTAGTAATCAGACAGGAGGAGCAAAGTACAGTGTCTGGTGGTATATCTCTTCTTTCCCTCCCCCATCACTGGTGTTTGTAGGGGTTGAGTGTGGATACCTCAGTGGCCACTGAAAGGGAATATGGGCCTCATAGGTGTTTAGAAAGTCCTATTTTGTTTGTACAGTGATTAATGAAACTCATGCTTGTTTGAGTGCAAAAATATATGTATATGATTTGGCTGATGTACATTTAAAAACTTGTAAATATATTAGTGACAAGCAATGAGTAATCACCTAAATTACTAGATATGCAAGGTAACGTTTTATAAGAAGTAGAAGTAAAGTAGTAAGATATAGGAATACGTAAACAATTAATTTTTTGTAATCTTACAACAGATAAAATGGTCATGTAAAAAGCCTGCTCAGATATGTTGAATTAGGTGTTGTGTAAACAGTTTTCAGTAGGAACTGGTTCTTTTTTTTTTTTTTGGCCACACTGTGGGGCATGTGGGATCTTAGTTCCCTGACCAGGGACCGAACGCATACCCCCTGCATTGGAAGGGCAGAGTCTTAACCACTGGACCACCAGGGAAGTCCCGGGAACTGGTTCTTATGTGAGCCTAAGATTGAAGTATTGACCAGTTATTGACTGAATACCGACTCGTAGAAGGCCCTGGGATGTGCACTTTGGGGGTATAAAAATGAATGATACCCTCAATTTTGTCCTCAGGAACTTACGTTATAGTAGAAAGATAAGCTGTGTATATAAACAACTATAAATATGGTTCCAAAGGCTCAGATAAAATGCAAGGGGATTTCAGAGTATTGAAAAATGTCTTTCATTTGGTAGGCTCATGGAGATTTTTGTCGAGCAGGTGGAATTTGCATTGTGTCTTGACAAGATACGTGAAGATTTTGAAGGAACTGAGAGAGAGTGTTTCAAAAGTTTAGGAGAAGTACCATAAATAAGGAGATATATGGTACATCTCATTGATCTAGGTCTGCAGAGTATTTAAGGGTGTATTTCAGCGGCATTCAGAACTGAAGTGTGATCCTTTTTTGGTTTGGTCCCAGAAAAACTAAATAGGCCAGTTATTTACTTACTGTTTTAGAGTCTACCTGTACTTATCTTTATTCATCATCCAGGAAGAGCCAGCCAGTTCTTCCTAGGATGTGATGATGCGTAAGAACTAGTTCCCCGATTTTCCCGCCTCAAATAACAGTTTGTGCTTGGCTGTTGACCCATCCTTGCATAGGTGGTTCCTTAAAAGGAAGAGGAAATTACAACTCTGTAGTTCAGTGGTAAGAAGTGTAGCTAGTTAGAAGGCCCACCATTTTCCTGAGTGGGTGAGCTTTTATTTTGGCAAATCTGTGTGAGATAGATTTTCTTCTCCTTTTTTAATAGCTTTCACTCAATAAACAGAGGATTCAATAAAAGACAGTTTAGTTTGTGTCAAAATGAAATACTTTGAAATTTGGAAGAGTAGAAAAGAGGATGAAGGTAGAAGGACGAGAGTAAGATGAAAGGTATAAACAGTTTTACATTGCTTAGATATTAAACATTTCCTTGCATTAAGTAATAAACCGAAATGCAACAGAGGGTGCTTACTGCTGTCCAATCATGAGGAGAGCTAGTATTTTAAAACTTCAGCCAAAATTTCCTAGTTCCTTACAGTTGGCTAGAGTATTTTTAAAAATAGTAATGAGAATATTTTGTTACACTTATACTGATTTATAGAAGACAGCTAAATTGTGAGATCCCATAGGAAATGAGGGAAGCTGCAAAAGTTCACTCTCAATTCTTGGGCAAGTGGGAATATTTAATGAGAAATACACTAACAAAGCTTGCAGCAAATTTGATATGTTTTTAAAAATTTGCCAAGTACTTCATTGCTTGCTGGAAGAGGTAAAACTTCTAAGTGGCACTGAGTTATGATCTCATAGGTTCAAATAACTTATACAAATAAATATTTAAATAATAAACATTTTTAACTTGGTGTTTAGCTATTAAACTAGTTCTGTAGAAGTGATTGTTCTTGCTGGCTAGGATATAATTGCTTAATCCCAGTGAAGGGTTGTATTGGCTCTTTCACTGGACTCTGTTTTAGATACCTGATTTCAGAAACACTGCTTCTTTCTTTGCTTCATCTTTCTGTGAGGGATTTAAGCAGTTTGACTCTTTATGCCGCTCAGTCCTGACCCAATAGCATGACAGGCTGTTTCCTTACAACCTCATTGAACTACAGAGTTGTAATTTCCTCTTCCTTTTGAGCTACTACTCTCATGCACGGATGGGTCAATAGCCAAAGTGAATTAAAATACCCCTCAGAAATGATTTCTTCCATCTTTTTGAATATACAATTGTTTCTCTCTGTACTGTCTGTTGTCAATTCAGGCAATTCAGGCACATTTATTTTAGTGACTGATATATTGCTTGGTTCCAGTAGGGAAAATCCTTTTTTTTTTTCTCCTTTTTGAGGGTGGTGAGCCTGAAAGCAAAGGAGAGGATGTGAAGGGAGCAGTGGGTGGTAATACGATGTTTTTCAAAGGTTTGGCTTTACTTATAGCTCATAAAATCAGTTTAGTGGGTCTCTATCGATGTTTTAAAAAAAGACTGGAATAAAAAATATCTTAGTAATCCGAAAAAGAATGGATATATGTATATGTATAACTGAATCGCTTTACTGTATACCTGAAACTGACACAACATTGTTAATCAACCATTCTCCAATATAAAATGAAAATTAGAATAAATTTAAAAAAATAAAAGAAGAAAAAATATCTTAGTACACAGTGCATAGTAAGGATAAATATTGCTGCGTGAAATTTATCAGTAACATATTTACATGTATGTGTATATTGGGTCATAATGTGAAGTTATTACTGTAATAGTCAAAAGTTTGAAAGCCACTATTATAATGGGTTTTTAAGCATATGGAAGAAAACCAATTTGATAATAAGTAATTGTTCCTAAGTTGCATATACTTTCTGTAATTTTAAAAAATTACTAACAACTATGCATCTCTTCTCATTTAGATTCTAAGCTCCTTCATCAGTCTTACTCATTCAACTTTGTAAATGTTTTCCACTCCTATCCTCTGTGCCCAATATACTATTTTGTACTTTGATGACTCTCAATTAGTATTTCTCTCTTAACAATGATGCTTTGTGTTCTGTAATTGTAAGATATGCAAGCAGCAGCCATTTAAAAATTTCACCTTTGACAATTTCAGAAACTAGATATACAGTACTGGTTTCAGACATATAATAGATGATTGGTACATAATGTCATTAAGTTTTTTTTTTTTGGCTGCATTCGGTCTTCGTTGCTGCACACGGGCTTTCTCTAGTTGCGGTGAGCGGGGGCTACTCTTCGTTGTGGTGTGCGGGCTTCTCATTGTGGTGGCTTCTCTTGTTGCAGAGCACGGGCTCTAGGTGCACAGGCCTCAGTAGTTGTGGCACGCAGCCTCAGTAGTTGTGGCTTGTGGGCTGTAGAGCACAGGCTCAGTAGTTGTGGCACATGGGCTTAGTTGCTCCGCAGCATGTGGGATCTTCCCGGACCAGGGCTCGCACCCGTGTCCCCTGCATTGGCAGGCGGATTCTTAACCACTGCGCCACCAGGGAAGCCCTGTCACTAAGTTTTAAAAGATGCATTTCTTTGAATAACTGAAGTTACTTGGGATAGTCTTCTCCTCAGTTACTGTTTTGGGGCAGAAGAATCCAAAGTATTGTTTCTTCAAGATGCATTCCTGAATAACTGTTAGTTCTACTACATAGAATTGTATAACTAGCAAAGATACCCTTCAAAATAATGGAGGTGAAATAAAGACATTTCCAGACAAACATCTGCTGTGTTTCTGAATCCACACCACCACATCATACTACTGTTGCCACTGCAGTTTTTTCTCTTCTGTTTTTTTCTGTTCCATGAACTGATTTTCATTCCCTAGGCGTCTTGTATTGACCTTGAGTAACTCCTTTTCCTTAATCTCTTACAACACATCTTACGTGCAGTTTCCAGAAACATGTAAGAAGGGCCTCAGTAACCTTGACAGAGTCCTTCTATAACTTTAGAATGGTTCCTGTTCTTTCTTGGATTGAGGCCAAACAGTTTTCATTGTTAGTGATCTCCTCTGATTTATTATTGCAGTCTGCTTTTGTGCTCAAATGTACCTTGTAGACAGGCTACTTTTCTCACTGTCTCTCGTCTCTGCTGCTCTTTTGGCTGACCCAAAACTCTTGATTTTGATATTTTTCCTGATTCAGTGCTTTCAATATCTGGAAATGAGCATTGATTTTTGGCATCAGACAAACCTTTCTTTGAATTCCAGCACTGGCCCTGACTAGCAGTTTGATCTGTGTAACCTCTGGACAATTAACCTGAATGTCTCTGAATCTGTTTCTCATGGGTGAAAATTGGGGGAGTATCTCCATGATAAGTTTCTGGTGAGGAATAACCTAGACAGTGTATTACCTACCCCTAATGTACTGTTAGTTTATCTCCCTTTTCCCTCCCTATCTGCATGACTCAGTATTTGATTCTAACAGTTGTGAGAGGTAAATAAGATTTGTAAACGTTAATTAAAATAGTAGCAGTTTAGAGAACACTAGAAGAGTCATAAGTACAAGCAATCAAATGTAAACAGTGGATCCCATTGATTTATGCAAGATAATGATAGTTGGTACCCCAAAAAACAAAACAAAACAAAACAAAACAAAACAAAACAAAACAATAATGGCTCTGCCTTCTTTCCTTCCTTTTCTTCTTTCTTTCTTTTTAAGCATTTTTAAGTGTTCAGTCTTTAAAGGTGGTAACATTTGTGTCAGTATGTATTGGGCTGATACCTTATCTTTCCAATATCCTCTAGAGGCCTTATCAGAATGAAAGATCCCTGAAGAATAAAGGACTTGTTAAGGGGCTCTATTACAATGGAGCAATTTATAATCAAAACTCCTCTTCAGAAACCTTGTAGTTTATTTGTAAATAGTAATAAAGATAATTTTATGCTATTATCATGTATTATTCAGAAATAATTCATCTTCACTTAACATGTACACAAACGCATATACACCCATGAAGTCATCCTTTACCCCAAGTACTTATGTATGGGGGGGTACATTTCTATCCATATTAATATTTTATTTTGTTTCTTCTGCATTTATAATTGATGTGGGATTAGATAATGAGTATGATTTTCAATTTTTCCTGCCTTTCTCCCAGGCTTATTGCTATCAGGAATAAAAATTTACTTGAAAAGTTACCTTAAGTAGACATTTTTTTTCACTGTTGAGCCATTAAATGAAGATTTAGATAATTTATTTGAAAATTATTTCCTGTGTTTTATTTTAGATACCAGAGAAGCCTTGGACTGACATGCTTTCTTATAAGTACATATTTCTCTCTTTTAAATAAAATATAGAACATTTCTGCTTTGCTTTGTGGAATTGGAGGCAGATTCTTCAGATTTTACTCCTATTTCATAAACATTCACATAGCTTCTCAGATTTCTTCTTGGTCCTGGAAACTAGTCATATAATTAATTTTGCATCTTAGAGTAGTTAAATGGTAAGATATGATACCTGCTCTTTTGAACATATAAGTTGCTAATAAATATAATGTCCAATATGACTTTAAATATTATATTAGCTATAGAATGTAAATGCTTTGTTATTATTTTCCATAACATTTCTGTGTTTCCATGCCAAGCCAAAGCACATGGTTTAAGTTTTCACATCTACAAGTTGCAGCAGTAATTTCGTGTTGATTAATGTAATCTGTGATTTTTTTCTAGTGATGCTTTTCCTTTGAGAAGTTTGAATTATAATACTAATCATTAATGTATAATAGATGATGTCATAAAATTTAGAAAGAAAATTGTTGCTCAATTTTGTACTGGTAAAAACAGACCTGTAACTTTGAGCTCCCTATAGGGCAAGAATTTGTACTGACTCTGATTTACTACATGTCCTTTATAAAAAATTACTTACAGAAATAACTGTATATGTTCAGTAGCTATTCTTTTCATAATAAATACAATTTTAGTCACATTTGTGGTTTTCTGTTTGCCACAAATTCTTTTTTCCTTCCTACTGATTTTTTCTGCAAAGACCTTTAAAGAACTACTTACTAGGATTTGCTGCAGTGCAGGCTGCAGCATCACAAATCAAAAGAGGCCCTTCTTGTATATCAGAAAAAGGCCAGTAAGGGAGATGAATGTGTGCAGTGCAGCTCGAAAGTCACATGTGGCCCTACAAGCCACCGTCACTGCTATAAGACTTAGGCAACAGAAATCCTACTGCTTTATATACACTAAGTCATCTAATCCCCACAACTACCCTAGGAGGAAAGTACTATTACTATTCCCATTTTATAGGTGGGGAAACTGAGGCTCAGAGAGGTTAAGTGTCTTGTCCATGTCACCCACCCCAGGTCTGTCTGACTCTACAGCCCGTGTTCTTAACCATCCTGAAGTATTCCCCATCTGACCCCAAAAGAAAATTCTTTATAGTTTCCTGGATTTTCTTTTCAAGCAGCACAGCTCAGAGCCATGCCATTTGCTATAGGCTACCAGCAAATGAGAGCAGCATTAGTAGTGGCAGCAGGCTCAATTTGGCACATGCATTGCCAAATACTGGTAATGCCA
This sequence comes from Eschrichtius robustus, assembly GCF_028021215.1. NCBI lineage: Eukaryota > Metazoa > Chordata > Mammalia > Artiodactyla > Eschrichtiidae > Eschrichtius > Eschrichtius robustus. Next base: position 127,189,441 of record NC_090826.1, on the reverse strand, counting down.
GGTCCAATCAGTATTTGTTGATTGATTACTATAGAGTCATCAGAAATGGGAATGGTTCTTTTTTTTTTTAATTGAAGTATAGTTAATTCACAATAACAATACTGTGTTAGTTTCAGGTGTACAGCAAAGAATATACACATATATATTTTTCAAATTATTTTCCATTATAGGTTATTACAAGATATTGAGTATTGTTCCCTGTGTTACACAGTAAATCCTTGTTGCTTATCTATTTTATATATAGTAGTATCTGTTAATCTCCTACTACTAATTTATCCCTCCCCCAACCCTTTCTCGTTTGGTAACCATAAGTTTGTTTTCTTTGTCTGTGAGTCTGTTTTGCAAATAGGTTCATTTTCCTTATTTTTTAGATTCCACAGATAAGTGATATCATATAATATTTGTCTTTGTCTGACTTCACTTAGTATGATAATCTCTAGGTCCACCCATGTTGCTGCAAATGGCGAAATTTCTGGAATGGCCCTTTCTGACCAGTAATATTGAAGTGTATGAGGCCAAGGTACAATTATACTTGGTGTCACAAGCTTAATAAACTTACTCTTGAACTAAGGGATTTTTTTAAAAGCATATGCGCATGGGAAAGATTGTTAGTTTCACATGATCCATGTAGGGCTGGGCTTTCCTTTTTACATATATATTACCCAAAATGAATGACTAGACATAGAACTTATACTCTTCACAAAAGTTAACTCAAAATGGATTACAGACCTAAATGTAAAACGCGAAGCTATAAACTCCACTGCAAACACAGAGAAAGCACAGTGGTTAACTTCATCTAGTGTTGGGTCCTGGCCAAATGGTGCAATGAAAAGAATTGTTAAGAGCATGATTGACAAGTCAAGGAATCTGCGATGGATAGGGAAGGAAGTGAAGGAAAGAGGCTGGTGGGTTGGGAATGTGCGAAAAGGCTGCTGCGCTGGAAAACCTGATGATGTAAAAGAGGGAGAAGTTGAACAAACTAACTGTAAGGACAGGAGGATATGGGCAGTGAAGGGAATGCTTGAATCCCTGAACTTGGTGGTGGAACACCTTCAGGTAATAGCAAGGGCCGGGGTGTGGCTAACTCATCTGTATTAATCCTGTCCTTTCTTCCAGCATTATCTGCAAGTTCATTCATTATCATGCTTTAATCAACGTACATATGGTTTTAAATGTACCTGTTTTACTAACGAACATTATTACTTCTATCGGTTATCACCTATTTTTCAAAAAGGAATTGAAAGAAGGAAAAATGTTTTCAAAATGAATGGAAGAAACTTCCCTAAGTAATCAGCCTGTACATGGTATAAGCCTACTACTTAAAAAAAAAAATGACTGAACTGGGAGAAGATTCATACCAGAATGTCATTTGAATGGACAGCAATTTTCATATGCTACACTTTAAAATGACATTTTCCTTTTTTAGAAGGCATTACAAAATAAATTTGGAAAAACAATCTAAGGTTTTTCGACATTTAAAAATGCATACCATCAAAGGGAAATTAAAAATAAAGGTTGTAAAATGCTTTACAGCACATTCTGATGACTAGTTATATAACCAGTGTAAAATGGGTTTTGAGTAAGATGAGAGAAAAATTAAATGACCTACTTAACTGAGTCAGTTGTGATATAGTAGAACAGTGAATTCAGAGCCAGGAGTTCTAAGTTTTTAGAAATAAAGAGTAATGCAACACAATAGTTTTTTCTTTTTCTTCTCTTTTTTTTTTTGGTCAAATAAAAGAATTTGTGTGATTGTTTGATTGGCTATTCTCCGTGCTAGATTATAAGGTCTATGAAGGCAAGGGCGATGTTTGTTTCTAATCATCATTGTCATGTCTTGATGTATCCTAATACCTAGCATAGTACCTAGAACATGGTAAGTGGTCAATCTGATGAATACATGAATTGGTGGTTGGAAATCAGATGATGTATAAAGGTGTGATAGCTTTGCCTTATCCTTTTCATCATGTAAGTAGTGAGGTCTATACTTAAATAATGGTAAGATTGTATATAGAGATATAAATAGGTTAAAGCAAGTCACTTTGACAGTTGGAAGCATTTTATTAATTCAGAGAATACTGAAATACATGGTTTGAACTGTAGACATGAGATTGAACACACTATCATACAGCCCTTCAAGTGAATGCTCACTTGCAGAACCCTGTGTCAATTTCTCCTAAAATCTTAGCTCTAATTTTAAATTTCATAAGAACTGGAGATGTTGGAGATGCTCTGAGATTAGAAAGTCATCATTTCACCCTGAAATTCTGATCTTTAATTTTGCTGATTTGCTTCTGATCATTAATCATTCTGATTTATTGACAATGTTAAAAATTAATTGTTTTGTTTACTGTTGAACATTAGCCAGTGCCTTTTGGTTCTAACAGCAGACCTTTTCAGTCTTCTACACTGTGTATCAGGCCCGTTTACAAATGTGCTCACATTAATTTTTACAACTCTTTGTAATAGGTATGATTTTTCTCATTCTCCAGATGAGGAGACTGAGCATACAGAAGTTAGGAGCTAGTTAGTTGTAGATTATTTAACTCCAGGACCATGCTCCAAACACACCACCTGTTTTTATTTTGGCTAATGCTTACATTAACTGAAAGTCAAACCCAAACTTTAATAGAATATATAGAAACTCCCACATACGACTGTGCTTTGTATTAAGAGGCCTGTATAAAATTAATAACCTTTTCTTTTAAAAATCTGAATGATTTTCCTTTTTCTTCGTTCTGAAACTATGGTTTCAGATTTGTTCTCAGTGGATTTACCTCTCTCTGTATAATGCAAAAGGATATTCTCCTCTCTACTTTTGTGTTGGGGATTTGCCCTCTGTTACTTTCTCTGCATTCCACGTCTACTTGAGAATGCATTTTGCTTCAAAGCATCCCTCCCCCAACTCCAATCTATCTTTCTAACTATCTGTTTTATAAGGGGAGGGGAAGAGTAAGTTTCATATAAAATAAAAAAACACTATGTATCTAATTGCTCACCCAAAGTTCTACCATGTAAAATACTTTAAAATGAAGATTTTTATAGGGAAATTTATTTTTTGTACTTACTATATAAAGTGTAGAAAATACAGAGAAGTAGGAGAAAAAGAAATCTTAGCTTTTAATGTTAATTTTCCCATTCTTTTTGTATCATATATCTGATATGTAATTGTTTACACTGATTTTTAAAGGGCTGTTTTTATGATTTTTATGATTTTATAAACAAATATACATTGGGAGAACACAGACAATAACAATATAAAGGTGGGAAAAAAACTACAGAATGCTGCCACCCAAATTTAACTGTTTATATCTTTGTGTATTTCCTTAACATTCATGTTATACTCTTTGATTATTTGTTTGTTTTGTTTGTTTTTTGTATTCACATTCTGATTTTATAGTATAGTTGGTAGAAGAGAACTCCAAGAGTTCTAGATGATATATGATATGAGGGAGGATCTACTGACAAGTAGTATCTTTGCTGGGTGTTTAATTAGTCCTTACCTAATTAAAGAGAAAAAAAAAAAAACTGGCTTCAGGTCTTCAATATAATTTGAAATTAAACTATAAAGAAAACTATAAATTAGAAAACAATTTAACCCCTCTTGACGTCGAATAATAAAAGTAACACAAGCACCAAACATTTAGGGCCAACCAGGGCAGAAAGGTGTAAATGGAAAAAGACCCTCTCCAGTCCCCCGACCCCCTCATGCACCGTGAGAGATATGAGTGTGTGCAGTGCATCCCTAAAGTCACCATCACTGGCTTGTCACATTCCTGAGTGTCCTTCCAAAACACCGTTCCCTACCCAGACTACGGTATTAAGTTGAATAATAAGAATTTGGGTCATCATCCCTCAAGTTCTGGGGCCATGAAAATGAAAATGAATGCTCATTAGGTTTCTCTGTGCTGATCTTTAGCAATAAGAACAGAACCACTTTTGTTTAGGATTAATAATACTCTGATTACAGTTTCCCCACTCTGCCTCGGGTTTGGTTATTGTTTACATAACCACTGGCATGTTGTTTCTTACTCTTTGCCATCTTGCAGAACCACTGTGCTTTTTGCTGCTCAACGTCTCTCTCCCCTTGCTGCCCCCCAGCTGCAGCTCATGGAAGCTTCTCTTCCATTTTTTGGGCTCTCTTCTTAGCTTTTTGCCTCTAGTGTGATTAGGGGAGGAAAAAGTATTCCTCAGTCCTCTTAGGGTCCCCAGGTCTGAAATTTAAACTGACAAAGACAGATTCACAGGAGAAAAGCATACACGTTTATTTAATGTAAGTTTTTCGTGACATGGGAGCCTTCATAAGGAAATGAGGACCTGAGGGAACAGACCTGAGTATTTTTATGCTGGGTTTGATGAAGACTGGACAGTCTTGGAGGAATATGATAAGGAGTAGGAGGGAAGGGTGGTAAACTAGGGGAAACTCAGAGAGGGCTGTTTGTTGGGATTTTCCTCAGTGTCCCTTTGTGTTCAAAGACAAAGGGTATAGGCAGGGCAGCCCTCACATGAAGGTTTTATGACCTATTTCAGGGAAGAAGGGTTGGGTAAAGGTCAAAGTGACCTTCCTGCTTCTGTTGTTCTCTCAAACTCCTTTGGCTTAAAATATTCAGTATGCCAAGGTTTCATATGTTGGGAGTAGTGTGTTTTGAACCTTATAATGTGGCTGTCTGCTTATAATATTAAAAAAAATGAGATGGCACATTGGTGATTATTTACAAAATTGGAACAAAGTGTGCTTGAATATTTTATTATGTATAAATTATATTTGAAATGTTCAGAAGAAGGAAAAGATTTAGCTTCTTTAAGAAAAAGTCTCTTTTTGCTAGAGCATAATCTTTAAATGTTCTGCATAATGGTATTTCTGACAGAAATGGAAATCTCTATTGTCCCTGTGATCATCCAGGCAGTGACATTCTCATCCGAAGATCTGGCAGAAAACTGGAGGTGTCCCTATGTGTGACTAAAGTGTTAGTTTCTCCCTCTTGAGTTGGCCCTGGAAGCCCAGTATTATGGAAAGATCTGAGTCATAGCAAATGGAGTTTCAAATTTTAGCTCAGTCATTAACTAGCTCTGTGAATTTATGCCAGTCATTTATATTTGCTTGCCTCAGTTTCCTTATCCATAAAATGAAGGGTTTGAACACAATGGTATTCAGCTTTGACCTCACTGAAAAAAAAAAGGAATGGAGTTCTTTGCTAGATTTGCCTCAACTTAGCTGAAAATAAAATTCTTAAAATTTCAAAGGTAACTTTGGGTTAGGTGTGTGGATGTGGATATGAGCTCGTGTGTGTGTGTGTGTGTGTGTGTGTGTGTGTGTAGTGAGGCAACTAGTTGAAAGGCCAGCCTGAATGAGATGTTCAGGTGTACCATTGTTCTCTGCCAAGTCCAGATGTACCACTGTTATATCTCCAGACATCTTTTGACTTTAGGAAATAACTAAAGTTTCTACTGCAAAGGTTAAGGTTAAATCAAGTTTGAATACAATTTTTACTTGGCATGGTAAACCTTTTTCATAGAGGAAACAATACTTGCTTGAGAGTTACTTTCTTCTACTAAATAGAAATTCTGTTATTATTCATATATAGTTTTTTAACAATCTCATTGAGGTAAATCACAGTTATAGATGAAGGAATGGGCTAATTGTTTGAGAGATTATTAAATATTTTTTCTTTGTGTGTAGATGCTGTTGTGAAACTCTATGCCAAAACTTCAAGAGGCCAGACCCAAGAGCTTAAGCATTTTTGAAATCTTGTGGACATAGTTATTGTATCTTTTTCTGTGTGATAGTTATTTATCAGAGATTTATTGAACTGATCTGTAGTGTTGCAAACTTTCCTTTTGACATCGCATTAGGTTGTTTGGTTTCTGATGGAATCGTAAAAGTTAACACAACTCTATTCTTTCCCCTCAAAAATGTGACCTCTGGTATCTATTTACTTTTTTTCTTCTTTTACAATAAAAAAGTAATTGTTTCTATTTTTTTCTTAGAGGTCATGACTACATTAGAATATAGTACTCACAGTGAAAATGGTTTCGAAGCAGCAACTTATTGGCAACAGAATATATATATATGTGTGTGTGTGTGTGTGTGTATATATACTTTCTGTAATTTCCTAAATAACATCTGCTTTGTAAAATTTTGTTTGGTATCTTAAACTGATGGTATTTTATTTTACTTTATTTTAAAACAGCTTTATTGAAATATAACTCATGTGCCATAATATTCACCAATTAAAGTGTACAATTCAGTGGTTTTTAGCATATTCATCATTACAGTCAATTTTAGAACATTTTCATTACCCCAAAAGAGTAATACCATACTCATTAGTAGTCATTCTCATCCCTCCCTCCCTGAAAACCCTGGCAACCACTGACCAACTTTTTGTCTCTAGATTTGTCTGTTCTGAACATTTCATATAAGTGAAATCATATAAATGGAATATGTGATCTTTTGTAACTGGTTTCTTTTATTTAGCATAATGTTTTCAAGATTCATCCATATTGTAGCATGAGTCAGTACTCCATTCCTTTTTATTGCCAAATAGTATTCCATTTTATGGACATACCACAATTTATCCATTCATCAATTGATGGACATTTGGGTCACTTCCACTTTTTTGACTATAATAAATAATGCTGCTATGAACATTCATGTACAAGTTTTTGTATGGGTGTATAGTATATTTTCAATGAATAATGCTGTTATGAACATTCATGTACAAGTTTTTATATGGGTATATACTATATTTTCACTACTCTTGGGTGTATATCTAGGAGTGGAATTGCTGGGTCCTATGTACTCTATGTTTAACATTTTGAGGAACTGCCAAACTGTTTTCCAAAGTAGCTGCATCATTTTACATTTCTACCAGCAACATATGAGAGTTCTATTTTCTCTACATCCTCACCAACATTTATCATTGCCTGTCTTTTTTATTATAGCCATTCTAGTGTGTGTGAAGTACTGTCTCATTGCGGTTTTAATTTCCATTTCCCTAATAGCTAGTGATATTGAGCATCTTTTCATAGGTTTAATGGCTATTTGTATATCTTCTTATATTTTCTTTGGAAAAATGTCTACTCAGATCCTTTGCCCATTTTGTAACTGGGTTGTCTTTTATTATTGAGTTGTTAGAGTTCTTAATACCTTCTGGATACTAGACCCTCCCTTATCAGATATATGATTTGTAATTATTTTCTCCAGTTCTGTGGGTTGTCGTTTTGCTCCCTTGATGGTATCATTTGGAGTCCAAATTATCTATGTTTTTGCTGTTGTTGTTTTGTTTCATTTTTTGGTCACTTGTGCTTTTGGTGTCTTGTCTAAGAAACCATTTCCTAACCCAAAATCACAACTGTTTTCTTCTAGCAGTTTTTCTAGCTTAGCTTTTGGTGTTTAGGTCTATGATCCATTTGAGTTAATTTTTGTATATAGTGTGAGGTAGGGATACAATTTCATTTTTTTTTTTTTTTTGCCTATGGATATCCAGTGGTCCCAGCACTGTTTATGGAAAGACTGTTCTTTCCCCATTGAATGGTCTTGCTGCCCTTGAAAAAATCAGTTGATCATATATGTATGAGCTCATTTCTGGACTCCCTTCTATTAGATTAATCTATATCTATTCTATGCCAGTATTACACTGTCTTGATTACTGTAGCTTTGCAGTGTTTTGAAGACAGAAAATGTGAGGTCTCCAACTTTGTTCTTCTTTTTCAAGACTGCTTTAGCTATTCTGGGTCTCTTGGGTTTCCATATGAATGTTATATAGGTTTTAAAATATAGTTTTATATTTAAGTTTTTTTTGGTATTTTATAAGGACAGACCTCACTGACTCTTGATTTCTTAAGATTCTGAAATTGGGATATAATTGAAAAGAGATATTTTGTTAAGTATGTTTGATGTCACAGGGAGTAACCGATTTCCTTATCCTATTTTGTAATAATCCATACCCTTTCTCCTACATGTTTGTTAAAGGTTACAAAATTGACCCTGTCTAGAATTATTTAACTTTACCTAGAGGAGTAGTTAAATAACTCAGTTCATCATTAGTTTAGGCCCACTGAATGCTTTCTTTAACACTGACTTTTGCATCATTTTATGTAGGTAGTGCTGTTTAATGGGACAAAACATGGGCTTTGCAAAGTCTGAAGGACCAAAGTTTGAGGGCTGACTTACTCATTTCTTTGCTTTGTAACCTTGGACCAGTGTTCAAGTTTTCTGAGCTTTACTATCCTTGTCCATGAAATAGTATCCCTATTTCTGTCAACCTACATTGTTGTGAGAATGAAATGAGATAATCTATGTAAAGAACCTGCTACTTAATAGCTACTCTAAAAATTATTATTATTGTCATGTTTAATGGTTATCATTAATTTCTTAAAGTTTGAATGGCACTGATTTATTAAACATTTTGAGAATTGTTTTCCTGTTGTCTGAGCCCTAGGAGATGAAGAAAGGTCATTCTAACAGAACAGAGGGTGAAAAATTGAACAGAATGTCTCCAGTTTGTGTGCTTATTAGCTTAAGAGACATTCTCTTCACTGATGTTCATTGGAATTTGAGAAAAGGTCGAGCAACTGATGTAGGAGATTTTTTTTTTGCTTCACATAATTTGAAGAATATTGTCTTCCCCTCACACCCTTTATATTCTTATTAATCTGAATTCAAATTCTACTTATTTTATATCCCACAAGACATTATTGTTATTTTGTATATGCATTATTTATTTAGATTTACCCACATATTTACATTTCCATTGTTTTTCAGTCCTGTTCCTTGAATCATCTTGAATCATTTTCTTCTTTCCTTCAGAACTTCCTTTAGAATTTTTTTTAATGCAGGTGCATTGGCAATAAATTTTCTGGTTTTGCTTGTCTAAAAATATCTTTATTTCACCTTCACCTCTTGAAGGGTAATTCTGCTAGTTATAGAATGCTGTATTGGCAATTACTTTTCATTCTTGAATTTCTGATTGATTAAAAAATAGATTCTGGCTCTCTGGTGAAATTATTAATCTTGACGTATATTTTTCCTACCTATCATTGTTATTTTAAAGCCTTTTCAGATAATAACTAGGGTGTTCATGGATTTCTTTCTATTGTCTTTTTTTTTTTTCTCTTGGTCTTCTTTTTTTGGTATATCTGGTAGTTTGTCTTTGAAAGCTTGACATTGTGTATGAAAAGCCATATTTCCATTTCTGGAGTTGCAGGGGGGTGGAATGGAGGAAACATCACTTATCATAATTGAGCATTGAGTGAACACAAAACTTGTTTCAAATTTTGTAAGGATCAGTTTACCTTTAGTTTGCCTATGCCCCTGGAGTGTAAAGCTCCACTGAACAAACACAGGTTTGAACTCACTTCTCTATGGTTTCCTTTTCTTCTGGATCTTTGCCCCTCAAGTCTTGGCTGCATTGGTAGGCCCAAATTCCAGTGTTTGTCTACTTATCCCCATGACACTGTCAAAAGCTCTGCTAGCTTCACTGCCTCTTAGCAGCCTTCCCCTGCCAGCTTCTTGGGCTTCTCAGTCTCTTGTCCAGCTTGACTTAAGTCTCAGCACATGTCCTCAGGTAAAAGCAGTATAAAGAATGCTGTGCTCACCTCAGTGAACTTCCTGTCTTTCTGAATCTTAGATCATCAAATCTGGCTGCCTTAGATGCTCTCCAACATCATCAAACAGGTACATGTTTTTAACATCTCACTTTTCTAGTTGTTCTTGGAAAGTAGCATTGATTTGCTCTAAGCTACGTTGTCAGCCAGAAACAGTACTTCCTCAGTTTGTTTTCTTTGTATTAAAACTGTTTTCTGGATGATGAATCATGAAAAATTCTACTACCTGCCTCAGAGTTAAAGAGTGTGATTGGCAGGTTTTGTGGTTAAGGCTGCCTGGATAAATGGAAGTGCCAAGTTTCATTGGTTTTTCATTTGCATCATTTTCTTTGCCCTTTTACCTTCAGTTAGATGTCTCATCATTTCTTCCATTTCATAATTTTATTTTAGTGAAGGCAGTATTTCAATGATGTTTTTGAGTGAATGAATATTTTAATATAGATAGTAAAAATTTTAATAAACTACTAATATTTAAATTTTATATTAAAAGGAGAGTATAATACTAGAATGCACAGTGAAACCTAAATTTTAAAAAGCTGTATTAAAAAGTAAAAATAAAAAAGCTGTATTTATAAGGATCAATATGAAAAATAATGAATGAAGAAAGGCTTGTTATAGTATATCTCTTACCTTTGTTTTCTCTTGACTAATAAACATTATTTAAATGTGTCTTTTGGATGATTGTGGGAAAAATAAAATAGTGTCTTTAAAATTATCTCCATTATAGCTTATGAGTACAATCATAAGTATAACTAGACATAGTACTATTAGAATTTACAAGTGAATTATTAACATAAAAGGAACCCATCTATATACCATAACCAGAGAATCAGATGCTAAATCCAGAATTAGCAACGAAACCCTTAGATTCCTTTCTTCTTTATGTCCTCATTTGCTTATTGTGATGAAGGACCTTTAGGGGCCTAGGAAATCCTGCCTAATAGTCAAGGAAAGAGGGCCATTCTTTGACTTACGTTTTCATTGTATGCACCTCACAGATCTTCAACTAGAGGGAGCTGAAATGATCAAAGGGCCTCAGCTCCTGTGCTCTGGAATCTACTGCTGCTTTTGTGCTTAGGACATGCTTCCCAAGGGCTGCTCCCAGCCCGTGACTGAGAGGAGCAGGGATACTAAAACAGGCCTGTCCCTGGAAGTCAGAGAACTCTCTGAGGGCTAACTGGCTTGAGCACCGCCCAGTGGTCTTTTTTTTTTAACATCTTTATTGGAGTATAATTGCTTTACAATTGTGTGTTAGTTTCTGCTTTATAACAAAGTGAATCAGCTCTACATATACATACATCCCCATATCTCCTCTCTCTTGCGTCTCCCTCCCACCCTCCCTATCCCACACCTCTAGGTGGTCACAAAGCACCGAGCTGATCTCCCTGTGCCTTGCAGCTGCTTCCTACTAGCTATCTATTTTACATTTGGTAGTAGTGGACTTGCTGAACCTTCCTTAGTCTGTAGAGCAGTCCAGAAGGATATCATCTAGTCTTCCTTCACTCTCTCCTTCACTTAGGGTCAAATTTGTATTGTGGTCTGTCAGGCTTCCCTGGATCCCTCCCTATTTTCTCTTGTAGGAATTTCCTGTACAGAATTTATCTTACAGAATAGAATTTTTGCATGTTTAATCCTATCTTGGCATCGTGTCTGCTTCTCCGGGGACCTAGACTAACACATTCTCCCACTCTTTCTATAAAAAGATACTATCATGTGAAATTACTAAGGAGAGTAAAGATGCTTACTATGATTTGAATGACAACAATACTCTAATACTGCTGGAGTCTTAAATTTAGAACAGTTATGTTCTAAATGTAATTGAGAGCTAGCCACTCAGAAATTTTTTCTCATACTAATTTTTTCTTCTTTTTTTTTTCTCATACTAGTTTATTAATTATCTGCTTATATGTAAACTTGCTTTCAGAAGGACTGAATTATCACAGTAGTCAGATCTGGAGCTCATGTTCTAAAAAAGGTATCAATTTACCCAGGATGTTTGGATGGCTGTGAAGTATTAAGCAGTTCATAAGTCATCTTTGAGATATCTAAGGATGTTTAATAAGAAATTAGAAGGAAATATTTATGAGGGTATGTTGATAACTGGCATACTGTTGAAAAGCAGAATTGTTCAATACAATAAGTAATAACAAATTTCTTCATCACAAATATTTGGTAATTCTTTCAATTTGTATGATTTTTACAAGAGTGCTTATATTTTATATGTTAGTGTTAAAGTTCTTCTATCCTTCTTTACAGAATCATGGTGAAAGATTCGTTTTCATTGCAGAGTGGTATGATCCAAATGCTTCACTATTTCGACGTTATGAGCTTCTGTTTTACCCAGGGGATGGATCTGTTGAAATGGTAAATGAGCCTTTTTTTGCTTAAAAGTTGGCAAACGGAGTGAAGGTGGGATCCAGAGAGGAATAGAATTGCCTTTTTTTATAGTTGCTTTTAAAAATACATTCTTTTTATTTTGGGAATTTTTAAAATTTTGGTATTATAATTCCAATACAAGAAGATACCTTGTGTCTTTATTTTTAATAGAAATTATTTTTTTGGTTAGAAAACTGAAGTGGGATTACTTATGCTTTGGATTAAGTGATAGTCAATAAGTGGCTATAGATAAAGATTATCATGCTCATAAATATGTCACCATTGTTGAATGCTGTTATCGCTACAAAAAGTCAAATTGAAGAAGGCTGAGCTAAAAGAGTCCTGCTTGTTTCTTTGTGTCCCTTTGTTGACGACTCCTTTTGCACGTGGACCTATTTGGTACTGGGATTTTGTGTCGGCAAGAAAGCAGAAATTTGGAATTTCTCTGGGATTGCATAGGCACTAATTTGCTGCAGTGATTTGGAAATAAACAAATCTTTCTATCCAGGGTTTTTTAAAGTATTAAATTTGTAATTTTTATGTTATTACTAGAGTAGACTAGGAACTACATAAGTTATGAAAGAAATTATGATTTGTACTTATAGCAAAAATGAAACAGAATGTAACATGTTTAATAGAGCAAAATTAATAACTATTTCTAGTTTTATAATAAGGTTAACATTACCTACTGATAATTATTTGTTTTATTGTATTGTTTTTGGTTCTAGCATGATGTAAAGAATCATCGCACCTTTTTAAAGCGGACCAAATATGAAGACCTTCACTTGGAAGATTTATTTATAGGCAACAAAGTGAATGTCTTTTCTCGACAACTGGTGCTACTTGACTATGGGGATCAATATACAGCTCGGCAACTGGGCAGTAGGAAAGAAAAGTAAGAAAACAAGTATATAATCTTTTTAAAATTCTTAGAACATTATGTATGTCTTGATACCAAATTCTAACTTCTTGTTTCTATCTTTTGTTTTTACGGTGTAGATATTTTTCAGTGATCCAATTCAGTATTATGACAATTTTAGAATTTTGTGGAGGTAACAAAGTGATGCCCATAGTCTTAGGCAATGATTATTTTCCAGAGGAAAAAGTGCAAACCTTTTATACACCCTCGTCATTCTTCTAATTGGGAACTGAAAATATAAGTCTTAGCGTACAGCATAAAGGTGGTTTATGGGGGGGAAGTAGTGATTGCCAGAAGCTCAAAGGAAACTCAGAGGAAAGTAAAGCTATTTCTTGTAGAAGAGTAGGGAAGGCTTTGTGAAGGTATTTGACAGGATCATGAGAGGTGGATTGAATTTTTACCCAGTTGGATCAAGTCGGAGGAATGCTGGTCGGAGGAATGAGTATGAGCAAAAATACAACAGAATGTTATGCACTAGGCAGAGCTCATTGTTCTTCATGACTGGCTTGGTGGTTAAAAATTTTTTTAAATTTAAATAGTAAAATAGACTAATTAGGATGGTAGCAATAGGTATGAAGAGGAAGGAAGGAAAGTGATTAACCAAAGTACAGTAATAGTAGTAATGATAAGCATTAATATCTGTTAGCTATTTTTATAAAAGGTATTGTGTTAAAATGATTTGTATGCATCATTTATTTAAGTCCCACAACAACCTAATACACAAGCTCATAATATTATTATTAGCTCCACTCTGCAGATGGAGAAGTTGAGGCTTAGTGATGTTAGGTAACTTGCTGAAGGTCACAGAGTAGAGGCAAGATTAAAGCCCAGCGTCTGTCTGAATCAAGAATAGGAGGATTTAATCACAGGAGAATGGATAGGACCTGCAAAATGATTGTCTTCTTTTTGTCTCAATTCATTTTTATGTCTCCTGTGGCACCTAACATGTCTCCTCATACATTACAAGCACCTTGTCTGTGTTAGATGAATGAATCATTGAATAACAATTTAAAATTTATTATCTACTCTTTCTTTTTCTTCATTTCCTCCCTGTTTTCAAATGATGACCTTTGATCTAGTTGACAAAGGTGTTTTTGTCTAGATTGTTTGGAATATATATTGTCTATTTTTGAGTTTTATTCACAGACGTAATAGATATCTGATAAATATTGACTGATCAATTGAAGACAGGATATGTGAGTATTTTGAAAAGAAAAAAATATACAAAAACATTGTGATACAAAGAAACTTAATCTGTCTTGGGATCACAACTGCATCCCTAAAGGCCGTGGTGGTGATGCCTCAAACAGTGCATTATTCACAGGGGATGGATGCCCCACGTAACTTTGTTGAATGAATGAGCTTATGTTGTTGAAAATAGTCGTTGTGTTTGGAGGCAGAGCTCCCCGCTGGCTGCCTCCCTGCCTTCTTCCCTCCCTCCCATTGCATGTGGCTCCTCCTGTGAAGCGGAGAAACTGCAGCATGGTGCCTTCTGTGTGTCTCTCTGGTCTTCTCTCTTCATTGTTTGTCGTAGCTACGTTTGTCATTCTGACTTTCCCTCAGTTTTGATTTAGAGGAGAGACAGAACAAGTTGCAGTTGTAGCTGAAAATTAGGCTAGCCAGAAAACATAATACTAAAATGACATTGTAATTTTCAACCTCTACTTTTATGAGTTTGCAGCTTTCTGAGTCTAGCACGAGCTATATTTGAAATGGAATGTTAATTCTTTGGTCATCTTTCTTGGCTCTGGTTTCTGTGGCTTATATTATATTGTGCTGACTTGGGGGATTCTTTGGATTTGTGGAGTGATTGTTGCAGTAATGAAAAATAGGGATCACTGGTGGAAGTTAAGACTGTATGTATAAAAAGCTCCCAAAACTATTTAATTCTATAGGAAAAAAAATCTGTCTAACTATATTTTGAGGTTTGCCACCCAAATAATAGCTGGTTATCTACCTAAAACCTGAGTCCCCCCCATAGTAATATTCTTTCTGTGACTTCTTTACAAGCCCTTTATAATTCTGGAGGTTCTTTGATGCTCAGTGTGGTATTAGTACACAGGTGGTGATGGATCAGTGAGGTGGTGAATGACTCATAAAAAAGGAAAACCAAAGATTCCCAGGACAACTCTGAAATAGGAAAAAAAAAATAAAATGTTAGACAAATAGGAATCTCATTGTTATGAGATCTACTGATAAAAGTCTATGGGATTAAGGAAACACCAACCACAGTTCCTTTATTTACAAGTAATAAATATTTATAACTTAGTTTTTGATCACATGCTATATGCCAGCCACTGTGGTAGGCATCTCAGTTCAAGACTACTTCAAGTTTTCATTTAAACTAGCAAAAATAAGTGAATTAGGGAGACAGGGTTAATAGTATGACCCAATCAAAATAAAATAATAATAGCTGTAACAATTATAATTAATATATATATTAATTGATTTGTCTACAGTGAATGTTGTTGATTCCATTTTACAGAACACAGCCATAGTCACACAGCTACAAAGTAAAGGGAAACAAGTATATCTTGTTGTGTTTGACTTTAAAACTCATTCTTTTTTTATTAAAACCTCTAATTAATATATTGGTAAATACTATTGAATGGACTGATTTAAAAATAGGAGGAACAGAAGAATGTGAAGACAGATTTTAAATATTTGGGCTTTATAAATATAATTAATTAAAATATGTGCAATATTCTATTTTTACTGACTTCAATTGTTTCACCATTTTCTCTTTTGATTCTCTCCTAACTGCAAGTGGGTTAAATCCAGCAACCATTTGGGTGATTTAAATAAACTTCAGAATTCAAGAGTTTTAAAAATATATTGTTTCATTTAAATGACCAAAGAAGTAGGCATATGGAGAAATACATGCATGTCTATCATGGTCCCATGGAAATAGCTTCTATGTAATAATTATAACTTAGCCTAGTTCTCAGTTTTATATAGTGTCAAGGATAATTTATGAACTAATTACATCCCTATTATATTTATCATACTCAACTATTTTCTTTTTGGAGTAAAGCCTGTAGTGAGAGGGAGGAGTAAAGCTGATCTTCATGGTGCCCGTCTGCTAATTTTGAGGCACTTATCAAGATAATTCTATGTAATTCAATTTAGCTAACAAACTAGCCTCAGCTTTCTAATTCCCGTTAACTGTAGAAATCTGACATTCGATTTACATTTCTATTCTCTTTTTCAAAAATCTCTGTATTGAGGTATAATAGACAAACAAAAAGCTGTAAATATTTAATACATACAACTTGGTGAGTTTGGAGCTAAGTATATACCCATGAAACCATTACCACAGTCAAGGATATAAATTTATCTATTACCTCCAAAATTTTCCTCCCACCCTTTTATTATTTTTTATATTGATTTTTCTTTTGTGGTAAGGGAACTTAATGAAAGATTTACTCTCTTAGCTAATTTTAATCTATTCTCCTTATAAAGCTCCTCAAATCAAATGGGTAAGTGTTATCAGTTGTCAATGAGTCATAGTATTTGATTTAAAAACATTTTTTTCTTTAAAATTTTTGTTTCTTTTTAGAGTATTCAATTTTAATTTTAGATGGTAATAAATTGACGCTTTATGGTTTTTTACTATTCAGATGTAAAGACATCATACAGGCTTTTTGTCATCTCTTGGGTTCAGTTAGTCTCCATTCTCCCTTCTGAATATTAACTGATGGAACATTAACGTAGGCGCCAAATGCAAATCAAAGTAAAGTGCTGGTTTAGGCTGTCTAGTATAAGCCAGCTCTGAGAATGGTTGTGGTTTATTCCTACTTCTCCACCCCACCCCCTGCCCTCCTTCCCAGTCTGAACCTTGGGGCCTGTCTGAGGGAGAGAGATACCTTTAGAGCAAACCCTGAGAGCACACTTGCCCATCCAGCGTGGGAGACAGAGCACCAGAGAGAGGTAGGTTTCCATGCAGGTGCTGGCCTCTGCCTCCGCTGTGCTAACCAGATGGAAGCAGGAGAAGAACTATAGACTGTGTCCTGCATGAGGGCTTGCAGGTCTGAGAGAGAAGAGGCAGGGCCACATACAACCAGAAACCCTTAAATGTGACCATATGTGGAGGAGCAAATGAAGGGGGTGGAGAGAGGGAGCACTCTCCTGGGAATGGAGTAGAAGTCACTTTACCCACGAGGAGCAAAGGTACACATGTTCTCATTGTTCCTGGAGTTTTATTTCTTTAAGCCAGTCGGCCTAACAATTTTAAGTAGACCAAGGCTACTTCTCAGGGGAGGAGACCAGACAATTACTGGTATTAGTTCAGTTCTGTTCTCACCTTTGGGAAACTACTCCCTCAATACCAATTACTGTTACTTTACATATCCTCCTAGGTGGTGGTGAGCAGTTGAGTTTTGGCTGCAAAAAGGCACTGAAATGCATTCAAGTAAGACTTTAGTTCAATTACCAAGGACTTGCTAAAAATTCACCCCCCTGCAGCCAATCTTTATCTCATCTTTACTTACCTATGGTCTTATTGTCCAAGATGGCTTACTCATGCAGGCAAAAAACTGAATATCCAAAACAACAATGAAACTATATAAGTTGGAAGAGAGAACATTGGAGCTAAAGTGTTCTAAAGTCTTTCTAAAGGGTCAAGATATTATACAATTTTAAGAATTTTAAGTTAAATAAGTATGAAAAAGTTTCACAGCTAACCACTAGAAAAATAGTATATAAACTCCAAACCAATAGAGAGTACAGTAGGCAGAATCATGGCTGCTCAACGATGTCCGTGTTCAAATCTCTGGAACCTATGAATATGTTACTGTATGGTCAGGCCATTCAAGATGGCTGTTCTCTCGCTCTCTGTAGATCCCCTGATTGACTAGGCCCTGCTTCACTCACATGACTATCCAATTCTCTTAATTGTAAGGGTTGTTAATTAGCCCCTGGTAACTAATGAGCCCACCTGACGTCAATTCCCCCCTGTAAATGGTAGCCTCCCTCCGTCCTGAGTAGCCAAGACTGCTGCTACAGCCTGCCTACAGTTTGCCGCACACCGTGGGGGTGTTGCTCCAGGACCTTGCTTCAGACATGTAAGCTCCTCCATCAATTAAACCGTTGAGGTCTCTTTTGCTGCTCTGTGGGCTCTTTCTTCTCTCTCGAGGCTGGGCATCTGCAAGGCTTGCAAGCCTGCGGGCGCAGCCCAACAGTTACCTTACATGGCAAAGAGACTTTGCAGATTTAAGATTACAGGCCTTGAGATGGGGAAATTATTCTGCATCATTCCTGTGGGTGCGATCTAATCACAGGAATCCATAAAACCAGAGAACCTTTCTGGCTGCAGAGAACCAGAGAGATGCCAGTGTGAGAAGGACCCAGTCTCCATTGCTAGATTTGAAGGTGGAAGGAGACCACAGCCAAGGAATGGGTGGCCTTAGCCATCTTTCTCAAGAATGGATTTGATTGATAATGTATTTTTGGTTGATATCTTTTTGTCATTGCTTTACTTTCAGCCTTGTTAAGTTATATTGTAGATATATCTCTTGTAAACAGCATGCAGCTCTTTAAAAAAAAATCAGTCTGAAAACCTCTAGATTTTCACTGGTAAGACTAGTACATGTACATTTACATATGTTGTATTAGTATTTTTGTACATATTTCAACTATTTTACTGCTTTCCTGCTTTTCTGTTTTTTTCTTCTTGCCATTCTTTTGTTGAGGTGTTTTTCCTCTCCAGTTTTTTTTTCTCTGTAGTTGTTTATTGAAGACATAACAAATTACCACAAAGTCAGCTGCTTAAACAATACAAATTTATTATCTTAGTTTTATATATCAGAAGTCCAACACAGATTTCATCAGGCTAAGATCAAGGTGTTGGTAGGGAAGGCTACATTTCTTTGTGGAGGCTTTAGGGGAGAATCCATCTCCCTGCCTGTTCCAGCTCTTGAGGCCTCAAGGAAAGAGAAGCCTGGCTGTCTGAACCGACCCACTAGCCGAATGCAGCAGTGTGACCCATCCCAGGTGAAACCACTCCCCAGCCAACCTACATGACCTTGAGAAGTTGTTTGTAGTTTTAAGCCACTACATTTTGGGGTGGTTTGTTTTGCAGCAACAGATAACAGCGGCACTATTAATATATTTTCGTGGCGCTTTACTTTTCTTTGTTTGCTATCTTCACTTTTAAATAATACATATGATTCCTAAGGCCTATCTTATTTTTCCTCCAAAATGCATTTTAACTATTATCTACTGAACAATTAAGCCGTGAAGAGGTGACAGAGGAACTTGCTTAGAGTAATTAATCACAGTAATCAACGCTTTGTCTCCTGTAGGCATTTAAAGAGAAAATGAAACTGCATTTTTTTTTCGTATTGCTTGTTGTTCACTGCCGATGTGTTTTATATTTTCTTTAAGAGCTTTGGTTCTTGAAGACGTTTCCAGAGTTTTAGCATAAACAATCATGGGTTAGTTTGGCTTTATAATATTTTAGACAATGTGAGCTAAAAAAGTGACAAGTTTTAACTATCTTTGAAGCCATATAAAATGCTAGAAGTTACTCACTTACTTCAGAATAAAAAGTCCGTTTATCACAAGCCCTATCGGACTAAAATGAACAACTTTTGTTATTTAAAAGTTTTAAAAGCCAGCCATAAGTTATATCCAGTTGTAAGTAAGGATATTTGTATCATTATATCCTTAGCTAAGTTTGTCTCATTGGTGAAAAAAGCCTACTTTGAAAAAGCCTACCAGTCTCCTTTTATGGATTCCTTGAGTTAATGCCAATGTGTCAGAACAATTGAAAATAAAGGGAAGGTGACAGCAATTTTTTATCTTATTTTGTGTGCCAGATAAACTGAATTACTCCAACTAATCTGATTTTACCTTGCGTTTGCAAATGTTAGTCTTGAGGATTTGTGATTGTGCTCTCTTTTGCTAATATTAATAGCGACATTATTTGCGGTGTGGTGTGGAAGGAGCACAGACCCAAAAGTCGTGTGAGCTGGGTGTTCTGTCCTGAGGAGGCCACAGACCAGCTGTGTGATCTTTGGAGCGTTACCTCTCTGGGCCTTGTTTCCTTGTTAGTAAACTGAGGAAATTCAGGTGATCTCCATCTCTAAAAATCCATTAATTCTGTGGCTTCAGAGGGGAGAATGCATAGCTCTGGTGTGTCCTCTAAGAGGAAAGTGTGATTTTAAAAGTTAGCAGGGTGTTTGCTAGCCATATACATCTTCAGGTAAGAAGACATTTAGTTCTTTGTATATCATTCATGCTATGAATAAAGTGTTAATAGAAGAATTTATATTATTTCCAAATCAATGCTGAACTGGCTGCATGGCATACACATGTTAAAGTCTAAGAGACCAAAAATCAAGCTAATATGTTTAATGCAACTCTTTAGAGAATTGTTGTCTTTTATAAAGCGTATGCTAAGAAATAGAAATCTTAAACACCTGTGTTTTATAACGTGGACATATTTAAAATGAGTCTTAACTTTTTTTCCCTCTAAGCTTTTATGATTTTTCTAGATTGGGTACCTAATTTTTATTTCCTTGTGAAAAAATAGTAAACTTCCATTGTGTAAGTTTTTAAGAGACCATTAATTAATACACTTGTGTTTATAATTCACTTTGATGTTTGATCTAGGATTTTTAAGGAAATTACCAGTGCTTGGGAATTATAAGTAAAAACTGCCCAACTATTTTTATCTTTAAATTTATTCTTTATTTCTTTATAGAACATTAGCCCTGATTAAACCAGATGCAGTATCAAAAGCAGGAGAAATCATTGAAATAATAAGCAAAGCTGGATTTACTCTAACCAAACTCAAAATGATGACACTTTCAAGGTAAATTTTTTGAGTGTTCTCAGTTATGTAATGTCTGGTTCCTTTTTTTAAAAAAAAATCATCTATCTTTCATGTCATTGTTTAAAAACTTCCACAGAATGACAAAGAATAGTATAGTAATCTTACTAGAATGAGGAAATGGAAGACAAAAGGTAAGCAGATGCATAAAGGATGATTGAACTCTCAGCAAATAGGAGTTGTCAGGTTATACTATTAACTATGTATTAGACATGAACTCTTCATTGTCTTTCATGACCCCATCTGCTTTTATAACACCAGTGTTTCATAACTGTAATCTCTTCTTTTATACAATGTAACACATTGTATAAAAAGTATAGAAGAAATGAATATTAGATTATTTCTATTTGACAAGGGAATGTTACTGTTGAGATTTTCAAAAGTCATGTGTTTGGAAATGTTTTAGTTCCTTCCAATATATATAATTGGCAGATATACCTATTTACTGCTCTGAAAAGCAAGCCATTCTATCTGACCAGGTATTTTCTAAGTTATTTAGTGAAAATAAGACTTAGTGTTAGGTAGGGACATTAATGTAGCTGTTAGACAGGGCTCGACCCAGCAGTTTTCTTAGGGTACTTCGCTGATTTGTGTGTGTTTGTTTGCTTAGGTGTCTTCTCACTGATGTTCCTGGCTCTTTATCCTACAGGATGGTTGCTTTTTTGTCTCTGTGAGAACAGGGACGATGGAGAGCAGTAGAGAGTCAGCGTAGCTTTGATAAGTCTGATCCCTAGAAACCTTAACAAAACATTCTCATTTTTACCCCAGTAATGACATAATTTGAATTTTTCCCCTATGTAAGATCTCCCAGTTTACATATATTCTAGAAAGGCAGGCGTCTTCTATTTCAGAGCACAGAATCTAGAGCCAGATTGCTTGTAACTGCACCGCTTACTAGGTTGTGACTCTGAACAACTTACCTCTGTGCTTCAGTTTCTTCATCTGCAAAACGGAGGTTATAACATCACCTGTATCATGAAGTTGTTATGAGGGTTATGTGAGTTTAATAAAAGTAAAGTGCTTTGAGAAACCGTGGCACATAGTAGGTGTATATAGGTGTTAGCTATTAGTGGTAGTAGTGTAGTACTAGTGATATCACTATTATTTAGTAGAAACAAAGGTCATGATCCTTTATGAGCATAGTTGCATTTGTCCCATTTCTGTCTGTATCGAGAACGCTTGCCCTCATAGCAGGCTATGGGACTGAGTTCTGGAGAGATGACTTTGAATAGTTTTAGTGAGATTAAAACTTTTTTATGTCTCTACACTTCCAGTGTTTGATAATTTGGTGTCAAACTTTCCACAGTAAAGTTGCCCAAGAAAACTTAACAGCTTTTTAAATTGTTTATAGCACCTCATGCATCTCTATTAATATGACTGTCAAGTCTTGGATTTTACCCAACTTAAAAGCTAATAAGTTAGTCTGTTACTCTCTCAGGGATGCTAGCAGAAGACGTGAGACTTCTGAGTCAGAGACAGAGGGCTTGAGTATGGCTCAGTAAGCAGCATGAACATCATGTTTCTGTTGGTTCCCTTTGCTTTCATGTCCCGTGGGAATAACATGATATGGGCCCGGGTGGATGTTGTACACACAGTTGATTGCATCACCCCTGAGGAGCACTGAACTTAGGTTACCCACTGTTTCATTAACGAGCAGTAAACAAGCCTGCTCTTTGTACTGAAGAGACATGACCTCATCCCTCAAAGTTGCTCATTATAAACATAACTCCAAGAAATGGCTAGGATAAAGAGTAGCTGGGGCCTTGCATTCTTGGCATACCCAATAAGACACGTTAGGAGTGGCAGAGACCCACGGAGGAGTATCTCCCAGTGCTTAAATCTTGTCTAAACTTATTTGCTCAAATGTCAGTTCCTCCCTCATGACAGTATCTGAAAGGCAGAAGCTGAGTTCCATCTAACTTTGTACTTCTAGTTCTTGGATCAGTGCCTGATTCAAAGTAGGCACTAAGTAAGTATTTCGTAAAAGAATTAATAGATCTTTGTGACAATGGTGAGTCTCTTTATAAAAACACAACAAAACAAAACATAACAAAATGACAGCAAAGAGACTCCTCTAGGTGGTGATGCACTTGTTAATCTTTCTCTCCATCTAAACTTTTTAAGGGAGAAATTAAATAAGAATGATGAGAAAAAAATTCATGAACTCTCATCTTGGTTTCAGTTATAGATTTTCAGCGGAAATAACTATGGGGTCAGTGACATATGAGAAGAAAGCAATCAGATGCTTTCAGTAATTAATATTTTTCTTTTCACTGATATTAAACATTATGATTTTTCTTAGTGGTTCATTTGTGTTAAAGTTTAGAATTGGTCATATTAGTAGTCTCGCTGCTAACTCTTCTAAAATACTCCCCACTTGAGGTTTTTTAGACACTCAGTTTTACCTCGTTTTAGGCTGCAATACAGAATATCCATATCATTTTTATGAATTCTTTTCCTTACGCGCTAGAATTTTTTTTTTTCTGAAGTTGGTAATAGTAAGGTCATAAGCAATCAGAGATTTGGGTTCAAATCTCCCTGTCCTTCTTCCCTTACCAGCACTTTGACCTGCACAAGTTATGTAATCATGCTGAACTCCATTATTTTCAGATGTAAAATGAAGATGGTCATACCTATTTCAATATATTGTTATGAGGAATAATAAAATTTAATGTTGGGCATATAATAGCCTCTAGAAAAATGAGTTTTCTTCCCCTTCCATTTCTTGGGATGAATTTCACTTTCTATACTTGCATAGTATACTTTCATAATCTTTTCATGGCCAAAGAGAATATTTTAGTATACTTGGTTTGAATAAAAGTATATCCTGATATAGCTTATTAAGTGAATTCATTTTGTAATGGGCCTATAAGATCTTAAAGCATTGCATACTAAATTATCAAGCCTGAAAGGTTAATCTTTTGTTAGGGGATACTTTAATTGGCTATTTTAAAAAGTTGATGTTGACATATATTTGTCATATTCTGTGAATTCAGTTTAAAGCCTTTGAGAAAACTGTACAAGTTTGAGACACTTGGTTTGATTAACCGAAAAGTCTAAATAACTTTTTAAATCAGTGTAAAAGTCCATTATCCTTTCATTGTTTCTATAGCTGTGGGACTATAAATTTTAAAGTAAATCCCGATTGCCCTTAATAAATTCAGATTTCTGAATATCTCCATATTATCCCTTTTTTGGGGGGATGTAAGTTCAAGACTTCATTTTTAATACATTAAAAACCAATAAAAATACATTGATATGCATAATTTGTCAAGCAGTTTTTAAAAACACAAGTATATAGTCTTTCTTTTAGAGCGATCTAAGGAAGAAAACTATAACTATTACATTAAAATTCTAGCCTAACCTCTCAAGTTTAAAGCCTGTAGAAGGAGGTAACAAATTTTGAATTTGAAGATGGCTTTGCATTTTTTGATGTAACTTGTTTGAACTTTAAAGAACAAATAATTTTTATTGGTCATATGTTAACCTTTGGTTTTAGAATGTTAAAGATGCTAGTGAAAAGGAAGATAGTAGATTTGAACATGAGTAATAAAGTAAGTATTGCCTCTTTTGTTCATTTTAATTTTACATCTTAGCATAGATATCCATACTAGCAAAAATTTGAAAAGAGGGGAGATTTGAGCAGAATGTTTGGTGAAAAGTCCTTATCTCACATACGGATCACATAGAGAATTTCATTATTTTATTAATGTAAGTTAAAATAATTTCCTTACATAATTCTTAACTATTGTCATTTTGATTATTTTATAGGAAAGAAGCAACAGATTTTCATATAGATCATCAGTCAAGGCCCTTTTTAAAGTAGGTACTGAAATTGGGGCTCGTGGGATATAATGGAGGATATCGTGGAAAACTAAAGAGTTATAATTTTACAATTCAAAAATTTGTTACATGAGAATAATTTGTCAAAAAATCCTTAGCAACATCTTGCAACTGCAGAGAGCTTTTTTTCTAAGAATTGTTTTTTTCTCTCCTTTTATTAATTGAAAATTCTCTTATCATTAAATCAACATATTAAACTTTCATCAGAAGCAAATAAAATGCTTTGTTTAAATTATAAGGAGCATAACTTTCTTTTTAGATTTCAGTAGATTAAAAATAGAGAGATAATTACATTTTATGTTGAATATCTGTTGTGTTTTAAACTCTTATTTTAGCATTCTCAATGTATATAAAACATTGTTCAAAGAACCTTTATACGTTAACTAAGTTGTTTGATATACGTTTTGTTCTTTGAAATATAGCGACAAATATGTTAGAAACTGAAACTATGTTCTAAGTATTTGGGTTGTATTTAAAGTTAAGTGAATATTGTGCACCTCATATTGCTATTGACAAAGGAGGAATGCTCACTTTTCTAATAAAGAAGGATTAGCCAAGCTGCTGCAATAGAAATGCTATTTGGTGTCCTGTACAGAATAGTGCCTTATTAAAGAAAATTTTTACATAAGAAAATCATTATGGTATCGATTATTTTAAACCAAGCATTATAAAAATGTTCTCAAACCTTGTGTAGAATAGGCATCTACAATTGTCTTGGAAATTATTCTTTGTTATAGTCTTCGTATGTGTTTATAGTAGTACAGCTTCTAGTGTAATGTTTTGTATGTCACTAGACCAACTCAATGCTTATTGACTGAAAATTCATTGTCATTCTTTGAATTCTAATAGATCTACACAAAAATAATTAAGTAAATTCTTACTGCAAATATATTATAATACATCACTCATCACTTTCTCTATTGCGATTTCATTTGACTGCAATGGTAAACCATGTGAAAATAAAAAGATTCTTCTGTACCTTTCAGAGCAATGCAGAAAGCATAGATCAAAAATATGCATTTTAAGTCAATGAAATAGTCTTAGTTCAATGAAAGACTGATTTTTCTGCTAACAGTAATTGACAGCACTAGTGATTTGTAGAGACTCGGGCCACTGTAAGGCACTCAATTTATGAAAATTTTATCTTGCCCATGTAAAATTCACTATGTCCAGTAGTTCTGAGATCATGATCATGAGTATGTGTTGAAATACTCAAATTGTAATATATCCTTGTTGTTAAGAGAGGTACCTAGGTTGATAGAAAAATGAAGCAAATCAATCTTTCACCTGTTTCACAGTGAGCTGATCCAGTTTATCACCAGTGGTCCTGTAATTGCCATGGAGATTTTAAGAGACGATGCTATATGTGAATGGAAAAGACTTCTTGGACCTGCAAACTCTGGACTGGCGCGTACAGATGCTCCTGGAAGCATTAGAGCCCTCTTTGGAACAGATGGCATAAGAAATGCAGCTCATGGCCCTGATTCTTTCGCTTGTGCTGCCAGAGTAAGGTGTTTTTAAACTACTTTAATTCTGTTTTGGTTTTGTTAAATGTTTGATGTCAGAGTAAAGCCTTTAGTCACTGCTGACTTAGGGTGGATTTATACAGGTGGTCTAGCAGTAGAGAAAACCTTTGACCTTTTGCCTAGGATTAACAGTGTTTCAGTGATATGTCTCCTTTGAGAACTGGTAACCTGGTCATGGTCAGAATAAGTTTTCTCCAATTAAAATACTTATTGTCCCATTTTGTTCCAAAGATTTAAATTACTGAGGCTCATCAGTGTATGACTTACTCATCTAAGAATACCAGTTTAAGCCCCTGTGCTTAACCACCACTGTCCACTGAGTATGCTGAAAGTAGTGGCCTACCTTGTTTTCAACATTATAGTCTTTCAGAATATGAAAGTAATGGAAATACTTTTCAGAGAATTTGGAAACTAAGGAAAAGAAAATTTGTCATCAGAAATCCTGCCAGCAATGTTTATAGTTTACCTATTATGTTATATTCCTTCCAAGTCATTCCCATTGATCATTTATATAATTTAAATAGTAAACATCATTTTTACATGGGTTTAATTTTAATTTGATTTTTTTACTTAATATTATATCATAATATTTTACATGTTACCAGATTACTGTCATAAGAGTGAATTTTACTGGCTGTGGAATGGTCTCTTGCATGGATAAAACATTTAGTTCAGCATTTCCTTAACCTTTGGACATTTTGTTAGGTTCTAATTCTTTTCATATTTGTAAATAAGGGTGCATTGATCATGTGATTTCATATTTCATTAATATTTTGGATTATTTTCTGAGGAAAGATTTCATATTTGATATTAGGAGAATAAATAGAGTTCAGTGTTTTTTAAAATATCTTAATCTGGGTCCTTTACAAAAGTGATATTTAAAATTACTGTGTGAAATCTTTAGAGAAACTTGTAACTGGCAACCATTTAGTAATACTGTTATTATGGTATTTAAGATATGAATGTAAATTAGTCAGATGGTTTAGTGAGATTCCCATGGGGTCTTGTCAGGGTAAAATTTATGAAACGGTGCAACTATATACTTAACAATTTGTTGTATAAAATACAGTACAAAAAACTATATACTTAAAGCTTATCAAATTGAGTGTGAGTTTTATTTTTGGGAAAGTTACATTATCTTTATACTTCCTGGCTAGGTCATTTAAGGCCATGTAAAAGGCTAAGAGTAATAGCAGGGAACCTTGGAAAGAGAAAAGCTTTATGCAAAATATTTAAAGCACCTGAAATCACAGAGGAATATGAATTTTTTTGTGTGACTTTACATTTGTTGTTTAAAGTCTGAATTAGTTACCATATAACAATGGCCTAGTGACAGTGCTCTTGCAAATATTACCTTGGATTAATAGGTGGGACAGATACGACAACCTGTACAGGGAGAAAGAGAAAGCAAAGGCATGGGATTACTCACTTTCACTAAGATACATTTAAGTGACAATCTTTATATTCTTTGCCTTAAATACATATTCAGCATATGTAAATGAGTACTTGAAAAACTTGTGTTTACATTTTTTAAAACTGAGCAAAAAAGAAAATTAGGGAAGTTGAGACAAAAATAATTGGTCAAATAATTGGTTAAACTAGAGGTAAAACAATTTAGCACTGCTTTTTTTTTTTAACATCTTTACTGGAGTGTAATTGCTTTACAATGGTGTGTTAGTTTCTGCTTTATAACAAAGTGAATCAGCTATACATATACATATATCCCCATATCTCCTCCCTCTTGCGTCTCCCTCCCATCCTCCCTATCTCACCCCTCTAGGTGGTCACAAAGCGCCGAGCTGATCTCCCTGTGCTATGCTGCTGCTTCCCACTAGCAATCTATTTTACGTTTGGTAGTATATATAAGTCCATGCCACTCTCTCACTTCCTCCCAGCTTACCCATCCCCCTCCCCATGTCCTCAAGTCCATTCTCTACGTCTGTGTTTTTATTCCTGTCCTGCCCCTAGGTTCTTCAGAACAATTTTTTTTTTTTTAGATTGCATATATATGTGTTAGCATATGGTATTCGTTTTTCTCTTTCTGACTTACTTCACTCTGTATGACAGACTCTAGGTCCATCCACCTCACTACAAATAACTCAATTTCGTTTCTTTTTATGGCTGAGTAATATTCCATTATACATATGTGCCATATCTTCTTTATCCACTCATCTGTCGATGGACACTGAGGTTGCTTCTGTGTCCTGGCTATTGTAAATAGAGCTGCAATGAACACTGTGGCATGACTCTTTTTGAATTATGGTTTTCTCAGCATATATGCCCAGTAGTGGGATTATGGGTCATATAGTAGTTCTATTTTTAGTTTTGTAAGGAACCTCCATACTGTTCTCCATAGTGGCTGTATCAATTTACATTCCCACCAACAGTGCAAGAGGTTTCCCTTTTCTCCACACCCTCTCCAGCATTTATTGTTTGTAGATTTTTTGATGATGGCCATTCTGAATGGTGTGAGGTGATACCTCATTGTAGTTTTGATTTGCATTTCTCTAAAGATTACAGATGTGGAGCATTCTTTCATGTGTTTGTTGGCAATCTGTATATCTTCTTTGGAGAAATGTCTATTTAGGTCTTCTGCCCATTTTTGGATTGGGTTGTTTGTTTTTTTGATATTGAGCAGCATGGGCTGCTTGTAAATTTTGGAGATTACTCCTTTGTCTGTTGCTTCATTTGCAAATATTTTCTCCCATTCCGAGGGTTGTCTTTTTGTCTTGTTTATGGTTTCCTTTGCTGTGCCAAAGTTTTAACTTTCATTAGGTCCCATTTGTTTATTTGTGTTTTTATTTCCATTTCTCTAGGAGGTGGGTCAAAAAGGATCTTGCTGTGATTTATGTCATAGAGTGTTCTGCCTGTTTTCCTCTAAGAGTTTTATAGTGTCTGGCCTTACATTTAGGGCTTTAATCCATTTTGAGTTTATTTTTGTGTATGGTGTTAGGGAGTGTTCTAATTTCATTCTTTTACATGTAGCTGTCCAGTTTTCCCAGCACCATTTATTGCAGAGGCTGTCTTTTCTACATTGTATATTCTTGCCTCCTTCATCAAAGATAAGGTGACCATATGTGTGTGCCTTTATCTCTGGGCTTTCTATCCTGTTCCATTGATCTATGTTTCTGTTTTTGTGCCAGTACCATACTGTTTTGATTACTGTAGCTTTGTAGTATAGTGTGAAGTCCGGGCACCTGATTCCTCCAGCTCCGTTTTTCTTTCTAAAGATTGCTTTGTCTATTTGGGGACTTTGGTGTTTCCATACGAATTGTGAAATTTTTTGTTGTAGTTCTGTGAAAAATGCCATTGGTAGTTTGATAGGGATGCATTGAATCTGTAGATTGCTTTGAGTAGTATAGTCATTTTCACAATGTTGATTCCTCCAATCAAAGAACATGGTCTATCTCTCCATCTATTTGTATCATCTTTGATTAATTTCATGAGTGTCTTATAGTTTTCTGCATACAGGTCTTTTGTCTCCTTGGGTAGGTTTATTCCTAGGTATTTTATTCTTTTTGTTGCAGTGGTAAATGGGAGTGTTTCCTTAATTTCTCTTTCAGATTTTTCATCATTAGTGTATAGGAATTCAAGACATTTCTGTGCATTAATTTTGTATCCTGCTACTTTACCAGATCCATTGATTAGCTCTAGTAGTTTTCTGGTGGCATCTTTAGGATTCTCTGTGTATAGTATATGTCATCTGCAAACAGTGACAGCTTTACTTCTTCTTTTCCGATTTGGATTCCTTTTACTTATTTTTCTTCTCTGATTGCTGTGGCTAAAACTTCCAAAACTATGTTGAATAATAGTGGTGAGAGTGGGCAACCTTGTCTTGTTCCTGATCTTAGTGGAAATGGTTTCAGTTTTTCACAGTTGAGAATGATGTTGGCTGTGGGTTTGTTATCTATGGCCTTTATTATGTTGAGGTAGGTTCCCTCTGTGCCTCCTTTCTGGACGGTTTTTATCATAAATGGGTGTTGAATTTTGTTGAAAGCGTTTTCTGCATCTCTTGAGATGATCATACTGTTTTTCTCCTTCAGTTTGTTAATATGATTTATCACATCGATTGATTTGCGTATACTGAAGAACCCTTGCATCCTGGGATAAACCCCACTTGATCATGGTGTATGATCCTTTTAATGTGCTGTTGGATTCTGTTTGCTAGTATTTTGTTGAGGATTTTTGCATATGTGTTCATCAGTGATATTGACCTGTAGTTTTCTTTGTTTGTGACATCTTTGTCTGGTTTTGGTATCAGGGTGATGGTGGCCTCATAGAATGAATTTTGGAGTGTTCCTCCCTCTGCTATATTTTGGAAGAGTTTGAGAAGGATAGTTGTTAGTTCTTCTCTAAATGTTTGATAGAATTCGCCTGTGAAGCCATCTGGTCCTAGGCTTTACTTTGTTGGAAGATTTTTAATGACAGTCTCAATTTCAGTGCTTGTGATTGTTCTGTTTATATTTTCTATTTCTTTCTGGTTCAGTCTCGGAAGGTTGTGCTTTTCTAAGAATTTTTCTATTTCATCCAGTTTTCCATTTTATTGGCATATAGTTGCTTGTAGTAATGTCTCATGATCCTTTGTATTTCTGCAGTGTCAGTTGTTACTTCTCCTTTTTCATTTCTAATTCTGTTGATTTGAGTCTTCTCCCTTTTTTACTTGATGAGTCTGGCTAATGGTTTATCAATTTTGTTTATCTTCTCAAAGAACCAGCTTTAATTTTATTGATCTTTGCTATTGTTTCCTTCATTTCTTTTTCATTTATTTCTGATGTGATCTTTATGATTTCTTTCCTTCTGTTAACTTTGGGGTTTTTTTGTTCTTCTTTTCTCTAATTGCTTTAGGTGTAAAGTGAGGTTGTTTATTTGAGATGTGTCTTGTTTCTTGAGGTAGGATTGTCTTGCTATAAACTTCTGTCTTAGAACTACTTTTGCTGCATCCCACAGGTTTTGGGTCCTCATGTTTTCATTGTCATTTGTTTCTAGGTATTTTTTGATTTCCTCTTTGATTTCTTCAGTGAGCTCTTGGTTATTAAGTAGTGTATTGTTTAACTTCCATGTGTTTGTATTTTTTACAGATGTTTTCCTGTAATTGATATGTAGTCTCATAGCATTGTGGTCAGAAAAGATACTTGATACAATTTCAATTTTCTTAAATTTACCAAGGCTTGATTTGTGACCCTAGATATGATATATACTGGAGAATGTTCCATGAGCACTTGAGAAGAAAGTGTATTCTGTTGTTTTTGGATGGAATGTCCTATAAATATCAACTAAGTCCATCTTGTTTAATGTGTCATTTAATGCTTGTGTTTCCGTATTTATTTTCATTTTGGATGATCTGTCCATTGGTGAAAGTGGGGTGTTAAAGTCCCCTACTATGATTGTGTTACTGTCGATTTCCCCTTTTATGGCTGTTAGCATTTGCCGTATGTATTGAGGTGCTCCTATGTTGGGCGCATAAGTATTCACAATTGTTATATCTTCTTCTTGGATCGATCCCTTAATCATTATGTAGTGTCCTTCTTTGTCTCTTTTAATAGTCTTTATTTTAAAGTGTATTTTGTCTGATATGAGAATTGCCACTCCAGCTTTCTTTTGATTTCCATTTCCATGGACTATCTTTTTCCATTTCTTCACTTTCAGTCTGTATGTGTCCCTAGGTCTGAAGTGGGTCTCTTGTAGACAACATATATATGGGTCTTGTTTTGTATCCATTCAGCCAGTCTTTGTCTTTTGGTTGGAGCATTTAGTCCATTTACATTTAAGGTAGTTATTGATATGTATGTTCCTATTACCATCTTCTTAATTGTTTTGGGTTTGTTATTGTAGGTCTTTTCCTTCTCTTGTGTTTCCTGCCTAGAGAAGTTCCTTTAGCATTTGGTGTAAAGCTGGTTTGGTGGTGCTGAACTCTCTTAGCTTTTGCTTGTCTGTAAAGGTTTTAATTTCACCATCACATCTGAATGAGATCCTTGCTGGGTAGAGTAATCTTGGTTGTAGTTTTTTCCTTTTCATCACTTTAAATATGTCCTGCCACTCCCTTCTGGCTTGCAGAGTTTCTGCTGAAAGATCAGCTGTTAACCTTATGGGGATTCCCTTGTATGTTATTTGTTGTTGTTCCCTTGCTGCTTTTAATATTTTTTCTTTGTATTTAATTTTTGATAGTTTGATTAATATGTGTCTTGGCGTGTTTATCCTTGGATTTATCCTGTATGGGACTCTGCGCTTCCTGAACTTGATTAACCATTTCCTTTTCCATATTAGGGAAGTTTTCATCTATAATCTCTTGAAATATTTTCCCAGTCCCTTTCTTTTTCTCTTCTTCTTCTGGGACTCCTATAATTCGAGTGTTGGTGTGTTTAATGTTGTCCCAGAGGTCTCTAAGACTGTTCTCAATTCTTTTCATTCTTTTTTCTTTATTCTGCTCTGTGGTAGTTATTTCCAATATTTTATCTTCCAGGTCACTTATCTGTTCTTCTGCCTTAGTTATTCTGCTATTGCTTCCTTGTACAGAATTTTTAATTTCATTTATTGTGTTGTTCATCATTGTTTGTTTGCTCTTTAGTTCTTCTAGGTCCTTGTTAAACGTTTATTGTATTTTCTCCATTCTATTTCCAAGTTTTGAATCATCTTTTCTCTCATTAGTCTGAATTCTTTTTCAGATAGACTGCCTATTTCCTCTTCATTTGTTTGGTCTGCTGGGTTTTTACCTTTCTCCTTCATCTGCTGTGTGTCCCTCTGTCTTCTCATTTTGCTTATCTTACTGTGTTTGGGGTCTCCTTTTCTCAGGCTGCAGGTTTGTAGTTCCTGTTGTTTTTGGTGTCTGCCCCCATTGGCTAAGGTTAGTTTAGTGGGTTGTGTAGGTTTCCTGGTGGAGGGAACTAGTGCCTGTGTTCTGGTGTATGAGGCTGGATTTTGTCTCTCTGGTAGGCAGAACCACATCCGGTGGTGTGTTTTCGGGTGTCTGTGACCTTATTATGATTTTAGCCAGCCTCTCTGCTAATGGGTTGTGTTCTCTGTTGTGTTCCTGTCTTGCTAGCTGTTTGGCATAGGGTATCCAGCCCTGTAGCTTGCTGGTCGTTGAGTGGAGCTGGGTCTTAGCGTTGAGATGGAGTTCTCTGGGAGAGCTTTTGCCATTTGATATTATGTGGAGCCGGCATGTCTCTGGTGGACCAATGTCCTGAACTTGGCTTTCCCACCTCAGAGGCACAGGCCTGACACCTGGCCGGAGCACCAAGACCCTGTCAGCCACACTGCTCAGAAGAAAAGGGAGAAAAACAGAAAGAAAGAAAGAAAGAAAAAAAATAATAAAATAAAATAGTTATTAAAATAAAAAATAATCATTAAAAATTAAAAAATTAAAAATAATTAGTAAGAATTAAAAAAATTAATAAGTAATTTAAAAAGAAAGCAAAAAGAAAAGAAAGAACAGAGCACCCAAAGCAAAAAAGAAATCCACCAATGATAACAAGTGCTAAAAACTATACTAAAAAAAAGAACAGACAGACAGAACCCTAGGACAAATGGTAAAAGCAAAGCTATACAGACAAAATCACACAAAGAAGCATACACATATACACTCACAAAAAGAGAAAAAGGAAAAATGTATATATATCTATATATAAAAAAAAAGCAGGAAGAGAGTAACCAAATCAATAAACAAATCTACCAATGATAATAAACTCTAAATACTAAACTATGATAAGCAGAAAACCAGAAACAAATTAGATGCAGAAAGCAAACCCCAAGTTCCACGTGTGTATGTATTTCTAATGTATTTGTGGGGAGGAAGGTGATCTCCACGTCTTACTCCTCCGCCATCTTGAAGGTCTCCCCTCTAGCATAGCTTTTTACATCTGAAAGAAAGATGATAGAAAAAGTTCAGGACTTTGGAGTCAGTATGACCTGGATTTGAATCATGACTTTGCCACTTGGTAACTTGCAAGGGCTTGTTTCTTAACCTTTCTGAGTGTCTGTGTCTATATAAATTCTACATATGTTAAATAAAATGTTTCTGAATTTCAGTCATTCCACACTATTTATTGAGAAGCTACTGTGAAAAAAGCAAAGTCCTGACTCATGGAGCTTATAGCTTTTCTGATGGGGGAGATGTCAGATAGTAAATAAATAGACCTATAACTCTGATGTCTATTAGTAATTGCTCTGAAGAAAATAAACCAGGGGAAGGACATAGAAAAAGACCAGGATTGTGTGTGGAGTAGAGGTGTTGAATGCTATTAAATATAGCATATAGAAAGTCCTTATAATATCTGGTTTGAGAAACGATCAGAAGGAAGTGAGGGAGAAATCCAAGCAAATGTCTGGGGGAAAGAGTGTTCCAGCAAGTAAGGGAACAATACATGCAAGAACTCTGAGGTGGGAACAATTTGCTATGTTCAAGGAACAGTGAGGAGGTGAGGCCAGTGATGCTGGGGCAGAAATGTGTTTCATGGAAATAGCTGGAGATTAGGTCACATATAGCCAGGGCCCAGGTCACATAAGGCCTTGTAGGATATCTAGGACTTTGAAATTCACTCTGAATGAGATAGGAGGTCGTGGAGGGTTCTGTGCAGAGGAATGACATGATCTGTTTTTATTAGTTTCATTCTGACTGCTGTGTTAATAATAGACCAGGCAGGGTAGGGGTACTTGTGTTGTGGGAAAAGTTGGAATGGGAGATCAGTTAAGAGGTTAGTGCAGTCATTAAACGGAGAGATGGTGGTGGCATGTCACGTGGACCAAGGTGACAGATGTGGAGGTAGGTGGTTGGATTCTGGTTATATTTTAAAGGATTTCCTGATAGATTGGACAGGTGGAGAGGAATCAAGAATCGCTGTGTTCTTTGTTTTTGTTATTTACTTTTGGCTTGTGCAATTGAAGGATAAGGAAAAGAGTGGGATTGAACAGATTTATGGGAGACAGTGGAAATTCGAAGTCTGTTTTGGATGTTTTAAATATGAAATGTCTAAGTGGTAGATAGATATGGATGTGGAGTTTAGGGAGGAGGTTGGGCTGGAGGTTAAAATGTAGGAGACATCAGAATACAGGTAGCATTTAAAGCCATGGGACTTGAGGGCCTCAACAAGGGAGTGACAAGAGGTAGAACAGTGACAATGGATAGTACTAGACCCCTCTCTAGTACTTAGGGGTCTGCCAAAGGGGAGAAAATCATCAAAGGAGACTGAAAAGGAGCAGTGGGAAGAAAACCAGGTGATGAAAGCATTCCAGGATGTAGGGATCAATTGTGTCAAATGCTGTTGGGTCAGGTAAGGTGAGGTCTGAGAATTAACCAGGGGACTTGGTAACGTGGAGGTGATTAGGGATTTTCATGAATAACCTTGGTGGAATGAAAGCCTAATTAGTTGTAAGTTTAAGAGGAAATGGAAGAGAAGAAGTAAAGACAGAGAATAAAGACATCTCTTTTGAGGAGTTTTGTTGCAAAGGAAGCAGAGAAAGGGGAACTGTAGACGGGACACGCCCTTTCCAGTTTGCAACCCTCTACCATGCCTTCTTGTCACACCAGGTTTACTTCATTCACTCATTGATTACCTACCAGGACCCTGTAGGTATCTGAGTTTTCACCTGTACCTTACACATTCTCTGAGAACATGTAATCAAAGCATCTGGTACAGGACTACAAGCGGTAGTTGCTGTTACAGATCAAGAAGAGTAATAAGCAAAGGCAGCAATACGATAGAAAGATACTCGTCTAAGGAATGGAACATTTTAATTCTAAAGTGTCATTAACCCCAGAATCACTCAAGTGTATATGCTACTATTTGAACATTTCCTCATCTTCCCGAGATCTTTTTTTTTTTTTTTAATGAATACCAGTGTGGTACACTAACACATCCTATGATCTTTCAATTTTTAAATTCAGTGAAAAGTGAGTATTTACTTTGAGCTATTTGTTTTAGATGCTAAAGGACCTACATGGCTATGCAAGTTAGTTCTTTTCTTCAAATTTATAATTCATGGGGGGCAATTACCAAAATAACCACAACTTTGGAGGAGTACGGTGTACTGATTGGGGTGCGTCAAAGGGGGCTCCTGGGGGCGTAATATTTAAAGTGACCCTTTACACGTTGGTATGGTTCTTTGGGACAGAGGGCTTTGTAGGGAATAGAAATAATAGTAAAAGCTTAGAAGCAGGAAAGCAAATGTCTAAATAGTTTACTGATTAGTGTGGCCATCTTTGTGGCTAGTTCAAATTGCTGGGTGGTTATTTTAATGAACTATGTGCAAAGCAAATAGCACAGCCTGAATCTGGTTATAAAATAAGGTTCATGTGATTTGACTTTAGCACTGTATGTAGTTAATTAGTTTTAACTAACTGTAGCTCTGATTCTTGAATACTAATCTGTTTCTATAAAGATTTCCCAATTTTTAATTGAATTTTACATATTTTAATGAAAAGTTTAAAATTGGACCTGTGTCTCATAAACTGATGCTTTGGGTAAAATAAGAACTTTATATTGATTACTTCCAATATTCAAAATATGTTAAGACATTCTCAGCTTTAATCCTGAGACAGAATGATACATATTGTCATTGCTTTAATACTTCTTTATATGTTCTTTTAAGGCTTAAAACAAGGTTCAGTTAGTCTTTGTAAAAAGCATTTTCAGAAAATTTGAAGAAAAGAATTTATGTTGTGAAACTTCAAAAGTGATTGCATAGTTCTTCTCCTCTCACGTAAATATCCTAGGGGTTTGAGAAGAGCTTGTAACGGAGCAGGACCCTCTGGGGCCTTCCTGAGGCAGACACTTCCCCCATATCCTCTGCTTTAGCTCCTCTCTGAAGTACCTGGATAATAGTATCCTGTGCACATTTCCTGAGTTGTTTTACAGATGTGTAACAAGATTACATGTGCCAAAGTCATTTCTCTCTGCCTTTAGGAAATGGAGTTATTTTTTCCTTCAAGTGGAGTTTGTGGGCCAGCAAACACTGCTAAATTTACCAGTTGTACTACTTGTTGCATTGTTAAGCCCCATGCCATCAGCGAAGGTAAGTGCTGCTGTGTTGAATACAATATAGCCAATACATTTTGCTAATAGGAGCTTATTTTGTTAATGTTTGTTTTTTCTTGATACATTTTATATATAGAAATTAAAGTATAATTTTAATATTTCCACTCATGTTTTCTGAAGGCACATGAATAAATGTGACATAATATGAGGGCAAAATCTATCTGAATCTATATCTTTCTCTTTGTATCTGAGCATTTCTAAAAGGTGTTCCTTGGGTTGCTGATTATGGTCATGCTCGTCCTGTTAACTGGTCTTGATTCCTTGACTTTTACTCTGCCTCCTCTCCTCCCAACCACATAACTGTGATTCACTTAATTCACTTAAACAGCACTCCTAATCTAAAACAATATCTACCATATCTGCAGTATGCCCTTTCTGAGAAAGCTATAGAAACTTCTTTTGGTTCTCTGTATCTGAAACAAAGTTCTTTGACTGATATGTGTGTGTGTGTGTGTGTGTGTGTGTGTGTGTGTGAGTGAGAGAGAGAGAGTTTGTACGTTTTTTCTTCATTTTCCTTCATCTGTTTGTTTTAGTCTGCTCAATGTGTTTTTGTCAGCCATCCCAAATCCTTTGGAAATGAGATGGGGAATAATTTAAAAGATCATCCTTAAAAAACTAGAATATACTAAATAATAGATGAATGAATGGATTTTTAAAAATTTCGTTTTCTAAATATTATATAGGTTTAAATAATTTTTAGTCTTTAAAGATTAAAACTATATTTCATATACCCATATTTGATATATAACAGTAGAGGCATATGAGTTAAAGTATAAGAAATTTTTGTTAAATCTAGTCAGATGGCAGAATACTTTATTTAAACTTTGACATTTCAAGGCATTTTTTCCTTTTTTTTTTAAACCTCAATTTTAGGGCTGCTTTAAAACCATTCTGAAATGTGTAATTAACCCAATTCAGCTTAAAATGTGGTTACAATTAAATATAGTTTGAAGTTTCATGTTGAATTTATGATTAGCTTTACTTGGCCCCCTTTCAATTACTGGTTTATGTTTCTTTTTCTGTAATGATCTGATTTCCTGGTATATTTAATTTCACCTGTGGTCTAGAAAAAGAGATTTTTAAAAGAGGAGTTATGAAGAGAGCAGCTGAAATGGAACAGGGAATGTTATCTTCTATTGATTGTCCACTCCCCCAAAGAAGGCCTGAATGGCTTGTTGATTAAGCAAGACTGAGTTTACTGCCTACTGCAGTAAGGAGATCACACCTGGATGGAGTCTTAGTGGACTTCACAATGGAGAGGTCATGGGCAGATATTGTAGAATTTCAGGTGTGACCTTGAGATATGTAAGGTGGGTCTGTCAATGCAGTGATATGATTGAAATGGGGCAAAATTTATGACATAATAGTTTAGAATTAGTAGAAACAGTGAGGCAAGGATTTTAACCAAGTCTTAAAAGTATGCAACTGTTTGATGAGTGAGTTATTTGCCCAGTTGAGGGAATATTGTGAAAAGGGAACTGTTTGAATAGACTATTGTTGAGATAAATGGACTTTTGGGAGGTTCCTGAAGTGAACAATAAAGTTATTTAATGATTTACAGCTTTATCTTTGTGGGTAATAATTTCTTGGCACAAATGATAATGTCATGTGGATGTAGGCGGCCTTAATTCTTAGTCCTTTAGTTAATTTACATGGATGCGGTGATTCACTTCTGACTTCTAAGAGAGCTAGAAAAAAAGAGCTTAGTTTGTGGAATAGATGGTGGAAGAAAATAATAGGATATACTAGGGTATTTGCAGTCTTTTTACATATGTAGATTGAAATATATTTTGTCATTTGGGGACTCAGGTTTTAAAAGGGAAGAAAAACAAGGTGAATTTTTCTGTTTTTTTTCTAATTTAAAAATTATGCAATGTGTTTGTTTTTGATGTCCTTAGTATTATTTATATGTAGTTAGTTTAATTCCATTGATAAAATGAATTATTTTTACTCTGAAATCAGGCTGTGTAGGTTTGTATTCTGGCTCCGCTACTTACTAGCCATGAGGATATTGGATAAGTTACTTAACCCCTTTGTACCTTGTTTCCTCCTCTATAAGATGAGAATAATTGTATACCTTCTTCACAAGGTAATTGTAAGGTTTAAATGCACTTAATGTAATGGTTAGATGACTAAATGATTAAATGTAGAGATTAATGTCCTAAGCAGTGCCCAGCACTTACTTAAGTGCTACATAAATGTTAGACATTATTGCTATTATGATTACTACTCTATTACTACTACCACTACTACTAATATCATTATCTTTTAATTTTTAACTAAAGGTGAATGACTCCTTAGAAACAAAGCAATAGTTTAAAATACTAACAAAATGCATCATCCATCATCCACAGAAAGAAAGAAAATCGCTATTAGTGTGTAAGGAACAAAATACTTTATTTTTCTTAAAGTCTGGGTCTAACTTAAGCCCATGAAGTAGGATCTTTGCTTCCATCTAGTCGATTCAGCAGCTATCAGCAATTACATATTCTGATTGTCCATTACGGTTGGCACTGGGCAGGAGGTGGTAGCCAAATGTGGGAGAGCTGCTTTTGCACTTGTAATGGCCAAAAAATTAGCCTTTTGAAGTATTAGAACCCTGAAGTTTTGTTGGAAATTTTCCTTTCTTATAACAGATTTCTGCATTAAACGATTTTACTGCATTGTATGATTTTAGTTTCCTCCTCAGTAAAATGAGTCACGATGGTTTAAAAAGTTTCCTCTCAGCCTTTAAACCCAGATATTCTATTATTCTGTGAAACTGTATTGAAAATTCTTATAAAAGAATGTTTTATAAAAGAAAGTCCTAGATCAGGGAATCAGCAGACTATAGCCATTGGGCTAAGTCGGGCATTCTGCCTGGTTTTATAAATAAAGTTTTACTGGAACACAGCCATACTCATTTCTGGATCATCTATGGCTGCTTTTATTGCTACAATAGTAGGGTTGAGTAGTTGTGACAGATACAGTAAAACTTGAAAAGCCTAAAACATTAACTGTCTGACCCTTTACAGAAAAAATTTCCTGACCTCTGTTATAGAGTGTATATTTTTAAATTGGTTCTGCCTAAATTTTAGCATATGTACTTAACTCTAAATTTTATTAATAAAATTTAAACTTGTTCACTCTGTCCAAATTTTTCCAAAGACGAAGACTTTAGAATGCTTTAAGCAGCCACTGAAATCTTCTTTTCCCATCTTCCAAGTTATTGCTGTGAGAATGTTCTTCTTTTTTAATTTTAAATAACTTTATTGATGTATAATTTATATAACATAAAATGCACACATTCTAATTGTACATTTCTGGCACTGTAATACAGTGTCTAAAACTCTTAGAGTTAAGAAGTCCTTCTTAATGGATAAACTTGGTCCTGGTTGATGTCTCCTTGCAGACATTTAGAGGATGAGTAGTTTTGATTGTTAGAATGTTACTGTGTGAAAGCAGGAGGATTGAATAGATTTATTCCAGGCTTAATTGTGTGCCTTTATGATTATAGTTTTTTTTTTTTTAAATCAATGACAAAGCAATGAGAAATCACTGTGTCTTTTATTGTTGGAAGACAGGGCTTGCTCTTCACACCTGACTGGAATAAAGAAACATCTGTTGCTAGGCAGCCAAAGCACTAGCACCTAACAACTGTGATGTGTGCATCAGGAATCTTAGGCTCTCTTCAGAGCCTAGTGAAGTGTAGTACAAGCAAAAGATCTATCTATACTCAAATGTCTGAATTAGAAGAAACAAGAATATAGATAAAAGAATGGCAGAGAGCTCAGTGAAAATCCTACTGTACCTGGCAAGGATGATCATAGTATATAATGTTTGGAATGACTCTTATAATTCTATGGCTTGACACTAATTATGTGGCCTTGAAGACATTTCTTGACCTCCTAAAGCTTCATTTTTTTGATCTGCAAAATGGAGGTGACAGAACCTACGTCATAAATAAGTTAATACATGTGATGCACTTGGAATAATTTGCATAGTAGGTATACGATAAAGTGTTAGCTATTAACAGTAGCAGTCTTAGAGATTATATCACATGACACATTTTTAAAAAACCTGAAGTAGTTGTGTTTTAGTTATCTATTGCTTTATAACAACCATCACCAAACTTAGTTCCTTAAAAATGGTTTCTCACAGTTCTGTGTATTACCTGGGCTCAGTTGGGAATTCTCCTGTGGTATACCTGGGGTCACTTGGGTGGCTTTATTCAGCTGGGAGCTCTGCTGGAACTGAAATGTACAAGATAGTTTCTCATCCTTCAGAGACTTTTTCCACATTGGCATCTCACCATTCAGTAGTCTATCCTAAGCTTCTTTATGGCATGGTTGCTGGCTTCCAAAAGGAGCATTCCAAGATAATCTTCAGTGTGCAAGTGCTAATCAAGCCTCTGCTTGCATCATGCCTTAATGCCCCCATGGCTAAGTCTAGTCATGTGGCCAAATCATTATGAGAGGAATTACACAAAGGCATGAATACCAGGGATCATGATTCACTGGGGACCGCCAATGTAGCAGTTTCCCTCAAGTGGTATAAAGCATCCTAAGACCTTAACATGGTAGGAATGTGGTACTCGAACCCAAACCAGTGGTGGTGTGTAATTGGTATGCTAGACAGTGCTTCTCAAACTTTAGTGTGCGCCAGAACCACTTGGGGGACTTTTAAAATGCATATATCTGGGCCCTAACTTCAGAACTTAGTTTAGTAAGTCTGGGCTAGAGCCCAGAAATAAGCATTTAAATAGTCTCCCCAGGTTGTCCTGATGAACACCTAATGTCCAGTTTGAAAACCATTTATCAGAAATTTTGCAGACAGGGAACACCCTGCAT
The DNA here is from genome assembly GCF_028021215.1 of Eschrichtius robustus. Lineage (NCBI taxonomy): Eukaryota > Metazoa > Chordata > Mammalia > Artiodactyla > Eschrichtiidae > Eschrichtius > Eschrichtius robustus. The sequence continues at coordinate 127,147,478 of NC_090826.1, read as the reverse complement.
TTCCTCTGGTGATCTGCCTTTATCAGAAGCTGGCCTTAGGAAATTTTATACCAAGTGGAAGATTCCTAGCTTGTTCTCTGTGGCAGGTTAATAGCAACCATGGGTAAGGTTAAGGAAGAGTCACCGTTTGGTTTTCAGTTATTCGTGTGACTCTACGGGGGTAGTTCCCTGTGCTAGATTTCAGGTTGGTGAGAATTTCTTGGAGTGATGGAAAATTTGGGTATCCAGGGCACTCTGCTTTACCAAAGTAGCATCTCAAATACTTGTTTATTTCTATTTAGCAGTTGTTTAACAAAAATAACAGAAAAGTTTATCTGTGGCTAGGCAGTCCTTAGATTGACATTTCTCTCTAGTGAGATTAGAATGAAACCCATTTTCATTGAAAGAGCGCTAGAAGAAGTGTAACATTAAGGAAAGTGACTTCTAAGATCTCTCAGAAGTCTTAGTGTAGTTGTAAGCTTTCATAACTTTAGGACTATAAATGCAACAAACTTAATAAATATCATTTACAAAATTAATTTAAATTTCTTTTATAGTTATTCCATTTTTTGTATTTTGAATAATAAAGTTTATGTTTTGCTAAATATTTAAAAAAGAAATTTATATAATTAAATTTCAAATCATATTTTATTATACATTTGTAGCATTTATACTTCTAAGTTACTGCACTAAGACTTGTGGGACATCCTGTATGTATATTACTTGAGGGATGATGTTTATTGGCAGGGGGATTATTTTATTTGAAAATAAGTTGGAAACTTCATTTTCCCATTCCTTTTTTCCAACTTTTTTGTATATTAGGATTCAGGAGTCACCTTTAAGGGAATGATGTTATTGAAGCAACTTGACACATTTGCCTTTGAGATATTGATCTGTTGACCTGTTAGATTCTAGATATGCACAGAGTCTTTGAGGAGAAACAGGATCAATGCAAGGTTAAATGCAGAACTTGGATGACAAAATACCACTCCCCTTGCCTATTTTTCACATATATGACTGTTAGAGGACCATGTAATTTTAGATGTCATAACTAATGCTGAGCATAGCTAGAAATGGTCTAGACTTGAGGAAAACCTGTCTCAAAGAGTTTGCAAAGACAGTGTGTTCCCATTCTTCTGCCTTGGAGGAATCTCTGGTACTGGTTTATGTGTCTCCTCCTAACTCCTCCTCTGCAGAAATGCCCATGTAATTGCACAATGACAGAAGGAAGACAGGACTTGCTCCCACTAGGCTGTGGTTCTGCTCTTCCTGCTGATTCCTTCCTCCAGCCCAGGAGCTGGACCCATCTCTGTGGAGCTGGGGTCCAGGGATTCAGGCCACATCGTGTTACTTTATCAGGAAATATTTTAAAAATGAAAAGCCACATGATCTTGTGTGGTAAGACTTTGAAAGGTGATTCATGTTACATGACGGATTATAGATGCTGAAATTCTGACAGTATGATTACAGTTGATTCTTATGAGGAAGAAAAAAGGCACATATCTAAAGAAAAGATAGTACCTTACAAAGGTGGAAAGCGTGGGTTTCCAAATGACATGTTAAAAGACAGGAGCAGTAGATACTTATGAAAAAATGCTGAAGGCACATGATCGCTGTAATTACTTTTTGAGTTGTTTAATAAATAGTACCCTGCTTTTCTACATATTCGCACATCTTTCCTACTCTAGAAAGTCTGTGGTTCAAAGGTCTTGCTTGTTTTGGTGGTTAGTTCATTTGTAACCTATTACCACCTTACATCGACTATACCTCTGTGTACGGTGGCTTGTGTGTGCAAGTGGGAAGTTATTTCTCCACAGCCATTTTCATGGTGATCATCATGGAATAGCTTAGTTATCAAAGGACTGGTTTGCAATGTCTCTTCAGGGTAATCTTAAGGATATTTTTTCATTATTGAAGTATAGTTGATTTACAGTGTTGTGTTAGTTTCTGGTGTACAGCAAAGTGATTCAGTTTTATGTATATATATACATATATATATATATGTATGTGTGTGTATATATATATATATATATATATATATATATATATAAAATTAAGGATTTTAGTTTAAGCAGATTGGAGAGAGCTCAGATGTGCTTGAAGTGTATCTTGAGATTTTTGGTATTGATTTATGCCCAGATTCTCTACTCTTTATTTTTATTCTTTAGAGTATCCTGGATTTGAGGGCAGGCAAACTTTAAGCCAAATCTTACTTAAGCATTAGGCTGAGTCAGAAGATGAAATTTCCAGTATGAGTTTTATGGTGTTTGGCTTTGTATGATGATAGTTTTCACTTAACCTGATTGCTATTAGTTAATGTGATTCAAAACACATGCCTCAAATTCTTAACAAGTATAGTGTGAGGATAAATTGGGTAATATATATAAAACCAATTTGAGATCTTTAGGAAAAGTCATCACTCTAAGGAAAAGTTCTTACATTGATACATAATTAAAGTTGAATGTTTTCTTTAGGAACTGTGTTCTTTAGGCATTGAAAATACCAGAATGCTCCTTTTAAGGAATAGACATCAAAGAGATACAGAGGTGGGTCATGCTGAGTTTTAGCCAGGAATTTGTCTTGTTAACGTTTATTGGAATTTCTCTTGTATTAACAGAAGTAATATGCATTACAAAAAATATAGGAATACAGAAAAATGTTTGTTTTAAAAATCACTTCTACCATTCAGAGATTCTGTTTACAATGTGGCATGTTCTTCCTTCTCTGTCAAACAGCTGAACACAACAATATGGATGAATTTCACAATCTTGAAGTTGAACAAAATAAGACATAGAAAGTTAGAAGCCATATGATGCTATTCATAAGTTCAAATATAGGCAAAAGTCAACTATGTTTTTCAAGAATGCATATGTAGGTAGTAAAGAAAAAAGAAGTACATGGAAAAGGTTATCCCAAAGTCAGGTAGTCTCTGAGAGGAGAGAGGGTGATGATTGGAGAGGCACACCCAGAGGGCTTCTAGGGTCCTGGCAGTGTTCTGATTTTTTTTTTTTTGACCTGAGTGGCGGTTACCATATATGTTCACTTTAATATTATAAAACAGAGCATATCTGTTATATATTTTACCATAAAACATATACATTTTATATTTTACAGTAAATATTTAGAAATTAGGCAAGGCATAGAATAGATGGTATAGTATGTTCTTATTTCCTTAAAAACAAAAAGGCCATATCCATATATTTGTACATATGTTGAATATTTCTAGAAGAATATATAAGAAATTACTGACAGTGATTTCCCCTAAGAAGAAAGACTGAGATTCTGGGATGGGAGGGAGATTTACTTTCACCATATACCCTTTTACTTCCATTTTGCATGTTTTCCAATGAGGAATGCTCTTAAAAATGATGTGAGACAGGGTAGGGGAAATTAAGACCAAAAAGTCAAAACTTGAGAATTTAATACCTTTATGACTTCCTTTTTAAGATGATGCAGGTTTGGAGTAGAGGGATTAAGGAAGAATTGAACTGAAAATTAAAATCATAAGCTTTTCAGATAACATTCCCCTTTTTCATGGCCAGGAGGATGGTTATTGTGATATTCTGTTGTCCTCAGAGATCTTGCTCCCGGTCATGGTTCTCGAACTTTAGTGAGCATCCAGATCACTGGATCCGAATTGTTAAAATACAGATTCCTGGGCTATTCAGAGTGTCTGACTCGGTACATCTGCATTTCTAGTAAGTTCCCAGCTCAGGACAATGCTGCTTATGCAGGGATCACATTTTGAGGACCACTAGATGGCAAAGCTTCCCCCTACATAAGGACATGCTGGAAAATAGAACAAAAATGGAGGCCCATACCCAGTGCATATAGTATGTGCTTCCAGCAGACAAGGAGTAAGAGTTATATAAAATTTGTGGCCCATGTTGTGGCATTACGTCTGTTTTTAAGCCTGTGAGTGGCAATGTAGGTCTTGCCAGCTGAGGAAATCAGAGCCATTTAAAATCAACAGAAGAAACCATGTTCTTGTAGTAAGATGTCTAAATTTGTGATCTCCTTAACTGTGACTTTGGATAACTGGAATAAAGAAAATAAATGTTCATAATTTTGAAAATTGTGCAAAAGACAAGCTTTGAGAACCTTTTTCTTTATATGTCTTAAAAAAAAGATACAAAACAACAGAGCTAATTTTAAGAAAGGGAAAAGATTTACTTTGTTTTGTTCACATTAGAGTTTATGGATCCATGGTTTTGATTTACTTTTTCAGTCTTTTTCATTGTGCTTGCCTATAAAAGTAACAGATTTCCATTGATGAGTTATAACATGTATAGCACTTGTATAATTCATGAAAATCTCCTGCAAACATAAAGTCAACTGCCAGTGGGACTTGTGCTTACTCCACCCTCCAGAAGAGGGGCTGGCCTATTTTAAGATTAGGAAGGATCTCCCCCTACCTAGAAGCTGGCAGTATCCTGTGCTGTAAAAACATAACATTGCTTTGTGATTGTGTGATTAACTTGTTTTCCGTGGTAACCTGGCATTAACTTTGGACTTCTGATGACCTATTTGCCTAATACTAAATTTTCAGTTTCTCCCCTGTCAACCTGGTTTTTCTTGGACTGTCCTTGTTTTAAAATTGTGCTCTTATTTTAGCCATGCTAGCTGTTCTTGGCTTCCTTTGCTATGCTGAGCCCATCCTTGTCTTCCCAGTAAGGAGGGGTTATTGATGGCCTTTTCCTGGAGATTTTAGATCCTGTGGGTCTTCTCTGTTGCTCCTGTGTTGGTGTGGAGCCTGCCTTTACTATTTTCTACTCACTTAATTACGTTATGATGAATTTTAATATACCAAGTTACCATATTGTGGGTACATCTGTAAAGCTATATTGGTTACTCTTTTTATTGCTTTGTAAGGAATTACAGATTGTGGTTGTTAGGACATTGGTAAGGGAAATGTGCATTTTAGATCTGGGTGTATGGTGCAAGTGCAGAATCAGAAATGCTATTAGATGAATTAGGTCTATATTTTATAAGCCTACTTGCTACTGGAATAAATTATGATCAGCTAATGAATTAATTTGAGATCCTTTAAGACTTAAGTGCCTTACTAGCTCTCAATTTAACAATTCTGCTGAATCCAAACTCTCATCTGCAATTGATTTAATGTGATTCTACAATATTTTTGCTTACTAGCCAGCAAAAAATAATAACAGACGTTTGAAGCCAAACTGATCTGTGGGTTTATCTTTTCATTGGATTAAAAATTACTGGAAGATTGTCAGTGAAGTGGTATTGCCTAGTAACATATTGCTGTCTAGGAAACAGAAAGCTTTTCCACCTGGCTTTTATGCCTAAATTGATTTGTTATGCATGTTTGCTAGGATTAGTACTAAATTCCTTCTGTTGAATTCAGTAATGTTTGTGATTTCTTTTGTATTTTGGCGTTGAAAATTAAACTCTTAAACTCTTATAATTTCTAGCTTTAACTTGGCTTTACACTAATTACATTTTAAGGAAACACCAGCCCTATTTTTTAGTTAAAATGTCTTTTATTTCATTAGATTTAAATTTTAAAAGAAATCAGATTTCTCCAATTTGATTTAAATTGGTTATTAATATTAAACACATCTGTTTATGTATCAGTTTTGTTAGTTCATGCATTCTTGGCTGTATCAAGATTAAAACTTTTCTTTCACAGATCCTACCCAAGTAAAATGCAAGATTTCTTTTTGACACTTTTTTATCCGCCAGTTTTATATCTCACCCACCCCTATATTAGTATCAGTATTGTGGAGCGTATCATCCAGGTTGTGATGAGTTGTCTTGTACAACAGACTGGCTGCTTTTTTTTTTTTTAATTGGAGTACAGTTGATTTACAATGTTGTGTTAGTTTCACGTGTACAGCAAAGTGAATCAGCCATACATATACATATATCCACTTTCTTCTAGACTCCATTCCCATATAGGTCACTACAGAGAGCCAAATAAAGTTCCCTGTGTTATACAGTAGGTTCTCATTAGTTATCTTTTATATATAGTGGTGTGTATATGTCAATCCCAATCTCCCAATTTATGTCTCCCCTCTTTCCCCCTTGGTAGCCATTAGTTTATTTTCTACATCTGTGACTCAATTTCTGTTTTGTACATAAGTTCGTTTGTACCATTTTTTAAGATTCCACGTATAAGTGATATCATATGATATTTGTCTTCCTCTGACTTCTCTGACAATCTCTAGGTCCATCCATGTTGCTGCAAATGACATTATTTTATTATATATGTACCACATCTTCTTTATCCATTCCTCTGTTGATAGACATAGTCCATGTCTTGGCTATTGTAAATAGTGCTGCAATGAACATTGGGGTGCGTGTATCTTTTTGAATTATGGTTTTCTCCAGGTATATGCCCAGGAGTGGGATTGCTGGATCATATGGTAGCTCTATTTTTAGTTTTTTAAGGAACCTCCATACTGTTCTCCACAGTGGCTGTACCAATTTACATTCCCATCAATATCACCTCTCACCAGTCAGAATGCCATCATCAAAAAATCTACAAACAATAAATGCTGGAGAGGGTGTGGAGAAAAGGGAACTCTCCTACACTGGCTGCTTCTTTAATGTTGAGTTTTGTAAGTTGTTTTGCTCACCAAAATGTCCTTTTCATGGGCACTCATTTCTGTGAATAAGATCTTGTTTTCGTCTGTTTATACCTTATTATTGCAAGGAGTAAGTTTAACATTCATAGTAAAGGTGTTTTTCAGGTTTTTCCACAGTATAAGGGTGGGTTCATTGGCTGCAAGGTTGCTTTCAAGTGTACAGTTTACTGTAGAGTATAGACATTATAATATCAAGGGAAGATATCACAACTCCAGGAAAGACCTTAACATCAGAATAAGTTATTTCTACAGAAAATATTTTTTGGTGGCAAAATTGAAACTACTAGATTATTAAACGTGAAAACCAATTTTGTCATAATTTTGAAGAATATTGTCCATTTACCTTGTTAACAACTTAACTTTGCTCTTAACTATTTTATCTCTATAAAACAGTCTTCTAGAACTACTAACGAATAGTAAAATGATCAATTGTTTCCTTTCTTTTTTCCTTCAAATTTGTTAAGCTTCAGAATGGTAAGAAGGAAGGAAACCTTAAATTGAAAAATCAGTAAGTTGGGTGATGATCTTCTGAACAATCCAAAATTTACTAGATATAAATTCTATATTCTTCTGTTACTGGTTTTACATTATATATTCAGAAGATCAAAAAACATAAGTAACACACATAAATAAATGTATTTTTTCTATATTGTAGGAGAGGCAAACTCTTACCCTCCTAGTTTTTTTGGCTGGGCATGAGAATTAAATTGACATGAGACAGATAGATCAACAGGAGAAGAGCATACAAACTTATGGAATACAAGTTTTACATGATACAGGAGCCTTCATAAGGAAATGAAGACCCAAAGAAATAGAGAAAACCTACTTGCTTTTATATTAGGTTGAAAACAAAAGAGAGACAATTGTGCCTATTGTGGAGAAGTGACTAAACTATGTGGGGAGGTTAAAGGAAGATAAGAATTATTTTAACAAGGTCTGTTTGTATAGAATTCTCTTGATCTCAACTTCTTATCCTTAGTGATGAGAATGCTGCTTTTCTTCTGGCATAGGGAGGACAACTTTCTTATGGGAATTTTATCTCACTTTTAAGAGAAGGAAGGAAGGTCAGTGTTTTTCTTGTATTCGCTGTCTTTAAAGTGCCTTAAGTCAAAATAGTATACCAGAGCAACATATTTTGGGGTGGTATGTTCTGAACTCTTTAATATACATGAATTATTTAATTGAATGATCTATACAAACCAATTAAATATTTTGCCTATTTTATTGTAATCTAACAATCTCAGATCATCAGGGGCAAGCAGAACTGTGTTTAAAATTCAGTTCTGTTACTTACTAGCTATTTGGGCATGTTGTTTAACCTTTTAGTAGAGAAGGTAAACATCTATAAAATGAACATTATAATAGTACTTTCTTCATAGGGCTCTTCAGAGGATTGCAGGAATAAAATGACTAGCATGTACAATACACATGAGAGAGAAGACTAGCTGTTCTTCCTAAATTTGTTCTTCTACAGTGTAGGAGTGGTTTTGTTGTTGTTGTTTTGTTTTTGTTTTTGTAGATGCTCTTTATGAAGTTCAGGAAGTTCCCATCTATTCCTGTTTTCTTCTAAGAGTTTTGATCATGAATGGGTGTTGAATTTTTTTGAATGTTTTTTCTGCATCAATTGATATGATTGTGTGATTTTTCTTCCTTAGCCTTTTAATATAGCAGATGACATTGATATATTTTTTTTCAACAACACTTGTTGTCCAAAAGAACTATAGTTCTTTTTATATATTGCTGAGTTCTATTTGCTAACATTTTGTTAAGGATTTTGCATCTGTATTCATGAGGGTTATTGATGTGTGTTTTATTTTTGTACTCTGATTTTGATATTAAGGTAATACTAGTTTTTTAAAATGAATTGGAATTATCCTATTTATATAAATTTATATTGCACTTTTTAAACCTAACATTGTATTTTGAATTTTTTCTGCACAATTAGATAAACTTTGAAAACATAATTTTAAAGTCTGAATAATAGTCAGTTATAGGAATATACTTTTATCTTTTTCTTGTTTTATTATTTATAATTAAAAATTTTATTATTAATAATTCTGTGGTTAACATTTTCCTATATAAATCCTTGTGAACACCTAAGTTATCCCTAGAATAATTTCAAGAAATTCTTACATCAAATAAAAACATTTTAAAGTTTTTAATAAATCCCAATTTATCCTCCAGAAAGAGGATAACAATTAAATATTTCCACAGCTGCATGTCTATGAGACTATCTGCTTCATTATATTCTTTTTTTAAAAATAAATTTATTTTTTAATTTATTTTTGGCTGCATTGGGTCTTCATTGCTGTGCGTGGGCTTTTTCTAGTTGCAGTGAGCGGGGGCTACTCTTTGTTGCAGTGCACGGCGTCTCATTGTGGTGGCTTCTCTTGTTGCGGAGCAGGGGCTCTAGGCACGTGGGCTTCAGTAGTTGTGGCATGTGGCCTCAGTAGCTGTGGCACATGGGCTTTGTTGCTCCGTGGCATGTGGGATCTTCCCAGACTAGGGATCGAACCCATGTCCCTTGCATTGGCAGGCGGATTCTTAACCACAGTGCCACCAGGGAAGTCCCTGCTTCATTATATTCTAACTTCCAAATACTATTGTTTGATTTAGTATGGTTTATTCTGATATTCTTATTATATGGTATTTATTCTTATTATATGGTTTTTATTCTTGTGCCACTCAACACTGTCCCAATCATTCTTTAGGAGAGTATTTGTAAATCTCCAAGATTTTGAATTTTGCTGTTAACCTTTATGGAAATTTTCTCATTTTATTATATGTTGGTCAAATTATATGGCCAATATAATTTCTACTTATTGTAGTTATGTTGATGGTATGTTTAGAATGTGCTTAATTTTTTAAAAACTGCAGTATTCTCATTAATATTTTTATTGAGTCTGTAAGAACTTGAGATGGTATTTTTTGATTTCTCTTTTACTTCTAATATTCTTTTTCTTTATAAATGTTATGTGATGCATTTTATGTATATAGACTTGTGATATTCTAGTTTTAACTTATTTATTTATTTATTTATTTATTTATTTATTTTTGGCTGCTTTGGTTCTTCGTTGCTGTGCGTGGCGAGCGGGGGTTACTCTTTGTTGAGGTGCACAGGCTTCTCATTGCGATGGCTTCTCTTGTTGTGCAGCACGGGCTCTAGGCGCGCAGGCTTCAGTAGTTGTGGCACCTGGGCTCAGTAGTTGTGGCTTGTGGGCTCTAGAGTGCAGGCTCAATAGTGGTGGCACACGGGCTTAGTTGCTCCATGGCATGTGGGGTCTTCCTGGACCAGGGCTCGAACCCGTGTCCCCTGCATTGGCAGGCGGATTCTTAACCACTGTGCCACCAGGGAAGCCCTAGTTTTAACTTTTTTTTTGTTAATTTTATTAATTAATTAATTAATTTATTTATTTTTGGCTGTGTTGGGTCCTCATTGCTGGCTCTAGAGCACAGGCTCAGTAGACGTGGCACACGGGCTTAGTTGCTCTGCGGCATGTGGGATCTTCCCAGACCAGGGCTCGAACCCGTGTCCCCTGCATTGGCAGGCGGATTCTTAACCACTGCGCCACCAGGGAAGCCCCCCCCTAGTTTTAACTTTTTTATCCTAAGAACTTTTTCTCCTAATTTTCATTTTGTCCATTGGTAACATTACTATGCCTTTGGTGTTTTGGTTTTGCTTGCTATATCATTATCATTAAATTTTCACCTTTAATTAATTTTACTTTCTATGTCATATAAATAGAACATAAATAGAACATAGTTGGGCTTTAGCATTTCACTCAAACTGAGACTATATATATATATATTTTTTTTAATTTTATTGGAGTATAGTTGATTTACAATGTTGTATTAGTTTCAAGCGTACAGCAGAGTGAATCAGTTATACATATACATGTATCCACTCTGTTTTAGATTCTTTTCCCATGTAGGCCATTACAGAGTATTGAGTAGAGTTCCTTGTGCTATACAGTAGGTTATTAGTTATATATTTTAAAAAATTTTTTGGCCATGCTGCAAAGCATGTGGGATCTTAGTTCCCTGACCCAGGGATCAAAGCTGTGCCCCCTGCAGTGGAAGTGCGGAGTCTTAACCACTGGACCGCCAGGGAAGTTCCTAGTTATCTATTTTATATATAGTACTATATATAAAATAGAGACTATCTTTAAATGGGGGTTTATCAACTGATTGATCCTACATTTGCCATCTTATTTTTTGATTTTGATTTTTTATTTCAAAAAAATTTTTTACATCTTTGTGCATATGTGCCAGTGTTTCTTGTTTTTGTTTTTTTATTTTCTTAATTATTATTATTTATTTTATTTATTTTATTTTTGACTGCATTGGGTCTTTGTTGCCATGCGCGGGCTTTCTCTAGTTAACGGCAAGCCGGGGCTACTCTTTGTTGCGGCGTGCGGGCTTCTCATTGTGGTGGCTTCTCTTGTTGCGGAGCACGGGCTCTAGGCATGTGGGCTTCAGTAGTTGTGGCACACGGGCTCAGTAGTTGTGGCTCATGGGTTCTAGAGCGCAGGCTCAGTAGTTGTGGTACATGGGCTTAGTTGCTCCGCGGCATGTGGGATCTTCCTGGACCAGGGCTCGAACCCGTGTCCCCTGCATTGGCAGGCGGATTCTCAACCACTGGACCACCAGGGAAGTCCCTATTTCAAAAATCTGATGTAATATATAATATAAAGTGTTACCTTGTCATTTTTCCCCTTAGAGGGGTTTTTACAGGCAAACTTTCTGTTTCAAATTCTGCTTAAAGTTTTACATATTCCTTATGAATCCACAGAAATTGTTTCACTGATGCACATGCTCATCTACTAAGACAGGGCTCGAGCGCTCTACAAAGTTCACCTCAAATATTTCTAGGAGTTTGTAGTGGGAGAGAGAGGCCTTGCTTTGTCAAGTGCTGTGTAAGGACCTCCTTCTTCCTTCTTTTCTTGCTCTGCTTCCCCTAATTTGTATCGCGATGTTTGCCAGGCACTGCTGGCTTAGACAACAGTGGCTTTCCTTCTCCTGAGAACCGGTGGGTTTGCCAGGCCCTGTTGTGCCTATAGCTGGGTATTGCCCTGACCCTGTTATCTGCTTCTCATCCGTCATTGCAGCCATCTCATTTGGTGTGACCTGGGCACTAGCATTAGCCTTCTTGCGGTGTACCGGTGACACAATATTCTCTTTGAAACGAGACATATAAAATGCTTGCATTTTAACAGTATGGCTAAAAATTTAATTCATGCTCATTCTATAAGCAAAGCTATGCATCCTAACTCAGGCTATTCTTGGCTCTAGTACTACTCTACTGCTGCTATCATTAGCTAATAGTGCTGCTGTGTGCCCCTGGCTGTTCTAAGAATTTTACATATACAGACACATTACATCTTCATAAAAACCCTATGAGGTAAGTATTACCATCTTTTACAAACGAGGAAAGAAACTGAGACCATAGAGAGGTTAGGCTGAGATAGGCAAAGGAGAAGGCTCTTCAGACTGGATTATTTACCAGCCCTTACATCTGTGGCCTGGAGAGTAAATTGACACACTTGATCCCTGGCCAAATATATCATATGTAGTCATTGTTGATGGTCTTCCTCTCTGTGCCACACTGTGAGAGGTTTTACTCCTCTTTGGCAGCTGTAAAGAAAGAGAGAACAACTCCTTTTCAACTCTAGGTTATTATGAGCAATATAATCCTATTTCAACTCATAAGGGCTGCCTTTCAGTCTAAGTGGCCTTCTTTGCAGGGATGACGATAGGTAACAGAGCCAAATCAAGGCAGATCTGTTAACATTGATTCATTTACCCTGACCAGATACAGGTAAGAGGGAGAAAAAAATGGATTCTCAAAAATATATACTGTACTTCAATTTATGTATTTATTTAAAACTGGAAAAAAATCCCATCTTTTTATTTCCATCTTAAATTCAAGACAGATTTTCACAGTAACTCTTGGGAGAAGCTTTTCCCAATCCCCAAGACTCTCATAATGTTGCTGCATTCATACCTAAAAAAGCCTTAGACATTATATTAGCACCTCATTATACCTGCTTGGGTGACCTAGGGTACCTTATGTGGTACCTGTGCATCCATCCTGGAGCATATAAGCCTGGTGCCCATTTGTTTTCTTCCAAGTGGTGCAAACCATGTGATGTTATGTGATTTAAATTGTGTGAAAACCTTTACTGTCCTTTTTATCTTATTGATACCAGTGAGTGTTAAAAAAGTGCCTGTTTCATTCCATTGCCTTGCAATTTTGTTTCCATTATTTGGTGCAAGTTTATTTTTATTTAAAATGTTAAGTCTGCTATTTCTAAAAATACTGTTTGAACTTCAATGTACCTGAATATTTTATTGTCAGTTACTTTTCTTCCACTCTCCAATCATGATCATTTTATGAAGTTTATAGACAGAAAGAGAGATCTTCTAATCCCAGTTTTTGATCATTTGGCTATGCATAGGATTTTTTTCTGGGATATTTGCTGATTGTAATTCTTTTATCAGAATCAACACCCATCAGAATACCACAGCTTTCAAAAAGTACTGTTTCTTCTTTCTCCACCCTTTCTTCTACAACCTTTCTTTCTCAGGGTACAGTGTGTCACCTCCTATATGAAAAATCCTACATGAAAAGGGGGGCTTAATGAGGACACTGTTGGTACAACTGATTGAAACCCAACTTGAATTCCCTATTTGTCTCACTTTAAGGCTGGAAGAAGAATAGGGGTCGAGCTAGGCTTAGGGAGACTTGTTCAACATCCTTGTTCTCTCTGGCTTTCATATGTGCTTCTCCTTGACTATCAATTTCATGCTCGCAGATTAGCTTTTCACAGCACTTTGAGAGAGAGGTTGGGTTTCCAGCAATGCAAGGTTCATATACTTAGAAACACACTGGAAATAACTTTTTTTTTGTTTTTTTCCCCCTGTTCTAGCTAAAAAAATTCCAGGGAAGGACTCTGATTGGCTTGTGTCAATTCTAGGCCCATTCCTGGGGGAATTATTTTGCCTAGGGAGCAGAGTGCTATGATTGACATTGTTTAGGTCTGGTGTCCACCTTTTGACCATTGGCTGAGGCCCATGGTTATAGGGTCACGTAAGAAGATGGCAACTCCCTTTCCAGTCAAATGGTTTAGTTTTCCTAAAAGAGAATGAGAGCTCCTAATTCCAGAAGAAGCAAGAGGTTTTAGAAAGACAAAGTAATCAATGTCTGATATTGATGATTGGATACAGGGTGGCCACTTATTAAAAAGGCTTTAGAACAATTCAGGTAAAAGGTATCAGGATATGAACTGAGTATGTGAAAGCGTGGAGATGGAGAGGTGATTTGACATTCAAAACACTTAGGTAGCATTCATGGAATTCTAAGCAAACTATTAAAAAACAAATTAACTATGCAAACACCAGCCCAATAAAATAAGCCATCTGCTTTGTTCGACCCTTTTGAACATGTTTGCTGTGGGGCATGCAATTTTACTTTTTCTTTTGCTACTTCATTTACATAGTTATTGTCATTTGTTCAGTCACCTGAACGTTTTTTGTCTAGAACAAAGTAAAGGATTATGGTTATTGACACTTTGTCATTTCAAGCTGTTAAACACAGAACAGGTTTCTTAAATGCCTCTCTGTCCTGCCTCTGCACATAACCAACTGAATATAAAAGAAGCAGTATCCTTGACTCAGGTCTGACTGTTCTTGGCACAATGTCAGTGCTGCTTGGACTATAAATGTTATTGGTTTATTTGTGAATAGAATTATTCTGTTCAAATGTTACATCCCACAAGGCATAGTTTAATATGAGTATAGATTTAGAATAGATATAGATTGTAGATTTCTCTTTGCGTTGGTTAATGCATAGGGCTAAATACTACTTTCATATCTAGATCAGGATTCTTTTTTTTTTTTAGATCAGGATTCTTATGTAATCATGTAAAATACTTTCTTTATTATAATAAATAAGACCTCTTTTAGGCATCCTTGAGATCAAATCTCATAAGTACTAAGAATTTATTTGCCTTTTAAAATATGTTGACATTTGGACTGATGGTGAAGAAGCAATGGTGGGTAAAACTGCTGGTGCCTTAGCACAAATCAGGATAGTGGCAACAGACTGTACTAGCAGTTAGTGTGCTTTTAACCATCTTGCATTTGCAGAAAAAAAGCCACTTTCACTTAAGAGTGTCCTTGATGAAACAATAACAATGATTAATTTTATTAATTTTTTACCCTCAAGTCAAAATATTTTTAATATTCTGTGTGAAGAAATGGGAAGTATACATAAAGCACTTTTTTTTTTTTTGTTTAAATCTCACTCCAAATGAGGATGCTTCTCTTCTTTTCTTTTTTTTTTTTTTAATTGGGCTTTGCAGAATTTTTTTTTTTTAATTTTATTTATTTATTTATTTATGGCTGTGTTGGGTCTTCGTTTCTGTACGAGGGCTTTCTCTAGTTGCGACAACTGGGGGCCACTCTTCATCGCAGTGCGCGGGCCTCTCACTATCGCGGCCTCTCTTGCTGCGGAGCACAGGCTCCAGACGCGCAGGCTCAGCAATTGTGGCTCACGGGCCTAGTCGCAACGAGGCATGTGGGATCTTCCCAGACCAGGGCTCGAACCCGTGTCCCCTGCATTGGCAGGCAGATTCTCAACCACTGCGCCACCAGGGAAGCCCCCATAAAGCACTTTTTTTTTTTTAAACATCTTTATTGAAGTATAATTGCTTTACAATGGTGTGTTAGTTTCTGCTTTATAACAAAGTGAATCAGGTATACATATACATATGTTCCCATATCTCTTCCCTCTTGCATCTCCCTCCCTCCCACCTCCCCATCCCACCCCTCTAGGTGGTCACAAAGCACCGAGCTGATCTCCCTGTGCTATGCGGCTGCTTCCCACTAGCTATCTGTTTTACATTTGGTAGTGTATATATGTCCATGACACTCTCTCACCCTGTCACATCTCACCCCTCCCCCTCCCCATATCCTCAAGTCCATTCTCTAGTAGGTCTGTGTCTTTATTCCCGTCTTGCCACTAGGTTCTTCATGGCCTTTTTTTTTTTTTTCCTTAGATTCCATATATATGTGTTAGCATACTGTATTTGTTTTTCTCTTTCTGACTTACTTCACTCTGTATGACAGACTCTAACTCCATCCACCTCATTACAAATACCTCCATTTCATTTCTTTTTACGGCTGAGTAATATTCCATTGTATATATGTGCCACATCTTCTTTATCCATTCATCTGATGATGGACACTTAGGTTGCTTCCATGTCCTGGCTATTGTAAATAGAGCTGCAATGAACATTTTGGTACATGACTCTTTTTGACCTATGGTTTTCTCAGGGTATATGCCCAGTAGTGGGATTGCTGGGTCGTATGGTAGTTCTATTTGTAGTTTTTTAAGGAACCTCCATACTGTTCTCCATAGTGGCTGTATCAATTTACATTCCCACCAACAGTGCAAGAGTGTTCCCTTTCCTCCACACCCTCTCCAGCATTTATTGTTTCTAGATTTTTTGATGATGGCCATTCTGACCGGTGTGAGATGATATCTCATTGTAGTTTTGATTTGCATTTCTCTAATGATTAATGATGTTGAGCATTCTTTCATATGTCTGTTGGCAATCTGTATATCTTCTTTGGAGAAATGTCTGTTTAGGTCTTCTGCCCATTTTTGGATTGGGTTGTTCGTTTTTTTGTTATTGAGCTGCATGAGCTGCTTGTAAATCTTGGAGATTAATCCTTTGTCAGTTGCTTCATTTGCAAATATTTTCTCCCATTCTGAGGGTTGTCTTTTGGTCTTGTTTATGGTTTCCTTTGCTGTGCAAAAGCTTTTAAGTTTCATTAGGTCCCATTTGTTTATTTGTGTTTTTATTTCCATTTCTCTGGGAGCTGGGTCAAAAAGAATCTTGCTGTGATTTATGTCATAGAGTGTTCTGACTATGTTTTCCTCTAAGAGTTTTATAGTGTCTGGCCTTACATTTAGGGCTTTAATCCATTTTGAGTTTATTTTTGTGTATGGTGTTAGAGAGTGTTGTAACTTCATTCTTTTACATGTATCTGTCCAATTTTCCCAGCACCACTTATTGAAGAGGCTGTCTTTTCTCCACTGTATATGCTTGCCTCCTTTATCAAAGATAAGGTGACCATATGTGCGTGGGTTTATCTCTGGGCTTTCTATCCTGTTCCATTGATCTATATTTCTGTTTTTGTGCCAGTACCAAACTGTCTTGATTACTGTAGCTTTGTAATAAAGTCTGAAGTCAGGGAGCCTGATTCCTCCAGCTCCATTTTTCATTCTCAAGATTGCTTTGGCTATTCGGGGACTTTTGTGTTTCCATACAAATTGTGAAATTTTTTGTTCTAGTTCTGTGAAAAATGCCAGTGGTAGTTTGATAGGGATTGCATTGAATCTGTAGATTGCTTTGGGTAGTAGAGTCATTTTCACAATGTTGATTCTTCCAATCCAAGAACATGGTATATCTCTCCATCTATTTGTATCATCTTTAATTTCTTTCATCAGTGTCTTATAATTTTCTGCATACAGGTCTTTTGTCTCCTTAGGCAGGTTTATTCCTAGATATTTTATTCTTTTTGTTGCAATGGTAAACGGGAGTGTTTTCTTAATTTCACTTTCAGATTTTTCGTCATTAGTGTATAGAAATGCAAGAGATTTCTGTGCATTAATTTTGTATCCTGCTACTTTACCAAATTCATTGATTAGCTCTAGTAGTTTTCTGGTAGCATCTTTAGGATTCTCTATGTATAGTATCATGTCATCTGCAAACAGTGACAGCTTTACTTCTTCTTTTCCGATTTGGATTCCTTTTATTTCTTTTTCTTCTCTGATTGCTGTGGCTAACACTTCCAAAACTATGTTGAATAATAGTGGTGAGAGTGGGCAACCTTGTCTTGTTCCTGATCTTAGTGAAAATGGTTTCAGTTTTTCACCATTGAGGACAGTGTTGGCTGTGGGTTTGTCATATATGGCCATTATTATGTTGAGGAAAGTTCCCTCTATGCCTACTTTCTTCAGGGCTTTTATCATAAATGGGTGTTGTATTTTGTCAAAAGCTTTTTCTGCATCTATTGAGATGACCATATGGTTTTTCTCCTTCAATTTGTTAATATGGTGTATCACGTTGATTGGTTTGCGTATATTGAAGAATCCTTGCATTCCTGGGATAAACCCCACTTGATCGTGGTGTATGATCCTTTTAATGTGCTGTTGGATTCTGTTTGCTAGTATTTTGTTGAGGATTTTTACATCTATGTTCATCAGTGATATTGGCCTGTAGTTTTCTTTCTTTGTGACATCTTTATCTGGTTTTGGTATCAGGGTGATGGTGGCCTCATAGAATGAGTTTGGGAGCGTTCCTCCCTCTGCAATATTTTGGAAGAGTTTGAGAAGGATAGGTGTTAGCTCTTCTCTAGATGTTTGATAGAATTCGCCTGTGAAGCCATCTGGTCCTGGGCTTTTGTTTGTTGGAAGATTTTTAATCACAGTTTCAATTTCAGTGCTTGTGATTGGTCTGTTCATATTTTCTATTTCTTCCTGGTTCAGTCTCGGAAGGTTGTGCATTTCTAAGAATCTGTCCGTTTCTTCCAGGTTGTCCATTTTATTGGCATAGAGTTGCTTGTAGTAATCTCTCGTGATCGTTTGTATTTCTGCAGTGTCAGTGGTTACTTCTCCTTTTTCATTTCTGATTCTATTGATTTGAGTCTTCTCCCTTTTTCTCTTGATGAGTCTGGCTAATGGTTTATCAATTTTGTTTATCTTCTCAAAGAACCAGCTTTTAGTTTCATTGATTTTTGCTATTTTTTCCTTCATTTCTTTTTCATTTATTTCTGATCTGATCTTTATGATTTCTCTCCTTCTGCTAGTTTTGGGGTTTTTTTGTTCTTCTTTCTCTAATTGCTTCAGGTGCAAGGTTAAGTTGTTTATTCGAGATGTTTCCTGTTTCTTGAGGTAGGCTTGTATTGCTATAAACTTCCCTCTTAGCACTGCTTTTGC
This sequence comes from Eschrichtius robustus, assembly GCF_028021215.1. Classification (NCBI taxonomy): domain Eukaryota; kingdom Metazoa; phylum Chordata; class Mammalia; order Artiodactyla; family Eschrichtiidae; genus Eschrichtius; species Eschrichtius robustus. The sequence continues at coordinate 127,128,878 of NC_090826.1, read as the reverse complement.
TGCGTCCCATAGGTTTTGGGTCGTCGTGTCTCCATTGTCATTTGTTTCTAGGTATTTTTTGATTTCCCCTTTGGTTTCTTCAGTGATCACTTCGTTATTAAGTAGTGTATTGTGTAGCCTCCATGTGTTAAATTGTGACAGCGCCCGCATAAGACATCTTCACCTCCTCTTGGAAACAGTCAGTGCAGAGAAGTCTCTTCACCAGGAAACCTTTTTCTACCTCTTGGCACTTCTGACTGTTTAAAATGTAGGAACCGCAGCCTTCCTTATGGAGTCAACATCATTGAGAGTATTTTGGGATCTGAGCCACCTTTGCAACACAGGCCGATAAGAGCTGACAGTCCCAGATGCCAAATAAAGCACACTGTCCAGAAATAGTGACAGAACCTGCCTAACTGGAAGAAGAATGTCGCCGTGTGGATGAAAGGCTCTTGGTGCTCCAGCCAGGCATCAGGGCTGTGCCTCTGAGGTGGGAGAGCCAACTTCAGGACACTGGTCCGCAAGAGACCTCCCAGCTCCACGTAATACCAGATGGCGAAAATCTCTCAGAGATCTTCATCTCAACATCAAGACCCAGCTTCACTCAACGACCAGCAAGCTACAGTGCTGGACACCCTATGCCAAACAACTAGCAAGACAGGAACACAGCCCCATCCATTAGCAGAGAGGCTGCCTAAAATCATAATAAGGCCACAGACACCCCAAAATACACCACCAGACGTGGACGTGCCCAGTAGAAAGACAAGATCCAGCCTCATCCACCAGAACACAGGCACTAGTTCCCTCCACCAGGAAGCCTACACAACCCACTGAACCAACCTTAGCCACTGGGGAGAGATACCAAAAACAACGGGAACTACGAACCTGCAGCCTGTGAAAAGGAGACCCCAAACACAGTAAGATAAGCAAAATGAGAAGACAAAAAAACACACAGCAGGTGAAGGAGCAGGGTCAAAACACACCAGACCTAACAAATGAAGAGGAAATAGGTAGTCTACCTGAAAAAGAATTCAGAATAATGATAGTAAGGATGATCCAAAATCTTGGAAATAGAATAGAAAAAATGCAAGAAACATTTAACAAGGACGTAGAAGAACTAAAGAGGAACCAAGCAACGATGAAAAACACAATAAATGAAATTAAAAATACTCTAGATGGGATCAATAGCAGAATAACTGAGGCAGAAGAACGGATAAGTGACCTGGAAGATAAAATGGTGGAAGTAACTACTGCAGAGCAGGATAAAGAAAAAAGAATGAAAAGAACTGAGGACAGTCTCAGAGACCTCTGGGACAACATTAAACGCACCAACATTCGAATTATAGGGGTCCCAGAAGAAGAAGAGAAAAAGAAAGGGACTGAGAAAATATTTGAAGAGATTATAGTTGAAAACTTCCCTAATATGGGAAAGGAAATAGTTAATCAAGTCCTGGAAGTACAGAGAGTCCCATACAGGATAAATCCAAGGAGAAACATGCCAAGACACATATTAATCAAACTGTCAAAAATTAATTATAAAGAAAACATATTAAAAGCAGCAAGGGAAAAACAACAAATAACACACAAGGGAATCCCCATAAGGTTAACATCTGATCTTTCAGCAGAAACTCTGCAAGCCAGAAGGGAGTGGCAGGATATACTTAAAGTGATGAAGGAGAAAAACCTACAACCAAGATTAATCTACCCAGCAAGGATCTCATTCAGATTTGATGGAGAAATTAAAACCTTTACAGACAAGCAAAAGCTGAGAGAGTTCAGCACCACCAAACCAGCTTTACAACAAATGCTAAAGGAACTTCTCTAGGCAAGAAACACAAGAGAAGGAAAACACCTACAATAACAAACCCAAAACATTTAAGAAAATGGGAATAGGAACATACATATCAATAATTACCTTAAATGTAAATGGATTAAATGCTCCCACCAAAAGACACAGACTGGCTGAATGGATACAAAAACAAGACCCATACGTATGCTGTCTACAAGAGACCCACTTCAGACCTAGAGACACATACAGACTGAAAGTGAGGGGATGGAAAAAGATATTCCATGCAAATGGAAATCAAAAGAAAGCTGGAGTAGCAATTCTCATATCAGACAAAATAGACTTTAAAATAAAGACTATTACAAGAGACAAAGAAGGACACTATATAGTGATCAAGGGATCGATCCAAGAGGAAGGTATAACAATTGTAAATATTTATGTACCCAACATAGGAGCACCTCAATACATAAGGCATATACTAACAGCCATAAAAGGGGAAATCGACAGCAATACAATCATAGTAGGGGACTTTAACACCCCACTTTCACCAATGGACAGATCATCCAAAATGAAAATAAATAAGGAAACACAAGCTTTAAATGATACATTAAACAAGATGGACTTAATTGATATTTATAGGACATTCCACCCAAAAACAACAGAATACACATTTTTCTCAAGTGCTCATGGAACATTCTCCAGGATAGATCATATCTTGGGTCACAAATCAAGCCTTGGTAAATTTAAGAAAATTGAAATCGTATCAAGTATCTTTTCCGACCACAACGCTATGAGACTAGATATCAATTACAGGAAAAGATCTGTAAAAAATACAAACACATGGAGGCTACACAATACACTACTTAATAACGAAGTGATCACTAAAGCACTTTTGATGCATACTGAAATATAATGCTATCTTTAGGAAAAGCACATGTACAGTTGTTTGAGTTTTGAGCTCAGCTAAATGCCTTTTTCATAGAATACCATTTTTACTTGAAAGAATGACTCACAAACTGTGGTCATTCAGATATGGATATTTGGCTGGCATTTTCTTTAAAATAAGCCTATCATTTAAAAGAAAGGACAACTGACAGTAGTTGTTGCCCAAGAAAAAAATCCAAAAGACGATAAAATTACAAATAAAAATTAGAGTTAAGAACTTGGAAAACTGTATGCACCACCTTGAACTCAACAACTTTCCAATACTTAGATTATTTTGATGAAATTGGTGGTATTTAACAAATGGGATTTTGTTTTTCTTTTGATGTGGTATAATAGAGAGTCATCATTTGGAAGATCTGCATAACTCAGTGAATTAATATTTTCCAAATGATCAGTGTGTATGATGTTATAAAATCATGCATGGATAAAAGATTTATACAAAGTACAAGATTGACCAGTGGATTTTAATGCAACAGGGTTAAAAATAAAGGTCGTTGGTAGAAGTTTGAAATTATATGTTGCAGTGAGCTTTTAAGAAACTACCACTCGTCAAGTAAAGAAGAATATATACAATTATATTACAGGCTATTAAAATACTACACCATTTTCCAACTAAATATAGTTTAAGCAAACAACACATAACAGCAGGTTGAAAGTTGAATGCAGCTGCTTTTCATTAAATTAGACATTAGAGATTTTTTGTACATGTAAAACAATATCTTTCTTCTCACTGATTTTTTCATTGTTCTGGAAAACAGTCATTTTTCTCATAAAAATCGTATTTATGTTTAAATGTAAATATTTTTTGTTATATTTAAGTTAATAAATATTTTAAAATTTGCTGTTTAATTTATAATACAACAAATTTTTATCAATATAACCTATTTACATAAAAGTGTTTTAGAGTCTTTAATAATTTCTGAGAGCTAAGGGATCCATGAGACCAAAATATTTCGGGAACTTCTGGCCTATAGGATAAAATTCAAACCTCTCTATGTGGTCCAAAAGTCCTTCTATCAGTGGCTTCTACCACCTCGCCTATGATCTCTCCTGTCTCATTTCCCCTCATCAAAAGAACCATGTTGTTTTACCTCTCTGTACCTTTGCTCAGTGCTCTTTTTGCCATGAATATCCGTTTTCTTTTAGCTCTCTGTCTAAAGTACTGTCTCCCAGTGCCTCTTGGGACATTTATCTGTGTAATACTGTTTGCCATAAATTCTACTTTATTTGAAATTAATATAATCATTACAACTTTCTTATACTTATTGTTTGCATGGTATATCTTTTTCCATCCATTTACTTTCAGCCTACCTGTGTCTTCATATTTAAACTTGCTTTCTTATAGATATCATATAATTGGATCTTGTTTTATTAATCCATCTAAAATCTCGGCCTTTACTGATCTCATTTATGAGGGCTCCAGCCTCATGACTCGAGCACCTTCCAAAGGCCCCACCTCCTAATACCATCATATTGGGCTACATATGAAGTTGGTTGGCACACAAAAATTTAAATCATAACAAGGGGGAAAAGGAGGCAAGCCTTTAACCTGTTACAATTGCAGGTAAATGAAAATGAAGATTAAATTCTAAGAGCTTGTGGTGGGGTAACTGAGACTGAGGGCATGAAGGTAACTGTTCAAAATACTTCAGGGCTTCAGGAGACACTGAGGAAAGAGTTAGAAGGTGGGCTGATGGTGAGGGTGAGAGGAAAAATGGACCAAGCAGAAAAGAATAAATATATGGAAAAAGATATGAAAAAAAAAGATTGCATATTAGAGGAGGGTGAGTCTATCCAGAGCTGGAATTGAAGCTTACAGCAAGGAACCAACCTTTTTCTTTCCTTTTAAAAAGGCTACCTATATCATGAGTATAATCACCTATATGTTTTTCTAATCAATTGCCTTTATTTTTTTTACATTTACCTTGAATTCATTAGGATTAATGTTTGTATGTGGCATGAGGCCAGTATGAACTTTTTTCCTCAAACTGTTAAACCAAAAAATTAAAAATTTTTTCCCTTCTCTAATTTTAATTACTCCTTTACAATTTTCTGGTATTTTCTAATTGTGCTCTGAAGAGCTTTAGAGTTTCTCAGACTTGGATCAGTCAGATAGCTATGATTGTTTTTTCCTTTGGTTATTTCTTTTATTAACTTTGTAATTCAGTGAACAATATTTGTTAACTACCTACTACATGCTAGACACTATGCTAGTGTCACTGGAGATAAAATGAGTCCTAAAATGAACATGGCCCTTGCCTCAGGGGGTTATATTGTCTAGTGAGTTTTACATATCAGGCTTTCATATACACGTTCCTGTTTTTCTATTGAAACTTGCAGAAAGACAGATTTGGAGAACCACTAATTTTGTAACTTTGAGCAAGTTATTTGTCTTCTCCAAATCTTCATATATTCTCACCTTATGGTGGGATGGTAGCCCCTGTTTTAGTGTATTGCTTTAAGGATTAAGTGGAATAACTTCATATGAAAGGGCTCAGCCCCCAATAATTAATTTACTTTCTTCTTTCCTAACTTTTGTCTATACTTTTCCTATTGATAAAAGACCTGGAATTTTGGTTAACATTCCTGTGTCTGATGCCATCTGAGTGTTTGGTACAGATTACTAATAGGTTATCTAACTTCTCTTTCCTAACACTCTGTTGATATGACTTTCTTTAATATCATCATACCCTCTTGCTTAAGCCAAAGGAGTTATCTTAGTTCCAAGGTGCTTAATCTCCTTTAATTCTTAACTATCCCTGTATTCTAAGAATTTCCTCCTTCTTTTGATACTACTGTAATATTTTCCTTCTTTATTCTTTTGCAAGTATCCTTTTACATGTCCCCAAACTTTAGATATTTTCTCAAAACTCATTCCTCCCAACTCTTTTTTTGCTTTTGGCCTTCTTTTTGTCAAACAAGTAGTCATCTATTCTCATCACTTCAGCTCTAACCTCTCTGTAGCCTAATTATATCTGTCTATCTATTGGAATACAACCCCATATTACCAATGTAGTATAGGGAGTTTATTCATTCATTTCTTGATGATTTTTATTGCCGTTGGGTATGCTGTCTTCTCAAATGCTTATCGGTGTTCTGCTCTAAAATTCTGTTTCTATGTCCAGAATCATTCACTTTTTTCTTAATTTGGTTTCTTAGCTTGTTTTCTTCTTAAAAGTGCTATCATTCTTCTAGTTACTTAGACTCAAAACCTTTATTCCTTCATGTTCATACTCTATGTTCACTTGAGTCTTGTTACTTTAGTCTTGTTACTTTTTGTTTGGAAATATCTTATATTCATTACTTCTTTACTTCTCTACTACTACCATCCAGGTCCAGTCAGCATAGTAGACGACTTCAGCGGCCTTTGCTACTCTTTCTATCCCTTATTCTTTTCTTCAGACCAGCTTGCCCATTATTATTACATTAGTAATCTTCCTAAAATACTGTATTTATCCTGTATTCTCCTGTTCAACATTTTCAGTGATTCATTTCTTTTGGCAGTGTTTCTTTTGAAGGAAAAATTTTCTCATGGATTCCCAGTGTTGACATAAAATATTTTAAATATAATGTAACTTAAATATGTCCAAATATACAAGTAAATATAAACGTTTGCACATAAAACTGTATAGCTAAACAGTTTACAAATTCATTACAAACAAAACTATAAAATGGATAAAATTTAAGTTAACATTAATGTGACAAAAGATGTTTGCTGAAACTTAATCAGTAAGCTCAACATGAATATGGTACTAAGTGCTCTGAGTTTGGCATGGGCCTATTCTACTCTTTTTTTAAAATAATTAATTAATTAATTAATTTGGTTGCACCTGGTCTTAGTTGCGGCAGGTGGGCTCCTTAGTTGCGGCATGCGAACTCTTAGTTGCGGCATGCACATGGGATCTAGTTCCCTGACCAGGGATTGAACCCGGGCCCCCTGCATTGGGAGCTTGGAGTCTTAACCACTGCACCGCTGGGCCTATTCTACTCTTGAAACTTCTGAGAAACCTTTGTTTCTACAGCATATTATGGTATCATTTGGTCTTCACTTGGTACAAACATATCATTTGAGAAATAGATCTGTCCTTGTCGTTTTTTTTTTTTTCATCCCTCAGCCAGCTACAATTAAAATAGGCTATTTGGCAGCAGTAAGATAGTAAATAAAAATGCACATTCGGGCACTGATACTACTTGGTTTTTTGGGGTGATTAGGTGAGCATCAAGATGATCCAGAATATGGAGTGTGTGTGTGTGTGTGTGTGTGTGTGTGTGTGTGTATGAGAGAGAATTTTAGTTCACTTGAAAAAAAGAAACTTAGAAGATTTTTATGGAAGACTAATGGAATCTCAAAAATCAGTTCTAGACCTCCAGAGTCTACAAACACCATTATAAATGTTGCTATTCGTGGGATAAAGACCAAATTCCTCATGTTGACATCTAAGGCCTTTATCAATTTGGATTAAATCTCTTTCCCTTTTTTATCTTTTTTCTTTTTTGACTTCTTACTATTGTGTACACATATTCACATTTTTCCCAGAATTATGCCTTGTCTCTTTTTATACATCTGTCCCTATATAATGCCATCTACCTATAGCCTTTAAGGGCCAGTTCATGCTCTCATATCCCCTTGAAGCTTCTGTTCCCCTCTTCAGTTATAATTTGATATTTCTCCTTCTTTGAACTCCTCCTGTGAACTCCTTCTGTATCTGGTACTTTAACATTTCATTTTTTTTTTTTGTAGTATTAGTTTAATTGTTTGATTTTCATATTCTTTACATCACTAGCCCTCAGGGTCCTTACAGGCAATAGTAACTTAAATGTTTTTTGCATAATCTTCAAGATCATTGTTGGTATTCCTGAAGCACTTTACTAAGTGAATCAAATGGGATTACAGTATTAGGGGTTTAGTTTCCCTCAGAAATATGTGATTCCTTCCTATAGAATGTAAGCAAAGTACTTTGATATAGAAAATTTGTGTTTCTCTAAAACTAAAATGCCTTAGAAATTTTATATTTTTTGCACTCATTTGTTCTGTATTTTCAGGACTGCTGGGAAAGATTCTGATGGCTATCCGAGATGCAGGTTTTGAAATTTCAGCTATGCAGATGGTAGGTAGTTTGCAATGAGTCATAACTTACTGAGGAACTGTGTTTTTTTATTGAAGTATGCTTTAAAATTTTTTACATTGAATTTTCTCTGTGCACTTGTGAACTCAGTGCATTAAAAATAAAAAGATATATTTGTTGAACTTGATAACCTTATAGTAAAAAAATATTTTTGAACTGATTTTACCTATATAATCTCTCACTAAGAGAACTAATATTCTAATGGTACATCTGTTTTAAACTTATAAAGCAGGTTTATATAATTCCTGGAACTTTAGTTGCAAAATAAATGCAGACTGAAACAATACATTTAGTTCCTCCAAACAAAATATAGAATCAAGCTAAGTAGTTATAATGAATTTTCTGTTGTCTGGATTTGTGACTAACAAGAGAATCAATTCAGATTTTTCCCAGGACCTTTGCTGGTTTCTGGAGTTTGCCTCAGGATCTTCTTTGGAGTTAGCACATTTCAGCCCCTCTCTTGGCAGTCACACCACTGGATCTCCGGAGCCCACAATCATTCAAAATTGCCCTGCTGTCACATTTCTAGGAAACCCTTCACTGAAGAAACAATATGAACTTCTATAGAGTCCTTCTATATCTTTGTGCTATACTTATCAGTGCATTTGACAATAAATTGGGAACAAATTATTATAAGAATCATAAATAATTTATATTTTACAATTTTGTTGTTGTTGTTTCTTTTTTCCTCTTTTTCTTGCATTAATGGGGATTTTTTTTAATGATTCCATTTTATTTCCACTATCGATTTATTACTTATACCTCTAAAAATTTTTTTAGTGTTGTTCTAGGGTTTAAAATCATCTTTAATTAGTCTATCTTCACATTTTACAATTTTTGAAGGCCAGCAAGTTTGCATTATAATGACAGTGAAATGCCAGTTTTGGAAAGAATTTTCTTACCAATATAATTTATTTGCTCTTTTTCTGAAAAGGAACTGCTTTTGATTTCTATGAAGTCTTAGGATCACCCAAAATCAGAGGTCAGGGCACTAACTGAGGTTCTGCTTATTTTGTATCCTGGATTGGTGGGAATGATAATAAGCTGAGAAAAGGTCAGAAATATCAGCTAGTTTACAGAGTTATCAGGCACAACTTGGAGACTGATGAGGAAGTTAATAATTGAAGAATCTTACCCAGGACTATAATGAAATTGTTAACCAAAACGTTCTCAAATTATTAGCTTGGTGATGTAGTCACAGGGTTATAGGACCTAAGCCTCCTTAAGTAGTAATCCTTGTGGAAATTTTAGAATTAATCATTGATCTAACTCTAGGCCTACAACCTAGAATAGTGATTTCCATAGTAGGTGCTCAGTGAAAAAAAATAATTTAAAAAAAAGAATCAATTGAACTTATGGGGGAGGCATGGTAGTTTAGTGGCAATCGTGTCGTGATTTTTGGAATCAGAAAGCTCTATTTCTGAATCATGTGTCTTCTGCTTTCTAGGTATGTGAACTTGGCCAGATTTTAAGTATTCTTATCTTCAGTTTTCTCAGCTAGGCAATGAGAATATTATTTGCCTCAATGGATTATTTCATGGAATAAATGAAATACCCCTACACAATACTTTGTAGAATTTCCAGTACAAGTTACTAAGTATTTAATAAATTATATTTTCTGTTATTTTATGGTATTAGTAATATAACAATTTGTATGAATATCAAATAATATACTGAAATCAAACAAAATTCCCTCCCTGTAATAGTTACGTTGCCTATGAAAATAAATCTTCCTAGTTTGAACTATTGTCTGGGTAGACAGAAACTTCTTAGTGATCTTCAATCCTGGCAACAATAAAGAAGCAAAGTAGGGAGGAAAACAAAATTGGGAAGTCTGAGGCTATTTTTTAAAAATTTAATGTTCTGGTTCTTGAGATGGTAGAACTTAATGAAATTTTATTTCTAAGTTTGAATCCAGCCTGGATAAGAATGACTCTTTGTAGGTTTACCTTATTAGCATATTCTGACAATTCTTTTTGAAGAGTAGTAGGATTTCCAGATGAATGGTGTCAGTGCTTTATGATGAGCCAGACTAGGGATTTTTCTGAATGCTTGGGAGGAAAAGGGTATTATTTCCAGCCCCCTCTACAAAATTTGAAGAACTTTTCTTTAGTAGTATTTCTTTTTAAAAAAATTTTTTAAATTTATTTTTATTTATTCATTTATTTTTACATCTTTATTGGAGTATAATTGCTTTACAATGTTGTGTTAGTTTCTGCTGTACAACAAGGCAAATCAGCTATATGTATACATATATCCCCATATCCCCTATCTCCCACCCTCCCTATCCCACCCCTCTAGGTCGTCACAAAGCATCGAGCTGATCTCCCTGTGCTTCTTATTTGTGCACTAATCTATCGATAAACAACATTACATTGTATAGATACATAAGTCGTTTCTGTACCAGGAATGAGGTTTTATTCAGCGAGGTAGAGTGTAGTGGTTGAGAGTACTATCAGTGGGATCAGACTGCTTAAGATGGAATGCCAAGTACTGAAGGCTACATAACCCCTCTGAGTCTTCACCTCATCTGTAAATGGGGGCTATTAACTTTACTTACCTTGTAGGATGGTTTTTACGATTAAATGAGATGATGTACCTACAGGACCTAGAACAATGCTTGATATATTTAAGTACTCAAATGTTATAAATAATTTTTTATTTTTGATAAACAATAATTTGTTATTGATGAGCTGAACTTTAACACATTTTCTTCAAAGACTGTTTAATTTGTTCAAGGTTTACATTTTAAAGGAAATATATCCAAGAGATCATAAATGTTGAGTGCTAAGTGTGGCTCATTCTATTTTGTTGGTTGGCTTACGTTTTGTTTTGTTTTTTTTAAATATAGTTCAACATGGATCGAGTTAATGTTGAAGAGTTTTATGAAATTTATAAAGGAGTCGTGTCTGAGTATAACGTAAGTATCGAAATAAATGTAAAGCATTGGTACTGAAAACAACTTGTGTATCTCAAATCTTGTAGATCTCAGTATAATTTATAATCATGAAAGTATTGCTTGAAGTCTTCATGATTCTGCCAATTGCCAACTGATCATACCAGTGACTGAGGCATTTTTTATCCCTCAGAGCCACTGGGTCAGTTTTAAAAATATGATGCTATTTCATTTATGAAACAAAAATATACAGGAATCGAAAAAACACTTTGCTGAGATATTGACACATTTTGATATTATCTGTGAACATTATAAAATTCTCAGGGTGGAAGACTGTCCAAAATGCTTTAAAAAGTTGAGAGCAAATAGTTCTTAATGTAACTTCATAGCGGTAGTTAGTGTCTACTTAATGATACAAATGCAGATAGAATCATCTGACAATGCGATGGAGACGGAAGGAATGGTAAGACTTAAAGGGAGTTGTTTAGAGGGCAGTGAAATTCGTTCTCGAAAACAAGACTATATTCAGATAAACTGAATGTTGTTTCTTAAAATAATACGTGATAGATATTTAATCAAAGTTAGTTTCCTTCCCCTTTTATCAAATTAGATACATTTGTGCTGGTGGCCTGCCTCATCACCCACATTGTTTTATAGAGAATTTTGGCTTTTTTTTTTTTTTGCATAAAGTTCATTATTCCTGACTATGAAACTAGATTCCCCTCTCCTCACTTCTCTATGCCCTTTCCTTTCAACCTACTTTAAAAAAGGAAAAAGGAGCTGGTCCAAGAAATGACCTGAGCCTTTGTCTTATTTAGCCCTACACAGTAAAGACCAATAATGAGATATTATATTTTGCATTCAGCATACTGGTAGTGATCCACCCTTCTTTAGAGGAACCAGAGTGTTCTTTTGCTATAGGTTATCGAACTTTAATCTTGTTAGCTTCCTCATTTTAGAGTTATGCTCTTTCTTTTCTTAAATGGAAGAAATTTTAAAATGTATTCTTATCTTTTTTATTAATTTATTTTTAAATTTTTAAAATTTTCATTTTATATTGGAGTATAGTTGATTTACAATGTTGTGTCAGTTTCAGGTATACAGCAAAGTGATCCAGTTATACATATACATATATCTATTCTTGTCCAGATTCTTTTCCCATTTAGGTTATTACAGAATATTGAGTAGAGTTCCCCGAGCTATACAATAAGTCCTTGTTGGTTATCTATTTTATATATTGTAGTGTGTGTATATGTTAATCCCAAATTCCTAATTTATCTCTCCCCCCCACGTTTCCCTTTTGGTAACAATAAGTGTGTTTTCTAAATTTGTGAGTCTGTTTCTGTTTTGTAAATAAGTTCATTTGTATCATTTTTTCAGATTCCACATATAACTGATATCATACGATGTTCGTCTTTTTCTGTCTGACTATGCTACAATTTTTGATGACTATTTGTATGCTTTCTAATTAAATATATTCCCTCATCTCAAATTCTTAGGGCTTATGAAATTAGCTATTATCTATTATTTTTATTTTTTTAACATCTCTATTGGAGTATAATTGCTTTACAATGGTGTGTTAGTTTCTGTATAACAAAGTGAATCAGCTATACGTATACATATATCCCCATATCCTCTCCCTCTTGCGTCTCCCTGCCACCCTCCCTATCCCACCCCTCTAGGTGGACACAAAGCACCAAGCTGATCTCCCTGTGCTATGCGGCTGCTTCCCAATAGCTATCTATTTTACATTTGGTAGTGTATATATGTCCATGCCACTTTCTCACTTCGTCCCAGCTTACCCTTCCCCCTCCCCGTGTCCTCAAGTCCATTCTCTACGTTTGTGTCTTTATTCCTGTCCTGCCCCTAGGTTCTTCAGAAACTTTTTTTTTTTTTAACATTCCATATATATGTGTTAGCATATGGTATTTGTTTTTCTCTTTCTGACTTAGTTCACTCTGTATGACAGTCTCTAGGTCCATCTACCTCACTACATATAACTCAATTTCGTTTCTTTTTATGGCTGAGTAATACTCCATTGCATATATGTGCCACATCTTCTTTATCCATTCATCTGTCAATGGACACTTAGGTTGCTTCCGTGTCCTGACTATTGTAAATAGAGCTGCAGTGAACACTGTGGTACATGACTCTTTTTGAATTATGGTTTTCCCAGGGTATATGCCCAGTAGTGGGATTGCTGGGTCATATGGTAGTTCTATTTTTAGTTTTTTAAGGAACGATACTGTTCTCCATAGTGGCTGTATCAATTTACATTCCCACCAACAGTGCAAAAGAGTTCGCTTTTCTCCACATCCTCTCCAGCATTTATTGTTTGCAAATTTTTTGATGATGGCCATTCTGACCGGTGTGAGGTAATACCTCACTGTAGTTTTGATTTGCATTTCTCTAATGATCAGTGATGTTGAGCATCCTTTCATGTGTTTGTCGGCAGTCTGTATATCTGCTGCCCATTTTTGGAATGGGTTGTTTGTTTTTTTGATATTGAGCTGCATGAGCTGCTTGTAAATTTTGGAGATTAATCCCTTGTCGTTGCTTCATTTGTAGATATTTTCTCCCATTCTGAGGGTTGTCTTTTTGTCTTGTTTATGATATCCTTTGCTGTGCAAAAGCTTTTAAGGATCATTAGGTCCCATTTGTTTAGTTTTGCTTTTATTTCCATTTCTCTAGGGGGTAGGTCAAAAAGGATCTTGCTGTGATTTATGTCAAAGAGTGTTCTGCCTATGTTTTCCTCTAAGAGTTTTATAGTATCTGGCCTTACATTTAGGGCTTTAATCCATTTTCAGTTTATTTTTGTGTATGGTGTTAGGGAGTATTCTACTTTCATTCTTTTACATGTAGCTGTCCAGTTTTCCCAGCACCACTTATTGAAGAGGCTGTCTTTTCTCCATTGTATATGCTTGCCTCCTTTATCGAAAATAAGGTGACCATATGTGTGTGGGTTTATCTCTGGGCTTTCTATCGTGTTCCATTGATCTATATTTCTGTTTTTGTGCCAGTACCATACTGTCTTGATTACTGTAGCTTTGTAGTATAGTCTGAAGTCAGGGAGCCTGATTCCTCCAGCTCTGCTTTTCTTTCTCAAGATTGCTTTGGCTATTCGGGGTCTTTGGTGTTTCCATACAAGTTGTGAAATTTTTTGTTGTAGTTCTGTGAAAAATGCCATTGGTAATTTGATAGGGATTGCATTGAATCTGTAGATTGCTCTGGGTAGTATAGTCATTTTCACAATGTTGATTCTTCCAATCCAAGAACATGGTATATCTCTGCATCTGTTTGTATCATCTTTAATTTCTTTCATCAGTGTCTTATAGTTTTCTGCATACAGGTCTTTTGTCTCCTTATGTAGGTTTATTCCTAGGTATTTTATTCTTTTTGTTGTAGTGGTAAATGGGAGTGTTTCCTTATTTCTCTTTCAGAATTTTCATCATTAGTGTATAGGAATGCAAGAGATTTCTGTGCATTAATTTTGTATCCTGCTACTTCACCAAATTCATTGATTAGCTCTAGTAGTTTTCTGGTAGCCTCTTTAGGATTCTCTATGTATAGTATCATGTCATCTGCAAGCAGTAACAGTTTTACTTCTTCATTTCCGATTTGGATTCCTTTTACTTATTTTTCTTCTCTGATTGCTGTGGCTAACACTTCCAAAACGATGTTGAATAATAGCGGTGAGAGTGGTCAACCTTGTTGTTCCTGATGTTAGTGGAAATGGTTTCAGTTTTTCACCATTGAGAACGATGTTGGCTGTGGGTTTGTCATATATGGCCTTTAGTATGTTGAGGTAGGTTCCCTCTATGCCTACTTTCTGGAGTGTTTTTATCATAAATGGGTGTTGAATTTTGTCAAAAGCTTTTTCTGCATCTATTGAGATGATCATATGGTTTTTCTCCTTCAATTTATTAATACAGTTTTTCACATTGGTTGATTTGCATATATTGAAGAATCCTTGCATTCCTGGGATAAACCCCACTTGATCATGGTGTATGATCCTTTTAATGTGCTGTTGGATTCTGTTTGCTAGTATTTTGTTGAGGATTTTTGCATCTGTGTTCATTAATGATAGTGGCCTGTAGTTTTCTTTGTTTGTGACATCTTTGTCTGATTTTCGTGTCAGGGTGATGGTGGCCTCGTAGAATGAGTTTGGGAGTGTTCCTTCCTCTGCAATTTTTTGGAAGAGTTTGAGAAGGATAGGTGTTAGCTCTTGTCTAAATGTTAGAATTTGCTAGTGAAGCCATCTGGTCCCGGGCTTTTGTTTGTTGGAAGATTTTTAATCACAGTTTCAATTTCAGTGCTTGAGATTGGTCTGTTTGTATTTTCTGTTTCTTCTTGGTTCAGTCTTGTAAGGTTGTGCTTTTCTGAGAATTTGTCCATTTCTTCCAGGTTTTCCAATTTATTGGTATATAGTTGCTTGTACTAATCTCTCATGATCCTTTGTATTTCTGCAGTGTCAGTGGTTACTTCTCCTTTTTCATTTCTAATTCTATTGATTTGAGTCTTCTCCCTTTTTCTCTTGATGAGTCTGGCTAATGGTTTATCAATTTTGTTTATCTTCTCAAAGAACCAGCTTTAAGTTTTATTGATCTTTGCTGTCGTTTCCTTCATTTCTCTTTCATTTATTTCTGGTCTGATCTTTTTGAGTTCTTTCCTTCTGCTAGCTTTGGGGGTTTTTTGTTCTTCTTTCTCTAATTGCTTAAGGTGTAAAGTCAGGTTGTTTATTTGAGATTTTTCTTTTTCCTTGAGGTAGGCTTGTACTGCTATAAACTTCCCTCTTAGAACTGCTTGTGTGCATCCCATAGGTTTTGGGTCATCGTGTTTTCATTGTCATTTGTTTCTAGGTGTTTTTTGATTTCCTCTTTGATTTCTTCAGTGATCTCTTGGTTATTTAATAGTGTATTGTTTAGCCTCCATCTGTTTGTATTTTTTACATATTTTTTCCTGTAATTGATACCTACTCTCATAGCGTTGTGGTTGGAAAAGATACTTGATATGATTTCAATTTTCTTAAATTTACCAAGGCTTGATTTGTGACCCAAGGTATGGTTTATCCTGGAGAATGTTCCATGAGCACTTGAGAAGAAAGTGTGTTCTGTTGTTTTTGGATGGAATGTTCTATAAATATCAATTAAGTCCATCTTGTTTAATGTGTCTTTTAAAGCTTGTGTTTCCTTTTTTATTTTCATCTTGAATGATCTGTCCATGGTGAAAGTGGAGTGTCAAAGTCCCCTACTATTATTTTGTTGTTGTTGATTTCCCCTTTTATGGCTGTTAGCATTTGCCCTATGTATTGAGGTGCTCCTATGTTGGGTGCATAAATAGTTACAATTGTTATATCTTCTTCTTGGATTGATCCCTTGATCATTATGTAGTGTCCTTCTTTGTCTCTTGTAATAGTCTTTATTTTAAAGTCTATTTTGTCTGATATGAGAACTGCTACTCAGGCTTTCTTTTGAATTCTGTTTGCATGGAATATCTTTTTCCATCTGCTCCTTTTCAGTCTGTATGTGTCCCTAGGTCTGAAGTGGGTCTCTTGTAGACAGCCTATATACGGGTCTTGTTTTTGTATCCATTCAGCCAGTCTGTGTCTTTTGGTTGGAGCATTTAATCCATTTACATTTAAGGTAATTATCGATATGTATGTTCCTATTACCATTTTCTTAATTGTTTTGGGTTTGTTATTGTAGGTGTTTTCCTTCTCTTGTGTTTCCTTTCTAGAGAAGTTCCTTTAGCATTTGTTGTAAAGCTGGTTTGGTGGTGCTGAATTGTCTTAGCTTTTGCTTGTCTGTAAAGGTTTTGATTTCTCCATTGAATCTGAATGTGGTCCTTGCTGGGTAGAGTAATGTTTTTTTTTTTTTTAACATCTTTATTGGAGTATAATTGCTTTACAATGGTGTGTTAGTTTCTGCTATATAACAAAGTGAATCAGCCATACATATACATATATCCCCATATCTCCTCACTGTTGCATCCCCTCCCACCTGGGTAGAGTAATCTTGGTTGTAGGTTTGTCCCTTTCATCACTTTAAATCTGTCCTGCCACACCCATCTGGCTTGCAGAGTTTCTGCTGAAAGATCAGCTGTTAACCTTATGGGGATTTCCTTGTATGTTATTTGTTGCTTTTCCCTTGCTGCTTTTAATATTTTTCCTTTGTATTTAATTTTTGATAGCTTGATAATATGTGTCTTGGCATGTTTCTCCTTGGATTTATCTTGTTTGAGACTCTCTGTGCTTCCTGGACTTGATTGACTATTTCCTTTCCCATATTAGGGAATTTTTCAACTATAATCTCTTCAAATATTTTCTCAGTCCTTTTTCTCTTCTTATTCTGGAACCCCAATAATTTGAATTTTGGGGCGTTTAATGTTGTCCCAGAGGTCTCTGAGAATGTCCTCAATTCTTTTCATTCTTTTTTCTTTATTCTGCTCTGTGGTAGTTATTTCCACTATTTTATCTTCCAGGTCACTTATCTGTTTTCTGCCTCAGTTTTTCTTCTATCGATTCCTTCTAGAGAATTTTTAATTTCACTTATTACGTCGTTCATCATTGTTTGCTGTTTATTTCTTCTAGATCCTTGTTTAACATTTCTTGTATTTTCTCCATTCTATTTCCACGATTTTTATCATCTTAACTATAATTACTCTGAATTCTTTTTCTGGTAGACTGCCAATTTTGTCTTCATTTGTTTGGTCTGGTGGGTTTTTACCTTGCTCCTTCATCTGCTGTGTGTTTCTCTGTCTCCTCATTTTGTTTAACTTACCTTACTTGGGGTCTCCTTTTCGCAGGCTGCAGGTTTGTACTTCCTGTTGTTTTTGGTGTCTGCCCCCAGTGGCTAAGGTTGGTTCAGTGGGTTGTGTAGGCTTCCTGGTGGAGGGGACTGCTGCTTGTGTTCTGGTGGATGAGGCTGGATCTTGTTTTTCTGATGGGCAGGACCGCATCCGGTGGTGTGTTTTGGGGTGTCTGTGAGCTCATTATGATTTTAGGCAGCCTATCTGCTAATGTGTGGGGTTGTGTTTCTGTCTTGCTAGTTGTTTGGCATGGGCATCCTGGTCGTTGAGTGGAGCTGGTTGTTCAGTGGAGCTGGGTCTTAGCGTTGAGACAGAGATCTCTGGGAGAGCTCTCGCCGATTGATATTACATGGGGCTGGGAGGTCTCTGGGGGACCAACGTCCTGAAGTTGGCCTCACACCTCAGAGGCTCAGGCCTGACACCTGACCGGAGCAACAAGACCCTCTCAATCACATGGCTTAGAAGAAAAGGGAGAGAAAAAAAGAAAGAAAGAAAAACTAAATAAATAAAATAAAATAAATTATTAAAATACAAATATTAAAATGTAATAAAAAAAACCAAAAGAAAGAAGAGAGCAACCAAACCAAAACTAATCCACCAATGATAACAAGCGCTAAAAACTATACTTAAACAAAAAAGAACGAGAAAAAAACGGACAGAACCCTAAGACAAATAGTAGAAGCAAACCTATACAGACAAAATCACACAAAGAAGCATACACATACACACTCCGAAAAAGAGAATAAGGAAAGGAAAAAGAAAGAAAAAAAATATATAGAAAAGGAAGGGAGCAACCAAATCAATAAACAAATCTACCAATGATAATAAGCTCTAAATACTAAACTAAGATAAACATAAAACCAGAAACAAATTAGATGCAGAAAGCAAACCCCAAGTCTACAGTTATTCCCAAAGTCTACTGCCTCAGTTTTGGGATGATTCATTGTCTATTCAGGTATTCCACAGATGCAGGGTACATCAAGTTGGTTGCAGAGATTTAATCCATTGCTCTTGAGGCTGCTGGGAGAGATTTCCCTTTCTCTTCTTTGTTCGCACAGCTCCTGGGGTTCAGCTTTGGATTTGGTCCCGCCTCTGCGTGTAGGTCGCCCTCTGGCATCTGTTCTTCACCCAGACAGGATGGAGTTAAAGGAGTGGCTGATTAAGGGGTTCTGGCTCACTCAGTCCAGGAGCAGGGAGGGGTATGGAATGCAGGGCGAGCCTGCGGCAGAGGAGGCTGGTGTGACATTGCACCAGCCTGAGGTGCACCGTGTGTTTTCCCAGGAAAGTTATCCCTGGATCACGGGATCCTGGCAGTGGTGGGTTGCACAGGCTCCCAGAAGGGGAGGTGTGGATAGTGACTTGTGCTTGCACACAGGCTTCTTGGTGGCTACATGAGCAGCCTTAGCATGTCAGCCGTCTCTGCTGTCTGCACTGATAGCCGCGGTTTGCGCCCTCCTCTGGAGCTCATTTAGGCAGTGCTCTGAATCCCCTCTCCTTGTGCACCCGAAACATTTGTCTCTTGCCTCTTAAGCAGGTCCAGACTTTTTTCCGGACACCCTCTCTGCTAGCTGTGGTGCACTAACCCCCTTCAGGCTGTGTTCACGCAGCCAACCCCAGTCCTCTCCCTGGGATCTGACCTCTGAAGCTGGAGCCTCAGCCCCCAGCCCCCATCCGCCCCAGCAGGTGAGCAGACAAGCCTCTCAGGCTGTTGAATGCTGGTCGGCACCGATCCTCTGTGTGGGAATCTCTCCACTTGGCCCTCTGCACCCCTGTTGCTGTGCTGTCCTCTGTGGCTCCGAAGCTTCCCCCCAGCCCACCCCCTATCTCCACCAGTGAAGGGACTTCCTAGTGTGTGGAAACTTTTCCTCCTTCACAGCTCCCTCCCAAAGGTGCAGGTCCCATCCCTATTCTTTTGTCTCTGCTTTTTCTTTTGCCCTACCCAGGTACGTGGGGAGTTTCTTGCCTTTTGGGAAGTCTGAGGTCTTCTGCCAGCGTTCAGTAGTTGTTCTGTAGGAGTTGTTCCACATGGAGATTTTTTTTGTTGTATCTGGGGGGAGGACAGTGATCTCCATGTCTTACACCTCCGCCATCTTGAAGGTCCCCACCCCGTTCTTATCTTAGCATCATTTATTCAACCTGTGACAGATGTTTTCCATTTCTTAAATCTTCCTTTTTTACATTTTCCTTCTTTTGTGTGTTCGATTGACTTTTATAAAAATATGGTTAGAAGCAACTACCTTTATTAATGCACATTATATTATAGTTTTGTTGTATGTAAGATGAAGAGACTCATGGAGGCATATCTCACAGTAGCCTTGATCCTGAGTTACATTCTCATACAACATCAGATAGTATTGAATTTGGTAGCAAGTAGTAGTTGAGGGCACTAATGTTTTATGTACATATCTGAGGTAGGCCATATTTCCCTTTGGTAAAAAACTTTAAAAAAAAAAAACCTCATCTTTTTCTTTCATTTATTTTTCATTGAGGTAACTGGTTTATAACTTTATATGTTTCATGTGTACAACATTATATTTCTGTGCTATACTGTGCTTTGAAAATATCATACATGCAATATTTTTATATACTATACATTTACCCTTAGAATTTTTTGATCTTGGGATTCTGGAGATAAAGATAAAAACATCACTGAGTGTATTTGTCATTTCCCCTGAGAAATCAGGAATTTGAATGACAATAGCAATATTATACTTTAATGTGAAGACAGCCCAGAATGATTGATATTGATGTACTTTCTTCGGTTTAATCTTCTCAGTAAGATATTCTCTATAATTACTATTTAAATCTTGTAATATTAATAAAAGAACCTACTTAGAAGGAACAGAGGGACTGTTTGGAAGGGGAAAAACTACCTTATTTCAGAGTAATTATTAGTCTTGTGAGTAATTTTTAGTAATGGTTATGATTTTTATTCAGCTGAAAATGGCTTATTCAGCTTAAAACAAATATTTCAAATTATTGGTTTGTAGCAGTCTCTTAATGGGAGAATGCACTATATATATGAACCAGAATATATCAATATCCAGGTATCTTTGAGATGTTACTGTATTTATATGATATAATATTTTATTTATGCTAAGAAATGTTGTTTCCTTGAAAATTTTCCCTAAAGGGAAAGAGTGTTTTTATCCCAGTAATATTTTATTGAAGTAAATAATATTCTTATGAATGGTATATAGTCTCTGATTCTTTTAAAGTTCTTTTCCCATTTCATGATTCTGACTATTTCATTCAAAGGAAGTTGTATGATGGTCTGTATTCATCTACTAGAAATGC
This sequence comes from Eschrichtius robustus, assembly GCF_028021215.1. NCBI lineage: Eukaryota > Metazoa > Chordata > Mammalia > Artiodactyla > Eschrichtiidae > Eschrichtius > Eschrichtius robustus. The sequence goes on along the minus strand of NC_090826.1, from coordinate 127,108,042 downwards.
ATATGATTGTGATATCTTACATTGGGTAATTTGGGATAGCAAGAATCAGATAGCAAATCCTGGGTCTCACTTGCTATTGTGATTGTTGTATTTCCTCTTGAGTCTCTTATTTTTCATGACAGTTAATATTTAGGACTCAAGTTTTAAGTTCAAGGAAGAGGTAAGTTTTTAAATGCTGATACTGGATGTCTCTTAATTTTATGAGATTTATTTAATTCTATAAAATAGGTCATGTAAAAATAATCTTAAGAGGCAACATAGTCTAAAGAAACAAAAACAGGTGATCTGATTCTTACTCTGACTTTTAGTACAGCACTTTACCCTCTTTGTCTTCAGATTCTTACTTATAAAAGAGATAAGATATATAAGGTCATATTAGTGGTTCCATCCATTTTATTGTTTTGAACTTAAAGATGTAAGGGTGTGAAATGTACAGTATGTAGTGTGAAATAGTACAGCATCACTGACACTGTTGTACCAGATATTTTTTAATAATTCTACTCTAGTTCTAGGTTTTCCCATGTTACTTGCTTCAAACTAAAATTTTTTTTTTGGGCTATGGAGTCAGATGCAAAGTTCAAATCCCAAACACACCCACCATCTGTGTGACCATGGAAGTTATTTACCTTCTTTAAGCCTTAGTTTACCCATATATAAAATAGAAACAACGCTATTACTTTATGAAGTTATTGTGATTAAATGAAATAAATCATGCAAAGCAGTCTCACATACTGAGACTATTGCTTTAGTAAATATTAGCTATTTTAATTATTACTACTATTATTATTACTGTAGCTGAGAATCTTTATAGTAGATTCTGTGTTGATCATTTACAGTTAAATTTGCTGTTTCAGCATTTGCAATCATAAAAAGGTAATAATTCCTATTTTATAGAGTTATCATGATCCCATTATTTGCCACACATGTATTGAGTATCTCCTGTGGGCCGTACAATGTGTTGGCTACCAGGGAGACAGAAATGAACAAAAAAAGCACACTACCTGCATTCGTGGAGCTTATGTCCTGGTGAGGAGAGATATTAAATCAGACATCCCACTGCAACTACTTAAGGAAACTGCTTAAGGATGGTAGTCAAAGGGCTATTAAGGAAGGAAACAAGTCCTTTTTTGTTTGACAGTGTTTTGCTTAAGTAAAAACCTAGGTGACTTGAGAATTCTGTTAATTCTTTTAATTAATTAATTCTCTTAATCTGTTAACAGAATTCTCAAGTCCATTTTTTAAGGAACACTTTTAGCTATTGATGGAGTCCTTTTTCAACATTTTTCTTTGCATTTTGTGCAGCCCTCTATGTTTATCATTTTACTGGTATTTGTTATTAATACTGAAAAGAGAGACAGGTGAAAGAAAGGTGGACAAAATTTACACTTCTGTTTTTGGATAACGTGCTCATGCCTTCTTCTACCCCTACTGACAACTTGGCTCTTGACATTTATGTGTAGGCAGTACTTCAATTTCATTAGACAGAAAATCCTACTCAACATAATTATCCATAAAAATCAATTTCATATGACCTTTGTGAAATAGTAAAGTGACTTCAGGGGCATACATCTAGGGATTCTAATGAGTAGGGTTCTGTGTACCATATTAATTCTGAAGTTCTCTCCCTCCTTTTTTAACTTCTGGCATTTCTAGTAGGCATGATGACTGAGTTCAGATTAATATTTAAATATTGTTCTGTAACAAATTGCCTTTATTTTACTTTGGCATTATGTATCATAAACCTTCAAAAGTCATTAAAATGGTTTACATGGTCGTCCATGATCTGGCCTCATCTCTTAACTGCTTTCCTGTGGTCTCACTCAGATCCTGATATCATGGCTCCTTTACTGATCTTCATGTACCCCAAATGAACTTTTTCCTCCAGGCTTTATATGTATTTTCACTTCTGCCTGAAGTATTCCATTCATTGAATGCTTCAGACACTGTAAGAGGCACTTTTCTTTGACCATGTTTTTCATTAAACCACTTCACATATAGAGTTAAGAACCCTAAAACAGTATACTTCCATTTCTTCTCTACTATTCTGCGTGCTGTTGTCATACATTTTACATCTATGTATGTTATAAACTCTGCAATACATTCTTAATATTTTTGCTTTAAATAATCAATTACATTTTTTTCTTTTTTAGTTGCTGTGAAATATGTTTTATATTTACCCACATGTTTACCATTGTTTTGTATAGATCCATATTTTTGTCTGGCATTATTTTTCTTCTGTCTGAAGTACTTCCTTTAACATTTTCTATGATATATGGCTGGTGGTGGTGAATTCTCTCAGATTCTGTTTGTCTGAAAAAGTCTTTTTTTTAATTGAAAGATCAATGATTTACAATATTATATTAGTTTCAGGTGTACAACACAGTGATTCAATATTTTTATAGATTATATTCCATTTAAAGTTATTAAAAATAATGGCTATATTTCCCTGACAATATATCCTTGTTGCTTATTTTATGCATGCCAGTTTGTATCTCTTAATTCCATACCCCTATCTTGCCCCTACTCCTTTCCCTCTCCCTACTGGTAACCATTAGTTTGTTCTCTATATCTGTGAGTCTGTTTCTCTTTTGTTATATACATGTGTTTGTTTTATTTTTAAGATTCCACATATAAATGATAACATATAGAGTATTTGTCTTTCTGTGACTTACTTTACTAAGCCTCTAGGTCCATGCACATTGTTGCCAATGGCAGAATTTCATTCTTTTTTATGACTGGGTAGTATTCCATTGTATGTATATATACCACATCTTATCCATTCATCTGTTGTTGGATACTTAGATTGCTTCCATATCTTGGCTCTTGTAAATAATGCTGCTATTGGAATGCATGTATCTTTTTGAATTAGTGTTTTCATTTTCTTCAGATATATACCCAGCAGTGGAATTGCTGGATCATACGGTAGTTCTATTCTTAGTTTTTTGAGGAACTTCCATACTGTTTTCCATAGTGGCTGCACCAATTTACATTCCCACTGAGAGTGTACTTGGGTTCCCTTTTCTCCACATCCTCACCAGTGTTTGTTGTTTGTAGACTTTTTGATAATAGCCATTTTAGCAGGTGTGAGGTGATATCTCATTGTGGTTTTGATTTGCATTTCTCTGATGATTAGCAGTGTTGAGCATCTTTTCATGTGCCTGTTGGCCATCTGTAGGTCTTCTTTGGAAAAATGTCTATTCAGTTCTTTAATCGAGTTGTTTGTTTTTTTGATATTGAATTGTATGAGCTTTTTATTTATTTTTTTGATATTAACCCCTTATCGGTCATAGCATTTGCAAATATTTTCTCCCATTCAGTAGGTTGTCTTTCATTTTGTCAGTGGTTTCCTTTGCTGTATAAAAGCTTTTAAGTGTAATAGGTCCCATATATTTATTTTTGCTTTTATTTCTTTTGCCATAGGAGACAGATCCAAAAAAAATATTGTTACGATTTATGTTAAAGTGTTCTGCCTATGTTTTCTTCTAGAAATTTTTGGTTTCAGGTCTTACATTTAGGCCTTTAGTCCATTTTGAATATATTTTTGTATATGGTATGAGGAAATGTTCTAATTTCACTCCTTTACATGTAGCTTTCCAGTTTTCCCAGCACCACTTGTTAAAGGGACTGTCTTTTCTCCATTGTATATTCTTGCCTCCTTTGTTGTAGAGTGACCATAAGTGTGTGGGTTTATTCTGGGCTCTCTATTCTGTTCCCTTGATCTATGTGTCTGTTTTTGTGTCAGTACCATGTTATTTTGACTACCGTACCTTTGTTATATAGTGTGAAGTTAGGGAGCATGATACCTCCAGCTTTGTTCTTTTTTTCCTGAAGATTGCTTTGGCAATTCAGGGTCCTTTGTGGTTCCATATAAATTTTAGGATTATTTGTTTGAATTCTGTGCAAAATTTTATGGCTCTTTTGAAAGGGATTGCATTAAATCTATAGATTGCTTTGGGTAATATAGCCATTTTAATAGTATTAATTTCTGCAATCTTTCCATTTCTTTGTATTGTCTTTAATTTCCTTCATCAGTGTTTTGTGATTTTCATAGTATAGGTCTTTCACTTCCAAGACAAGGATGCCCACTCTCCCAACTTTTATTTAACATAGTATTAGAAGTCCTAGTCACAGTAATCAGACAAGAAAAGGAAATACAAGGCATCCAAGTTGGAAGGGAAGAAATAAAACTGTCATGATTTTCAGATGATATGGTACTATATAGAGAAAATTCTAAAGTCTCCACCAAAAAAAACTATTAGAATTAATAAGTGAATTCAGTAAAGTTGCAGGATATAAGATTAATATACAGAAATCTGTTGCTTTTCTATACACTAATAATGAACTATCAGAAAGAGAAAGCAAGAAAACAATCCCCATTTAAAGTTGCATCAAAAAGAATAAAATACCTAGGAATAAACTTAACCAAGGAGGTTAAAGACCTATACTCTGAAAAAGTCTTTATTTTTCATTCATTTTGGAAAATATTTTCCAAATGTTTTCTCAACTGGTTATAGAATTCTAGATAGGTTGTTGGTTTTGTTTTTATCCTTATCTTTGTTCTACTGTTATGTTTCTTTTTTTGGATGTTTCTAAGGTTTTTGTTTTTGTTTTTACTGTTTATCACTGGGTTGTTTTGTTTGTTGTTGTTGTTTTTGTTTTATAGCCAATTTGATTGTGATGTGCCCTACTTTATTTTTCTTTCCATTTATTCTCCTTTGATTTTGTTGGATATGTGGGTTTGTGGGTTTCATCAAATTTGAACTCTTTTTAGCAATTAATTCTTGAAATATATTTCTGTTCATCACCCTTTCTTCTTTTGGGGCTCCAATTACACAGCTTGTCATTGTCCCATAAGTCTTTTTTTTTTTTAGTTTTTAAATTTTTCTTTATTTTTCTTTCTCTCCATGGTTGCTTTTTAATAGTTTCTATTGCATGCCTTCAAATTCATTGATCTTCCACAAAGTCTTATCCTGTTTATCCCATAAAGTATATTTTTAAGTTCAGATGTAATTTTCATCTCTAGAAGTTCTATTGGGGTCTTTTTAATATTTTCTGTTTTCTGTGCATTATGTCCATGTTTCCTTCTATATTTTGAGCATATAGAACCTATTTATAGTGACTGTTTTAAAATTCTTGTGTAATTACATCCATCATTTCTGTCATTGCTGGGTCTGTGTCTATTTATTTCCTTCTGGTGATGGTTCATATTTTCCTACTTCTTTGCTTGCCTGGTAGTTTTTACTATATGCTGATGTTGTGAAACTTACAGTGTTACCTAGTATTGTTGTATTCCTTTGAAGAATGTTTGACTTTGTTCTGGCACTCAGTCAAGTTACTTGGGATCAATTGGACCTCTTCTGAGACTTGCTTTTAAGCTTTTATAGGATAAGTACAGAGCATTCCATATCTAAAGCAAGTTTAGGCCAATTACTATGATGCAGTACCATTCTGAGGACTCTACCTGATGCCCTGTTTATCATATGAGGGCTTTCCACTCCGGCTGGTAGAAGCACAAACTCTTCTTAGCCTTGTGCTATCTTTGTGAATTGTTTCATTTACTGCTTTCTGGTAGTTCTTTTTTCAGCCTTGGGTAGTATCCTTTATATATACACAGACTCTTAGTCAAAGACTCAAGTGAACTTCTCTGCAGATCCCTGTAGCTTACTCTCCTGTAGCTCTCCCACCTCCTGTAGTATTCTGTCCTGCAAATTCTAGCCTCATTGGTCTCCCTAAACTCCAGTCTTTGTCTCTTCTACTCAGTGAGAATGTTGGGCCCTTTTGTGATTCCTCTACCTACCCCACTGTCTGGAAGCCTTCAGGCAGTAAGATGGGGCTGTTATATAGCTTTTGTTTTCCTCCTCTAGGGGATCGTAGTACTGTGCTGTCTGTCATCCAGTGTCTGAAAACTGTTGTTATATATATATATATATTTAGTTTCTAGATGTTTAATGTGAGAGAATAAATCTGGTGCCTGTTATTCCTTATTGCTGGAACTCATTATGATTTTTATAAGTTTCTTTGTGATAAACACTTTGGAATTTATATCTTTAGAAGTGTTTGTTTGACAGTACTGTGTTCAAGGGGAGAGAGCCTTTTAAAAGGAAGATGTACTAGAAGCTAATTTCAAATAGTGAACATGTCAAGTGGTAAAGCATTAAACTAAAAGTGGTAGTGGTAGGAATGGAGAAAAGGGAACATATCTAAAATATATTTTTGCAGGAAAAATGGACAAAATGTGGGAACTGCTTGGCATAGAGGGTACAGGTAGAGAAGATGTCAAACGTAACTAACATTTTGAGTTCAGTAGAATAGTGGTACAATTAAAAGAGGAGGAGTAAAAGATTATTAAATTCTACTTGTTTGTTAATATTATTTTATATTACATATTATAGGAAATGGTGACAGAAATGTATTCTGGCCCTTGTGTAGCAATGGAGATTCAACAGACTAATCCTACAGTGACATTTCGAGAATTCTGTGGACCTGCTGATCCTGTAAGTTATTGTTTAAAATATAAAGTAAAAGTTTGTTTTATCCATTAACTAAATATCTTAACAGGTTTTTGATAGTTTTAGTTCTTTAAAAGAAATAATACAAAATGAATGTAATAGATACAAATTTTTATTCAAAATCGCATTTTACGTCACTTATTTCTTATACAGTATTTCCACAAAAGTGAATTTTTATTAGCCTAGTGACAATATAGAATGGGCAGAAACACTGTGGCATTTTCTTTTATTGTTTCTTGTTGCTAAATCGTGTAGGTAAGTAAATTTGTTAAGCTCTGTGATAGAAATTGTCTAAAGTATTAATTATCCTTTGACATAGGGTGGCCATAAATAAAGCTCTCAATGTGAAGAATATTGATATGGTGGCTTCATACCAGATATGTAAATAAATATGAGCAGTGGGACTTATGTGAAAAGTGATATTCTCTAGTATGCCTTTCAGTTTGCTTCAGGTTTTCTTCATGTGGACATTTGGTGGTGAGGGGAATGGAGACGGGGATGGGACTGAAAAGCAGAAGTAACATTTGAATACATATGCAAAAGCTCCATGCAAATGTTATAAGCCGGGTAGGATTATTACCAATTTTAAACACTAACTATAATTTAAATTTATCCTTTATTTCACTATCACTTGTAAAGTTTATTGATGAAGAATAGCCAATTCAATTTAATTTAATTCAGACAATTTTATTGAGTTCCCTTAAATGTAAGATAAAAACTTAGCAGCACCTATTAAGAAGCCAGCTTGTATGAGAGTGCTGCTAGATTAGTGCTGTAGGAAAAAACAATACACCTGTTCTCAACGATCAAAAAGCGCATACAGGGCTTCCCTGGTGGTACAGTGTTTAAGAATCTGCCTGCCAATGCAGGGGACATGGGTTCGAGCCCTGGCCCAGGAAGATCCCACATGCTGTGAAGCAGCTAAGCCTGTGTGCTCCAACTACTGAGCCTGTGCTCTAGAGCCCATGTGCCATAACTACTGAGCCCATGTGCCACAACTGCTGAGCCCGTGTGCCAAAACTACTGAAGCCCGTGTGCCTAGAGCCTGTGCCACATGCTGTGAAGCAGCTAAGCCCGTGTGCCCCAACTACTGAGCCTGCACTCTAGAGCCCATGTGCCACAACTACTGAGCCCGTGTGCCAAAACTACTGAAGCCCGCGTGCTTAGAGCCTGTGCTCTGCAACAAGAGAAGCCACCACAATGAGAAGCCCGCGCACCACAACGAAGAGTAGCCTCTGCTCGCCACAACTAGAGAAAGCCTGCGCACAGCAATGAAGACCCAATGCAGCCAAAAGTAAATAAATAAAATAAATAAATTAAAAAAAAAAAAAGCGTGTACATAAAGATCTTTCCAAACACTTACAGAGCAACATACTAGTAAGGTCTAAAATATTGTTAGTTCAGGTAAAATACAAATGGTGAAGGGTTGTTTATTAAGGGAGCAATTAGTATGACCTGAAGGTAATTAAAGAATCTTTGTAAGAGGAAGAGAGATGTAAACAGGGATTTTAAAGATGAATCAAGGCATGAAGAGAATAGGGAAAGCTGTAAAACTCTATGTACAAAGGTAACAATGAAAGAATTTGCAGATTTACTATGGTATACAGCGAGAATATTTGCTTGGCTTCAATGGGAAATGCATACCTAGAAACACAAGGAAATATGTTTTCTAAGAGGAAACAAGGTGGGAAATACTGGTAGAGATGAGTATGGGATGCATAGCTTTAAAAGCCAGGCTAAAAATTGTGGATTCTGTATAATTAGAATACTGTATAGTAGAAAATAGGAATTCCTTGTATGTAGTTTAATTTTGGATATACTAAATTATTCCTTTGATGAAACTAGAGCAAACTAAGTTGGAAGAGATTAAAGGCAGGGGCTATAGAAAAGGAAAGGAGCAGACCTGATGACATTAGTAGAGAAAGAGTTGGCAGGACCTACTTTATATCTTTTCAGGGAGAAAGAAGAATAGAAGTAAGTAATATGTGTGATTGTGAAAGAGTGATTATTAAAATGTGATTCTGCTTTAGAGGACATTAGGAGAAAGTGGTGGTGATATTAATTGTTTATTGAATATTAATTGTAAGATATTAAGAAGGAATACTTTTTGGCTAGATGAATAAGCAGAACTCAGTGTTTGCCGTTTTTAATTTTTGATTTGTGTTTTATGACCAAGAGGGGGTTTTGTGCATTTGTTTTTTTTTTTTTTTTTTTTTCATTTGTTTTTTAAGATAATTAAAATTGTGGGTGACCAGCTGACCAAACAGAGGTAAATTAGCGAGAAACTAAGATAAAAAAAAGAATGAGATGAGTTTGTTCATTCTTTCATTCATTCAATAAATATTCATTGAACCTGTGCTGGTATTTGTGACTATAAAGAAAGAAGCTTTAAAGAGCTTACATTCTATGAGTGGACACAAATATATAAGTGGTTAGGTTCCATGTTTTGTGACAACTGCATTGTTGGATGTTTGTATTGGGTACTATGGGAGCCCAGTATCATAGCATTTAGCTTAGTCTGGGGATGGATGATGGGGTCAGGGGGGTCTTCTTGAAGAACATGACATCTGAGCTAAATTATGAGGAATGAGTAGATGTTAGCTAAGTGAAGAAGGTGGGGAATGATAGGATTAAGGTTATGAATGCATGAAACAGCATCACTTTGGGGCTGCAGCAAACTGTTATTACTGTAGCTAAAGTACAGGGCAATGAATGATAGAAATAAGGTCATTGGGGGAAGAGTTGGAAAGTGAGCAGGTGAGTAATCATAGAAGGAAGAGTCCTGACAATAAAAAATTTGCTGATTCCCTTTCTTTCTAGATATTTATTCAGTGAACATTTATGGAATTAATAGTATAATATGTACAAGGCTCACTGCTTGGTCCCATGGCTGGACTATAACAAAGATGACTAGAACAAGGTATCTTTCCTTAAGGAACTCATAATCTCTTTCAGGGTCCTAAGTCTTGCGTCATTAAGCATAGTTGGAATTACTCCACTATATTTTTTTCATTCTAGTTATTTATGAGCCCCTTATTGCATTATATCAATACAAAGTTGTACCACAGGGATTTTGAAATTTGGTACTAATTTAACATAAAAAATGTTAACAGTGGCTGTCTGAGTGGTAGGATTATAATAATGTTCAATTCTACTTTCCTATATTTTACAAATTTTCTTTAAAGTATTTATATTACGTTTATAATAAGAAAAAATACATTTTATCTTATCATAAAACCTGAAAGTAAATGAACTTTTAAATGAGTAGTTGGGGCTGATTCAGGACTGATTTCTCCTCTTTAGTCTCAGGGTCCTGAATTATGTATTGTTTCTAAGTATAGGTACAGGATTTCAAGTGGGACCATATGCTTTTTTAAAATTTAGTTTAATTTGGGGGGTGTTTTTATTTTTTCTTAATTTTATTGAAGTATAGTTGATTTACAATGTTATCTTAGTTTTAGGTGTACAGCAGAGTGATTCAGTTATACACATATATAAATAACTGTTCTTTTTCAGATTATTTTCCCTTATAGGTTATTACAAAATATTGAGTTTAGTTCCCTGTTCACAACCATATGCTTTTGATGGGTATTGATGGGTATTTTCAAGTCAGAAGAAATGCCATTGAGAGTCATTGAGAGTCATTTGAGAGTCATTTGAGAGTCATTTTCTCAATTTTGATTCTTCCAGTTCAAGAACGTGGTATATCTCTCCATCTGTTTGTGTCATCTTTTATTTATTTCATCAGTATCTTATAGTTTTCTGAGTGCAGGTCTTTTGCCTCCTTAAGTAGGTTTATTCCTAGATATTTTATTCTTTTTGATGCAGTGGTAAATGGGATTGTTTCCTTAATCTCTCTTTCTGATCTTTCATTGTTAGTGTATAGGAACGCAGATTTCTGTGTATTAATTTTGCATTTTATTTTGTATTGTATTTTATTTCAGTTGTTTTTTGGGTGTTGAGTTGTGTGAGTTCTTTATATATTTTGGATATTACCCCCTTATTGGATGTATCATTTGCAAACATCACCTGCTCAGTAGGCTGTCTTTTCATTTTGTTAATGGTTTCATTTGCTGTGCAAAAGAGTTTTTGTTTTTTTTTTTTTTTGGCCACATGGCATGCATGGCATGCAGGATCTTAGTTCCACGGCCAGGGATTGAACCCTGCAGTGGAAGCACAGAGTCTTAACCATTGGACGCCAGGGAAGTCCTGCTGTGCAAAAGCTTTTTAGTTTAATGTAGTCCCACTAGTTTATCTTTTGTTGCCTTTGCTTTAGCTGTCAGATCCAAAAAATCATTGCCAAGATCGATAGCAAGGAGCTTACTGCCTGTGTCTTCTTCTAGGAGTTTTATAGATTAAGTCTTTAATTCATGTTGCATTAATTTTTGTGTATGGTATAGGATGGTGTCCAGTTTCATTCTTTTGCATGTGGCTGTCCAGTTTTCCCAACACTATTTATTGCAGAAATACTATCTTTTTCCTGTTGTGTATTCTTGGCGCCTTTGTTGTAAATTAACTGACCATATACGCATGGGTTTATTTCTGGGCTCTCTATTCTCTTCCATTGATCTGTATGTCTGTTTTTATGCCAATACCATACTATTTTGATTACTATAGTTTTGTACTGTAGTTTGAAATCAGGACGTGTGATGCCACCAGCTTAGTTGTTCTTAAGATTACTTTGACTACCCGGGGTCTTCTGTGGTTCCATAAAATTTTAAGATTGTTTGTTCTATTTCTGCGAAAAGTGCTATCGAAATTTTGATAGGGATTACATTGAACCTGTAGATTGCTTTGGGTAGTATGGACATTTAAACAATATTCTTCAATCCATGAGCATGTTATATCTTTCCTTTTTTTTTTTTTTGTCATTTTCAGGTTTTTTTTTATCAATGTCTTATAGTTTTTTGAGTATGAATCTTTTACCTCCTTGGTTAGGTTTATTCCTAGGTATTGTATTACTTTTGATGTGATTGTAAATGGGATTATTTTCTCTTTCTGATAGTTCACTATTGGTGTATAAAAATGTAAGCGATTTCTATATATTGATTTTTTTATCCTGCAACTTTACTAAATTCATTTTTTCATTTTACTAGTTTTTCGGTGGTGTTCAGGATTTTCTATATATAGTATCATGTCATCTGCAAATAGTGACAGTTTTAATTCTTCCTTTCTAATTTGGATTCCTTTTATTTCTTTTTCTTGCCTGATTGCTGTGGCTAGGATTTCCAGTACTCTGTTGAGTAAAAATGGTGAGAGTAGACATCATATCTTGTTCCCAATCATAGAGGAAATGCTTTCAGATTTTCACCTTTGAGTATGATATTTGTGGTAGGTTCGTCATATATGACATTTATTATGTTGAGGTATGTATTCTCCACACGCACTTTGTTGCGAGTTTTTATGATAAATAGATGTTGAATTTTGTCAGAAACTTTGTCTGCATCTATTGAGATGTTTATATGATTTTTATTCTTTAGTTTATGTGTGGTATCACATTGATTTGCAGATATTGAACCATACTTGCATCCTTGGGATAAATCTCGCTTGATCATGGTGTATGATCCTTTTTAATATATTGTTGAATTTGGTTTGCTAATATTTTGTTGAGGATTTTTGCATCTATGTTAATCAGTGATATTGGCCTGTAATTTTTTTTTAATCGTGGTGTCTCTATCTGGTTTTTGTATCAGGGTGATGCTGGCCTCATAGAATCAGTTTGGAAGCATTCATTCTTACTCCTCTTCAATCTTTTGGAAGAATTTGAGAAGGATTGATGTTAATGCTTCTTTAAATATTTGGTAGATTTCACAGGGGAAACCATCTGGCCCTAGGATTTTCTTCATTGGGAGAGTTTTGGTTGCTGATTCAACCTCCTCATTATTGGTCTATTCAGATTTTCTATTTCTTCATAATTCATTCTTCATAGCTTTCATATTTCTAGGAATTTATCCAGTACTTCTAGGTTGTCCAGTTTGTTGGTGTGTGATTTTACAATAGTCTCTTATGAGCCTTTATTTCTTTGGTATCAGTTGTAATGTCTCCTTTTTTCATTTCTGATTTTGAGTCTTCTCACTTTCTTTTTTTTTTTTTAAGTAGTCTAGCTAAAGGTTTGTCAGTTTTGTTTATCATTTCAAAAAACCAGCTGCTTTTGGTTTCATTTATCTTTTTATTGTTTTTGTGGTCTCTATTTTATTTATTTCTGCTCTGACCTTTGTTATTTTCTTGCTTCTGCTGACTTTGGATTTAGTTAATTTCTAGTTCCTTGAGTTCCTTGAGATGAGAAGTTAGGTTGTTCATTTTGAAGTATTTCTTGTTTCTTAATGTAGGCACTTATCACTATGAGTTTCCCTCTTAGATCTGTTTTTGCTGCATCCCATAAGCTTTTTTTTTTTTTTTTTTGCAGTTATTCAACAAGCATTTATTGAACTTAGAAGTTATACCAGACCCTGAGCTGGAGAGCCAGTACAAGAAAACTTTGTCTGGTGTCTAAAGGGAGAGATAGTCACTTACACGAGTAGTATGCAAAGTGCTGAGTGTAGACACTAGGGGGTAGAGGATAATAAAGAACCATAAAGGACATGAACCTACCCATGACTGGAGGTGAAGGGAGCGGGTCAGGGAAATAGATATCACCTAAGGCAAGTCCCAAACACTTTCCAGACTTCCCCCATAAATTTTAGTATATGTGTTTCCATATTCATTTGTTTCAAGATATCTTTTGATTTTCCTTTTGATTTCTTCATTGACCCATTGGTTGTTCAGGAGTGTTTAATTTCTAAGTATTTATGGATTTTCCAATTTTCCTCCTGTTACTGATTTCTAGTTTCATACCATTGTGGTCAGAAAAGATATTTGGTGTGATTTCAACTTTCTTAAATTTTCTGAGGCCTGTTTTTTACCTATTATATGATCTATCCTGGAGAAGTTCCCCTGTGTGTTGAAAAGAATGTATTCTGCTTCTCTTGGAGGGAATGTTCTGTATATGTCTCTTAGGTTCATTTGGTCTAAAGTATAATTCAACTCCAATGTTTTATTATTGGCTTACTCTCTGAATGATCTGTCCATTGTTGAAAGTGGAGTATTGATGTACCCTACTATTATTATATTGTTGTCTGTTTCTCCCTTCAGATCTGTTGGTGTGTGCTTAATATACTTAGGTGTTTTGATGTTAGGTGTATATATATTTGTGATTATTATATCCCCTTGATGAATTAACCCTTTATCATTATATAATGGTCTTTGTTTTTTGTTACAGTTTTTGGTGTAAAATCTACTTTTTTCTGAATAAATATTGCTAGCTCTTCTCTCTTTCACTTCTAATTGCATGAAATATTATTTTCCATCCCTTCACTCTGAGCCTATGTATGTCCTTAAAGTTAAAGTGAGTCTCTTGTAGGCAGAATATAGTTTGATCTTTTTTTTTTAATCCATCCAGCCTCTATGCCTTTTGTTTTGAGCATTCAGTTCATTTACATATAGAGTAATTATGAATAGATAAGGACTTACTAATGGCATCTTATTGTTTTCTGACTGTTTTGTAGTTCCTGTGTTCCTTTCTGCCTCTTTTGCTGTCTTTATGTGTGTGTTGATGATTTTTCCATAGTGGTGTGCTTTGATTCCCTTCTCTTTGTTTTTTGTGAGTGGACTGTAGGCTTTTGCTTTTTGGTTACCATGAGTATTACATAAACACTTTAAATATATGACAGTCTATTTTACACTAGTAACAACTTAAGTTTGATTGCATACGAAAACTCTACCCTTTGACTCTCCCCTTTTTTGTTTTTGATGTCTTAGGTTAGTTATTTTTAATATTCTTGTTTATTAACCTTTCTACTACAGTTAAGTGGTTAATACACCACCATGTTACAATTTTAGAGCATTCAGAATCTGACTACATACTTACCTTTACCACATGTGTTGTATATTTTCATATTACTACTTAGCATTCTTTCATTTCAGCCTGAAGAACTCCTTTCAGCATTGTAAGGCAGGTCTAGGGGTGATGAACTCCCTCAGCTTTTGTTTGTCTGGAAAAGTTTTTAGCTCTCCTTTATTTCTGAAGGACAACTTTGCCAGATACTGTATTTATGCTTGGCAGGTGTTTTTTTTTTTTTTTTCTTTCTTTCAGCACTTTGAATCACCTCACTCTCTCCTGGCCTATAAGTTTTCTGCTGAGAAATTCATTAACAGCTTTATCGGGGTCCCTTTGTAAGTTACAACCTTTTTTTACTCTTGCTGCTCTTAAGTTTCTCTTTTTGTCTTTGATTTTTGAGTTTTATTATAATATCTCTCGGACAGGATCTGTTTAGGTTTTGTTTGTTTGGTGATCTATGAGCTTCATGAACTTGGATATCCAAGCCTCTCTAGATTTGGGAAATTCCCAACCATCCTTTCTTTACTTAAGCTTTCTATCATCATGTTCCTCTCTTTTTCTGAGATTCCAATAATTTGCAAGTTATTGCTTTTGATAATATAGATCATGTAGACTTTCTTCACTCTCTTCATTCTTTTTTGTCTTCCTCTGACTGGATGATTTCCTAGTTTCTCTCTTCTAACTCAAAGATTCTTTCTTCTGCTTGATTCATTCTGAGAGTGATGCTCTCTAGTGCATTTTTCTTTTTACTCATTGTATTCTTCAGCTTCAGAGTTTCTGTTTGGGTTTTTTTTTTTTTTTATTTAATGATTTCTGTCCCTTTGTTAAACTTCTCATTTTGTGTGTGTATTATTTTCCTGATTTTGTTGAATTGCCTTTCTGTGTTTTTTTAAAAACCTGTACATATTTTAAATTTATTTATTTATTTTAGGCTGTGTTGGGTCTTCGTTGCTGTGCACGGGCTTTCTCTAGTTGTGGCAAGCGGGGGCTATTCTTCATTGTGGTGCGTGGGCTTCTCATTGCAGTGGCTTCTCTTGTTGCAGAGCATGGGCTCTAGGTGTGCAGGCTTCACTAGCTGCGGCACGCAGGCTCAGTAGTTGTGGCTCACAGGCTCTAGAGTGCAGGCTCAGTAGTTGTGGCACACGGGCTTAGTTGCTCCGCGGCATGTTGGATCTTCCCAGACCAGGGCTTGAACCCGTGTCCCCTGCATTGGCAGGCAGATTCTTAACCACTGTGCCACCAGGGAAGTCCCGCCTTTCTGTGTTTTATTGTAGCTCATTGAGCTTCCTTAAAACAGGTATTCTGAAGATTTTATCAGGTAAGTAACAGATCTTTATGTCTTTGGGATCAGTTACTAGAAGATTATTGTGATCCTTTGGTTGTGTCATGTTTCATTGATTTTTTTTTTCATATATCTTGAAGTTTTGTGTTGCTGTCTTCACATTTGAAGTAGAATTCACCTCTTTTCTTCTTTATTAACTACCTTTTGGAGAGAAATATCTTCCATCAGCCCTGCTAGGAATTCTGGGGTTTCTTAGAACTTGTATGGATGTACCAGCTTCACACTTCTTGCTCCCTCTTCTGGCAGAATTCTTAAATTTGTATGCCTTCTCTTGATCCTGAAATGCACCAGGCTGGATGCCGACAGCTTGCCTTTTGCTTTTTCAAAGATGACACTAAAGCTCAAGTTTGTGGTCTCTCCCTGGCTCACAAATTCTTGTTGGCTTTCTGCACAGGCTCACTAGCCATTTGCCAAAACGTTCTCTCACTGCTGCTGTTGGGAATGCACACAGGGAGCACACGGGGTGAGGCACATGGTGTGTATGTGGGTGAGGCATGTGTGAGTACTGGTGGTGCCACTGGGCTAGTTGAGGTGATCGTCTGGTGAGGCATCCCTAGCAGCTCATGGGCAGGCTTCTTGATGGAGTCTGTGACAGAGTTTTTAGGATCCATGTCCTTTTAGGGCTCTTATCTGCTGCTTTCCCAGATGTTCCCACTCTCTAGTCATGCAGCTCACAATTCAGTACTTTGAATGTAGTGAGAGGGAAATGGGCTTCTTTGGCATCATCCTGCAGTGCTGCGGGAGCCAGGTGCTCACTCACAGACTTTCACTTTCTCCACTTGGGGGAAATCACAGGCTGAGACTTGGTCCCCTTGGCTAGACTCTTTAACTATCTATTTTTTAAGTGAGGGTGTTCTAAAGCAGCAGTCCCCAACTTTTTTAGCACCAGGGAACCAGTTTTGTGGAAGACAGTTTTTCCACGGACTGGGGTTGGGGGGTGGCTGGTTTTGGGATGATTCAAGTGCATTACATTTATTGTGCACTTTATTATTATTACATTGTAATATATAATGAAATAATTATACAACTCACCATAATGCAGAATCAGTGGGAACCCTGAGCTTGTTTTCCTGCAACTAGATGGTCCCGTCTGGGGGTGATGGGAGGCAGTGACACCTGAAGTGTGTTGTTTATGTCCAGTCTACTCCGTAATCTCGTTTTGGTTGCTGTCACTGCAGAAAACCCTGCTTCACAAAGATAGGGTGTTGGAGTTGTCTCAAACATACTTTTAAGGCCACCGTCATTTGCGATCTTAAGCAGTTGATCCTCCTCTAGCACGTACAAAGTCGATTCACCTGGCTTATTCACAGATGGGTCGCAGATCCATTCCTTCCCAGTTCGGGGGTCTTTTGTGTTTGGGAAGTAATGCTCAAACTCTTTGGAAAGCTGAGATAGGTGATCATGCACCAGGTGGGAGAAAGAAGGCCCTGGCTCAGTCTCTTTCAAAATCTCTGCTAATGTTTGAAACGTGTCGAAAATCCCAATGTTCCCTCATCACCCCCATAATTCCAGTTTGGCTTTGAATGCAGCCACATTATCTGCCGACTTGAACACAGTTGTTGTTCTCCCCTGAAGTGACAGATTGAGTTCACTGAGCAGGTTGAATATATCACACAAGTAAGCAAGTTTTGTGACCTATTCTGTGTCACTGAAATGTGCTGCCAGTGGTGACTGTTTTTCCAAAAGAAATCTCTGGAGCGGCTCTCATAACTCAAAAACTCTGACCAGTGATCTACCTTTAGATCTCACATCTCACTTCTGTGTATAAGAGAAGACGTGTGTGCTCTGCGTCCATCTCCTCACAGAGCTGCGCGAACAGACGTGAGTTAAGGGCATGTACTTTAAAGTGGTTGATAATTTTAATCACATCCTGCAAAGCATTGTTAAGTTCAGGTGACATTTTCAGTTAACCAGCATTTCTCTATGGATGACACAGTGCGTAGAAGCGACCTCTTTGACCCGAGTAGTGAAACCAGAAAGCCGTCCAGTCACGGCAGCTGCTCCGTCCATGCATATACCGGCACAAAATGACCGATTCAGTTTTCCTCATATGTAATCATTCAAAGACTTGAATAGTTCTGCAGCTGTGGTGTTGGTTGGCAACAAAAGTGTACATAACATATCCTCATGCACATCCTCCTGAAAAATACATCACACAAAAGCAAGCATTGTTGCCTTGTTGTGAACATCAGTAGATTTGTCAACCTGGATTGCATACCACGGCAACTCATTAATCCTCTCTAACAATTGTGCCTCAATACCCTCTGCTATTTCATCAGTTCATCTAGTTATGGTGCTAGCTGAAGAGGAACATGTGCTATCTTTTGAACTGCAGCCTCCTAAAAGTTCATGACAAATGTCCTTAGCAGCAGGCAGGATCAACTCTTCACCAATAGTAAAGGGCTCCTTAGCTTTAGCAATGTGGTTAGCCACTAAGAATGATGCTCTCAGTACAGACACATTTGATGAAGTGGTAGCCTTCAATAGTTGCTTCTTTTCTTTGTGTTCATGTATTTTTGTTTTGAAAAACCCCAAAGGCTTGTCTTTTAATGCAGGGTGCTTGGTCTCTATGTGGCGAAGCAGTTTTGAAGGTTTCATGGCTTCGTTGGATAGCCAGTTGCCACATATTATACAAAGTGGGCTTGGAGAATGTGAATCACCTGTTGCAGTGAACCCCTAATTTAAGTAGGACTCTTGGTATTTTCTTTTAAATGCAGCTTTCTTTTTGTTGGCAGTCTTCTGCTGTCTCATCATTGGGTCTTTCCCCCTTTTCAAAGAAGCTCTCCAGTGACGTTTGTTTTTTACTCATTTTGGCTAGGGTTAGCTTGTGGGCTTACCAAAACTGTGACAAGTGCGCAGTACAGGAAAGAGACATGGACAGAAGTGATAAATAAAATAATGGGTGGGCCACACACAGACTAAAATAAATGTAGGATTCTGACTTAAAGCCTGTCACCAGATGCAGCTATACAATTGAAGTACATCAACTCACTTGCCACTGTAAAGCCTGCCACCAGATGCAGCTTAATTGTCACTCACCACTCACTGATAGCGTTTTGATATGAGTCTGCAAGCAATTGATTTATTATGGTCTCTGTGCAGTCAGACCTCTCTGCTAATGATAATCTGTATTTGCAGCCGCTCCCCACCACTGCCATCACCACCTTAACTCCACCTCAGATCATCAGGCATTAGACTCTCATAAGGAGCATGCAACCTAGATCCCTCGCATGTGCAGTTCGCAGTAGGGTTCGTGCTCCTATGAGAATCTAATGCTGCCGTTGATCTGACAGGAGGCGGAGCTTGGGCGGTAATGTGAGCAATGGGGAGCGGCTGTAAATACAGATGAAGCTTTGCTTGCTTGCCTGCAGTTCACCTCCTGCTGTGCGGCCCAGTTCCTAACAGGCCACGGACCAGTACTGCTCTGTGGCCCAGGGGTTGGGGACCCCTGTTCTACAGGACCTCGCCCTTTCATCTATTCAAAGTCTGTAAGCTCTCGGGTGATACCATTAATATTTATATGTAACAGTACATTTTCTATGAATTAATATGCTGATGACTCTAAATCCATAACTGCAGCCCAGACCTTTCTCCTGTGTTCCATGTGCTTCTAAAACTCTGTGTATCCTACACATGTCTCCCTCCTCTCACACATTCTCCTATCCTTATGAATGCCAGTAATATCTTCCTACCTGGAAACTGAAGAATCAGCTGAAACTCTCTTTTCTCCTTTATCCCAACATATTTTTTTTTTCTTTTAACAATTATTTATTTATTTATTTATTTATTTTTGGCTGTGTTGGGTCTTCGTTTCTGTACGAGGGCTTTCTCTAGTTGTGGCAAGCGGGGGCCATTCTTCATTGTGGTGCGTGGGCCTCTCACTATCGCAGCCTCTCTTGTTGCGGAGCACAGGCTACAGACACGCAGGCTCAGTAATTGTGGCTCACGGGCCTAGTTGCTTCATGGCATGTGGGATCTTCCCAGACCAGGGCTCGAACCTGTGTCCCCTGCATTGGCAGGCAGATTCTCAACCACTGCGCCACCAGGGAAGCCCTATCCCAACATATTTGTTTGTGTCCCAATCCAGTAACAGATACCATTTCATATCTAAGTATCTGTCTCTTTGTCTCCATCCTCAGTGATACTTTTTTATTGCTTATACTCACTATTTCTATTATATCTTAAGTTTTCTCCATTTTGCAGTGTCTTATCCTTCATATACACCTTCGACATTCCTGATGCAACACTCTTTCTAAAATATAAATAATTAACACTTCGCAGTTTAAAACCCTGCAGTGGCTCCTTATTGCTTACAGTTAAAGTTCACTTTTCATAGGAGGTTACAAAGTCCTCCATGATATAGTCCTTACTACTTCCAGCCTCATTTCTTGCTGCAGTTTTTCCTCTCCTCTGTCCTCCACATTTGCACTCTGAAAAGTATGAAGGAAGTAGATCATATTCTTTGTTTCCTTATATTCTTTGTCTCCTTCCTCCCTTCTCCACAATCCCAGAATCTTGGGCTTAGGCTTCCTCATTTTCTTAACACAACAACGTCTCTAATCAGATCTGGCAAATTCAGTCACACTGAGATGCAAATTACTACGCAGAATGAATATATTATCACTTCCTAGGGTTTTTCCTTTTTTTTCCTTTTTAAACAGAGTGCATTATTTTTGTCTTAAAAGAAAAACAGTTCTAATTTTGGAGTTGTAGGCCCCAGGAGGGTGACTGAGGAAAGAGAAACTGACTGAAGGGACTTCTTACTTTTCAATCATTCATTCATCCATGAATAATTGAATGCCTACTGTGTGCCAGGCAATATTCTAGGTACTGGGGATACACCAGTGAACAAAACAAGTGTGTGTGTATGTGTGTGTGTGTATGTGTGTGTATGTGTGTGTGTGTGTGTGTGTGTATGTGTGTGTGTGTGAAACAGAGAGCGCACGGTCTCCTCACAGAGCAGTGAGCTTACATTCTAGTTGAAGACAGGTAATAAATAAATAAATAATAGAATGCATAGTATTTCACATGGATAAAAATGAAACAAGGAAAGGGGACTAGAGTTAAGGACGTATAGATAGGATTCTGCTTTAAATTGGAGTCATAAGAGAAGGATGAAAGAAGGAAGAGAAAAGAGCCAGCCATACCCATTTCTGGATGAAGAGCATCATAGGCAGAGGGAACAGGCAATGTGAAGGCTCTGGGAGAGGAGCTTGCTTGAGGTAATCCCAGAACTTGGGGGAATAAGCAAGGTGGGAGATAAAGTCACTGAGATAGATAAAGACTGGGACAGATCTTGTAGACCCTTGTAATGACTTTAGCTTTTACTCTGTATGAGACCATATGTTTTCAAAGGGTTTGAGCAGAGTAGTGACATGATTTGACTTTTAAAAGGATCATTCTGACAATTGTGTTGAGAGTAGTCTAAAGGGAAACAAGGGTAGAAGTTGCAATACAGGACCAAGATGATGTTGACTATGCCCGGGATGGTAGCAGTGGACGTCCTGAGAGGCAGCCAGGTGTCGTTTACCATGTTTCTTACCTTTTGCTTCTCTTTATCTCTAGTGGATGAATGGATGAAGGTTAAAATTGATGAAAACCTAGAGAAGGGATATGGAGGAATCCTTAGATCTAAGTGATGGGACTAGAAAGGAACAGAATTCTCTTCACTCTTTTCTGGTTTCATCTCAGTCTATTGACGAGACAAGTGGAAGGTGAATCCATATTTCTCCTCTGTCAGTTTAGTGCATAACAACAATTAGAGAAGACATTTATACCTGACCAGGGATAGCAGGCATATTCGCAGATTAAAACAGGCCAAGAATTTCTGTTGCTAGTTTTTGGTAAAAATATAAACAATACTTTTTTTTTTTTTAGGATAATCAATTATTTTATAAGCATTTTACTGATTTTAGAAAGTATAAAAATGATGTAAAAATACATTTTCAGAAAAGTATTAAGTGACTTAAATGCATTTAAAAAAAAAAAAAGAACATTGAAAGTATTCCAAGTACAATAAGAACATAGAGTAGTATGCAAAAAATACTATATGAAAGTAATTTACTTAATTTGAAGTAATTGTGTGCAATAATTTACAATACCTATTAAGTGATGCAGTATTTAAAAATAATCCTATTGTGAATTATCATGTTTTCAATGAAGAATTATTTCTCTAACAGAAAAAGAAAAGAAAACAGAAACCACTTATCTCAGTGTTGTATACCAGCTAGAGTGACCAGCACTGTCCTAGTTTGCCCAGGACTCTCCCAGGTTTAGCACCGAAAGAGCAGAGTCCTGAGAAATCTCTGAATCCCAGGAAAACTGAGATAGATGGTAGATCACTTGAAAAAATTTACCACATTATTGCACAATATCTCTTAAAAACAAACTGTAACTAAGGTTTAACTATTCGTATTCATTTTAAAAGAATTTTTAAATGGATGTTGTATTAAGTTATAAAAGGTCAGAAGAAATACAGTTAAAATGCTTCCATCCACCTAGAGAGATGGTCAGTTAGCTTCAATTTTAAAGGTGAAAATTGGTGAAGTGTTGAAATCAGCTGTATTTACTTTGCAAGTTACCCTTTTACTAGAATTTGTTTACACGTAGGGATATTAAGTAGAGGCCCATTTCCTGAAACAAATGGGATTGAAAGCTAAAGTGTAGACTTTGGAACTGAAATGTAAGTAAGTACTTAAAGTTATGACTTATGAAAATCTTTCATGAAGGATGAGAACCAAAATGATAGGAAAATAAGGAAAAACTCTCTCAGAAGATCTTCCTGACCTTCCTTACATCAAGTTTCTGTAGCTTCTTTATCATTGAAGGTGGATATTGGAACATGTTTCAGAATGGGAGATTTAGAGTAAATATTATCGTGTTCATTTCACCTGTCATTCTTTATTCATAAATTCAAGCATTTACTGAAGAATTGATATGAACCCAGCGTCATGTTTATCTCTTGGGGATTCAAAGATGGGTTCTACACAGTTGGGACCCTCAGGAGTTCACAGTCTAATAGGAGAATCAGACAAATTTCAGTCAGACATGATGAAACCTATCTTAGAGGAAAGTACAGGATGCTAAGGAAATACATAGAAAGAACACACAACTCAGCCAGTGTTGGGTAGAGAGGAGGTGGGATGGGGGCCCTGGGAAGAGGCTATTCAGGAGAGACTTCCCAGGGGAAATGATGCCAGGAGGTATTATTTATTTATTTATTTATTTATTTATTTATTTATTTATTTATTTATTTATATTTTTGGCTGCATCGGGTCTTCATTGTGGTGTGCAGGATCTTCACTGTGGCATGAGAGTTTTGTCTGTTGTTGCGGCACGCGGGCTCTTCATTGCATCGCGTGAGCTTCTCTCAAGTCATGGCATGCGGGTTTTCTCTCTCTAGCTGTGGCACGCGGGCTCCAGAGCGTGTTGGTTCTGTAGTTTGTGGCACACATTCCCTCTAGTTGAGGCGTGCGGGCTTTGTTGCCCCACAGCGTATGGGATCTTAGTTCCCCGACCAGGGATCGGACCCGCGTCCCCTGCATTGGAAGGCGAATTCTTTACCACTGGACCACCAGGGAAGTCCCTGGAGGTATAATTTAGACAGTAAAATTTGCCTAGGTAAAGAAGGAATCCTGTTTATCATAGTAGGGTGAGAGAGCATGGTTTGAGCTGGCTTCTAATGGGAGATCAAAGCTCCTACCATCTGCCTTCACTATTACTTCCCTCAGAAAAGTCTGGATCTTGTGCAAGATACTACACCTGTTCTTTTTTACTGTCTTTGAAATCTTGCATTTATTTTACACTTAGAGCACATCTCAATTTAAACTAGCCACATATCAAATACTTAATAGTCACATGTGGCTAGTGGCTACCATATTGGACAGTACAAATCTGGGCCATTCCAGTAGACCTTACTTATGAATAAAGAACCTTCTCACATAGTCTAGCTGAGATTATTGGAGTGCTACACTGGGTAAACAATACAAACAATAAAGTGTTATAATGAATAGTTTTAATTCCTTTGTGCATATTTCTCTCAGGTACTTTAGAGAGAATTAGCCAAAGTCTTAGGTAGGAGTCAGATCTCTTGGCCAGAATATCATTAATCTATCTTACCCTAAGTTCTCACTGCGTGTTTCACTGGACCATGCAGTTGGGGGTAGGCAAGGGCCAGATTAGAAAAGGCTTTATAAATTATGCTAAAGGGTTGGTATTTAATTCCAAAGGCTGAAGGGTGGGAAAGAGGGAGGAGTTAGTGAGTTTTCAGCAGGGCCATTATGTGATCATTTTTGCATTTTAGAGAAGTTAGTATTATGGTAGTGTGGAGGACCCATAATAGGGCAGCTTGATTAGAAGCAAAAAGAAGGTCCTTATTGACCTGAAACAAATAGACTGCCAGATATTTCTCTAGCAAAGATGAGTTTATTCAGGATCAGCAGAGAATTGCAATTTGGAGTCTGCAACCATGGTGAGCCATGTGCAAATACACAAATGGCAAGGGAAAGAGAACACTTTTATAGAGAGGAAAAGGAAAGTGGGAGGGCTATAGTAAAGAGTTCGTGGCTTTTCATTAACTGAATCCTTGCCAGGAAAGAGGAAGAGTCTTTCTGGCTTTTGGGCTCTGCTATCTTCACAGGGAGTGAGAGCTCCCCCTTCTGGTCTCTCAACTTTATTTGAGGTTTCCATTTGTTTTTATTTTTTTTACATCCTATAAAAATGTGGATAAGAAGTGATGAAGGGATAAACTAAGGTAGTGGCAGTGCAGACAGAGAAGAGAGGGCAGGTTAAAAGATGTTAAGGAAGGCTATAGAATCCACGGTGCTTGGTATCAATTAAGTGTGGTATAAGAAAAGCTATCAAGGATGACTCCTAGCTTTAAAAATAATTTTATCTTAAGCAACTTGGATTATAAGTAGTAAGTAGTACCATTAATTAAACTAGAAAATATAGGAAGAGAAGCTGGTTTGAGATGAAATGTTGAATTTCATTTTGGTGCATACTGACTTTGGAGTGTAGAGAGTAGAGTTTGAAAAGTATCCAACTTAACATATCGGGAAACCTGATAAAAGTGGTAAAAGTAATTACAGTGGAATAGTGAGGACGAAAGCCAGGCTATAAATGTGTTGAGGAATGAGTGAAAGATTTTGAGAAAACATAGTATATTCAATTTATTCTTATAACAAATATTAATTATTATTTAAGATGCATTGGAATGTACATTGGGAATACACTCATGAATAATATAGTATCTGATCTCAAGCAGTTTTCTGTGGGGGTGGGAGAAGCCACAAATAAACCAACATTTAAAAGACATGAATGGTTAAGATAGTCACCACATGGCTCTGTGAGAGCATACAGAAAGGTCATTGACCTCTAAGGGGTTAGAACCAGTCTTTCAGTGAACTTGTGGTAAAGGGGCAGGGAGAGTGACGGGAGTGCTAGACATAAGAATGAGTTATCTTAACATGTTTTTTTTTCTGTTAAAAGGTTATTTAGGGTCCATGTTGCATCCTGTAGAGCACATGTGGAAAACTTTTCCCTCTTCTAGCCGAGTCAAAGACTGAAGAAGGAAAATCATTTCAACCCCATGTTTGTGGTGCTATCAGGTTTTTTCTTGCTTGCAAGTTAGAGATTTGTGAAGGCTGCCAAGGGGCCACAGTTAATAAAGGGCTGCAGTAGAGGAAGGTGCCTCCTCTGAGCTTCCACAGGCTGTGGGAGCTACTTCTGTCTACAGATACGTTGTCCAGTACAGTAGCCACCAACTGGCCACATGTAGCTATTGACATTGAACTACAGTTAAATAAAATTAAAAATTTAACTCCTCAGTCACACTACCACATTTCAAGTGCTTAATAACCACATGTGGTTAAGGCCCACCATATTGGATAGCGTGGACTATACAACATTTCTGTTGTTACAGAAAGTTCTATTAGACTGCACTGGTGTAGAGAACTTGTTTTGTTTCTGTAAGTCTAAGGAATTTTTAAAATCCAAGGAATATATGCTATTACCTACTTGACCTTTTTATCCCTCTAAGGTTTTACACTAACTACATCCTATGGTTTTATAAATTATATAATTATTTTTAGCTGTATATTGTTTGTATATTCTTTTCAGCTTACTTTGGCCTGCTATTTTTATTGTTTCATAACTTATATATTTACAGCTTTTAACCCCTTTTCATGTCTTTTGTATCATTTTCATTCTCATCTCCTGTTATTCACCCTTTAGCAGCCTGACGGTCTTATAAGTTACTTTTTTTTTTTTTTGAATTTTATTTATTTATTTTTTATACAGCAGGTTCTTATTACTTATCTATTTTATACATATTAGTGTATATATGTCAATCCCAATCTCCCAGTTTATCCCACCACCACCACCATCACCCACACCGGTTTCCCCCCTTGGTGTCCATACATTTGATCTCTACATCTGTGTTTCTATTTCTGCCTTGCAAACCGGTTCATCTGTACCATTTTTCTGCATTCCACATATATGCATTAATAAACGATATTTGCTTTTCACTTTCTGACTTACTTCACTCTGTATGACAGGCTCTAGGTCCATCCACGTCTCTACAAATAACCCAATTTCATTCCTTTTTATGGCTGAGTAATATTCCATTGTATATATGTACCACATCTTCTTTATCCATTCATCTGCCAATGGGCAGATATACGTTGTTTACATGACCTGGCTATTGTAAATAGTGCTGCAAAAAACATTGGGGTGGATGTGTCTTTTTGAATTATGGTTTTCTCTGGGTATATGCCCAGTACTGGGATTGTTGGGTCATATGGCAATTCTATTTTTATCTTTTTATTTTTATTTTTCTAACCCTGTAGAGTCGTGTGCATCTCCTTCCCTCCCCAGTCAGTGTGGTTTTTTTAAAACATCTTTATTGGAGTATAATTGCTTTATAATGGTGTGTTAGTTTCTGCTTTATAACAAAGTGAATCAGCTATACATATACATATGTCCCCATATCTCTTCCCTCTTGCGTCTCCCTCCTGTACTCGCTATCCCACCCCTCTAGGTGGTAACAAAGCACCGAGCTGATCTCCCTGTGCTATGCAACTGCTTGCCACTAGCTATTTTACATTTCATAGTGTATATGTGTCTATGCCACTCTCTCACTTTGTTCCAGCTTACCCTTCCCCCTCCCAGTGTCCTCAAGTCCATTCTCTATGCCTGCGTCTTTATTCCTGTCCTGCACCTAGGTTCTTCAGAACCATTGTTTTTTTGTTTTTTTTTTTTTTTAGATTCCATATATATGTGTTAGCATACTGTATTTGTTTTTCTCTTTCTGACTTACTTCACTCTGTATAACAGACCCTAGGTCCATCCACCTCACTACAAATAACTCAATTTCATTTCTTTTTATGGCTGAGTAATATGCCATTGTATATATGTGCCATATCTTCTATATCCATTCATCTGTCGATGGACACTTAGGTTGCTTCCATGTCCTGGCTATTGTACATAGAGCTGCAGTGAACATTGTGGTACATGACTCTTTTTGAAATATGTTTTTCTCAGGGTATATGCCCAGTACTAGGATTGCTGGGTCACATGGTAGTTCTATTTTTAGGTTTTTAAGGAACTTCCACACTGTTCTCCATAGTGGCTGTATCAATTTACATTCCCACCAACAGTGCAAGAGGGTTCCCTTTTCTCCACACCCTCTCCAGCATTTGTTGTTGGTAGATTTTCTGATGATGCCCATTCTAACCGGTGTGAGGTGATAACTCGTGGTAGTTTTGATTTGCATTTCTCTAATAATTAGTGATGTTGAGCAGCTTTTCATGTGCCTATTGGCCATCTGTATGTCTTCCTTGGTGAAATGTCTATTTAGGTCTTTTACCCATTTTTGGATTGGGTTGTTTGTTTTTTTAATATCGAGCTGCATGAGCTGTTTATATATTTTGGAGATTAATCATTTGTCCGTTGATTCATTTCCAAATATTTTCTCCCATTCTCAAGGTTGTCTTTTCATCTTGTTTATAGTTTCCTTTGCTGTGCAAAAGCTTTGAAGTTTCATTAGGTCCCATTTGTTTATTTTTGTTTTTATTTCCATTACTCTAGGAGGTGGGTCAAAAAAGATCTTGCTGTGATTTATGTCTAAGAGTGTTCCTCCTATGTTTTCTTCAAAGAGTTTTATAGTGTCCAGTCTTACATTTAGGTCTCTAATCCATTTTGAGTTTATTTTTGTGTATGGTGTTAGGGAGTGTTCTAATTTAATTCTTTTACATGTAGCTGTCCAGTTTTCCCAGCACCAGTTTTTGGAGAGCCTGTCTTTTCTCCATTTCATATCCTTGCCTCCTTTGTCATAGATTACTTGACCTTAGGTACATGGGTTTATCTCTGGGCGTTGTATCCTGTTCCATTGATCTATATTTCTCTTTTTGTTCCAGTACCATACTGTCTTGATTAATGTAGCTTTGTAATATACTCTGAAGTCAGGGAGTCTGACTCCTCCAGCTCTGGTTTTTTCCCTCAAGATTGCTTTGGCTATTCAGGGTCTTTTGTGTCTCCATACAAATTTTAAGATTGTTTTGTTCTAGTTCTGTAAAAAATGCCATTGGTAATTTGATAGGGATTGCATTGAATCTGTAGATTGCTTTGGGTAGTATAGTCATTTTCACAATATTGATTCTTCCAATCCAGGAACATGGTATATCTCTCCATCTGTTTGTGTCATCTTTGATTTCTTTCATCAGTGTCTTATAGTTTTCTGCATACAGGTCTTTTGTCTCCCTAGGTAGGTTTATTCCTAGGTATTTTATTCTTTTTGTTGCAATGGTAAATGGGAGTGTTTCCTTAATTTCTCTTTCAGAATTTTCATCATTAGTGTATAGGAATGCAAGAGATTTCTGTGCATTAATTTTGTATCCTGCAACTTTACCAAATTCATTGATTAGCTCTAGTAGCTTTCTGGTGACATCTTTAGGATTCTCTGTGTATAGTATCATGTCATCTGCAAAGAGTGACAGTTTTACCTCTTCTTTTCCAATTTGTATTCCTTTTATTTCTTTTTCTTCTCTGATTGCTGTGGCTAGGACTTCCAAAACTATGTTGAATAGTAGTGGCGAGTGTGGACATCCTTGTCTCGTTCCTGATCTTAGAGGAAATGCTTTCAGTTTTTCACCATTGAGAATGATGTTTGCTGTGGGTTTGTTGTATATGGCCTTTATTATGTTGAGGTAGGTTCCCTCTATGGCCACTTTCTGGAGAGTTTTTTATCATAAATGGGTGTTGAATTTTGTCAAAAGCTTTTTCTACATCTATTGAGATGATCATGTGGTTTTTATTCTTCAATTTGTTAATATGGTATATCACATTGATTGATTTACGTATACTGAAGAATTATGCATCCCTGAGATAAATCCCACTTGATCATGGTGTATGATCCTTTTAATGTGTTGTTGGATTCTGTTTGCTAGTATTTTGTTCAGGATTTCTGCATCTATATTCATCAGTGATGTTGGTCTGTAGCTTTCTTTTTTTGTCGTATCTCTGTCTGGTTTTGGTATCAGGGTGATGGTGGCCTCATAGAACGAGTTTGGGAGTTTTCCTTCCTTTACAGTTTTGGAAGAGTTTGAGAAGCATTGGTGTTAGCTCTTCTCTAAATATTTGATAGAATTCACCTGTGAAGCTATCTGGTCCTGGCCTTTTGTTTGTTGGAAGACTTTTAATCACAGTTTCAATTTCATTACTTGTGATTGGTCTGTTCATATTTTCTATTTCTTCCTGGTTCAGTCTTGGAAGGTTATACCTTTCTAAGAGTTTGTCCATTTCTTCCAGGTTGTTCATTTTATTGTCATAGAGTTGCTTGTAGCATCTTATGATGCTTTGTATTTCTGTGGTGTCCGTTGTAACCTCTCTTTCTTCATTTCTACTTTTATTGATTTGAGTCCTCTCCCTCTTTTTCTTGATCTCTCTGGCTAAAGGTTTATCAACTTTGTTTACCTTCTCAAAGAACCAGCTTTTAGTTTTATTGATCTTTGCCATTGTTTCCTTTCTTTCTGTTTCATTTATTTCTGCTCTGATCTTTATGATTTCTTTCCTTCTATTAACTTTGGGTTTTGTTTGTTCTTCTTTCTCTAGTTCCTTTAGGTGTCAGGTTAGATTATTTATTTGAGATTTTTCTTGTTTCTTGAGGTAGGATTGTATAGCTATAAACTTCCCTCTTAGAGCTGCTTTTGCTAATTCCCATAGGTTTTGGATCGTCGTGTTTTCATTCTCATTTGTCTCTAGTTATTTTTTGATTTCCTCTTTGATTTCTTCAGTGATCTCTTGGTTATTTAGTAACGTATTGTTTAGCCTCCATGTGTTTGTATTTTTTACATTTTTTCCCTGTAATTTATTTCTAATCTCCCAGCATTGTGGTAGGAAAAAATGCTTGATATGATTTCAGTTTCTTAAATTTACCAAGGATTGATTTGTGCCCCAAGCTGTGATCTGTCCTGGAGAATGTTCCTTGTGCACTTGAGAAGAAAGTGTAATCTGCTGTTTTTGGATGGAATGTCCTATAAATATCAGTTAAATCTATCTGGTCTATTGTGTCATTTAAAGTGTGTTTCCTTATTAATTTTCATTTTGGATGATCTGTCCATTGGTGTAAGTGAGGTGTTAAAGTCCACACTATTATTGTGTCACTGTCAATTTTCTCTGTTATAGCTGTTAGCATTTGCCTTATGTATTGAGGTGCTCCTATTTTGGGTACATATATTTATAATTGTTATATCTTCTTCTTGGATTGATCCTTTGATCATTATGTAGTGTCCTTCCTTGTCTCTTGTAACATTCTTTATTTTAAAGTGTATTTTATCTGACAAGAGTACTGCTTCAGTAGCTTTCTTTTGATTTCCATTTGCATGGAATATCTTTTTCCATTCCTTCACTTTCAGTCTGTATGTGTCCCTAGGTCTGAAGTGGGTCTCTTGTAGACAACATATATATGGGTCTTGTTTTGTATCCATTCAGCCAGTCTTTGTCTTTTGGTTGGAGCATTTAGTCCATTTACATTTAAGGTAGTTATTGATATGTATGTTCCTATGACCATTTTCTTAATTGTTTTGGGTTTGTTTTTGTAGGTCCTTTTCTTCTCTTGTGTTTCCCACTTAGAGAAGTTCCTTTAGCATTTGTTGTAGAGCTGATTTGGTGGTGCTGAATTCTCTTAGCTTTTGCTTGTCTGTAAAGCTTTTTTTTTATTAAAAAATTTTTTTTAAATTTTATTTATTTTTGCTGCCTTGGGTCTTCATTGCTGTGCATGGTCTTTCTCTATTTGCGGGGAGCGGGGGCTACTCTTCGTTGCGGTGCACGGGCCTCTCATTGCAGTGGCTTCTCTTGTTGCAAAGCACAGGCTCTAGGCGTGCAGGCTCACTAGTTGTGGCTTGCATGCTCTAGAGCGCAGGCTCAGTAGCTGTCGTGCCCAGGCTTAGTTGCTCCGTGGCATGTGGGATCTTCCTGGACCCAGCCTCAAACCCGTGTCCCCTGCATTGGCAGGCGGATTCTTAACCACTGTGCCAGCAGGGAAGTCCCTGTAAAGCTTTTGATTTCTCTGTTCAATCTGAATGAGGTCCTTGCTGGGCAGAGTAATCTTGATTGTAGGTTTTTCCCTTTCATCACTTTAAATATGTCTTGCCACTCCCTTCTGGCTTGCAGAGTTTCTGCTGAAAGATCAACTGTTAAACTTATGGGAGTTCCTTTGTATGTTATTTGTTGTTTTTCCCTTGTTGCTTTTAATAATTTTTCTTTATCTTTAATTTTTGTCAGTTTGATTACTATGTGTCTTGGCATGTTACTCCTTGGATTTATCCTGCCTGGAACGCTCTGTGCTTCCTGGACTTGAGTGGCTATTTCCTTTCCCATGTTAGGGAAGTTTTTGACTATAATCTCTTCAAATATTTTCTCTGGTCGTTTCTCTCTCTCTTCTCCTTCTGGGACCCCTATAATGTGAATGTTGATGCACTTAATGTTGTCCCAGAGGTCTCTCAGGCTGTCTTCATTTCTTTCCATTCTTCTTTCTTTATTCTGTTCCATGGCAGTGAATTCCACCATTCTGTCTTCCAGGTCACTTATCCATTCTTCTGCCTCAGTTATTCTGCTCTTGATTCCTTCTAGTGTATTTTTCATTTCAGTTATTGTATTGTTCATCTTTGTTTGTTTGTTCTTTAATTCTTCTAAGTGTTTTTTCTTTAGTTCTCCTAGGTCTTTGCTAAACATTTCTTGCATCTTCTTGATCTTTGTCTCCATTCTTTTTCTGAGGTCCTGGATCATCTTCACTATCATTATTCTGAATTCTTTTTCTGGAAGGTTGCCTACCTCCACTTCATTTAGTTTTTTTTTTTCTGGTGTTTTATATTGTTCCTCCACCTGGTACATAGTCCTCTGCCTTTTCATTTTGTCTGTTTTTCTGTGAATGTGGTTTTCGTTCCACAGGCTAAAGGATTGTAGTTCTTCTTGCTTCTCTTATAAGTTACTTTCATTGATCCTCCATTTCTTTCTTTGCTGATTCACCTCAGTAAATGTAAAGACTCACAGAATAAAATTCCTTCTTGGGATCAGGAATATTACATGTACTAATAGGTTCCCTCAGTTACTAGAAATATTTTTTCTTTATATCATACATCAGTCTAGTTCCTTTGTTAGAGGGTCTGAAATTATCAGTTTTGTTATATTTAAAATCTTTAAGTGAGCAAGCCATTTAAACAGTTGTGACTTTCTAAAGGGGACAGGTATGGTAGATACTATCCATTGTTTATTAAGCATTTGTATTTGCCTATCCCTGTGCTAAAAACCATTTAATCATTTAATTCTCCCAGCAATCCTATGAGATCATTATGATTTATTCCAGTGTACAGATGAGAAAACTCAGGTCCTGAGAGAATGTGAATGTGTGACCTAATGTCACACAGTTAAGTGACAGATGTGAACTCACAGATTTGAACTTTAATTCCAAAGCCTACGTGTTAAGTGGGGGGTTCCTCTTAGGGAAGGACCACAGACGTAATATCTCCGGTACAGTCATGGCAAGAAACTTTATGGTATTGAATCTTCTCATATGTTTTTATGAATACAGTTACCTTAGAACATCCATGGCCAGGTTTTTGAAGTTTTAATAAATCAAATTGTCTTCCCATCTGCTGATAATCCTGATCAGTATCAAATCACACTGAATTTTGAGTCTTTGTTGTTTTTAGTTATTTTATACTGGTCTTTAAACAAGCAAAATATCTGTGGCAAATGGCTGGGTGTTCCTCCTGTGATATCAACATGATATGAGAGAAGTCTGTAGGCCAAGCATATGACGCCTGGATCGGGATGCTCATATGCTCAGACCTTTATCCTGGTTGTCTTTTCTGCGTAAGTGCTGTTCCCACAGTGAGCCACATGTCAAACTGCCTCACCTTCTTCAAGTGTCCACTCAAATGTAACCTTCTCAATCAAACTTACCAGGACCATTCTGTTTAACTGTAATATGCCTCTCCCACATAAATTCCTCATTCCCCATTCTACTTCCAGTAATTGATTAGCATGTGATTATTATTCTTATGGGCAATAAGCACTAAGGTTCTTTATGTAGCTATCCGAGGGCTCTGGTCAATATTATCATCTTTTTGGGCTAAGGCCTCAGCCTACCTTTAGAACTAACTTCCTCTTTGCTTCCCAGTTGTGCTCCTACTTTCTAAAGCTCAAAATATGGTGCTAAGCTAGTATTCCTCAAATTTGAAAAAAATGAGTCACCTCTTTCTTTGTTCCAGTTTGATATTAATCCTATCACTTCTTTATACCACCTCTGTATGTTAACATGGACCTGGAGAGAGTTAGGAAGACTTCTTTCTCTGCAAATAAAATAATCCTAAGATGAAAGCCTTATCTAATGCCCAGGGATCTTCTTTCCTAGTCAAAGGCTCTTTGATGTTCTTAAGATAATTTAACTTGGACCTCTTTTCATTTTTTGAAATGGTAGAAAAATCACATAAAAGCTTTGAGTTTTTCCAAATGAATAGAGGAGCCAAGGGAGTTGGAGGAGCCACTGCATGTTCCATAGTCATGTTTTCAAACCAGGTTGTCCCCTTCTTCACCAGGCTCAGGCTCAGAGAACACTTTGGAAAAGGACCTGCCAATCTTTTTAAAAGGAATAATGATGGAGAACAATATTGAGTCTTTTTTTCTAGGGCTTCTGCCCAATTTAATTCTAATCTCACATATAAGCTCTTCTTCAAACCACTTGCTTCTAGCATATATCCTAAGTTTCATCTTGGAGAGCTGTTTTTCACCCAAATCCTCTATGCTTGGTTTGTCTCACAGCTTCCAAAACCTAATGAGGACTAAGATTCTCTTATCTCATAATTCACTTTTGAAATTCTCAGATGATAAGTAAGACTGCTTATACAGATCTTCGAGCGATACACTACCAGAAAGTAGCTTACTGCTATGGATGTCTGTGTGCTCATACCACCAGTCAATGTGTGTTACAAAGGGAATGAGTGTATAGCATTGGGAAATCTGGACAGTCTGTTAACTGGAGATTAGTTAACAGAGTTTCCACCATGTGTGTATATATACTTTCTTTCAAGGAGACTTTACCATTTTTATGAGATGATTCTATTGGCAAACAACTGAAATCATTTAAACTCGGACCTCTGTCTGACCAGGATGGGTCTCTCTTGGCTAGGTCTAAACAGTCATCTAGATCACTTTGGACAGTCAACCAGGGAAATTTCTTCAGTACTCATTCTCTGTTAGATATATTTAAAGATTAGTTGGTTACAGTTCCATACTTGAGGAAGACAAAACAATGGGGAACAATTCACAGAAAAGATGCCTATTTCGTATAACATATGCTTAGTCTTATTAATCCGGGAAATGCATATTAAAACAGAATAATAAAATTTTCTTAAACTGATGAGTTTGACAAAACATAAAATGATACATAAGATCCAGCATTGGCAACCATGTGGTAGAAAAGGCAATCTAGGTTGTAGTACTATGATTGAGATGTTTTTTCATTTTTCTACAGTTGATTCTTATTATTCACAATAGTTATGGTCTGTAAAGTCACTATGAACACTGAATTAGTGAATACTGAAATATTGCTTAGTGGAGAAGTACAGGGTTAGGTTTCCATGAGCTTCTAGACGCATTTTTGTCAAGCGGTCAACGCATAACCTTGTTTTTTTTGTTTTTCTGTTTAATGACACCTTATTTAACATGTATTGTTGATTCAGTAACATTGAACTCACAGCCAACAGCACCATAACTCATTCTCGAATGATGCTTGTAGTACACATGTGTTTTCTCTGTAAGGCACATCACAGTCTTCTTGCACTTAGGAGCACTAGACAGCACTTAAGTCCTATGCTTAGGGGCCATTGTAAATAGTGAAATCAACAAAAAGTACAAAAATTCAAAAAGTGTGGCACTAGATAGGCTGCAGAAAGGATACTTGCTTATAGTATGAGAGCTAAAACAAGAAGGCATAGTGTTGCTTTGTTCAGCCTTAGCTGGGAACTTTCATGGCAGGTGATTCAAATTTTTGCCACTCTCTGCATGTCCATGAATGACAATGAAAGTGCTCCAAGTATTAATTTGGGGTTACGTATTTTAGTGAGTAAGTGAATTTGCAAATATGGAATCCATGAATAATAAGGATTGACTGTATTTTTTACATTTTTAAAATAATAAGCTCGAATGACTTTCATAAAAGAAGAATAGAAAAAATAATTAGCTATGCCTGATTAATAAAATATCCTGGCTAAAGAAAATAATTTTTCATGAAGAGTAGATAGTGTTTAATATAATTAGCTCAAAGTACAAAATACATAGTAGAAAATTCTTACATTTCAGAATAACTATTGCTTTGGATTTCTTTTGTTTTGGTGTCAACACTCAGCTCAAAAACATGGCAAAGATAGTAACTCTCTCTGTGATTATGAAAAGATGAGGACTTGCCTAGTGGCGCAGTAGTTAAGAATCCGGGGGCTTCCCTGGTGGCGCAGTGGTTGAGAATCTGCCTGCCAATGCAGGGGACACGGGTTCGAGCCCTGGTCTGGGAAGATCCCACATGCCCCGGAGCAACTGGGCCCATGAGCCACAATTACTGAGCCTGCGCTTCTGGAGCCTGTGCTCTGCAACAAGAGAGGCCACGATAGTGAGAGGCCCGCGCACCGCGATGAAGAGTGGCCCCCACTTGCCACAACTAGAGAAAGCCCTCACACAGAAACGAAGACCCAGCCATAAATAAATAAATAAAATTAAATTAAATTAAAAAAAAAGAATCCTCCTGCCAGTGCAGGGGACGCGGGTTTGATCTCTGGTCCGGGAAGATCTCACATGCCATGGAGCAACTAAGCCTGTGTGCCACAACTGCTGAGCCTGCACTCTAGAGCCCACAAGCCACAACTGCTGAAGCCCGCACACCACAACTACTGAAGCCTGTGCACCTAGAGCCCATGCTCCGCAACAAGAGAAGCCACCGCATCGAGAAGCCCACGCACCGCAACCAAGAGTAGCCCCCACTCACTGCAACTAGAGAAAGCCCACACGCAGCAACGAAGACCCAATGCAGCCAAAAATAAGTTAATTAAATAAATAAATTTATTTTTAAAAAAAGATGAAACAATGTGATCTAATAACAGAGTAATAGAAAAGCAGTTGACATTAAACTCCTGAAATAAAACAATATTTTATAATATTTTTCAATGACATAATAAAGCTTTATTCAAATATATTAGTATTACTGGTTCAAGCAGTATTTTCCTGAAAAGGAAGGAGATGTAATTCAAATTTACAAGTAAGGTGTTTAAAATTATTACATATCTTCTTCTGGTAATGTGTAGATTTTTCAACTAAATTAACATGAAATATTTTCTCCTCTTTTTTTTTTGTTTTTGTTCCAGCCATTAAGTGTCAGAACTGGGATTCAAACCTTTGAACTGGGATTCAAAACTTGCTCCCAAGTTCATGCTTTTAACCATTTTATCAATATTACACTGTCTTATTACTTGTCTGCGAGACCCTGTCACATTACCAAGGCATTAAACATGTACAAATCAAATGACTTTTGAGAATTAGATACAGAAGTACTTTCTTCTCTATAAAGTTTTAAAACTAGAGATTGTGTAATCCTTTTTCTGAGTGATTTAGCTATTAAGCTGACCCAAAAACCACAAAATAAATGACAGTGTTTGCCTTATTTCACATGTATCATAATTACTTGTATTACGAATAGATGCCCAAAACCCAAGAAAACAGTAAAAAGTTGGATTAAAGACAAAAGGAACTTTACACTATCTCACTTTAACTCCTAGCTATTACATATTGTATATTCAGAAATAAAATAATGTTTTCCCCTGTAAAACCATTTAAACACCATTTTTATACTTTTATGATGAATAGAGTTTATGGTTAATTCTTTTCCAAAAGTTTCTTTTTAATATGTCCAAATGTTTCTCTAGCATCTGCATTGTAAGTCCACCAAATATGATTTGGTGAGACTAGCTTAGCTGGTGAGAACTGTTCATTGTCTGATTCTCTAGGGGTATCACACTGTCCTTTGATCATGAAACCTCTTCCTCCCACTCCCCTTTTTTCCCCCCTTTTTATTTGTGATTATAACATAACTGGGAAAGTCTGTTATTCTATAGTAACATTACAATTCTTGTTTTGGCACATTACAAGAGTACACTCTTTTATTCTGACAGAAAAAATATATAGTGATATTGAGAATGATATTTTTAGAAGAGTTAATATCTAAAATATATAAAGAACTTATACAATTCAATAGCAAAAAAAAATCTGATTAAAAAAATGGGCAGAGGATCTGAAGACATTTTTCCAAAGAAGATATGCAGATGGCCAGCGGGTATGTGAAAAGGTACTCAACATCACTAATTATCAGAGAAATGCAGATTAAAACTGTAATGAGATATCACCTCACACCTGTCAGAATGGCTACTATCAAAAAGATAAGAAATACAAGTGTTGACAAGGATGTGGAGAAAAGGGAACCCTTGTGCACTTTGGGGGGAATGTAAATTGGTGTAGCCACTATGAAAAACAGTATGGATGGTCGTCCATTTGATCCAGCAATTCCACTTCTGGGTATATATCCAAAGGAAACGACACTAACTCGAAAACATATTTACATCTCCATGTTTATTGCAGAATCATTTACAATGGCCAAGACGTGGAAACAGCCTAAGTGTCCCTCGATGGATTAATAGATAACGAAAATGTGGTATGTAGACACAGTGGAATATTATTCAGGCAAAGAAAAAAAAAAAAAGGAAGGAAATCCTGCCATTTGTGATAAAATGGATCAATCTTGAGGGCATTATGCTAAATGAAATAAGTCAGACAGTAAAAGACATATACCATATAATCTCATTTATATGTGGAATCTAAAAAAAAAGAAAAATTCATACAGAGAATAGATTAGTGTTTTACAGATATACATCTCTATCTCTCTGTCTATCTTCTAGTGGCATGGAGAATATAGGAAAGTATCCTTTGTGAATAAAACTTCTAGAGATTGACTATGGTATAGACTTAGGGTATACTAGAAATAAATCTCCCTTTAAGAGATTTTTACCTTTTACCTACATTTTTGTTGGATTGGGATTTACTTTGTTTCATTCAACTAAAATTATTGAGTACATTGTGTGTGGGGGTGGTATTCAGCAGTAGGATGATAGATGTTAGCTCTGTCAATGTGGAATTGATAGTCTAATGAGGAATATGGCTGTTAAACAAATGATTATATGAATATGTATGTATTAGAACTACATTAAGTGCTATAACAGAGTGTCATCATTGTGCAAGAGCTTATAACAGAAGGCTGTAGCTTAGTTGAAGTGGAGAGATTCCTGAAAGATTCTCATTTATTCCAAATTTGAAGGATAGAGAACAGCCATGTGTGGAGACCCTAAATCTGGAGAGAACCTAGCATATTCTAGGAATTCAGAGAAGTCCAGTTTGGCTCTACTTACAGTGCAGAGGAGGGTAGCCTACAGTGTGACTGAAGAGATAGTTTAGGCAGGTTATGAAGGCCACATTAACTAGTTTGTGTTTATTCAAGTACAGTGGGAAGTTCTATGGAAAAGTTTAAACGAGGGGTCAACATGATTAAATTTGTATTTTAGAATATCACTCTGACTACCACGTGGAAAATTGGTTGGAGCAGGGTAAAATAATTCTGACTAGAGATTATGAGACCCTGGGCTTATAACCATCATTGGATGGTGACAGTGGGAGGTTTTGAAATATACTGTTGGAAAGGAGAGCTTGCAGAACTTGGTGATTTGGATACGGGTATGAAGAGTTAGGTAGTTTATCTACTATAGATAAACAAATTGGTGATAGAAGGGACTCTTATTTATTTTTTAATTTTTATTTTATATTGGAGTATAGTTGCTTAACAATGTTGTGTTAGTTTCGGTGTACAGCAGAGTACAAAGATTCAGTTATACATACACATTTTAGAAGAGATACAAAAACAGTGATTAAAACACCAAAGCCTATTTAACTGTTCTTCCTGAGCTATCAATTTAAATTTTAGGTACACATAAATAGCTTCTACTCTCAAAAGTAGAAGATAGGAATAGAGAAAAAGCATTCAATCCTGAGTTTAAACTATGTTTCTTAGACATCTATCAGCTTTTAGTAAATTTGGAATCCCTTGGTAAAGTTCTTGAGTCTGTCCATTATTTTTGTTTTTGTTTTTTTAAATAAATTTATTTATTTTATTTATTTATTTTTGGCTGCGTTGGGTCTTTGTTGCTGCACGCAGGCTTTCTCTAGTTGCTGTAAGCAGGACTACTCTTCATTGCGGTACACAGGTTTCTCATTGCAGTGTCTTCTCTTGTTGTGGAGCACGGGCTCTAGAGCGCAGGCTCAGTAGTTGTGGTGCACGTGCTCAGCTGCTCCGTGGCATGTGGGATCTTTCCTGGACTAGGGCTCGAACTGCATTGGCAGGTGGATTCTTAACCACTGTGCCACCAGGGAAGCCCCTGTTTTATTCTTAAAGAAAGTAGTCTGGCAGTAATGGGCCCCTATTCAGCTCCTTCAATGTTAATTCTAATTTTGAAGATTTTTTTTTGAACTCGGGTTTGGTAAAAAGAAAAATGCTACATATCATCCTGCTGTAACCAGCAGATGTTGCTTGCTTGTTAGTTCTGCTTTGGGGATTCAGAAGTGGGTGGAATTAGTTGATTAGGATCCAAAAACAGATAGACTATGAAAAAAACATTCTTTAAAACCTTATGGAGTTGAAAGCCAAATACTAATAATATATTTTTTCCTAAACCTGTAACTCTGTGGATATCTATTTACTAATTTATTATCTCCTATAAATGTGATCCAAGCCATTAAAGATTACATTTATAAACTATTTGAGATTGGTCCCAGTTTTGGCCTTTAAGCCTTCCTATTAATTACCATAATTTATTGCTAGTAAATGTGACACTTACTGAGATGTCACAATTAATCTTGCATGGAATGCAAATGAGATGCTGATTAAATCATTAATGATGTAGTCTTTCTAATTTCAAAGCTGTGGAAATGATTAGAATAGAAATGTGCCTTCCTTTTCTTAACTAAGATTTCACTATTATTTTAGATTAAATATAACTGTGCATGTTGCCTTTTACTGATAACAGCCACTGATCCTTTGTTATCCTCTCCTACTGTTAACCTTACTTCGTCAGGCTTCTGAAGGTTCCTTACAAGAACTTGGCTCAAAGCATTTCTTTTTATCTCTCTGATTCATTCATTCAATCAACCCACCCACCAGCCACCAAACAACATTTACAAACCATCTAGGTGTCTAGAATTCTTAGGCATTGACAATGAGAAGATGAAAACACATTTTCCCTGAGCCAAAGGAACTTATGTCCTAGTGGAAGGAAATCCCTGCACAATCAATAATTGCAATAAAGTCTTATAATTGCCATGATAGGCATATGTATCAAATGGAAAAAAGTTTGTGATCAAATAAGATTGAGAAATACTGAAACACTAATTTGAAAAGATATATGCACCCCATTTTCATAGCAGCATTATTTACAATAGGCAAGATATGGAAGCAACCTTAAGTGCCCATCAATAGATGAATGGATGTGGGCTATATATACAATGGAATATTAGCCGTAAAAAAGAATGAAATATTGTCATTTGCGACAACATGATGGGCCTAGAGGGTGTTATGCTAAGTGAAGTCAGACAGAGA
Organism: Eschrichtius robustus; assembly: GCF_028021215.1. NCBI lineage: Eukaryota > Metazoa > Chordata > Mammalia > Artiodactyla > Eschrichtiidae > Eschrichtius > Eschrichtius robustus. Next base: position 127,067,078 of record NC_090826.1, on the reverse strand, counting down.
AAGACAAATACTGTATGATTTCTCTCATATGTGGAATCTAAAAAACAAAACAAATGAACAAATACAACAAAACAGAAACAGTCATAGATACAGAGAACAAACAGGTGGTTGCCAAAGGGGAGAGCGGGGTTGGGGGAGGACAGAAATAGGTGAGGGAGATTAAGAGGTACAGACTTCTAGTTACAAAATAAATGAGTCATGGGTATGAAATGTACAGTGTGGGGAATAAAGTCAATAATTATGTAATATTTTTGTATGGTGACAGATGGTAACTAGACTTATTACAGTAATCATTTTGAAATGTATAGAAGTATTGAATCTCTATGTTGTATACCAACAACTAGCATAGTGTTGTAGGTCAATTATACTTCAAAAAAACAAACTCATAGGCTTCCCTGGTGGTGCAGTGGTTAAGAATCTGCCTGCCAGTGCAGGGGACACGGGTTCAAGCCCTGGTCCGGGAAGATACCACATGCCGCAGAGCACCTAAGCCGTGTGCCACAACTACTGAGCCTGTGCTCTAGAGGCCGCAAGCCACAACTACTGAGCCCACATGCCACAACTACTGAAGCCCGCGCCTAGAGCCCATGCTCTGCAACAAGAGAAGCCACCGCAATGAGATGCCGCACACTGCAACAAAGAGTAACCCCCACTCGCCGCAACTAGAGAAAGCCCACGCAAAGCAGTGAAGACCCAATACAGCCAAAAATAAATAAATTAAATAAATAAATTTATTTTTAAAAAAAACTCAGAAAAAGAGATAAGATTTGTGATTATGAGAGGCAGCAGGTAGGGGATGAAGGATAATAGGATGAAGGTAGTCAAAAGGTACAGTTATAAGATAAATAAGTACTAACAATGTTAATGTGCAACATGATAAACATAGCTAACACTGATGTTAAGTTCTATATCAAAGTTAAGAGTGTGACTCCTAAGAGTTCTCCTCACAAGGAAAAACAAAAATGTTTCCTATTTTTAAAATTTTGTATTTATATGAGATGACGGATATTCACTAAACTTATTGTGGTAATCATTTCCAGATATATGTAAGTCAAATCATTATGCCATACACCTTAAACTTGTACAGTGCTATATGTTAGTTATATCCCAATAAAACTGGAAGAAAAAATTGATAAATTTCCAACAACTGAAAAGACAAGCAAAAAGATTGGGAAATACTGGGTTAAATGAGGTTAAGCAAATTTGTCTAGTACAGGACTCTAGAACATTTTGAATGCTAACATAAATTGTGAATCTCCAAAAAGGGCATCTGGCATGAAGTATTTTCCAACCTTGTTGCCAAAAGTAAGAGATGACAATCAGGATAAGAAGAAATTCCAAACCATAATTCTTGCTAAGCTGCCTGCAGGGACCATGAAGAAAACATAAAGAATTTTGAAATATAGCTTTTACTTTTTAGGGAAGAGAGAAAGGTAAACAGAGCTACATAAATCTAAATTGCAAAATTTCTCTTGTTTCTTTCCCGCTTTCTCATCCCAGCACACTCCCTTCCCCGTGCTATGGATCTTTGCACTGATTTTGAGTCTCCCGTGCTTCTGTGTTTTTGAAATTTCTCATGAGTGTTAAAAAGTAACCATTTGTACTGTTGTTGAAGCTCATTCATCCTGATATTCTAATATTCACAAATTCTTGCATTTTTAGGTCTATTCTCTAAGTATCGAATGAAAAGGATTATCTACAGTTAAAGGAATTTGGAAAAGCAGTTTTGTTTTGCTTTTGTTTTCTCCTCCCCCCTCCCCCGAGTTTCAGGTGCTGAGAGGACAGAAGGGTACTTCGCTTTTATTTTATTTTATTTTTAAATTTATTTTATTGAAGTATAGTTGATTTACAATGTTACGTTAATTTCTGCTGTACAGCAAAGTGATTCAGTTATATATGTATATACATTCTTTTTCACATTCTTTTCCATTATGGTTTATCACAGGATATTGAATATAGTTCTTTGTGCTACACAGTAGGACCTTGTTGTTTATCCATTCTGTATATAATAGTTTGCATCTGCTAACCCCGAACTGCCAATCCATTCTTCCCCTACTCCTCCCCCTTGGCAACCACAAGTCTGTTCTCTATGTCTGTGAGTCTGGTTCTGTTTTGTAGATAAGTTCATCGGTGTCATATTTTAGAGTCCACATATAAGTGATATCATATGGTATTTGTATTTCTCTTTCTGACTTACTTCACTTAGTATGATAATCTTTAGGTCCATCCATGTTGCTGCAAATGGCATTGTTTTATTCTTTTTTATGGCTGAGTAGTATTGCATTGTGTGTATGGAGGGGTACTTAGTTTTGATCCTCTCCTTCCCCTTTGAATGTAGCCTGAGACTGAGCCTAGAGTAGGGATTCTTATCCTGTTGTCTACAGACCCCTAAAGTTTTGGAAAATAGAATTCAGGAATCTGTGACCTTGGATGTGACAAAAAATCATGTACTTATTTTCACCGATCTCCGAATGAAAGTTAGAATTCCTGTGAATACAAGCAATAAACCACTGTAATGGCTATACCTTGACTTTGCAATTATTAGAAATTACAAACATTTTTGTATCACATTACAACTGTAGAGATCGTAGAATATCATTTACAACCATTGCTACTTTAAAAGTATAGGAGTTGTTAGAAGAGCTGCTAGATCTTAATAAAGATGCACATTATGCTTTTATATTACCACTTAAAAATATTTTGATAATTGTATTTCAAAATAATGTTTCCTTTGTAATCCTGTGTGTTTTATGTATTTAAAAACATTGCTCTGAGAAAGGTTTTTAGACTTCATCAGGCTGCCAAAAGAGGACCCAAGCATAAGACAAAATGAAGGACCATTGTTCTAGAGGAAGATACACAGGGTCAAATAAAGATAAACAAGGAGCCCTGGAGTTAGAAGACAGAGTAGTACCCAAGGCAGCTTCTTCTATTTTATTCCTTTTCCCAGCATGAATCCTCCCCATCCTTGCCACTCTAAGCTTCTGAGAACTTATAAGACTTGTAGCCCATACTTATTGTTCATTCTCTTAACACCTGCTCCAACTTCTATACAGATTATTTGGATGAATTCACTCATTCATTCAACAAATATTTGGGGGGTACCTATTATGTACTGAGTAGACTATGGAGATGTAACAATGAACAAAACAAGCAATGAACCTTGTCCTCACAGACATTACGTTCTAATGGAGGGAGATAGACCACGAACAGAATAAGTAAGTAAAATGTTTAGTATGGCCAATGATGGTAAGTGCTGTAGGGGGAGATCAATCAGGGAAGGAAATAGGGTTCTCCAGGAAGGGGAGGAATTTGCAGCTTTTAAAGGGAGTGGACAGGGAAGGCTGTAACATTGGATACAGACTTGAAGGAGGTAAGGGTAAGAGTCATTTAGCAATCTAGGTCCAGGGAACAGCAAGTTCCAAAGTTGCAGAGTGCCTGGTATGTTGGAAAAAGCCAGGAGCCCAGTGTGGCTGGAGCAGGGTGACCATGGGGAGAAGAGCAGGAGGTGAGGTCACGTTGGTAAGGGATGGGAGGGGATACCCAGGTTGGAGCACTGCATACCCCTGAAAGGACTTTGGCTTTTACTCTGAGTGAAAGAGAGGCCACTGACGAGTTTGAGCAAAGGACCGACACGATCTGACGTGTTTTAGCAGTATCTCTAGTTTCTATGTGGAGAATAGACGAAACAGTGCAAGAACAGAAAAAAAAAAAAAGAAGAATCTTGAGATTTTCTCCACTTCCTGACTATTTTAGACAATAACCTTCTACCTAGTCTCCTTGCTTTCAGAATTACCTCCCTCCAATTCAGTAACCACACAGCTACCTGAGTATTTTTTTTGAATGTAAATCTCATCACGTCATGCCCCTTCTTAAAACCATTCTTTTGCTTCAGTGTTTACTGCGTCGTTAAAAACTCCTCAGCAAGACAGACAAGGCCATACACTGTCTTGCCCCCTTTCTAGCTATGTAGTTGCACTTACTGTGTCTCTGTTTTAAAATGTAGGTTTTATTATTATTCAGGCATGGTGAAGTCCGCAGATCAGGAGACGATTGCTGTTGAAAGGTATTTACAGTTCTCAAGAGGAAGGGGCGTGCTATCCCACACAGAGCCACAGGGAAAAGCACCCGGGTTAGTCAGGAAGCAGAAGGAGTGGGGTGGCAGTGGGGTACGTGGGCAAGAGCCTTTATTGTGGCTTCTGTGGAAGGACAGGCAGGATAGGGTAAGCAGGCTTTGTATTGACTGGTTTTAACAATTTTAGTGGGACCTAGGGTGTAGGTGGCTGTTCTGGTACCTGGCCCTGGGGTGATAAGGGCAGAGGAAAATTGGCCTGGAGTATAAATGTGATAGAGGAGGTGAGGGTGTGTGGGGGGCTCTGGATTGGTTGTTCTTTCCAGGGTCAGTAAAGCCCCAGATGTCAGAACATCACAATAAAGAGACATGCTTAATACAGTCTCCCACTCTCACTGGCTGTGCTCCAATTAATCCTAAATGACTTGCAATTTCTGACCATTCCATGCTAAAGTTCCTTACCCTCTTCCTGGGAAAGAAAATGTATCTCTTAATGATTTTCTTGGTGAAGGCTTCCCTGACCTTTCCAACAGACTCATAAGGCCCTGCCATGTTTATTCAGTGTTACTTATCACATTATATTGTAGTTATTAGTTTACATGTGTTGCTTAAGACCACCTCCCCTCCCAGTCAGACTGTGAGCCCCTTGAGAACTAGACCTGTCGTATTCCTCCTTGACTTTCTAGAGTGCGTAACCTAGCACATAGTTGACATTTAATATATATTTGTTGACTGAAATGAAAAATGACTAAATGAATAAGTGAATGAATGAATGAGTTCTAAATCAGTCTTAACTGTAGGAAAGGCATCATTAATGAGATTTCTTTATTTTGTAAGAGTTAGGCAAAAGTCCCCAAATCCTCAGGTTTTATCACTTCCATGAAATTGTCATCAAACCAAATGATTTATGCTATTCCTTCCAACTGTAAAATTTTGATTTTTTTGCTGAACTTTCGGTGAATTATACCTTTCCCTTTCCCTTTACATGGCTTAGAAGTATAATTTACAGTTTTAAAAGTTGAAACTCTAGGAAATGTGGTACATGATTTTTATTTGTATGTATAATATCCAAGAAGTATATCAAGGTGGTTAAGAACTTGGGTTCTGCTATCTGAGTTCACATCCCACCTATACCAGTTGCTCTTGGTCCAAGTAGGAAACCTCTCAAAATTTTAATTTCTTCATCTGTGAAATTGGGATAATAATGATATCTACTGCTTGGGATTATTACTGTAAAGAATAAATGAGATTATTCATGTAAACTCCCTAGCATAGTGAACACTTAATTGATATTAGCTAGCATTATTACTGTCATTGGTGTAATGGAGATTATTATGATAATCACTACTCAATCATATACTGCACCCTTACAGTATGATACTGGCCAAGGTTTAAAGGGTGCAGTGGTATTATTTTTGAGAAATGTGGAAGAAAAAAATATACATTTAGCTTTAAGTATTTAGCTTTAACCATTTTTAAGTTTTATTATCTGTCACATTTTGCATAATCAAAACAAAGACAATGAAAGAACATCTTTTTAAAGAAATAATTATCTTGATAGGCTGTCTGGTAAATTAATTCTTTCAGAGAGGTTGAAAAAAGAGGGTGAGGGGAAGAGAAAGAAAATCTTGTGAAGTTTGTAAAATCCTGAGTAAGTTATATACATTTGCTTTTTTAATAGCACTATTGAGATATAATTCACATACCAATACAATTTACCCGTTTTAAAATGTATGGTCCAATAGTTTTTAGTATATTTACACATATGTGCAACCGTTACCACAGTCTGTTTTAGAACATTTAGAATATCACCTCAAAAATAAACCCCAAACCTTATGCTATTTCCTTCCTACGCCTCAGCCCTATGCAGCCACTGATCTGCTCCCCGCCTCTACAGATTTCCCTGCTCTGGACATTTCATATGAATGAAATCATTTGATATGTGATCTTTTGTGACTGGCTTCTTTCTCGTAGCATAACGTTTTCAAGGTTCATCCATGTTGTACCATGTATTCAGTACTTTCTTTTTATGGCTGAATAACATTCATTTTATAGATATACCACATTTTGTTTATCTGTTTGTCAGTTGATGGACATTTGTGTTGTTTCCTTTCCTTGGTCATTATGAATAATGTTACTGTAAACGCTGTGTACAGGTTTGTGGGGGTGTATGTTTTCAGTTCTCTTGGGTGAATGCCTGGGATGAGTATCGCTGGATCATATAGTAACCCTATGTTTAATTAAAGATTGGCCAGACTATTTTTCCAAAGCTACTGCACCATTTGACATTACCACTAGCAGTATATGAAAGTCTTGGTTTCTCCACATCCTCACTGATACTTGTTACCTGACTTTTTTTTTTTTTCCCCAAACCTATTTGCTTTTATTTTCATTTTAACAGAAGCAAATTTAAAGCTGAGTTATTATACAGAATTGGTTGTTGAGGAGAGAGTGTTGAAAATCTATAGGGGAGTACAGACTTCTACCATTACATACCCCATTCTTATGACTAGCTGTTCATAAAGAAAGGTCTTACTGGTTAGGTAGTGCCAAGATCCAAAAATATTACGAGGTAAACATTTTGAGGAAATGTAAAATTTCTATATACAAAGTTTCAGTCTAGAATATTACTAAATTTTTTACAAGCTATTTGTGTGTGTGTGTGTGTTTCCAAAATAAAACCTTTATTTACCTCAAACTTTCATTGCTTCCAAATAAGATTTTCATGTTTATTTTATATTTTAAGTTTTCCTTCTCCGTCTTTTTTTCTCCCTTCACTCCCCTTTCCTTCCAATAGTCAGCTCTCATTTCATCTCTGCTTTTCTTTTTTTTTTTCTTATTAGTCATCAATTTTATACACATCAGTGTATACATGTCAATCCCAATCGCCCAATTCATCACACCCCCACCCCCACCACCCCACGGCTTTCCCCCCTTGGTGTCCATACGTTTGTTCTCTACATCTGTGTCTCAACTTCTGCCCTGAAAACTGGTTCATCTGTACCATTTTTCTAGGTTCCACATATATGCGTTAATATACGATATTTGTTTTACTCTTTCTGACTTACTTCACTCTGTATGACAGGCTCTAGGTCCATCCATGTCTCAACAGATGACCCAGTTTCGTTCCTTTTTATGGCTGAGTAATATTCCATTGTATATATGTACCACATCTTCTTTATCCATTTGTCTGTCGATGGGCATTTAGGTTGCTTCCATGACCTGGCTATTGTAAATAGTGCTGCAATGAACATTGGGGTACATGTGTCTTTTTGAATTATGGTTTTCTCTGGGTACATGTCCAATAGTGGGAATGCTGGATCATATGGTAATTCTATTTTTAGTTTTTTAAGGAACATCATACTGTTCTCCATAGTGGCTGTATCAATTTACATTCCCATCAACAGTGCAAGAGGGTTCCCTTTTCTCCACACCCTCTCCAGCATTTGTTGTTTGTAGATTTTCTGATGATGCCCATTCTAACTGGTGTGAGGTGATACCTCATTGTAGTTTTGATTCGCATTTCTCTAATAATTAGTGATGTTGAGAAGCTTTTCATGTGCTTCTTGGCCATCTGTGTGTCTTCTTTGGAGAAATTTCTGTTTAGGTCTTCTGCCCATTTTCGGATGGGGTTGTTTGTTTTTTTAGTATGGAGCTGCATGAGATGTTTATATATTTTGGAGATTAATCTTTTGTCCATTGATTCATTTGCAAATATTTTCTCCCATTCTGAGGGTTGTCTCTTTGTCTTGTTTTTAGTTTCCTTTGTGTGCAAAAGCTTTTAAGTTTCATTAGGTCCCATTGTTTATTTTTGTTTTTATTTCCATTTCTCTAAGAGGTGGGTCAAAAAGGATGTTGCTGTGATTTATGTCAAAGAGTGTTCTTCCTATGTTTTCCTCTAAGAGTTTTATAGTGTCCGGTCTTACTTTAGGTCTCCAATCCATTTTGAGATTATTTTTGTGTATGGTGTTAGGGAGTGTTCTAATTTCATTCTTTTACATGTAGCTGCCCAATTTTCCCAGCACCACTTATTGAAGAGACTGTCTTTTCTCCATTGTATATCCTTGCCTCCTTTGTCATAGATTAGTTGACCCTAGGTGCATGGGTTTATCTCAGGGTTTTCTATCTTGTTCCATTGATCTATGTTTCTGTTTTTGTGCCAGTACCATATTGTCCTGATTACTGTAGCTTTGTAGTATAGTCTGAAGTCAGGGAGTCTGATTCCTCCAGCTCCGTTTTTTTCCCTCAAGACTGCTTTGGCTATTCGGGGTCTTTTCTGTCTCCATACAAATTTTAAGATTTTTTTGTTCTAGTTCCATAAAAAATGCCATTGGTAATTTGATAGATATTGCATTGAATCTGTAGATTGCTTTGGGTAGTATAGTCATTTTCACAATATTGATTCTTCTAATCCAAGAACATAGTATATCTCTCCATCTGTTGGTATCATCTTTAATTTCTTTCATCAGTGTCTTATAGTTTTCTGCATACAGGTCTTTTGTCTCCCTCGGTAGGTTTACTCCTAAGTATTGTATTCTTTTTGTTGCAATGGTAAATGGGAGTGTTTCCTTAATTTCTCTTTCAGATTTTTCATCATTTGTGTATAGGAATGCAAGAGATTTCTGTGCATTAATTTTGTGTCCTGCAACTTTACCAAATTCATTGATTAGCTGTAGTAGTGTTCTGGTGGCATCTTTAGGATTCTCTATGTATAGTATCATGTCACCTGCAAACAGGGACAGTTTTACTTCTTCTTTTCCAATTTGTGTTCTTTTATTTCTTTTTCTTCTCTGATTGCCATGGCTAGGACTTCCAAAACTATGTTGAATAATAGTGGTGAGAGTGGACTTCCTTGTCTTGTTCCTGATCTTAGAGGAAATGCTTTCAGTTTTTCTCCATTGAGAATGATGTTTGCTGTGGGTTTGTCGTATATGGCCTTTATCATGTTGAGGTAGGTTCCCTCTATGCCCACTTTCTGGAGAGTTTTTATCATAAATGGGTGTTGAATTTTGTCAAAAGCATTTTCTGCATCTATTGAGATGATCATATGGTTTTTATTCTTCAATTGTTAATATGGTGTACCACATTGATTTGCATATATTGAAGAATCCTTGCATCCCTGGGATAAATCCCACTTGATCGTGGTGTATGATCCTTTTAATGTGTTGTTGGATTCTGTTTGCTAGTATTTTGTTGAGGATTTTTGCATCTATATTCACCAGTGATATTGGTCTGTAATTTTCTTTTTTTGTAGTATCTCTGTCTGGTTTTGGTATCAGGGTGATGGTGGCCTCATAGAATGAGTTTAGGAGTGTTCCTTCCTCCGCAATATTTTGGAAGAGTTTGAGAAGGATGGGTGTTAGCTCTTCTCTAAATGTTTGATAGAATTCGCCTGTGAAGCCATCTGGTCCTGGGCTTTTGTTTGTTGGAAGATTTTTAATCACAGTTTCAATTTCATTGCTTGTGATTGGTCTGTTCATATTTTCTATTTCTTCCTGATTCAGCCTTGGAAGGTTATACCTTTCTAAGAATATGTCCATTTCTTCCAGGTTGTCCATTTTATTGGCATAGAGTTGCTCGTAGTAGTCTCTTAGGATGCTTTGTATTTCTGCGGTGTCTGTTGTAACTTCTCCTTTTTCATTTCTAATTTTATTGATTTGAGTCCTCTCCCTCTTTTTCTTGGTGAGTCTGGCTAATGGTTTATCACTTTTGTTTATCTTCTCAAAGAATCAGCTTTTAGTTTTATTGATCTTTGCTATTGTTTCCTTTGTTTCTATTTCATTTATTTCTGCTCTGATCTTTATGATTTCTTTCCTTCTGCTAACTTTGGGTTTTGTTTGTTCTTCTTTGTGTATTTCCTTTAGGTGTAAGGTTAAGGTTAGATTGTTTATTTGAGATTTTTCTTGTTTCTTGTGGTAGGCTTTTATAGCTATAAACTTCCCTCTTAGAACTGCTTTTGCTGTATCCCATAGGTTTTGGATCATCGTGTTTTCATTGTCATTTGTCGCTAGGTATTTTTTGATTTCCTCTTTGATTTCTTCAGTGATCTCTTGGTCATTCAGTAACGTATTGTTTAGCCTTCACGTGGGTCTGTTTATGTTTTTTTCCCTGTAATTGATTTCTAATTTCATAGCGTTGTGGTCAGAAAAGATGCTTGATATGATTTCAGTTTTCTTAAATTTACTGAGGCTTGATTTGTGACCCAAGATGTGCTCTATCCTGGAGAATGTTCCATGTGCACTTGAGAAGAAAGTGTATTCTGCTGTTTTTGGATGGAATGTACTATAAATATCAATTAAATCTATCCGGTTTATTGTATCATATAAAGCTTCTGTTTCCTTATTTATTTTCATTTTGGATGATCTGTCCATTGGTGTAAGTGGGGTGTTAAAGTCCCCCACTATTATTGTGTTACTGTCAATTTCCTCTTTTATAGCTGTTAGCAGTTGCCTTATGTATTGAGGTGCTCCTATGTTGGGTGCATATATATATTTATAATTGTTACATCTTCTTCTTGGATTGATCCCTTGATCATTATGTAGTGTCCTTCCTTGTCTCTTGTAACATTCTTTATTTTAAAGCCTATTTTATCTGATAGGAGTATTGCTACTCCAGCTTTTTTTTTATTTCCATTTGCATGGAATATCTTTTTCCATCCCCTCACTTTCAGTCTGTATGTGTCCCTAGGTCTGAAGTGGGTCTCTTGTAGACAGCATATATATGGGTCTTGTTTTAGTATCCATTCAGCAAGCCTGTATCTTTTGGTTGGAGCATTTAATCCATTCACGTTTAAGGTAATTATCGATATGTATGTTCCTATGTCCATTTTCTTAATTGTTTTGGGTTTGTTTTTGTAGGTCCTTTTCTTCTCTTGTGTTTCCCACTTAGAGAAGTTCCTTCAGCATTTGTTGTAGAGCTGGTCTGGTGGTGCTGAATTCTCTTAGCTTTTGCTTGTCTGTAAAGCTTTTGATTTCTCCATCAAATCTGAATGAGATCCTTGCCAGGTAGAGTAATCTTGGTTGTAGGTTCTTCCCTTTCATCACTTTAAGTATGTCATGCCACTCCCTTCTGGCTTGTAGAGTTTCTCCTGGGAAATCAGCTGTTAACCTTATGGGAGTTCCCTTGTATGTTATTTTGTTGTTTTTCCCTTGCTGCTTTCAGTAATTTTTCTTTGTCTTTAATTTTTGCCAATTTGATTACTATGTGTCTCGGTGTGTTTCTCCTTGGGTTTATCCTGTATGGGACTCTCTGCGCTTCCTGGACTTGGGTGGCTATTTCCTTTCCCATGTTAGGGAAGTTTTCGACTGTAATCTCTTCAAATATTTTCTCGGGTCCTTTCTCTCTCTCTTCTCCTTCTGGGGCCCCTATAATGTGAATATTGTTGCATTTAATGTTGTCCCAGAGGTCTCTTAAGCTGTCTTCATTTCTTTTCATTCTCTTCTCTTTATTCTGTTCCACAGCAGTGAATTCCACCATTCTGTCTTCCAGGTCACTTATCTGTTCTTCTGCCGCAGTTATTCTGGTATTGATTCCTTCTAGTGTAGTTTTCATTTCCGTTATTGTATTGTTCATCTCTGTTTGTTCTTTAATTCTTCTAGGTCTTTGTTAAACATTTCTTGCATCTTCCTGATCTTTGCCTCCATTCTTTTTCCGAGGTCCTGGATCGTCTTCACTGTCATTATTCTGAATTCTTTTTCTGGACGGTTGCCTATCTCCACTTCATTTAGTTGTTTTTCTGGGGTTTTATCTTGTTGCTTCATCTGGAACATAGCCCTCTGCCTTTTCATCTTGTCTGTGTTTCTGTGAATGTGGTTTTTGTTCCACAGGCTGCAGGATCGTAGTTCTTCTTGCTTCTGCTGTCTGCCATCTGGTCTGTTACATGACTTTTTGATGTTAACCATCCCAGTGGTTTTGATTTGCATTTTCCTGTTGAGTAATGATGTCAAGCATCTTTTCTTGTACTTACTGTCCATTTGTGTATCTTCCTTGGAGGAATTATCTATTTAGTTCTTTTGCCTATTTTTTAACTGGGGCATTTGTCTTTTTATTAGTGAGTTGTAAGAGTTCTTTGTATATTCTGGATACAAGTCTCTTATCTGGTATGCAATTTGCAAATATTCATATTGTTTTTCCCATTCTGTGGGTTGTCTTTTTACTTTCTTGTTGGTGTCCTTTGAAGCTTAAAAACAGGTTTTTAATTTTGACAAAGTCTAATTGATATATTTTTTCTTTTGGTGTTGTATTTAAAAATCCTTTTCCACATCCAAGGTCATGAAGGTTTTACCCCTAAGTTGTCTTCTAAAAGTTTTATAGTTTTAAGTTTTACTTTTAGGTCTGTATCTATTTTTAGTTAATATTTGTATTTGGTGTGAGGTAACGATTAAACTTCATTCTTTTGCATGTGGTTATTCAGTTGTTGTAGAATCATTTGTTGAAAAGACTGTTGTTTCCCCATTGGATGGTTCTGGTACCCTTGTTGGAAATCAGTTGACAGTAAGATGTATGGGTTTATTTCTGTGCTCTCGCATTGATTTATATGTCTTATCCTTGTTCCAGATATACATTTGATTTGATTTTGAGACATTTTATTGTGTTTTTTTTCTTGTCTTTTTTTTTTTTTTTTTTAATTTATTTATGGCTGTGTTGGGTCTTCGTTTCTGTGTGAGGGCTTTCTATAGTTGCAGCAAGTGGGGGCCACTCTTCAACGCGGTGCGCAGGCCTCTCACTATCGCGGCCTCTCTTGTTGCGGAGCACAGGCTCCAGACGCGCAGGCTCAGTAATTGTGGCTTATGGGCCCAGTTGCTTCGTGGCATGTGGGATCTTCCCAGACCAGGGCTCGAACCCATGTCCCGTGCATTGGCAGGCAGATTCTCAACCACTGTGCCACCAGGGAAGCCCTGTCTTGTCTTTCTTTTAAAGAATGTTGACATCCAAGAAGATATATAAGATTTGTTTGTTTGTCTGTTTTTTACAATTTTTGAATAATATACAATTTTATAGTCATCATGATGGATTTAACCAAACATGTGAAATAATGATTCATTGAAAATTGTATACTTAAATATAAATAAGAATACAAATTCCAGGTATTGCATAAACCTGGAGTTTTTCTTAATATTAATCATAGTTTTTATTTTGAGAAGTAATATATTTTTCCAAAGTTCTTTTTCAATTTTTAAAGCAATTAAATATACATTACTTCACTTGGTCCTAAAAATAAATTGGTGAGATATAGGTACTGTTATTTACCGATATTAATGTCTTTTCCTATTTATCTATGAGGAAACTGCATGGAAATATGCAGTGACCTATCCAGGGTCAATCACGAAGTTCAAGCCATTTCTGTACTCTGACCACTTTACCAGGCTGCTTCCATACGGTTAGATTAGGGACCAGAATTTTATTATATTAAAAGCTCTTTGTAAAGTAAGAGGGCTACATCCTGAGATCTTGACTCTCCAGTTCTTGCACCACTTTAGCAAATAACTTGCTCCATACGGATGTGCTCAGTCACTAGTAGAAAATGACAAAGCCACCTTTCATGTCAGAGGCTGAGCAGCTCCCTTGATAAGTCATTTGCTCCCATTCACAAACCTCTGCGATGTTTTATTGTATGTCACACACCTTCAATATTTTAAGTACTTGAAACCACAAATGTTTAATCTCTGAATTCCAAGCCTGTTGTTAATTATGGAAGTATCCTAATAATTTCCCAAATGGCTGTTCGTTTCTAAAAACAATTCTTAATTACTTGCTTTCATTCATTCAGCCATTTACCAAGTACTTTTTATGTATCAGGCAATACTAGGCCAGGGGATACTGCACTAAAAAAATAAAAATCCCTGCCTTCACAGAGTTTTTGTTCTAATGGGAAGACAGACAACAGAAGATAAGTAAAATAAGACAACAGGAAGATGGGGAGCACTTTCAGGACAGCTTCTGAAGACTGACAGTGAACATGGCCTTAATGAGTACTGTTGCTACAAGGTCAAAAGAAATGGTTGTGCTTTACTTATTTTTAATTAATTATTTTAATTGAATTATAGTTGATTTACAATATTACTTTCAGCTATACAACACAGTGATTCAATATTTTTATAATTGTACTCCATTTAAAATTATTATAAAATACTGGCTATATTCCCTGTACTGTACAATATATCTTTGTAGCTTATTTATTTTATACATAGTAGTGTATATCTCTTAATCCCCTACCCCTGTCTTGCCCCTCCCCACTTCCCTCTCCTCACTGGTAACCACTAGTTTGTTCTTGTATCTGTGAGTCTATTTCTGTTTTGGTATATTCATTCATTTGTTTTATTTTTTGTATTCCACGTATAAGTAAAAACATATAATATTTGTCTTTGTCTGACTTAACCTCACTGGGCATAATGCCCTCCAGATCCATCCATGTTGTTGCAAATGACAAAATTTCATTTTTTATGGCAAATATTCCATTGTGTGTGTGTGTGCGTGTGTGTATGTGTATATATATATGTATATATACACACCACATCTTTATCTATTCACCTGTTGATGGCCACTTAGGTTGCTTCCATATTTTGACTATTGTAACTAATGCTGCTGTGAACATTGCAGTGCATATATCTTTTTAATTAGTGGTTTCATTTTCTTCAGATTGACAAAAGGGAAGTTAAGAATAACATGAAAAGTGGAATATAGTTGTTAAAATATTTCAAGGTAAAATTCTTACAGCAAATATAGCTTATTTAAGCCTTTGGATAACAACAATAACAAAATGCCATCCATGTATCAAACACAATTTGCTTACAGAAATCCAAATTGGTGCTTTGTTACATCAGTTATTTGTGCTTAGCATCACCTGTACTTGAATGTCTCACGTAAAAGAGGTCTAACCTGCCCCAACCCCCCTGCCCTTTACAGTTGCAACACCCTGACATTCTCAATTGCTTATCTTGCCCTATTTTGTTTTACTTTTTCCTGTAACAACTGTTAGCTTCTAAACATACTGTATCACTTACCTATTGAACACATTTATTTTTTGTTTTCTCCCACTAGCATATAAACTCCAGGAAGGAAGGGATTTTTTATTTTCTCACCAATATATCAGGAAGAGTGTCTGGCATATAGTAGGTACTCATTGTACTTTTTTTTTCAAAAGATGAATATTAATTATATTAATTACATTTCCATTTTCTATTGCTTAAATACATATTTTATGTACTATTTATTGTGGCTGCTATGTCCACTCATTGCTATATGACATTAGCTTTATGACATTCCAGTTCATTTCGATAACACATCATGAAACTGTCACCCATAAAATTTTAACTTTTTTGAAGACCCTTGCCTATGTATCCTTTTGGGTTTGGCACTTTTTCTGACTCTCCTAGTATTTTGAATTTTGATTTCCCTGAAAGGTTTTTGGCTTTGCTTGCTCCTCTGGCTCTAGTATCTTCTATCATGAAGAAGTACTGTGTCCTCTTCTCTACTTGCCCCCCAGCTTCTTGTCTTTTATTCCATAAGTGCCACCTTGGTCCCCACAGGGATTGGAACATTTTGGTAACTATCTTTTTTCTTCCATAATGGACCTTTCTCCTTCTTTCTTTCTTTCCTTCGTGTAATTTTGGCATTTGACTTGTTTTCATTTCCCTCTTCACATATCAGCACTTTTTTCCAGTACGTTTTTCTGAATGATTCGTGCAAGGAATTTTCCCTTTTAGTCTCGTTTTCCTCTCATTTATTGTCCTTTTTATTTCAAAAAATATTCCTCCCTAGGGATTCTTTTATCTCCCTTTGGCTGCTTTAACTGTTTTCTACCAGACAATACTTTTTCCATTAAGTCTCTTAGCTTAACATTTTACCTCTTTTTTTCTTTCCATTTCCTTATTCATAGAGGAGATCGCTTGTTTTGAATGTCTTCAAAAATAGCTGTATTACAATCAGGCACGTCCCCATCACAGTTAGAAGGAGGGGCTAGTTTCCCCAAAGCAGCAGTGCACACTGGGGAATGGGGCACAGCCACCAGCTGGAGCTGCTAGCATTCTAAAATCCCAAGAGGCTACAGCAACATGTGCCAGGCCTTATCTCCCTAATGCACATGTGCTACTTGTCAGTTTCAAATGTCAGCCGCTAGTGGTACTACTTAAAGACAGTAGTCTTTGTGTTGAGATGGAAGGAAGATATTTTTAAACCTTCTTGAGTCCCTGGGGAATTACCATTTTTGGACACGTAAGAGCCTGCCACCTTACCAATTTCTCAATAGGTAAAAGCCACTGACGCGAGCGCCAAGTTTGAGCCCAGGATCAGTTACAGTTGGCATGAATAGTACTGAGCCATGGTGTTCTCAGGATGTTGTTAGTAAAGCATTTTATTTATATCTCAGTGAGACAGTCCTGCCACTTGCAAGGCCAAAGAGAGGGAGTTTAGGGGCCCTTAAAAAACCCATGCAAATAAGTGCCACCCTTTCTTCTTTGTATATTGATTTTTGATTGGTGACACTAGATAGCAAAACAGTAATCATTGCTCCTCTGTAGTAAGTACAAGCATGATCTTTCTGAAAGCAATTAAAATAAACGAAAATATTAACTCAAAGTACATATAATTTAGGAATTGACTATGTGTATCATAAAAGGATTCTGTACTTTGCAGTAGAACCCTTTCAGTATTGCTTCAAAAAGAGGTTTCCCTACATTTTAAGTAAAACTCAAATTTAAGACATTTAATGTAAAAAGTAAAATATATATGGTTTTTAAAAAAAGCTTGTTCTCACTCACAGAAGGTTGTACATTTCAGAATAAACCAATGTGATCTCTCAAGATTCCTCACTCCATTATCTTCTGAAGCTTTGCTACCTGATTGGTATGCTATTTTCAAGCATATTTTGCTGTAAGTTACTCAGACTTAATAGTTTCTCTCTTTGCAGGACATTTGGTCCTCTCTCAAACATCCATTAGACACTTGGTCCATACAAAAAGGTCCCTGATATTTGCAGAACCATATGGTCCTGTCTAAAATGTCCATAAGGAATTTGATCCATGCCAAAAGGTCCTTGCTATTTGTCCTGTCCAGAACCATTTGGCATGAACCAGGTATGTTCATGGACATTCTGGATAGAACCAAATTTCAAGGACCTTTTTGATGTGGACCAAATGTCTTCTGAAGTAAATGTCTTATCGATATTTTGGACAAGACCAAGTGCCTGCTAACTGTTTCTCTCCTGACCCTACTCAGTCCTCAGAGCTCTAGTTATGTCATAGTTACAAAACTGCTAGAGAGTAGATTTACCCAAAGTTGGGTTGAGTATACCATATTCACTTTTTCCTTCTTTTCCAAGTATTCTTTTTCCTTTAAGACACCACAAACTGCCCCAACCTTGAGTGACTTTTGCCTTCCTTTGAACTCCTATATCACTCATTGTCTACACTTGTTATCTGGCAGTTGGCATATGCTCCTTGTATAATTTTCTTTTATGAATGTTCCTCACCTCCTGGTCTAGATACTAATTAGAGGACCTGTGCTACACCTTTTCGTCATCTCCAGTACCCCCCAAAATACTCTAACACAGTATTTCTCAAACTTTCATGAACATAGGAAACCCCTTGGGATCTTGTTGAACTGTAGGTTGTGATTCAGTCAGTGTAGGGTGGGGCCTGAAATTCTCTATTTATGACATTCTCAAGTGATGTGGTACAGTTGGTCTACAGATGACACTTCAAGTGCCAAGTCTTTAACAGACTTTCAACAAATGCCTGTCAGTGATGTTATTTGTTTCATAAAAGGACAAAAGATTTAAATTTTGTTAAATGCTTCATTTGTCTGCAATATTAAAACAGCACTAAGATGTGAACATAGATTTAAGTCAGTTTCTGTGAATAATTGAAGGTGTGAGATGTCTTTTTTTTTTTTTTTTTCTGATTTCTCTACCTGATCAATGGGAATGGACTTTAGCTTACTCATTTTAACAGATACCAGACTGGTTGAGATTGTATGTGAATACCTTCTACTTCTGGCTTCACTTAATTTAAGCTTAAAAGCAAAGGCCTTTATAACACATTTTCAGTCATCTGAGTTATCCAGTCTTTTTCTAACTTTTGCTCTTACTTGAGATATCTAGCTTTGAGGAGCAGATGCAGTTTTCCTGGTAGACTCAAATCCTATGGGTATCACATTTCAGGGTCAAGAATTATGCATATACTTACTCTAAACTTTATAAAATGTTTCCTTCCTTTTCTTTTTGATGGAATTCAAAAGTGGACCATTAAGAATTATCAACAAGCAATGACTGAGTCCCCAGGCTATAATGGCAACCAAGAAACTCATGTTCATTACCACAGAGTCCATTGTTGATTTCCCTTGTTTCCCCAAATAGAGAACACACTAATCTGGGAGATTATGTGCACTTCAAACTTTGATTGCCAATATTAAAGTATCCAGATAGGACTCATTTTTCTGGTTATTTTGGTAGAAATAGTCACTTGCTTCCTTCCTGTGAAATGTAAGTGCCAGATGTTATTCGGTGTGAGTCTTCCTGGCCTATACTTTTTTATATTGCCTCTCTCCCCAGGCCCCAAATCTACCTCAATATAATTCCTCACAAGTGAAATCAGGCACACTAAAATTGAAGACATCTCGGTTCTGCAACTAGTGAAATGAATCATTTTTTAATGTAATTTTTATCGTTTTTTTTCTGAATTACTGAAGTAGTTCATGTTTATTACCCCCACCCCCCCAAAAAAAACCACGAAAATAAGGAAAATTATGTAAAAGAACCAAGAGCCAACTATAAAAAAAATTTTAAACTACTGTTGTTTCTCTACTTTCCAGAAATAAACACATTTTGGCCTCAAACCATTTTTATGCATATTATAAAAAATTACGATCATACAATATTTACAATTATGTAGCTTCCTTATTTAATTAAAAATTATGTTGTGATCTTTTCTAATGTCATTAAATATACTTCCATAACCTGGTTATTAAGAATTGCATAATATTCCAGCATATGGATTAGTTAACCATTCCCCTACTGTTGATTTATTCTTATGTCAAGGGCATTGCAGAGATCAGATTTATAAATAAATGTTTGCACAGGTTTTTATTATTACCTAAGAATAAATTCCTACAGGTGAAATTACTGGGTCAGAAGATAAAAGGTATTTATTCGTTTACAACTTTTGTCTTGTCCTTTCTAAAACCACAGTAGTAGCTTAATAGGCTTTGACTTAAATGATTACATGGTTTCCTTTGTAAAGTATTTTCTTTGAATAGCAGGGCTTATGTTGGTTCCTGAAGTGTGTCAATATACACGAGAGTTATGTAATATTTAGAACACTAATTAACCTGAGGAGATAGTAAACAGTAGGCATTACAGTGAGCAGCATTCATCAGTTTGACTTACCAGCATACACTGCTTAGTTCTGTTATGGTCTTGTCACATTGGAGACTTTGGGTTGTACAAACAATACGCAAAACAACTTACACATGAATTTTAACTAAGAATGAATGGCTGTGTGCCAAAGCAATAATTTGTCTTTGAAATTTTTTCTCCCTTATGCAGAGAATTCTATTTGGTAAACACACTGTATATACTATTTGTTGCCTTTCAAAACCAGCTTTTTATCATGTTTTAAAAGCAGAATCAAATATATAAATGATTATATTTTGAAAATGGTTGAGTTACATGAGCTGATGTACCACAGCATTGATTTAAGTATAGGACTCCTTTTGATACAGCTTGTTGAATAAATAAAGCAAATGGTCATACAAGTATTTTATGAGTTTAGTTTTATAAAAGTAAATAAATCTTTCAAAAAGTGAGATATTTAGCACATGAATGGAAGTTTTGTGATTTTTAAACATTCATTGTTTGAGTGCCTGCAACAAGAATGCCTGCAGTTATGTATCAATATAATAGTTGCAATTATATATAAACAGATATTTTATTATAAGTTAACACTATCTTTTAAAAAGCATACAACATTGCCATTAATACATTTATTTATTTATTTATTTTAAATTGCCTTTTTTCCAGTTATGATTTAAGGTAGTTTAGGAGCGTTTATGCAAGATGATAAGGTAAATTAAAATGAGTGAGGAAATGAGACTACACATGATAAAATGCATGCCACGAAATCCTGTACTTTTGTAACAGGGCGCCACAATGTGGCTCTTAGTTTTTAGACATCCAGGCAATCAAATTATATGACTGGCAGTGTCCATGAGATAAATTAGTTTCTTAAAAAAAAAAAATCCTAACTTTTCCTGATACCTAGGAGGAAATTCCTTCATGGATCCCAGAAGAAGGCACTATGTGATCTAGTACTCACTGTCTTCAATGGCAGCAAGTTTCATAGTCTGTTCCTTATAAGAAGCTGATGGTATCACCCAGTGGGCAACAATTGTATGAGAAATCAGCGTGATTTCTATTCCTATACCGTAAGATGTGGTGCAGTATAGGGGTAGAGTTCTAAAAGGAAGGATATGTTGTTTGTATTTCCTTGAAGCAATCTCTATACATTTTCTTCTTTAAGTAAGTATTTTGGTAATACTGAGTGGCACCAAGTTCAAGGTTAAACTCCCTGGAAAATAACTGGAATGTGGTTATTCTGTGTCCCCGGGCAAGTACAGAGGGGTGTGCTTCACCTCTTAGCCAAGCCAGGTGCACTTCTTGTGGAGATTAAGGAGAATAACCTGGACGTTCACTTGAATGGAGGTAAGCCCATAATGAGACAGGCCCAGGAAGTACCCACGGGCAGGGCCTGGATTTATTTCCCATCATTTGTTGCATAGAAACTATTGGAAGAATCAAGTCACCAAAGCTCTGTAGCATGAAGCATGACTGTATAGTTTTAGTCTGGAATGTTTTTTTTAAAAACACGTGTGATCAAATACTTATCCTTGCCTGAGATAGAACACACACATTCAAACAAAACAGAACAAAAACTCTAAGTACCCATAGAACATTTGTCCTTGAATCTTGTTTTATTCTAGTGTACTCTTCAAGATGAACTTGTTACAAAATGTACCTTTAGGTCTTTGAATGAATTCACTCACCACGTAGGGTGTGGAATCAATAAAACCTCTGAAATACGTAAGAAATATATTGCACATATCCAAACCCACAGAGCAATAAAGTATTCAGATCCCCGTTCTGTGGGTTCTCATGAAGCTCCTCCAAAAAGAGCTGCAAAATGATGTCTAGAGCCTGGGTTCCTGTTTGTGGTGATATTTTGTTATTTGTACAAGTCCCAGGTTTCACTTTGCACCCGGTAAAGTATCTTCTAAAAGCAATAGCTGGAGACATGGTCACAACTCTTCCCTCATGCAGTAGAAATATTCTAATTTTATTGAGATTCTCCAGTGTAAATTCTGGTTGGTCTCCTATCTATATTGCCCAGGCTTCATCTTCACACCTTTAGAAATTCAGTTTGTTGGTGTATTTTTTGCATATTTTTAGAAATACTTTTATTTCATAAATCATGGAATATGGTTTTTGATTACTTTAAAAAAATGAAATTCCTAGAGAAGATTCAAACCCACTCTTTACTATTATGGCAAATATGTATGTCCTCTGTTATATCCTGGGTCCAAGCACAAATATTTGCTTCTCTTTCATTAGCCTTTTTCACTTCTAAATATTTTCTAAAGCATACATTATACAGATGTGTATGAAGTGATGAGACTAAAAGAGGACCTCAGGGCAAAGTTGAAGCACCTTGAATTACCACGCCTTATAACTTTGAACTTATTTTGTATGGAGTGGGGAGCTATCAAAGGTGTTTGAGTCAGGGAAGAATCTGTCACGCTATCAGGGCTTTTCTAGTGGTGTGTTGGAGTCATTTGCACGAGCTTGCAAAGATCCAGTTTTAGCATCACTTCCCAACTCCATTTTAAAATATAACTCCTGAAGAAAAAATTTTCTTTCTAAAAAAGCTATTATAGTTAAAGACTAAAGATGGGAAAAAAACGTCTTTGTACAATAAAGACTTGGGGAAGGAAAACAAGATACTTCTGAGGGCAACAACTTGAATCTAAATTATCTAGGTAAAGGGATAGTCTGATTTTGAAATATTCTCATTAATAGAATAATTCAGTATATTCTGTACACAAATGAGTGGTTTTAAAATATATAAGCAAGTAAATGTTGATATTGCAACTATGGTAAACAGAGTTTATTGTTTCATTTTTAAATGAGGATCTTGCCTCAAGATCATATTTAAGAATGTGAGTTATTGCATTATAGAACAATGGAGGAGTATATAGAGAAGTTAAACAAATAAGATGAAAGATCGTTTACTATAATGTGAACTCTAACGTTTACAGTGAGTTGGTCTTTTCTACGCTATGTATATTCACCATAAGATTCAATAGTTCTTCAGGGAATTAGGCATGTCTTTATATCCCCACTGGAAAAGTCACTTATAAGCTTGCACTTATAAATCTAATGCCACGCTGGTGGATTGCTCCCATCTCATTTTATATTCACCACATGGTGTTTCATATCTGTGATAAAACAGTAATATTATCCTCAATCAAGGTCACAGACCAAGTCACTATCAGAGCTTTGGGATCAGTGCTTAAGGTTTTTGATTCCATTCTCAGATAGGTGTGCCCTAGTTTGAAAAAATCTGATATACAAAGCTATCAGTTCACAAAATAGATAAGTGGTGATTACTTGCATTTCAAAAGGATCTGCTTCAGGGTTCCTTAAAATAGGCACTTCTGAAGAGTGTAATTTAGCCAAAGGGAGCTGGACTATTGGTAACC
Source organism: Eschrichtius robustus (assembly GCF_028021215.1). NCBI lineage: Eukaryota > Metazoa > Chordata > Mammalia > Artiodactyla > Eschrichtiidae > Eschrichtius > Eschrichtius robustus. The sequence continues at coordinate 127,044,256 of NC_090826.1, read as the reverse complement.
AAGAGGCCTAATTTCACTGCCTATCATTAACCAGGTTAATGAAGTGTATAAATTTGAGCATATTAGTGATTTCATTCATTTATTCTCTCTTGCACTAAATCATTACTACTATTACTCAGTGATTCTTTTTTTTTTAATATTTACTTATTTATTTGGCTGCGTTGGGTCTTAGTTGCGGCATGCAGGATCTTTTAGTTGAGGCATGTGGGGTCTTAGTTGCGGCATGCGGGATCTAGTTCCCTGACCAGGGGTTGAACACGGGCCCCCTGCGTTGGGAGTGTGGAGTCTTAACCACTGGACCACCAGGGAGGTCCCTACTCAGTGATTCTTTTATGAGCATTCTCTGTGTGTTGGATATGAAAAGGTCATAGTCCTTGTCCTTAAGGAGTTTACAGGTTACAATAGTAAAACAGATATGTGAACAAATAAGTGGAATTTTTGATGGTAGAGGCAAGCTAATTTGTTAGGAGACCACTATGGTGGTCTCATCACAAGATGAGAGGGTGAGCTGTGGCAGTTGGGGTAGACTAGGAAAAGTTAAGGAAAGGATGCTTTGTTAAAGAAATAAATCCATGTGATTGACATGGATTGGCTATGGGGCCCAAGGGGGAGAGAGAGAGGAGTCTTAGGATGATTCCCACACTTTTGGCCTAGATAACTTGGTTGAGTGGTGGTGCTATTCATGAAGAGAGGGAATATAGGAGGAGGAGGATTTGTGGGGGGGGGGGGGGGGAGGGAGATAATGAGATTAGTTTTGGACAAATTGAGTATAAGAGTCCTGTGGGATAACCAGGTGATGTTGGTTAGACAGTTGTATATTCCAGTTTGGAATTTAGGAAAGAGGACTGGGCTGAATTTAGGGATTAAAGAGTCCTCTGAAAAGACATGATTAGTAGTGAATAGATTGCCCAGGGAGAGCCAAAAGATAAGAAGAGAGCAAAGAGAGAACTCTTGGCGGGAGGAATGTGTAAATAAAGGAGGCTGAGGAGGAACAGTCAGGAGGAGAACCTGGGCTGTGGTGTCATGTGGGCTGAGTAAAGGGAGAGCTTCAGGAATAAGGGAATGGTCCACAGTGCTAAAAGCTGGAGAGAAGTCGCGAATGCAGAGATTCTATGACCAATTAGATTATTGGTGTCCTTTGCCAAAACAGTTGAGGTAGAGTTGTGGGGCACAAGTTTAAAGAGTAAATGGGAGTAGAGATTATTAAGACTTCTAAAAAGGGAAGGGAAGAGATGGGGCAGTAATTAAAGCTGTGTGTGTGTGTGTGTGTGTGTGTGTGTGTGTGTGTGATGGGAGAGACTTGAGCATTTATATAGGAGGCAGGAAAGAAGTTATTGGAAAGAAAAACGTTGAAATTGTAATGGAGCAAACTTCCTGACTTAGAGTGGCCAAGGAGGGTTAATTATTAAAAGGAAAGTAAATACTTCTTCTTTTGACACTGAATAGGAGAGAAGGAGATGATAAAAAATATATATATATATATATATGTGTGTGTGTGTGTGTATATATATATATATATACATATATATATATATATATATATATATATATATATATAAAACTGTGGGTATAGGAATTTTAAGGAGATGATTCTTGATAATTTTCTCTGTGAAGCAGGAAACAAAGTTGTCTGCTGAGAGAAAAGATGTAGCTAAGGATACAGGCTTGAGGATAATGGTGTACATTTGTAATGTTAGCTGTGGAGGAAAAGTGGGCAACAGACATGATTAATTGATAGGTAGATAGATAGATAGATAAGATTAGATTATAGCCTAGGATGGCAATGTGAGTAGCATGGCTAGATTGCCCTAAAGGTTATTGTACTGTGTAGACTAAGGTCTCCTTTAGGTCAGAAAGGTTAATACTACAGATATTAGCAGTCTTGGCTCAGCTTTTAAGTAGAATGTTGCTGAGAAGTTACCCTGGGTCAAAAAAGAGAGCTACCAGTCTCTAGGTCTCCATTATCCAACATGATGGCCACTAGGCACTTAACAGCTCTCAAGCACTTGAAACATGACTGGTTCAAATTGAGATGTGTTGTACATGTGATATACACCCAGGACTTTGAAGATTTAGTATGAAATAATGTAAAACAGCTCATTAATAATTTTTATATTAATTACTCATTGGAATGATAATATTTTGGATATATAGGGTTAAATAAATTATATTATTAAAATTAATTTCACTTGTTTGTTTTTACTTTTTAATGTGGCTCCTGTTATATTTCTGTTGGACTGAGCTGCTCTTGGTCATTACAGGAGGCAGTTAGATGGTTTCGGAAGTGCTCCTAACCTCAGTCTGGAATCTTAGCTGCTCATAGCGACTCTAAAGGGAATTATAGCGGACCTGGGGCAGTTTAGGAAATTAACCTTTTGAAGAGAGTTTGCCCAAAGTGGTTGGATCTTTGACTACACCCTTTCTTTAGTGCTGGATAGGAGATCTAAGACTGTCCATAGAACCCGGTTATCCGTATCTACGAAAGGTGAAAACCATCTGCATTGTCAACACAATAGGGAATTGTGAGATTCATAGGAAATACTACCTGCTTTTTAAAATGAAAAGACTATGTGAGTGCCTCCTGGTTAGCTATAGTTTTAAGTTTATTTTTAACAATATGAAGATGAGTTTATCTACTGCTGTGTGCCTCCAGACAGCATTAGACATTTTATGGGCATTATCTCACTTAATTCAGTCTATTAGGCTGAACCTAAGCCTTTAAGACACCAAGATATTTCCACTAACTGTTGAGATTTATGTTGCTTCTGGGATCAATAATCTTAAATTTTATAAACTCTCTGTCCTATTTTATAAATTGAAGTATACCCCTACTAAGATGCTACTTCTGATGGTACTTTTATAACTTTGCTGCAATATACGAGATTTCAGCAAGAAGACAGATTATTATAGGTGACTTTTGAGAGAGCAGTTTCAAGAGAGTGGTGGTGAAAGCCAGATGGCAAGAAGGTACTTACTAAGTAGCAGCAGGGATTGTCCTTTTGTGTAGAGATGAGGAAGAGAGATGGAACCTCAAAGTATCACTGAAAGTTCAGAGCAGGAAACAAACCAGCCTAGGGATTTTTTAAAAAAGGATTTAATAAAGGGAAGAAGTTTCCAAACTCATTAGGAGGGCTGCAAGGCCTGAGTCAGGAGCTGCCGTTGGAGTTATTGATCTGCCTCTGGAAGCCAGAAGTTGCTGCTGCTACTGCCTCCACTGCTGCCACCATCACTGAATCTCATTCCCAAGGATCTGGTGACTCAGGCACTGAGTCTGGCTACCACAGCTGCCTCCAGACACCCGTCTCCTACCTTGTCTGCCTGTGGCACCATCAGCAGAAAGATGGCCTCTGCTCAGTTCTGCCTCCCAGATCTCACTGGTGGGACATACTTTGCATCAAGAACGCTAGCCAAAAGGGTGTCTGGAGAATGTAGTTTTTAGATTTCTAACTTCCAACTAGAAGGCGGACAGAATGAAGGGTTGAGAGAGCCACTCTGCAGAATCTACCACAGCTGATGTACGTTGCTTATTCTGAACCATTTGTAGAGAACATAAACTTCTTGAGAAGAGGGAGAAGAATTTCCGAGCCAGAATATTGAAAGGGAATAGTATGTGTTTTCATGCTTGAAGTAGGAAAGAGCTTGGTGGCTTTGAAAAATTGGAAGAGGTTGATGTGACTAGACCATTTCAGGTGAGGGTGGAGAGGTAAGCAGAGATCAGGTCATGCAGGACTGTATAGCTTAGGTTAAAATTTTTGGATTTTCTCTTAAGAAGGAAAGCATCAGAGGGTGTGAGGTAGGAAGATGGTATAACTCAACTTATGTTTTATAAAGGCCACCCTGACTATTTTGTGGAGAATATATTTATCAAAAGCAGTGGAATCTAGGAGACTAGATAAACCAGGAAGGAACCAATAGTCTCGGTACGAGAATGTGGTGTCAGAGTGAAGATAGAAAGTAGACTGATATGGGCCATATTTCAGCATTTGTAATGACGGGATATGGCAAGGAATTGGGTGTTAGAGATGCCAGGAATGGGTCCCAGCTATTTCATTATTTTATTCCTTTAGGGGGGTTTCTGAGTATTGAGCTGTACGTTTCTTTAGGAGAGCAGAGGAAGATTGAGCGGCAGTTATTTTATCAGGGTGTGGTAGACTGTGCAGGACACTTTTTTTGTAGGGGGGAGACTGAGAACGCCTCTCAAGTTTCTCAGTAGTTATGTGTCTCTACAGGCATACCTTGTTTTATCGTGCTTCACTTTATTGCACTTCGCTAACATTGTGGAGGGTTTTTTTGTTTGTTTGTTTTAACAAACCAAAGGTTTGTGGCAACTCTGCCACAAGCAAGTCTATCAGCACCATTTTTCCAATAGCATTTGCTCACTTCTTGTCTCTCTCTTACATTTTGGCAATTCTCGCAATATTTCATATGTTTCATTACTGTTACATTTGTTATAGTGATCTGTAACCAGTGATGTTTGATGTTACTATTACAGCTTGCTGAAGGCTCAGATGGTGGCTAGCATTTTTGGCAATAGATTTTTTTTTTTTTTTTAACTTTTTTTTTTTTTTTAAGTTTTTTTTTCCCCCGCAGTTGCATTTTTAATTAATTAATTAATTTATTTATTTTTGGCTGTGTTGGGCCTTCGTTTCTGTGCGAGGGCTTTCTCCAGTTGCGGCGAGCGGGGGCCACTCCTCATCGCGGTGCGCGGGCCTCTCACTATCGCGGCCTCTCCTGTTGCGGAGCACAGGCTCCAGACGCACAGGCTCAGTAGTTGTGGCTCACGGGCCCAGTCGCTCCGCGGCATGTGGGATCTTCCCAGACCAGGGCTCGAACCCGTGTCCCCTGCATTGGCAGGCAGACTCTCAACCACTGCATCACCAGGGAAGCCCCAATAGATTATTTTTTAATTAAGGTATGTTCATTTTTTTAGACATAATGCTATTGCACACTTAACAGACTACAGTATATTGAAAACATAACTTTTATATCCACTGGGAAATCAAAAAATTCATGTGACTCGCTTTATTGTGATACTCATTCTATTGTGGTGGTCTGGAATCAAACCCACAATATCTCCCGGTAATGCCTGTACTTCAAAGGTTAAATCTCCTATAATGCAGTGTTTGGGAAAAACAGAAAAGAACTGGGAAAATGTTTACCAAAAAGGAATTTCATTTTCCTCTATACTAATGTTTATGTTCTCAGACTTACTTACATAAGCAAGTCCTTGTGGTTTTTGCCAAAATACGAAGTAATTCACATAAAAAGCAAGCAAAAAGATTTGCCCAACAATTTAAAAAGAGGAGAACCAGGGGATCATCAGTTTACATTTAAAAATGATACCTCTGTCAAATGAGAGTTTATTTCAGCCAGTGCCTATTATTGACTGCAGTAGCAAACAGCTCAATAAGAGGCAGTGATTACTGACATGTGGTCTGCTGAAACCTAGTGGAAAAGATAGGATTGAATTGTCTAAATGTTTCACCTGAAATTAAATTTAATTATGACCCTCTTCAGGTTCTATAAATTTACATTACAGCTAATTTCTACTTAATTAAAGGTGAGATGTGAAGCTTGTCAGAGTTCACAAGCCAGATTTTAATGATTCCTCTTATATAAATAATTCATGTGGTCTCCAGAGCTAACAAGATGAGAGTATTTACTGTGAATTCTCCAGCAGCTCATTCAGTGAGACTAATACACAAGTAGTTGAGTTCAATTTTGTAGTTCCTCTTTCTGAATCCTATGCGTAGGTTCTAGAAGGATCCTTAGACTTACAGAAAGTAGCCATTGGATCTCTTCTCTCGTTTCCTTTCCTACTTCCAATTCCTTCCAGTGTTTCATTATCTTCTTTTAGTTGTGAATTAGTTTGATATTGCTCTTCTCCCAGGAATATAAAACTGTAAATAACTGCATTAGTTAATACAAAGTTGCATGTAACTGGGAAAAATAGTTGGAGGATAAGCTTTGGTAAAATATTTTTGGAGTACCAGAGGAGTGAGGAGTCAAGAAGAGGACTTAGCATGTATTTTTTAATATTATAGGACTCTGCCGAGGGGTACCAGTAATGGCTAGAAACATGGATGTTTACTGTTTTAATTATAGTGGTTGCTTCATTGGCCTTTGATATTAAATTCTGTTACCCTTGTTGCCTATAAAATGAAGGCAATGATTGTAACATGATTTTTTGTTTTGTTTCACAGCTCTTTTAGGATTGCTAAGACAGGAGCCATGCTAGTTCCTCTGTTAAGATTTATCCACTTATCTGTATCACTGCTAACATGGTTATCCTATAGATTAGGCAAGACTTTTTTTCCTTTTACTTAGAATTTTCCCAAAATTAGGCTAATGACCAGGTGTGATTCTGCACCACGTGTCACTCATTATATAAATATATTCTAAGGTTGATCACTAAGTTGTCGTTCTTCAAATTTCCATAATCAGTAAATTTTACAAATCTCTTCCAAATTTAATTCATTTCTTAAATGGAAGGTCATTTTCGTTCTTGCATATCTCTTCTGTATCATGGAGAACTGAAACAGAATAGCTTTCCAGGGAAGCAGTTTGTTTTCTTTGTCCAGACGTATTTTATCAGTCTGATAGACCTATTATTCAATAAACAATAATATTCTTTATAATGCACATGGTAATAGAACAGCTATATAAACTTCCTCTTCTTTGTTTTCAGTATCCTGCTAATTACCATACTACTTAGTGCATTTTTTTCCTCCATGTCTTAGATCTAGAGGTCATTCTCTAAGCCAGATTTCTTCCTCCCCCTACAGGATTACCTGAGCAGAATTTTTAGTACTTAAAATGAGCTGCTCAATAACCAAGCATTTGACTTGACGGAACTGAGAAGGCAAGGTTGTAGTGGGGGATGGGTATGCCAGGAATTTGGTAGAGTTTGAAAGGCTTCTGACCTTTTAAGTACAAATAAATATTGCTCTTTAAAGAGTCTTATTTTCTCAGCATAACCCCTCACTTATCAGTATTGTGGTAACTTAAAAATTATCATATTAAATTTAAATTGCATTTTTGGTACTTTTGTTGTTTTATTTACCCAGTACTCCTCTCTGCTTCATTATGGGAGTGGGACCGTGCATAGTAGGATGATTTTCACCGTACAATACAAGGAACAAGAGGAGCATGGATCTATTGGGAATAATTAGGGAAAACCTGCCAGGAAAGGAAGGGGAGAGATGATCCATGGAGGATTTTTCTAGGCTTTCACTTTAAACATTTCAGTATTTTTTACTTATATAGGCATATTTGATATTTTACAATGGTCAAAACCAAAATAAATGTATTACCTTTTTAAAGAAAATGATCCAAAATGAAAGCCTAAATTTTAACAACAGATGTAAGAAAATACTTGTTGTTCTATTCTTTATCATTGTCATTTACCTAAACAAAATACCTTATACATGTAAAGCTACTTCATATTTTCTGAGGTTTGTTTATAGATTATTATTATCAAATCTAAATGTCTTATTACTTGATTATTTACACTTTTACCTTTATTCTAAAACTATCATTAATATTCTTGAAAAATGTTATATATTTATTAAAAGATACATGATTATTTGGTTGGATCATCTTCGACATATATCAAAATATACCGTTCTTTATCTCTTTAAGAACTCTCTTCTTAATTTCCTTTTAATTCTAAGGCTACATTAATAAAACTGATAGCCATTATCTATTGATTGTTTACCATATGACAGACACTGCTCTAAATACTTCTACTTACTCTAATTCTCACAACAACATCATAGTTAAGTGTAGTTAAATCCTATTTTTATCCCTGTTTTGCAAATGAAAACCTTACAACAGGCAGAAGGGTTAAGCAATGTGGCATGGCCACACACACACAACTAGTAAGTGACAGAGGCCAAATTCAAATCCAGAGAGCCTTCCTTCACAGCCCTTATTCTTCATTCTACTCCATCCTGGCTCCTTAAATAGAAGTTTGTCATTTTATGTCAGTCAAAAAAAATTTAGCAAACATTTATTGTGTTTTCATAATGAGGCATAGAATATTAAGGAAGTTTTATATTGTGTTAAAGGGTTGAGAGTCTAATGGAAACTTACTGAAATAGGCACACAGAAAAACTATATGAATTGCAAGTCAGGGGTCTACAATAGGAGCATAAATTCCTATAGGAGCAGTGGGAAATGAAGGATTACTCTGGAAGGAATTCAATTTTTAGACACAAAATGATAGCAGCTAATATGAATTGAAGGTAACTTACTGAGTTTGGGGAAATGGAAATGTCAGGAAGATGAGTTTTCATCAGTGTGGCAGATAACCATATGTGCCCATCATTCCCTGCCTTTCCAATCGTTAGAAATTATGGGAGATATATTTTATTTTATCTTGTTTTATTTTAAAGAGTAAATCTCCAGCCACTCTGGAAAACAGAGTGGAAAACAAGAAAGAGTGCCTACCATTAGCAGACCATTAACTTTGAAAGGCAAAAAGCAGGTAGGATTGGACTGTTAAGGAGAAGCATATTCTGAAGCATGCAGGAGAGGATTGCTCAGAAGGGGCAGGGGGTCTGGCTGCACATCAGCCATGGTGGATGCAATGCCGAGGAGGGACAGGAGCCGTCAGCAGGGTGATGAGTGAGGAGGCTGCATAAAGAGCAGCAGAATAAATCAGCCCTTTCCCCTTTGCTTGCTTATGCCGAGTAGAGGACAGCTGACGCTGTTAACTGCAGCCCAAGGCCGTGAACGTGGGGCTTTCGCTAGAGGCAGTGTGGTGGGTAGGTAGCTAGTGACACCCAGGAAAACATGGGAAGCCCCGCTTCCTTAAGAAAAACAACCAGCATACCCTGCCTGTCAGTATGTCCCTGACCTCTATGACAGGTAAACAGAAAATTCCAAACAAAGATAAAGAACCAGGAATTACCAACCATTTGAAGTTAACCCATACCATAAAGAAGACACCAAACACAACAAACAGAATCAGTACCTAAGGAAAGCAAATTAATAGAGCTAACAAAAGTCTTTAAAATAATATAGTCAGTATCCCCAGAAAGAGAATATTGGATCCATAAAAATAATTATAGATATGAAAAACTTAAAATATAATTTTTGAAATATTAAAAATACTCAGCAAATGAGTAGAATTGTGCAGTGGACCTAGTTTAAAAACAGTGAGGTGACAGATCAAATGGAGGAATTCTCCCAGAATATGACACGAAAAGACAATTAGATGGAAAGTATAAAAGAAAAGAGAGAGGGAAGATTGAACCAGAAGTTTCAATATCTATTACATAGAAACAGCTAAAGGAAAGAAGAAATAAAATGGAGGAGAGAAAACAATAAAAGAAATAACAAACTGAAGGTGTGTATCTTCAAATAGGATTGGACTGTTGAGTACAGAGCAGAATGACCAGTAAATGACCAATGCCTAGATAGAGAGATAATACAAAACCTTCCAGAAAAAATTAGTTACCTAAAAAGAATGGTAATCAGATTGCGATAGTCTGCAATGCCGTATCTGTCATATATGCTATATATACTGCACGTATCACAGATGCATGTGCATGTGTGCACGTCTGTGTGTGTATGTTTGTATGTATGTAATTAGTAGATGCTGTGGAAGGCCACTCACATTCCCCTCTGCCCTTCAGGACTGCAGTGCCCATTTCCCAGCTCTGGAAGTGTTGGCTGCTGACTGTAATACAATAAGTCCCTCTCCAGAAATTTCTCTCTGTCAAAGAAAGTCATCTGCCCAAGGACATGCCCCCTTCCCTGGAATGGCATATGTCCAGTGACTTGTCAGTTTAGAGAGATAAAGGTCTGACCCCTTTGCTTCAACTGAGGACAACTCTGAAGCTCCAGAGCTTCTTGTAGGATGATCTGGGGCAACTGTTGTAACTGCATTGAACTTCAACCTCTCTCTCTGCCTAATCCTGTTTTCCTCACTTCCCCACAATAAGCTTCCCTGAAGCCACTCCCCAACGAACTTCCTGCATGCAAATCTCCACCTCAGAGTTGGTTTCCCGGAGAAATGCAACCTGTGACAATATTGTTTTCCACTACCCATGAGACATTCACTATAATTGACTATGTATTAGGATGCAAAGAAAATCTCAACAAATTCCTTCAAAAGAAGAACAAAGAGACTGCCTTCTCTGACCACAGTACAACACCCACCCACCGCCTACACACACACACGAACATCTTTTGAGTTCAAGTGCTGTGCGTGTAGCAGACACCTACAAGAAAATATTTTAATGAACATAGTGAGTTCCAAATAAAAGTGGGTAGAGAATAAGTTCTTATGAAGCAGTTTAATCAAAGTGAGTCACTTTAAAGTTTTCCCCCTAATCTGAAACAAAAAGGAAAGGAAAATAAGTACTCACCTTTCATTCACCTTTCATAATTTTACAAAGTACATCTGTTTTCACAGAATGGCAGCTTACCACCATGTAAGTAGAGTAGGTGTTTAGTATTGGGTACTTCATTCCCAGGAAAATTATGGAGAACAGAATGAAAGTAATGAACATGAAATAAAATATAAAGTCATCCTTATTTCCTAGTTTATCAAAATGTTTTTCTTAAACTTGATACACTTATAACTGACATTTGATAGAAATCTTGGAAGTAAGACTTAAGTAAATAAATAAACCCGTGCCTTTAAAATTGCTTAAGCGATGGAACCACAGGTGTGAATGCTGCTCAGTGTCCTTGCACCACACGCTACACCTGTCGTAATTTTTGGTGATTTCCATATTTATACGGGTAATCCGTTCCATACCTTACCTTTCCATCTGTTGTCCTCCTTTCTTCTAACCTTCTTGCCCTCCACCTGACCTCAGCCATGGTTATATCTTAGAACTGGTCATTATAAATATCTATAACCCCCTCTCTGTGCACCTCCAGTAATTCCAATTTCAAGTATCCTATCTCTTAACTTTCCAGCTCATTTCTTCTAACACACCGATTTCCATAATCATCCCATCCCACTAGGAGCTCTAATCCATTGATCTACCTTTTCATTGTCTCTAACCCCCCCCTCCCCCCCAGGGCCTCACTTACTTTCATCCTCAATTAAAATTTTTTTTTGTCTATCATTATCATAGTTTCCTTACATACACTTTCAACCCCCTTACCCCTCTCTCATTTTGTTGTTTTCTCTTGGTAAAACCCCAACCCTCATTAAATCCAGCTTTCTGCCTAACCTTTGCCTGCACCCATGACTGGAGAACACTCAGCTGTCCTGAACGATCTCCCTTGACGTTCATGATTACTAACCTCAAGGGGGCCCTTAGTGCTGCTGAGGAGTCACATTCATTTTTCTAGTCCATTCACTCTTCTGCTCTCTTAAAATGTCTCGTACCTCCTTTTCTCTCCTCAGATCCCCAAAACCCCTTCCCCATCCTTCCTCTCAGCTGGTGACAATCTTGCTGACTTTTTCACTGGAAAATAGAATGAGTCAAAAAAATAAAGTCTAGAGGGAACTTTAGAGATGTTCTATATCTTGTTTAAGATGGTGGTTGCTGAGTATCTACATTTGACAAAATTCATGGGGCAGTGCACTTAAAACCTATGCATGCTATCCTATGTAAGTCATATCTCAATAAAAATTAAAAATAGAGAAAAAACTTCCATAAGTTCCAGCCACTACATAAACCCACATAGCTATAACTGGGCCCATTTACTGTCTTGATGCTCAGGGTGAATGTTCCACACTCTTAGATATAAGGCCAACTCCTCTACTTAGTCACTTGCTTCCATCACTCCAGCAATTCTCTCTTCTCCTTTCTGTTTCATCAGTTTTTCCCTTTGTTGGATGATTCCTATCAGCCTGGAAAGGTATTATTATTTCTCCCACTTTAAAACAGCATCCCTTCCCCCTCAAAAAAAAAAAAAAAAACCCTCTTTTTTCTTTAATATCTTTATTGGAGGATAATTGCTTTACAATGTTGTTAGTTTCTGTTGTACAACAAAGTGAATCAGCTACAAGTATACATATATCCCCATATCCCCTCCTTCTTGAGCCTCCCTCCCATCCTCCCTATCCCACCCCTCTAGGTCATCACAAAGCATCGAGCTGATCTCCCTGTGCTATGCAGCTGCTTCCCACTAGCCATCTGTTTTCCATTTGGTGATGTATATATGTCAATGCTACTCTCTTACTTTGTCCCAGTTTCCCTGTCCTCCCCTGTGTCCTCAAGTCCGTGCTCTACATCTGCATCTTTATTCCTGCCCTGCCACTAGGTTCATCAGTACCATTTTTTTATATTCCATATATGTGCATTAGCATATGGTATTTGTTTTTCTCTTTATGACTTACTTCACTCTGTATGACAGACTCTAGGTCCATCCACCTCATTACAAATAACTCAGTTTCGTTCCATTTTATGGCTGAGTAATATTCCATTGTATATATGTGCCACATCTTCTTTATCCATTCATCTGTTGATGGACACTTAGGTTGCTTCCATGTCCTGGCTATTGTAAATACAGCTGCAGTGAACATTGGGGTGCATGTGTCTTTTTGAATTATGGTTTTCTCAGGGTATATGCCCAGTAGTGGAATTGCTGGATCATATGGTAGTTCTATTTTTAGTTTTTTAAGGAACTTCCATACTGTTCTCTATAGTGGCTGTATCAACTTACATTCCCACCAACAGTGTAGGAGGGTTCCCTTTCTCCACACCCTCTCCAGCATTTAATGAAAAACCCTCTCTTGATTCTACTTCTCTCTCCAGTTACTGCTCCATTTTTCTCCTCCCCTTTGCAGTAAAATTCCTCAACATAGTTGCCTGTATTCACTTTTGCCCGTTCTTCCTCTCTCATTCTCTCTTGAAACCAACAATAATAAGTCTTTAGCTTTTCTCCACTCCTCTGAAACTGCTCTCGTCAAGGATATCAGTGACTCCACGTGGTCTACGTGGTCTAGTGGTCAGTTCTCAGTCTTTAACCCTATATGACTTTTTTTTTTTTTTTTAATTTATTTTCTTTTTGGCTACATTGGGTCTTGCTGCGTGCGGGCTTTCTCTAGTTGCAGCGAGTGGGGGCTGTTCTTCTTCGTTGAGGTGTGTGGGCTTCTCATTGCTGTGGCTTCTCTTGTTGTGGAGCACGGGCTGTAGGCACGCAGGCTCAGTAGTTGTGGTTCGCAGGCTCTAGAGTACAGGCTCAGTAGTTGTAGCACACGGGCTTAGTTGCTCTGTGGTATGTGGGATCTCCCTAGACCAGGGATTGAACCTGTGTCCCCTGCATTGGAAGGCAGATTCTTAACCACTGTGCCACCAAGGAAGTCCTAAACTTATATGACTTAACAGCAACATTTGACACTGTTGATAACTCTCTGTCCTTGACATTTTTCTTCACTGTCTTCTAGGAAAGGATGATGCTGCGTTTCTTCTTACCAAGCTGGCCGTTCCTTCTCAGTCTTCTTCTTTGTTCACCTCTCCTCATCTCCTTGACTTTTTAATGACATGGTGTCCCTGTGCTTCCTCTCCTTTGTTTATACTCACTGCCTTCATGATCTCGTCTAACCTGTAACTTTACATACCATATATATGCTATTGACCCCCAAATTGTTATTTGCAGTGTGGAACACTCCTCTGAACTCTAGACTCAGCCAATCATGTATTTGACACCTTCACTTGGATGTCTAATAGGCAACCCAAACTTAATGCATTCAAAACCAAAATCTGGGGGACTTGCCTTACCAGATGAAGACTTATTATAAAGTTATAATAATTAAGACAGTATAGATGTAAAAATAGACAAAAAGTCCAATGGAATCAAATAGCAAACCAAGAAACAGACCCATACATCCAGGGAAACCTTTTATATAACAGAGCTATCATTGGAGATTGTGGGGGAAAGAGAGAAATAACTCAATAAATGGTGCTAGGGCAATTAAATATCCATATGGGAAAAATGAAAATGGACATCTTCCTCACATGATAGCCAAAGTCCGTTCTAGGTGGATCAAGAACTTAATGTGAAAGGCAAAACTTTAAAGATTTTAGAAGACAATAGAGATGAGTATCATTATGCACTTGGAGTAGGGAATAATTCCTTAAGAAACAAAAAGCACAAATCGTAAATGAAAAAATTGATAAATTTAATTTCATTAAATTTTAGTATTTCTGGTCATCAGAAAACATAAAGAAAACTCAAAGACAAGCTACATATTGGGAAAAAGATATTTGCATCATATATAACTGACAAAAAATTAGAATTCAGAATGTATTAAGAATAACAAAAAGAAAAAGAATAACCCAATAGAAAAATGGAAAAAAGTCAAGAATAGGCATTTTACAGAAAAGGATATATATGAAAAGGCACTCAATTTCTTTAGTTATCAAGGAAATTCATACTAACACAATGAGATACCATTTCACACTTGCCTAATGGCAAAAGTAAGAAGTCAACCACTATCAAATGCTGGCTTTGATATGGATAGTGGGAATTCTTGTGCATTGATGGTTGAAGGCAAATTGTTACAGCCATTTAAGAAAATAGTCTGACAGTACTTAGCAAAACTGAATATGTATGTGCCCCCAAGATTCCAGAAAAACTCTTGCACATGTGCACCATGTACAAGAATGCTTGTAGCAGAATTGTTTGTGATCATGTGTGTGTGTGAGCGTGAGCGTGAGTGTGAGCGTGTGTGAGCTAGAGAGAGAGAGAGGTGGGAGGACAGAGAGGTAGGGAGAGAGAGAGAAGAAATTAATTGAATGTCAATCATCAGGAAAATGGATAAAGTATGCTCTATCATACATTGGAATATATATGGTAATAAAAACAAATGAATTAGAGTTACACATATTTACATGGACAAATATGAAAAACAATGCCTTGAAAACTAAGTAAAACAAGGGAATCTTTAAGTAAAATTGATATTAATGGTAACCTCTGGGTGGAGATAGGGATGGGATGGAATGAAGATGGGGCACACCGGGGCCTTGAAAGTTATTGTAATATTATTTTAATTCAGCTTAATAGTGGGTACACAGGTATTTGTTTCATTATTATTTTTAAATATTCATGTGTAGTAAATGCCTTTTTTGTATGTATAATATATTTCAAAATTAAAATAGGATTTTAGAAAATTTTTAACTTAGAAAAACAAAGACTATTAGAAAAACAAAGACTATTAAGTAGGTCATTGATAACTCCCACATCTTCAATTTTTTTAACCTCTTGTTTCTTTTACCCAAAATTTTATGAGTCATTTGTAACCATTTTTTACCCCTAAATGTGAGATAGCACTAAACTGATACAACTGTAACATTTTAAAAAGTCTTTTGCAATCAGTGCCATCAAACTAGTTCATTTTAAATTAAATTGTTAAGATCTCTATTGTCTTTATAAAATACAAGTTTTTCACAGTAATGAACTGGGTTCATATTTATGTGATTCCCATAATCTGTTGATAAAAAGAGATGTAATTATTATTGCCCTCAACATAGATTAGAGTGGACTTTACATTGGGCCAGAGAAAAAGCTTTCTGAGTGAACTGAGAATATTCATTGCTCAGTTTTCATGCATTCATCCTGTTTCCAGGAAAAATCATTACCAACAATGTATACATGTACATGTAATGAATAATTAATGAAAGTATTTCGTACAGCTGGTGATTTTTTTTTTTTTTAAATTGACACTACATGGCTGACTTTAATCTATATGCGAATGTGTATTTATTTAATAGGAAATTGCCCGGCATTTACGCCCTGGAACCCTCCGAGCAATCTTTGGTAAAACTAAGATCCAGAATGCTGTCCACTGTACTGATCTGCCAGAGGATGGCCCATTAGAGGTAAGATAAAGAAGGGTAAGCATCCTATTTATATTTCAAACTCATAAATAATCTCAGCAGGTCTAGTGTGTACGGAACCTTTTAATACTCTTGGATTACAGTGTTCTTTGGCCATCTGATAACTTCAGACTGCAACTTTAAAAGACCAAATTGTAAGATGCTGTAGTAATGGGGTAGTCTTCAAAGAACTAAGGTATTTTTCTGATTGGCATATAGTATGGTTTAAAGACTTAAAAAGTAAAAAGCTATAGCATTGATTAAATAATGTGAAATTTACTTAAAAATCAGGTAAAAACACCATTACCTTAGGTTTCTAGTCATGAGGATTTATCAATGAAATTGTGCAATGTGATAGCATTAAAAGTAATAGCTACCATTTTAACTTAGAAAAACAAAGACGATTTTGACTTTTTATATACCAGGTTCTGTAATAAATATGATAAATGCTTTATATAAATTATTTTTTTAATCTCCACAGCAACTCTAATAGGTTGGCATTATCATGTCTGTTTTATCAGAAAAATGAAATTGAGACTCAGAGAGGTTAAGTAACATCCTCAAACCAAACAGTTAATAGAGGACGAGGCCGTGTTTTGACTTCTCATCTGTGTAATTAACATAAGAAACAATGAAAAGAATTATAAGAAGATATAAGTGAAAAATTGGTGTGGTTTGGGATTAAGAAAGTCATTTCACAGCCAAGGGAAGGAGACCTTGAAGAAAAGATTGGTATTTTTAACTTCTTATAGTTTAACTTCTTATAGTTTTGTGTCAGGAGGAGCTAAATGAAATTAAAAGACAAATGATAAATTTAAGTGATTAAAGCATGAATGACAGAAAAATGATTGATATCCTTAATACATATTTATTTTAGTGAGTAATATGTTTTATATCAAATCTATCAGTCTTTTTTTTTTTTGTATCTTTAAAGCCTTTCCCAATATTTCGTTTTCATTTTCTTGCACTGAAATATTCAACTAGCCTGGAATTAATTTGCTGAATGGTGTGAGGTATGGATCTAGTCACAACATTGCTTATTAAATCCTTTTATTTTTTCATTGTTATTTCTCATTTATTGAATACTTATATACACCTGTGCCTGTTTCGAACTTTCAATTTTATTCTATTGGTCTGTGTCAGCAAAATACTATCTTTATTATTGTGGTTTATACTTTTAAAAAGTTTTCTTGGTCATTCTCTTAAATTTATTCCTCCAAATGAACTTTACATGAGTTTACCAAGTTCTTTAACGTAGCAGTCCCCAACCTTTTTGGCACCAGGGACCGGTTTAGTGGAAGACAATTTTCCCACGGACTGTGGAGGGAGGGGGAAGATGGTTCAGGCTGTAGGGCGAGTGATGGGGGGCGATGGTTCAGGCGGTAATGCGAGCTATGAGTAGTGATGGGGGGCGGCAGATGAAGCTTTGCAGGCTTGCCCACTGCTCACCTCCTGCTGTGCGGCCCAGTTCCTAACAGGCCTCGGACAGGTACCGGTCTGTGGGCCGGGGGATGGGGACTCCTGCTTTAACCCACCCCACAAGATGCCAATGGAACCTTGACTGACATTACAGTGTGTTTATAAATTAATGTGGGTGTGACATAACTATAATAATAGTTCTCCAGCTGCATATATGGTATGCCTCTTCTTTTATACCTCTTTTTTTATATCTTAGACATATAGCCTATTAAATTTATTTCTGTGAGTTTTTGTTTTAGTTGCTATAAAGAGTGACTTTGCTAGCTCCATTAAGATTTTCTGTTATAATCCAAGATGTTAATCTGCTAAAATCTTATCCAAACTGCACCGTACTATGAAATGTAGACATGCATACTTCTGAAACATAAAAATGTAACAAATTTTATTTTTATTACACAAAGGATTAAATATTTACTTTATACTTTAACCTATTTTATAAATATTCCCTTTACCTTCTGATAACTTAGGACCTATAGGTGAGGCTTGAATTCAGACTGTTGTTGCTCAGTGAAATTGAAAAATTATTAACCATGAATTTTATGCCCATTAAAAAATGTTACTGAAGGTATGCCTGTGATTTTGCTCATACAATTTGAAATGGATTATTACTGCCTGCAGTTTACAGAGCCACTTACTAAATGATTAAAATCTTTCTAACCAAACTGCACAGGAGACTTAATTGCAAATTAATGCCTGTGTGGTTCAGAGAATTAATCAAAAAACGGAAGTTGGAGCTCCAACAGCCTCCTTTCACCTTGCTGGTGATTCATACTTGATGTGCCCTGGAATAAATCACTTTCCGTGCCTCCCTTCTCTTATCAATGAAATGAAATTAAGAGTGCTGATACCATCAAGGGATGTTCTGTTAGTTAGGGATTAACTATTTGCAGATTGTCACTTAGCTTTACGTGGTAAAATTGTATTAAAACAAAACAAAACACTATGAGGCCCAAAGAGTTATCTGCTCATAGGTTTTTAAAGTGAAATTTAAAGTGACACAAGGACAAGCTCTCTGATCAGGGAAACACTTTGTACTTAGATCTACTATTCATTAAAGGAACATCCTTTAGATGTAGAGTGACCATGAAATGTATCGCCCAATCTAGAATTAATCAGCCAGGATGTTAGGACAAAAGGTATAAACAAGAACTGTCATCAGCACACTGGTGTCATGGGTTCCCTAATTATATGGCAAGAAGGGAAAGAAGGGAGCAACCTACTTCTCCTCTTTCTCATGTGATGTTCACTGACCTAGGTTTTTTGTGTCATATGTGTAGAGCTCAGAAAGTATGGTTTCCATTTATATTTTGTCACCGTCCATGATTTTATTTACTTATTCTTACAGCAAACAGTTATAGAGTGTGTTTTACTTGCTAACATTGTGATAGGATTTCAAAATCAAGCAAGATATTTCCTCTGTCCTCAATGAGCTCACAGAGTTTTAGAGGTCAAGGATCTTAGCATGAATATTGAAATCTGATTTCATTAGATGCTGTTG
Organism: Eschrichtius robustus; assembly: GCF_028021215.1. Lineage (NCBI taxonomy): Eukaryota > Metazoa > Chordata > Mammalia > Artiodactyla > Eschrichtiidae > Eschrichtius > Eschrichtius robustus. Next base: position 127,025,488 of record NC_090826.1, on the reverse strand, counting down.
TTGTGACACAGCCACTTTTGTGGTTATAGGGGAAAATGATAGCATCTGTATAGTATGAGACATTCTAAGATGTTATTTTGCTGGTAACATGCACTGAGACTCTATTGGTAGTAATTATGAAGATCTTAAATTTGTGCTTTAGAGAAAGCATTAATGGAAAAAATGTTTAGCTTAACTTGTAATAAAGAAATATTCGTTTTCCACTAATGGAAAAGAATTTTTAAAGTATCAGTGCCCACTTCTGGTAAGGTTACAGCAAAATGGATACCCTCATATTGCTGGTGACAACTATGTGGCAGCAGGTATTGAAAGCCATGGGGTTTTTCCATACACGTTGTCCCAGAATTCTACTTCTTAGAATCTCACCAAAGGAGTAGGAATAGCAGCAGGACTACTAAATGGAAAGTTTTCTGCACAGATGTTCATTTAAGAAATATTTGTGGTAATTAAAATTGGAAATAGAGTGCATGTCTAAAGATATATCTGATGTTCTTTCCTCTGATTAGGCTTCCATGGCACCTATGGTCTGCATCGGAGGTCCATCTGTGTGTTTTCATAGCACTTTGCTTTCCTCTAATACAGTAGTGTAGTCAAGAGTCAACATAGATCTGTACTCCAGGGTGAGTTACTTATTTCATTGTGCCTAGGACTCCTCATTCTGTAAAAGGAAGATGATAGCAGTGCCTGACCTTTCAGATGCATAGTGTCTAGCACATAGTAATTGCTGAACAAATGATAACTATTATATTATTATTATTACAGCACATTTTATTTGCTTGTACATATTTCCCCATGAGACTTAGTACTCATAGGGAAGAGATCCTGTCTTGCCTGGCCTATAAAAACTCTTTAATAAGTCATTTTTGAAAGAAAAGACAGAAGAGTTTGGTTAAATAAATTGTAGTTCATGTACTCAGTACAAAAGTATGTAACCTTTTTTCTTTAAGGTTGATAATGAAGACTCTATAACAGTGGTTTCTAGCCTTGGTTGCATGTTAGAATCACCTGAACAGTTTTTAAAATACTGATGTCCAGACCCACCTTTAAAGATCCTAATTTTTTTAAAAAAGTAATTTCAAGCTTAGTATACAAAACTTTTAAAAAATAAATGTCTGGGGCTTCCCTGGTGGCGCAGTGGTTGAGAATCTGCCTGCCAATGCAGGGGACACGGGTTCGAGCCCTGGTCTGGGAAGATCCCACATGCTGCCGGGCAACTAGGCCCATGAGCCACAATTACTGAGCCTGCGCGTCTGGAGCCTCTGCTCCGCAACAAGAGAGGCCGCGATAATGAGAGGCCCGCGCACTGCGATGAAGAGTGGTCCCCACTTGCCGCAATTAGAGAAAGCCCTCGCACAGAAACAAAGACCCAACACAGCCATAAATAAATAAATAAATAAATAAACCCAAAAAGTTAAAAAAAAAAAAAAATTCAAGCAAAAAGCACTTTAAAATAAATAAATAAATAAATAAAATAAATAAATAAATGTCTGGGATTAAGTTGCCAACATAATGTCCCATTTTTCTGAGTACTTTAGTATTTTTTAACATAAAGGGACATTTTCCTACATAACCACATCACAAGCATCTAAATTAGGAAATTAATGTTGATACATTACCACTATTGAATCTTCAAACTCCATTCAAGTTTTGCCAGTCAATAACCAATGGATCTTTAATAGCAAAAGGGTTCAGGTCAGAATCATGCATTATATTTAGTTTTCCCCTTACTTTCTTACAATATAGAGCAGTTCCTCAGATTTTCCTTGACTTTTGTGACCCTGACACCTTTGAAGATAATAAGTAGAGATTCTAATTTAATTGATTCATTCATTCCTTTGCTCATCAGAAACTTTTCTAGATGGCTTCCACCTACAGTTCTAACAAGATACTGACATATTTATTTTATTGTATGGCATATATTCTTTATGCAAAGTTATTTGTTGGCTTTCCGTTGTCCATGAAAATGTGTGATGCCTTTTTGATGCTGTGACTCCGCATTGTGTATGCCTCCCCTCTATCCCCTTCAGCGTTAGTCCTCCTCTCACCCATGTCACTGATGATACTTCTGAGGGTCAGTTTTACTTTCTCCTTGCTTTCTTTATCTCTCCCAAAGCTTTATTGAAAAAATATATATATTCCTCTGCCTTTCATTTTACTTCTGTAGTCTGTTCCCAGGACTGTCTTTCTCTGATTATCTTCAACACTTTACATATACTGTAATTGAAATTCTCAAAGTTGCCTAATAGGTATATGGTAGAAAATTCAAGTATGTTTGAATTTTGAATTCTGTACACCAAAATGATACATCAGTCATTCATCCAGATTCATCGGTCATTCATCCAGATATTTACATTTTTTTAAACTAAAAACAGCACTGGGGACACAGCAATAAACAGGGTATGCGTAGCTCTTGCCTTTACGGAGCTCACCTTCTAGGAGATAATAATCATAGTAATTGTTTTCTAGAATGATGAAAATATGGGTCTTTCCTCTGTTTTTCTTTTCCAAATGTTCTATAACTTGGTTATATCACTTCTGTGGTTGTGAAATAAAAATTTAAGAAACATATAAAATATTTAATTGTATGTATGACTAGTCAATCAAAACAAGTCTGAATTTGGATGTGTAATTATTTCTGCATTGATTCTTGTTCTGGTACACTCTAGAAAAAAAAGAATCAAGCATTTACCAGAAATAAACATAGGTGTATAGTGTATAAGATGATTGGACAGGCCTGGATTTCTTGGCTGTGGTTAGTGTAGGCCTCTGAACACTAATACTCATAATTTATCTTTAGTTTTAGTTTCTGTGTTGAACGAAGATTTATGATTTTTACTAGTACATTGTCCAAGAGGGAACAACTTGTACAAGGACAAGAGCAAATAGCTTTCTCTAAGAGATCTAAAAATAGTTTAGTAAGGCAGGGGTTTTGACCTTGACATGGAAAATGACAAGAGATAAGGGTTGAAAAACCAGCAAGGGCCTTGTAAAGTCATATTAAGACGTCTGAACTTTATCCAGAGGGCAATAGAAATGTTTTACGCAGGGGATTAGCACAATCATCCCTATGTTATAGGCGTCACTCTGGCTGCAGTGTGGAGAGCAAATCAAAGCGGGGTTGGGAGGGTGACAGACCAGGGAGAAGGCTATTAAGATAATTCAGGGAAAGAGTCTGGTAGTCTGAACGGCTATGACAGTATGGATAGCCGGAAGCAGGAAGCTTCAAAAGACTTTTGGGGGGATAGACGTGACAGCCCCAGAGACTGATTGGATGCGAAGGATTAACACATCCAAGGAGAAGGAGACTAGATTAACTCCCATCTCCAAGTGAAGATGGTGGTACTCTGAGAGACTACCATCCTTGCGATGCTAAAATTTCTGGAAACCAAAGCTTTTTCGTAAGTTTGAGGGCAAAGCCTAACCTGATCCTCCCTCGGTATCCACAGGGGATTGTTTCCAGGACACCAAAATCTGTGGACGTTCAAGTCCCTTATGTAAAATGGCATAGTATAATCCACCCTTCATACCCGTGAACGCAGAACCCACATATATAATTTCTATATAACCCACTTAATGTGACTGTTCACACTGCTGCAGAAATATTAATGTATTAAATAGTGGGGGATCTTCCCAGATTCTTTGTATAATATATCCCAGGATGGTTGTGAGAACTACAGTTATCACTTCTGTGTTCCAGGCTTGAAAAAGGGGAAGAGCAGGGGGCAAAAGGTGGAAAATGCCAGCTCAGCCAGCACCCTCCTCCCCACCCACTTTAAAAAGCTTTTCCAGAAGCCCCAGCCAACAACTTCTGCTTATGATTTATTTGCTGGAATTTAGTTCTACAAGCACCCCCTTCTTCAAGGGAAGCTGGTAAATGGAGTTCTGTTAGTTGAGAATCATTAGTACCTCCAGCGAAATCAAGTTTCTTCTAGAATGCAGAAAGGGAGAACGAGCACTGGGGAGGTGACGAGCAGTATCTGCCATAGGAGGTCAACAGGGTAACAGGGGTGTTTAGCCAGGGACCGGCTTTCTGGTAGAGTTGGCCCCTGCCCTTCCCTAGTATGGTCGTTCTCAAGCTCCTCCCCTCATCAGCAGCATCTGTATCACCTGAGAACATGGTGGGAATGAAATTCTCTGGCCCCACCATAGAGCTATGGACTCAGAAATTCTGGGGGTCGAGCCCAGGAATCTGTATTTTGATTCCGTTGCCCCTAATGTTTGAGAACCACTGCCCTAGTACAGTGGTTCCCAGCTGATGGCATGCATCGGTATCACCTGTGGAACTTTTAAAACTACATGAGCCTGGAGCTCCATCATCAAAAGTTCTGGGTTAAGTAGGTCTTGGATGAGCTTCCTGTATCTGTATTTTTTAATGTTGCAGGTGATTTTGATATAGCTAACAATTAAACTAGCGTTTGGAAACCACTGCCCTTCAGACTTTTTGGGAAAAGTTGGTCATGATTCTGCTTTTGAGGGAAACCTAGACCCTGTGGGCAAGCCGGCAAAGGGATTATTTTGCTTGGAAGATTCAGTGAGAATTGGAAATAGGAACAACCTCTGAAATTTGAGGGAATCTGTAGCCTCTGTCAATGGATTCAGCTGCAGCCAAGGGTTATTACGCTCCCGAGGGAGTCCCAGTCTCTGACTGGGGACATCTTTGGCTTCTCAGGAAGAAGGCAGCCATGACTTGGTTGAGGACCTGGGTTTCTTGGGGGAAGCCTCAATGTTGAGGCTGACAAAATGCCCCTCCAGGAGTAACTAGAGGTCTGGGGTACATGTGTGTGTACATGTGAGCATTGATTCGTGCTAAGGCTAACAAGGACAGAGGCCCTGGGTCTCTCACAGCTGAAAACAGTTCTCAGATCCTTCAAATCTGCACTCATAAATTAGCTTGGGCATGTGGTTCACAGTTGTGCCAGGAACTAAGTCATGTCTTTCCACCCTGCTGGTTGTGTAAGTGCCTTGAGGGCCTGGACCTCTCATAGATTTTTGTCTCTCTAGCTCCTGCCTACCATATTGCAGGCTTTTAGTCAATGTCTGTTGAGTCAGTGCAGGGGGGAACTGGGAGAAGGTATCATGAATGGGGTCAGTGCACCTTCATCCCCCTTTCTCTCTTCATATGGCTGAAAAGTCACAGCCTGATGAGGGTGAGCCCTACTTTCAAGGGCCACATCCCACTATTCCCTCCACTTACCAGTTGTCAGAAAAGTCTGCTGCTGCCGGCATCTTTTATTGCTGACTGTGTATGCAGGTCAAACCTGATACATGTGCATGTGGAAAGCTGATGGTTTGCATAGAATTTTCTTCCTTCTCAAACATAATATTTCAAAGTCTCTACATTAACCTTAAAAACATCCTGAAAATATAAGAAGCATTAGGCTATCAAATTATAATTCTTTACAGTCCAGTTAGTATTTCATCAGAATTGGTTATTTTCTCGGATAAAAGAATCTGTAAGGCACAATTTCACGTTCCCGCCTGTATCCTGCCATACGTGGAGCTCATGTTCCTTGCTAGATTACTTCAGTTACTTTCACCCCAGACAGTCCTCACACTATCTCAGTAATAAATGGATCTCCAATATTTCCCTCATTTAGCATAGGTAGGAGTTTAATTTTTTATTCAAGACAGCGGATATCTATTAATAAAGTGCTGGAATAATTTATCCTAAACAGTCGTAATACCTGTTTACTTCATGGAAATTTCTATAGACATTAATACTATAATAACCATGCAATCATTATAATGACTGAAATGACATTGCACAAAGGGAGTTCAAAGGTCCACAGGTCTTTCAGTTCCTCAGATACAGCCTCAGCTCCAACTTTCTTTAGATTGACTGACTTCTCATTCTGAAGAGTAATTAGCCTAATCACTTAAGGTCTATATTTAGCATTATTTTTCCCACTTTGAATAGGCACTTATAAAGTCATTCACTATAGACTCCAGGAAATAAATCTAGATTAATTCCTTTGGAAATATTGATTAATTAATAACTGTGGCAAATCCATACAAAATAAACTAGATGAAGAATCACTGGACATTACAGGGGCATTTAAAAATCTCCAGGCATTTTGGCTCAGCACCTTTTCGTCTTCCGTACCTAGTTGGAAAGTTGAGTGGTTCTCAAGCTTTAGCAGCAGCAGAATCCACTAGAGGGCTTTTTAAACACACAGATTGCTGGTCTCCGCTTCAAAGTTTCTGATTCAGTAGATCTAAATTGCATTTCTAAAGAGTTTCCAGTTAACACTGATGCCATCGGTCCAGAGCCCCACACTTTGAGAACCATTGCCTTAGGCCAAAAGTCACTGCACACACATACTCTGTTAGGTCAAGTTGTTGTCTTGGTTGATTGTTCTCAGACATGGAATTTCAAAGACTAGGAACATTTCCAAAAATAAACCAAGCAATAAGCAACAGTAACAAAGCCCACATTGGGGATAGGCAATAACAATCAACTTTTAAAAATTGACCAAATGAGGGTATTTTAAAAAATTGTTTCTGGGAATTCCCTGGTGGTCCAATGGTTGGGACTCCACACTTCCATTGCAGGGGGCACGGGTTCCATCCCTGGCCAGGGAACTAAGATCCCATAAGCTGTGTGGCGTGGCCAAAAAAAAAAAAAACTTGTTTCCCATCATCACCATCATTTTGTTTTGAAAGGACATTTAATTGCCAACATCATTTAATTGCACAATAATGGCCTGTCTCTTCAATTGGATAAATTTAGCTTTACTCAAAGCTCACTTTATTGCCATGACACACCAAGGGCACGGTAGTAGAAGCAGTCTGCTACAGGTACAGACAAAATGTGGTTGCATTTTCTGTAGATACTTTTAAAACAATAGTAGAATCCACTAAAAGTTTGTCTGCTTTTTATTTACCCTGTACAGGCAGCTCCAATGCCAGTAAGAAAATACTGTCCCCGCCTCAGAGCGGACTACTCCTGCCAGCCCTTGATTCATCACTGCTTTAGTGCCCTGATTTCTCCCATTTTGCTAGAGAGCAGTGACATGTCATCCCGGCCCCATCCCATAGCACCTGCAGAGTGGTGACAGGAGCCACTGGGCTAAGTTACATGTGATGATGGAGCCTTTGGATTCCTAATTTTACTCAAACCCGATATGAAAAACATGTATCATGTTTCTTAGGTCAAAGAGGAATATAAATTATTTGAGATTTCTTTAGTACTGAGTGATGATTATATGCATATTAAAGAAAACTGCACAAATTTTAAAAACACATATAAAAACAAAAAGCAAAAAGCCTTTCTAATTTGTTTGGAGAGGTAGAGTCTTCTTCTAACACTTATACTGCGGAGGCTCAAATATGATGATATAGGTGTGAATGTAAAGAAAAAAAATCTTTAAGTATGACTAGCAAAGGAAGAATAATCTAATTCAAAGTAGAAAGCCAGAGATTTTTCTTATAACATTGAGTCCTTCAACATCATATGAAGAATTAACAGATAACTTTCTCTTCTTAATCCATGACTCATTTTTAAGTTACCTGAAACACATGTGCGTACATTTTATTCCATTCATTCGCTGATGATAATGTGCGATCATTTGATTAGGTATTATTTTGAGGACACAAGTATTATATAGTCCCAGCCTTTAAGGAGTTGAAGCGTTGGTGATATAGTGGTTAGCATAGCTGCCTTCCAAGGAATTGAAAATTTAGCTAGGAAAACAAGATAAATACACATATACAGTTAGATTGTAATATAAAATGAAACATCAGCATAAGAGAATGTGGTCAGGCAGAGGGTATGATGAAATGTCAGGAACAGACAGTAAGTATGGTGAGAGTATAATGGAGAGCAGTGTGACTGTGGCTGAAGGGATCAGGGGAACTTCATTAATGAAATTGCACTTGAGAAGGAGGGTCTTGAAGAATAAGGCAGATTTTTATATGCAGAGAGGAAGAGGGAAAGGCAGGCTAGTTTTGGGAGAACAATGAGTTACCCAAATCTAGTTAAAGTGGAGGGTTCCTTTAGTAGGTTACGGGAGATAAATTTGGAAATGTAAGTTAGAGCTAGATTGTGGAGGTTTCTGAAGGCTTTTTTTTTCTGATGGCAATAATGAACATTAGGATTATGGTGATAAATATAGTAACTGCAGTTTACTGAGCAATATATACCAGGCACTATGCTAAATGGCTTCACTGCATTACCTAAAAACCTTATTGGGTAGCTTTTATTATCCCCTCTTTACATGTAAGGAGTGTGATGCTCCCATAGGTGAAATGACTTGGCCCCGCATCACACCACAGATAAGTGGCCGAGAGCTGAAATTTAAACCTGTTTGTCTGAGTCCAGAACCAATACTTCTGTCCAGCAAACTGGGTCAGCAATGGCAAAAAGGTTTCAATTCAAGTGCCAACCCTTGATATATTATTATAAGATTGCAAGACCACAACTAAAGAGAAAAAGATATGCCATCATGGAATACTAACGTCTGCCATAAATGGAGGACGGGAGTTTGTTGGTGTGTATGACACACAGTGGCTACTTAGGCTCTAGAAAACTGGAAGCAATCAAAGGTTTCTGAATAGGGCAATGACCTGACAAAGTGGAGTTTCCAGAACTTTAACCAGGCAGCAGAGTTTAAGTGAATAGATAATAGGAATAATAGAAGCATATGCTTTAATCATCCAGTATAGCAGTCTAAAATATTTATTTATTTATTAATTATTTTTTTTAATTGAAGTATAGTTGATTTACAATGTTGTGTTAGTTTCAGGTGTACAGCACAGTGATTCAGTTATATATATATATATATATATATATATATATATATATATATATATATATATATATATATATATACACATATACACACACACACACATATACATATATATATATTCTTTTTCAGATTCTTTTTCCTTATAGGTTATTACAAAATATTGAGTATAGTTCCCTGTGCTATACAGTAAGTCCTTGTTGTTTATTTTATATATAGTAGTGTGTATATGTTAATCCCAAATTCCTATGTATCCCTCCCCCACTCTTTCCCCTTTGGTAACCGTAAGTTTGTTTTCTGTGTCTGTGGGTCTATATCTGTTTTGTAAATATATTCTTTTTTTTTTTCTTTAGATTCCACATATAAGTGATATCATATGATATTTGTCTTTCTCTGACTAACTACACTTAGTATGATAATGTCTGGGTCCATCCATGTCGCTGCAAATGGCATTATTTCATTCTTTTTCATGGCTGAGTAATATTACATTGTGTATATATACCGCATCTTCTTATTCATCTGTTGATGGACATTTAGGTTGCTTCCATGTCTTGGCTATTGTAAACAGTGCTGCAGTGAACATTGAGATGCATGTATCTTTTCAAATTAGAGTTTTCTCCAGATATATGCCCAAGAGTGGGATTGCAGCTCTATGGTAGCTCTATTTTTAGTTTTTTAAGGAACCTCCGTACTGTTCTCCATAGTGGCTGTACCAATTTACATTCCCACCAACAGTGTAAGAGGATTCCTTTTTCCCTACACCCTCTTCAGCATTTATTATTTGTAGACTTTTTGATGATGGCCATTCTGACTGGAGTGAGGTGATACCTTACTGTAGTTTTGCTTTGCATTTCTCTAATAATTAGCAATGTTGAGCATTTTTTCATGTGCCTGTTGGCTATCTGTGTGTGTCTTTTTGGAGAAATGTCTGTTTAGATCTTCTGCCCATTTTTTGATTGGGTTGTTTGGTTTTTTGGATATTGATCTGTATGAGCTTTTTGTGTAATTTGGAAATTAATCCCTTGTCAGTTAGTGGTCTGAAATATTTAGAAATATTCTTCTACTTCAAGTAATCATTTCCGCTTTACAGGGTACAATTCTTGGAATAATATCTATCTCCTCCACTAAATGCTATGCTTAATGAGAACAGTGACCTTGCATTTTTTTTGTCATTGCTTACTTTCCCAGTGCTTAGGCACTCAATGCATTTTTCTTAAACCTAGTCATAATGAAAGTAATGATAACAATATTAAGCATTCACTTTCTGCCAGGTACCACGCTAAGTGTTCTCAGTACAGTGAGTACATCTGGCACCAGACTACCTGGGTTTAAGTTCAGCTCTGCCACTTACTAGCTGTTTAAGGAAGTTGCTTAAAATCTTGTGGCTCAATTCTGTCACCTTTAAGATGAACATAGTAATACTTAACCTCCAAGGGTAGTTACAAGAAATAAATTAGTTGATATATGTAAATCAATAAGAATAGGAAGCATTCAGTAAATATTATTAGTTAATATTATATTTATCATTATTATCATAATCTTTACCATTACATTTGGCTGTTGGAAAATAAATATATCAGAGTCAACAGGAAGACTATAAGTTTTGTTATGTTGTGCCCATTAAGTGTAAGTACTGTTTGGCTCTTTCACAAACCATATCCCAGTTAAATTAAAACTATAAGGGGGAATTCCCTGGCAGTCCAGTGGTTAGGACTCAGCGCTTTCACTGCCAGAGCCCGGTTCGATCCCTGGTTTGGGAACTAAGATCCTGCAAACCGTGTGGTGGCACGGCCGGGAAAAAAAAGCTAAACCTCTAGGTATAATTTCACTGTCAGAAACCACTTACTTACTTCTATTTTTACCAAATACGAAGCACATACAGATCTGGTTTCAAATAATACGTTTTTAAGTATAAATAAAAGAAGCCTTTCATTTTTAGTGTAGCTCTTTATGACTGAGTACCAGATTGTATTCCTTTGCAAGCAATCCAAAGGTCAGTACCCAGGTGCTAGCTAGCCTCAGTGCCATAGCAGCTAAACTTGGTCCTCTTTGTTTTTTTGTTTTCCAACCTCTTGTCTCATTGTATAAACTCTGTCGTCTACCACCTGGCAGTAAAATGAAACTCATGGATGATTCCTTTTTTAGCTGAGGTTTGAGAGGCCAAAGCTAGATAAGCCAATAGCGATGGAGTGAGAGTACACACTTTATCTAGACAAGCAAAACTTCCCTATGCCAACTCTGTTAAAAGCACAACATTGTAAATCAGCTATACTCCAATAAAAATTTAAAAAAATTAAAATGTCCTTCCATTCCCACTGAGTGGTGCTTGTCTCTAGTTTGTAGCCCTTCACCGTGATGGTCTTCAGTTATGTTGACGTATGAAGTCGAATGAGGATGGTCAATTCTTGGTCATTTACCAGAATGGAGAAATGAAGAGGTTAGCAAGGGCACTTGAAATCCAGAGAGAGACCAGCAACCATTTGTCTATTAAGTGCAACCTGTTCACCATGTGACATTTAACTTTTTTGGTAATATATATCCAAGTGGAATATTTGCTCTTTTGCTCTTAAGTTTGTTATTTTTAGCCATCTTCTTATAGAGCACAAAAATACTTGTTGTGGACTTAAAGTAAATATTTTATGATCAAATGAACGCGATTAAGAATTATGAAGGGACCCAAATAAGTCACAAACTAGAAGTTAAAAGACTGACTCATCCCAGAATTATAATCCTCTAGTGATAGAAATGTGTAGCTAAAGTAGTAACCTCTCTGAATTAAATATTATTTAAAACTAATAAATAAATATGCTCACTGCTACTCTTATTTCCAGTAATCCTAGAGTCAAAAGAACTTCCAGAATAGCATTGGCATGGTGTCTACTATGTGTACAGGCATCCTGTAAAAGAAAAAAGGTACCAAGCCCAGCACTCATAAGGGTTTCATGGCTCTGATCCTGATCTCAAGTAAGGGAAACAAAGTGCCCTTTTTAACTGGAGATATTTGTGTCTTCACTAGCACATCTGATGTTGCATTCACATTAGTACCTCCAAAGGCTGCCTGGTCGCCTCATTTCCCTGACTCTGAAAGAATGAGGAGGAAAGTATAATCATCCATTCATTGTCCTTTGCTCTCTGCAGTTTGACCCTGAACTCTTGTCTTTGGTCTGCATGATCCTTCATTTTTTTAGCCAGTGACTAAGCATGATCTGAGTTAATAAGTAACTCTCAGGTGACTAATTGAAGGTCCTTAGAGAGGGCCTAGAAAGGAGCCTAAAACATTGTTGAGCTAATCAAATTCATCCTCTTTTTCATTCATAAAATATTACTACTACTCCCACTTTGGTGTCAGAGGAAAAGTTGCTAAACCCACTACTGTTCTTTGCCCATTAGACAATTATGGACATTTCTGTTTTAACAAGAGAGAAAACAGAGGAATAATCTAACAGAAGGAAAATATTCCTCCTAATGTTTTCAAGAACAAATGTATTGAGATTCTGCAGGTTATAGAAAGCTTTTCAAGAAACCTGAAAGGACTTTAATCTTCAAACGTCAAATACCTCCACTATCACATAAATACTAATGTTGTGTAAGCAATTTCCTGTGATAATTCTGTAACTTTCTGTGAAAGAATGACAATGGTAGCTATTTCCTGTTCTCCTTTAACCTGAACATTCCTTTACCCACAAAGGTAGCAAGTAGACAACATCGTGAAAGTATCTTGTTCACAGCAAAGTCACACTTTCTTTTCTTGCTGCATGTATAGATGAAATCCAAACTACTATAGTTATTTTTTTAAAAAATCTTATATTGGACAAATCTTTATGTCATAATGAGTTAAGAACTCAGTACAATCATGTTTGTAGCTAATTTTAAAAGATACCTATGTTATGAAATTTATTTGTATTAACTCCTTTGTGTCATTTGCTTATTAATTTTGTATTTTTATGTATTTATATGGTGTCAATATTAACTAGCTTCAGGGGGTACTTACTGTGTGCCAAGCATTGTTCTAAGTGTGTTACATGCATTAACTTATGTATCTCTCAAGGACATAAATGTTACTACCTCATTTGCAGATGAGTAACTGAAGCACAGAAGGGTTAAGCAACTTTCCCAGAGTCACACAGCTAGAACATAGCAGAATTGAGATTGAATCCAGGCAGTCTGGGTCCAGAATTTACACTTTCTAACTTCACCACCTTTATATTACAATCTTAAATGTAATGAGTATTACTTCTATAGAGTTCGTGATGGAATGATGGGTGAGAGCAGAAAATTAAGCTTGGGGGAAGAATATTTGGCCTCCATCAATAATTAGGATAATTGGATATTTACTTATGTTTTATCTTCATTAACTTATATTTTTATGCATGAACTTGTCCCCCCTCAGTTTTAGATGAAAAATTAAAATTACTTATTCCTCAAAAAACGCACAACCAGCAGGCTGCTTACATTGTCAGCAGGACTTTGGCAGAACTCTTTGTGAATTCATATGTGATTATTGATAAGCACATTCATTTTTGCTTAATTTATACAGAATGCCTATGTAGGTGCCCCCAGATCGTTGCAGCATCCAAATTTCTATCTCAGATAGGCTAGGAAGTCTGCCTTAGAAAATATGGCTGATTCTTTGAAAACCCACAGATTTGTTTATTATTTGAGACAAATGTGCAGCACTGGGTGTTTTTTTCTCCCAATAATATCAAATACTGTCTCTCTCTGCTTCCTTCTTCCCTTTTCTCCCTGTCTCAACCATACTCTCATATTTCACCACATTTTAGTTCGTATCACTTACATTTTGCGCTGTGTACCCACAACTGTGCTGGACACCATTTTTGTTTCTAAGGGTTTTAAAATTTTCTTTCTTCCTACATAATTCAATTTGTTGTTGTTGTTGTTTTTAAATTCAGCATAAATGACAGCTCCCATCTTTGTTGTAAGCACACTCTTGTTTGGTGTTTTTCTATCTTTGTTACTGCTTCTGGCATTTTGTATACAAAACATAGTCTGCTCCATCAGTGATATCTCTCATTCTCCCAGCGGTTTGAGTGGCGTGGGGGCTGGAATGAGGCTGAGAGAGGAAATCAGCATATCACCTCTCAGCAGGGATGAGGGGGTGTTAAAAGATCGTTATTCTCTGAATCCTCTGATAATGCTTCCATCCCTTGCCTCCACCCCCCAACCCCGTGCTGCAATATCTGACTTATGACAGCCCGTGAATCTGGCATAAGAGAGGAGTTCTAGAGCCAGTGAAACAGGAATGTGTGAATTGGCCATCTCATTGGAGCCTTCCCAGTCACATTCTGCATTATGCTCATAGTCTATTGTGTCACGAATGGTCATCCTTCCAGTGATAACTACTGGTCCCCTTTGGTATCAACTGTAGAATTACAGATACCTTATCTGTTGGGTAAATGAATAACAACTGCAGGTTTAAAACAGCAAAACTAATTTCTTTGCTTGGAATATCAGTGTACATAACTTTCTGTGCAAAGTTCTCCTTTTTGCTTGTTATACATTAACTTTTTGTTACCGTACAGTCACCACCTGAGTGCTGAAATCTGCAGCTTACTATTCATGGGGCAATGAGAATTGTAAAACATTGTGCAGCAGTAGCACGTAGCATGGTACTGAACCTTTCCATGAGGGTGTCGTAATGATACATTTTCTGAGTATTACCTTCAAACTATTTTAATAAAGAATCCATTGTTCTATTGGTTGTATGATGATTTTCTGTAATGGACACCCATACGGACACTGATATCTTAGACTAGATATTTTTTTTAACAGTAAAATAACTTTGTTATGCGTCTTTTGTGTTAATAGCCTTTGTTGACGATTATACATTGTAGATTTTCAATTTATTTATTAGTATTCTAGTTTGTCCTCTCAATTGAGGGATATTATCTATGGGTTCTCTTAGCTCTTCTACTATTGTTCTTCAACAGTTCAGATTAACATATATTTATTGAAGACCTGTTTGTGTCATTCACTGTTCCAAACACTGGGGTGCAGGGAGTTGGGGGGTTTAAGACGTGGTCCCTACACTCAAAGAATTTAATTCTCCAGGAAAGACTATAATTTTGACATTAGGAAGTAAATGCTAAGAGGCTGATCTCTACCAGGTGTCATGGTGAAGAGGTACCCATTTCCCAGCATGGGAGTCAGGTGAGGCTCCTGGAAGATACAAGCTTCGTTCCAAGTATTGGAGGATATGTTAAAAAGAAAAAGTGAGAATGGAATTCCAGGAAAGGAAATGGTGTATATTCTGGGAAACCACACGGACTGTGATATATTACAGTTTAAAATAATATTAGAGAATGGCAGGTGAACTTGGAAAGGTATCAAAGGATCAAGTCAAATCAAGTCAAAAGGATCAAGAAAAAGTCATTTTATGCCCTATTTAAGCACTTGAAATTTATTCATAGGGTTAGTCCATGGACTAAGTGCCTGAGATTGTTCATAAAATGTTGTGAATGTATCCATTTTCTTGAAAAAAGTGTCCAAAGCTTTTAAGTATTCCACGATCCAAAAATTAAGAATATTTGCACTGAAAGCTTTTAAGTGAATGACCATATTGTTCTTTAATTAGAATAAAGCATCACCATACCCATATTTCACATCATAAGAAATTTGATGTACAGAACTATGTCAGTTCAAAGATTAGAGTTGCCAGGAAGACTCCTACATATAGCCCAAACAAAACCATAAATTTATTCATTAAACAAATATTTAATTGAAACATACTCTTAAATCATTTGTCCTGGCATCATGGAAAATTTTCCAGCCTTCTCCAGTGAGAGTGTCAGGTCTTGGTAACAATTATTCATAAATGGCCTATGACACTGCAGTAGGCACTCAGGAGACAGTAAAAGCAAAAGAGACGCTGGCCCTTTTCAGAGCTTAGAGTCTAATGAAGAAAGCAGACATTAATCAGATAATCACAAAAAGAAATGAACGAGTTCAAAATGTCATCAGTGCTGTGTAGTAAAAGAAAGGATGAAATGTAGTGGGGGAACCTGATGTAGAAGGGAGATTAGGGAAGGTTTTCTTAAGGAAATGACACTTGAACTGAGATCTATCGTAATGAGTTAAGCGTCAGCTAGGGAGGAAAGTAAAAGGGACCCCAGAGTCTAAAGCTCTGATGCAGGAAAGTGCTTGGGCCGTTTTAGGAAAGGAAAAAAGGGATATAAAGTGCATTGGGGAGAATAGTGTGAGATGACCCTGGAGAAATAGAGGTTGGGACACGCAGGGCCTAGTGGGCTATTTTATTATGATAAAGAACATGGGTCTTTATCCTAAGAACAATGAGAGGGGAAGTGGGGACTGACGTGATCAGGTCTGTATTTTTTAAGAGAGCTCCCTGGTTGCTGTGTAGGAAATGAACTGAAGGGGGGACCAGTTGGGGAAAAGTTATTAAATAATATGTGAGTGTAACAACTGATAATATACATCGGTACCATATACTTTAACTTTACAGGTTGTTGTAAATTGGCTTTAGTTTCTCCACGTGGAAACTGATGAGGCTGAACTGGTGTTTCTCTGAGCTCAGACCTCCCCACAAGTGAGCTGAGAAATTGATCTTCGGAGGCCTCAGAGCAGTTCCTTCAATCCTGAACGGCTTCCTGCTGTGGCTTCAGCATGTCACACAAGAACTAGCATTGTCTATGTGTGCCGTGAGGTGACAAAGATTGAGAGTCCCGCTCTAAACCCCTTTTGTGCCCGAACATTTCATGATTCTAGGTTTTGAGGAACTCAGATTCCTATCTAACCCCCTTGTTTTTCACCAATGAGGAGAGTGTGGCCTAAAGAAGGAAATGACTTGCCTGAGATTGCATAGCTCGGTGTACAGAACATTAATCTCCTAGCCAAGAACGCTGGGTTTTTCTAATATGCATACTGTCTTTATATTCTTTGTGATCAGGTAATTGGTTATTATTATAATTGTCAAGATTGCAGGTGTTTTTTTTTTCTTTCCTTAGTTATGTCCAGAGATATATTTTATATTTTTTTCAATGACTAGTAAAAATTTATTACTCTAAGATATCAAACGTCCTTTTACTAAAACTGGAAGCTTGAAAACTTCTGAGAAGTGACTTCCCAGGAGAACACACTTCTTATTTTTTTCTGACTAAGCTGAAACTATTACAAGACCAGCATTTCTATTTCTAAGTCAGTCCAAAGTCTATAAGCATACAGAAATGATGAGTAGAAAGAGAAATTAGCTGAGCTTTCACTAGCTTTTTCCTTGATTTGAGCTTGCGTTCAAAGGTGAATCAAAAGTTTAAAGTTGAATTTGAATCTAAAGTATAAGGCAGGCTGAGGAGTATACGGCTTCTGAGCACAGGTTCTGGAGTCGAGTAATCTGAGTTCAAACCCCTACCTTCTCCACCTACCAACTTTGTGACTTAGGAAAAATTACCTTTCTCAGACTCATTTTCCCCATTTGCAGAATAGAAATAATGACACTTCACAGTAAGCATTGAATGAGACAATATATCAAAAGGACTGTTTCATCAGAGTTCAGCATAGAAAACAGAAACTAGGTGTTTCAATAAGAAAGGGGTTTAATAAAGGGGAAATCAGTGGAAGGAAGGGGATGCCACAGGGCCACTGATTTCACACCACACTACTATGCAGAGGTCAGGCAGCTGCTCTTGATGCCACCTCGGCCACAACTGCTGACATAACTGCAGTCTCACAGCCGTGAACCTGATGACAAGACACTGGAAGGCTGAGTCCAGCCACTACAAACACTTATCTCTCTGACTTGCTTGCCAGTATTCAGAGCAGTAAGAAGGTGGCCTTTGTCTTGCCTCTCTCTTCCAAATTTCACATGGATGCATCTGATTCGTGGAGCCTAATTTGTAATAAGAGCTTTAGCTGCAGGGGAGTTTGGGGAATGTAGTTTGTAGGTTTCTAGCTACCAAACAGAAAGAGGATGAAATAGAAATTGAGAGACCCAATCTAAGTATCTGCCACAAGGGTAGAGCCCAGGGTGTGGCATACAGCAAATGCCCAATAAATGATAGTTACTGTTGGTTTTGTTGCTGTTGGTATATTAGTAGCAGGAGTACAGGTATCACTAAATCTCAATACATAATTTACTTGTAAACTTTTACTAACCTTGAGATGTTGATTTGCTTCTATTCTTAGGGGATGCACCAAGGATGCAATTAAATATAAATCTTCATCTATGTTGTAAACCCATTATTTATAAGATCCCTTTTTCTCCCTGTCAAGATGGCAGTACATAATAAAGCAAATTTCTATGTATTGTCTGATTCAGTTAACGTAATCACTGAATTAAAACCATAGGACTCAATTCAGTTAACTGTTTTGTGACGGGATATGCCTTGCTGCATTCAAGTGTAAACAGCTGATTGATCTTATTGGGTGCCTAGACACAAACTAAATCTTTCCTATAATAAACTGTCAATGGTACAATCATTTTGAAATTATTATTTTCTAATACTAATGAAAAGGTATAATTGTAGCAGTAGTGCCATGCTTTCGCCACCATTATTTTCATTTTTCCCCTCTGTTATTTATTTATTTTCCCTACTCATTCCCTTCTATTCTGATCAGCTTTTGGCACCCAGAAACCCTAATAACAAAACATCTGTGTCGCTCTTTCCATCGTCATTTTAGGATGAGAACAAACCCACAGAATGGTAGGACAGTCACAGACTTCCCTGGTTTTTCTGACGCAAGGACACCTGTTTTCCAAATGCCCCTTTTCACCTAGATATGCTTAGATTGTACTCTGTTTTTGCTTAAGGAAGGGAAGATTTAATCAGAAGTGACTTACAGGAATAGCACTTACAGCACTTTTGCAACTAACTGAACATACCTGGAAGAGTAGTTTAGGCATCTGACCTGTCTTTTGAAAGTCAAGCAAAGGGTAATGTAACATGCCTTTCCTCCTACATTTAGTTTGTGGCCTAAATTTTTCTTAAACTATTTTTATTTCATTCTCTATTTTATGTTTTCCAACCAATCACATTTAGAAAGAAGGATGCTTATCTTCAGAATCAATATAAGAAACTGAAATTTTAATGTTTAGAGTCAGTAAATTGAAAATGCCTTTTATTCCTTCATTTATTTATTTAAGAAATATTTCTTGGATACCTGCTTAACTACATTTAAAATCCAGGAAACTTTCTACATTGTATTATTTCTTTGCATCATACTTTAAGGACTTTAAATGTAATTCCTTTGCTAAAATATATATACTTACCTTTAGACATATCACTAGGGAATGACTATATAAGCTACAGTCCCTGACCTTATGGAGCTAACGTTCTAAGAAGATGAAACAATTACACGTAACATGACAATTGGCAAAACAGTATTGTATATAACTTAATAGATCAAGTGCTGCTAAATAATGAGTTAATGATCTAGCATTATGAACATTATGCTTTTTGTTTTTGCTGTTTTCTTGTTTAGTAGACTCTATTTTTTAGAGCAGCTTTAGGTTCACAGCACAATCAAGGGGAAGGTACAGGGATTTCTGAAATACCCCCTCCCCTGACAGGTGCATTGCCTCCCCATAATCAATAGCCTTGACCCAGAGTGGTACATTTATTACAACTGATGAACTCACGCTGACACATTGTTATCACCCAAAGTCTGTAGTTTACATTAGAGTTCACCAAAGTTTACACCTTTGGTGCTGTACGTTCTGTGGGTTTGGACAAATGTATAATGACACGTAGCCACCATTACGGTATCATACAGAGTAGTTTCACTGCCTTAAAAATCCTCTGTGCTGTTTGTATTCATCTCTCCTTCTCCCCAGCCCCTGGCAATCACTGGTCTTTTTACTGTCTCCATAGTTTTGTCTTTTCCAGAATGTCATATGTTTGTAAGCATACAATGTATAGCCTTTTCAGATTGGCTTCTTTTACTTAGTAATAAGCATTTAAGGTTCCTCCATGTCTTTTCATGGCTTGATAGATCATTTCATTTTAGTACTGAGTAGTATTCCATTGTCTGGATGTACCATAGTTTATACATCCATTCACCTAGTGAAGAACATCTTGGCTTCTTCCAAGTTTTGGCATTTATGAATAAAACGCTACAAACATCTGTGTGCAGGCTTTTGTGTGGATATAAGTTTTCAACTTCTTTGGGTAAATACCAAAGAGTGCGATTGCTGGATCATTTGGTAAGAGTATGCTTTATCAAACTCTCTTCTAAAGTGGGTGTATCATGGACACCAAGGGGGGAAAGCGGGGGCGGGGGTGGGGGTGTGATGAATTGGGAGATTGGGATTGACATATATACACTAATATGTATAAAACAGATAACTAATAAGAACCTGCTAGCTGCATGTAAAAGAATGAAATTAGAACATGCCCTAACACCATACACAAAAATAAACGCACAATGGATTAAAGACCTAAATGTAAGGCCAGGCACTATAAAACTCTTAGAGGAAAACATAGGCAGAACACTCTATGACATAAATCAC
The DNA here is from genome assembly GCF_028021215.1 of Eschrichtius robustus. Taxonomy (NCBI): domain Eukaryota; kingdom Metazoa; phylum Chordata; class Mammalia; order Artiodactyla; family Eschrichtiidae; genus Eschrichtius; species Eschrichtius robustus. The sequence goes on along the minus strand of NC_090826.1, from coordinate 127,005,262 downwards.
AGCAAGATCCTTTTTGACCCACCTCCTAGAGAAATGGAAATAAAAACAAAAATAAACAAATGGAACCTAATGAAACTTAAAAGCTTTTGCACAGTAAAGGAAACCATAAACAAGATGAAAAGACAACCCTCAGAATGGGAGAAAATATTTGCAAACGAAGCAACTGACAAAGGATTAATCTCCAATATATACAAGCAGCCCATGCAGCTCCATATTAAAACAAACCAAACAACCCAATCCAAAAATGGGCAGAAGACCTAAATAGACATTTCTCCAAAGAAGATATACAGATCGCCAACAAACACATGAAAGGATGCTCAGCATCACTAACCATTAGAGAAATGCAAATCAAAACTACAATGAGGTATCACCTCACACCAGTCAGAATGGCCATCATCAAAAAATCTGCAAACCGTAAATGCTGGAGAGGGTGTGGAGAAAAGGGAACCCTCTTGCACTGCTGGTGGGAATGTAAATTGATACAGCCACTATAGGGAACAGTATGGAGGTTCCTTAAAAAACTAAAAATAGAACTATCATACGACCCAGCAATCCCACTACTGGGCATATACCCAGAGAAAACCATAATTCAAAAAGAGTCATGTACCACAATGTTTATTGCAGCTCTATTTACAATAGCCAGGACATGGAAGCAACCTAAGTATCCATCGACAGATGAATGGATAAAGAAGATGTGGCACATATATAAAATGGAATATTACTCAGCCATAAAAAGAAATGAAATTATTTGTAGTGAGGTGGATGGACCTAGAGTCTGTTATACAGCGTGAAGTAAGTCAGAAAGAGAAAAACAAATACTGTATGCTAACACATATATATGGAATCTAAAAAAAAAAAAAAAAAGGTTCTGAAGAACCTAGCAAGACAGGAATAAAGACACAGATGTAGAGAATGGACTTGAGGACATGGGGAGGGGGAAGGGTAAGCTGTGACAAAGTGAGAGAGTGGCATGGACATATATACACTACCAAATGTAAAATAGCTAGCTAGTGGGAAGCAGCCGCATAGCACAGAGGAGATCAGCTTGGTGCTTTGTGACCACCTAGAGGGGTGGGGTAGGGAGGGTGGGAGGGAGACGCAAGAGCGAGGGGATATGAGGATATAGGTATATGTATATAGCTGATTCACTTTGTTATACAGCAGAAACGAACACAACAATGTACAGCAATTATACTTCAACAAAAATGTTTAAAAAAAAATTTTTTTTAAATGCTTTTGTATTTAAGTAAAAATAAAAGGCACATTTTTCATTTTCACCAAGAACTTTATTAAACAACGTATTCACCCTTTTGTTCCACTACCTTCTGCCATTTTTCAGGCAACTTCATAATTTCATCTTCCCAAAACTTTTTATCTTTTTGAGCAAAGGACTGTTCCAGGTGCCGTTTACGGTCTTCCAGGGAATTGAAATTTTTTCCATTAAGAGAATTTTGTAAAGACCAAAATAAATGGAAATCTGAAGGTGCAATGTCTGGTGAATACGGCAGGTGAATCAGAACTTCCCAGCCAAGCTGTAACAGTTTTTGCCTGGTCATCAAAGAAACATGCGGTTTTGTGTTATCCTGATGGAAGATTACGCATTTTCTGTTGACTAATTCTGGATGCTTTTCGCCGAGTGCTGCTTTCAGTTGGTCTATCTGGGAGCATTACTTGTTGGACTTAGTCGTTTGGTTTTCTGGAAGGAGCTCATAATAGAGGACTCCCTTCCAATCCCACCATATACACAACATCACCTTCTTTGGATGAAGACCAGCCTTTGGTGTGGTTGGTGGTGGTTCATTTCACTTGCCCCACGATCTCTTCTATTCCGCATTACTGTACAGTATCCACTTTTCATCGCCCATCAAAATTTGTTTTAAAAAGGGAACATTTTCATTACGTTTCAGTAGAGAATCACATATGGTCAAGAAGGTTTTTTCGTTTAACTTATGTGGACCCCAAACATCAAAGTGATTAACAAACCAAGCTGGTGCAAAGGATTTTCAACACTTGATTTGGATATTTTGAGTATGTCGGCTCTCTCCCACATGGTATAACATTGATTGTTCTCAATTAATGTCTCGATTTGATCGTTATCAAGTTCAACTGGTCTACCCGAACGTGGAGCATTGTCCAGCGAGAAATCTCCAGCACGAAACTTCGCATACCACTTTTGACACGTTAGATCAGTTACAGTACCTTCTCCATACACTGCACAAACCTTTTTTTGCGTTTTGATTACGTTTTTACCTTTCTTGAAATAATAAAGCATAATATGCCGAAAATGTTGCTTTTTTCTTCCATCTTCAATGTTAAAATGGCTACACAAAAATTCACCAATTTTGGTAAGTCTTTTTTTAAGTGCGTGCTGATATGACAGCTGTCACATGCAGTCTAACAAAATTGTTTCAAATGAAGTTAAAGACAACTAAGTGCTACTAGAGCCATCTTATGGAAAAAAACAAACGAACCTTTTAGCCAACCCAATAGAAGTTAGCTTCATTACTTAAGGGCTATACTACAAAATACCACTGAGCATTGATAACAGCATTATAATTTCAGGTCAACAATATTTTAAATGAAACCTACTTAAGAAATTTTTATTTGTAGTCTACGCCTTTCCAGTGCCATCCAAATGAGGATACAGTTTGTTTGTTTGTTTATTTATTTATTGGCTGCATTGGGTTTTTGTTGCTGCGCGCGGGCTTTCTCTAGTTTGCGGTGAATGGGGGCTACTCTTCATTGTGATGCATGTGCTTCTCATTGCGGTGGCTTCTCTTGTTGTGGAACCCGGGCTCTAGGCATGCAGACTTCAGTAGTTGCAGCACTCAGGCTCAGTAGTTGCGGCATACAGGCCCTAGAGCGCCTGGGCTTCAGTAGTTTTGGTGCACTGGCTCTAGGGTGTGCGGGTTTCAGTAGTTGTGTTGCATGGGCTCAGTAGTTGTGGCTTGCAGGCTCTAGAACACAGACTCAGTAGATGAGGCACGTGGGCTTAGTTGCTCCGCACCATGTGGGATCTTCCCAGACCAGGGATTCAACCTGTGTCCCCCGCACTGGCAGGTGGATTCTTAACCACTGCGCCAACCAGGGAAGTCCCAAGGATACAATTTTTAAAAGAAAGATATAAATAATTTATAAGCTAAAGGAAATGAAGCAAAGAATTTTTTTCTATCCATAGTAGTATAAATAGGGATTTTCACTCGTCCTTTGGAAATGATAGAAAATCAAGTGATAAGCATTTTACAGCTAGAGATTTTATGACTAATTTCATTCCACTGAGATGAATACATATTAGTTTTTCTCATTCAAATACACGATATTTTAGTCATTCAGTAAGTGTCACACTGGCCTGTGGGGCATTTTTTTTCTAACATATTCAGAGGTTAGATTCAGACTTCCCCAACTTAAAAATGTTGTTTTACATTTAAATTAATAAATGTAGGCAAAAACAAAAGGGAATAACCTAGGCAAGTAAAGATCAATATTTTTGATTTATTATTTTGTATATTAGTTTCCAAATTAGAAGCAAGGCAGAGTTCCACAGTGTCACTGAAGGACTCAGAAAGTTCCCTCCACTACTAATTAAGCTGACAAACAAGAGAATCATTAAATTAGTTAAAATTATAAAACCACATGGATTAGTAACTTTTCTCTAAATATTTTATGACTCTAACAGCCATCAGGACTAATTTGAAAGAGTATATGTTTAATGTCAGCTTCAATGTCCTTAAACCTTTAGTTCATACTTAGCACTACATTTTAAACTGGAAATTAAGTTTCTATATGATCTGAAGAACTTCAGCTTTAAAAGGAAGTAAAAGAAGTTACAGTAAATTCTTAGATTTTTATGGCTTGGTTTTGTTAATTAAAAGCTCTATTCTCATAATCTCCAATAATTTCACGTTTCAATATAATGCCCCTTGTTCACTAAAAGAAGTTATTTTAGGAGGCGGAGTCAAGATGGTGGTGTGGGAAGACATGGAGTTAGTGTCTCCCCACAACTAGGGTGCCTGCTGGCCGCTGGTCCGGGACTCTGATGCCCAAGGAGACGGGAGGAACCCCCAAAGTGAACCGGTAGGATGTAGGGGGACTGAGGGGGTGGAGGAGTGGAGGCCAGACAGGATTGGCGCCCCTGAGGCCGGGGAAATCAGGAGAGGCAGGCGGGGGTAGGGGGGGCGGACTCTCCAGGACGAGCAGGAGAGGAGTGGAGGGTGATCACCTGGCCCACTTGGGCCGGGGAGCCTGCTGAGCTCCCAAGCCAATACCCCCCCTCCAAAGCCCTGTCCAGGCTGCATGGGTCCTGGAGGCATAGGAGGGAGGCTGGGGAGATCAGGAGAGGCAGGCGGGAGGGGCCCTCTGGGAGGAGGAGAAGAGCAGAGGGCGATTGCCCCGCCCACTCAGGCTCAGGGAGCCTGCTGAGCTCCCAGGCCGATCCCCTGCTCTCCAAAGTCCCCTCCATGTCACAAGGGTCCTTGGGGGCATAGGAAGGAGGCCAAGGGGAGAACAGGTGAGGCAGGAGGGAGGGGCCCTCCCAGACTGGAGGAGCAGTAGAGGAGAGGAGGGTGTTTGCCCTGCCCACTTGAGCCCAGGAAGCCTGCTCTGCTCCCAGGTGAGGTCCCCTGCCCTCTAAGACCAGGGGTTGGGGGCACGCCTGGGCCCCTTCTCTTCCTTCAGCCTAAGCCACAGCCCCCAGGGCCTTTTCCAGCCCTGTGGGTCCTGAGCATTGGTCCCGCCCACTGCCCAAACCTTGCCCTTGCTTAGGCTCCGCCCTCCACAGCCAAGGCCCCCCCCCCCCCCCATTTTTCTTTTCCATCCTCCTAGTTTTTACTATTGTGGTACTGATGTACCTTCTGGTTGTTGATTTATCTATATTTTTATTTTTATATTCTTCCTAACATATCTGTTACTTTCCTAGTCTAATTTTATTTTTTACTTTGATATTGTTCTCTCTTTTTTTTTTTTCTTTCTTTCTTCTGCCCCACGTGGCTTGCAGAATCTTGCTTCACGACCCCGGGGTCAGGCCGAAGCTCCTGCGGTGGGAGCTCCAAGTCCAAACCACTGAACTAACAGAGAACCTCAGACCCCAGGGAATATTCATCAGAGTGAGGTCTCACGGAGTTCCTCATCTCAGCACCAAGACCCAGCTCTACCCAATAGCCTACACACTCCAGTGTTGGAGGCCTCAGGCCAAACAACCAGTAAGACAGGAACACAATCCCACTCATTAAAAGAAAAAACAAATGAGACTGCAAAAAAAATATGTCACAAATGAAGGAGCAAGGTAAAAATCTACAGGACAAATAAATGAAGAGGAAGTAGGCAATCTACCTGAAAAAGAATTCAGAGTAATGATAGTAAAGATAATCCAGAATCTCAGAAATAGAATGGAGGCACTGATTGAGAAAATACAAGAAATGTTTAACAAAGATCTAGAAGAACTAAAGAACAAACAAACAGATGAAAAACACAATAACTGAAATGAAGAATACACTAGAAGGAATCAATAACAGAATAACTGAGGCAGAAGAATGAATAAGTGAGCTGGAAGACAAAATGGTGGAAATAACTGCCAAGGAGCAGAATAAAGAAAAAAGAATGAAAAGAATTGAAGACACTCTCAGAGACCTCTGGGACAACAACTAAACGCACCAACATTCGAATTATAGGGGTCCCAAAAGAAGAAGACAAAAAGAAAGGGTCTGAGAAAATATTTGAAGAGATTATAGTTGAAAACTTCCCTAACATGGGAAAGGAAATAGTCACCTAAGTCCAGGAAGCACAGAGAGTCCCATACAGATTAACCCCTAGGAAAAACAAACCAAGACACATATTAATCAAACTAACAAAAATTAAATTCAAAGAAAAAATATTAAAAGCAGCAAGGGAAAAACAAAAAAATAACATACAAAGGAATCCCCAAAAGGTTATCAGCTGATTTTTCAGTGGAAACACTGCAGGCCAGAAGGGAGTGGCAGGATATACTTGAAGTGATAAAAGAGAAAAACCTACAACCAACATTACTCTACCCAGCAAGGATCTCATTCAGATTTGATGGAGAAGTCAAAAGCTTTTCAGACAAGCAAAAGCTAAGAGAATGTAGCACCACCAAACCAGTTTTACAATAAATGCTAAAGAAACTTCTGTAAGCGGGAAACACAAGAAGAAAATGAGCCACAAAAACAAACCCAAAACAATTAAGAAAATGACAATAGGAACATACATATCAATAATAACCTTGAATGTAAATGGATTAAATGCCCCAACCAAAAGACACAGACTGGCTGAATGGATACAAAAACAAGACCCATATATATGCTACTACAAGAGACCCACTTCAGACCTAGGGACACATACAGACTGAAAGTGAAAGGATAGAAAAAGATATTCCATCCAAATGGAAGTTAAAAGAAAGCTGGAGTAGCAATACTTGTATCAGATAAAATAGGCTTTAAAATAAAGACAATTACAAGAGATAAGGAGGAACACTACATAATGATCAAAGGATCAATCCAAGAAGATAAAACAATTATAAATGTTTATGCACTGAACATAGGAGCACCTCAATACATAAGGCAAATGCTGACAACCATGAAAGGAGAAATCGACAGTAACACAATAAGAGTAGGGGACTTTAACACCCCACTTACACCAATGGACAGATCATCCAAACTGGAAATAAATAGGGAAACACAAGCTTTAAATGACACAATAGACCAGATAGATCTAATTGATATTTATAGAACATTCCACCCAAAAGTGGCAGAATACACTTTCTTCTCAAGTGCACATGGAACATTCTCCAGGGTAGATCACATCTTGGGTCACAAATCAAGCCTCTAAAAATTTAAGAAAATTGAAATAGTATCAAACATCTTTTCTGACCACAGTGCTATGAGATTGGAAATCAGTTACAGGGAAAAAAACTGTAAAAAACACAAATACATGGAGGCTAACCAGTGCACTACTAAATAACCAAGAGATCACTGAAGAAATCAAAGAAGAAATTTAAAAAATACATAGAAACAAATGACAATAAAAACACAATAACCCAGGGCTTCCCTGTTGGTGCAGTGGTTAAGAATCTGCCTGCCAATGCAGGGGACGCGGGTTCAAGCCCTGGTCCGGGAAGTTCCCACATGCCGCAGAGCAACGAAGCCCGTGCGCCACAACTACTGAACCTGCGCTCTAGAGCCCGTGAGCCACAACTATGGAAGCCCGCGAGCCTAGAGCCCATGCTCCGCAACAAGAAAAGCCACCACAATGAGAAGCCCGCACACCGCAACGAAGAGTAGTCCCCGCTCGCCTCAACTAGAGAAAGCCCGCATGCAGCAGCGAAGACCCAATGCAGCCAAAAATAAATAAATAAAATAAATAAATAAATTTAAAGGGGGAAAAAATCCACAATGACCCAAAACCTATGGGATGCAGCAAAAGCAGTTCTAAGAGGGGAGTTTATAGCAATACAATCTCATCTCACGAAAAATCTCAAATAAACAATCTAACCCTACACTTAAAACAACTAGAGAAAGAAGAACAAAGAAAACCCAAAGTCAGTAGAAGGAAAGAAATCATAAAGATCAGAGCAGAAATAAATGAAATAGAAACAAAGAAAACAGCAAAGTTCAATAAAACTAAAAGCTGGTTCTTTGACAAGATAAACAAAATTGATAAACCCTTAGCCAGACTCATCAAGAAAAAGAGGGAGAGGATTCAAATCAATAAAATCAGAAATGAAAAAGGAGAAATCACAACTCACACTGCAGAAATACAAAGGATTATAAGAGACTGCTACAGACAACTATATGCCAATGAAATGGACAACCAGGAAGAAATGTACAAATTCTTGGAAAGGTACAATTTTCCTTGGAAAGGTACTATTTTCCAAGACTGAACTAGGAAGAATTAGAAAATATAAACAGACCTATCACAAGTAATGAAATTGAAACTGTAATTAAAAATCTTCCATCAAACAAAAGTCCAGGACCAGATGGCTTCACAGGTGAATTCTGTCAAACATTTAGAGAAGAGCTAACACCCATCCTTCTCAAACTCTTCCAAAAAATTGCAGAGGAAGGAACACTCCCAAACTCATTCTATGAGGCCACCATCACCCTCATACGAAAACCAGACAAAGATACTACAAGAAAAGAAAATTACAGACCAACATCACTAGTTTGGGAAGTCCTAGCCACGGCAGTCAGAGTTTGGGAAGTCCTAGCCACGGCAATCAGAGAAGAAAAAGAAATAAAAGGAATACAAATTGGAAAAGAAGAAATAAAACTGTCACTGGGGGCTTCCCTGGTGGCGCAGTGGTTGAGAGTCTGCCTGCCAATGCAGGGGACACGGGTTCAAGCCCTGGTCTGGGAAGATCCCACATGCTGCAGAGCAGCTGGGTCCGTGAGCCACAATTACTGAGCCTGCGTGTCTGGAGCCTGTGCTCCGCAACAAGAGAGGCCGCGACAGAGGCCCATGCACTGCAATGAGGAGTGGCCCCCGCTTGCTGCAACTGGAGAAAGCCCTCGCACAGAAACGAAGACCCAACACAGCCAAAATAAATAAATAAATAAATAAATAAATAAATAAATAAATAAATAAAAGAAAAATTGGAAGGCCATATCAAAAAAAAAAAAAAAAACTGTCACTGTTTGCAGATGACATGATACTATACACAGAGAATCCTAAAGATGCCACCAGAAAACTACTAGACTTAATCAATGAATTTGGTAAAGTAGCAGGATACAAAATTAATGCACAGAAATCTCTTGCATCCCTATACACTAATGATGAAAAATCTGAAAGAGAAATTGAGGAAACACTCCCATTTACCAATACAACAAGAAGAATAAAATACCTAGGAATAAATCTACCTAAGGAGGTAAAAGACTTGTACTCAGAAAACTATAAGACACTGATGAAAGAAATCAAAGATGACACAAACAGATGGAGAGATATACCATGTTCTTGGATTGGAAGAATCAATATTGTGAAAATGACTATACTACCCAAAGCAATCTACAGATTCAATGCCATCCCTTTCAAACTACCAATGGCATTCTTCACAGAATTAGAATTAGAATTAGAAAAAAAAAATTACAATTCATATGGAAACACAAAAGACCCCAAATAGCCAAAGCAATCTTGAGAAAGAAAAACGGAGTTGGAGGAATCAGACTCCCCAACCTCAAACTATACCACAAAGCTACAGTAATCAAGACAGTATGTTACTGGCACAAAAACAGAAATATAGATCAATGGTACAGGATAGATTTCCCAGAGATAAACCCACACACATATGGGCACCTAATTTATGACAAAGGAGGCAAGAACATACAATAGAGAAAAGACAGCCTCTTCAATAAGTGGTGCTGGGAAAACTGGACAGCTGCATGTAAAATAATGAAATTAGAACACTACCTAACACCATAGACAAAAATAAACCACAAATGGATTAAAGGCTTAAAGGTAAGACCAGACACTTTAAACCTCTTAGAGGAAAACATAGGAAGAACACTCTTTGATATAAATTACAGCAAGATCTTTTTTGACACACCTCCTAGAGTAACAGAAATAAAAACAAAAATAAACAAATGGGACTTCATTAAACTTAAAAGCCTTTGAACAGCAAAGGAAACCATAAACAAGACAAAAAGACAGCCCTCAGAATGGGAGAAAATATTTGCAAATGAAACAACAGAAAAAGGATTAATCTCCAAAATATATAAACAGCTCATGGAGCTCAATATCAAAAAAACAAACCATACAGTTAAAAAATGGGAGGAAGACCTAAATAGACATTTCACCAAGGAAGACATACAGATGGCCAAGAGGCACATGAAAAGATGATCAGCATAACTAATTATTAGAGAAATGCAAATCAAAACTGCAATGAGATATCACCTCACGCCAGTCAGAGTGACCATTATCAAAAAATCTAGAAACAATAAATGCTGGAAAGGGTGTGGTGAAAAGGGAACCCTCATGCACTGTTGGTGGGAATGTAAATTGATACAAACACTATGGAAAACAGTATGGAGTTTCCTTAAAAAACTAAAAATAGAGCTACCGTATGACCCAGCAATCCCACTACTGGGCATATACCCTGGGAAAACCATAATCCAAAGAGAGACATGTACCACAATGTTCATTGCAGCACTGTTTACAATAGCCAGGACATGGAAGCAACCGAAGTGTCCATCGATAGAGGAGTGGATAAAGAAGATGTGGCACATATACACAATGGAATATTACTCAGCCATTTAAAAAAAATGAAATTGAGTTATTTGTAGTGAGGTGGATGGACCTAGAGTCTGTCATACAGAGTGAAGTAAGTCAGAAAGAGAAAAATAAATACCGTATGCTAACACATACTTATGGAATCTAAAAAAAAAAAAAAAAAAAGAATGGTACTGATAAACCTAGTTACAGGGCAGGAATAAAGAGATAGACATAGAAAATGGACTTCAGGACATGGGGAATGAGGGTGAAGCTGGGGCAAAGTGAGAGTAGCATCGACATATATACACTACTGAGTGTAAAATAGTTGGCTGGTGGGAAGCAGCAGCATACCACAGAGAGATCGGCTTGGTGCTTTGTGATGACCTAGAGGGGTGGGATAGGGAGGATGGGAGGGAGGCTCAAGATGGAGGGGATATGGGGACATGTGTATGCGTATGGCTGATTCGCTTTGTTGTGCAACAGAAACTAACACAGTATTGTGAAGCAATTATACTCCAATAAAGATCTGTTGAAAGAAAAAGAAAGAAACTAAAATCTCACATGTACATATTACCAGCTGAAAAATAAATGAGCACTTATTTAAAAAAAAAAAAAAAAACAACAAAAAAAAGTTATTTTACAATTTCCAGGCTCAAAGATTTAGTAATGCCCCGCTTTGGTGCCCAGGATCATTTGTTCATGGGAATAAGCTCTCTTTTTAAATATAATCACTGTGGCTGCCTATTTAATTAATTTTTTTTGTTGAGTTTTAAGACATGGGGGTACACAATCAGTATCCATTAATCCTATCTACTCACTTTCTTGTATGTGTCAACAACATATGGAGCACTGAGAGGATACAGGTGGTAATTGTAACTCTTTAAAAAATGTTACCAACACAGATAATTCAGTAAATTGTGGTTTTCACCCAACAATATAAATAAGTGAAACATTTATTCAACGTATTTTAGTCACTGTGACTCACTGGGGAATCAGGCCATTTATGAATTACTGTTACCAAATGTGACACTTGGAGAAAGCTGGAAAATTTTCCATGATGCCAAGACAAATGATTCAAAAAGGTGGTATTTAATTTTACATATAATTGACATTTTTATCCCTAACCTACTCCAATGCAATATTTGCACTCTATGTTAAATGTAACTCTAATATCCTCTTTACTCGGTGGAATTGGCATTCTCACATGAATTAAAAGTGCCAGATTCTGAATAGCTCTCATTGAATGTTGACATCACAGGTGTCATTTACAAGAGTGAACAAGTCTCAAAATAGCAAAGCATTTTCCGTTTTTACTTGTACTGTAAGATGTTTTAAAACTTTCCATAAGAAAGAGGGTCCCGAGTGACAGAGTTTTATCTCTTTCTGCATTTGGTGTAGAAGTGTTATTTTCTTTCTGATGTTAATAAGTTCTGACTAATTTTCTTTCTGATGTTCGGTGTCCTTAGGTGAACCTTTTACCTACCAGGCTCAGGCATGGACTTAGGCAGACCCCAAATGACCATCACAACCTGAGCTCCCAAAGTGGCAAGGCCTGTCTCCATCCTATCTTTGTTTCCCCCCTCTCTCCTTCTGCTATGTTCCTTTCCACTCTCTTTGTAACCTGTGATTTATTCACTTGCCTCATGTACCTTAATCATTTTCAGAGTAGCTAGATTAGTTTACTATGTCTGCCATAACAAAGTGCCACAGACTGGGTGGCTTAAACAACATAACTTTATTTCCTCACATTTCTGGAGGCTAGAAGTCTGAGATGAAGGTGTCGGCAGTCTTGGTTTCTTCTGAGGCCTTCGTTCCTTGGTTGGTAGATGGCTGTCTTCTCCCTGTTTTCACATAGTCTTTCTTCTGTGTGTGTTTGTGTCCTCATCTCCTCTTCTTATAAGAATGCCAGTCATATTGGATTAGGATCCACCCTAACAACCCCAGGTTAATTTAATCACCAGTTTAAAGATCCTTCTTCAAATACAGTCACATTCTGAGACAATTGGGGCACATATGAATGTGGGGGGGGGGGGACACAGTCCTGCCCATAACAGTAGCCCAAGATGGATATCGTAATACTTGTCAGTTAGAGGCAGGATTCAATTCTTCACATCCTATTGACCTCCTTGGGTGATCAGAGGAAGTATGGTGGGAGGAAGGTAATCCAGCATCAGAGGCATGCCCCAAGACTTAGGCCTTCCATTCAGCCAAGTTCTTGTCATGACGCCTCTATAAGGGCAACAAAATAAGATTTGCTGGTACAGTTATGTACCAACACTGTGCTAGGCATTTTACATACACTTATCTAACTGAATCCTTAAAATAGTCCTAAAAGTTAGGAGCTGCCAGTATTCTCATTTGGGAGCTGAGGAAACCAAGGTTCGGCGATACTAAATGATTTGCTCAAGATCCCACAGCAAGTAAACAAAAATGCTGGGATTCAAATCCAGATCTACATCTGACTCCAACAGTGATGATTTTTCCATAGCACCTGTTTGCTTCTCTCTGTAGAAAACAAATGTGTTGATTGATCACTTGTTACAGGTAATCCCCAAATTACCCTATTCTGAAGGTCTAGTTTTTCACTTCGTGTTCCTCTTGGCCAAGTCAAGACAAGGTCAGTAAACTTTTTTCAGGAAAAAAAAATTTTTTTTTCTTTTTTTTACTAACTCCAGGTGGAACTCCGTATGGTTAGAATATTCACTGCAATGATTCCCAGAAAAGAAACACTATTAATATATTCTTTTTAATCATTTTAAAGTATTTTGATTATCCATATTGCTGTGTTATAAACTACCCCAAAACTTAGTGGCTTGAAAAAATAATCATTTTCTCTCTCACACTTCTGTGGTTTACTGGGTTCTGTTGGGTGGTTTATTTGTTCTCTGTGATGCTGGCTGGGACTGCAGTCACCTAGGGGTTCAAATGGGCTAGAATGTTCAAGAAAGCTCCTTCACATCTCTGACATTTTGGAGGAGAACCACAAGAGAGCTTAGGTCAGACAGCTGAGCGTCCCTTTCTCTCCATGTCAGCTCAGAGCTGCTTCTTCACATGGTCATCTCTCCAGCAGAGACTCCTTACGTGGCAGCTTAGGGCTGCCAAAAGCAGAAGCTGCTAGGCCTTCTTAAATCTTAGGTCAAGAACTGGCATAACATCCCTTCCCTCACATTCTCTTGGTTAAAGTGAATCCCAGGCCCATATTCAGTGTAGGGGGGATACCCAAGGCCACAAACACTGGACAATGTGACTCATAAAGATCATCCTTAGAGACTAGCTGCCCAAAAGTGTGCTAAAGAAGAGAAATGCGGGAAAGAAGGCACTAACTGCATATTAAATATTGAGTGATTTAGCAATACAGAACTAAATGGAGAAATAGTTTTGAAACACTTAAGCCTTTTTTCCAAAAGCAAGGAGTGTTTTTTGGATTATAGTATATCAGTGAAAAGAACTTATACAAAGGCAGCATATTTAATCTTTGTAGAAAACAAGTAAGACCTCTTCCTTAGATCACTGCTGTGATGAGAACCTGCAAAACCTTGAGTATCAATTAAGAAATATAACATCAGTTTCACTAGTACCAAATTCTCAGTCCTTGCTCTCTCTAAGCTACAGTTGTTATGGCTTTATGCAGTGACCAAAGTTGGAGTGGGTTTTTGGCTCCTCCTCTGAGTCAGAAATTTTTCTTGAAGAAAGGAAAGAAGGAAAAAAAGGAGGGAGGGAGGAAGTCACATGAAAAAACAAAACAAAAACCTTGCACAATTCACCAGTAACAAGGTGAATTTGTATTCTATTTGGGTTCAATTAAGCATTTGTTAAGTACCAAGAAGTGTTAAATGATATAATGTACATTAAATCATTTACTCAAGTATAATCAATAATCCCTACCCTAAAAAATTAGCTTTCATGGGTTTTAAAATTATTTTTAACTAGATTTTTTGGTAAGAAATATGAATGCATCCCACATGGCAGATACAATTTGTAACAAAATATCTGCTCTTGTGTATGATCAGTATGATTTTGCTATTTATGAATATACTCATGGAAAATGATGTATGTTGCCAGCTAGAGATATGTGTGCTATTTAGACATAGCATGCTTTAGATGAGGGTCAGCAAACTATGGCCCACTAGCCAAATCTGGCCCTCTGCCTGGTTTTTTAAATAAAGTTTTATTAGAACACAGCCACACTTTATTTACATAATGTCTATGACTGCTCTGCAGCTACATCAGCAAAATTGAGTAGTTGCGCCAGAGAGTGTATGGCCCACAATGCCTAAAATATTTACTACTCTGTCCCTTAACAGAAAAAGTTTGGTGACCCCTGATTTAGATGATTAGTTTGACCTTTATCAGTTTTTTTTTTAAGTTCCACAAGGGTTTTTCCTTGTTTTCTGTTGGTTGGTTGGTTGATGGCTTAAAGTAGAGATTCTAAGGTCACAAAGTGGAAAGTGGGATGGGAGGAAGAGGGTACAGGAAGAGCATTTGGGCAGAGGAAATTGCATGCCTAGAGTCCCAGATATATGCCAGAAGATGGAGTATCCAGGTAATTATTTGAAATGAGTGTGGCTAGAGTTTAAAATCTGAAGGGAAAAGTGGTTATAGTAGAATTTGGAATAGTAGACTAGGTCCAGGTTGTGATGGGTTGTGTTTTGTTTTTTAAATAAGGAGCAATGGAAGAACACTCTAGTGGCAGTAGAGAGAATGGGTTGGAGGAAGATCAAAAGTAGAATAGCTAGAAAACTGGGGCCTCCTACCTCTAAATGAATTTTGTCATAAGCATCTCTAGTTTTACATGTTCAAAATGTATTCTAACTAGAAAAGTTAAACATCAGCATTTTCTGCTATTATTCATCTTTAGGAGATGGAAAGTGTGTAAGAAAGAGAAAGCAATATAATTGAGAGGATTGTACAAAATTCTTTTGGGACTCAGTGCGTAATTTCTGTGATTCTGATTTTCCAAGCAATTCAATTAATTTTTAGTTGGCCTAACCATAAAAACTAGTATCGCAAAAGTTCCCTCAAATTTACTGTTGTTATGACTGAGTCAAAGAGCAGTGGTGATCAGAAACTGCTTGGAAAGGGCCTCTGAAAAATCTTCTCAGGAAATATCATAGGCAGTTTTGGAGTGGTTTGCTTTTGGTTTTGTTTTGGTTTTTCCTAAATCAACCCAAGTGTATCCCGCTGAAGGTAGATCATTTCTACTTGGGTTAGGGGAGTTATGGGTCCCAGGGAGTAGGCATGGTGCCTGCACTAAAGAAAACAACCACTGAAGTTGGCACTAAATTGCTCCTTTGGTATGATTTCATCTGAAAGGGTAGGGATTTAGTAAATCAATGAAGATCTCATCCCAGACTCTTACAAGGTGAGGATGACATCCGGCTAAAATGCTCAGGCTGAGGAAGTGTAAGGGAGTTGACAGACACAGGGCAGGTAGTTCTAAATCCTCACATAGGGAAGATTTTCTTCTGGAAAATCTATTTGATCTAACTTTACTCTTTTTAAGCATGGATTCTATATGTTTTAGGAATCTTTATTGGAGATGCCTAGATTAGAGATGTGTGTATTTGGCATAAAGGAGAATAGCATCCATGACCCCAGAATCTCAACTGAGCTACTTGCTGTTTTACTTCACTTAGTAGGGTAATAGAAATCACAACACAAATAGTTAAAATTAGATTGCCAGGGCTTCCCTGGTGGCGCAGTGGTTAAGAATCCACCTGCCAATGCAGGAGACATGGGTTTGAGCCTTGGTCCAGGAAGATCCCACATGCCACGGAGCAACTAAGCCCGTGCGCCAAAACTACTGAGCCCGCGTGCCACAAATACTGAAGCCCGTGCACCTAGAACCCATGCTGCACAACAAGAGAAGCCTCCACAATGAGAAGCCCGCGCACCGCAACGAAGAGTAGCCCCTGCTCGCTGCAACTAGAGAAAAGCCTGCACGCGGCAACGAAGACCCAATGCAGCCAAAAATTAATTAATTAATTAATTAATTTAAAAAATTAGATTGCCAGGGCTCAAATCCTAACTCTGCTTCTTAGCTAGCTATGGGGCCTAAACCTCAGTTTCCTGAACTGTCATACAGAGATAACCGTCATAGATCAGTAAGTATTAAATGAGATAATGCAAAGCATTTACAACAGTGCTGTTGTTATGATCATAATTATTGTAGTTATTACTGTTATTTATCTCCGTTAAGAATTTGGCTGCTAGGAACAGAAGTGCCAAAAATAGAACAAATTAGAGGTTTTCTTACTGTGAAACAAGAAGTGAGGAGGCAGGCCATGATAGGCTTTGGTTTAGCCGCTCAACAATTCAGGTCCAAGATCTCTGCAGTAATCTTGGCCTTTCCCTTGTGATTGCCCCTTAGTTCTAAGGTGGCTACTCTCTCTCTAGCATCATGTGCTCATTCCAGGCAGAAAGAACTGAAGGGCAGAGGGCAACAGGATACTACCAGCTGAGTGTACCTGCTTTTAAGGAGCTTTCCTATAAGCACTACCCAACAACTTTTGCGTATGTGACATTAGTCAGAAATGTCCTTTCTTTGTCCCTGGGCATCAGGAAAGGAAGAATGACTGGAGCTAAAAGCATGCTGGTTTTAGGGGGCTGTAACGCTGGGCTTTATGAAAGCCAAGCCAAGAAGGTTTGACGTAATACAGTGGGAAACAGGGAGCCAGCGGAGGTTTTGAGCTGGGGAAGGTGTGTGAGGTTCAGCGGTTGCTTTGGGCAATGACAGTGGTGGTGGCTGGAGCACAGGTGGAGATGGGAGCCTCCCTGTCTTCTTAGAATTAGCTGGCAACTCATCTCTTTCTTCTCGTGCAGCTGTCTCCCGGGCTGTTACCTCCCTACCAGGAGCACTGGCCATCTCAGCTCAGGGCCATTGTCTCGATTCATCTTTCCCAGGAACTGTGCAACAAGCTCTTTAAATACATAATAAGAAGCTTGAAATTTCACTGGAATATATTTAGCCCAGAATAACTTTTTTGGTAGTAATAGTGAGGAAAGTTTTATAGAAAAATATGGCAATTGCCTTTTATAACATTGTTATCAAAGATTAAAAATATTCCTTCCACATCTCCAATTTGCCCTTCAAAAGATATTATTAACATATGATTCTAGCCATTTTGACCCTTTAAATCTTTGGATGTAAGGAGGTCTTTTTTTCTTTAATCTTAAATTATCTCAACATTTGCCCTCTCCAATTCTTTCTGGATTTAGTGGAAAAGTCCATCCCAACTGTTCCCCTAATTAGCTAATTATATATTCTGATTCTATATTCTATCTGCTTTGATCTGATTTAAGAGCTTTTTAAACTTTTCTAACATGTCTTTATAAAAGTGATGCCATATCTTCTAAATAACTTTAGTTGCTATTTTCTAATTTAATCATTTTCCTCCTGGAGCTTTTCAAACTGAAATGTGTGTGAAGTGTAGCAACAAGAACTTCCCAAGAAACAAACACCTGTGGGTATTTTGGTTTTGTTTTTTAAGGGCACTGTACTTCCTTGGTTTTTAATTTCCAGTATCCTTTATGAGGTCAGTCTGCAAAGATGGCCTCCCAGACAGCATTTGCCCCTTGGGCCCAAGTCTTTAGGGGACCATCAGGACACACTCCAAGATCCCTTTCCCGAGTCACCGTTTATTGTTATAGAACTCACTCTGTGAGGCTACTTTGATTTCTTTCTCATGAATACCCAAGAAGAGCCAGTTGAAGTTCAGTCTCCTTTTTTTGCCCATGTTCCCCATTTCATCGTGTGAGGCCTTACCCATCTCTTGGGCACATTATTCATGTTGAGAGCCTCCAGTGTACTAGGAAAAGCCAAGTTCACTGGGAGATTTCATTCTCTCCTTCAGATCACTTATGACAGTCTCAGATGGGCTTGGTTCCAGCCCCGATTTCTAGGGCACCTACTTTTACCAACTATCTAGGGCAGTGGTTTGCAACCCCCGTGAACATCAGAAGTATCTGTGGATCTATTTGAAGTGCGTATAGCCTGGACCTTCCCAAGACCTAATGAATCATACTCTCTGGGAATGGGGTCCAAGCATCCATTTGTTGTTTTTTAAAGATCTAAAGGGTGATGCTGATCTACAGCCAGATGGAGAATCACTCCTTCTCCAAGTGATCATCATATTTACATTTCCTTTTCTTAATTGAAGGCATTTTTTAAGTTTTAAGGACAGAATATGTTCCCTATCAAAACCTTTTTTTCTCTACGGGGGTCAGCAAAAATGAATTTCGAACATGAAATGAGAAGTTCACCTGAGTTTTCTCCCCTTCTTGACTGATATTCCCAGGTGAGCCTCTTAGCTTCACTGTAAACTGACTTGTAGCAAAGCCCATCCTGAGCTGTAAATTTATAAATCCACTCATCAACTTATATACACATTCATCCCAATGAGGTAGATCTTATTGTTCTCAATTTTTAGATTTAGGAATGAAACAGGAGGGAAGGGGGCAGGGCACAACCTTTAGAAGAATGACATAGCCCAAGGAAACGACATAAACTGATTAGAACCAAATAGGTCCAAGATGGCAGATGGGTCAATGACTTCCACTAGACCTTGACCCTCAGTATACTCTCATTGTAACACATTAGCAGATCCAAGGCTGACCATTAAGGTCAAAAAGTGGGTGGTGGTCCAATTTCTGGAAATCCCCACCCCTTCCCCAAAATAGCTGGGAACACTCCTCCCACTCATTAGCCTATGAAATTACCCACCCCTATAAAAACTGACAACCCCCATACCCTGGTGCCTTTCTCACCTTCTGAGATGGCCCACACTCTGTGCAGTGTGTTTCTCTCTAAATGAATCCACTTCTTACCTATCACTTTGTCTCCCACTGAATTCTTTCTGTGATGAGACATCAAGAACCTGAGCTTCATTAAGTCCTGAGACCAGGTGTGTGATCTCAGTTAAAAGACTGTGGGTTCAAGTCCCAATCTGAGGTCCACGGTTTCAGGAACAGCCTGAGAGAGTTTACATGACTTGCCTAACAGCACGAGGAAATAGTGACTAGAATCAAAGTTCTTCCAAGTCCAAATTCAGTACTCTTTCACTATACTAGGCTGTTTTTTCTACTGATTAATATTTTTATCATTTTATTTTGAAATAATTTTAGACTTATTTTTAAAAATTGCAAAAAAATAATAATTCAAGGAACTTCTCTAAACCCTTTACCCACATTCCCCAAATGTTAACATTTTACCATGTTAATCATTCTGTCTCTTTTCTCTCCTTGTGTACGTGTGCATTAATTTATTTATTACATATATGTATATACGTATATGTTTTTGACAGTAAATTACAGTTATGATTCCCTTTTATCTCTCAATACTTCAGTGTATATTTCCTAAAACACAGATATTCTCTTCCTTCCCCACAGAATAATGATTAGAAATCAGGAAATTAATACAGCACTACACTATGTACAGACATTCAAATCTTACCAGTTTCACTCACAGATGTCTTTTGTAGCACAAGAAAAAAAAGTTTCTGCTCTAGGATCCATTCAGGGATTACATGTTGTGTTTGGTTCTGTGTCTCTTTACTGTCTTTGTTTGCAAAGGTCCTCAGCCTGCCTTTGTCATTCATGGCCTGGTTAATTATGTAGGCTGTCCCCTAATAAGCCAGAATTGCCCTGGCAGTTTTGGCTCTCAGAGCAGGATGGAATTGCTCAGAAACCCATGGGTTCACTGACATACAGCAGGACAGACCACAGCATTGTGAGGATATGGGAGAACCGATAATGATAATGATTTTGTAATATTTACTAGATGCTGAGCACTGTTTTAAATGCTTTCCGTATGTTAACTCATTTAATCTTTACAACAACCTTATGTAATTGGTATTATTATATTAGAGATGTGCAATATGAGAAACCAAGAAGTTATGACTTCCTCAAGGTCAGCCAGCCAGGAAATGGCAAGGCCAGGAGTCAAACCCATCCCCACTGCAGCCAGGCTCCATCTTTACCTTGAGCTCTTAACCAGCGTGAGCAAAGCCTGGGGCACTAAACTGAATCACGTGTCCTCAGGCAAGCTGCTAGCTCTAACAACCTCAGTCTCATCAACTGAAAAATGGGACTAATACATCTGTTTCAGTTGTAAGGATTACACAAGATAATTTATGAAAGCATTTGATATGTAACAAGGACTCCACTTTTTAAGAGTAAGTAAAATTTTAAATGTAAACATTGCAAAATTATCCGTGGCTCTCATATGGTGACCCTCAGAGAGTACTTTTTTTTTTTTTTAAACTTTTTTTATTGCAGTATAACAGAAATACATGCAGTTTGGGAGAAGAAAAATTGCTCATTTGTAATTTTTGTTAAATTAATGATGTAAATACTCTCTTAATGGTTAATTTTAAGCTACCGACAGTTTGCCACTTGACTCACAAATTCCTGTTTAACAGTTGGCCCTCATGAACTAGGGTGAACCAGCTTTAGCACACCACTACAACATGTATACAGAAAAATGTACAGATCATTAGTTTATAGATCATTGTATATCAGCAAAGTGAACACACCTACCACCCTGGTCAGTAAATATAATTATACCTTTCTTTCTTCCTTAAAGGTGACCACTGTCACCTTTTTTAATCATTGAGGGTAGGGAGAAGGGAACAGAAGTTCCCTATTCATACTTTTAGATTTTTTGAGGGACTGGGGAGGGACTAGCTACAACAAAAACCACCTTCAGGGCAGAAGAGGCCAGATAAGAATGAGTCACAAAACACAATTTTAGAATGAATTTCTAGAAAGGACTCCTGCATCTTTAGATATATTAAAGAAAATGGTCTATATTTCCTATAAAGAGAAAGGTCAGCACCACTCTATTCTGGGCTGAGGTGTAATTTCCTTCTAGCTTTAAAAAGACAGTTGTTCTCATTAGTGGGTGGCAGCAGAAGAATCAAGAGGTCTTTATAAGAAAACTCTGAGACTATTGGGTTTACAGAATTACTGAAATGTCTAGTCATTTCAATGTGAAATTTTCATTTTGTCTTAAAAGACTTCAGGTGTATAGCAAAGTGAATCAGTTATACATATACTTATATCCATTCTTTTTTAGATTCTTTTCCCATATAGGTTATTACAGAATATTGAGTAGAGCTCCCTGTGCTATACAGGAGGTCCTTATTAGTTATGTTTTTATTTTTTTAATTTTTTCAATTAATTTTTATTGGCGTATAGTTGATTTATAATGTTGTTAGTTTCAGGTATACAGCAAAGTGAATCAATTATACATATATCCACTCATTTTTAGATTCTTTTCCCATATGGGTAATTACAGAGTATTGAATAGAGTTCCCTGTGCTATACAGTCGGTCCTTATTAGTTATCTATTTTATATACACCTGAAACTAACACAACATTGTAAATCAACTATACTCCAATTTAAAAAAACAAAAAAGACTTCAAATATGGCCTCTGAACCCATGGAGAAGATAAACATATATGAAGGGTAACTCTTATGACTACAGTAGGGTCAACTTTATTATTAATATTTTGTAGCCTATAAATAGATTTGAGGGGGTACCTCTGCAGCCCAAGGACTTTCTGGGCTCTGTAGCTGAGAGAATAAGCAGGAACAGATTTTTCATCTCTTTTTTTTTTTTTATCAAGACGAGGATGTTTCCTCTGAGACCTTCTGTCCGGAGAACAGAGGTCCTTTACCTACCACCTTTTTCCTCACAGCTGTTTACTTCTGAACTCCATTATCTGGAGAACTGAAAACAAGTGGTGACTTGTAGGGGGAAGACAAAGAGGGAGACAGGGAGCGTGGGAAGAGTTCAGAAAGGATTCAGGCTCACATATTAAGGCCTGCTGGTAGCCGCCTCCAACCATCCCCACAGCAGAGGCCCTCTCCCCCTCACCCCTGCCCCGAGGCTTCGGCCTGCCCTCCTGGGCCTCTCTTTCTCTCCTGGCAAGTCTGCCGGCTCTCGCCTTCCATCGCCAGCCTCACCGTGCACCTTCCCCAACCCGCCACCTCTCACCATGGATCTGTTCATTGCTTATTTTACAAGCAGCCTTTTCAACCACATTTTCCACTCAACCGATAGGAAAACCAGGCCAAAGTAGCCCTAGCACAGAGGCCCATGGCTGTAAGCGGAACTGTTACAGAATGGAAATGTAGGGCCCCTGGTTCAAGGATTATTAAGAATTTCAAAAGAGAGACAGTGGAACACAAAACCAGGCATAGGCCCTTCTAAGCATGTGGCCCTGTGTGTCAGCACAGGTTACACGTCCATGAAGCCAGCCTTGGCTATAAGGGCCCCAAGTGAGTTGAAAGTTGTTTCCCTTCTGAATAGGCTGATGTAGTTAAACATCAGCATATTATTGGAACACTAACAAAACTGTACCTCAATCAAATTCAGAGTGACTAGATTTTATCTGAAAATCTATCTAGTAAAATGGCACAGGTACACATATTTTAGTTTGGTGCTGAACTCCACGACAGTAGGAGAGATAAATTCTGTAAATGTTCGAGCACATCTATGCTCTGATTTAAAAGGAGAAAAAAAAAAAAAAGGAAAACTCCACAGGCATTTTTGTTGCTCAACTAACTTTAAGAACCCCTGGAAAACAGACACCTGCGCTCCACCTCCAAAGTGTCTGATCCAGCTATCTGTGGTGGAGCCCAGGCACCAGGAGCCATAAGCTACACTAGAGACTCTGATGCAAAGCCAGAGTTAATAAAACATGCAAGGAGAGTTCATGCTTGCTCCATATACTAGAAGTTCCTCTGGGGGAGTGGTGCACAGGGAATCACTAGCATTGAGACCCGTTTTCGTTACGCACTGTACTCAGGGCAAAGACGAGACATTCTCTGGAAGCCTTCCTTGAGTCTACACTTGAAGCAATTACAGAAAATTTACATTTATTTGAATTACATTCTTACAGAATTGGCAATAATTTATATACGGTCATCAGCAAATGCAGGGACTACTCCATGGGAGGTCACAGTGCCACTGTGGCTTAGAGTTGGAAGATACAGATTCAAGTTCCAGCCTTGCCAACTGAGCAAGTTCCTCAGCTTACTATATAGGGAAGTCATGGACCTCTGAGTCTCAGGATCCTGCTCTGTATGGGGATAAGGGGACCAGCCTCACAGAGCTGGTGTGAAGGAGATGGTTTATATATGAAATTAGACTGTACACTGTGAAGTAGTTAATAAACGTAAGCTGTTGATCTTATTTAACAGTGATAAAGACAGAACAAATCCTGAAGTTAATCTTATTATTAAAGTATCATTGCCCATTGGCATAGCAATTGTATATTCAGCTAAAATTTGCTCCTCCTTCCTCTATGTCACTTCCAACCCATCCTAAGGACTCAAATGTTAACCACTTTATGAAACATTTTGTGTTCCCACTGGCAGTTAATTATTCCCACTTATACCTTAGCACACTATAGTGATTCTATGTGATTACATGGGTTTTCCTCTTTTCAGTCTATAAGCTTTCTGAGGACCAGGTCTCACCCATCACTGAATTATCATGAATGGGATGTGCTCAATATGTTGAATGAATGATTGACAGAGGAGGGAAAGGATGAATTAAGTATAGGTGAGAGTAGTTTAGGGCATTTAAGACATTTAGAAGCGTGAAGGCAAAAATTTCATAAGAACAGGGATCTTGTATGCCTGAACCCTTCCCTCCCCCACTTCATAGTCGGTGCTGGGCACGTAGTAGGTAGCTTGGAAGAAATTTGCAAATCAAAGAAAAGGAGAAAGGCCAGCTCTAGGCACAGGTTTCCGTCAGCATGGACTTCTCATGCCATGTTTCACTTTTGGTAGTACAATCCCAAAGTGTCTGTTAACCTTATTCTATTCCCTTGGCCCCCAGAGGTTCCAGTGCTGAATCATCAGCACCTCCCCAATGCCAGATCCTCACCCACTAGTCATTTTAGAACCCCTGTTCCTATGTAAAGGAATCGATCCTATATCCCATTGCTATAGGACTGTTCCGTGCTCCTCCAGTACTCGCTGATTTAGTGACCATAAATCCCTGTAACAAGTTATGGGCACTAAAGGGCCACCTTACAGAGGAATGAGATACTTGATCCCTGAAGCACTTAAACCAAAGGATCCGTCTAATCCTGAGTATATCAGACATTGTGGATAACTAAATAGGTGGGTTTCAAATCACTCAGTGCCTCCTCCTCCCTGGCCTGTATGGGGCCAGCACTAGAGGAAGAAGATGAGCATTTCCTTGGAAAAGGTAGTGCTTTACAGACTGCTTGTAAGGGTGCCGATTTTATGAAATCGCAGTTTTTTAAAGGTTTTGTGGTAAAGCAAGCTGGAGATAGTAAGTCACAGTTTTATTACAATGTGGGCCTTTTCTTAGGGTGTGGGATTCATTTGTGGCTACATAAAATAGCTGGGTTCTGTAGTCAGTAAAAATCAGTACCTTCATGCGGTACTTAATCTCTCAGAACAGACCGATGCTGACAGTCTCTGGGAGGAAAACAGAGAATTAAAATAGGAACCAAGATATCTGCCTTGGGTCCGATCTCTTTGTTTCACACTGGGTAGGCTATGGTTGCTGCTGATTGCAGGCTTCAGTTGGGAGAATGACAGGTTTCTCTCTCTATTTCCTGTTCATCTTTTCCAGTGCAGAGCCTAGAAGATGGCGGATAATATGTCTGGCTAATGCTAGTTTCCTCTTGAAGAAGAAAAGGACGGAGTCACCTTTTCTCTGAATTTGAAACCAAGATCACATTATTCACTTGATTACAGCTGTTCTTAAATGCTCCTTGGATAGTGTCCCTCTGTATTATGTTTCCCTCTGTCCTTAGTCATGGATTTTCGAAGTAACCCCACTTAGTTCTCCTCCATGGGCCAAATATATACTGATATTGAAGTGTTACTAATCCTTTAAAATGCCAGGACTTTGAGCTTTCATTGGACTTTGAAAGATTTTAGTAACTAGATTTTCATCTCTGATCACTGATAATGTTTTTAATTTGGAGTTGGAGCAGTTCCCTCTGGTAATAAATGCAGCTTGAGCAGACAGGGCGTGCTATTGTTCTAAAACAGAGCTCAGATCAGATTTTGCCCAAACAGGTACAGAACCGAAAACCTTGGCTTCCGTTAATGCTGTATTTGGGGGCAAAGGTTCCTAAATTCTAGTTGGCCTTTACTACCTTCATGAGTTTTACCATATCTGAGTACCACCTGAAATTGTATTTACTATTTTTCTTTAAATTCATTCAATGTGATACTTGAATAAGTTTATTTTCCATCATGGAAATATTTATTTGCCATAAGTGGGAAACTACTATTACTTGTCCTTAATTGAAGGTAATAAATACAATGAAAAGAAAAGTTATTAAATTCTAGCTAGATACTATTGCTTGCAAAAAGTTCTGAGCCCCAGGCCTATCTGCCTTTATTTGAAAGGGTAGTAACCTGGGTTGAAGCCATACTAGCACCACATTGAAGCTCTCCTTCAGGGAATGTGATGGATTGAAAAAAAAAAAAAAAAAAAAAAGAAAAGAAAGAGAATCCTTTTTCCTCTATTCACTAACTATTCCAATGCTTTTGATTCCAAGCGGTACTTAGCCAACGTGTGAGAAACACTGCCTTTGAAAAACTCATTCCTTTTATACTCTGTGTGAGGAATTCAATATTTGATTGACTGGACTTGTATGAAAACCCCTTTTCAGGATATAAGAACACCCCAAAAGTGGATGGCACTGTTCCTACACCCAAGAAGTGTGTCATCTAATAATACGAGGAGAGCAAATCATGATAAATGTGTAGCAGCAAGAGTTCCAGAAATATGCAGGTACTTCATACTAGAATGTGAGCGGCAGAGGGTCACTCGTGGGTCTTTCCGGGGCAGTGAGAAGAGTACTTAGCAGACCAGGCAGCCAACGAATACCTACGGAGTCAAAGAACACTAAACACTTCCCCAGTCTCCTAGTGGAGATATAAGCACTCTCACGGGCAGGGAATAGGTTGGCACCATCTGGAAAGGCTACAGGGAAGCAAGATTTGGACAGAATCTTGAAGGAAGGAATAGGCAGAGAGCACACACATACATACACAGGTGCACATGCACACGCATATATGCACATACACACAATGTCTTAGAACAGAAGGTGCAAGGTTCATATGAAAGCAGGGGGTTAAGTGTGTCTGACCGAGGTTGTGACCTGAGAACAGTCTCAGAAATACAAACGACCTTCCAATTTGAATAAATACTTCCCTTTCCTCAGACGTAAAGCCATTCCCCACTTCTTGTTCATAAACATCACATGTTTAAGTCTCAGGTACACTCTGCAGAAAGTGTCGATGTTTCAGCAAAACAAACCATCTTCTGTTAAAGGAACAATACCTTCTATTTCGGTGTACACGGAGGTTGCTTTTTGAGAAACCCAGCTTTAGGTAGATATGTTGTCCGTTTACGGATTTTTGCCGTATTTCCTCAGTTGTTAAGGAGGGCTCCTAAAATCTTTGCAGCTAAGCAGTTGTGCCATTTCTCACAGTTCCCTTTGCTGTTTTTTGTTAAATGGAGTCATTGTTTCTCTGGTATTAATTTGCCATCACACGATTTGCTGCTCTAGAGATAGCAAAGTCTCAGGTAGCATTTTTAAAGAATAAACAAGAGAAGCAGATTGGCAGGGTAATAAATGTGGGGCAATAAGGTGGGAATTTAAGCTGTTACTATTTCTGAACAAGTTGTGCTGTCACAGAAATGGCCATGGGCCTCTGGGTCCGTTTCTGTAAGAGGAAAGCCCAACTGAGGAGGCATTTCGGCATTTCAGGTCCCAAAGGATTTCTGGGGACCAGCCTGAAGGCAGGAAGGATTGATGTAAGCTTTGGCTGCACAGGCATTGTGAAAGGTTTCCATTTTCTGAAATGTGATGGTGCCAAGATTTTAGTTTGGGTATTTCCCATGTGGGTTAAGGGATACTAAATCTTCAGCTCCGTTATACCTGGAGAATGTTTTTCAGAAAGCTCATTTTCATCTCCTTTCACTCTAAGGCTAATTTTTAAATATATGGCTAAATATGGACTTAGGCCAAACCACAAACCAAAAAGCAAGGTGTAAACCTTCTTAATTTACTGAACCTCAAACCTAACCTTTTTTTTTTTTTTTTTTTTCGGCACACTCTTAATTTTTTCAGTTATACATATATATACACGTTATTTTTCATATTTTTTTCCATTATGGTTTATCACAGGATATTGAATATAGTTCCTTTTACTATACAGTAGGACCTTGTTGTTTATCCATTCTATATGTAATAGTTTGCATCTGTTAATCCCAAACTCCCAATCCATCCCTCCCCCACCCTGCCACCCCTTGGCAACCACAAGTCTGTTCTCTATGTCTGTGAGTCTGTTTCT
The DNA here is from genome assembly GCF_028021215.1 of Eschrichtius robustus. Taxonomy (NCBI): domain Eukaryota; kingdom Metazoa; phylum Chordata; class Mammalia; order Artiodactyla; family Eschrichtiidae; genus Eschrichtius; species Eschrichtius robustus. The sequence continues at coordinate 126,977,685 of NC_090826.1, read as the reverse complement.
GTTTTGTAGGTAAGTTCATTTATGTCCTATTTTCGATTCTACATATGTGATATGATATTTGTCTTTGACTTACTTCACTTAGTGTGATCATCTCTAGGTCCATTCATGTTGCCGCAAATGGCATTATTATGTTCTTTTTTATGGCTGAGTAATATTCCATTTGTATATATACTACATTTTCTTTATTCATTCATCCTCGATGGACATTTAGGTTGCTTCCATGTGTTGGCTATTGTGACTAGTGCTGCTATGAACATACGGGTGCATGTATCTTTTCAAATTACAGTTTCGTCAGGATATATGCCCAGCTGTGGGACTGCTGGATCATATGGCAACTCTATTTTTAGGTTTTTATGGAACCTCCATACTGTTCTCCCTAGTGGCTGCACCAACTTACATTCCCACCAACAGTGCAGGAGGGTTCCCTTTTCTCCACACCCTCTGCAGCATTTGCTATTTGTAGACTTTTTAAGGATGGCCATTCTGACTGGTGTGAGGTGCTACCTCATTGTGGTTTTGATTTGCATTTCTCTAATGATTAGCGATGCTGAGCAGCTTTTCATGTGCCTCTTGGCCATCTGTATGTTTTCTTTGGGGAAATGTGTATTTAGTTCTTCTATCCATTTTTTGATTGCTAACCTCATTTCTTTTTTTTTTTTTTAACTGAACTACTAACAACCATATCTCGTGAAGCGCTAGCAGGAACCAAAATTTCATGTTTTCTAAACTGAGTATCACTGCAAAATATTTCTAAACTTGAACTTTAAAACTTCGCTGATGGCGCCTCTGCCTCCCATTGACCTGGTTATCTCACTGGGAAGGGGTGTGCACCTTGGTGTCCAGAGTGAGTCCTGACCCAGCTCTTGGCCTCTGTTGGGTAGAAAAGGCTGGACTTCCATGTGAACTAATGAAATCACGTGTTTGTCTGTCTTTCAGGTTCAGTATTTCTTCAAGATCTTGGATAACTAGCAGTGTAGAAAGTAAAGAAGTCACAGGTTGCGGTGTTTAGACAGACAGACACGAGTGCATCACACACACGAGGGATGTGTTCATTCTTTTATTGTCCATTGTTTTAACCCGACTGAACACAAGATCGACAAGAGCACTGTACTCCTGGCAATTATGACATATGTTAGAACATGGATTTTTGCACTGCAGACAACATTTAACACCAGTCTATGGGGTACTGCATTGCTTTTCATAAAGTCCAAAATAAAGATTTATTTTCAAACAACAAGTGACTTTGGTTTATTTCATACATTACACTTTTTCTCGCAGAAAAAAATAAAATTGTACAACTGCATAAATATAAAATTCTTCCACCATGAAAATGGTCAAAACATTCATAAAGACACAGCACCAGCAGGTGATGCCTCCAGAGAAAGGAAAAAAGGAAAGTGAAAGAAAATGTACAAAGCAAATTAATCAGCCCTATCACTAGCCAAAGTGACGGGCGCTCCAGATCTCATACACAGCTTCAGAACAGACTGGAGGACAGGGGGAGAGAAGTCAGGACAGCACTGAGTACAAAGCACGACACAACCCATCACCTTTGTGTGTGTTTCTGTAGTGTCACTTAAAATTTAAAGGGCAGTTCCCCCATAACAGCCCACCCCACCCCCCCAACCCAGACCCAGGAAAAAAAAATAATAATTAATAAAGACCTAACAAACACCACAGGGAAAGACTATGGAGTGTGTTAAAAATGCTCATTGATGGGCCATTATCATCTTTGAAAGAGCCAAACCCAAAAAAGGAAAAATAAAGTACCATGCCAGTTTTATTCCCATTGAATATTTACACCTTGGACAGCAAACGTTTTGCTCACGTTTAGTAGAAAACAGATAGATAGATATACGATAAAACATGGCTTGAAAAATGACCAGAGTGTGTGCACCGAGAGTACTGTACACTAAATAAAATACACAAGGCAGCAATACTTAGGGGCCAGAAACACTGCTTACTATAAGTCAGTTATGGAATCATAATTTACAGTAAAAATGGGCACGTCCCAAGGCTCAATTTTTATTTTTCTTTTGTCATTTACAGTAGAATAAATATTTTGTTGCTATTGCTACACTTTAAATTTACATTCTAACCTATTAAATGCAGAAAGCTAGTGTAAAGCATATAGATTAAGTGTAGGTCCCATACGTATTACGGTTTGTTCAAGACTAGTAGGTTTTTGTATCTTTTTAAACTTTTTTAAATGGCTAGTGGGAAAGATTTGTGCTTGTGATCAGCTCTTAACTTCAATTTTTACGTCAAAGCGTCCCTGAAAACGGTCTTTCTCACTGTACCCAATGTTCTCACCATACGCCTTACACTCTATGCGGATCTCCGTGTCCATGGTGAGGTTGGTGAACTGTACAGCCAGCAGGGGCTGCAGGTACTTGGGCTGCAGGAGCTTGCCGTAGTAGGGGTAATACTGCAGCGGGAAACCAGGGTAGCTGCCCAGTCCAAAATACTCCACGGTTCCAATTTTCTCCTTATCTTCATCTCGCTGGAAACCAGAGAGGAAACGAGATTTTCACGGCTCACGTCCTGGGTGACTATTTGTACTCACATACACATGAGACTCTCAGTCCCACAAAGCAGTCTGCAAGCTAGTGCTGGAGGAAATCGGTCGCCCGCTGACATGCCAGCTCAAGCCCCTCGCGGGAGGAGGTGAGCACTGACCATTGGAGGATGCGGGTACCGCATCTCCCACGAGAGGAGAAGACACACTCAGCCTAATCCTTAGTAGACTTGAGAAATGGTCACTAAAAGGAGGCTCTCCTCATTGTACAAATGGGAAACTGCAGCAAAAGCCAACTAAGCCTTTCTTCAAGCCAACACAACCTCCTAGAAATAGGGCCAGCACTGAAAGAAACTCTTCAGTGTTGGCCCAGTGGATATTTTCAATGACATTACCTCCAAAAGTTTAACTATTTGCCTTTCATTTTCTTGTGTCCATTTCCTTTCTTGGTGCCAACATAAATTTGAACTGTTTGGAGATTTCCCTTTCTTTATTCTGCTTCTCTCTCTAAAACAATCCATCAGGTACCTGTCTTCAGATTTAAAGGGAATACACATTGATGGTTGCCTTAATATTTCAATATTTTTTTTAAAGAAAAGCCAGAAGCAATTTTTCAATGTAAAATTGTCAATTAAAAAAAAAACAAAAACAAAAACGTTGGCCTCAAGCTTTTAACACACCATGTGAGCCAGAGAAGCACTTATGTGGGCTAGTTCACCTCTCAGTTCTGTAAACCAATATTCCAACTGATTAAATTCAGATATTTCAGTTTCTTGTTCCAGTGCAGAAACTGATAGATGTTTTTATTCTTGTTACATCTTTCTGTTCTTTTAAGAAGTTTTACCCAGTGTAGCTACAATGCAATCGGCTGAGACTGATTCCTGGAAGCAGTGCTTCTTATTTCCCATGTTAAAGTTTTACCTCTCATTTAAAACAATCTCATTCATTCTCCCCTCTCTCCTGCCCCACCCTCAGTAACTCCAAAGGTCTCCTTACCTTGCCAGTGCACAGAACAGGCAGGACATATGGATTATACTTCATCACTGGGTAAGTCTCCAAGGACTCATTCTTGGGAGGCTAAAAATAAAACCCATGTTGGTCAATAAGTTTGTAAATAGTTCCTTTAACTTCTGAAAAATAAAACTAGCTTGTAGCCCAAACAAGTACACTTTGGTCAATTGAAATAATAACCAAACACTTGAGGACAGCAGAATGAATGACTCTCCTAACCAATCTAGGAAAGGTCATGCTGTGATTTTCTTGAAAATAAATGCCCAAGTTTTGTGACCACTACAATTAAACTGGATCTCTCTTCATGAGTAGCATCGTTTGCACAGGTCGACATCAGCTCAGCTCAATAACAGGGACGTTATAATTAGAACACAAAAGGAGCTAAGCTGTGATGCAGCCCAATACTAAATGGAACTTCTAATGGCAACCCATTATGAGCTTTATTCAAGGACACTGAAAAATAAGAGCCGACTCAGAAATAATGCTCTCTTCTCATTTGCTAAGATTATAATTAGATGGAAAGGTTGGTTGACATTTCTGTTTTTATAAAACTTGGGCTTTCCTCCCAAGCCATGAATAAATTATGCCATCCTTCTCCCTCAAGCATGCCTTCAAGTAAGCTTTCCTTTTTTTTTTTTTTTTTTTTTCCTTTTTTCTTCTTTTTTTAAATCTCCAGTGGAGGCCCTGTCATTTAAGTCCCAGTTTTGTTAGGCAAGTCCAGCATGTAAAATAGATAAAAGTGGCATTGCCCTCAATGAAGGGGTCTTGTGAAGGGGTGACTCCATCGAAGGGACCCATAGTACACGTTGAAAATTACTGCTGTAGTGAAATATCCAGGGCCTGCCTTCCTAGATCCCTGGCTCAAATCCATCTCAGGAGAAGTGTGACGGACATCTACCCCCTGGAAGACAGTCACTTGCCTACTCACGTCAGCAGAGTATGTGAGCCCTGACATGAGATGTCACACATACGTAGCCTAATCAAAGTCAGATAAAATGGACAATTCTCTGTATCAGTAAAGGACTATTTTTTTTTTTTTTAATAAATTTATTTATTTATTTATTTTTGGCTGCGTTGGGTCTTTGTTACTGCGCGCAGGCTTTCTCTAGTTGCAGCGAGTGGGGGCTACTCTTTGTTGCTGTGCACAGGCTTCTCATTGCGGTGGCTTCTCCTGTTGCGGAGCACAGGCCCTAGGAACGCAGGCTTCAGTAGTTGCGGCACGTGGGCTCAGTAGTTGAGGTTCATGGGCTCTAGAGCGCAGGCTCAGCAGCTGTGGCGCATGGGCCCAGCTGTTCTGCAGCACGTGGGATCCTCCCGGACCAGGGCTCGAACCCGTGACCCCTGCATTGGCAGGCGGATTCTCAACCACTGCGCCACCAGGGAAGCCCAGTAAAGGACTATTTTTGGTACTACTCTTTGTTTTGGAATATAAGAAAATGATCATCTAGATTTGATTCTTGGAACTTTCTGCCAGCAATAGATTTCTCTTGAAAAATATGAAGAGAAAATACGTATTGATAAAGAAGTTACCAGAATCTATCCTCAGGGAGTGAGGGAACGGGCACATCAAGTGAGATGCGGAGTACTGCGATCTCTGTAATTCCAACAACAAAAGAGTTGGGGATTTGGGATGCGGGGCTGAATCAGAAAGTGGCAATGGATAACCAAGGGGAATCCAAAGGAAAAAAAAAAAAAAAAAAAAGACTGAAAAGAAAGAGTAGCTGAATTCATCACTTTAACAGAATATATTTATAAATATGGGAAGAGATGTGAATCACAACAGACTCTGTGGGGGACAAATATCATTCAATGTCTATGAAAAGGAATTATCAAAAGTGAGGGATTCAGAGAGCAAAGATCACGATTAGTCCTTTGGATACACTGCACCAATTCCTTTCGTTGCCAAATAGCTTGTTTATCTTGGTGAAGAGTTCCCTAGCAATAGGAATATCAGCTCTAAGTGTGACATAATGGCTCTCACCATTTGTCTTCGATTACCTCCTAGTCTAAGTGGAAAGAAGATTAAAATTCTGTTGAGCGGTACAGTAACTTCTGTAGGAGATCCAACAAGCCAGCCAGGCAATCATCCATGCACCCACTCATCCATTTTTGCCTCTGGTGGCAGTAAAGGAGTTTTGATGTATCCTTCAGTTATGTTAATAAAACTTTTCATCTCTACATTGATTTTCTTTTGAAAATATTATTCATGGGTAACAAGCATTGTGGAAATAAAGAGCATATAATAGAAAGTTAATGAACAAAAGAGCCAGATTCCAGAAACGAAGTAAGTTTGTTCATATAACTGTATACCGCAGTCAATTCCTATCAGAACCAAAAACTACCCTCTTAATGGCAATGCTCTCATGAGCAAATGGGAGAAATCCTCTGTAAGAATCCATGCTTAAGAGAAAAGGACAGCATTTTTTACTTCATGAGCTGGGGGAGAGAATGAAATAAGCAGTCTTATAAAAACAGAAATACACCCATACAATTTTTTCTTCTAATTTTAAAGAATTGCTACCATCCCACCAAATGGTGAGCAAAGGCAATTTGCAATTTTTCGATGATCTCTAGTAGTATTTACCCATTATAAGTTGCAATAATGGCAAAAGCCAATGGCATGGTTATAAAAGTTCAACCTAGACAGTATTCAACTTCTAATTTTGCAACAAAATCTTCAGAAAAAAACAAAAAAACATTTTTTCTGATGACCAGATAATTATTTCAGATTACCGGATATTTTTTTTTTTAAAATACTGTGGCTCCTAGGGTACCAAAACCTGAGTATGACTGTACATGCAGGTAGGTTTTAAATTTAAAGCTATCTTTTTCTCTTTTTTACTTTCAAAGAGTTTACGTTATAGAATTACATTATAGAAATCCAGAACAGGGCCACAGGACTTACTTCAGAATTTGGCTTTGCCACACAGAATTTCTCAAACTTTAGGAAATGAGATTAATGACCTAACCCTAAGAATTCCAAGGTGGCCACAGAGGTTTTCAGTGTTACTCTAAGTGATCAGGCTTCAAAACTGTCACTGAGTATCCTTTAAACGTCTGTTAGGGTCTCTTTTCATACCAGTTAAGGACTACATCGAATTGTGAATGGCTCATCTAAATTCTATAATTTAAAATATTACTTGCCTTAGGTTTGAAGCCCAAAACTCGGTTGAGCTTTATAATGACACATGGTTTGCCCTCTTTGTAGCCGTAAGTTTCATCATTTATTCCAGAGCAATTTCCCAACCATTCAAGCTTGAACCTGCAGACTTTTCGCTCTCCTCTTTCGTTGTTAAATTCTCCTCGCTCTTTGAGTTCGCTGGGCACATCTGAAAATGCAAACGCCATTTTCCCATTGTACCAACAATTCCCTGAGCACCACTGAGAAAGGACAGGGCTCTCTTCCTTGTCACGATGACTTATTCTAAGACAGGGCTATCCTGCACTTAATGTATTATATCACCTGAATTAAGAAAGGATTTCCAGCAAGCCATCTCTCATCTCTCCACTGACCTTAAAAAGGTATTTTACCAAAAGCAATAGCCAGTACCAAAGCTTCACAGCGCTCGATGAGCAGCACATGATGTTTGGTCTCTGCCGATATTTCTTTCTTTAAATAATGGAGGACTCCACTAATTAGAAGACTGAAAGGAAACTGGATCTCTCTTCATGAGTAGCATCGTTTGCACACGTCGACATCAGCTCAGCTCAATAACAGGGACGTTATAATTAGAACACAAAAGGACTGCCAATAATTTTCAGAACTGGAAGTTTCATGGTCGGGATTTCTCGGAGCTATGCCTCTAATTAACATGTTAAACAGTAAAAAGGGAGTAGGAAAGAATTGTTTTTCCTTTTCAACCACCATTCAAGGTTTAAAAAAAATTTTTTTTTGAGTTTTTGTCTTTTAACACTGAGTTCTTGTAAGCATTTGTTCAACTGAGAAACTGTATTGTTGCATTTTTTATTTCAAAGCCAGAGAAAGAATAAATGAGAACAGAATTCAAAGTTAAAACAAAGCATCCTGCAGGAAATGGATGCAAATACCATGCAAATACCATAAATTATATATATATTTTTAAGTCCACAAACTAACTATTTTCCCTTCAAATAGTAAAGTGCCTCAATTCAGTCCATCTCCTGAGAAGTGATTCACTCTAATTATCTATCATACGGGCCTTTTAATTACTACAAAGTAAGATTCATTTAAATTCTAATGAGAAAAATTTAGTGAAAGAGTTTCTTTTAAATTACTAAATTTAAATTACAAAATCTTTTCAAAATGACTTAAAATGGCAATTCACCCCATATTACACAATGGTCTGCCATTTAAAGAACTGGAGGTGATAAATGCTTGAACTGGATCAGAAAAACTGGTATCACCTGGTAACTCAGAGTGGCATCTTGTTTTGGTAGGCATGACAACAAGGCTGGGAAATTCACACTCCAGGTAGCAAGGAGGAGGATGTGTGTTCCCGTCAACGGCTTAATGAAACTAAGAGCCACTGTTTACATTCATCAGTCATTCCCTTATCCATATGATCAGCTGCCTAAGACATATTTCATTATCCATCCCGGCCAGGGTCTCTAAAATATACCCTGACCATAAACCCTCCTCCATCAGTATCAGTGTGGTTATAGCTAATCACACCAAAGGTTCATTTTGGTGACAGAAGGTCCTGTGAACTCTTCTGTAGGGGCCAGGGGTTTGGCGGGGAGGGAGGGGGGGCAGAAATCTGGAAATATAAGCAATTGTATTTCTCAAAATCAATGGATGTAAGAGAATCAAATCTGTAACTGTGGTCTTTGAGTCTGAGTAGTAAAAACAGAGATATTTGGGAGTGTTCTAAAGTAAGACACCTTTCAAATACAGGTAAAAGTAATACTTGAGGCTATACTGTTTATTTCACTGTATCCAAGCCTAACCCATAAAGTGTTTCTGCTTTAAAACAAAAAAACAAAAAAACTATCCTCTCAGTGTGGCCAGAGTTCAATCTTTCAATTATTTCAGGAGTATCTTTCAATCATTAAGTAACAAATAGAAACAGGAAATCAGAATTAACCAACCACAAACATCCAAAATATGTCTACTTACTGCCACAATCTTCAAAAATCATATCATCCTTCTGGGCCGAATCTTTGTACTTCTCCAGGAACCGAACTATGTTCAGCACGTATGCCTCATAGCTCTTGGGATCATTAGGACGAAAGGCAATTTCAGTCTTTTGGATCTGAGGGATCTGTGTTAATCCTAGAGCAGGTAGAAAGTTAGAAAAACACAGAGAAAATCATGAGTGGGAAGGTAGCCAACCAAGATACTTCAAAAGCTGACTCTCCACGTATAAAACGTACTTCGCTAATCCCAGCTGACTAAAAAGAATGGTTTAAATTCTCTCTCCTGTGAAATCCTTCCTCTGGCATTTAGGTTAAATACCTAAGTACCAATGACTATGTCTTGATATCAGATGTCATTTAAGTTCCCCAGCAACGTTTCATGATAAGCGTATCTGTTTTTTTATGAATGAAAACACTTCTTGCACAGAAAGGTGAAGTACCTGGCCCAAGGTCACAGAGGAAGTGGTGGAACCGGAATTCTAACCCAAGCACGTGGTACTCTGAAGCCTTGCTATCTTTCCATTCCTCCCTCGTGCACTGCTAGCAAGCATCTCACGCAGGTGGCTTTCCCTTTCCGAACTGCACGTAAGACCGAGCACAGACATCGTCTTCCATACTCCTTTTAATCAATTCACTTATGACCACTGAAAATGCTACAGACTCAAGACTACTCAGTAGAGACATTTCTTTGGATCTTTTAACCTAAACTGCAGGAATATGGAATTTATGTGCAGTTACTACTCCTGCTTTCCATTCCAAACATAAGGGGTTATTCTGAGCAAGTCAAGTGCCAGCCAGGGTAAAAACCAAAGTATGTGTACCTTGGATTTCCACTCTTTAATGGACTTTTTAGATTCTTTAACTTCTAAAAGCCTCTGTCATTCACAAGACTTCCTAAATAGATATTTGAAGAACACTACACAACACTATACCCAAGATAGTGGGTGGAGAGTCAATCACAACGGCATTCTATTCCAGGACGGCCAGATAAAATATAAAATGCATGGTTAAATTTGAATTTCAGATAAACCATGAAAAATTTTTTATGTAAGTATCTCTCGTGTAAAATTCAGGACCTACGTACATAAATTATTCATGGTTTATCTGAAGTTCAAATTTAATTGGGCCTCCTGTATTTTTATTCGCTCATCTGGCAACCCTGTTTGAATCCCCACTCCCAGACCCGCCCTCTTTGTGTTGGGCAGGAAAGGCGCCTCATCATCACAGTCTTTCAGGGTCCCTCCATCGCTCACCTAGGGGCTGGTTAAACACGCAGCCTCACAGACTGCAGACTCCACTCCGGCCCTGCCAAATCCCCATCTCTAAGGGTGGGACTTGGGAATCTCTGCTTAACAAGCTTGAAGAGATCCTTAAGCACCCTTGGTTTGAGAACCACTGCTTTAGAGAATTAGACCCTGAGGGTGGCAATCCTGACGTGGGTATGAAGATAGTGACCTAATCAAAGTGGAAGTGATGGCCAGAGTGAGACCAGACTTCAGTAGGGCCTGGGCTAAATGGCTGTTATTTTTTCTCGTCATTAAGGATGGCTTTGAGCTTCGAAAGTAGTGAAATAATGAGGGATGGGGGGGGGGGGTCAGCTCAGGGGGCTGAATGGGCAAGTTCTTCTGTGCTTGCAGTTCCCTAGAGGAATGGAGACGATGGGAGATGAAGACAAGGAACGTGAGGGTCTGGAGCCAGGCAGAGAGGGTGCCCGAGACAAACTACAAGTGACGTTAAGAATCATCTCGGAAAGGGTGATGGAGAACCTGAAGAATTTCAGGGGGGAAAAGCTGTCAACAAGTGATGGAAATGAGTCAGAGAGGAAGCAGCAGAAAATCTTCAGTTAAAAATAAAGGTTACTACAATTAAAACATTTTTTTTATGATGCTCACAGACCGTAGAAAACTGTATGACTTAAACAATTTAAATATACCCTAAAAAAATGTTTTTCTACATTATTTAGTTAGAAACCTGGCATTGTGATTATTTATGGTACAAAGAGGCCACATGATAAAGATGATAGATACGTGCAAACATAAACAAAGTGAAATAAACAGAGGTGAGTAGAAGCTTTCACTGGGATTTCCTGCCTGAGCTAGTAGGGTAAATAGGGCTTCCCCGGCTGAAATGCAGAATGTCTGGGAAAGAGGGTCATCGCTGGTTTGGGTTGTAAACAAGACATTTAAGTCAAGGTGACTTGCTTGGACCTGGGGAAGTGCAGAGACAGGCCCAGAGCCAGAGGTTTAACAGAACTCGGGGATGGTATGTTCTCCCAGAATAACCCTGGAGTCAGGAGAGAACAGAGCTTTGAGGGACATTCACATGCGAGGGGCCGCAGCACACAGGGCAGCCAGAGAACTCAAGAGGCAAATGCCTTTGAATTTGTCAGGCAGGAGGTCTGCCTCGAACCTGGTGGCGAGGGTGGTGGGCAGAAATGGACTAAGAGAAGATCTACGTGCACAGGGTTAAACCGCGTTTGCAGGCTTGGGAAGGAGAAGGCAGGAGAGCGGTAGACAGATGAAGGGTGAAGAAGATGAGAGCAACCGGCAGAAGCCAAAGGGCAGCCTCGCCTCATCTTCAGGTAGGAAGAAGGTGGGGAAGGACCGGCTGGCTGACGGCAGGGACATCAGTGTGATGAGTCAGTCATGCCAGCCATGGTCCATCTGCAGAGCAGGTGACGCAGCAAAAAACAAAACGCTAACAAAACGTCAGTGAGCCTGGTGTGAGATTTGGAGCATCTCACCCAACAGGTTAAAAAGAGGAAAGTGATCCTAGAAGGTCACACTGAGAGTAAACACGGTAGGACCTAAATGGCAAGGTTAGGGTCACACAGGTCAAGTGTCCCCTCTGGCCTGGCTTCAGCTCTCCTCCCCAGCAGTCCGCCTCTCACTTTCTGGCCGCTTCTGCATCCCTCTTCCAGTGGCTGTTCTATCTCCCGGATGTGTGTGCGAGGACGAGTGATGTACCTCTCAGATTCTCCCAGAGAGAAAAGGAGAGCAACAAGAGGAGGTGGGATTCTGCGGCGTGCTTTTCATCCCCCCCCCCAATGCCAAGTGCAGGGTCTCCACTATTAAAGAGACCAGGTGACATGTGGGAGACCCCAGGCATTAGCTCCTTTCACTCAGTGCTGTGGGCCCTTTACTACCAAAAGGGTACTGCTAGTGAGTGAATTCTTCAGCAGACTAACGTAAATATAGATATTATTATTACATGCACAATGGTACCCACTGGCCCAGAAAAACGTTATACACAGTTGGTCTTGTGTCTACCAGTTTCCAAGAGCCCAAACCCTTCAGAGAGTTTGGCATATGATCTAAGCCCTGTCAAGCCTATATGTTACCACATGAGAGAAAAGCAGATCAAGCACACCTGAAGAATCTCTACTGTGTTCTGTACAGAGAAGCATCAGAAACTGGTGAAACTGAGAATGCAAGAGGTGAAATGGACAGTTAAGCATTGGGTCTTACAATCCTGTGACTTGCCCAGCTGGATTAGACCTTGGGCCAAAGTCTCTGCCCCATCCTTTGCATTTTCAGTGACATACAACCTTGGCAAAGGGAGCCCAGGAATGATGGGTCAAGCCAGGGAGCTCGGCCGTGTCTCGCTCTCTTCTGTAAAGTTTCCCTCTGGAATCCCTGAAGGATCGCAGAACTAATATAAGCCTTAGTGACTATCCTTTTAAGATACCTAACTTCTGATCTAAATGTTGCTTCCAGAAAAGCATGAACCATTTGGGTTGAGGTCATGCAATCAGCTTCTCTCGCTAAACCCTCACCTATGGAGCACGTATGTAAATAATACACAAATATCCAGGAGGCCACCCCACAGTCCAGGGTGGCCGTTGCCTCCTTGGTATGCCCTTCAGCCCCTCCTCACATTTCTGAAGGTCCCTCACTCTTTCACCCACCATCTCTGCCTCCTCTCTTTTCTTTGTCCAGAACCTGCAGACCTGAGAATTCCTCTTCCTGGAAGCTATGATCAATCCCCCCGAAGGTTCTGTTCTGGATAATCTTAAAAGCTCTGATGATCAGAGACTTTCTCTAAACCATTAGGAAAATTCCTAGTCATTTCCTTAAAGCAATTAGATACTTACAAGAGGCAGATGAAGGACCCTTGACCTGATATCTAAATCCTTTAAACCATTTACTTTACATTATCAGACTAATGGAAAGAAGGGATAGAAAGGATTAGGATTGGATTTGGCAACTTCTTTATTATCTCGAGTCCACAGGCAAATTCCTCAAGCCTGACCCTCTCCAAGGACACACAAATCCCATCTTGCCGACTGGCCTTCTCATTAGTTGTTTTCACACTAGGTCAGATACTTTCAGCTGTCCCTCTCCACACTGCCCACTCCTTACAGTCAGTTAGTTACAGCTCTGGATAAGGACGAGCTTTGTTTGCAGTGGTAACTCCCAGAGGCCAAAGATAGCAGAACACCCAATCACTAGCTTGTAGTTTCAAATTATATTCCAGGAAACAGATCTAACCTTTTGCTTCTCCAGTCTTCTGAACTTGAACTGACATTAACCACGCTGGGCTCTGTACAGCTTTGCCCTGATCTGACCATTTGCCTTAAATTACAGATTGATTATTATCAAATAAAGCCACCTGAAAGGATTGAAATGAGAATCTGGATATGTGAAATTTTAATATTTGGTTCTTCATGAGTATGTCAGCTTAACGTTAAGATTTGAAGTTAAAATAATAATTAAACAAACAAACAAACAAAACCCCTTTGGCTTTGCATTTGCTTTTGAGTTACACTGGCCTCTCCTTGGTTCCCCATCTCCTGAGAAACAAATAAGGAAAACACTCAATCTTCCGCTTTAGTAGGTGTTCACAGCAGGAGGGGTCAGGGCAAGTAAAAGAGGGAGGGAAAGGAAAGAGGAAGGAAAGGCTTTTCATTAAGAGAGAAGTATTTTGCTTCCAATCAGGTTTATAATGCAGCAGGCTTATAATTTCTCCATCTACTTGTGAGTCTGAAGTACTTAAACTAGAATGCATTCATTTTAACCTTCCAACAGTTACTCAAAGGGAATCCCAAAGCACAGCTGCTTGTACCTGTCATTTACTACATCCAATAAATCACTAGGCCAAATACTCTAAATAGGTATCATTTTCCACAGAAACCTCCAGGAGGCAAAGAAACGCTTGTAAAGGTAGCCATGCACACAATACATCTATATCATGTGTCTCCTGTACATTCCAAGTGGAAAAGTAATTTTCAATTAAAAAAAAAAAGAAGCTGGGGGTGTGTGATTTTATACACACAGTCATACCTTTCTAGGTACACATATATATATATATATATACACACATACATACATACACACACACACACACAAACACACACAAATTTTACCCCTTCAAGTGCCACTAAGATATTTATGGGTTTTGATTGTTGTTTTTAATTTTTATTTTACCTCTGCATGATTAATATCAATTTACCTAATAAAATACAGGGAGAGCACAGGAAAAAAGGTGCCACTGTGCCTTCTGGAAACCGGTAGCCTAAGCCTCACCTTCTGCCTCAGGTTCAGCTTTTGACTGTGGCCTGGGATCAGCTGACGTCAACCCCCCTACCTCCAGGCAGGGTCACATCTACCCTCCCAAACCCTCAAGAAGCTGCTCTTTCTGAAGAAAAGTCTTAGAAAGATGGGTTGCTGGACTTTCTCTACAGCCTATTTGGATGTTCAACAACCCTTAGTGTATGGAAATCTTTTCTCCTAAGCTACATGCCATGCACACTGGTTGAAGGCCCTTCTCTGTTTATGGAATCACCCTTTAACATCAGATTTTTTTTCCTGGAGTTGTATGATCATCTTCAGGTGAGCAGAATTATTCAGTTCAGGGGCTCTACCTTAGATGTGCACAGAATTTCACAGGGACATATCTTCGATATTCTGTATAGCTCATTATTGTGCTTGTTCCCAAGAAGATAAATGACAACCCCTTTTATAATGGGAAAATATAAATAGTCAAATCCCACTATTTTACGTTAATTATGCTTTTTTATCCAAGGCCAAACTGAAGAACAAGCACACATAGTATTTTGACTTGAGATATAAAATTTGCTAAGTGACCAGTACTATCCCAAAACAAGACACCATGTTATCCAGGATATTTGATGATGTCTATTCATGGGTGTATGTGGGGAAAGATACTTTTCTGGTCGGAAGCCACTAGGTGACACCTGCCCGCTCCCCTTCATCTCCCCAACTTCCCTCTCGTCTTGTCTGTGTCAGATACGCTCTGGAGTCCTGAGATCACTAGAATGAGAGCGCTGAACAAGCACAGACATCAAGTGCAACCCAAGGTGTTCTACCACAGACACGGAGATAGACGTGGAGGCCGTGAGGCTGGTGCTCTTTCCACTGCCGTCCTCCCCGAGCCCTTCCCTCGAGTGAGCGCAGCGGAAAAACCCTACGTGAAGCTTCACGGATCCATCTCCCCCTACACCCACCCCCATCTCTGCATGAAATTTATTACCTGGTCCTATTCATCACAGGGCTCTGCTCTGCTCACTCATCTAAAATCAGCGTATGAACGAAGACACATTTTTCGTGTGGCTCCAAGAACAGTTTTAAGTTAATTAGTAGACTTCCTGTGTACCCGAGCTGACTTATTAGTTGTACCCTTGTCTTTAGACATGAAGAAGTGGGTGAGTTGTGGAGGCCAAACAGCGAGGCTCACCGAGGAAGGGAACTGGGAGTTTGCTGCTCTCACCCTTTACCAAACTACAACTCCGGGCAGTAGCTTCCAGAAATCCTAGCGCCACCAATGCCAGCTCATCCACAGCCTTAAACTCTGGGAGTAGGTTGGCAGGACCCATGTGAGGGAGGGAGGAGAGGAGAGGGAACCGAGCGCCAGGCGGGCCTGGAGGGCATCACGTATTTATCGTGTCAGCTCACAGATCAATGGAATCTAACGAAATAGCTGAAAAACACCTTGTTGGCACTTTGAAGTAACAATTCCTCTGAAACATAAGGAAGCCAAATATGTCCAATTCCCCCTTTGAAATTTAAGTGAAAGAGAGTAACATGGGTGTAATGTAGCTTGAAAAAAAAAAAAAATTAAGCAATTCTGAGCTTGATATGATGACTTCTCAAAGATGTTACGGAAAAACCCAAATGAACTTTTTTGGCCAACCCAATACGATGAGATTGGAATTACAATGCCTTCTACCTTAATGGATTTGAAGACAAGATGTTTCCCTCTCCCAATCAAGATGAAACGGAGTCTGCTGGTGGTGGCAGTGTGGGCTGCCGGCTTTCCCACCCTGTTTATTCTTCCGCCTTGATGCTGGTTACCATCTCATGGTAAATATGACCCTTTAAAAATGAATTCTTCCTGCACCGAGCCATCTTTACTTCAAAGCAAAACAAAAAACCTGTCCACAACTTAACAAGGAAGAGAACAGTCCACATATTCATCCCTGCTTACCAGGAAGTAAGGCAGCTGGGAATCTCCCTGGACCCCCTGACTGACACACACACTTTGGTTCATCCCACTGTGGCTCCGTGAGCATGGGGTGGGGTGGGGCAGCAGGGATGGAAGAGGAGACTTTTCCATTACACCACTGGCCAGGCAGCGAAAAGTGCAGGGTCAAACCAGGGACGGGGCCTCGTGGGCGTGACTGTGTGTGGGAGCGGGCACGCTCGTGTGCCTCCTGCCCTCTCCAGCATGCTGACAACCATGTCTCTCTCCAGATCCAACACCGTTAACGTGGTGAGAAGAGATGCCACTGGCCAACCGTTGAGGACTCTCCTAAGAGGGTCCCCCAGGGAGGAAAGCTTGGCAGGGGCTAACCCAACACATGTGGGTATTTTAGAGGGAGAGATAGCAGAAGCAACACAATGTCACGTGAACATTTTTCTTAAAACATGTTTCCTAACCCAACTTCTCCCGAACACTTCTCATGGAAAGCTAAGATTCTATTACCTTCATGAAAATCTTAAGTGTTATATCATCTAAGTGTCAAAGCATCTCTATCATCCAAAGCCTGGAAATACTGAATTCAATATCCAAAAAGAAGAAACTGCTGCTTCCAGTGAAATGGCAGGGCTATAAAAATAGAGGTGGGCTTTCCTGGTGGCGCAGTGGTTGAGAATCCGCCTGCCAATGCAGGGGACACGGGTTCGATCCCTGTTCCAGGAAGATCCCACATGCCACGGAGCAACTAAACCCGTGCGCCACAACTACTGAGCCTGCGCTCTAGAGCCCGTGAGCCACAACTACTGAAGCCCGCGCGCCTACAGCCCGTGAGCCACAACTACTGAAGCCCGCGCGCCTAGAGCCCGTGCTCCGCAACAAGAGAAGCCACCGCAATGAGAAGCCCACACACCGCAACAAAGAGTAGCCCTGCCTCCCCTCAACTAGAGAAAGCCTGCACGCAGCAACGAAGACCCAATGCAGCCAAAAAATAAATAAAACATAAATTAAAAAAAAAAAAAAAATAGAGGTGGCTGTTAATAATGCCACCTAATGCCACTAGGTTTGCAACTATAAAGTATTGTTCACTTTACATACATTTATCATCTCTTTTAACCCTTACAGGTATTATTCCCATTTTATAGATCAGAAAATTGAGGCTTAGTGAAGTTAAGTACTATGTAGAATGGTGGGACTGTGTCCAGCTCCACAGCCCCTGTTTGTCATTCTCAGGTCAATTTTACTGGGAACCTATGTGTCGTGGCTTAGGACCTCAGGGGCTGCTTTCATATTTAGGTTAGGCAACGTGAAATTGCCAACATGTAACCATTTTTGACCCACAAAAATAGTAAATTAATATGTTTCAACATAAAATCTCAGTAGCCCTTGCCTTCCAGGTTGAGTAGGCAGATCTGTTCCAATATCTCATAGCAACACAACTTTGTAAGACATTATAAGCAGTAATGGCCACCACTGCTCAGGGCAAGAAACCGTACATGTCATTCATTTTTTTCTTACATTTTTCTTCCGTTTGATGATTTAGTCCTTACTCTGAGACTTTTGTGTTTAGCCCAGCATCTTGTCCATTGTTACGGACATATCGACCCAAATGTACTGCACAATTGCCACTGCTTAATTTGGCCACATTCACACATGTTATTTAGAAGAGATCTGATTACTAGGTATTCCAGTGTGAAAAGGGCAGTCAAAACCCAGTCTGGCCAGGTCTGTATTCATGACTCAAGTTTATCTAATAATAGCATTAATAAGTCTTTATATCTTTAAATGATGGACCAGCTCTTTCACACTCACTAGGTCCACTTGACTTAAATATACACTTTTCTCCCTTTAACTGTCATGAAAATAGAGGCTTAGAGATATTAAGTTGAAGTCAAAAAATTGCCAGGGTATCCTTCCATATATTCCTTCAGTTTGTGGCCTGAAGGAATAGTTACTGCCTACCAAAAATACAAATTCTTAAGATCTGCTCTGAAAGATGCCAGGAGGAGGGCTCAGGAGGGTCCCTCAGAGCACTCAGGGAAGAGTCCACGGGCTGCCCTTCTTGGCAGCAAGTGCTCTGCCGACCTGGCCTCCCGGTTCAAAGGCCACTATCATTTTCAAATTAATGCCATGTCCCTTGGAAAGGCGACGGTAAAAGGGAGCTTGGCCTAGACTCCCCTGGCAAGGTGATGGGTGAGGGGATGATGAAAAGGAGAGACAGAGAAGTGACAAAGAACCCAAGGGACAGGGCAGGGAGGATGGAGGACTGAGGAAGCACTTTTCCTGTGACTCAGACCAAAGGACAGGAATGCATATTTCCAAGATGAGCCACCAGCATTCCTTTGGAGGAGCGACGGTTGGTCAGGTCAGTCCAACTGCTGTGAGGACACTGAATATAGGGCTGGAAGGAAGGGGAGGGAGGGAAACGGAGAGAAGGCACCTCGGCCAGTAGAGTTTCCAGGCAAGGTCATTTACAAGCCCTTACGTAAAAGGTCCAGCCCTCTGGCTATTTCTTTTTGAAAGTGAAACTTCCCTTTCTGCAAAGAACATGAAGAATATTTTTAATTTTATTAAAAGGGACTGACTCCCCAAAGATTATATAGTCAAGGACTAGTTTTTAAATCTAGGAAATTAAAGAAAATGCTTGACTTTGGGCTCACCTTTGACTTCAAGTATAAGAATTATTAGAAAACGGCATCATGATTGAAAATTAGCTTTTAAATGGCAAAAAAAAAAGAAAAAAATAAAAGGTCTACACAAATTTAAATTATGACTAATGCTACCATAAAAACTCTAGCAGAAGTGAACATGAAGGACATCCCTGGTGGCACAGTGGTTAAGAATCCGCCTGCCAATGCAGGGGACACGGGTTCGAGCCCTGGTCCGGGAAGATCCCACACACCGCAGAGCAACTAAGCCCGTGCGCCACCACTACTGAGCCTGCGCTCTAGAGCCCGCGAGCCACAACTACCGAGCCCGTGTGCCACAACTACTGAAGCCCACGCGCCTAGAGCCTGTGCTCTGCAACAAGAGAAGCCACCACAATAAGAAGTCCACGCACCGCAGCGAAGAGAAGCCCACACTCAACGCAATTAGAGAAAGTCCACGTGCAGCAACAAAGACCCAGCACAGCCATAAATATAAATAAATAAATTAATTAATTAAAAAATAAATTTAAAAAAAAAGAGAAACCACTGCAATGAGAAGCCCGCGCACCGCAACGAAGACCCAACACAGCCAAAAATAAATAAATTATTTAATTAATTAAATAAAAAAAGTGAACATGAAAAGACACACCATGCTTTACTCTCACAAAAGCCAGAGTCCAACATGTTTACTTAAGATCCTACATTTCACTGTACAAACCGGAATTCTGGCTTCAACCTTTCCATAGACCCACCTCTTTCAGGAAACAGTTGCTGGAAACTGGGGATTATTAAGCAGTCATTTTATATACGTACATGTTCTCTTTTTTCCCTTCCAAAATCCCCTAGATCTAAATTTATCTGGAAATATTTAGGGGTTTTCTTACAGTAGAGGCCTACTTGACTTGGGGCTAAAAACCAGTGTTTTCCATCTCCATATTCTGAAGATTTTCTTCCGAGAGACTTTCTCATGCCCAAGGAGGAGGTGGACACGACAAGGCCGTGACTGGCGGCCGCACCTGATCAAGGCTGCTCAGTCCCATGAAGACAGCCTCAAGAATGTCACCTCAATACAGCTGTTACTAAACCGTTGCCCAGGGAAAGTGTAGAGGGGACGCGTCATTACCACCCCCAGCGGCAGGCAGCCTCAAGGTCAATGACAATGTGAGAACCCAGAAGTTATGCAACGTTTCCTCTCTCCAGGTCCTGACAGTGACTTCTAGATGAGCCAGACAGCACAATCACAAACAGAACAATCGGCTGTGGCTGCTGTCTCGTCCTTCTGTCAGCGTCAGGCATGAGGGCAGTGGGTCTCCCCAGGGTTTAGTGACCAGCGTGGACATGCGTGCGTACAGGGCAGGTCACTCGACAGTGACAGCACCCACATCGCCGCAGGGCACTCTTGCGGCAGTTTGCATTTCTCTATGATAACCTCTTTGTCGCCCCAAGTTTTCAGAGCTAAAGGAGACAGTGAACCTGCAAAGGGGGCCCAGAAAGCCAATAAATAAGACTCCTATTAAACAAACAGGCATATATATTGAGAAGTGAAAAGAGAGAGTGCCTTTGTTCAAGGTCAAGTTGCCCGTCAATAGCAGGTGGAAGAATGGACCCCTGAAGTCAGGGCTCCTCTCCCTGGGAGCAGGTGGCCATTTCAGAGCTTCTCATCATCCCTAAAAATAAATTAACCTTTAAAAATGGGAGTCAAAGTGGTTTTTTATAGGGTTTATCTGAGTCGTAGGCCCCTCAAGCAAGTGAAAAATGTGCATGAGAGCTAGAAAGGCCCCGTAATGATCCCACTAACCAAGCCCTTGGGTGGGAGGGACGAGAAGAGCAAGGCCGTGGTTGGGAGTCACAGAGACGGTGAGTGGCAGGCTGGGTAGAGGACCAGGGCTCTTCTCGCTCCCAGCAGAGCTGGGCAAATAAGATGTCTGCAACCCTAGGAGCTTTGCCTGCAGTGCAGGTAGGAGAGCTGGCTGCAACAGACAGAAGTCCTGATTTTTCCTTCCCAGGCTGGGTTTAAGACCACATGACAGACAATTTTCAGAAGAATGTTTTCTCAGTTGAAAAAGTGACGCTCCTTTTACCTCCAGAAGCACTGAGCTTATTCACGTTTATCTTACCTGGTGGAGCCACTCGGTCCTGATACGTGGGCTTAAATTCACTGATGGTGAGCAACATCACTTGAATGGTTCCGATGAAGATGCCGGCCAGGCAGCCATAAAATATTACGTAGAACAGAAGGATCTTAACTGCAAGGAGAACAGACAGAAACAAAAAGGCTATGAGGCAGTCACGTGCTCAGAATGCAAGGCAAACCTTCCCAGGGACGAATGGATTTCCTTCCTGGCTTCCCCTCCGAGCTGTGTCTTCGGAGCTTCCTTTTCCAACATTGGGCAAGAGAGTGCATCTCATTCCCAGACTGTAGGGTAAAAACAGGGGGATGGGCAGCCCTCCATTATAGTGCATGTGTGTTGCGGGTAGGATGAATACTCAATTAGAACTAAGGTTCTTTATAGGAAACAATTTTATTCCCTAAATTCAAAACAAAATGTCACAGGACTTCCCTGGTGGCGCAGTGGTTAAGAACCCGCCTGCCAACGCAGGGGACACGGGTTCGATCCCTGGTCTGGGAAGATCCCACATGCCGCGGAGCAACTAAGCCCGTGCGCCACAACTACTGAGTCTGCGCTCTGGAGCCCGCGAGCCACAACTACTGAAGCCCACGTGCTTACAGCCCGTGCTCAGAGCCCGTGCTCTGCAACGAGAAGCCACCACAATGAGAAGCCCGAGCACCGCAACAAATAGTAGCCCCCGCTTGCTGCAACTAGAGAAAGCCCGCGCAGCAGCGAGGACCCAAACAGCCAAAAAATAAATAAATAAATAAATGTTCATTAAAAAAAAAAAATGTCCTGAAGATCATCAATAAAATCTAGGGCTGTGTTTGTGTGCTTATGCAATGCATTTCAAATATGACAACATACTTCCTTAGAGACTGATGTTTTCTTTGCTTGCTTATCCTTTGACGTTTCAATACTACAATCCAGGCTCTGCTGCTTCTCCAAACATTCAAACACCTGTGAGTTTTTATGCTGAGAAAGAGCAATGAATGCTGAGAAACCCAGTGAAGCTCTCCTGACCAAGCACATTGTCTTTCCTTTCAGGGGCACCAAACAAGAAAAAAAAAAAAAAAAGGAAGGAAGGAACTGCTATAGTAAAAATGGCAAGCACATTTTTATTTCATCTTCTGACTAGACTCAGACTAAGGACTGACTTGATAAGCGGCATTTTCTTCTCCCCCTAGCTCACAGGACAACAGAATGGAGGCTGAAAAGAGCTGCAAAAGCCAAAAATAAATAAATAAATAACAAACCGAGAAGCCCATGGACTGGAACGAGGCTATCAGTTACTGGTTTACAGGGATTATCTCCCCAATTAGCCGCATAGTAACAGGCTGTACTAGGCACCACCGGGCAGCCCTGTGCCAGCCACTCAATGTGAAGGCAGCAGTGGGAACAGTGAACTGTAGGGTTATCAAATCTGAAGCATGACTGCACAACGAAGCTGTAGCTTACTTCTCAAAACATTCAGATCTCCTGCATTACATGCTGGGGTCCTTGGGAGAAAGCAACAGAACAAAAGCATCATTGAAAAGAAGTGTAAGAGAGTGTGAGAGAGAGTGTGTGTGTGTGTGTGTGTGTGTGAGAGGGAGGGAGGGAGGGAGGGAAGGAGGTCAGGAGGGAGTGGGTTCACTGTGGCTGGAATCGGCCAGGTTTGCCTTCTCCATACATTTAAAAGCTCAACTTTTCTATCAGCAAATAAATAAATAGTTCAGGGGAAATCATACTCTAGAGTTGTTAAAACAAGCAAAACACACATAAAACCACACCAAAATGCTTAATCCTTTTTCTCCTCTATTAAAAAAAAAAAGGAAAAGGGCAAAGACACAAGCAAAGATAAGGAAAAATGAAAAGACTGTACAATCCAGAACTATAGCTACCCAACTCAATCAGTGCTTCCCCGCAGGACAAGGGTTAAGTGCTGCATTCTGTATCCAGGCAGCAGTAGGCAAATGGCAAGGCTGTGACGTCAAGAGATCTGGAAAAATTTTCCAGTGAATGCTCCTAAGAGGTACAAGAGTTGGTATAACACGGTCAGAAAGAGAACTGTTGTATCCTCTTTTTTGCTGCCCTCACCTCATCTTGGCGCTCTCAGCCTAACCATGGAAGCATTTTTATACTCATTCCTTGGACTCCAGATACCTAATTCTAACAATATGAGGAGGTACATAATTGAGGCTACGATTTAAAATACAAATATGATTATGGAAAAACAACTCATTCTGCAAGCACGCTGATTAAATTGAAGGAGATACAGCCTTTCCTATCTGCCCGACACTATACGCTAAGGGCAGTGGGGGATTCTTCTCTTTTGCTCGGAGACGTTACTTGGCAGTTTCCCCCGTTGGTGCTGTGAGGTCACTTGGTTAGAGTGGACGACGCAGGTGTGGCAGGGCCTATGCAGTGGGCTCACCGACACACAGGCTCAGAAACAAAAGCTGGGCATACTGTACCAACCAGCCAGGGTGGCACAGAGGGTAAACTTTAGAGACGCTTTTTTCCTTTGAAGCAATATTTCTTCCTTTTAAAAACTACAAGTAATATAGAGGTTTTCCAGTTAGGAAACAAACAAACAAAGAACGAGTACCCTTCAGAAGGTCACAGGCAGAAGGGAAAATGGCATCTGGGCCCAGCAGTAGATATAAAAACCTACCAACGCCTGTATTAACTTAATAAAAAGGTAGAAAGCACCAGGTGATTTGTGTGCTGCGCTTTCTCCAGCAGGTGACAGGCGAGGCTCCTGCGTCCATCTTGGTGAAAATCTACCTACAAGCAGAACTGAACCAAGGGCAACCTGCCCTGGTCCCAAGGGCATCCACGTTGGGCCCAGTACTAGAAAGGTGGCATTTTCTCCATAGGAGACACAGCTGCTGCCACTCTCTCTGCCTGCGAGAGGCTCTGTCATTTCTTACATTGCCAGAAAGGAGTAAACATATTAATGCAAAATAAAAACCGGATTTTTTAACCCAGTATCTTGGAAAATGGAAGGAAAGATGAGACAAGAGCACCAGTCCTGATGTCTGCATTCATTAATCAGTGTATTGACACTTTGCTGTATGTGGTATCAAGACACAAATATCAACACACTCTCTCTCTCTCATATGGAGGTGTTGCCTTATAAAATGTCAGCTTACAAAACAAGTCGTTCCATACTGCCTTACCCTCTAAAACAAATATTATTCTGGAAATGGAATGAGGAAGGAAAGACATTTTATGAGAGGGAAAAACACTAGAGGGCAAATTTTACAGTATGGCTGGGGTCAGTGCAGCCCCTGGCCCATGACGAGGCTGGGGTCAGATCATCGTGGTAGGAACCTCCAGTGAATCTGGGAGAGGAGGGCCCATTCTGCAGTGCACCCCTCAGGCCTCACTCGAGTTACCAGGAGTTGCTGGGAGATGGCCCAGGCCAGGAGCTGTTCACCCTACAAAACACCCAGAGTTCTTCAGGCTTTCCCTTCCACATTAAGAAAACACAGAGAGCTATCTTTCTGCATGAGAAATGATGGCAGTAATCCCACTGAAGAAGAGAGTCTTCCCAAAACAAAATATAGAATACAAGCTAAAAGCCATCCCTTTAAAGACCTACATTTAACATGGCTCAGGGACGTCTATGCTTCTCAGCACAGGTATGGGATGAGGTTTCACCTTGACTAACCTTGAAATGTGATGCATTATTAACCCTTTACTTTTCAATCAAAGAGACCCACTACAGGCTGCATTTTTTTTTTTTCCTCTACAAAAATCGTATATTCCAGCTTCTTCCATTTCAAAATGTCAGCCAAGCATTATTTCCCTGACTCATTCTCCCGCCGATGCTCACAAAGCCTTCCAATCAGGAGCACCACATCGGCACCTACCCAGGGCTCCCTTAGTGGCTGCAGTGGTGGTGCTAGTGGTGTCTATGATATGATGATGGTGATGATGATATTAGAGAAGAAGGAGGGGGCAGTGATGCAGGAGGGGGGAGTTCCCTCCCTCTCTCTCTCTCTCCCCAGCAGTCACGACTCTTACAGATTTGCCTACAACTCTGCCCTTCAAAATGACCTTAAAAAAAAATGTCACCCTTCCCGTGTAGAGAGGTGGAAGACAAGTAAGGTATCTAATTTTCAATGGGGGGAAAAAAAAATCTATCCAGCCAAGCAACAGGCTGCCCAAAATCTTATAAGATAACCTTCTTCTGCCTTTGTGCTATTTATTTCTTACACTAACCCTTCACCGTAATCAACCCAAGCTACTGATTCTGCATCTCTCTGTAGACATTGAAAACAACCAGACTTTGCCATGTTTTGGGGCCAAGGCTCAGAAACGAAGTCCTGACATGGAGCTTCCTGGGACATTTCTGGGCTGTGATGACTCCAGGGTAGGTCATCGGGGGAAACTCTGGGCATCGCTACGAAATACTGCAGTGTATGGATTCTGCCACCATCACCGCCGCCCTCCCACACCCGCCTTTTGAGGTACATATTTAGACTAGAAGAAAGCTGCTATAATACACAACCTCGCCTGCATTCGATCCGATTACCCTCATGCGGTTCTCTCAGAGCCTCAGATCTCATCTTTAAGAACTTGGGACACGACTATAGAGAGAGGCATATCTAGTCTCCCACAGCCTGGCCATTCCCAGGACGGAAGAGCTCAAGCGACGCTCCGATAGACTGCAAATTACCAAGACCGCTAAAACATACATAACCCTCTGCCTGGCGCGCTCCTATCCCCACCCCGCGTCTAGCCCGGGGACTCCGCATTCCGCACAGGATGACAAGCCCAGGCCGGCGCAATCTGAGCAGCGCTCACCACCCGACCCCCTCCGTCCTCTCCAGCGCGCAGCGTGCGGAGTGGTCCGCATAGCCTGCGCAGGGGACGCGCCTACCGGGAAAGACAAGGCGCTAGGAGCGAGAGCTGCGGACCCGTACTTACACCAACTGCCACCGGTTCTGCCCAAAAACTCCTTCTTCTCCGAGTTCCAGATGAATTTCTTCCAGCTGCCCTCCTCCTTGGCTTTCCCGCGGGCCATGCTGGCGGGTCAGCAGCTGCCGCGGGGACTGAGGGTGGGAGACTGCGGCGTGCGCCCTCGCGTCCTCCCCGGCTGCCGGTCGGCGTCCCCGGCCTGGCTCTCCGCAGGCTGCAACCGCCGCTGCCGCTGCGGCTCTCAAAGTGCCAGACGCGCGGTGGAGGAGCAGAGGCAGGAGGGGGAGGCGGCGGCGGGGGCGGGGGCGGAGAGAGGAGGGAGGGACCGCGCACACTGGGTGGCTCCGAGCCCCGCACCTATTGGTGGGCTCACGGCCGCTCGCGGGCTCTCTTTGGTCCGCCACGCGCTCCTCTTGCCCGTGGGGGGTTCGGGGGCTCCACGAACCCGCAGCTGCCGCTCCCGCTGCCGCCGGGGACGCGTGCTCGGCCCCCACCTCCTGTGACCTCTGCAGAGACAGGCAGGGTACAGGAGAAAGTCAGAGGCAAGAGGACGGACAAACGGGCTGCGGGCCCAGGACTCTGGGGCCAGCCACGAGCCGGGAAATTGGCTGAGAGCGCACGCCCTACCTTTACTATATACCGCGCCTAGGCGGTCGGGCGCCCCGCCCACTAGCGGCCCGGCGGGCCAATCGCCGGCGCGGAAGGGGCGGGGCCTAGGGCCCGAAGGGGAGGGCGCGGGGTCGGCACAAAGGAGCCGGGGCGGCGGCGTGAGGGGCGGGCTGGAGAGCGGGGGCGCGGAGAGGGGCCGAGGGAACGGCGAGCGGCGCGCGGGCAGCAGCACGCAGCCCCCTCCTCGCTCCGGGCTGGGCGCATACTCGCCCTTTCTTTAGTGAGGTGCCCGGCACCTGCGTCGCCCGGCAGACGCTCGGGGACCCCGGCCCGGCTGTCCAGATCCGGTCCCTCTCGTGCGCTCCCGGCCTCCTTCCGCCGCAGGTCCACCCCTTCCAGGCCCTGGCTGGGTGGGGGAAGGTCACTCCGGGACGCCTGAGAGTCGGCGACTCTGCCCAGCTCCGCCCCGCCTCTCTGCTCCTGCACCTGCCGCCCCCTCCGCGCTCCCAGCCCCTGCGGTTGCAGTTCCGGCCCGTCCCTCTCCTTCCAGGCCAGCCCAGCCGGCAGCCCCGGCTCGTGACTGCCGGGCTGTGCTCCCTGTGGGCGGCCTGAACCACCTCAAGCAGGACGATTGCCAAACCCACCCAGGGCGGCAGCCCGGATCCGGGGTTCGGAACGCGTGGGAGGCGTAGGAGGCGGACCCGCTAGCCCCCAGTGAGTCTTTCCTTCGGAAACCAGTCGCACTGCCTGGCGGCTCACACCAGTCTAGACCCGGGCGACAATGTCTGCACGTGACCCAGCCACCGAGGACTCCCCTTGGCGCCGAATCGGTGGCTGGTATTATCACGGACGTGGTTTTATGCCCCCTCGGGAGTACCGACCACTTAGTTCTTCTATAAAATGCCTGGGGCCAAACAGGATACGGGAAACCCAGCTCAGATGGCGAGAAGGTGCAGGGCAATCCTTGGTACCCTTTATCCCTTCCCCTTCTTTATCCCCTCTGCCTGAAAACCCAAACTCCTTGGTTTCATCTCCCTCCGCTAAACACCTGAACAGCTTCACACGTCCCTCTCAAGGGAGTGACACAGCAGAAATCAGCAGGGGCGCCTCTTCAGTCACTGCAGAGAGGTCCCATCCCCAGGGGGCAACATAACCCATCCTGGAAAAGGAGATTTCCCCTCCCCATATCCAGAAAGCCAATACAGGGGATGCTTGTCGGGTGTCACCTTTCTGTCGCCAAGGTCAACCTGGCAGGTCTAAGGACAACCTTGAATTGATGTAGTACGAGCTCTTTCCCACCAGTCCTTCTCAAGGCCCACCTACCGACCTGGGCAAACCTGAAAATTCCTGAAATGCAGAAGCAGCCACCCATCCACCCAGCCCCTGAGGGGCTGCTACATGTAGGGCTGGGTCAAGGGCAACCTTGAGAACTGCAGTGTTGAGAAAGGAAGCCACCCCCTGCTTTGCCCCTGCAGTGTTTATGTTGGAAAAGCCCCAAGTTGGTGGTAGAACTGCAGGAAGAGGCTGCACCTGCAGATATGATGCCCCTGGTCCCCTCCCAACAGAAGTTACCTCATGGAGGAGTTTCCAGCAGGACAGGTCACTGGGAAGGGCATGTGTTATATTGAGTGCCCGCTATGTGTAAGACAGAGGAAAACTTGTGAGAAGAATCAGCAAAAAAGGATGAGTGGAGGGAAAGGTGGAATGGGAACGGGTGAGGGGTTTGAGGGAGGGTGTGGAGCCCTCCTTTGTGCATACTCCCCTTTCTCACCCTTCACATCCCCACACCTATATTCCCCTCCCTCTCTCTCTCCCCCTCTCTCTTTCTTTCTCTCCCCTCCCCTTCTCTCTTTTCCAGTAGAAGTAGGTAGTACAACAAAGTATGCAGAGAAAGGCTCGCATTGCCAGGTTTTTATTTAAAAAAAATATTTTTCTTAAAAAAGCAGTGTCCTACCTTAGCTCTCTAGAGCTGTGGCAAATGCCAATTGGTCTGATCCTGTGCCTGGCAAGGATGAGCTTTTCCTGTTGTCCTTGACCTGCTATCTTCCTATGGGGGATACACCACCCCCCTCAAATTTTACCTCCCCAGCTTTGCTCATTCTCCCTCCCCTGCAATGTAAACTCTTCCCCGGTTCTGACAAGCTTCGAGGGTCATGCCTTCACAGTAGCATCTCATTCTAAACCAACCTCCCCTTGGCTTATAGGAACCTCCGTGTCACCCAAACCTGGTATTGCCACTGGAGAGCATGATCTCAGCTCTGTGGGAACCAGATTCAAACTCCACCTTCCACTGTAGACCATCTAGAATTGTTTCACTCATCTAACCGTGTCACCAAAAAGAGCAACCTGATGAAGGGCAGGACAGACCTGCACTCAGTCTCCCAGCTTCAGTACTCACTAGCTGTGTGACCTTGAGCAAGTCACTTGTTCTCTGCAGGACCGTTCTCTCAGTTGTAAAATCAGAGTGATACATTGTTGCAAGGATTAAATGGTAGTTGTGGGAAGCGCTAAGCACAGTGCCTGGTGCATAACAAGAGCTATTAAGTAGGTAGCTTAATTATAATTAGCAGTTTCCATTTGACCTTGTCTAACCTTGGGGCTGTTGCTAGGACCTTCCCACTCTGATCCGCCCTCCTGCCAGGTTCTGAGTTCCCTTAGAAGGTCACCCTGACTAATTCCCCGCCCTCCATGCCACCTTTCACCTTGCTTTCCAGTGTGCTTCCTGCTCGGTGACCTCCTCTAACTTGAGTAATGAATAACTTGAGCACATGATGTCCCTTTGGGCTTTGCTGGGCTGGGCTTGTGTTCTGAGGCCCCTTCAGCGCAGGGTGCTGTAGCAGCAGGTTGAAAGCGGAGAACGTGTGGTTCTCCAGAGGGAGGGGTGCTTCTGGCAGGTGGAGCGTGTGGCTGGTGGGGGGGGGGGGGGAGTGACGGGGGGGAGGGGTGGACCACAAGGAACTCAGAAAGCCGTTCAGTCCGTGCCTATGGAGGTCCGGTGTTTCTCTGCAGAAAGAAGGAAGAAGGAATTCTTCAGCCCAGTTTCAAGGCTCCGGGTGAAAAGAACAATTTTTCAATCTCTTTTTCTGTGCAGGCTAGGGAAGTGGAATAGTTCTGGAGTACTGTGGTTTGTTCTGCCTGAGACTGGTGCTGGCGGGGCGGTGAGGGGGGGGGGGGTTGGGGGGATGGAGAGAGGGGAAGCCGAGAGCAGGGATGGCAGCAGCGAGGAGTGGAGGGAGGTTAGGGACCTCTGTCCAAGCTAGGAGGATGACAGGTCTAACTCTGGAAACAACCAGATGCACATTGAAGCAGAATCTACCCAGGGGGCAGAGATAG
Organism: Eschrichtius robustus; assembly: GCF_028021215.1. NCBI lineage: Eukaryota > Metazoa > Chordata > Mammalia > Artiodactyla > Eschrichtiidae > Eschrichtius > Eschrichtius robustus. The sequence goes on along the minus strand of NC_090826.1, from coordinate 126,947,995 downwards.
GGGTCCAGAGGTAAAAGCAGGAAAGGGCGGTCTAGTTTGTAGCAACATGACCAGTCAGAAGCCGGGCTGGGAGAAGAGGCAGAACCAATCAACCCCAGGCTGTCAGCTACTTCTGCTCAAGATCGCGGAGGCTAACACGGAGGTTTACCTGCCTGTAAAAGAGAGGCTGCGGCTTGGCAGGCTGCGCGAGGGAGATCCAGATCTGAAAAATAGAACCGCCCCCAGGCTATTGGCTCTCTGAACCCCTTGGGCAAACACAACACGGCCCGCTCCGCAGAGGGCTCAGGAGGGCTGAGCCTGCCCGTCCCAAGTTCATGCACGTGCTCACGGACAGCAGGGTTCTGTTCGGCCAGGCCTAGAGTATTTTAAGTCCAGAGTGGCGGGGGTGAGGGTACGTGTTGCATGATGACTCATCTTGGCAGCAGAAACTGTATGCAGTGTTGAGGAAAATGGCTCAATGGCAGCCTCTGTTTGCGATGGAAAGCAGCGAGAATGTACAGCGCTGCAACGAAGGCCAAGGTCTGGGAGAGAGAAGCACTGGGCAATGGCCCCGGACTGGTCACAGTGGCGGGGACGTGGGTGGATGCTTGCCTGACACCTCACACAGCCCACCCAGCCCCAGGCTGAACACCCTAACCATCCGTCCCAGTAACCTGAGTGCTCCACAGGACATCATTCTGTGCTTCACCATGGACTCTGTGCATTTAATAGGAAAACCTTCTCTGGAATGGTTCTGAGACCCTGAATGGAGACACAGAGAAACATCCCTCCATTACTTTCACTTAAGGTCATTCTGGCACTTTGCTATTTCAATGGGTCTGGAATTGAATTCTTGTCCTGGTTGAGAACATAGTAAGAAGATAATGAGAAAGGATTTTTTCTTTTTCTTTTTCTTTTTTTTTTTTAAGCAAGACCCATTTGGGTCTGTTCCTGACATCAGTGGAAGTGACAAGTTACCTGTGTCACCTTGGTCACCAGGCCCTGGCAGGCAGGCTTCCAAAAGTTGCTTTCTGTTACACTGTTTCCTAACTCGTAAGTCAGGAAACTTAAATCCAGAAAGCGTGCATGGTGTAATGAGACTTGCCTGTTTTCTCTCCACCACCCCTGTCCTTTGCCAAGTTGCTATTCGGTGTGTAGATGGTGGAGGTGACCATAGTAGAGAGAAGAGGACACAGAGAACATGATTTTTTTGTTTGTTTGTTCTGGCAGGACCACAGAGGTTCATGGTCTCTGCAAATATTCCTGATGTGGTGGGCAGTAAGGAATGAAGGTCTGGGAGGTGTACTGCTAAACTATCCTTAGAGCTTTCAGAGTTTACTTGTTCCTTTGTACTTCCCCGGAGCGGGGCAAGAGGTTGAATTTTCTTTTACCTTGGAAAAATGTCTGGTGCCAGCCAGCGCATCCTAGGCTTTAGAAAATAAAAGTCCTTTCCTGTATTTTCTATCATTTTCTTAATCAATTACTATCCTCCTGACACTATGCCTTCATGGTTTTATTGAGCTAGGCCTTTTTAACACTGAAGTCAGATAAACGTTTTAGAAAAAGCTCTTGCAAAAAAACCAGAGACACCCCTCCCCTTGAAGTCTAGCTCAAGGAAAATGGCTACACATGGAGCCGTCAGGGCAGGGGGACACCTGTCCCTGGGCTCCAGGGCAAAATGCTGCAAAGGCTGACCTTGAAGGGACTGTCCTGGGCAGGTGCTGGGCCGGAGTCTGGAGGTCTTTATCCTAGCGTCCCCATCGAAGTGACTCAGCGGCATTCTGCAGGCTTTCTCACCACCGCCTGACTTCCTCAGCGGCCCCCGGTGCCCAGTTTTGGCCCACAGGCAGGTCAGCTGGCTGAGGCTTTTATGGTCCTACGTCTCTCATGGTCCCGCAGCTGCAGTTCCCACTGCTAACTGGCAAAGGCTTACTTTGCTCTCGGTCTTAATCCAGGTGGGGGAGTCAGGTTGGCACAGATCCCGTTTTCACAGGTCAGAGGTTGTTGGGAAACCTCAGCATTGACGGTCTTGGCCTAGGTTCCTCCCCGCCACACCCCCCCTCATGTGGCTCCTGCTGGTTGAAAGGGCTGCATAGCTGTTGGCTGGCATGAGACAGACGCACACGCCCAGATAGACAGGCAGACAGGTAGGCAAACAAACGCGTAGAACAAAGAACCTTATACACCCTATAAAATTTGCCAGATTTTTTTTCTTTTTGAGGTACTGTAACTTTCCACACCATTCTAGAAAGATTGCATTTTAATGTGGCTACTTTGTAGGAATCAAACCAAAGGGGAGAAATGAAAACAGACTGTTTTGCATTTATTTTCCTTTGAGAAGGAGCTGGGAGACAGAAAAAAATGCAAAAAAATTGCATAAACTGGATTACAATTTAATTTATACTCATTTCTACACCGAGTAATGAGAAGGATTTTATACTCTCGAGGAGCAGATCCTTTAGGCAAATGGGCTGTTTTGCCGCATCTGTATCAAAGCTAGCTAACAGCTTGTTTTCTGCATTAATAAATGATAACATTCAGTCTTTCATACCTACCATCTACATGGCATTGCACCCACCGATCATGGAGGGTAGGCCCCCTTTGCTGGCATTTTTGAAATGCATCCTGAGTACCAGATGGCCTTCCGTCCAGTCACATGACATGACGCTACCTGCCAAGGTGCTTGACGTCCTGGTTCCAAAGTTATTGCTGTGTCTTTCCTCACAGTAACACATAAATGAGTGGAATGATGACCAGGATCACTGAGCCCTGGCTTTCCCAAGAGCTCTTGTTCCCTTTAAACCTTCTGGCATCATATTAAAAGCTACACTGGCTAATAATAACTGTGTTTATCAAGCATGATAAGTCAGACACTATGCCAAGTATTCAATATGGATTACCTTTTCTACTTTATATTACCTATTTAACAACTTCATGAGGTAAGTCCTATGATGGTTAATTTTACATGTCAACTTGACTGGACTAAAGGATGCCCAGATGGCTGGTAAAGTATTATTCTGGATGTGTCTGTGAGGGTATCTCTGGAAGAGATTAGCATTTGAATCAGTAGACTATGTAAAGAGGATCACCCACACCAAAGCAGGTGGGCATTGTCCAGCACGTTGAGGGCCTGAGTAGAACAAAAAAGCAGAGGAAGGGCAAATTCCTTCTCTTTGCTTGAGTGGGACATTTATCTTGTCCGGCCCTCAGACACTGGTGCTCCAGGTTCTAGGGTTTTTCAGACTCAGACTGGGACTTAAACCTTTCAGTTCAGACTGACTTACCGCTGGCTTTCCTGGTTCTCCGCTTGCAGATGGCAAATCATGGGACTTGTCAGCCTCCATAACAGAGTGAAACCTTTCAGTTCAGACTGACTTACCGCTGGCTTTCCTGGTTCTCCGCTTGCAGATGGCAAATCATGGACTTGTCAGCCTCCATAACAGAGTGAGACACTTCCTATAATAAACCTCCTCTTATAGATATATCTATATATATCCTATTGGTTCTGCTTCTCTGAAGAGCCCTGACTAATACACTCCTATTATTGTTATCTTCATTTTACAAACAAAGCAACTAAGTCTCTCATATAGATTAGATCCCTAAGGCTAGCAAGAAGGAAGCCCACATTCGGACCCAGGCAGCCTGGCTCCAGAGCCTGTGCTCTGAACCACTAGGCCTAACTGCCTCTTCAGAAGGAAGATGTGTACATATAGAAAGTGCAAGCATACCTCATGGCACCAAATGGGTGGAATCATGTAAAGCTTCTTCTTTTTTTTGTGCATGTCAAAAGCTCTCCGAGATAATGTAAGTCTCATTGGGTCACAATTTAAAGAAGCCTGTCTTGGATTCATGTACTTATTCATCAATCATTCATCGATTGCCTACTGTGTATATAGCATAGCCTTAGAAACCGAGGGAATCACAAAAGACAGAGAAGATGTCTGGACCTTTTAGCAGCAGACAATTGAGTCAGTGAGGCCAGATACACAGGAATGAGCAGACAACAATGCAGGGTAGTAAATGATCATGTTCCACAATGGATACCACAAACAGAGGGGACAATAGGAATTTAGAGATGAGAGGTACCCCTTTTGGAAGAGGTGGGCCCCTGAACAGGATTCCAACAACCCTGTGAGAAGAAGCAGAAAAGAAGGAACACCTCTTCACTCATTCATTGAATATCGGTAACCTTACCGTGTGCTGGGTCACTTTGCTGGTCACCAGAGAGTCGAGATGGTCAAGCAGCTTATTCTCTCATGTGGGAACAGCCTGTTATCTGCCAAGGGTGGCTAGGAGAGAACACAAGAGAGGGACCTCCTGAGAGGTGGGAAGGCTTCCTGCAGATGGTGGCATCTGGACAAGGAAGAGTTAGCCTGTGAGGGGAAAGGCAGGGCAGGCGGAGGGGAAGCTCGTGCAAAGGCATGGAAATGTGGGCTATGTTTAGGAAGGGTAGATGGAGGGAATGA